>NC_089149.1:12562490-13787490 GCF_009819655.1 Sylvia atricapilla
AGTCCAGGTTCGACAGGAGGCGACTCAAGAGGAAGTGTTGGAGCAGTTGGCATTCGCAAATGCCAACGAGAAGTGCAAAGCTGCAATCATTACATTGCCGCTGAAATCCTCCTCCTACCCTAGACGACATGCTCGAGGTCTGCAAGCAAAGAGTTCTGCTCATTGGGCCCTCAGGAGATCAAAGGAAGGGGAGACCTCCTGCTGCTGCTGCCGCTGTTGCCACTGATGCCCGACCATCGACTGTTCCGTCGGCTTCCCGCACCCCGGCTCAGAGGAAGTGCTCCTTTCGGGGAGTCGCTGATAAGCCTTGTGCATTGTGCGGGAAAGGGGGACATTGGTGTCAGCAATGCCCCCTAAAGAAAGAATTTGACCAGTTCAGGGACGGGAAAGGAAAAGGGGGGGGTTGTAGCTGCCTGACAAGACATCAAAAAAACTAGAGGGAGAGCGCGGGACCACCCAGCGCGATGACAAAAATCGGGTGGCCCGAGCTAAAAGGGGGGAGGGAAGGGAGAAATCCTCTGGACTGACTTACACACATGACACTCAACTGGCTTTTTCCACAGATCCTCTTCAGGATCCACCGGACCGGACAGCACGCCTGATCTTGCCTCCACCATCGGTCACACTGACAACTGACTCCCGGTACGAGCCATTTCGTCTGAGTCTCGTTGAGCCGCTCCACCTTCGAAATCGGGATTGGCACACTGCTGTAGTGGCCAGAGAACAAGGTACGTGGCATCGTATCGAGGGAAAGTTTGTCGTCGTTGGGGACTGTAAATACACACCTCAGGAGATAGAGGTTGCTCCGGGGTTGATAACTTCTGACCCCGAGCGATTTGTCCTTTGGCTGCACTGTCTAAACCCACCAACCTTCCTTCCCAAGGGGCAAGTCATCGCCCAGATAATTCCAGCTGACACAGACGCCACCCCGCAGGTCAACGTGGTAAGGGCGATTGGGGAGGACAAACCTAAAGAGACATGTAAACTCACGGTGGGTGGGGAGACCACCACAGTAGAAGGTCTCCTAGACACTGGGGCGGATGTGACGATTATACCACAAAAGATGTGGCCATCACATTGGGCTTTGCAAAGAGTGGCTGGACACGTTAAAGGTGTAGGGGGCATGCAATAGGCCAGACAATCAAAGAGCGTGGTGCAAATTGAGGGGCCGAAAGGACAATTGGCTACCGTTCGTCCTTTTGTTTTAGACTATGAGGCACCCCTGTGGGGAAGAGACCTGATGGCCCAGTGGGGGGTCAAGATTGACATACCCGACCCTCCAAAGGATTTTTGGGCGGCGGTCACTGAGAAGCGCCCCATCCAGAAACTGAATTGGAAAACGAATGACCCAGTATGGGTGGAACAGTGGCCGCTATCAAATCAGAAATTAAAGGCGCTCAATGAGCTCGTGGAGGAGCAGCTAAGGAAGGGCAACATCGAGGAAGCCATGTCTCCGTGGAACTCCCCGGTGTTTTGCATTCAGAAATCAGATAAGACCAGGTGGCGCCTCCTCCACGACCTCCGAAAAATTAATGAAGTCACTGAGGATATGGGCTCTCTTCAACCAGGAATGCCCTCCCCAACCATGCTCCCCCGAAATTGGAATTTGGCAGTCATAGATATTAAAGATTGCTTCTTTCAGATTCCTCTGCACCCTGACGATGCTCCACGCTTTGCCTTCTCGGTTCCTACCATCAACCGGGAGGCCCCTCGGAAGAGGTACCATTGGAAAGTTTTGCCACAGGGCATGAAGAACAGCCCAGTCATATGCCAGTGGTATGTCTCTTCCCTGCTGTCCCCAGTCCGTGCAGCCGCACGCGAGGCCATTATTCATCACTATATGGATGATGTACTCGTGTGCGCCCCAACTGACGACCTGTTGACCCACGCGCTTGACCTGACAGTGACTGCACTGGTTGCTGCAGGGTTCGAGCTGCAGGAGTAAAAAATTCAGAAGATGCCGCCCTGGAAGTACTTAGGGCTTGAAATCGGTAAGCGGACCATTGTTCAGCAAAAATTGGCAATTAAAACCAATATTGCGACTCTTGCGGATGTCCATCAACTGTGTGGAGCTTTGAACTGGGTGAGACCTTGGCTGGGTCTATCCACCGAAGACCTAGCCCCTCTTTTCAATTTATTGAAAGGGGGAGAGGGGCTGAGTTCCCCTAGGTCACTCACCCCAGAGGCAAAGAAAGCCCTGGAAAGGGTCCAAACAGCAATGTCCACAAGACAGGCCAGCAGGTGTGACCCTGACCTGCCATTTAAGTTCATCATTTTAGGACAGTTGCCACACCTCCACGGGGTGATATTTCAATGGGACGGGAAAGTTGCCACCATTCCCAAAAGGGACTGAGGTGGAGAAGATCCTCTTTTGATTATAGAGTGGGTCTTTCTCAGCCACCAAAGGTCCAAGAGAATGACACGGCCGCAGGAGCTGATGGCAGATCTAATCCGGAAAGCCAGAGTCCGGCTTAGAGAACTGGCTGGTTGCAACTTTGAATGCATTCACGTACCGATTAGGCTGAATTTGGGCCAAATTACGAAAGCAATACTGGAACACCTGCTTCAGGAAAATGAAGCGCTGCAGTTCACGCTGGATAATTACTCGGGACAAATTTCTATCCATCGGCCTGCCCATAAAATTTTAATCAGGACGCTCAATTTAAATTGGCATTGGAAAGCGTTCAGAGCAAAAGGCCTCTCAATGCCTTGACCATTTTTACAGATGCGTCTGGGAGGTCCCACAAGTCAGTAATGACTTGGAAGGACCCTAAAACTCAGCAGTGGGAATCAGATGTTGCTGAGGTCGAGGGATCACCTCAAGTTGCTGAGTTTGCCGCAGTTGTCAGGGCTTTCGAGAGGTTCTCTGAACCATTCAATTTAGTAACTGATTCGGCCTATGTCGCTGGAGTAGTGTCCAGAGCAGAAAAGTCTATTCTGCAGGAGGTGCCCAACATCGTGCTGTTCGAGTTGCTCTAGAAATTAGTCAAGCTGATTTCCCACCGAGAGCACTCATTTTACGTGATGCACACCAGGTCGCACACGGATCTGCCAGGGTTCATTGCAGAGGGAAACAGGAGAGCTGATGCTCTTGCTGCTCCTGCTGAAATGGCCCCGCTGCCGAATAATTTCGAGCAAGCCAAGATCAGTCACCAGCTCTTCCACCAGAATGCACCAGGTCTGGTCCGGCGTTTCCGCCTTACTCAGGATCAGGCCAAGGCAATTGTGGCCGGATGTCCCAATTGTCAGCAACATGCCCTCCCCACCATGAGTGCGGGAGTGAATCCCCGGGGACTTAACAGCTGCGAGGTGTGGCAGACAGACGTCACACACTTCCCTCAGTTTGGGAAGCAGAAATATGTGCATGTCTCAGTGGACACCTTCTCAGGTGCTGTCTATGCCTCTGCCCACACAGGGGAGAAATCTGCAGATGCTATCAAGCATCTAATTCAGGCTTTCTCCTGCCTGGGCATCCCAAAGTCCATAAAAACCGACAATGGCCCTGCGTACAAGTCCAGGGAGTTCTGCTGTTTCCTGCAGCAATGGGGTGTGGAACATAAAACAGGCATCCCCCACTCCCCGACAGGCCAGGCGATCGTGGAAAGGACTCATTCAAATCTGAAGAGAGTCCTCTGTCAACAGCAACAGGTTCTTAAGATCGAGCCTCCCTCGGTACGGCTTGCCCGGGCTTTGTTCACCCTAAATTTCTTAAATTGCTCGTTTGAGGCACTCAACCCACCAATTATAAAACATTTTGGGGGGAGCGGACAACTGGCTCTGCGGGAGAGACCGAAGGTCCTTGTGAAGGACCCGGAGACCTTGGGAACGGAGGGACCTCATGACTTAGTCACTTGGGGGCACGGGTACGCCTGCGTTTCCACACCTGCCGGTTTGCGGTGGGTTCCCTCCAAGTGGGTGAGGCCCTACGTCCCCAAGGCCTCTGGAAAAAAGGCAAGTCAGGTAACGGTGGCTTCCTGGAGAAGGAAGAAGAAGTAAGTCAGTCCAGAGTGAAGTCCTATCCCCATTTGACTCAGGTGTGGCTCCTTATTTAATTATGTTATACCTTAAGTTTCCTCAGGTTGAGAAATGGAAACAGCCCTGAGGAAGACACCCATGGCAGCCCACCTCCTGAGAGCTGCGACTGTCGCCAGTCTCCTGCTGCTGACCAGCTCGTGGATTGTCCCTCAGCCAAAGGCGAACGTGTGGAAGACCCTCGCGAGAGCAATTGGACAGGATCACATCTGCCTGTCCTCGGCTGCTGCCCAAGACCCTATGTTGTCCTGCCTCGTGGGGATCCCTTTCCAGGAGAGAGAGCTTCCCCCCGCTCTCCTTCAATGGAAAAGCAAGTATAATAGCAAGGCCCCCGGTCGCGTTGCCCGCCCTCCTCAGGCCCCTGTGGTTGTCGATGCCAGCCACCGATCCCAACGGAGTTTCATAGAGACCGGCCTCGACAGAAAGATTACCCTTCCCGTAACCAACCCCCTGGTCCTTTGGCGCGATTGGGTGTCAGGGCTGAGCCCTGCCCCTGAGGAGCTACAGGAGCTGGATCTCCTGGGCTCAGCCAAAGCTTATTTTTGTGTTCAGTTTGTTTCTACCCCGCCCAAAGGCCAGGAAAAGTCCTATAACCATGTATTTCAGTTTAAGAGTGTTTACACTGCCGGAACGTGGTGCGATAGAATCGCCCATGTGAAGATGGCATCCACCCTTGGAGATCAACCCCTTTCTTTACCCAAGGGCACTTTCCTTATCTGTGGCGACCGGGCATGGCCAGGCATCCCCTCTCGTTTGATCGGAGGCCCTTGTACTATTGGCAAGTTGGGGCTGTTTACACCCAACAAAACTCAAATTATGGATTGGCTATACAAAAATTTCTCAAGGCATGCAACAGTCCAAAAGAGAGATCTGGCAAATCTCGACCCGGACTGTGATTCGGACATTATCCACTGGTCCAGGGCCAAAGCTACGGCTGTAACAGTTTTCCTGCCCTGGGTCTCTGTGACTAAAACCATGGGAGAACTCGGCCGATTAGAATGCTGGGTGGCTAAACAAGCAAATTTAACCTCCACTGCCTTACTGGACCTCCTATCGGACGAGGAAATAACACGGTAGGCGACCTTACAAAACAGGGCAGCCATCGACTACCTGTTGCTCCTCCACCAGCACTCTTGCGAGGAGTTCGAGGGCCTTTGTTGTTTCAATTTGTCATCCAAAGCTGAGGACGTCCACAGCTCGATTGCAAAGATCAGGGACATGGTCGGAACCATCAAAAAAGAGACAGGAGATTGGTTTGACCAGATTCTGGGGAACTGGGGTGTCTCCAGATGGGCTGGATCTATTAGAAAGACTGGACTTTTGGTTTTATTTATTATAATAATTATTTCTGTGGCGTTTGGACTCTTAAAGAGACTTACTTATAGACTACTTTCTGTTTCCACCACACTCCCCAATGCAAATCACGTCACCATCCCTACTACACCGGAAGAGGAGGTGCCAGAAGGACCAGACGACGAGGAGAACCACATTCCCAAGGAAAAGGGACAGTGGCCGGTCCCTTTCGAGGACTGGCCTACTAACCAGCAATGGTTTGGGGACTCATATCCTAAATCTGAGTACCTAGCCCCTCAGCCACAGTTCTCCTCGTTCTAATAAAAAGAAAAGGGGGAGATGTGGTGGTGTGTTTTGGTTAAGTATTACTTGAAGTCATTTATAATGGTTTGTTCCATGTACCCCTTTGGTTATTCCCCGCTTGGTTTACCCCAGTCACTGTTTTCTGTCAATCCTTTGTTATGTAACCCAGGGGCCAACCTGAACCTGTGAAATGGACAAATAGAGATGAAGAACAACTAAAAGACCCAAAGACAAAATTGTCTTCAGCCCCTGTCCTGATTCTCCCAGACCTTAAGAAAAAGTTTGAACTATTCATTAACACCAAAGGGGGAATAGCTTATAAAGTATTAACCCAAAAATGGGGAAGACACAAAAAGCCTGTCGCATATCTTTCCAAACTTCTGGATCCAGTTGCAAGAGGGTGGCCGGCTTGCTTCCAGGCTGTAGCAGCCACAGCTGTTCTTGTGGAGGAAGCACAAAAGCTGACACTGCAAGGAAAAATCATTGCACATATACCCCACGATCTCAAGACAGTGTTGAGCCAAAAGGCTCAACAATGGCTGACTGACTCTAGAATTTTAAAATATGAAGTGATTTTAACTGGCACCAGTAACTTGGAGCTAACCACATCAAAAAGTCTAAATCCTGCCCAGTTCCTCTGGAACCCACACCAAACTTGGAGCACAATTGCCTAGGAATCATAAATTTACAAACAAAAGTAAAAGAGGATCTTGAAGATACACCTCTACCATATGGGAGGGTGCTATTTATTGATAAATCATCTAGGGTGACAGAAGGAAAAAAGATATCAGGCTATGCAATAGTCGAAAGTACAGAAAGGGACAATTTGAAGGTTATAGAAAAGGAAAAACTACCCCCAAACTGCTCTGCCCAGTGTTGTGAAGTCTATGCCCTCAAGAGGGGATTAGATTTATTGGAACAAGACCAAAGTATGCATTTGGAATAGTACACACACTTGGAAAAATCTGGAATGCATTTGGAATAGTACACACACTTGGAAAAATCTGGAAAAAAAGAGGCTACCTAAATTCAAAAGGGAAAGATCTGATACATAAAGAATTAATTAAATTTATATTAGAATCTCTTATGAAGCCCCAAGAAATAGCAATTGTAATGTCAAGGGACATCAAAAAGGAGATACATTTGAAACAAGGGGCAATCAAGTAGCTGATCAAGCAGCCAAACTAGCAGCTCAAAAGCTAGAAGAACCAATAAAAATTCTTACCTTAAATGATGTACCAGCTAACAAAGTTAGTAAACCCATGTATGGTAAAAGTGAATTAAAAAAAATAAAGAAGTTAGGTTTACACCAAGAGAAGCAAGGGGAATGGCTGACCCCAGATAGAAGAAAATTCCTAAATAAGGCAATAGCTCACAAAATGCTAGCAGAAATACACAACTTAACTCACTGGGGCACCCAAGGGTTGCGTGATCATTTCCTGAAAGAACACCTATGTGTTGAAGTCTATAACCTAGCTAAAGCAATTACTGAAGAATGCCTAATTTGTCAGAAAATAAATCACAAGGTAATGAAAAAGCCCACATCAGGGAGAAAACAAATAGCATTAGGACCCTTTCAAAGTATACAAAAAGACTTCACAAAAATGCCTCCAGTACAACAATATAAATATCTTTTGGTTATAGTTGATCACTTAATGCACTGGGTAGAAACCTTCCCTACAAAAAGAGAAACAGCACAAGTAATAAAAATACTACTAGAACACCTCATCCCCTGGTATGGACTGGTAAATAACATCGATTCAGACAGAGGCCCCCACTTTGTAGCACAGGTCCTGCATGTTATTGTTAAAGCCTTGGAAATTAGGTGGCGATTACATACACCCTGGCATCCCCAAAGCTCAGGGAGAGTTGAGAGGATGAATAAAACCCTCAAAAATGTATTGACTAAATTAATAACAAAAACTGGAATGAATTGAATAAAATGCCTGCCCCTAGCACTCTTGAGAATCCGAGTTCGGCCAAGGTCAAACATAGGGGCTTTACCATATGAAATGATGATTGGACTCCCTTTCTTACTAACTCCTTACAGCACTGGAGATTATTTAGAAGGGGAGGCAGCCATTCAAGAATATATAAAAACAATTGGAAAAACATTGGCCGATCTTAAAAGAAGAGGGTATCTTCCTCAAACCTCCTCCTTAGACGCAGATGTACACCAAATAAAGCCAGGAGACTGGGTCCTAATTAAATCTTAGAACACCACTCCACTAACTCCCAAATTCGAAGGTCTGTTCCAGGTCCTGCTCACAATCCACACTGCAGTGAAGACCCAAGAAAAGGGCTAAACACATATATCCCGAATAAAAGGACCATTGCCACTTCCCAGGGACTCTGTTACCCCAGCAAAGACTCCCTCCGAATAGACTACCATTAGAGACCCAAACACACTTAAAATAACCTTCAAGAAACAACCAAAGCCCAATTAAAAATGAAAAAAAAACCCCTTTGCTCAAAATCTTTCCAAGTTGTTATCAAAAGCTATCATAAAAAAAAAAAAAAAAGTTCTCTGTAAGTTGTTATTCTAAGTTATCATGAAGTGTTAGGCTGCTTTAAAAAAGGTTGTGATAGTAATATCATTACAGATCTCTCATAGGGCACACCACAGAAAGGCTAATCAAAAACTGAAAAAGAAGTGGGAACACACTGAAAAAAACTCCATAAGGCCAGCTAGATAACTTCCCCAACCCAAGAGGCAAGACCAAATGAGATCAAGATAATGGTCCATACTGGACTCTTGGGAGGACTAATCATAGTCCTATTAATGAGCAAACACACCGAAAGAGCATGTTCTAAGAGCTACTATCCCACTTCCCCAACCCAAGAGGCAAGACCAGGTAAGATCAAGATAATAGTTCATACTGAACTCTTGAAAGAATGATGGGAAGAATCTGCAGTCCCTTATAAGAGTTCACACTCATGTGAATCCCACATGTTTTGATATAAAGGAGTATTAAATTGTAAAAAATGCTGCAACCTTTAAGCAACGCCTAACTGGAGAGTGCCCTATAAGAGAATAGTTTTACTTTGATTAGAACCCCAAACTGAAGAACTAAATAAAAAAATATACTCCCATGAATCAAAAACTGCCAATTGATGCAGGCAAAGGCCTGATCAAAGAAATAGAGGGGGGACTGAAATGAATAAAATGTAAGAAATTTCCATTTTTGACACAGTCTGTCCTTTGTTAGGAAGGTTATGCTGTTTAAAATGTTATGACAGTAGTACCCTGTCTGTTAAGAAAGCTATGCTGTTTGTACCAAAATTTGTACCCTCAAAACCTTATTCCAAGTTGTAGACCCCCTCTAAAACCCCGGGTTCCCTTCCCCTTCCATCGGGCTAGACTGTCGCAATTCGTGCCAGCTCCTCGAACTGCCGGCCCCGCCTAATAGGAAAATACAAGGACTTCCATGGTGCGCCGCTCCAAACCAAAGTGTAGTTGCCGGCAAACGGACCCAAAAGCTGCGACCCAGCACAAAATCCAGATAAAAGAGAGACACTACAACAATGAGAAGACCCTCAGCTACCTAAGGACTGAATTCTGCTTCTGCCGCCTCACCATGACCACAAAGAGACTGAGAAACAGTGACACTCCTAGACCACATGAGCCCAGTTGAGTTCCTGAGGATTCCCATGAGGCCGTAACTTCCAACTCTGCAGCGAGAGCAGCAGATTAGTCTGACACCTCATCCTCAGAGGTGGCCGGAATGAGAACGGCAAAAGGAGCGAGAACGGCGACAGGAGCGGCGACGGCGCAGGCAACCCCTCAAGATCCCCCGTTAAAGAGCAGACTAATAAAGGCCTTTCAAAGGAGCAGGACTCCTGGCCCATATTTTTAACAGAATCTACTTGAGTTTTCATCTGTGAAAACACTTGCATACCCTTTTCCCCATATGTTCTTTCTATCTTTTCTGATTCTAAATTTTTAATTAAAACTGGCTGACGTTCTTTCAGTTTTGTCTTTTTGTTGTTCAAGAAACATCTGTAAATGGGAGGATCAGGCTTTTTTATAGAACTGTTCAAAAAATTATGAATATACAAGGCTTTATGCAACCTCCTTTGAGGCTGGGCGGCGGTGCAGCCGGGGCCGGGACTGTGGGGGGATGTGGAGGGGCTGCGGGAACTGGTGAGGTGGTGGGTGCCGCGGTGGTCGGCGGGGCCGTGTGGGCCGGAGCAGGGAAAGCGGTGGTCGGGGGATGGGGGCGCGCAGGCCGGGTTGGGGAAAGCGGGGACCAGCGGGGGCGGGGCCGCGAAGGCGAGGCTCGAGCGGGGCCGCGGCACTGGCGGAGCGGCTCCCGCGGCAAACAATTCAACAAAAAGAAAGAACAGGAGGGTGTGGGCTAAGTGAGAAGGGAGCGAGAGAGCAAAGTGGCAGGGGGGAAGACAGCAGGAGAGAGCAAGAATAGGGGGAAGAGGAAGGGTGAGAGAGAGCTAAGACCAGCGGGAAGGAGAGGAGGAAGAGGTAAGAGAGCGAGGTCTTTGTTACAATACATTATATCTTCTTTTGTGATGAATATTCTAATTTACAGTGACCAACCAACACAAGACACAAAATCCTACAGAATCTACATACAGCCTATAAGAACTACATTACCATACTGTGTTATATTTTAAACTCTAAAAACTATTCTTTAGACTTCTGTTTTGATACATTGACCTTTGGATCCCTCAGCCAGCAGAAAGGGTTCTGCTCAATCAAAAGGGATTCTCCTTCAGCTAGCTAGATCATTGTTTTCAGGTTATATAGTAACTAAGACTCACTATCTTACAACTCAAAGTAAGCTTTCATTTCTATTTCAATTATAGGTTTCATATTTTCAGAATCTTTGCTAAGCAATTATATTTATAAGGTTTCCCTGATTCATCTTCCCCAACACTGCACACCTTAGCAGAGGCCCCATAATAGCCCTTTGTGCCTCCTTAGGTCCACGGCCAGGGGATGCCACTGAAGGAAATGTGTCCCCAGCCCAGGGATGCTCAGCATGGGCTCCCCCAGGCCCTGGGGGCCCTGCCGCTGCTCACAGCAGCCCCTGCCTGGCTCCTGCCTGCCCACACCATGGGGCAGCCATGGCTGCTCCCGGCCATGGAGCTCAGCAGTACTGCTGCCCTCTGGGCTTTGCTGGTAGTAAACACCCAGACACAGCTGTGACAACTCCATTTCTTTATTGGAACAAAAAACATGGGCCAACCCCTGCCCAGGCAGACAGGGGCTGCCCACCTTCAGTCCTGTCAGGGGAGCAGAGCCAAGGGGCTCTAGGGCAGAGGCTCTCGTTGTTGTGGTTTAAAAAACAAACCAAGTAAGAGGCTCTAAGTCAGAAATAAAATTTAATGAGAAGAAAAGGAAAATAAAATAGAATAAAATAAAATAAATACAAAAAGAAAAAAAAAAAACCAGTGACAGAGTCAGAATACAACCTGATCAGGGTGATGGAAACAGTCCAGACGAGGTGGTCTTCTTGAAACAGAAATCTTGTCGAAAGGTCTGGTAGCTCCGGTCCTCTGGGAATCCAGTGGGTGAGGGCTGCTTCTACTGTCCCAAATCCCAGCTTATATCCAGGTGAGAATGCTTGGCTCTTCCCCATGGGCGGAGCATCTCACAATGGGATGATGAGTCATGGAAGAGGGCCTTGATGGCCCATTAAAGAGAGAGATAACTCCCAGAGGGTGTTATCTCTGAGTCATGCAAAAGGCATTGATGGGCCATTAACTGAAGATGGTGATAGAATACATCCTAAACTACAACCCAGGACAATCCACCCCTTATTCTATTACCATCTACAACATGCCTAAATCAATACATTCTTACAGATGAATGCATATATACATACAGAATGAAACCTTACACACTGCTCTCACTTAAAATTAAGTCTCCCTGTGGTACACAATGGGTTTCTCCATCTTTCTGCATTACCCACCAAGTGTAGCCAGGTCCTTGAGCAAAGACAATCCCATGGACGGGTCTGCCTTTGCCTGAAGTGGGATTAATCCAAACACTCTTTCCTAAAATGCCCTTCATGTGTACCACAGGTACTTTGTCTCCATCCACTGTGTGTAAGGGTTCAGACTGGGCAGGACCACCTCGACTGATAGACCCTCGGGTGTTAACTATCCATGTGGCTTTGGCTAAGTTTAGTTCTCAATTCTTGAAGGTTCCCCCACCAAGTGCCTTCAGGGCAGTCTTTAATAGTCCGTTGCACCGTTCAACTTTCCCGGCAGCTGGTGCATGATAAGGAATGTGGTATATCCATTCAATACCATGTTCTCTAGCCCAGGTGTTTATAAGGTTGTTCTTGAAATGGGTCCCATTGTCCGACTCAATTCTCTCAGGGGTGCCGTGTCTCCACAGGATTTGTTTTTCAAGGCCCAGGATGGTGTTCCGGGCAGTGGCATGAGGCACAGGATGGGTTTCCAGCCATCCAGTGGTGACTTCCACCATGGTCAGCACGTACCGCTTTCCTTGGCGTGTTTGGGGAAGGGTGATATAGTCAATTTGCCAGGCTTCCCCGTACCTGTACTTCAGCCATTGTCCACCATACCACAGAGGCTTCATTCGCTTGGCCTGTTTGATTGCAGCGCAGGTCTCACAGTTGTGGATGACCTGTGAGATGCTGTCCATAGTGAGGTCCACCCCTCGGTCACGGGCCCATCGATATGTTGCATCTCTTCCCTGATGACCAGAGGCATCATGGGCCCAACGAGCTAGGAATAATTCTCCCTTGTGCTGCCAATCTAGATCCACTTGTGATACTTTCACCTTGGCAGCTTTGTCTACCTGCTCGTTGTTGCGATGCTCCTCACTAGCCCGGCTTTTGGGTATATGCGCATCCACATGTCGAACCTTCATGGTCAGCCTCTCTACTCGGGCGGCGATGTCTTGCCAAATGTCAGCGGCCCAGATGGGTTTTCCTCTGCGCTGCCAATTGGCCTTTTTCCAGCGATTCAGCCATCCCCACAGAGCATTAGCTACCATCCATGAGTCAGTGTAGAGATAAAGCCTCGGCCACTTTTCTCGTTCAGCAATTTGTAAAGCCAGCTGGACAGCTTTAAGCTCTGCAACTTGACTCGATCCACCTTGTCCCTCGGTAGCTTGTGCAACTTGTCGTGTGGGGCTCCATGCTGCAGCTTTCCATTTCCGGTTAGCTCCTACAATTCGGCAGGAGCCATCAGTGAACAGAGCATATCGTCTTTCAGTCTCCGGTAGCTCATTATATGGTGGGGCTTCCTCAGCGCGTGTTACTTGCTTTTCTTCTTCTTCTTCTTCAGACTATAATCCAAAAGTTTCACCTTCCGGCCAGTTCGTTATAACTTCCAGAATCCCAGGGCGATTTGGGTTTCCAATGTGGGCGCGCTGTGTAATGAGGGCAATCCATTTGCTCCATGTGGTATCAGTGGCATGATGTGTGGAAGGAACCTTTCCCTTAAACATCCACCCCAGCACTGGCAGTCAGGGTGCCAAAAGCAGCTGTGTTTCAGTGCCAATCACTTCTGAGGCGGCTTGAACTCCTTCATAGGCAGCCAATATCTCCTTCTCTGTGGGAGTGTAGTTGGCTTCGGAGCCTCTGTAACTTCTGCTCCAGAATCCCAATGGTCGGCCTCGAGTCTCCCCAGGCACTTTCTGCCAAAGGCTCCAAGACAAACCATTGTTTCCAGCTGCGGAGTAAAGCACATTCCTCACATCTGGTCCTGTCCTGACTGGGCCCAGGGCTACTGCATGAGCAATCTCTTGCTTGATCTGAACAAAAGCTTGTTGCTGTTCAGGCCCCCAGTGGAAATCGTTCTTCTTGCGGGTCACCAAGTAGAGAGGGCTCACGATCTGACTGTACTCAGGAATGTGCATCCTCCAAAAGCCTATGGCACCTAGGAAAGCTTGTGTTTCCTTTTTGTTGGTAGGTGCGGACATGGCTGTGATCTTGTTGATTATCTCTGTGGGGATTTGGCGACGACCATCTTGCCATTTGACCCCCAAGAACTGGATTTCTTGAGCTGGTCCCTTAACTTTGCTTCTTTTAATGGCAAAACCAGCTTTCAGCAGAATTTGGATAATTTTCTCTCCTTTCTTGAAGACCTCCTCTGGTGTATTCCCCCATATGATGATGTCATTAATGTACTGCAGATGCTCTGGAGCCTCACCCTTTTCCAGTGCAGCCTGGATCAGTCCATGGCAGATGGTGGGGCTGTGTTTCCACCCCTGGGGCAGTCGGTTCCAGGTGTACTGCACGCCCCTCCAGGTGAAGGCAAACTGAGGTCTGCACTCCGCTGCCAAAGGAATGGAGAAGAAGGCATTGGCGATATCAATGGTTGCATACCACTTTGCTGCTTTGGACTCCAGCTCGTACTGAAGCTCTAACATGTCTGGCACAGCAGCGCTCAGTGGTGGCGTGACTTCATTCAGACCACGGTAATCCACCGTCAGCCTCCATTCTCCACTGGACTTACGCACCGGCCAAATCGGGCTGTTGAAAGGTGAACGGGCTTTACTGACCACCCCTTGGCTTTCCAGTTTACGGATCATCTCATGTATGGGAATCACAGAGTCTCTGTCAGTGCGGTATTGCCGACGGTGTACTGTTGCTGTGGCAATTGGTACTTGTTGTTCTTCTACTTTCAGCAGTCCCACAGCAGAGGGGTCATCTGAGAGACCAGACAAAGTATTCAACTGTCTGATGTCTTCTTTCACTACTGCGGCTATCCCAAAAGCCCAACAATATCCTTTTGGATCTTTGAAATATCCATTCCTGAGATAGTCTATGCCGAGGATGCATGGGGCCTCTGGGCCAGTTGCGATAGGGTGTTTCTGCCAGTCGTTCCCAGTTAAACTCACCTCGGCCTCTAATACAGTAAATTCCTGGGACCCTCCTGTTACTCCTGTAATAGAAATGGATTCTGTTCCTACATACCTTGACGGCATCATGGTACATTGGGCCCCAGTGTCAACCAATGCCGTATATTTTTGTGGGTCAGATGTGCCAGGCGATCGGATCCACACAGTCCAGTAGATCCGATTGTCCCTTTCCTCTTCCTGGCTAGAGGCAGGGCCCCCCTATTCCTGGTCATCGCATACGTTGTTCTCTTCCTGTAAATGAGCTGCTGAGGTTCCTTCAAGAGGATCAGTCATATCATCATTCCTGTAACGTCTGGAGTTCTGTGCACGAGAGACCGGAGCAACACTGATTCTAGATGAGCTTTTCGTGGCAGGCATTTCTCTTTTCAGTTCACGTACCCGGGCTGCTAAGGAGGAGGTAGGTTTTCCATCCCACTTCTTCATATCTTCTCCATGCTCCCGAAGAAAAGACCAAAGGTTACCTCGGGGTGTGTATCCTCTCTCCCTGGCTGGGGGACGCCTGCTCCTAATCGCAGAGACTCTCGTCGGCTCTGGTGAGATATCGTAAATTTCTTCCTTAAGTTCTTTTTTCAGTTTCTGATGGCCTTCTTCAATTAAGTTCCTGACTTGCTCAGCCAGTCTTGTTTCCACAGATGAGACATGGGCACGAACTGGGGCGGTGACAGTGTCCTTGTAAATTCTTAGTTTGTTAGCCAGGACACCCACCTTGTCCTCACCTTCTTTCCATTGCAGTGTTGCCAGGTAACGTGAGTACATCTCTGGTCCAAGCCGTGCAAATCTCAACCACATCCGTGATGTGCACTGGACATCATCTGGGCTCTTAGGAAATCTCTCATCTTCTGCAAAAATTATCTCCAGCACAGCCAATTCCCTTAGGCATCGGATACCTTGTTCTATTGTGTTCCATTTTCCTTGGTGCACTAGGAGGTCTTCTTTACAAAGGTATCTGTCTTTCACACTTGTAAGCAGTCGCTGCCAGAGGCTGAGAGTTTCTTGGGTTTTTCCAATTCCCTGGTCAATGACCACATCCCGGGACAGTGATCCCAGTTGCCTGGCCTCAGTTCCATCCAGAATGGTGTCATTGGCTGCAGCATCCCAGATGCGGAGCAGCCAGGTGAGGATGGACTCGTTGGTCTGGCGGGTGAATTCCCTTCGCAGGTCACGCAGCTCACCCAGAGATAGAGAGCGGGTGATGATCTCTGTCTCTGTCTCTTCAGCTGAGTGCGAAGGTCCTGCTCCATCCTCGTCAGTTGCTATGCGGACTGATTTGCTCCTTGATTTCTTCTTCTGAGTGGTGGCAACTGCTACTGGTTTAGGCTGTTCCGGTTCAGTGACGGTTTGTGTGGAGATGCTGACAGCACTTTTGGTTCTTTTCTCTTCTGTAACAGTCTGTGTAGTCGTCGATGCTATTGCTTTGCTTCTTTTTACCTCTTCTACTTCTTTAAGAACATGCTCCAACACACCATGTAGTGTTTTGATTCTAACCATGGTGCAGAGAAAACAAAGCAGGACTAACAAGAACATTATGCTGTCCTTGGCATCCAGAGGGTACTCAATATTTTCAAAAACTGCTGTGTCCTTCCTGAAAAGCTGGAAAAAATCATTCTTTACTCCTCCCCACAGGGGCTGGGTGAGATTGTTGAGGCTCCAGACGTAGCATCCTAGACTAGAACAAGAATACAAAACTGGGTATATATTCTGAATAATGTTCATTGCCTCAGATTTTATCAAGCAATGGACATAATAGACCAGTAAAGCAATTTTAGTACCATATCCTGGTCTACGCAGGAGTATTAAGGCCGGCAGATAGTGCCCCACGTTCGGAAAAATATAGAGAGATAGGTATAAAACACATGTAAGCATGTTGGGCATCATAACAGACAGGTGTCTTCTTCAATAAAATTGTAATTTCTGACTTTTCTTATTGCCTCTGCCGCACGTTGGGCGCCAAAAATATGTTGTGGTTTAAAAAACAAACCAAGTAAGAGGCTCTAAGTCAGAAATAAAATTTAATGAGAAGAAAAGGAAAATAAAATAGAATAAAATAAAATAAATACAAAAAGAAAAAAAAAAACCAGTGACAGAGTCAGAATACAACCTGATCAGGGTGATGGAAACAGTCCAGACGAGGTGGTCTTCTTGAAACAGAAATCTTGTCGAAAGGTCTGGTAGCTCCGGTCCTCTGGGAATCCAGTGGGTGAGGGCTGCTTCTACTGTCCCAAATCCCAGCTTATATCCAGGTGAGAATGCTTGGCTCTTCCCCATGGGCGGAGCATCTCACAATGGGATGATGAGTCATGGAAGAGGGCCTTGATGGCTCATTAAAGAGAGAGATAACTCCCAGAGGGTGTTATCTCTGAGTCATGCAAAAGGCATTGATGGGCCATTAACTGAAGATGGTGATAGAATACATCCTAAACTACAACCCAGGACACTCGTTTTGGAGGTGTGGGGGTCGGGTTGGGTGCAACACGGCACTGCATCCACACCAGGGCAGATGGAGACAGACGTGAAGAGTCGGGATGACAGGTGAATTTCTCTCTGCCTGAGTTGTTTACCGGGGCTTCTGAAGGTGCACGGGAGCAGCTGTGGAGAGAGGAGTGTGTGAGGGCCCAGCTGGCGGTGGCACACAGGGACCCTCCTGCACAGCAGGGCCCGGAGCTGCCAAGGCTCCCCAGCATGTCTGCAGCTGCTGGCACAGCTTGGCCCAGCTGCACAGCTGCCCCTCAGGGCCCTGGCCAGCCGGGGATGGCTCTGGGCAGGTCCCTGGCCAGGAGCAGCCCCCAGCGCCTCTGCCTTTCCAGGGCAATCTGGTTCCTGCCCACCTTGCTCTGCCTCTGCCCGCTGCCCCTGGGGCTGCTCTTGGCCAGGCAGCCTCAGTGGGAGCCAGCACTGGCTGCAGCCCCAGCGGGCTCCCCAGGACAAGGCCCAGCAATTAAGAGGCCAATTAGAGCACTGGGCAGCAGCAGAACCCTCAGCAGAGTTATTTGGACTGGCCTGGACTCGCCACAACTCCACAGCAGCCTCACTAGGAAGGTTCCCTGACTATCAGCAGCCTTTAAAGGAAGTTGTTTGAGGCAGAGCTCAGCAAAGCACTCACCATTTTTTCTTCCAGCAATAACAGATTCCACCATAGCACATCACCAGAAGTCCCCCACTGACCACAATGGCCATTAACTTAATCAAACAATGTGGTCCCCAGCAGAAAACACTTCTCATGCTTTTCCAGATACTGTCAGCATTTGTTGTGGTGGCAGCTGCATCTGTGGGAGCAATGGGGAGCATGAGCCCGTGCTGTGCCCCACTGCTGAGCTGGCGGCATGGTGCACATGGCCAGGACGTTCTGTGTTCCCCCAGAGCTGGGCCTGCAGGCACCTTGCTGCCCCTTGGCACTGGACAGTACCTGAGCCCCTGAGCCTGCATGGCATCATTACTCTGCGCTGTACCAGTGTACTCCAGGTAACACTTGTCAAAGACATGGATAGGGACAAGGAAAATGCCCAGGGTTTTGGAGCTACTCCAGAGCCCTCCATCCTCCAAACAGCCCCTAAACCTGATGTACCCAGAGCCCGGGAAACTGCAGGGATATCAGGGTGTGCCTGGCCTCTGGTGCACTTTGGGCTCCCTGTCTGCTGATGCCCAATGCCTTCCGGCAGAGCCTGGGGAGAAGCTGCAGCCAGGCCAGGCTGGGAAACAGCCCTGCAGGGTGTGAAAGCAGTAGTGGGGCAGCGAGGCTGCCATGGATCCCTTCCCACTGTGCCAGGCACGGTGTGTCCAGAGGTGCAGAGCAAGGCCCCGGCTGGGAGTGTCAGGAGAAGGCTCAGGGACATGCACCCACCATGCTGTCTCTCCTGATCACTCAGCCTGTTGTTTATGTGTTTGGATGCCTCTGGGGCCTTATTGCCTCTTGAAAGTTTGTTCCTCTGTCTTGGAGGACCTTAACAGAGAGTATTTCCATTTCAGATGAATGGATCCCACAAAACCATGGCCTTTGGAGTCAGTAGGGATCTAAACCTCAGCCTACCTCTAACCCTAAACCTAAGCATTAAATTAAGATTAAACCTAACCCTAAACCTATCCCTATAACCTAACCCTAAACCTACACTTAACCCTAATCCTACACCTAACCGTATACCAAAACCTACACCTAACCCTAAAACTTAACCCTAAACCTAAACCTACACTTAACCCTAACCCTGATCCTATATCTAACGCTTAGTCTAAACCTCAGCCTACCTCTAATACTAACACTAAACCTTCGATTAAGTTTTACCCCAACACTAAACCTATCCCTAAAACCTAACGTGAACCCTAAATCTACACTTAACCCTAACTCTACCACTACACCTACACCAAAACCTACACGTTACCCTATCCTATGCCAGCTGGTGGATGGGGTCCGCCGCTTGGGACCCAGAGAGCCACAGCCACCCCAAAGGAAGTCTCGCTAGAAACAGCTCCTTGGAGGGTCAGGGCGCTCCTCAGCTGGCCAGAGGGGCTTCTCAGCATCGGGCAGAGCAGTGATTTTTCAGCTCAGTGATTTCAGCTTTCAGTGATTTCAGCTCAGTGCTCTCAGCTCATGCCCTTGTGAGTTAGCCCCTCTTTTAGCGGGTCGTGGTGAGAGAGAGAGAGGTCTCGTATGGAATTTCCGCAGGTGGTACTTTATTGAGAGGGTACCAGTGAAAGGGATCCAGGGACGAGGAACCTCTGCTGGCCAGAGGAAACTCAGGGGTTTTTATGGGACACCAGGGTGGGAGGAAAAGGGTACAGAACCAATCAATTGTAACAGATCTACATAAAATCCCGAGGGGGCTTGTGGGTCTCCAGCCAGGTCACGGTAGCTAGGAGGTTTACCCTTTGTCTTAGGTGCTCTGGCTGAAGTTGCGAAATTCTTCCTTGACTCCTCAGCTTGGCTCCCTCCAGGGCAGAGCAGCCGGGGCTCCGCCCACCTCCACACTATCCCTAACCCTTAGACTAAGAATAACCCTCGCCCTAAACCTATACCTAAAACCTAATCCTAACCCTAAACCTGACCCTAAACCTCACCTTCACTCTCCCACTCACCCTGATGCTGAACACGACCCAGAGTCTGATCCTGATCCTAACACTAACCATAACCCTAACCATAGCCATAGCCCAAGCCCTAGCCCTAGCTCTAGCCCTAGCCCTAGCTCTAGCCCTAGCCCTAGCCCTAGCCCTAGCCCTAGCCCTAGCCCTAACCCTAGTCCTAGCCCTAGTCCTAGCCCTAACCCTAACCCTAAACCTAACCCTAAACCTTAGTCTAATACTAACCCTAACCCTAAACCTATCACTAAAACCTAACCCTAACCCTAAACCTGCACTTAACCCTACCCCTGACCCTATATCTAACACTAACCGTAACCCTAAACCTTACCCCAAACCTCAGCCTCCCTCTAACACTAACCCTAACCCTTGGATTAAGATTCACTCTAACACTAAACCTGTCCCCAAAACCTAACCCTAACCCTAAATCTACACTTAACTCTAACTCTACCGCTAAACCTACACCTAACCCTAACCCTATCCCTCAGCCTTAGACTAATAATGACCCTAACCCGAAAGCTATCCCTAAAACCTAACCATAACATTTAATCTACACCTAGCCCTAACCCTGACCCCACACCTAAACCTAATCCTAACCCGAACAGAACACTAACCCTAACTCTAACCCCACCTCTTAACCCTAACCATAACCCTAAACCTAACATCCATTCTCACCCTCACCCTGACGCTGACCACGAACCTGGTCCTGACCCTGATCCTAACTCTAAGCCTCGCCGTAACCTCTTCCCCAGCCCTAGCCCTAGCCCTAACCCTAACCCAGCCCCTCTCCCTTACCCTTATACTAAGAATAACCCAAACCCTAAATGAATTCCTAAAACCTAACCATAACATTAAACGTACACTTACACCTAACCCTGACCCTACGCCTAACCCTAAGCCTAACCTTAACCCTATCCAAAGCCTAAACCTAACCATAATCCTAATCCTAAACCTAACCTTAACCCTAAACCAAACCCTACAGCTAAACGTGCACCTAAGCTTAACCCTAACACTGACCCAAGCCTAATACTAACACTTACCCCAACCTAAACCCTAGAGCTTAACCTAGACCTAACCCTCACCCTAACCCTAACTGTAATCTGAACTCTAACCCTAGCCCTTTACCCTAGATATAACCCTAACCCTAAAGCTAAGGCTAACCCTAACTCCAACCCCTAAACCTAACCCAAAATCCTAACCATAACTCTAACATTTATCCTGACCTTAACCCTGACCCATAATCCTAACCCAAAAGCCAACACTAACCCTAATTCTAACCCTAACCATAAGATTAAGAATAACCCTAAATCTAATCCTAAACCTAACCCCTAAGCCAAACCCTAACTCCTAACCCTAACACTAAGCCTAACTGTAACCCTAAATCTAAACCTAACCGTACACTTAACCCTACACCTAACCCTAACCCATCATCCTTCTGCCTCCCTGTCAGCTCAGCCCCTTGTGCCATTCTCACCTCTGCCTCTGCCTGTGTGTCCAGTCCAGGGCCTGACAGCTCTGCCGGCTGGGGCAGCAGCAGGGCAGCCCCAACCTTCCCCTCTCTGTGACACCACAGGTGCTGGAAGCCCCCACATGCCCTGCCTGGAGACGCTGCAAGGGAAGCAAGTGTCGGCAGCTGCCTCCACTCAACACTAGTGACCAGCCATTGAGCAGCCCTGGCCCGGCCTGCCGGGTCATCCTCTGTACACAGCTCCAGGAAGATCCCCTTTGGCAACCCCCACCGGGTCACAGGCAAGTTTCACATACACTTACACAGCTCCAGCCAGAGCTGACAGGGGGTGGGAATTAAATTCAAAACCAGAAACAAACCCCTCCAAGAGTAGAAACACTTCACCCACAGCATAGCTACTCCCTCCCTCCCTCCTTCCCTCACTACTTCTACCTGCACACACACAGCACCCGAGCCTGCCAGCAATCAGCAAGCCTCGGCACATCAGCTGCAGAAGCGGCTTGAGGACAGCCTTGCAGCAGCACTTTTCTCATCCCAGTGAAACAGACCCCTTGGAACGCAGCTCCAGGGCCCTTGCAAAGGACAAGGGCCAGGGCCTCAGGCCACAGGGGAGAAAAGGCCTCTCCATTGGCCCACCCTGGGGAGGTCTAGCCTGCTCCCAGGCTGCTTCACACACAGCATTCTTCTGGCGGACTGCGCAAAGCTGACAGTCAGCTCGGCCTTCTCAATAATCCGTGTTTGAAAGCGGCCTGGGAAAATGAATTTGGGCCTTTGTTCCTTCCTTCCTTTCTTCCCTCCTTCCCTTCTTCTTTTCTTTTTCTCTCTATCTTCCTTTCTTAGAAGCAGCTCAGGCAAGGGCTGAGGCTTAGCCAGGCTGGCTCCAGGCAGCAGAACAGCAAAAGCTGCTTCCCATACATGAGGGGCTGGGCCACTCACCAAACTCCCCAGGGAATACTCACAGCCCTGAGGCTGCTGCAATTGCGGGAGCCGTTGGACACCGCGTGAAAAGATGGCCAGGATTCCATTGACCTGAGCTTAAGCCTGACCCTAAACCTCAGCCTAACTCTAACCCTAAACCTAACCATTAGATTAAGATAAAACCTAACCCTAAACCTATCCCTATAACCTACACCCTAAACCTACACTTAACCCTAAAAATACACCTAACTCTATACCAAAACCCACACCTAACCCTAACTCTAACCTAACACTCACCCTAACCTTCACCCTAAGCCTAACCATAACCCTAACCCATAGCCCCAACCCTAACCCTAACCCTTACCCTTACTCTAAACCTAACCCTAAACCTAAGCCTTACCCTAACCCTAACCCTAAGCTAAGCCTAAACCTATACTTAACCCTAGCACTACACCTATCTCCATACCAAAACCTACACCTAAAACTAACTCTAACCCTAAACCTAACCCTAACCCTAAAGCTCACTCTAACCCTTACCCTAACCCTAACCCTCACCCTAAGCCTAACCCAAACCCTACACCTACACTTAACCCTAGCACTACACCTATCTCCATACCAAAACCTACACCTAAAACTAACTCTAACCCTAAACCTAACCCTAATCCTAAAGCTAACTCTAACCCTTACCCTAAGCCTAACCCGAGCCCTACACCTAACCATTAGATTAAGATTAAAACTAACCCTATACCTATCCCTTAAACCTAACCCTAAATGTACACTTAACCCTAACCCTACAGCTTGCCCTGCACAAAAAGCCATACCTAACCCTAACCGTAACCCTAACCCTAACCCAAACCTTACAGCTAACCCTACACAAAGCCCTCACCCTGACCCTAACCGTAACCCTAACCCGAGCCCGAACCCGAACCCTTAACCTTAGATCTAACCCTAACCCTAAAGCTAAGGCTACCCCTAACTCCAAGCCCTAACCCTAACCCGAACCCTTAACCTTAGATCTAACCCTAACCCTAAAGCTAAGGCTACCGCTAACTCCAACCCCTAACCCTAACCCAAACCCTAACCCTTACCCTAACCCTAACCCTAACCCTAACCCTAACCCTAACCCTAACCCTAACCCTAAGCCTATAACCTAACCCTAAACCTGCACTTAACACTAACACTACACCTAACTCTAAATCTAACCCTAACCCTAACCCTACACCAAACCCTAACCCTACACCTTACCCTAACCCTAAATCTATACCTAATCCTACACCTAACCCTAATCCTACCCCTAACCCGAACCCTAATCCTAACCCGAACCCTAAACCTAACCATTAGATTAAGATTAAACCTAACTCTAACCCAAAAGCTAACACTAACCCTAACCCTAGGATTAAGACAAACCCTAAATCTAACCCTAAACCTGACCCTAACCCTAAACCGAACGCCTAACCCAAACCCTAAATCCTAACTCCTAACCCTAACACTAAGCCTAACACTAACCCTAACTCTAAACCTAATTGTACACTTAACCCTACACCCAACCCTACAAAAAAACCTAACCCTAACCATACTTCTAACCCTAACCCTAGGATTAAAACAAACCCTAAATCTAACCCTAAACCTAACCCTAAACCTACCCCTAACCCGAACCCTAATCCTAACCCGAACCCTAAACCTAACCATTAGATTAAGATTAAACCTAACTCTAACCCAAAAGCTAACACTAACCCTAACCCTAGGATTAAGACAAACCCTAAATCTAACCCTAAACCTGACCCTAACCCTAAACCGAACGCCTAACCCAAACCCTAAATCCTAACTCCTAACCCTAACACTAAGCCTAACACTAACCCTAACTCTAAACCTAATTGTACACTTAACCCTACACCCAACCCTACAAAAAAACCTAACCCTAACCATACTTCTAACCCTAACCCTAGGATTAAAACAAACCCTAAATCTAACCCTAAACCTAACCCTAAACCTAACCCTAACCCCTAACTCAAACCCTAACTCCTAACTCCTAACACTAAGCCTAACCCTAACTCTAAACCTAACTGTACACTTAACCCTACACCAAAACCGAACCCTAAGCATAATCCTAGCCCATTATCCTTCTGCCTCCCTGTCAGCTCAGCCCCTTGTGCCATTCTCACCTCTGCCTCTGCCTCTCCCTGTGCCTCTGCCTCTGCTGCACAGGGCCTCTGCCCTGGCCCCGTGCAGCAGCCAAACACACAGTTTCAGCCAGGGCAATTCACTGGGGCACACGAGGCACACCGGGGTATGACTGAGGCCGTGGCTTCTCACACTGAAGGGAGGCTGCCTCTTCCTTTGGAAGGCACAGCTTAGATCCCAATTAGAAATCCCCACTTTGTGAACCTGCTGGCAAGTGTTGAGAGGCAGAGAGTTCCAAGCCTTCTCACTGAGAAGTGTGGCTGATGGTGTGGAGCTTTTTAACTTTTTGCCCTCTGAATCTGTGTCCTGGCAGAGGGTTGTTGGCTTGCTCTCATTCAGCCCGATACTTTTGGAAGTAAAAATATTTGTTGAAATCAGTGTTGTTAGCACTGGCTTAGTTGCGAGAAACAACCTCTCACTTTAAAAAGTTCAAAAAGTTTTATGAAATCTTAACAAAGAACTGAATAAGGAAAAATTACAAGGCCCAGAGATACACCACCACCATATGCTCACGCACAAAATGGCTGCACAGCCTTTTAAAACCTTGGTAACCCTGGCCCCTCCCACTGCCTGTCAGTCAAATCTTCTACGCCCTTCAGTGGTGGAGGCTGCTTTCTTGCAATCTGATTGGAGGGGAGGTGTGCCATAGTAACAAGCCCGCCCTCCTCCCACAGGCCCCAGGCAGGGCTCGGGTACGGCCCACCCGCCATGTCCTGACCACTGAGGCAAGGGCGAGGGGGCTGTGGAGAGAACACGGCATGTCCAAACAGCAAATCACAAACACTAAACATCAGTAAAACTTCTTTTAGCAAGCACATAACAGACATCTTTTAATTGCCAGAGCCAACCATGGCGTTACCTATCTGTAACATTAGGACATCTTATAAAGCTCTTAAAAAAATCAGCCTGGGCAAAAAATAAATTTTTATTTAGGCTGTTTTCTTGGTTTTGTTTTTGTTTCGTTTTTGTTTTTTTGGGGGGGCGGGGGTAGGGGGGTTTGCTTGCTTGTAGGGTTTTTTTTTTTTCTTGTTTTGTTTTGTGGTTTGGTTTTTTTGGTTCTTTGCTTTGGCGCTCAGGTCTGACGGAGGAAGGGACAGATTTTCTGTTCAACTTTCCTGTGGGCGTGCAGGAAGCGAGAAAAGAAGAACAGCTTTTCACCAGCTGGTGCAGGAGCTCTAAAAGCAATTGTGATGTCCGTAAATGAGGGGGTGGGGGCACTCCTTACAGCCCGGACTGTCCGCACCTCGGTTCCCCTCTTTCCTACATCCAGAGCCTTGTATCTCGGCCTGATGGTGCAGGTTCTGAGGCCACAGCAGGCTCTGAGGTCCTATCAGGCTGAGGTCACAGCAGGCTCTGAGGTCACAGAGGCGCCAGAGCCCTGTGGTTGCACAGCACCACAAGGACCCAGCAGTCAGTCCCTGACCACAACTGCTGCGGCAGCAGCGGCGGTGCTGACATTGGGACAGCGGTGTGAGGACAGCGGTGGCAGCAAGAGCTGGGCACTGGCTCAGGGCAAGGCACCATGGCCCTTACTCTGCGCCTCTTGCTCCTGCTCCTGCTGGCAGTGGCCCTGCCTGCCAGGGCTGCCCAGGCTGCTCCGTGGCGAGCACGGGGAGCAGGTGAGCAGGGGAGCCGGGGTCTGGCTCCCCTTTCCCGGGACAGCGCTCCCTTCTTCCCGGGGAGCCTTGGGGATGGTTTTCCCCAGCCTGTAGGGAGGGTTTCCTCTGGGAGGGAGAGAGTTCCAACGGGGCCTGGGCTGCTCCAGTTTCCAGGGATGCTGGACAGGGCCTGCAAAGAGTGTGGAGAGTGACCAGAGCCAGCCCAGAGTTCCCCACGCCCCTCTGCAGCTTTGGCCCTGTCCCATGACATCTGCCTCCCAACGCCTGACCCAACCCCCTGGCAGAGCCCAGTTCCCTAAGGCAGTAGGGGATCCCAGCACACCATGGAAATACTTCTGATCTGTGCTCCCTTCTAGATCAAGGTGCTAGCCAGGCTTCTCCAGCAGCTTGGCGTTATGAAGATTTGCAGCCTCTGAAGCCTCCTGCACGTATGTTGTCAATGTTCCTAAACAAAGGATCATTGACAACCTGTCAGGAACCAGGTGACAGAAGCTTCTGTGGCTTTTGAGTTACAGGTGTGTCTGCAGGGAGGACTTTTCAAGCTCCTTTGCTGGTTGCTGCCAGCGACTTGAGCTCCCATCGCAAGGGTGAGTCACGTGTCCCTGCAGACCCCACAGGCTGATCCTTGGTTTCATGGGATCCATTCATCTGAAGTGGAAATACTCTCTGTTAAGGTCGTCCAGGATGGAGAAACAAACCTGCAAGAGGCAGTAAGTCCCCAGAGGCCTCCAAACACATAAACAACAGGCTGAGTGATCAGGAAAGACAGCGTGGTGGGTGCATGTCCCTGAGCCTTCTCCTGACACTCCCAGCCGGGGCCTTGCTCTGCACCTCTGGACACACCGTGCCCGGTGAAGCAGGAAGGGATCCATGGCAGCCTTGCTGCCCCACTGCTGCTTTCACACCCTGCAGGGCAGTTTCCCAGCCTGGCCTGACTACATCCTCTCCCTAGGCTCTGCAGGAAGGCATTGAGCATCAGCAGACAGGGAGCCCAAAGTGCACCAGGGGCCAGGCATGCCCTGAGATCCCTGCAGTTTCCCAGGCTCTGGGTACATCAGACTTTGGGGCTGCTTCACTCTTGTTTGGAGTTGTTTGGCACTCCCAGAGATGCCAGGATTCCCATTTGTGGCAGCTTGGATCTTGGAGAAATCCTGATCCGTCTCGAATTCTAGGGGGAGGAAGGCCTGTCCCAGGCCCCGGTTCTGGATAAAAACGATGGCACTTTTCCCTAAGAAACTGAACATATCCCTATGATCCTGCTATCATTTTGCAGGAGACATTTGGCACTCCCAGTTCCGCCAGGATTCCCATTTATGGCAGCTTGGGTCTGGGAGAAATCCTGATCCATCTCCAATTCTACCCGGCGGTGGGCTGGTCCCGGGAACAAAGTCATGGATACGAATGGTAGCCCTTTCCCCTGCAAAACTGAACTCGCCATGCCTGGTTCCTGATGTCATTTCGCAGGACACATTTGGCACTCCCAGGGCAGCCAGGATTCCCATTTGTGGCACCTTGGGTCTGGGAGAAATCCTGATTCGTCTCAAATTCTAGCTGGCAGAAGGCCAGGCCTGGGCACAGGCTCTTGGACACGAACACTGGCCCTTTTCCGTGGGAAACTGAACTCCCCTTCTCAGGCTCCTGATGTCGTTTTGCAGGAGACATTTGGCACTCCCAGGGCAGTCAGGATTCCCATTTGTGGCAGCCTTGGTCTGGGAGAAATCCTGATCCATCTCGAATTGTAGCCGGTGGAAGGCCGGTCTTGGACCCAGGGTCCTGGGTAAGAACTTTGGCCCATTTTCCCTGGGAAACTGAGCTCTTCCCCTCAGGTTTCTGACCTCATTTTTCAGGAGAATTTTGGCACTTTCAGGGCAGCCAGGATTCCCATTTGTGGCACCATGGATCTGGGAGAAATCCTGATCCATCTCGAATTCTAGCCAGCGGAATGCCGGTTCCATGAACGGGATCTTGGATACGAACGGTGGCCCTTTTCCTTCGGAAACTAAAGTCACACCCTCAGGTTCCTGATGTCATTTTGAAGGAGATTTTTGGCACTCCCAGGGCAGCAAGGATTCCAATTCTGGTACCTTGGGTTAGGGAGAAATGCTGATCCGTCTCGAATTCTAGCCAGTAGAAAGACAATCAAAGGCACAGAGTCCTGGATAGGAAAGAGGCCCTTTTCCCTGGGAAACTGAACTCCTCACCATCAGGTTCCTGATGTCATTATGCTGGAGACATCTGGCACTCCCAGGGCAGCCAGGATTCCCATTTGTGGTATTTTCAGTCTGGGAGAAATCCCGATCCAACTCGAATTGTAGCCGGCGGACAGTTGGTCCCGGGCACAGGGCGTTGGATGGGAATGCTGTCCCTTATCCGTGGGGAACTGAACTCAACCCTCCAGGTTCCTGATGTCATTTTGCAGGAGACATTTTGCACTCCCAGGGCAGCCAGGATTCCTATTTGTGGCAGCTTGGATCTGGGAGAAATCCTGATCCATCTCGAATTCTGTCCGTCGGGAAGCCAGTCACGAACAGATGGTCCTGGATACGAATGGTGGCCCTTTTCCCTGGGAAACTGAACTCCCACTCTCAGGTTCCTGATGTCATTTTGAAGGTGACATTTAACACTCCCAGAACAGCCAGGATTCCAATTGGTGGCAGCTTGGTTCTGGGAGTAATCCTGATCCAACTCGAATTTTAGTGGGTGGACAGTCAGTCCTGGGAACGGGGTCCTGGGTATGAACGGTGGCCCTTATCCGTGGGAAACTGAAGTCAACCCTCCAGGTTCCTGATGTCATTTTGCAGGAGACTTTTGGAATTCGGAGGGAAGCCAGGATTCCCATTTGTGGTACCTGGGGTCTGGGAGAAATCCTGATCTGTCTTGAATTCTAGCCGGTGGAAGGCCGGTCCCGAGTCCAGGGTCTTGGATACGAATGGTGGCCTTTTTCTTAGGGAAAATGAAATCCCCCTTCAGGTTCCTGATGTCATTTCACAGGAGACATTTTGCACTCCCAGGGCAGCTAGGATTCCCATTTGTGGCAGCTTGGGTCTGAGAGAATTCCTGATCCATCTGGAATTCTAGCCAGCATAAGACCGGTCCCGGGCACAGCGTCTTGGATACGAATGGTGCCTTTTTTCTCTGGGAAACTGAACTGCTCTCCCAGGTTCCAGATGTCCATTTCCAGGGCAGCCAGGATTCCCATTTGTGGCTGCCTGGGTTTGGGAGAAATTCTGATCCATCTGGAATTTTAGCAGGTGGAATGCTGGTCCTGGGCACGGGGTCTTGGATACGAACGGTGTTCCTTTCACCTGGGAAACTGAAATCACCCCTCCAGGTTCCTGATGTCATTTTGTAGGAAACATTTGGCACTCCCAGTGCAGCCAGGGTTCCCATTTGTGGCAGCTTGGATCTGGGAGAAATCATGATCCATCTCGAATTCTAGCCGGCACAAAGCCAGTCTTGAGCACAGGATCTTGGATAAGAACGATGTCCCTTTTCCCTGCGAAATTAACACAGCGCCACGAGCTATAGCTGCTCTACCATTTTCTGTCCACACGGTGGCAGCACTACCACACAGCTCGGCCCAGGGTTCCCACTTGTCCCGGGTAGTGGTGCGAGGCAAAAATCACGGGGCCCAAAATGCCCTTCCACCATCCTCTCAAATAAACGGCGCAAAAGACCCCCCCACCACAACTGTAAAACCCGGCCATCAACCAAACAATCTTTTAGTTTGGGGTATATTTCAATATTTTTTTCATTTAAAATTTTCCTTTTTTATCAGTTCCGTCTATCTTTCGTTTTCCTATCTGTGTGTATTATCATGCATTATAATACACTTCACATGTAATATGTATTGTACTTATTAATATAATTTTGTATTTCTTCTTTGTTTTTTGTTACTTATATTTTTCTATGTTTTTACTTATTTTTTAAATTAGTGTTTAAAATATTAACTAATAATTGATATTTTAAACTTGATGAATTCATGAGCCTAACACATCAGCACCACAGTTAATTAGAATTAAATGAGCTTGGCTTTCTAGGGGGTCAAGATGCTATTTTTATTTAAATAATATTGACATACATTTAAAAAAATTAACATACATTATAAATTGACATATTTTTAAATAATCTCGATTCTATCCAGGTGTCCAGTGGACATGGAGGTCATTTTT
Organism: Sylvia atricapilla; assembly: GCF_009819655.1. Taxonomy (NCBI): domain Eukaryota; kingdom Metazoa; phylum Chordata; class Aves; order Passeriformes; family Sylviidae; genus Sylvia; species Sylvia atricapilla. The sequence continues at coordinate 12,592,401 of NC_089149.1, forward strand.
CAACTTCTTACTTGCCAGGAGCCAAACTTCCATGTTCTCGGGAAAGAAAGAGTCTGGGGAAAAAAACGCAAAAAAAGAAAACACAAAAAAAAACCAAACCCCAAAAATATATAAACTAATACACTTAAAATATAAAAAGAATATAAAAACTAAAAGTATCAAAATATAATAAAAAAAAATAAAATTCAATAAAACTAAAATTAAAAACTTAAAAGTAATTTAAACTGAAGTAAAAACTTAATAATAAAATAAAAAAGAAGAAAAACAGAAAAAAAATCTTTTAAAAACACAAAAATAACTAAAACTAACATAAAAATCCCCAAAATAAAAGAGCATAAAAATTACAAAAATTTAAAATAAAAATTAAAAACATAGCAAAAATAAAATATGAAATTAAATAAAGGCAGCTCTCTCTTTGTGCCCCTGCCTAGCACAGCTCCAGGGGTTTCTTTGATTATGTAGCAATATGGAAAACCAACTCGGTGCCTTCCACAAAATAAGGTTTTCTAGACAATTCCCAGTTTTGCTTGGAAACAAATTCTTTTTTATCGGGAAGCTCACTTTGGATGAACATCCACGTGTGCCAAGACAGGAAGGAACTACCCCACTGTGTCCAAGAGCAACTAGGCCAGGATTTAAGTCTTAATGGGACACATGGAATTACAAATAGAGCAAATTGAACTTTACATAGAGATGAAACATGGCAATTAAACACTTAGCAAGTTTTCCTGGGAATTCCCAGAATTCTGTGGGTATGGTGCTGAACAAAGCTGATTTACCAACATTAAATGGGTAAATTTCCTTGAAAATGTGCCCTAAGATGTACCAAAATTCCAGTTAGGATGGAAAACTAGCATTTGCAATAAACATTCCCTTACTAAAACCAGAGAGAGGAGAAACATCAAATAAAAGGAAGGAATAATATCAAAATCCCATCTTGCCTGGAAAACAAGCTCCGGAATTTCGAACATTGAAAATTTCTGGAACAGACATGAAATCGATGGAATCATGATTTAAAATCTTCTTCCTCTGCTCTGATTTTAAAGGGAAGTGGGAATTCAACAGGTCTAGTTACTCCTATCCAAAAGTTATCTGTATTTTGTGGGAGTAGATGCAAAGAAACTCGAGACTTACTTGTATTTGACATCTGAAACTCTGTGGGGCAGAGATCTGTGGGGCAGGAATGGGGTCAGGAATGTGTGGGGCAGAGTTGGGGGAGAGAAACAGGGTCAGGATATGTATGGGGCAGGAAAATATGTGGGGCAGAGATCTGTGGGGAGAAAAACGGGGTCAGAGAAATCTGTGGGTCAGGGAACATCATTCCCACACATTACCTGTCCCACAGATCACAAGCTGTGTCCCACATCCTCACCCTCTTCCTGCCCCACATCTTGACCACAAAGTTCTCTGCCCCACACATTCTTGACCCATAGATTTCTCTGCCCCACAGATTTTCTGACCCCATTTTTCTCTCCCCTGCTCTGCCCCACACAGCTCCTGGGTTGTCTAAGAAGTTATGTCCTAAAAATGAAGTTTTAAATTTAGTAAAGATCAAGTTTTGCTGCTAAGAATTAAGGAGGTGGCATGTTGGTGTTACTGCTTTAACCTTCTGACATTAGAGGGTATTTGCACCATAAATTCATTATCAAAGCAGCAAACATTAAAATAAGATTCCCTCAAAGTTGGCCAAAAAAAGTCTCAAAAATCAAGACATAAGCTGCACAGCTATTTACAGAAAAAAAAGCTGTCCTTAGTGTGTATAACTTGACAGTCCTCATGTTTTCAGTCCTTACCATTTATTTTTTACCAAGTTCATTATTAAAACTGTGTAGAAAGCTCAAAAAATTAAAAAGAAATTAAAAAAAAGAAAAAAAAAAAAAAAAAAGCAGGACAAAACTGCACATTTCCCCAAGTACCCTCAGTGGGGACCTGTGTCACACCGAGGTATTTGGTCCCTGGGGTGTTCTGCCAGGGATTTTATCCAGCTGCATCTGAAAGAAAGTTAAGACACAAGTCAAAGTGCTGCAGGGTAACTTGACAGCTCCAGACATCTTGTGGCAACCTAGGAATACCCTCGACAGGCCAACTACACCCTACATGACAAATTTCAAGTCCCCAGGCCTTACGCTATTACCCTGACACCCAGACTAAGCAGCAAGGCAGAGCAGCTCCGGGCCAAACACACACCTACACCCGTGAAACAGGACAGAACAAACGAGGGGACACAAAACTCTCGGCAACAAGAACGACTGCAAGGACTGAGAGAACTCGGGATGAGATGACCGAGGTAAAACCGAGGGTGAGCTGACCAGGCTCAGAGAACCCTGCAGGAAGAAGATGCCAATGAGATGACTTATCCCAAGAACCAAAAAGATGGATGCCTGAGAATCCTACGGTCAGAATTCCCTACCTATCTTTGCATTCCTAAAAGACCTAATCCTCAATAATGGATCATTGCAGTGCACAGCTGTTGACACAGCTCAGAACAACACCTGAAAAGGCATCAGACTGGATGCTTGTGAAGAGAGATGGATTCTGGTGCATGTCTGAGCACCCGAGTCAAAGGATTAATGTCTGGCTGGTATTGGCACCGGGCCAAGGAACAGGGAGATGTTAAGAATGATGCCCAGCTTCTCCAACAGGCCCCCAGAAGGGCTAAGGCAAGAGACACACCACATGACACACCCAAAAGACACAGAGTGCATAACAGACAAGTGACACGACAACACCAGGACTGCTCTGCCCTGCGCACCTCAGCACTGTGAGACCTTCCCTTGCACAGCCTAAGGGGTCACATCTTGGATATCCCCACCTCCAAACCTGACTCAAAAACCCCTCCTGGTGGCTCCCAACCCAGTACCCCGCTTTCATCCTCTCTGTGGCTCCAAGCCCTCCACTTATCTCTTGGATGTCAGGGGATGAGATTCCACGTTGGGTGCCAAAGAAGGCCACCTCACCCTCAGGGAATTTCCTGCTGTCTCTCAGTCAGGTACCATAAAGAAAACCAAACATTGACGCATGATCTCAGCAGATCTGTTGGCTGGTCAGTGAGGAGGTCTCTGTGTAATACAATGGACCACCTGAAACACACAAACAATAATGGATGCTTAGAGCTGCACCAGAAACACCACTACCCTAACCAGACAAACAAATGTATTTCAGAAAAGAAAACTCAAACAAATGTCCACAAAAAGAATCCAACTCTTATTACCCATAGTTCAACTACCAAATATAATAAAAATAACCCCCATGTCAAATCCCCTCAAAAAGCTCCAAAATATATACCCAGAAGCCCAAGTTAGAGCCCTACCTCTAGCCAAATAAGAAGCAGAGAACCCATATCTTTTGAAGTACATAAATTCATTAACCTAACACAGCAAAACCACAAAATTTTAAATCCTTACTCAACACTAGTACGCCATATACCCTAATGCATCACTACATACAAAATCAAAACCTATTGTCTATTACTAACATAACAAAAATTCACAACTTTTAACCGCAATAAAACCTAAAAACACCTAATTAAAAGTAAAATAATCCCATTATAACTAACCCCAAACGTTCCAAGCAAACTTCCTCCAAAGCAAATATTTCAAGTGCCGAAAAACCCCAAGCATTTAAAATAACTACTTGAAAAATGCCCTCTACCCACCATGCCACCAATATCACATAAACAAATGACTCTTTTCATACAGTGCATGCTATCAAAACCTAAATCTCCCTAAAATCTTTAAAATAATTACAAATTATCCTCCAAAAACTTTTAATCTCATTAACAAAAAACCCAAGACCAAACACAAACTAAAAAACTCCACCATACAAACCAACTACCAGCCAACAAAACACACTACACTCTTTTCACTAGCAATTCTTACTACATCATAAAAATGGAACAACAGTAAAAACAACCATATGGAATCCCACACATCAAACCACAAAAAAAGTAAAAATATAAACCACACCAATTTGCTAAACTCAAAACTGTACAAATGACCCTTACCATGACCAAAAAAAACCCAACCCAAAACTTTATCACTATACTAACTCAAACGTAATAAGCAATACCCCATAAAATTAGCTAAAAACCCCAAACTAATTAACAACATTAAAAAACCTAAACTACTAAAAAATAAACATAACTACCCAAAAAGCTACCTAAAAAAATCCACCATATCAATACCCATGTTCCCAAAAATAAAACTAATAAAACCCATCAAAATGACTGTCCTAGGGTGAATTTACCATGCTTGTATCCCCAGTTGTCTGTTTGTGCTGTATGTTGTGTTTGGTACCTTTAAGACTAATTCTGAGGGCAAAGCAAGGAAAAAAAGAAAAAGTGCACGGTTTGTTCTAGACGACAGTGCTCACTCCCGTGCATTTCCTCTCCAGTATACTCAGCTGAAGCACAGACAGACTGCAGCACAGAGAACTGCCTGGCTCTTAGTTCCAGCGAGCTAGGGCAGAGAAGTCTCCTGGACTGGTTTTTTGTCCTTTTCCTTAGGACTGAGTAAACCTGCTGCACACTCAAAAACCCAGAGAAGCACCGAGAGCTGGCACCTGCAGCCCACGGGGCCTGGACCTCAGCATTTTATCAGCTTCAGAACAGATCATAAGAGACCAAAGGAGCTGAGCTACAACCCACAGCAAGGACTTCCTGTATTTACCATCACACTTCAAAATAACAAAAGGCTTAATTATTTTGTGTTACTCATTCTTGATGCTTGTGAGCACTTGCTTTGGTAAATAAACAGTTATTTCCACTTTTCTCCAAGGAAGTTCCTTCCCAAAGCAATTTAAAAGAGAGATACCCTTTGGGTTTACTTTCCAATAAAAACCCATTCAAAAGTTTCTCCCAAGTTTACCCTAAACTACAACTACCAACAAATCAAACTACACAAGAATAAATAAATCAAACGACAAAAATAACAAGAGCAGAAATATACTTAAATTAACAACACTAAAACCAGTTACTCCTAACTTGATAAACCCACAGTGCCTCAAAACCATCAAAACAAAAACACCACCTATAAATACACAGAAAGCCAAAAGATCCATTTGACTGTAAACAATATCTCCCAAATTATCCATAACTACAGAACATACACTGTAGTCAAACATGCTAAATAAATAAAACCCTATAAGACAGTAAACAATAATGCAATTATAAACATTAGGAAACCATAAGAAATTAACTACATCGCATTATCTCAAACCCACCAAAATAAACACTACACACTCACCATGATAAGCCACCACTAAATAAATAAAACCCTCCCCTATACCTCACACTACAGCCAGTTACACCATTGAAAACTTTAGGAAACATACCCTTGGAATATATAAGACCCCACCAAAAAACAATTCAACAGCAAAACCCAGTTCAAAAACACTCTGATCAACATGGAAACTAAGAAACTTAACATGAAATAAATACACCATATCCCTCATCATACACCATCTATTAGCAAAACAAAGCTACAAAATAAATTATTAAAAACTATTAAACACAGAAAGCCTTAAAAATTTAAAAGCTACATCTAACATAACACCCAAACTTCAACCAGCTAGACTGAGCCTACCCAACCTGGATCTCTACATACAATAAACAAAACAATAACACACGTCAGACGTCCATCAGAGAAAGCGCCTAAATTAGTTCTACTTCAAATAGAAATCCACCCAAAAAGTTAACTCCACTCAAAAACCAAACGGTGCATAATAAATCATACCAAAACACGAAAAACTATAAACCATCAATGAATATAACATTGAATAAAAACCACAGGTAAGCACCACTATGTATTAAAATCCCAGGTGAAGACAGATTCCCCCCAGTTTAAACACAGACAACAACAGAAGAGAAGTTTCTTCACTCAATTTAAACTCCTTTCCTCCTTTTAACTTTTTTTTTCTTCCGGGAGCACCAAGATGGAATCAGCAAGACGAAGCTGGGAAAAGGGAAAAAAGCCCTGCCCCCGCAAAAGCCACAGCGGCTTACCTGCTGCTGCAGGGCACAGAGGTTTATTCCGCAGCACCTCGGGAAGGAACGCTCCACATCCATGTGCTCCTGCAGACCCTGGTAGAGACTCCCACCGGCGTTCCATAAACCACACCCAGGAGTGCAGCAGGCACTCCTCTCCTCCTGCAGCTCACTGCCGGAGTGAGCCGAGACTCCCCACTTCAATCGGCCCCGGCAGGAACCTCCCGCTCATTCCCATTTACAGCTCTGCCCTGGGGCCGCTCTGTCCCCTCACCACCCTGTGACAACACTCACCTGCGCCCTCTCTGTCCCCTCACCGTCCTGTGACAGCTCTCAGCAGCAACTGCTGCCGCTCTGAGTGTGAGGGCAGGGGCAGAGGGGACTTGCTGCTCATTCCCTGGACAGTTCATTTTCTGCACCTGACCCGCTGGGGCTCTGGGCTTTCCTTGCTGTGGATAAGGACCCCTCTTCTCTGGCAGGTGCCCAAGGCTGAAATTGAGATTCCACCTCCGAGACTCCACATGCCTGAGATCCATCATTCCCAAGGAAATTCCCCAGCAACTGTTACCCTCCATTTACAATTTTTCCTTTGGAATCATTACTACCTTGTCTTTCTGTAGAAGTGTTTCAAACATTCATTGAGAGTTCAGGAGCTGAGGTGCCTTGTTTGTGACTCAGCTGAAAAGCCCAGGCTAAATCTAAACACCCAGAATTAGGTGTAAGGAATGTGTGGGGCAGGAATGGGGCAGGGAAATCTATGAGGCAGAGATCTATGAGGCAGGAATGGGGTCAGGAATTTGTGGGGCAGAGATGTGTGGGGCAGAAATGAGGCAGGAAAAGATGTGGGGCAGGGAATCTGTGGGGCAGAGCTGGGTGTTCTGGGTTGACCTGTCTCCTATCCTATATCCTGGACTACATTGTTGTGTCTGGCAGCTGCCCCCTCCCTCTCTGGCGGGGCCTGCTATTTTGCTGCCAGCTCTCTCTCTCTCTCACTCTTTTGCTCCCTGGCTCGCCTGCTGCGGCTGCTTCTGCTTCTCTCTCTGGCTCAGCTGCTTCGCTTGGCCTGCTGCCTGCCCCTGCCGCTGGCTTTCACCACTTCTGTTTGCTTCTTTCTTCCCTCTTTACTTTCTTCCTTTTCTTTCCCCTTTCCTCCCCCTTCCCCGAAGATTTTGAACCGGCTCCGGACCTGACCTGACCTGAGAAGTTGGAGGATCCCCGGAGTCTGCGGAAAGAAGCGTCGCACCCTCCTCATTCACAGTAACCTTTCCTACTTGGTGTTGGGGAGTGTTCTTTTCATTGTCAATAAACCGGTTTTTCCACTTCTCCTCCAAGGCATTTTCCTTCCCAAACCCAGGGCTGGGGGGGGAAGGGGTGGTGGAGGTTTCGGTTTAGGGGACTCCTTTTAGAGGTTCTTCCCTTATTTATTCCAAACCAGGACATTTCTTGGTGCATTGGCCGGGAAACAGGCCAGAGAAAGTGGAAAAAATCTTAATAATAATATTGGTGGTTTTAATTGTTTTGTGGGTGTATTGGGATGGTTTTTTCTGGAATCATAATGTCATTTGGGGTGAGAGCCTGCCAATATTTCTGGTCCCCAGGGGTTTTTGAGGTTTTAATACCTCTGTGGTACCTAGGGTTATTTCCTTACTTAGAAAGAGCTCTGGTATTGCTACTAATACGTAGTTTTTGGGGCCATGGGGCATTAACCAGAATATTCATTGGGCTGGGCTTGCTTGTGATGTTCTTTAGGAGGGCTGTTAAGATGGCTGAATCTATTCCAGGAGTGTATAGTTCGTTGTTATGGTTATGCATTCAGTTTGTTAGGGGAGAAGCAGGGGGAGAGATTTTTCAGCCTCTGTCTTCCCTCTTCTCCTTTGAATTTTTTACATCTCTATTAGAAAATGTTCAGTTTCCCCTGAGTGTTAAAGAGACCATCCTTCTGGCATTTAATCTAGAAAGTTTTCTCTATATTGTCTGCCAGTTTATATAAAATGAAAGCTGAGATCTCTAAAGGGGCTAACGAGACTTCTGATTTAGGGGTAAAGCCAACAAAAAGAAATCTTGAGTGGAGTGGGAAGATATAGGCCAAATTTTAAAGGAATTTTCTGATCCTATAGTCTGGGACTTCCCATCTGAACAAATTCAGAACCCAGCTGAGGTGGCAAAGTATTTGAAAGAGAAGTGCCGTGGTAATACTAAGGAGAAAAGGATTATTGCAGTGAGCTGGGCCCTCTGTTTATCGTAATATGTTTATCGTATTCTGCTAGATACTGAAAAACAGCAGATAGAGGAAAGGGAACAGGGAGATAAACTAGTTACTATCCCAGTCACTCAGGCTGCAGCTAATATCCCGGGCTCCAGGCCAACAGCTAAACCAGACAGGGAGTCTAAGACACTGGCAGTCACCGGGGCAGAGAGCACGGAAGACTGATCGACCAGTGGAGGATGATGCAGGTGAATGACCCTCGAGGCCTCCTGAGGACACCCAATCAGAAGCTGGACAAACTGACATAAAATCAGAAGCCAAACTAACTGACACCCAATTGGAAGCAGGACCAACTGGCCTAAGATCAAATGCCCAACCAGCTGGCACAAGATCAGGACCCACTATTGATTCTTTTTTCCTGAAGGACCTTCGAGGCTTAAGAAAGGATTACACTCGACGACCAGATGAGTCTATAATTAGTTGGTTAGTCCGTCTTTGGGATGCTGCAGGTGAAACTACAATTCTGGATGGCATTGAAGCAAGGCATTTGGGCTCCCTGTCACATGATCCAGTTATTGACCAAGGAATGATGAGGGAGGCTACCCCTTGCAGTCTCTGGGAACGAGTCCTGGGAAGTGTGGCACAAAGATACCTGTGTGCAGACGATCTCTACATGCAACAGACCCAGTGGAAGACCATAGAACAAGGGATTCAACGCTTGAGAGAAATGGCAGTGGTGGAGATTATCTTCTCAGATGACCTAAACACTAAGAACCCAGACTTGGTACCATGTACACCCGTGATGTGGCGAAAACTTGTACGACTTGGACCATCTGAATGCGCTTCTGCTCTAGCAATAATGAAGCGGGAAGAGATACATGAAATCGTGCTCAATATGGCAAGGAAGCTTCGAGCATATGCTGATGCAGTACATGGCCCAACTCACACCAGGATTGCAGCTGTGGAAACACGACTGCAGAAATTGGAAGATAAATTAGAGGAAAATCACAAAAAACTCAGGGAAGAGATTAGGGAGGACTTCCTCCAAATTTCAGCTGTTCAAATTAGAGGCCCTGGTGTTCAACACGGGCGTACCTCTGATGGGGAGAGAAGGCGCACCCCACGAACCGAGTTATGGGTCTTCTTGCGTGAAGCTGGGGAGGACATCAGGAGGTGGGACGGAAAACCCACTGCTGCTCTGGCACAACAGGTACGTAAATTGAAAGAAGGTAGGATTCAGAGAGGAAGTCCTACTAAACAGAGAGCAGCACCAGTTGTCTGCAGCCGGGACGATGATGATATGTCTGATCCCCTGGAGGGAACCTCTAGGACATATGTCCAAGGAAAGAAAGATAATCATGCTTAGAGGGGCCCTGCCTCTAGCCAGGTAGAGGTTGGGGAGAATCGTGTGTTTTGGACTGTGTGGATTCGATGGCCTGGCACATCGGCGCCACAGAGACATGAGGCTTTGGTTGACACTGGGTCACAATGTACTTTGATGCCATTGGAACATGTGGGGGCAGAAACAATTTCCCTTGCTTGGGTGACAGGGGGATTACAGGAATTGACTCTGTTGGAGGCTGAGGTGAGCCTGACTGGGAAGGACTGGCAGAGACATCTGAGTGTGACCGGCCCAGAGGCCCTGTGTATTCTGGGCATAGACTTCCTCAGGCATGGCTACTATAAAGACCCTAAGGGATTCAGATGGGCATTTGGGATAGCTGCTGTGGAAGTGGAGGGTATTAGGCAATTGAATACTTTGCGGGGACTTTCAGAGCACCCAACTGCAGTAGGACTTTTGAAGGTGGAGGAACAACGAGTACCTGTTGCCCCCTCCACGGTGCACCGCCGGCAGTATAGAACAACTCGAGATGCAGTGATTCCCATCCACAAAATGATCTGTGAGCTGGAGAGCCAAGGGGTGGTCTGTAAAACCCACTCACCCTTTAACAGCCCCATCTGGCCTGTGCGCAAGTCTGATGGAGAATGGAGATTGACTGTGGACTACTGTGCCTTGAATGAAGTGACTCCACCACTGAGCGCTGCTGTGCCAGACATGCTGGAACTCCAGTATGAGCTGGAGTCCAAGGCAGCAAGGTGGTATGCCACTATTGATATCGCCAATGCCTTTTTCTCCATTCCTCTGGCTGCAGAATGCAGGCCTCAGTTTGCTTTCACCTGGAGGGGTCTGCAGTACACCTGGAACGGACTGCCCCAGGGATGGAAGCACAGTCCTACCATTTGTCATGGACTGATTCAAACTGTATTGGAAGAGGGTGAGGCTCCAGAATATCTGCAGTACATCAATGACATCATTGTGTGGGGGAACACTGCAGTTGAAGTGTTTGAAAAAGGAGAGAAGATCATCCAGATTCTCCTGGAAGCTGGTTTTGCTATTAAGAACAAAGTCAAGTGACCTGCTAGAGAAATTCAGTTCCTGGGAATTAAGTGGGAAGATGGACGGCATCAGATTCCCACTGATGTCATCAATAAGATCATAGAGATGTCTCCACCAACCAACAAAAAGGAGACACAATCTTTCCTAGGTGTCATAGGTTTTTGGAGAATGCATATTCCACAGTATAGCCAGATTGTGAGCCCTCTCCACCTGGTAACTCGCAAGAAAAACACTTTCCAGCGGGGCCCTGAGCAGCAACACGCTTTTACTCAGATCAAACAGGAGATTGCTCACGCGGTAGCCCTTGGCCCAGTCAGGATGGGATAGGACGTGAAGAACGTGCTCTATTATGCAGCTGGGAGCCACGGTCTGTCCTGGAGCCTTTGGCAGAAGGTGCCTGGGGAGACTCGAGGCTGACCACTGGGATTCTGGAGTAGAAGTTACCGAGGGTCTGAAGCCAGCTATACTCCAAGAGAAAAGGAAAATTTAGCAGCGTATGAAGGAGTTCGGGCCGCCTCAGAAGTTATAGGTATGGAAGCACAACTCCTCCTGGTACCCCGACTACCAGTGCTAGGGTGGATGTTTAGAGGAAAGGTTCCCTCCACCCACCATGCCACCAGTGCTACCTGGAGCAAGTGGATTGCCCTCATTATACAACGCGCCCAAGTCAAGAAATTGAATCACCCTGGAATTTTGGAAGTAATTACAAACTGGCCCGAAGGTGAATGTTTTAGTGTTGCAGATGAAGAACAAGAACCAGTGACCCGGGTTGAGGAAGCTCCGCCATACGACCAGTTGCCAGCAGAGGAAATATGTTACGCTTTATTCACTGACGGTTCCTGCCATGTCATATGGATGGGTTGGAGGTGGAAGGCAGCTGTATGGAGCCCCACACGACAGGTCATAGGGGTCGCTGAAGGAGAGAGTGGATCCAGCCAATTTGCTGAACTCAAAGCCATTCAACGGGCCCTAGATATTGCAAAGAGAGAGAAGTGGCCAAGGCTCTATCTATACACTGATTCTTGGATGGTAGCCAATGCTCTGTGGGGATGGCTGAAGAAATGGAAAGAGGCAAACTGGCAGCTTAGGGGGGAACCAATTTGGGCTGCTGAAGAGTGGAAAGATATCGCTGCCCTGTTAGAAAACCTACCTGTGAAGATTCACCACGTAGATGCCCAGGTCCCCAGGAGTAGAGCTAATGAGCAGAAAAATGATCAGCAGGTAGATCAAGCTGCAAAGATAGGAGAGTTGAAGATAGATCTTGACTGGGAGCACAAGGGAGAGTTATTTCTAGCACGATGGGCCCATGATGCCTCAGGTCACCAAGGTAGAAATGCCACCTATAAGTGGGCACGAGACTGAGGGGTGGACTTAACCATGGACAGCATTTCTCAAGTTATCATTGACTGTGTGACATGCGCTGCCATTAAGCAAGCCAAGTGGATGAAGCCTCTTTGGTATGGAGGGCGGTGGTCTAAGTACAAGTATGGGGAAGCCTGGCAGATTGATTACATCACACTGCCTCAAACCCGCCAAGGCAAGCGCCATGTGCTGACCATGGTAGAAGCCACCACGGGATGGTTGGAAACCTATCCTGTGTCTCATGCTACAGCCCGCAACACCATCCTGGGCCTTGAAAAGCAGGTCCTTTGGAGGCACGGTGCTCCCAAGAGAATTGAGTCAGACAATGGGACTCATTTTAAAAATAATCTTATTAAAACCCGGGCTAGGGAACATGGTATTTAATGGGTATATCATATCCCCTACCATGCACCAAAAAAACAAACCAAAAAATAAAACCATACTCTACTCTACAACCAAAACCCCATAATCTGCCCCTAAAACCTTTAACAAAAAATACCTAATGAAACTTAAAATCAACCACTATAATTCTAAAATCCAAACTACAAAAAAATCCAAAACCAACTACACCTCAAAATCAAAACCTCTTAACAACCTAGAAAAAATTCCAAACCACCTCAAAAATAATCAACTTTATAACACAACCCCTCCCAATACCCCGACTACCAATATTAAATTAAATGTTCAAAACAAAAATTCCCTCTACCCACCACACCAACAATACCACATTAAACAAATAAATTACTCTCATTACACAGCGCACCCATATCAAAAATCTAAATTGCCCTAAAATCTTAGAAATAATTACAAGTTAACCCCAAAATAAAACCTTTATTCTCACTAACAAAAAATCCAAACCCAAATAATACAAACTGTCCAGGGCAGTTTGACTTGTTCTTTGGGGATGAGGAGAAAAGGCTTAGGGGGAGGGGGTGGAGACTCAGGGGCTCTGATGTCATTTGGGGCACCATGTGGGGCTCCCTTGGAGAGAGCCAAGCAGCGGTGGAGGAGCAGGCGAGTGAGGAATAGGAGGGGTCATGCTGGGTGTCCTCCCCCAGAGGGACCCAAAGCTGTCAGAAAATTCACAGGGAGGGATGGGTGTAGAATACTATAACCTGTCAAGTTTTTCGTTTTTATAGGTATTGCCAAAGAATAGAATTTATCTCTAAATTCTTTTGGAAAGAAACCCCCTCTCTCTGCACTCAGTCGTATACAGGAATATAGGAAACTCTGACCAGAGATGGATAGCAGTTTTTATTAAAAATGGGCCAGGAGACCTGCTCCTTTGAAAGGCCTTTATTAGTCAGCTCTTTCAGGGGGGAACTTGAGGGGTCGCCTGCGCCGTCGCCGCTCCTGTCGCCATTCCCGCTCAGGCCACCGCTGAGGAGGAGGTGCCAGACGAATCTGCTGCTCTCGCCGCAGAGTCAGGAGTTCCAGCCTCACGAGAATCTCCAGGAACTCACTGGGCTTATGTAGTCTAGGGGTGTCATCTTCGCCCAGTCTTTTTCTGGTCATGGCGAGGCGGCAGAAGCAGAATCAGTCCCCAGGTAGCTGAGGGTCCTCTCGGTGTTGTAGTGTCTCCCTTTTATCTGGATTTTGTGCTGGGTCATGGCTTTTGGGTCCTTTTGCCAGCAACTGCACTTCCACTTGGAGCGGAGCACCATGGAAGTCCTTGTATTTTCCTGTTAGGCGGGGCCGGCAGTTCGAGGAGCCGGCAGGAATGGTGACAGCCTAGCCTGACAGAAGGTGAAGCGAACCTGGGGTTTTAGGGGGGGTGTACAACTTGGAATAAGGTTTGGAGGGTACAAATCTTGGTACAAACAGTATAACTTTCTTAACAGACAGGGCACAACTGGCATAATGTTTTAAACAGCATAACCTTCCTAACAAATGACAGACTGTGCCAAAAATGGGAGTTTCTCACATTCTATTCTTTTCAGTTTTGAAAATCATGACATAACGTTTTTATCTATGAATGAACCAGTCAAGTGCCCTGAAACCATAACAAGAGACGCTGGGGCTGAAGGGAATAAAAAGGGCGCTCTGGCAACTTTTGTCTTTGTTCTCTGCTTCTCCCCAAAGCGCGTGGCACTGCGGGGCTGAGCTGGGCGGCAGTGCCGCCTTGTGGACAGAGAGCGGTACTGCCGCCGTCCCCCGAGCAGCGCCCTCCTGCTCGCTGCTGGGTGACGCGGGCCAGGTTCGGAGGGCAGCGAAGGAGCGGTGGCAGTGTGCCGTGGGCTGGGGGCAGCAGGCAGGCCAGCGGGGTCGGAAGAGAATGTGCCCCTCTCTAGAAGGTGGAAACGACTTTGGTGCAATTGTGTTATGGCTCTAAGGAAGGAACACCTGTTAGTTGTAAGCTGAAAGTGCAGTTTATACTGACAGTTCACTTGCCAGAATGATCCAGAAACATTGGTTTCATGACACTAAGTCAGTCTTAGTTACATGACATATTTTGGCCCAACTCAGTTAAAAATGGAGTGTAATTAGAGACTCGAACAGGGAACCAGATATTGTTACCAACTGGAATGGGTCAAAAATGGCTTGAAAGGATGTTTTCCTATCTGTTTTCACTAAAATCTGAATACGATTGTGCATCATAAGAAGTACATGGAGTGTACATATAAATCTTTACTATGTGAAGGAGAGTAACGTAGTCAAGCACTTTTGAATGACTGGAAAGGCTACTCTAGCTACTGTTGCTTGTATATTTTGAAATTTCAGGCCTTGCAACTGGGGAAACTGATCCTGGGATTTATAGGTGGCTCCATTATTCTGAATTGTTTGTTGGTGAATGAAGAAAATGCTACAGGACGTTATGAAAATTTCAAATTTTAATTTTTAATTTTTAATTTCTATTTTTATTTTTTATTTAATAAATTTAATTGAATTAATTTAATTTAATAACTTTTTAAATTTTAATTTTTAGCTTTTGTAAGACATTTGCCATTCCAGAGTTGCTGGTCTATTACCTACCTTCCCTTGGGAGCTCTGAGGTGTTTAGAAAGAAAATAACAAATTATGAAATTTCTGTGTCAATTTTTTAATGGAGAATGCTAAATGTTTGATAACGTGAGCAACATTTTCAATTTTCAAGGATCAATATGATGATTATTCTCACTGTGTTACATGATCACATGATCAGTGGTACCACATCACATATAACAATGAGATTTATTTGTATATGGATGAAATATTTGGTGATCTATGCTTGTATTTGACCCAGAACTATTGTGGACAAGAAAAATATCCCATAATAAATATTTTGTAGCCACTGCCTTTTATGTGTAGCACAGGATTAATTTTACAGTTCAATGAAAAGATTGAAAAATAAGTGAGAAGATTATCTTAAGAAACAGATAATCAGGATAATGTTGTCTTGGAGCTAAATTTACAGTGAAAACCCAAGAGTGTACATTGTTAGCACCTGAGTGTAATGCATGTCCTAGAGAAAATAATATTGCTATATGCCTTGATTACCGTCTGCTTGATTTTAATTAATTTCCTTAATTGGAGAACGATGCATTTTCTAATCACACACAAAAATACCACTAGCTATTGCAGTCTTTCCCTACTGCACCAACTCTCCTGGTACCCCACTGCCTGTCTGATTTATAAAGCCTCATCTCAATGAACATGGCTTGTTTGGCAGATCCATGGCAATTATTCAAATCATTTACATGTGAAGCAACATTCCAAACTTGTAATTTAGGTACAATAAAATTCTAACTGTGAATAACTCAGCTTGGATATAAGAGTGAAACCTCCACCAGAAACATTATTAGGAAACAGCCCAGTTGAAGCTAGAATCAAATTTAAAGTGAAATGTACCGTTTGAGTAAATGCTTTGGAGATAATGGTTTTGAGCAGAGGAGTGGAAATTACTCTTCTTACTTCAGACAAAAAAGGTGGTGCAATACAAAAATAAATTATCAGGTAAATAATAAAATATTTAAGCTACAAAATCAAAACATCAATCTCAGAGGATATATTTATTCTACTAGTAGCTCAATTGAGATGGAACTTAGTTACAGAAAAAATAAAATTGGCTCAGTGATTTAAACTAGAATTTCTTCACATTAAATGTCCCTCTTTTCTGCAGACTAATGGATTAAATCCATCAAGGTATTTCTGTCTTGTGGCTTGATCTTCTTTTGAATATAGTCCATCACAGTCCAGCAAGGTGCCCTTTCACAGATTCCCATTTCTCTGTCTGAAGCTCAAGAGTGTCCTGAGCAAGAGGGGGGAGTGGCTCTTATTTGAATTATCACCTGCCTCATTTTTTTAAGATTAATTCTATACCAGGGATTTGAGTTGTTTGGAAATGGGATCACATCTACCTGTATTATGTGTTCCTGTCTTCAAGGGCAAACTGTGAACTTGGGGCAGTGTCTGAGGTGGGACGAGAAGCAAGGGTTCAGATAGAGAACTCCAGGGGTTTCCTGTTAGCCTGGGAGGAAAGCAGTTTGCAACACTGCAGCCAAATACTGACTCTGAGAACATCTGCTGTCTAGTTATTCATTTGGACACCTCTGCCGGATGTACCTTGAGATCTAATCTGTTAAGTGACACATTTCTGAAAGTTTGAAATGCACAAACCCCACCCTTACTAGCAGGCCTCTTTTTTCTGCAGTTGTGTCCCTGACTGAGGTGGGACTTTTTGGAAGAGAGGATATGTACATGATTGCAATATTTCCACTGCAAAGTGTGTGCAAAGTGGTTTTTATATAGTTGTTATCAAAATAAACCAACAGAAAAACATCTCCAGTGCATTCTTAGGATCACAATTTCTTGTTGCTTTGATAAAATCTGTTTGGAGGGTTTCCTGTACAGCTTTGAATTTCTCTGCAGGTGTTCTATTGTCTGCATATATGAGGTCTGTACATTTGTTTTAAACCAAGTTTAATTAAAGTGATATTTACTTTGACTCTTTATGTGCTTCTTATGCTACTCTCATACTCTAAACCATTTCATTCGTGTATTGTGTATGTTTGCCAGCTGACACTAATGACTGAGTGTTGTTCCTTTAAAGGAACTTGAATGGAGCTCTTTGAATGTGTCAAAATGTTTTTAATTATTCACTATCAGGAAAGCTACAAGGATATGGGAAATTGATCATTGGAAACAAAATACCTGATTTAGGGAGAAGAACTGATTTGACTCAGAACTAACCATCCAGGCTGGAGTTTTGAGATGTTCTCTGATAATCCAGTTACACTATTTGTACTGTCTGTGATACTATGAATTTATTTAACCTATTGTTGTTACACTTATATGCAGGGGCTGAGGCTGGACCTTCACTTGTCAGACTATTGGCACCTGAGGTAAAATCCCAAGGTCTCCGACAGAATAGACAGTGCCAAATGATAGTGTTGACAGGTGTTACTTCTCTCTTTATCCAACTAGATGGGCTCCCCTTGCTGAAGGTAGCTCTGTGTAATCATTTTGCTCTAACTGCTGGGAATTTTTATTATGGGATGTGTCACTGGGAGTGACATACAGAGCAAGGGAGAGAGTGATGTAAATTGCATCAACTATGTGACTGCAAAGAAGTAGATAGTGATATAGTAATGAGTTTGCTGAGAAGACCTAACATGTGGACATAACGATGAAATGAAAATTTTCACATAGTTTTTAAAATGAAAAAAAATTACAGTAATCTCATTTCTCCTGTGCCTTCATTTTTCAGGGTAATACTGACACCCACTAAAGTAGTATTTTCTTTGACTGAGGAACAAACCTCCTGTAAGACTGGGCTTACTCCATGTTCTGCTGATTTCATCACTGAACCCAATGAATTTGTCTAATATCAGCTTGACTATTGTGCTACAGCTGCACTTTAAGGTATGCCCACGTTATTCCTCTGTGGCTGTTCACAAAGGGTGTACCTGAAAACTTTTTTGGCAATAATCACTTCTTTTTATGTGAACTTTTAAATTTTTGTTAGTGATTAGGAACTCATTACATAATACAGAGTTCTCTGGAAGTTGTTACCTGCCCTCCTTATTCTCTTCTATCTCATAAATGTTCTAGTTCAACACCATTATTCACATAAATAATGGTGATTTTTTTTTTCCAAAACAGAAGACCTAACTCACTGTTAGCAGTATTTATAATGGTCAAATAATAGTAGTAAAAACATATATGTAATTCTTCTGTATCTGAAGTACAGAAAACAACTCAGGGGAATTTTATTCTCCTGATTTTAATAATTTGCCTCATACCCCACCAAGAAAGAAAATGAGGAAGGTATTCAATCTCTTCTCATAAACTCACTGTGAATATTGTCATTCAAATATGATACATGCAGATTTCAGGAGGGATTTTCTGTGACTTTTAGATGATTTAAATATTTCAGTCACAGGAAGTAATAAATTTTATTTGACTCCTACTGCTTAGTGTAACTTCCAATTATTTTAGAATATTTAAAGAAAAAGTTAACCGGTTGAGAAATGTATTCCTGAAGTTGGCTCTCAAACAGTCCATCTCCTCTGTGCAGAGTGGGGATTCTCAGTTTTTTCCATATCATTCCTGGACCTCTTGCAGATTCCCAGCTCCAGATCAGCTGTCACAGGTGTGGCTGGAGTGGGGAGACCAAACTCTGTGCCACCCTCTTGGCAGGCTGTTCCCAGCCCTGCTGGCAGGAGGCTTTGATAGCTCTAGAATTCCAGCTCCCTCATTCACGCTGTGCCTCCTGAGCCTTCTCTGTACAGCTCAGGCCGTGCTTGGTGACACTGTGCTTGGTGATACCCTGTCTGCCACCAGGACACAGAGACACCTTCCCCTGCACTGCTGTCATATCCTGCATCTGGGAGCTGAAAGGAAGTTTTTAGCCTGCCTAGGCTGTGTTTGTTAGTGGGAACCTTCCCACTTACTGCTGAGGGAATTCTGCACTAGCAAGAAGTGCCAAGCCTGGATATTCACATTGAGACATTAATTTTGAAGAATTAAGGACTTTATTAAAACTAGGTATTGCTGAGATAAGATAGATAAACTTCTCTTTGTTAACAGAAGCTGAATTTAAGGAACTGATAAATCGTGAGGCCTGTCAAGTTATGTTTGTGTTTTCTAACTAATCAATAGACTCCAAGAATACAATGTGAACATAAATCAGATAGTCTTGAGAAAACAGAATCCAGGGGTGACCAACACTAAAAGGATAAAAAGTCAAAGCAAGGAAGACCCATCTTACTTCATCATTTTGAGACCCCACCCCATAAGAAGGACCACCAATCCATTTCAAAGAACAAACTATGCATACTTAATTGCTTTTTGGCTAATTACTATATGAAGCGGAGAATGGGATGGACCAGAGTTATGAATATGCATTTGTGTTTTGGGTATTCAACACTCTTGTACATAAAAAGACCCTATGATCATCTGTAAATTGCACGTGTGTATTTAGGAGCTATCCCACACGCTGCCCGGCATCGTAATAAACATCCACTTTCTAACTTCAAACTGTTAGAGAGTCTTTGTCTGTCAGAGTTGGATATTGATACTAGACCAATAACCATATTGTTTTTAATGATTCAACACCAGGAAAGAGTTTTTTTTCTGACTAGGCCAGGAAATATCAATGGGTATTTTCTGTTTTACAGTCTGCAACCAGCTTTGTGTTCTCAGGCATTCTTACACTTGTTTTATCAAGGTATTGCAAAGCCTTGTTTCATGTAACTTTAAAATCCAAACACCCTTGTGCTGGCTTTGCATTGTTTGACATTTGATGAGGAGGGAAGAAGCCAGTAATGGAAGTGATTTTCTAAGAAAAGCTGCTAACAGTTTCCTCCATGCTTGACAAAACCATTCAGTGACTTGTTTTGAATATTGGCACACTTTTAAACCACTAGAAAGCTGAACACGCCTCTGTGAACACACAGGTTACAAATGAGCAAAGCCTGGGAAAGCTCTCTTCTTCTTCCGGCCTGGGAACAGAAAACAGGCCGGCCCGGCCCCCTCCATGAGGCTGCACTGGGCTGAGCAGGCCCTGTCGAGGGGCCGGGCTCCTTCCTGGGAGCCCACCGGGCCGGGCCGGGCCGGGCTGACCCCAGCGGCTGCCAGGCACGGGGGAGGGAAGGCCGAGGGGCTGGTAACTGTTGTGGTTTAAAAACAAACCAAGTAAGAGGCTCTAAGTCAGAAATAAAATTTAATGAGAAGAAAAGGAAAAAATAAAATAGAATAAAATAAAATAAATACAAAAAAAGAAAAACTAGTGACAAAGTCAGAATACAACCTGATCAGGGTGATGGAAACAGTCTAGACGAGGTGGTCTTCTTGAAACAGAAATCTTGTAGAAAGGTCTTGTAGTTCCGGTTCTTTGGGAATCCAGTGGGTGAGGGCTGCTTTTACTGTCTCAAATCCCAGCTTATATCTAGGTGAGAATGCTTGGCTCTTCCTCATGGGCGGAGCATCTTACAATGGGATGATGAGTTATGGAAGAGAGCCTTAATGGCCCATTAAAGAGAGAGATAACTCCCGGAGGGAGTTATCTCTGAGTCATGTACAAGGCATTGATGGGCCATTAACTGAAGATGGTGATACAATACATTCTAAACTACAACCCAGGACAATCCACCCCTTATTCTATTACCATCTACAACATGCCTAAATCAATACATTTTTACAGATGAATGCATATATACATACAGAATGAAACCTTACACACTGCTCTCACTTAAAATTAAGTCTCCCTGTGGTACACAACGGGTTTCTTTATTTTTCTGCATTATCCACTAAGTGTAGCCAGGTCTTTGAGCAAAGACAATCTCATGGACGGGTTTGCCTTTGCCTGAAGTGGGATTAATCCAAACACTTTTTTCTAAAATGCTTTTCATGTGTACCACAGGTACTTTGTCTCCATTCACTGTGTGTAAGGGTTCAGACTGGGCAGGACCACTTCGATTGATAGACTCTCGGGTGTTAACTATTTATGTGGTTTTGGCTAAGTTTAGTTTCCAATTTTTGAAGGTTTTTCTACCAAGTGCCTTCAGGGCAGTCTTTAATAGTCTGTTGCACTGTTTAACTTTTCCGGCAGCTGGTGCATGATAAGGAATGTGGTATATCCATTTAATACCATGTTCTCTAGCCCAGGTGTTTATAAGGTTGTTCTTGAAATGGGTTCCATTGTCTGACTCAATTTTTTCAGGGGTGCCGTGTCTCCAGAGGATTTGTTTTTCAAGGCCCAGGATGGTGTTTCGGGCAGTGGCATGAGGCACAGGATGGGTTTTTAGCTATCTAGTGGTGACTTCCATCATGGTCAGCACGTACTGCTTTCTTTGGCGTGTTTGGGGAAGGGTGATATAGTCAATTTGCCAGGCTTCTTTGTACCTGTACTTCAGCCATCGTCCACTATACCACAGAGGCTTCATTCGCTTGGCCTGTTTGATTGCAGCACAGGTTTCACAGTTGTGGATGACCTGTGAGATGCTGTCCATAGTGAGGTCCACCTCTCGGTCACGGGCCCATCGATATGTTGCATCTTTTCTCTGATGACTAGAGGCATCGTGGGCCCAACGAGCTAGGAATAATTCTCCCTTGTGCTGCCAATCTAGATCTACTTGTGATACTTTCACTTTGGCAGCTTTGTCTATCTGCTCATTGTTGCGATGCTCCTCATTAGCCTGGCTTTTGGGTATATGCGCATTCACATGTCGAACCTTCACGGTCAGCCTCTCTACTCGGGCAGCGATGTCTTGCCAAATGTCAGCGGCCCAGATGGGTTTTTCTCTGCGCTGCCAATTGGCTTTTTTCCAGCGATTCAGCCATCTCCATAGAGCATTAGCTACCATCTATGAGTCAGTGTAGAGATAAAGCCTCGGTTACTTTTTTTGTTCAGCAATTTCTAAAGCCAGCTGGACAGCTTTAAGCTCTGCAACTTGACTCGATTCACTTTGTCTCTCGGTAGCTTGTGTAACTTGTCGTGTGGGGCTCTATGCTGCAGCTTTTTATTTTCGGTTAGCTCCTACAATTCGGCAGGAGCCATCAGTGAACAGAGCATATCGTTTTTCAGTTTCCGGTAGCTTATTATATGGTGGGGTTTTTTCAGCGCGTGTTATTTGTTTTTTTTCTTCTTCAGACGATAATCCAAAAGTTTCACTTTTCGGCCAGTTCGTTATAACTTTTAGAATCTCAGGGCGATTTGGGTTTTCAATGCGGGCGCGCTGTGTAATGAGGGCAATCTATTTGCTCCATGTGGTATCGGTGGCATGATGTGTGGAAGGAACTTTTCTTTTAAACATCCACCCTAGTACTGGCAGTCGGGGTGCCAAAAGCAGCTGTGTTTCAGTGCCAATTACTTCTGAGGCGGCTTGAACTCCTTTATAGGCGGCCAAGATTTTCTTTTCTGTGGGAGTGTAGTTGGCCTCGGAGCCTCTGTAACTTCTGCTCCAGAATCCTAATGGTTGGCTTCGAGTCTTCCCAGGCACCTTCTGCCAAAGGCTCCAAGACAAACTATTGTTTCCAGCTGCGGAGTAAAGCACATTTTTTATATCTGGTTTTGTCCTGACTGGGCTCAGGGCTACTGCATGAGCAATCTTTTGCTTGATCTGAACAAAAGCTTGTTGCTGTTCAGGTCCCCAGTGGAAATCATTCTTCTTGTGGGTCACCAAGTAGAGAGGGCTCACGATCTGACTGTACTTAGGAATGTGCATCCTCCAAAAGCCTATGGCACCTAGGAAAGCTTGTGTTTCTTTTTTGTTGGTAGGTGCGGACATGGCTGTGATCTTGTTGATTATCTCTGTGGGGATTTGGCGACGACCATCTTGCCATTTGACCCCCAAGAACTGAATTTTTTGAGCTGGTTCTTTAACTTTGCTTCTTTTAATGGCAAAACCAGTTTTCAGCAGAATTTGGATGATTTCTTCTCCTTTTTTGAAGACTTCCTCTGGTGTATTCCCCCATATGATGATGTCGTCAATGTACTGCAGATGCTCTGGAGCCTCACCCTTTTCCAGTGCAGATTGGATCAGTCCATGGCAGATGGTGGGGCTGTGTTTTCACCCCTGGGGCAGTCGGTTCCAGGTGTACTGCACGCCCCTCCAGGTGAAGGCAAACTGAGGTCTGCACTCCGCTGCCAAAGGAATGGAGAAGAAGGCATTGGCGATATCAATGGTTGCATACCACTTTGCTGCTTTGGACTTCAGCTCGTATTGAAGCTCTAACATGTTTGGCACAGCAGCGCTCAGTGGTGGCGTGACTTCATTCAGATCACGGTAATTCACCGTCAGCCTCCATTCTTCACTGGACTTACGCACCGGCCAAATCGGGCTGTTGAAAGGTGAACGGGCTTTACTGACCACCTCTTGGCTTTCCAGTTTACGGATTATCTCATGTATGGGGATCACAGAGTTTCTGTTTGTGCGGTATTGCCGACGGTGTATTGTTGCTGTGGCAATTGGTACTTGTTGTTTTTCTACTTTCAGCAGTTTCACAGCAGAGGGGTCATCTGAGAGACCAGGCAAGGTATTCAATTGTCTGATGTTTTCTTTTATTACTGCGGCTATTCCAAAAGCCCAACGATATCTTTTTGGATCTTTGAAATATCTATTTCTGAGATAGTCTATGCCGAGGATGCATGGGGCCTCTGGGCCAGTTGCGATAGGGTGTTTCTGCCAGTCGTTCCCAGTTAAACTCACTTCGGCCTCTAATACAGACAGTTCTTGGGATTCTTCTGTTACTCTTGTAATAGAAATGGATTCTGTTTCTATATACCTTGATGGCATCATGGTACATTGGGTTCCAGTGTCAACCAATGCCGTATATTTTTGTGGGTCAGATGTGCCAGGCCATCGGATCCACACAGTCCAGTAGATCCGATTGTCCTTTTTCTCTTCTTGGCTAGAGGCAGGGCCCCCCTATTTCTGGTCATCGTATATGTTGTTCTTTTCCTGTAAATGAGTTGCTGAGGTTCCTTCAAGAGGATCAGTCATATTATCATTCTTGTAACGTCTGGAGTTCTGTGCACCAGAGACTGGAGCAACACTGATTTTAGATGAGCTTTTTATGGTAGGTATTTTTCTTTTCAGTTTACGTACTCGGGCTGCTAAGGAGGAGGTAGGTTTTCTATCTCACTTCTTCATATTTTTTCTATGTTCTCGAAGAAAAGACCAAAGGTTACTTCGGGGTGTGTATCCTCTCTCCCTGGCTGGGGGATGCTTGCTCTTAATTGCAGAGACTTTCGTCGGCTCTGGTGAAATATCGTAAATTTCTTCTTTAAGTTCTTTTTTCAGTTTTTGATGGCCTTTTTCAATTAAGTTCTTGACTTGCTCAGCCAGTTTTGTTTTCACAGATGAGACATGGGCACGAACTGGGGCGGTGACAGTGTCCTCGTAAATCCTTAGTTTATTAGCCAGGACACCCACTTTGTCTTCACCTTTTTTCCATTGCAGTGTTGCCAGGTAACGTGAGTACATTTCTGGTCCAAGCCGTGCAAATCTCAACCACATCCGTGATGTGCACTGGACATCATCTGGGCTCTTAGGAAATCTTTTATCTTTTGCAAAAATGATCTCTAGCACAGCCAATTCTCTTAGGCATTGGATACTTTGTTTTATTGTGTTCTATTTTCCTTGGTGCACTAGGAGGTCTTCTTTATAAAGGTATCTGTCTTTCACACTTGTTAGTAGTCGCTGCCAGAGGCTGAGAGTTTCTTGGGTTTTTTCAATTCTCTGGTTAATGACTACATCCCGGGATAGTGATCCCAGTTGCCTGGTTTCAGTTTCATCTAGAATGGTGTCATTGGCTGCAGCATCCCAGATGCGGAGCAGCCAGGTGAGGATGGACTCGTTGGTCTGACGGGTGAATTCTCTTCGCAGGTCACGCAGTTTACCCAGAGATAGAGAGCGGGTGATGATCTCTGTCTCTGTCTTTTCAGCTGAGTGCGAAGGTCCTGCTCCATCCTCGTCAGTCGCTATGCGGACTGATTTGCTCTTTGATTTTTTTTTCTGAGTGGTGGCAACTGCTACTGGTTTAGGCTGTTTCGGTTCAGGGACAGTTTGTGTGGAGATGCTGACAGTACTTTTGGTTCTTTTTTTCTCTGTAACAGTTTGTGTAGTCGTTGATGCTATTGCTTTGCTTCTTTTTACTTCTTCTACTTCTTTAAGAACATGCTCCAACACACCATGTAGTGTTTTGATTTTAAGCATGGTGCAGAGAAAACAAAGCAGGACTAACAAGAACATTATGCTGTCTTTGGCATCCAGAGGGTACTTAATATTTTCAAAAACTGCTGTGTCCTTCCTGAAAAGCTGGAAAAAATCATTCTTTATTCTTCCCCACAGGGGCTGGGTGAGATTGTTGAGGCTCTAGACGTAGCATCCTAGACTAGAACAAGAATACAAAACTGGGTATATATTCTGAATAATGTTCATTGCCTCAGATTTTATCAAGCAATGGACATAATAGACCAGTAAAGCAATTTTAGTACTATATCCTGGTTTACACAGGAGTATTAAGGCCGGCAGATAGTGCCCCACGTTTGGAAAAATATAGAGAGATAGGTATAAGACACATGTAAGCATGTTGGGTATTATAACAGACAGGTGTCTTCTTCAATAAAATTGTAATTTCTGACTTTTCTTATTGCCTCTGCCCCACGTTGGGCGCCAAAAATATGTTGTGGTTTAAAAACAAACCAAGTAAGAGGCTCTAAGTCAGAAATAAAATTTAATGAGAAGAAAAGGAAAAAATAAAATAGAATAAAATAAAATAAATACAAAAAAAGAAAAACTAGTGACAAAGTCAGAATACAACCTGATCAGGGTGATGGAAACAGTCTAGACGAGGTGGTCTTCTTGAAACAGAAATCTTGTAGAAAGGTCTGGTAGTCCCGGTTCTTTGGGAATCCAGTGGGTGAGGGCTGCTTTTAACTGTCTCAAATCCCAGCTTATATCTAGGTGAGAATGCTTGGCTCTTCCTCATGGGCGGAGCATCTTACAATGGGATGATGAGTTATGGAAGAGAGCCTTAATGGCCCATTAAAGAGAGAGATAACTCCCGGAGGGAGTTATCTCTGAGTCATGTACAAGGCATTGATGGGCCATTAACTGAAGATGGTGATACAATACATTCTAAACTACAACCCAGGACAGTAACATCTTCCTCCCAGGCTAGTTCCCCCTGCGCCCAGCATGGTCATGCCAATCCCCGTCGGAATTAAACACAGTGTTAAAAATGAGGCCGTAGATCCGGAGTTAGAAAAAAAAAAGGCCAATCTTTTATTGGAAACAAAATGACTACTGGAACATCAGAAGGGTCGAGCTAGTCCCAAAATCTTTACAACAAGCCAGAGCAAGAAATACCTATGGTCTTATATGGGCTCTCCTCTCTTTGGGCAACAGTATCCCTTCAGGGAAAAGGCCCCTCCTTCAGGCTGTCAGTCCTTTTTATCTCCTCCTGTCTTACAGTGGTTGGTGGATTTTGGATCGTCGAGATGATTGGCTCGTTTTCTAGGGTCCCATTGGTCATTATCAGGAGCTCCTCTGTACCAATCATTTTTTCCCAGCTCTGAATGATTGGTCAGTTGTGTCCACAACCATGGCCCTGAGTGATGTCCTGATACGGAGCCTTTTATGGAGGATGAAAGGTTCTTTCTTTCTTCTCTCTGGTGTCAGCCCTGTAAACACTCTAGCAACCCTTCAGCTGCAACTTTTTACACTTGTAACTGCTCGGAACTGATAGTGACAACCCATACAGAGTTATGAATAGAAAGGACACTTATACATAAACATTTGTGACAAACCTGTACAAAGTTACAACTGGAAATGAAACTTATAAGATACATACTGATACCTTTATAATTAGATGCCTAACTTTAAACATTTATGACAGGCAGTACAGGCTTGAGGCCAGCCATGTGGCCAGAGGGGCTGCCAGTGTTCCGGCCGGGCCCCTTGAGATCCTGGCATAGCCCCCAGTGTGGCCTGCATCTATCACCCTGACTGTTTGGACCATCATGACCATCTGCAGGCCCCGGGTGAGAGATTAACTCTGTCATTGCAGAGATGAAACTTGCTGAACATTGATCCTCTCCTGAGTGAGTGAAAAGGAGAGAGTGAAGGCTTGTAGGGAAACAACACGAAGACACTAAGGTCAGTGAAGGAGTTAAATCCCAGATGGGAGGAGAATGAGGAGATGCCTTAGTCTGAAATTCTTTTGCAAGTCCATGGTGATACACTAGAATATCTCTTTAATTCATGAAAACAATATGGGGAGATGGAGTGTTCAAATTGCAGACATGAGCAAAGGCATTCATGCTGAAGCAAGTAAATTTTGAACTAGCTGTCATCTCATGAGAAGCTTGAACGAAGAGAGAGATGAGAGTGACAAAGACCCTTCGCCCCCAGGGAAAAGAAGACCTCTGTTCCTAGAGATGAAGATGATCTCAGAGATAGATGAAGAGAACCTTTGCTTTTGAACAGCTCATCCTTAAAATAGTACTCCATGATTTTGACCTGGCCCATGAACGCAGCTGTGGGAAGGCTGTGAAAGATGAGAGGGACTTCATGACGGCAGATTTCTGGGCAGCTGCTATTTGTGGAAATTGAAGCTACAAGAGAACTGTTTCTTGTAGAGAAGTCTCCATGACATAGCAAAAGAGACTCCTCTCCCTAAGAGAACCGATGAAAGATTATTTTAGAGGTTGTAAACTGGCCTAAGTTCCAGTTTTTGTCTCTGTACATTGTTAGTGGGAAGGAAAAGAAGGTTGTGGGGGAAGAAGTATTCTGAAGGTTTTATTCTGATTTTTTTTCAATTCTGTTTAAATAAAGTTTTCTTTATACCCTTTAAAGTTTGAGCCTGCTTTGGTCTACTCCTAATCCTATCTCACAGCAGAAAAGGAGTAAATAATTCTAGTGGGTGCATTAGTGTTTAACCAACATTAATCCACCACATTATTTGGTGCATTAGCTGAGAAACTCAAACTGGCAAACCAAAACCACTGCAACCCTATACCAAAATACAGATTAAATGGGCAGTTACACTCCTTGTATAGGATTACACTTTTTATAGCAGCAGCAGTAAAAAAAGTGTGAGTAAGCAAATTTAAGGGAATAGAATTTTGTTTCAAGTGGTTTAAGTTACTGTGTGTAAGTTGATATTATCTCTGCTTCAAGTCTATGAATTTTTAATTTAGAAATATAGTTAATGAGCATGCTGTATCTGTCAAACTTTTTGAGTCCTTGAATAAATATGTCCTTGAATAAACTTGTTGATGCCATGAATAAATATTTAGATTGAGACAGAACAGGTCTCTTTAGCTGAAGAAGCAGACAGACAACAGAACTGAGCAATGGTGATGTGTATCATGCAGAAAATTTATTTCTTTGCAGTAAAATTCCATGGAGATAATGGGTGTACCAGTGCAAGGCAGTATTAGGGAATTTATTCAACATCTGTACTTAAGAGTATATCTCTGTAAGACTATTTGAGGAGTGCCTTTCCCTATTGGGCATTTTTGACAGCATTTGGTGGAGTTCACAAATGTTGTGCCTTCAAGTGATACTTGCTTTGATGCATTTTTGAGAGAATCCTGCGAATCTTCCGCTAACAACTGGTGGGAAGCCAGGTAGGTTCAGTACAGCAGGAGGGTAGGACTGACTGATTTGCTGGGTGGTCCTGAAGAAACAGCCTCCTCTAACAATGTTTTGTGAACTGTGGTGGGTGAATTTCTTGTCAGATGAGTTTGTACAATTACCAAACCTCGGCTAACTGACAGCAAAATGATGAATAAATGCCTCTACAGTCTTATTTCGACATGTGCATATAAAGTCTGCCAACAGTAAGGATGCAATAATGCAGACTTGTCAATGCATCTTCAGAGAACTGATTTTGTGAGATTTAAGCTGAAGGGAATGATTAGAGAGTGGCTGTATTTTAAATAGCACAATTCTAATTTATCTTCCGGCGGCTTTATAAGAGTGGTTTTGCAACAATCAGAATATTGTATATTGAGAATACCCTGGGTTTTGTTGCTAAGGTCAGTGTCTTCCAAAGATTTTCTGCTGAACCGTTAAACTTTTTGACTCATTTTTCTCTGAAGGAACAAAAGATTAAATTCCATGGTAGGCTGTAGAAGGGCTAAATTTCTAGAGATCAAAGAATGATGATGAATTTTGTGCAAAATGGCACTGGTCCTCCTGCACCCTTCCCTTGGCCATTACATTCCCCTGTCTGAAGGTTCGGTTGCCTAAAACTATTCCAATATCAAATGCAAGGAAATCTTTCCAGCTTGGAGGTATATGATATTTCATATCAACAACAGAAGAAAATAGATTGACATGATTAGCTGCATTTCGTATCTAGCAAGAGTTTGCCAGGAAGATAAAGAATGTTATTGATGGTCAATTAATCTTTTCTTTTTGAAAGCCTAGGAAGGGAAAAGGCCCCTTAGGGTTGTTTGCAGGAAAAAATAGGCACTAAATCTTCTTTCAGATGCCAGTATTTAGATGTCACTAGCATTCACAAAATCCTTTACTCAGCTCTTGACTGACCATGGGGACAGTTGACCCCCAGCAGTGAAGATTCTTCTGGTGAAACACCTACAAATCTTTTTCTGGGCATTTGTGTAATTACTCGATGACAGTCTCAGCCCATACATGAGATGTGCCAGGATTTGGCTTGTACCCATGATCTGGGGCTCTTTATAATGGTGTAAACACCTCCGTACAGTGGTGGCTCTGGGAAACAGATGAGAATGTCCTGTCTTGGACTAATGTGGAGTGGGGATTTGGGTGTGGATCTTCCATTTATCTTTACAGTATCTGACTTACGATGCAGAGAATGTTCTGGAAATAATTGCAGATTTCAGTTCTTACCCTTGTTCCAGTTTATGTATAAAAAGAAACATTTCTTAGACTGTACTTCTGAAGTAACCATCAGACTGAAGAGTTACTCTCAATTTGCCACTGGCCCAAAACTTGCTTAGAAAGGACAGATAAAAGCCACAACTTTTGACGGAACAGACTGGGGATCAACCAATCCCATCAGTGCTTTTGGCAAAGGTACAGTGGAAATGGTAACTTTATTTTAGAAATTTCATTTATTCTACATATTTCTGAAGAAGAATTTTGAGAAACAATCATGTCCATAAATTGAAAGGGATAGTAATGTGCACAAAAGTATTTACATGTAGGGCTTACATAGTTCAGTTCCTTTCAGTCTATCCAACTGCTCTCAGAGACTTCTCCAGGGGTGTTTTTATCTTTTAGGAGGATTCTGAAACAAATAGTTTAATTTTGTCATTGTTTCTAATAGCAATCCTTTTAGAGAAATGAGAGAAAGGAGAGAAATTGGCAGAAATTGCAGTACTGCACAGGAGAAGGTAAAATTCTACAATCTGAAAGATAATGTTGTTGCTAAAACATTTTAGTACTCCCTGATGCAAATCTAGGCAAAATATTAGGCTTTGCTTGTCTATCACTAAGATTCCACATTTTATTTTGAAAAAATGTATTTCTCTTTTGAGAAGTACAGATGGCACTGTTGAATAAATTTCTGGAGCTGTATCTTCACAGAAAATATGAAGATGTAATTTTTTTGCTAAAACTTAGTGACTATCTCTCTCATTATTCTCTTAGGTCAGTGACCACCTCATTGTATTATCTCACATAATTAAGAGGGTAAAGCTTCTGCAAATACTGGAGAACAGCAAAGATTCTGTGTCCTGTATAAATTGAGCATGAGTGAGGTGCTTGCCAGGTTGTTAATCAAAATAAAGGGCAGCATTTTGAATCCAGCTTTTTTGTTCATCTAAAATGGTGCAGTTCTGTCAAACACATTGAAATTATGCAGATTACATTAGCTGTGAATTCATTAGCATTGAATTCATATTTTGAATTATTCTTTTCCTAGACTGAAAAACTCTTTTAAGCTGAATTATTTAATAATTAGATATTAGTTGAATTTAAAGGCATTTGCTGGCTTCCCAGCTAGGTAAGGTTTGGGGCTGGCACTGCAGCCCTGGATGCTCTCAGTGGCTGTGCTCAAAGCTCTTCCTCACTAGCTCTGTGAGGAGAGCAGGCTGAATGTGCCAGAAACAATCCATCCAAGTGAAGGTCACAGCCCAAGTGTCAGTAGTCACCAAATACCCTGGGAATTCCAGCATGAGCCCTACTTAAGGCTCTGCTCCGAGCTCAGAACCTGTTCTCAGTGCTGCAGAGGATTCAAATACGGGGTTTTTGAGCTGTAAATGAGTGAGCCTGGTTTCTTCTGGAGTTGTGCATTGTAGTTGAGTGCTTGTCATGTTAAAGAAGCCCTGACAGATCTGTGCCAGAGTAAAGATACACATAAAGTGCTTTATTTTGTGTAGTTTCTCTAGTGTCTAACATGGAATATTTTTAAGTCTTCTGTCTAGTTGTTAAGTCTCAGGGAACCTGGCCAGTGAGTTTAGCAGGTAAAGGCTGAGAATGTTTTGTACCTAGGGTAGGAAAGACACTATATCCCCAAAAAGGAACAATATTTGTAAAAAGGTAAGAAGTAAGGAGGAATATTCAGGGTGTGAGAGGGACCAGGACTGTACCAGCTCTGTGTAGCTGCCTTGTCTTCTGCTTTGTGGGAACAGACAGAAGTATAACAAGTGTAGAGGACAGACAAGTTTTGATACAAACTTCTAGCCAGGAAGTGGGGGCCTCGCCTCCAGGTTGGGGATTGCCATCTCTGTTGTTGCCAGGTACATTCTCTGCCTTGCAGCGCCATTCTGGGGCAGCTCCTCCTTACGTATTTTGTGTTTCTCTGTGTTGTACACACAGACACACGGACAAGAGGCTGTGAGAACAGGCAGTAGGGGATGCCACATACATATCACCATTACTTCTCTTCTCATTTTTGTGGCCTTTGTTCAGTATGACTAAGACATCTATACTTCATTTAATTTTTTCAACTCCAACTACTCTCCCTTCTTTATGAGGCAAAGAAAGTTCAGGCCTTTCTCTTACAAATAAACAAAACAATGTTTTTTTCTCTAATTTTGTCTTCAAATTTAGTTCTGCTATTTTCTGAAATGTGACCAGAGAGGACAAAGAAAGGGTAAATATTTTCTGTTTACATGATGCCCTGCTGGTAAGACATAAACCTTTAGATTACTTATCTATGTCCTGTGGAGTTCCTGATGGCTGGGGAGATGTACTGAAAATCAAACTGCTGTGATTTTTACAAGCAATATTTTCCTAGGCAATGTTCTTGTTTTCCTTTATAATTGCATTTGTTGGAAAACACAGTCATGCATGGGCTGGTTCACCTGCAATCATTGTCACTATCACATTTACATAGAAACTGAAGGGCTTTATTCATATCTACACCAAAGCTTTCTTAGTATTCTTTGGTGTTTTAAAGTTGCAATAAATATGCTTCAAATCTCTTTACACAGTCAGAGAGGAATGAAAAGCCTTACCACATATGAGAGTCTGGCTGATAGTGGCAACCCTCAGTTGCTCACACCTTGGGACAAGTTACAGAATGGTTTGAGTTGGAAATTACTTTAAAGATCATCTCCTTCCAACCCCCTGCCATGGGCAGGGACAACTTCCACTGTCCCAGTTGGCCCAGAGCCTTAGCCAACCTGGCCTTGGACACTTCCAGGCCTGGGGAACCCACAGCTTCTCTGGGTAACCTGTAAATTCTCACCACCATTACAGGGGAGAAATTTTGCATAATATATAATCCAAATATGCTCTTGGTTTGAGGTCATTCCCCCTTGTTCAGTCACTCCAGGCTCTTATAGAAAGTCTCTTTATCTTTCATCTTCATCTTTCTTATAGGCTCCATTCAGGCACTGAAACACTGCAAGTAGGTTACTCCAAAGTCTTCTCTTTCCTAGGCTGAACAACCCCAGTTCCCTCAGTCTTTCTTTGTAGCCCAGGTGCTCCATCCCTGTGATCACCTTGGTGGCCCTCGAGTCACATAATGCACAACAGGAAAATACAACCTATTAAGAACTGTACTTTTTTTTGCCTATCTGCTGATGGTTTTAGAATTCATTTTTATATCTAAATGCTACCTTTTTCTCTAAACTCCTCAGAAAGTAAATTTTTGGTGATTTTTTTTTTCTCTCATAAGTCATTGTAAGAGAAAGTAGTGTGTAGAGTTCCTTGGGAGAAATCTGTCAGTTCCGACATGGTTCTCTGTGTAAGGGCAGCTTGGCTGAAGGGAAGGCAGGCAAGGCATGCTTGTGTGAGAAGCTGGCAAATGGGCATATGGGGCTGGGAGCTGTGCCCTTAAAAGCATCCTAGGAGAGATGCATATGTTCCAAGGGAGTGCTCTGGGAACTCTAAGACTGTGCTGCTTCATTTATCCTTGGAAATTAAAATGGAGAAGATGCTGTGAGCAGCTCAATATGATTATAATTTGTGACATGCTGCAGGACCTAAAATTGCTTGTGGCCATGGCCTTAAATGCTAATGAGGAAATGCTTCCCTTGGTTACACCTGTGCTGCTCTACTGACCATGGATCTGTCATGGCAAATGGGACTGGAACTGGAATAAAGCACTTAAAATGCCCAGCTGTAACTGAAATGCTTATCACAACAGTAAGCATTTTTGGAGAAGACATTGTAAGAAACAGACACCTGTGTTTAGTTTGTATTACTCATTAACAGTCTACTATATTACTCATTTATAGTAATTTGCTGTGAATAAACTGATTGAACACAGGCTGGATCATAACAATAATATGTGGGAACTAAACATAATGAGTTTTGGTCCTTTCTCAGAAGATTCAAATAAGAAGGTGCAATGGCTGCTCTGCTATATGCATGTATTTTTGGACACACATAGGAATTCTGTGTAGATGGACCACACTGATTGGCTCAGAAGCTGACATGAAATTTGAAATATTTAAAGGTGAGGCTAGGACAGTTTTCCCCATTAGTGTGGCTTCATGAGTTAAAGTTCTGCAGTGTTCTGTTTATTCTTAATTACTGTCAAGAAGCCCTTGTTAAAATTCTTGCTGGTTTTGACAATAAGATAGAAGCCTCCTAATGAATGGCATCCTTTATTTAAAACACTTCTGCTTACATCATTTAATAGCAACTTTGTCTGACATGTATTAGTTTTCCATCTTCTGTATATCTTCTGTGGTTTTTGTTTTGCTTAAGAGTAATTCCCCTCACTTGAGTTTGGAGACATTTGCAAACCTTCTGCCTGAAACAGCTCCAATGATTTCTCCAAATAGAAGTATCGCAGTACCTTAGTTATGTGACTGATGAGCTGTCAGCTTCAGAGGAATGATACTCAGCCACTGCACTGCTGAATTAGGGCAGACATGTAAGAAGAACCTTTTTAAATTGTCATGTCATAAGACTTCACAAAATTACCTGCACGTAGGGTGAGTACGCAAATTGACACAGCTTGAGATACTGGTAATATTCCACATAGGTTACACGGCTGAATTTACCCCAGTTTAGAAAAAGCTCAAGTTGTTTGGTAGCTACTCCTTTGTCTCTGCAGCGTGGAGAAGAAGGTTTCCAGTGCTAAAGAGCCAAAAATTTCTATCATTCATTAGTTGTAGCCACTGGGGTAACAGTAAGATTGTTGTAATAAGTTATTAAGAAACAAGGTGGCAATGAAACTGTCATATTTAATTGGATATTAATTAGTATGGCAGATAAAGAGCTATTCCCAGCCCTCAAAGCAGCCATTCCAGAGCTGGACTGAAGCACAGCAGTACACAGGAGGTGCTGTTTTCTTTGCTTCTCTGGACTCCAGTGTCTCCAGTCTGGCCTGTTTCACAAAAATGAACAAAATAAACTTGGCCCAAAGGACATGGCAGATTGAAAGAACTTTGGTGTATGTCACATTTTATGCAGTTAGTGTTGTGGCTGATAAGAGAGTTACTTGCTGAGTTAATGCACTGTGAAAACTTCCCTGGATTACTGCTCACTCCATTTGGCCTATTATATCTCCTTAGCACATAATTTCCTATTGAACCAAGATTACTTTTTGTTAAATAGTAGTTTTAAAATTATGAATCAAGGTTGATTACAGTTAAATATGTTCAATGGTTTGATAGGCAGAACAACTGTTTGATAGATGTATTATTTATAAAGTAAAATACTCCTGTTGGTGACACCCTGGCTGTTTCCACCTGGGATGGGTGTCAAGGGGACACAAAACCGAGCTGCTTGAGGTTATGGACTCTCATTTACCCTGGGCATTGCAACCATGGCTACATTTTCTGTGCTACTCTTTGGATAATGTTGCAGGAGCTGAACCCATTGCTGAGAAAGAGTATGTGGAAAAATGAGTTATTCTTGAACGGCATTGCTGAATGCTGTGTGTGCAAATTTTGATAAAGAAGCAATTTCCTGGCTCTTTGTGCTTCACCAACTTTGCAGCTCTAGCCCAGTGAGCTCAGCATAGGAAAGTTTAACCAGGTGTCTCTGTGACAGGTAGATTGTTTTCAATATGCCTGGAATTTTAGTTCAATACGCAGATCTGCAGGGGAAGGGGAAACAATGCTATTTTACTGCTGATTGTGAAATAAATTTGACAAAGATGAATCACTAAATGGATGTTGCCTTGAAAATGCTCTGGTATTTTATTTACAAAGTTCCTGTTGGGTAAAAGTTTATTACTTTATAACGGAATTTCATTTTGGAGTGAAAACATCTTGAATGCATGTTAATTGTGCAATATCAAATGAGCCATGGATTTCTGTAAAGGTGTTAAAATAAAAATAAAAGAAATAAAATGCTGTATGTCCCTCTCTATCTGCCATAAAGCCTAAAATTCTCTAATCTTTTATAATTTCATCAAAATTTCCCAAAATTACTGTAGATAACACCAGTTAAGAAAGGCAGCTTTTTCCAGTACCTTTTTCCAAGTACCTGGGGTCATAGTTAATTTGAATTTTAGCATGTGAGAGAGAACTAAGAACTATTACCACTGTTTATACAGTTTCCTGATTAAATATTAAATTCATCTGATGATTAGTGTCTGGTTTAATTCGATTGCTTTTTTGGTATTTGGACTAAAATATTAAGTAATCTCACCTGGAAACAACAGCAGACATGCAGCTGAGATGAGCATCAGCTCACAAGAGAGATGGGCAGATCAGCTTCTCATGAAGAGGAATTGTAAGGGAGAAGTCTGCAAAATATTACCAAAATTCTTGTCATGTGCCTTGTCACCTCACCAGGGTGAAATATTTAATTTCCCTTCTCTATGATGTTTATTGTAACTGGAACAAGGGAAAAGCCAGATCAGGTTCCTGACTCCTACCTGAGAGCTTGAGGACAGCTAAGGCAAGGATGGTACTGGAATCAGGAACCTTGTCAGTAATAATTTCAGGATGCTTTTAACCTTTTTCTCTCTGGTTGCAGGAAGTCCCCCAAGGGTTTATCTACACATGACAAAGAGCCAGCTGAGCTGTCTTCAAACAAGATGATTTCAGGAAAGGTAATGGTAAAACTTTTTTATTTTATCATTACATGGTTTTTATATTTTATTGTACAATGTAAGTAACTTCAAAGAATCTGTGGGTAGAAAACTCATGTTATTCCACAGCTCTTTCATAGAAGTATTCATAGTCACATGCACATAACTAAATTGATTATTTATTTATTTTAATAATACCAGGGTCCTCAACACAAAAGCAGTGTTTTGCAACTTCTTTCTATATGCATATAGTCATATGTCTTCCAAGTCTCCTTTTGTTATTTCAAGATATTTTCTTATTTCACCTATCTTTCTAATTATCTTTAGCTGGCAGGTGTTTTCTCAACACTGGTGTTTTCCATATTCTAGGAGTTTATGAACTGTTCCAAAATTAAAGTGGATTAGATTATATGTAAAAAACTAATGAAGAATATCCCTTTGGACAAAAAAATCAGTAGTCACTATTTAGACTATATATCAAATTCTCATTTTAATGTTTTTTTTTAATGTAGAAAAGTAGAAAATATGTACTACCTATAGAGATTTTTGTATATTATATTTTTCTGTGCCAATTCCATTATTTTCATGACATTCATCCTTCACTTAAATGTTAATGAGGTGGCTGGCAAGAAGATCTCTAATGATCCAAACCACTTTTTCACTGCCCATTGAGAAGAGTCCTCCTTCCATGGGACACGCACTGTTTGGTTGCTTGCTTGGCTATTTGCATAACTATTCACTCAAAAAATAGTGTATGTGTGGATTTCAACAGCAGAGTAGTAGGCAACCTTAATCAACTTCTTTAAATAGTGTATTATTATTTACTTATTGTAAATATTGAATTTTAACTAATCAAATGAAAATATTGAGCGTGTTGTAAGTAGTGAAATTGTTATAAACAAACAGGTCTGCTCTTCAGGTAAATTCTGCTTTCTCTTGCTGTGATGAGACCTTTCAATTTAACCAGAATTAACATTTTGCCTGAAAAAAACTTTTTTTCTTCTTATCCTGGATTTCCTGTTTTAATTCAATGTTCTCAGAATAGCACAGGTAAGGAAAAGGATTTTTCTTAGCCTCAAGCAAAGCATAAGGTAGTCTACAACCAGTTAATTGTCCTCATCTTTTACAGCATACTACAAATCAGCTTTTGAGAGAATATTGGTAGAAATATCTTTGCTTAGATATTAAAAAAGAGATCAACAAATTCTTTCAGATTATTTTCAACATTTTTTTAGAAACAATAAACCAATACAAAGTGAATTCCTATATAATGGTTAAGCTATAAACCGTTTTAGCATGTGATGACCCCCCCCGAATGTAAATCATCCTTGTCTTTAATGCAATTAGTCACAGTCCTGGTTTGTCAAAGTTACTACTAGACCACTTTGATGGAATCCATAATTCTACCTTTTTCTAAGGAAAACAAGAGAGCAAACATTTCAATATGACCAAAAATCCTAAACAGATAAATTTCAGGATGGAAAAGTGTGAATTGGTCAGATGCTTGGGACAAGGAGGAGAACTATAGCTGTTATTTAAATTGAAGATGGAAAGCAGATGCCTGGTACTAGAGATATTTAGAGACATCATTGGGGTTTGTGGCAACACGGCCAGAGGAATATGTGAGGGATTCTGTGGAACAAGTGAAAGCACTGAGAAGCACAAATGCTGCATTCTAGTTTTCATGCAGTCATTGCATTCAGTGTTTCAGTTTCTTTGTTGTTTTTGCTGATGTTGACAGGAGGGTTGGATATTTGAGGGAGACAACTGATGAGAGCTGTGGGAGAGAGTATGTGTTTTGTCAGGGTATTAACACAGCTCAAAGTCTCTTATCACAAGTGGTTATGGTGATGAGACAAATACAGAGCAATTACCAGTGACTGAGTAATAATTTGGCAACATTTTCAAAGTGGTAGACAGAAGTGACTGGAGTAATATATGAGTTGGGGCGTCATCCCAAAAAGCTGTCAACACTAATTACAGATTTGGCACACCAGGTGATTGTTCAACAAACAGTTGCAGCATTTATGCTTTTTTGTTTGTTTGCTTCCATGAAATGCAGTCCTCAGTGTGGAAGTGTAGTTCTTCCTTGCCAGTCTCTCAAACTGATTTCGCCCCTTCCCTTTGCACATGGATTTGTCATGGAAAAACAAGATATTTGAGAATTATCTCGGCTGGAGAAAACTTCATGGGCTATCTTACAATGGTGAAAATTATACTGTTAATAATTGATATACATATTAATGTTTCTAATAAGGATAATAAGGAATATATTTAATTGGGAATTGTACATGGGACACTTGAGATTTATTCTCAGCTGTGCCAGACTTTCTCTGTCAATATTGGTTCTTATTTGTGGTTACAGCTCCTGCTTTAAAAGAGAAAGGATATTTGTGTGTGAGGGTAGCAAATGCATCTGTAACTGAAGGCAGATATCTCATCAATAAGCTGCCTATAAATATCTAGAATAGATGTGAAACTGTTAGATAATATAGGTCAGAGTTGTGCTTAGGGACAGCTGTATTTGTAAAATCAAAATGCTCCAGTTCATAAATACACTGACAGCATACATTCTTAATGAATGGCTTGGGGGAGGTGAGGTGAAAAATCCAAAATCTCAAACCTTAAAAACAGAAGCAAAATAGACCCCTCCTCCAATCCTAAAAAGAGAAAAGGAAAAAACAAACCCTTACAAAAAGCCAACAAACAAACAAAAAACCCCAACAAAACACAATGATATTGAATATGGCAATTCTTACATTAGATCTTTAAAGCAAAATTTTTTCAGCAGACTGAACACCTGATTTTCAGCTTGTTGGTCCCATCTTCTCCCACGCAGGACAACTCTGTGTGCACAGGTGAGGTTGAGCACAACAGCAGCTGCACTGAAATTAGTGAGGCTCTACATCTGCTTATGTGCACAGGCTGCAGCTGAGCTGAAATTGGGACACAATAAAACTTTTGATTGCTTTTTTCTTCTGGTTTCCAGGCATCTTTATTTTTCATGGCATTCACTCCCTTGTGAAAACAGGGAGTATAGTGGCAGTACTGTAACTACTTCAGATTTATATACTTACATACCCTTTAAACACAGGGATAATGTGAGAGGAGCTTTCAGAGGGTGAAATAGTTGTACTATGAGTTGGATCTTTCTTTTTGAGGGAATTTATTTTCAAAAATATTTCTGTTTAATGACTGTGTTACCGTACTGTGTGTACTGATTTCTGAGGGGGAAATCTTGTACTTTGGTAGGTTTTCCCTTAAATTATAAATGAAATTATGCTGGTGGGAATACTACTGCTTGAAGGAAATAAAGCACTACTCTGGCATGTTCCACTTCATGTTTCAGATGGAACTAGCCTGATTGTCTGAGCTCTGGCTGGTGACAGTCCTTCTCTTGTGGTGCAAGCACAGCCCTTCCCTTTAACAAATGCCACAGACACTTGTTTTGAGGTTGTCCTCCCCCTCTAGGGCCTTTCTACACCACTGGAACAGCCTCTCTAAGAACATGGTCTAAATGACCTTCTGTGATGTGATTTGCACTGTCTCATTAACTTTCTGATCAAGCCTAGAACTGATCACTGCAGTCTATAGCACTTGTCTGCACACTTTGCCAGGGGAGCTGACACTGCACAGAAACATTACAGCTTCAAGTGACAGTGCATAGCTTACTGTTAAACCTGTTAAAGTGCCTGCATGAGCATTGCTAAAGCTGAAAAATCCCCATAACTTGTATTATGCTGTCATAAATCCATATTTTTTTAACATGTAAAATAGATAGTTTTTTAGGGTAAAAGCATATTAGCTGGATAGCCCCTGGACACTTATCCAGGCAGTGTGTTTTGTTGAATCCCTGGGGCTTTGAGGCTTACTCAACAAGGTGTCTAGAATTTCAGTTTATGTTAAACAGTTTAAGAATTCTTTTCTTGAAACTGAAATAAGAGCCAGGATAGTAGCCTAAGCAAAGTGGTTGAAAGCTGCTTGGTTTTAAAGAAATAAGTGATAATGTGAGATGAGGAAGTGCAGGATGCAGAGGAACACAGGGCCCATTTAAACAGAAGTCCAGAAATTTTCTTTTCATTTTGCTATATCTGCACTGTAATTCACAGTAATCCCATACACAGCCCAGTGTTGCAGTGTTAATTGAAGATTTAGTCATCCAGGAAGATTAGCCCAGTGTACTCCTTGAAAATTGCATATTATGTCATTAAACTGAAGTTAATGTGGGACAGTTTGTTGCAGAAAGTTAATCATTTTGTCCTCCAGATCCTTGGAGAGCCATGAGAAAAATTATACTCCTTCAACTTTTTTTCTGGGTGTAGTCTGCATTTTATTATTCTGGTGCTAGTGAATGTACATTTAATCTTCATGGTGTTTTTTTTTTTTTTTGATTCTGATAGTCCATGACCATCACAAAATATGCAGCCTCAGGAAAAAAAATGCTAATTTACCAAGATCTCCATATTATATTAGCCAAACTTTGCTATTAATATTTCATGAGCAGAGATTAATAAAACATTATCCAATTAAATGTTTCATATTATCAATTGCTTCTGATTAGCAAGCTCATGAACACTGTGGAAAAATATGATAGGCTGAACACTCTTTACTATTATGTGATGCTGGAAGGGCAAACCTATTACTTTAGTAAGTCATAGCTTATTTGGCACAAATCACATGTTCATTAAGCAAGTTTATTCTTTTAACCAAACTAATAATAAATAATTGTTATGTTACTACTTGTCAGTTATTCTTTTATACTTCAATGGGTGAGCAAAAGATTCAGTTTTTCAATAGGTTTCTTCCTGCATTATTTATTTGGATAACTTTGACTAAATAATTCTCAAATTGACCTGGAGGTGATTTCAGGACAGGAAGACAGTATTTTTGCACGTGAAAAGATTTTGTTCATGTATTCTGGCTTCAGAATAGCTGTTTCATAAGATCGCTATCTTCAGAAAGTATTTATGAGGCTATTATACAGTATTTATTTATGCCCTTATGCACCAGAATAGGCTAGTTTGTAAAAGTTTACTCAGGCTGAGGAATAATTTGCAGGAGTGGTTTGAGTAAAGACAATCTGACACCACTAACATCACTTCTAAACACAAACATGACTTCTTTCCCCACTGATGGAGATTTTTCTCCTCTTAGTATGTTTTTTCCCTTTTCCTCTATTTTTAAAGGTTTTACTTGGG
This sequence comes from Sylvia atricapilla, assembly GCF_009819655.1. Classification (NCBI taxonomy): domain Eukaryota; kingdom Metazoa; phylum Chordata; class Aves; order Passeriformes; family Sylviidae; genus Sylvia; species Sylvia atricapilla. Next base: position 12,633,911 of record NC_089149.1, read on the forward strand.
TACTAGGAGAAGACTAGTAATAGGGACTCATACTAATTAAAGTACATACTCCCCTAGACTCCTTTCTCTGCCATTTTTCACCCTGAAATAATAAATTTCCTTTTTCAGGATTCTCTCTTCTCTACATGCTTTCAGTTTTCACTGCTTAAAAAGCAGATATTTTAATGAATCATGCATTAAAACTTATCTTTTCTGAATTGAAAGGGGTTTGGTCTTTTCTGCAGTGTTCACTGTAAAGAGAAAATCAGCATCCTCTCACAGCTTGGCTCACTTGGGAATTCAGCCACTTTTCTGGGATCTTATAGCCCCCTTGTGGTATTTGATGATCATTCTTTAAATAACAGTATATTCTGTCATTTATACGCTGATATAGTTCCCTGAAGCTACTCTGTTTGTCCTAAAACACTCTTTTCTGTTCTGGAAATTCTCAGACTTTCTTAGAAAGGGACTGGTAAAAAATTGTCTTTATAGAAATTATTCATCTCTTGACAATCCTGCAACAACACAGGGCACAGCAGCAGGGGGAGGGCTTAGGTGGCAGAACACATCTCAATGAAATTAAGGGTAACTCAGATTGTCCTCCCCTGTGCCACATTGTTCTTGTAATGGTGCAGGACTGATCCAATTTGTCTCAAGTGCCCTCAAAAGCTGGCCTGGGAAACGTTTGAAATAAGGCTAACAAGCAAAAGATGAAATGTAATGTCTGTCTTTTCTTTCTTCTAACTTTTTCTTCCTTTTTAAATATAAATTATTTTAAATCTTCATGGGTGAAGAGCCATTTAGGATAAGCAGCAAGGCTTAATCAAGACCCATGAAATAAGTTAATTTTCTTTGCAACATTATATCGTGATCCAAAGGAAAAAATTCAGTACAGCTGTTAATTCGCCTTGTTTATTTAAAACTGTAAAAAGTGCAACTGATGGCAGTGTAAGAAGGAAAACACCTGAGGGTAATTGTTTCAAGAGCAATCATTTGGGAATATCTGAACTGGACTTGTTTGAAAGGGAGGATGAGCAAACGTTTGCATATGAAATGTAAATTTCATACACAGTTACAGAACCCACAGTTAGAAAGCTCATCTGCATTTAGAAGATTATGAGATAAATAATTTTTTTACATAAATGAACTATGTCAAGTAAGTGCAAAGATGCACACAAAATTCTGAACTCAGAAGTTATTAAAGAAAAGAGGGAAAATTAATTGTTTTCAAGGCAAGTTACCATTCATACTTTGAGATTTTTTCTGGGAGAAGACACTGATCAAGAAGTAAGAGTGAATTTTTATAAAAGCCTTGGACAGGGAATTTTGTCTTTAGAGAGGCAGAGGTCCCTTTTAGAGATAAAACTGGAGCATCTCAGTCATAAGATGTAAAGGTGGAATCCTGGCTGCATGAAAATCAGTAGTAAAATAGTTAACTTTTTGAAAAGAAACAGGACTTTCCTCATTGTTACCTATTGGAGTAAGCCCTGAACTAAGAACCAGGACACTCTAGATTCTGAGTCGTAAATCTATATGACAAATATATTCTCACAATCTTGTCCTCACTTTTAAACCTGCATAGTTTCTCATGAACTACGCAGACAATTAAATAAAAGGTCTTATTCACATGAACAGTCTGCTATGTGGATTGAGAGACAAGGAAGCAAAGGAGGAAGGAAAAAAAGCTCAAGTTTTTTGCCTGGTATTTGCTTTAAAAAAAGCTCTGCTGTAAAATGTATACCAACTGTATATAGACACCTAAGGTGTTTCTGGGAGGTGGGGTAGGCATCCAAAAATGGGTAGTTACCACCCTGCAGTGGGGCTGAATGAAGCAGGAGAGGATTTGGTCCGCAGTACAGTCTATTGCTGTGGATAGGGCCCAACCCTTCAGACTACACTTCGATCCTCTCACTTTCAATTTGCTACCTACTTTTAATTAAGATAATTATTAGTAGCTTGATGCTTAAAACACCACCCAGGGAGGTGTGAAGAAAACAGTCTATTCCCAGCCATCACACCTATTTCACCTTCCATGAGACAGTCACTGCCTGAGAGTGAACATGCATGAACAGGACTCTCCAAGCCAATGGTTAGAGGATGGAGAAGTGGTGCCAGAACAACGGCCCTACAGAATTTTATCCTCACAGGAGGAGCCCAGTAGGGTTCCCTGATCCAGGATGCTCTAATTTCTGTTAGAGAAATCAGCACATGCCTGAGCACCATGTGTACGGAAAGGCTGATATGGCTGGATTGTATTGTACCTACTAAGCATACTCTACAAACTTGGCCATCCATCTTAAATATAGGAAAGAAAAAAAACCATGTTTTTTCACATGATTTAAAAAATCAAAGAACAGTCAGTGCACAGCATGTTAAATGTCAATGAAAACCAGTGGGTGATACAATTACAGAAATTCTCAGTTTATGTGTCACTGGGTATTGGCCACAGCAAAAACATCTAGGTTTGTGCAGGCACCTGAGACCCCTCATGTAAATACACATATACAAATACGTGTAGTTACACCTGTACTGTTTATGTATACATAAATACATACACTTGAAGAAATCTGCAGGTTTAGGATACCATTTGAGTGAAAGTTTAAAATTATCAAGTATTTGGGTCTAAAATAAAATAGTGATACTGTAGATAATTTGGTTATGTTGGGCTTCAGTCCTAAGTAAACAATTTGAATAACAAAATAATATACTGGGTAGAATTTCCTTCTCTGACTTCAGGAAAGCACTTAAATATGAAATTTCTATGAACTTCAGTGTGACTTATATGCACTCAGACTCGTACACATGGTTCAGTCAGGATTGTGGAAGGCTTTTAGCTCTCTGATTGACCCATAGGGATTTTTTTCCTGGCATTTTCATGGAACTAAAAATACTCTAATTCAAATGTAAACAAATATTTATACAGTATTTTTTTCCCTATGCTATAAAAAGTATTTTTCAAGTGCTACTGATTTTGAACACTCAAATAACAAACTAAAGTACCTATTGTAAAAAAACCTTGTCCAGTATTTTAAAATTAAAAATATAGGTATTTGTACAAATTTCTGAAAGAATTCTGGAAATACTTCAGAACTTGAAACACTGAATCTAATCTACTAAAAAATATTTGGTAAGTTTCCCCTCAAACTTGTTTTGTTATCAGGATTTAATTAATTGACAATGAATGTGGGCAAAACACATATTTCTCTTCTATAACAAAAGGCAGTCATGAGAACTGGTTAGAATTTCCCCAGTATTCAAGTTTTCTACCATTTTTATGTTATATTCAGGATTCTGCTTAAATATTTTCCCATGGTTACCTGTTCCCAAGCATTACCTGTTTCCTGACACAGGCATCCTGATTTGGATTCATACTGCTGACCTGCAGATGAATGACACCATATCCAGTACAGCTGGAATTTTTATTTTTTTTTTTGCATACCAGTAGTATCTTTCATTTATGCATTCTTTTTTTGTCTGAAGCCATGATTCATTCACGCAAGTTCTACTGTAGAAATTTGCAACAAAACAGTTTTTGGGATGATGATTTTTACGCAACATCATGACTGCTTCAGTTTGTGCTAATTATAGATTCCAAGATTGATGACCTGTAGAAAGAATCTAATAGATCTAATGAAGTTCACCATGGCAGTATGCTAAATTTTGAAGGTTTTAATCTACAAGAGAAACAAAAAAAAAATCAATTACTATGTTTTTCATTGGTTCCTTTACACAATCATCTCAACCAGATAATGAAGCTTTATTATGAATATTTTCTTCCTTGGAGTGTTTCAGTGTCGAGTGGTACCATATGCAGGCAGCTTTTTCATGCTATGGGTTATTATCAGTTACTCAAGAGCTGAGCCATCAGCTGGACACAACCTTCTCTGGTGAATTTTTTTCTCTGCTTTGGAATGGCTTTTCTTTTTAGGCTTTTAAATCTTGGAATTTTAGACTTGGAAATTTAATGATATTCTGTCTAAAATGATGCATGTCCTGAACTGAGAGACAGAAGATGGGATAGAGTGCCCACAGGTGTTGAAATTTTTTAGATATTTGGATTGATTGAGGGTGAGCAATTCCAGACTGGGCCCTTCGGCCTGCAGAGCCTGTGAGCCCCTGAGCCCACAGGGCCTGCAGGCCACAGTGACGCAGTTAGAAATTCACAGTTGTGGGACAGCAGAAAATTCACAGTTTATATTAAGGTGTTTTGGGAAGTGATGGGTTTCTAAATGTAGAATTGTAAATGTAGATATTTCTAACACTTTAGCCACCTTAAGACTTGGATAAATAAGGTAGTTTGCATTCTTTGTATAGCCTGTAACTGTTAACTGTGTGGTGAACCTATATAACTCGCCACGGGCTGATAATAACTGGAATTTGACATGGAAGTCATATCGGTTAAGATGTGTCATCTGTTCTGTCCGATCTCCTACAGTCAGGACCCTTGCTACACACAGGAGCTACAGTCCATTTGTATGCTTTTAGCTGTTATTTGGGTGCCTAATTTCCACTCTTCCTTTGTATGACATTTTTATATGTTAGTACCTGCTACCAGTGATAAGAAGAATTGGGACATTCAGACTAGAATGTAGATTTGAATTACTGAGAATTAGTATCATATTTAGTGTTTGAATGATTGGGTTTTTTTTTTTAATTAAAATTTATTTCGTCAATGCTGTGTTCATAGAAAGTTAACTTAGATATGTATATGTCAATAATAGAAAAGTGTTTCTGGAACAATAGGGTCTTTCAAAGAGATGTTGATTTCTTCTAATGTGTGCTAAGTTACATAGGAAAGACAGTTAATAATTCTGTGAGTGGACAGTTTTAAAACACAGACTGACTTAAAATTAATACCATGAGAAACTTCTAAAATCACTTGAACTGCAAAAATATTGTGAAAATAATGATCAGTTTCTAAGGATTTTTTGTGTTGCCTTTTTTAGTGGGAAAAGAGGATTAATGGGAAAGTGGTAAAGCCATCTTCTATATCCCTGCACAGGTGAGATGGGAATACATTTGAGAGTTTACCAATATTTATAATGGTTAAGAGAATTGTTACCAGACTGCAAAATGCTACTGCAGGGCCACATCCATCTTATATCATGTTCTGCCTGCATCGCGTAAGAATAATGAGCAATATTAGGACTGGACACTAAGATCAGTGCCTGTCTCAGGAACTGTACACATTTTGCAGATCTACATTCAGTGACATAATTAACTGTGGTTTCTTCTCTTCTCCGTAATAACGAACATTGTTTAGAATTTACACTCATTGTTATCTAATATATAACGAGCCAAAGTTCAGACTTCAAACCCAAATTCACCAAATTAGGTTAAAAAATCTAATATTTTTATTTTTAAATATTGTAGCCATTGCAATTTATGACCCTTTTCCTACTTCTTGCAAATTCTTTCTGATATTATCTTTGACAAATATCTGCCATTTCCCAATAAAATGTGCAATAACTTCCTTTTTGTAATTGAGAGCCCTTTAAAACTCTTTCTTAATTGCTGAAGGACTGCCTTTGTGACTTAGGATATATGAGATTTGTAGTTTTATTACTTTTGCACTTGAATACTGCAGTTTTCTCCTATTTGAAGTACCAGAGAAATTGGTGAAAATATTTCAATTAATACAAAATGCCACTGCTGGAGTTATTACTTGCTTCAAAAGTCAAATGATGTTCGTGCTATTCTGAAACTTTTTATAATGACTTCTGGTTCCAGCCTTTTTGCATTTTAAGACTTCTCCTTGACTTACAAAAGACCATTGTTAAACTTAAATTTACATATTGCATGATTTGTCCATCTATATGTTTTCAGCCTCACTCAAGTTTCATTGTCAGCTTCGCTCTGTGCCTTCCCTGATGTGCAGCTCTGACTTGATGTTTAGGATTAGATCTGTATTTAGCTACCTTGAAGGCAAAGCTGGCTGTATGGTAGAGGAGGACCAAGCCAGTTGTAACTTCAGTAGATTTTATATTTGAAACTATTTTTACTAGTTATGTGTCAGATTGACTGCTTAGGATGAGTTTATAATTTTCATTGCCATTGCATTTGTGTATTTCCCTGTTCCTCTAAAGGGCTGTCTTTGCTATGGAATGTGCCATATCCTCCATGCTGTGGGAGGTCATGAACATTTGTGAAGTGTTCAGCCCTGGCATGGCTAATCTTGAGAATCTGTCATAGTTTCCTGTACCAACACCAAACCAACGTGATCTCTCTTTGCACACTGGGCTTTGGGAAGGACATGAGACCTTGACTGTACACAGGCTCTTCCTCTTTGACCTGCTCGTGTGGGGCTGGCTCTTCCCAGTGAGAGCCTGCTGAATGGCCAGGAAGACGGTGCAAGTTTTTGGAAGTTTTCCTCATATCGTTTCACCCATGCCATGATAATATTTTGTTGACTACACAGATGGAAAAAGAGAGGTAAATTCTTGAAACTGCAAAAACTGCATGAAGGATCATCCTTCCATGATCCTGCAGTGCTCAAGGTAATTAGCGCTGAGTGTTGCTCATCTTGAAAGTGATGTTCATTAGCATTAATTGAAAGGCACAAAAAAGAGAATTTATTTTATACTTCAGGAAAAACATAACATCAAAATTCAACATATTTTAATTTTCTAGATTTTTGAAAAGTCAAATATTTATTTTTTCAGATAAAAAAATCCAGCAATCTCTTAGACATTCAAGTGTCTCAAAAATGGAAACTAGGAATTTTATAGGTCAATAGAGACACAGTAAAATCCCCAGCAGTCAGATATCAGGAATTTAGATGAGTCTCCTGGCCTACTCAGTATCTATGTGAAGCATAAATTCACTAAAGGAAAGGGCTGAAAGGGCTAAAATGTCTACTGCACTTCCTCCTTAAATACACCCTTGTTTGTTCCTCCAGATTGTGGAACTCTGAAGTAATGTGTGGTCCAAGGCAGCCAAAGAAGCCCTGAATTTTGACCTCCAGGAACTCCAAGCTACCCTTAATCACAGCTACCACTATCAGCTCCATTCCAAGAGGAAACTGATGCAGCATAGTCAAAATGTTAATATGAAATGAAATAAAACAAGCATAGAACAAAGCTTGGCAAAGAAAACAATCTCCTTTCAGCTGTTTCTACCATCTTCACCCTCTCTGTTATTCAAAGTAGTGAAATGTGACTTACCAAAACCTTCACCACAAGCACTTAGATATTTATCTTAGTTTTTGTCTAATAAAGCAGTGATATTATACAATTTAATACATATTCATATTAGCTACTACCAAATAATGTCTTCTCAATTTGTTTCACATTCATTGAATGAGAATGTTATGGATATGAACCCTTTCAACATCAAAAATTCTACAAAACCTATAGATATATTCATACCTCACCATGGGCTCATACACTAACTGTTGGAAACACTTCAGTGAAACCCCTCTATTAGCTCCTTCTTTTAGGAAAAGAGAATCACAACTGGACATCGATAGTGATAGGATTAAAAAAAATAAATCTTGTATATTTCCATTGCTAATTTATCTTAAAATAAATTAAGATGGAAAGCACATCTTGAGATGTTAATGCCTCTCAGACCAAGGTCAGTTTGTATTTTCCTAAATCATAAGAGACATACATAAGGGATTTTAATTGCACATCAGCAGAGATTATGTAGATTAGATAAGGTGCTTCTCTTTGTGAGATGTTTGATGTTGAGATCATGGCATATAGCTTATTTGGTGGAGTAAGGATCACAAAGCTCAAACATAAGCTTTTATATTGGCCATGATGTGATAGAGTTCTGTAAAATATCAAGGTCTGAACCAATTAAACAGAGGATGAGTATTCAACATTTCTAATTATCTAGAGCTAAGGATCAATTGGTGAAATTATTAAGCAGGTGTATATCAAAAAAGTTTTTTTTTTTTCTTTTTTTGGATGTTAAGGCTTGGAGTGATCTGTGGAAGCTAAGCTACAAATCAGCTTAAGAAGATTTGACATCTCTTTTCACAGTTACCAAGCAATACAATCTCTACCTCATATTTTTTCGGTGTTTTATTTTGAAAGCAAAAAAGTCTAATTCAGCTAAGAAATAGTAGTAGTTTGCCCTGTTTTCCATAATTCTGTAATCATAAGCTTCTGGCCACTACATCTTAGCTGATATTCTCTATTTTGTGTTTGGTGTATATTTAAAATGTGAATTAGTTTTGCTAATTAGAAAACTACTTTTGTCTTAGTGTTTCTTCTCTTAAGAATGAACTTAAAGACTGTTGAATCTGTAAAGACGATAAAAATGCCAGTTAAACATTGAAAGAGAACAACTTATTCTGAATGATTACATTAGGAAATGAAAGAACTGGATGCCAAATGACAACACTGAAACAGGTAATGTGTTACTTCATGATGTCAGGGAATGAAACACTTGCTATTTCTGCTAGCCAGTTCTTAACGTGATCTTCTGCTGACTCTATAGTGTAAATTTCAAGAAAGGATTGAAGGAAAAAGATTTTGATATTTGAAAGTAACCTTATAATAAAAAAAAAATTAAAAATATCAGCATGCCTATTGATCATCTGTATTTGAAGACTGTACCTTCAGCTGGCATTTTACCATGCTGTACAAGCATGGAGAGTTCTTTGCCAAATTAGCTCAGTTCCTTGCAATAGGAAGGATTTCCTTCACCAGACTCATAAGTGCGATCACAGCTGTTTGTGGATGATGGTCTATGCTATCACCCAGATGCCTTTAGTTGGAAATGCAGTTTAGAGCTCGTCTAGGGGAAAGGAGCACCTTGTCCCAGTGAGGAATGAATTGGATGGCTGAAGATCACAAAAGGTTGCCCCATCATTATGCACCCAAATTTGGGTCTACAGGCTCTGGTTGTCTAAAACAATATATATTTTCCTTGATTTATGTGTTTTTAATGGCTTCATCTGTGCTTTCACACTGTCTAATCATATCACATTCCAAATACCATGTAATGCAATTATTTTTTTTCTGTCTCTAACTAAATTAAAAATAGAGAAGAGATATGCAGGGGGCAAATGGCCCACTGAATAAATGAACCAATATGATTCCGACAGAAGCTGTTTGTTGTTTTCATTTCATGGCAGATATAGATTCTAGGTCTATAGACTCTGTCCACGTGGGCACACATCTCTGGGTTGGCCGAGCCACTTCTTCCTGAGGCAGGCACCTGTCCTTCAGGACATCCAACTGGTTAATGTCCTTCCTCACCTTATGCTTCCCCTATCCAGGGTTTACATTTTTTGCAGACAGTTTCTCAGGCTCTCTTCTTATTTTGATCCTGTTGTTTTCTCAGTAACCTTGATGAATTCCTGAGAGCTCTAATAACAAAACTGGAGGTGTATTGATAATGCTACTCAACCAGTTTGGCTAGTGCATCAGAATGGCCTGTTATACAGATACATTTCTACAGAGGTATGGAAAATGTTCTACAGAATAACTTATTCACCTTCGTCTTCTTAGCTTTCTTTAAACTACAGCAGAATTACTTTTGGCTCTCCTTGTTAACTGACAGCTTGCTCCCTGGAGCCATTTCCTCAGAGAGTTTTCTGTCTTTTACCTTGCCATTTATCATTATTACTACTCCACTCGCAGAGTTTCTTTCTGCAATTTCTTTTTCTGTTCCAGTTGGTTTGTATTTCTTTGGTTTAGGGTATTTCTTTGCATTTTCAAATTACACTTATTTAGATTTACACTGTGTAGATTCAATTTTCTTTGCCAGACATGGCAATATTTTATTATATGCTCACTTTGTTTTTCCATGAGGATTATTCACATTATTCCCCATGGTTCCAATCTCAAGTGACTAATGTTTTGATTAGTTATTCATCATGCTTTTATCTTTTACTGTTGGTATCATTCTGTTTTGACTAGTTCTTTGTATATATTTGTTCTGTTTTCTATTTACCTCCTTCTGTCTACCACCCTCTCTTGCATGCTCAGTCATCTCTTTAAAATGCGCAAAGTAAAATTACTGATCTGTAGTTTTTAAAAAAATGTATCCCAGATGGTACCAATCATAAACTCCAAAACTGGCATCTGTTAACAGGAGCAAAATACCTTCTGCTCTTTGTCTGCACTTAGAGGTGTCAAACTGCAGTTTGAGTGTTCAGTCCTTCTGACACCTCGGTTTAGTTGTGTTGGGAGCAGACAAAGGCTGAACACAAGGACAGCACAGCAGCTGTGCCATTTCAGCTCAGGTTTGGACTTGCAGCTCGCTACAGGGGGAATTCAGACAGCTGAGCCTTCACTCCCCAGGACAGATATGACAGAATCCCACAGTTTGGGTTAGAATAGGGTGATTCCTCCTCATTTTCATGTGTCCCTTGTAGAGCATAATATGCTTGGACAAACAGGCAGGCAGGACTCTCTGCTCTAAGTAATGCAAATAAACTTCAGGGAAACACTTTAGTATAAACACATGCATAGCAATCGAAATCATTAATTTCTGTTCAAAGTTACCCAAGAAACAAGCCTGCAGAATAGAAGCAAAGCTGGTATTAACTTGTCAGTTTTATTCCAGGTATGTTAAAAATAAAAAAATCATCCCATTTACCCATTTGCAAGTTCAGTGATAATCATAGTCCAAATCTTCAACAGATTTATCAAGGAAAAATGTTGATTGCAAACAGTGCTTGGTGTCTGAGTTATTTCTTTAGGTGGACCTGACTGATTTTCTGAGCATGGTAGCAAAACTTTGCTTTCCAATTCTCAAGAGAAAAAAACAGCAGAAAATAAAGCTGAAAGAAAAATGTATTACAACAAAATGAAGATATATTCATGTGATGGACTCTGGCCTGACTTTTCATCTGCTGCTATTTAGGTAAAGGAATACTCCCTTCTGTTCCTCCTTGTGAGAATGACTCAAAGTACTGACATTTTTATGTGGAAAGGCAACAGTTTTCTTCACAAAGCTCAAGATACTTTAAAAAAAAGATCTGGTTAGGACAAAGGAAGAATTATGATAATTCCTTTCTAGGGATAAATAAACACTAATAAATGAGAATTAAGATAAAACCCTGATCTGACATCTGCTAAATTAGTCAAGCTCCAGTACCACAAATTGCAACTATGGGGCAGTAACTTGCCTTGCTCAACACCACATTTTCTCAATATCACATGTGAATAACAAATCAAGCACTCCCTTAGCACAGGAAGAAATGTCTCCTTGACAATATCCAGGCTTGCACTATGCTCAAAAAGAGCTCACAAATTTACCAGCTTTAAAGCCAAAACTATTCTTGTCCCACTAAACACAAGGAATACCTTTGGTGTTCTTTCCACTCTGTGGAGTTTACTGGAAACTAATTTCTACAAAAAAGGAATTTATTTCCACAAGGTATAACAACTTTTGTTCCCTCTAAGGCAAAAGCATTGTACCTAATAAAAGTAAAACTCTGCAAGGAAGAGGGAGGATTTCAGTGAAACTAAACTGATTGCAATAAATGAGAGTAAATTTTGAGTAGTAAATATGTCCAGTGCTAAGGAATCACAGATGTCACAGAGTAGGGAAGAAAGAATCCAGCCTAAAATGAAGAAGGGACATTATCTTCTACTGACTAGGACTAACTATGCTAGAGACAAGGCTATCAAAATATGTTCTGCCATTTGTATCCAGCTTAAAATATTTGAATATCCAGTTTTATATCTGCTGGATTTAGTCCCACCCCTCTCTGAGTTCACCCATCCAGTTTTTTCACCCAGTGTAGAACACATCTGACTAAGCCATAAGGTGCTGGGTTCTCTAGGAAAATGATGTGGGGAGCAGTCTCAAATTCGTGGTAATCATTGTCATTCATCATCACGGATCAGGAAAAGCAAGACATTTTCCTTGCTCATTCCACTCTGCAGCATCCAGGAAGTTTGTGCTGTTAATTTCTCTCTGCCTGAATTCCACTAATTCATTATTAGTTGATGGAATTTTTCAGATCAGCCCATGAACAAAAAAAAGTTCATCACTGACTACTTTGTATAAGAACATAGAAGGAACAGGAAGGAACGGGAAACAATAAGCCTTTTTTTTTTTTTTTTCCTATTTGAAAGAAAATTATTTATGTCAGCTTAATTTGATCTCTTGAGATTCCAGTCATCAGCCAAACCCTTTATTAGACTTGTATGACAACAAGATAGAAATTGGTTGAAAGAAAAGCCAGCTGAATGTAGACAAGTGTATAAGAAAGGGAGAATGACCATTGTTGGAACTGAGATACATGATACATATCACTGAATGAAATGTAGCTCACAGAGGTTTGGCTTATGTGGAGGGGTTTTCCATAACTAATAATAGGCTTATGTAAAAAAAATTAAAGATTACAACAAAAAAATTTGTGAAGTTACATAGGTTGTATGACATTTCAAAAGCATGAAGTATATGAAACACTGCACTATCATATTGAGCCACATTTCCATTTCTAATAATCAAATAATCAGGTGCAGACTTGAGACTGATAACTAAAAAGAAACAGCAAGCTATCCAAGCAATATCCAAAAACATCCAGTTTATATAGAAGGAGATGGATTTGTGACATCTTAAGTTTCAGTCTACTGCTTCAAGCACAGCAGCCCATATCTCACTGTCAGTATTCTATTGCTGGCTGTGTCAGTACCACGGAAACCACTGTTACCTCCTGTGGGGATCCCCTGGAAACAGCAAGTGCATCTCAGGACCTGAGATCACTGCCTGACATCCTAATTTAATGGAACAAGTTCTAGAATTTACAATTTAGAGAGAGGAAAAAAACCAGAAAAAAGTAGGATTCAACATAAGGCAATCTCGTGACATCATTTACTCAAACAACCCTTTGCATATATATAGCCTTCTTAGGTGAATGAATCTTGAAGAGGTTAAAGTATTAAAAATTAGGACTTTCAACCCATATCCTAAACCAGTTATGTAGCAAATCTGTAGCACAGCAAGGTTAAGCCACTTGCTGAGGGCTAGAGATCAAACTGCAGGTTTTCCCCCATAGCTCAGTTATCCATGAGACGTTAGAGTAATTATTGACCACTGTTTAACATTTTGTTCATTTAACATTTTGTTCATTTTACAACTCCAGTTGTATTGGAGTAACCTTTCTTCACATGCCTCAGCTGTACAATGTATTTCTACTCCCAAAACTTTATGACAGCTTTGTCTCTCTCACTATATGATACAATTATTTCCAACCTAAAAAGCATGTCATCCTCTCATATGGTTCCCTCTGTCAGTTCTTCCACCTCAGCATAGGGAATTACGCTTTGGAGCAGACTGCTCTCATAATAAAGTATTGTAGACAGTATTGAAATCAAATGATACCCACACTATCCCCCTGTTTTAATATAATTAATAATCCAATTCATTTAAGAAGCCATGTCTTTTAGCATTGCTACTTCAGTGGCAACAAGGAAAACTGTGATGATGGACTTCAAATCCAAGAATCCACAGTCAAATGCAATTTTCCTCTACATGTTGTAAACTATTGCTCAGTGCAGTGTTTGTTCTTTAACTACTATTCTAGAAATACCTCCTTGTGTACCAGAACAGATCCCTATGGAAACCAGACTATGCTACTGATCACTTCCATTGTACTTAAAAAATTGCAAATTCTTTTTCCTACATAGAAATTTTATTACTCAGACAGAGAAGATGGGGGGGAAAAGAAGTGCGATTTCAGTGACTCAATATGTTCTCCAGCAAGGAGCACTGCTGAAAATTAACTGTTTGCAGGTATAATAGACACTGGAGTTTGCAATGCAAGCCTTTTGGCCAACTCATATTAATTAATTTGAAGAAAAAGGTATTCATTCCATAAAGTTTCTAAAATGGAAGCATACTACGTATATTGCACCAAGTATGGTATAGCTAGTGAAGTCCACAATGTCTGTGGATCAGGAATTGAGACAGACATGGAGCACATTAGATAATAGTTACACATTCTTTCCTGCAGCCAACAATGAACAGCAAATTCAGTTAATTGTAATCACCATTATCATCACCTCAAAATGTAAGACCAGTGATTTCAAATGCTGCATCATTTTTCACTTACAACAGCACTGATGTATTTTAGTGCCCTACCATAATACAGTAATAAAAATACTTTAGGGAAAAAATTAAAATAGTTGGCATAGGAACCTAAGCCTTTAGGCAGAAGCATTCACTCTCTAAATCCTTCTTAAATAATTGAATGAAAAACTGTAGACATAGAGACTTTGTTGACCCCTGTTGTGCTAGACAAAGTAGGACAGAGGACATTTAAAGAGAACCCTCTGCCTTTCCAAAACACCAGACAGAGACATGTCCACAAGTTAAATAGGGAACGAAGAAACAGGGAATAAAGGACCTCTGTTATGCTATAGAAAGTGGGATTTCCAGTGAGAAATGCTATTCGTCAGACTTGAGCATCCTTTACCTTTCTACTGATGAGAAATCTGGTAGAAATAAGCCTCATGCAACAACACAATTTTCACATGATAGGTGTGGCAAGGTTTCAGTTGTAGGGAGCTACAGGTGCTTCCCTGTGTCCAGTGGAGGCGGTGTCAGCTGGATTCAGGAGGGACCTGCCAATGCCCAAGGCCAAGTGTTGGTGGGAGTGCCTCTGGGAGAACCAAATCAAGGAGCAGGGAAAAATCCTGCTGGGGAGAGAAGTGACAACATGTGAGAGAAGCACCAGGGTCAGTAAAGAGGAAGGGAGAGGAGCTGCTCCAGAAGTGAGATCAGAGATTCCATGGCAGCTGGTGGTGCAGACAAGGAGAAGCAGAGATCCACCTGCAGCCAGTGAGGATCTGGAGCAGGTGGATGCCTGCATTTCTGGAGAGTTCAAGGCCAGGCTAATTGGGGCTGTGAGCAACCTGTCCTGGTGGAAGGTGTCCCTGTCCATGCAAGGGGTTTGGAACGAGATGATTTTTAAGGTCCCTTTCAGCCCAAGACATTGTATGGTTCTCCTCAGAGGAGGCTGTGACCTCCATGGGAAGCCTGCACTAAGGCATGATCCTGGCAGGACCAGGATACCTGTGGAGAGAGGGACCCACGGTGGGATGGGGAGAGTGTGCGGAGGATGGAGTGGCAGACATGGGAAAGACTGACTGCAGCCCACCTTCCCTGTCCCACTACACCACTCAAGGGAAGAAACTGAAAGTGAAAAGGAATTGGGAGTAAGGCTGAGCCCAGGAGAAAGGAAGGGGTGAGGGTTAGTTCTTTTAACTTGAGTGATATATCCTGTCCTTATGTCAGCCCATAAGCCTTTCTTATTTTCTGTCCCTCTGTCCACCTGAGGAGAGGAATGATAGAGAGGTTGGTGGGCATTTTTGTCCAGTCAGGGTGAACACACTAGAGGTAAGCACAGAGCAAGCACAGGGACAGAAAGAGGAGAAAAAACCCCAGACCTGCAAAACTGTAAGTAAAATTGAAAGTTTACTGTTTGTGACACAACAGTTCTAGCCCTAATTCAAGTGCAAATTTCAACTCACAGCAAAAATCTTTGTTCAAGAAGCTTTTTCACCTGTGCAGTGCATGCAGGCAGGTGTATCTCCCCACAGAGGTGCAGCAAGTATTTCTTCAGATTTTAATTACAGATGAAGTGTTTACACTTGTTGATTTTCTTGCTGGGAGGTCTTCTTACCCTCTTCAAATTCTTCTAAAACCAACTTATTTTATTTTTCTTTTACATACATGATAAAACTTCTCAGCTGACAAGGAGGAAATTCTGGGGTGAAGGAAAATCTTCACTTCCCTGATCACAGGGAACTTCTGCGTACCACAGCTTTAATTCCCTGTGCTTACCATGGCTTATTCCACAAAGCCTTTACTCTCAACTCCGCCCACTTCATTTGTATTTTCCTCCCCTAGACAGTGGAAGTGATGAGTGGTTTTTTCTCCTTTTTTTTTTCCTGTTAGGTAGAGCCAAGTTATTAGTGCATATTTCGCTTCTCAGCTTGGCCTCCTAATAAGTTTGTTACTGCTTGGGGCCAGGATGTCCAGCAGAAAACTAATACAAAAATGAAAACCAGACTAAAAAGTGAGGCTGGAGCTTGAGCCTTGGCTTGGGAAAGCAGGTATACCAGTCTGAAGATGAGCAAGTGCCTCGTCACTGCTGACCACGACAAAGATTTGGCATTAACAAGCACCGTTCTCTTAATATCTCTTAATTGTAATAGAATTTTAAAAAACCCCAAAAGACAAAACCAAAAAAACTTGAAAGAAGTTTGGTTGGTTTGTAGCCGCAGACAGTTGTTTAACATGCAGTACAGCACCTTTTAATGCAGCATGGCCCTAAATTTTAAATTGTATTGTTTTGAGCAAAGAGAAGAGAATTTTTTCCTTTGTGTTCTGAATATCAGCACAGTCACACTTCACTCTGAGGAGATTAAACAACTCTGGGAATAAGCAAGCTCAAAAAAACCCCAAGGGGATCCAAAAGTGAGCCAACCCAGCAACCAAAACACATCAGGCAAAGGACGTGTTTGACTACCAGGATAAGGACAAAGTACACAAGGGCTGGAGGGGAATCAGGGAGAGACAGATAATACAGAGAAAATATTTCCAGTCATTCTTGGAAATGCTTTTATAACTTTTTCATAACTTTTATAGGTTCCAAACAATGACAGGACTCACTTTGTAACACCGATACATAAAACAGTAGGGCCTCATACACCAGGAGTAAGAAATAGGTTGGAAAAGCTGATGCATTCAGGCCCTAGTAGCAGTATTAATGCAGACTGTGGTAACACTGCAGTTGTAGTTGCTTAAAATCCATGAAAAATAGACTCTCTTAAGCATCTTGTAGAGATTCACTTAATGCCTTGAAATTTCTGCAAAGGGGAATGAAATGTCATGATATATCTCTCACATGAGCATTACAAAGCCCTTGTTCTGTGGGAACTGTGTCTCAACCAAATTAGATATTTTTTTTTTAGGTTTTTTTCTAAATTGTGTAATACTAAATTTCATCTAGTCCTGTGTCTTTTTCCAACACTTTTCACGTGTTCTCAAAAGAGAATAAACCTGCTGTGAATAATTTAAGTATTTGTCTATATTCCTCAAGTGAATATTATTAGGCCATGATACTTCAAAAATATTAGGTTCATTTAAATGATTTTTAAAAATTGTTCCAGACAGCTCTTATCTATATATTTCTGGTGCTGATTGTATTACTTACTATATGATCTCAATTAAGTTTGCTAATGAAGAAATACACAAAGATATATTAAAAAATCCTTTCCTTTGGCACTGTGTACTCTGAACTTTCCCTCTGGCTCAAATAATATATTCCTCAAATGCAATATTTCTCATTCCTAGTCAATCATAACAGTTGTAGTTTGTCTATTGTACAGTAGTTACAAATAGTTATGAGGTCAAAGAAAGTTTGAAAGACTATAAAATGTAGATTCATATCACATGATCAGTGGAGCGACCTCATAAATGAATCAAATTAGATTCCTTGTATCTATAAGTAGGAAGTTGTAGAAGGAATTTTGTAAAAAATTAGCATCCATTTCTTTATCTAGGGTAAAGGGTTCTGGTGCTCAGTATGATGTACTCCTTATTGTACATTAATGTCAGCATTGCTTTTGAGCAATGAACAAACCTTAAGGCCTACCAGGGGTTTGTTCTTACCAGATGCTGACCTTGACAACAAATCCCCGTCCCTGGTCTGGTGTGGCTGCAGCCTCTAGTGTGCCTCCCTAACAGCGAAAACTCCTGCTTGGTTGTGGAGATCTGAATATCAACAATTCTGCCTTTTTTCACTAGAACGCAGCAAAATAATTCTGCTGCTAGAAACGTAAGTCAAGGGTAGCCATTTCACTACAGGCAAAAAGTCAAATGAAGGACGAACAATAGGATTCATAAAAATTATAAAAAATGAGTACTGTAAATTCTACTATTTCTTAAGTCACAGGAATTACATGAGGCAGAAGACAAAGTTGTCCAAGAAAAGTAGAAAAACATAATTCACACAGAATGCAAGAAAAAGCAATATGGTCCTGAGAATGATATATGCACAAGGTGCTGTCAACCTCAGTATTATACAAAAATGAAAAAGAGTGTCCAAGTATCAGCATGTGGTACACAAGAAACACATTTTGTTTGTTTTCTTACTCATCACTTTTCCTTCCTCAAAAAACTCCACATGTATTCACAAATGTGTTGCAGAAGTCAGACAAGCATCACCAGATCCATTATTTCTAATGATCAAATTCAAAAGCCTTTCAGTTCCTCGAAATTAAATATGCACAGTATAAAAAGAATTACCATTGCTTAAGCTGGAAAGACAAAGGGAATGAATAACATCTATTAAAGGTTCAGGTTATGCTATGGAAAGCTATTCACCACAAAAATTTAGTACTTATGCATGAAAATCCAATTGACACAAAAGCTTATAACCATTCCAAAGAACATATTATGGCCCATCATGTAAATGGTTACACAAAATGACACTGCCATTATGGCCTGTAGGGCTCTGGATCAGGGAATTAAAATTTCTCTGGGTGAAACAGAGTTTGAGCAAACAGGCTCTAAGGAGCTGTTACAATAAACCAGGCTAAGACCTGTCTAATCAACTCCCAGTTACACATTAACCCACTAACATAAGTTGAATTGTTAAATTTTGGAAAATTCAGTTAGTTACAGTACAGAAACCAAAATTAAAAGTCATTGTTCTTGAATATGTACAATATAGATGTCACTGTCCTTCACTGTTTGAAGAAAGAGAGTAAGTTGTTTCAGATTTAAGTTGCCTTAGAGGGTAGATTTCTTTTTTCCCTATCAAATAGGGCATTTAGATGAGAATGGAAACAGGGTCACTACCATCTCTTTTTGACTGGATGTCTGTGTCTTACCTTCAGCACAGAACAAATTCATTTGGGGAAAATCACATAATACTGGCCATGAAATCATGGACCTGGCAAACAATAAAATGTAGACATATTTATTATTATATATGATTTTTCTAGTGCAACTTTCATTTCTGAAATTCTGCTTTAGCTTTGTGCAAGGTAATGATATCCTACTCTTTTTGTGGATGGCAAATGTGGCAAAACAGTCCAAACAAAAGGGCAGCAAAGCTGATATCTTAACTCTGAGATGCCAAGTTCTCTGTCTTGTGCTATTCGATGAGGTATTAGCAATGCTTCAGTTAATGTTCAGTTCATGCCAAGATCTCTGTGCAGCCTTTCCTTGACAACATACTTTTCTTTCAACCAAGTCTCTAGATAGGAATAAGGCTATGAAAAGAAGCTTGCGTTTTCAAACCTGTTAAACAAATACTGTGTTGTCTGATGTTGAGAAGCTTATTTTGAAATATTTAGAGGGACCTGATCATCACACCTGCATTCTAAAACTTTTGCTAGATTTTTGCAGAAATCTAAATGTCAGCTCTCCATATAGTAAAGCCCAATTGTTCCTCCGATACTCATGGTTTTTAAAACCCCTTCCCCAGACAGCAATGTTTTCCACTTTTTTCAAGGACATGTGAGTTTTTGTTGATTATCTGTAGCTCCCCAGATATCACCCATCTGTTGTCCCTTTCAGTTTATTTCTCTGTAGATGGGCAAGACTGCGATTTGGAACAGGCGGATAAAATCCCTGTGCAGCCCCTGGCCATCCATGGGAATGGCAGCCTTCTGTACCCAGCAGTGCCCAAATTCGTGTGCACAGCTCTGTGCAACAGCCAAACCGAGCTCCCAATTCCCATTTCACGTAAACTGTGACTCAGATCACTGAGATGGGGCAACATTTTATCATATCACTGAGAGATCAGAATCAGTCCAAAGCCACAAGCTTTAGGATTTTTGTTAATTATTGTGTGGTTGCTGGAAGCCTGCATTTCTTTTTGAACAAATTACATTTCAAACATCTCTATCTCAGCTCTTTGCTTTTTTCCTCCAGGATTGCCTCTATTTTCATGGGAGAATAAAAAGATGTGTTCTTTGCATGCACTGGGCAGGCACTGAACTGAGCACAGTTGAATCCCCTGGTGACTAGATGTCTACAGTACGATTGACTGCACTCCTCCTTTCAATAAGCAAGTAAGGAAAAGAATGGAAAAAATTTCCTTTTCTATTGCTTGTTGCTCAGTTGCAGCAATGGATGGGGAGGCAGCACCATACCTCACTCCGACCAGATCTTTCTCTGCACGCCCAGAAACTGAAATGTTGAGATGTTTATAAATAATTAAAAACCTGTTTGTTTTTAATGCTATGTGATATTTGCATAATTACTTTTGAAGGTAATGAGTATAGCAGAAGCCAAACCACAGAAAGTTGAATATTTTTAGAGCACCCTGTGCCAGCAAATAAACACAGAACTCTTCTATCAAATCACAGAGAAGTTTAGAACCAACATAATTTATTTAGGAAAAAATAAGCATCTATTTGTGCTGGGCACATGGCCAAGGTGAACAAATGAAAGACACATATATAATCAAGTATTAGATGATCCATCATTTCATTTCCCACCATTTGTCTCTTGGAATATCTGTAACCAACCCTACTGAGGAAAACAATACAGAATAAAGGCTGTCAAACTACCTGCTTCAAAGCCAAGAAAATGGGCTGAAGCAAATAATGAAAATTTGAAAGAAAATATTCTGAGATGGTGGTTCCTCTCTTTCTTAAATGATGAAATCAAGACCAACTGCGGCAATTGTTTTAAGTCACATCATTTTAGAGTAAATAAAGCAGAACAATAAATACATAAAACCAGCCTGTTAAAACTGTTCTGTTTTAGACTGTAATGCTATGGTCTAATGCTGCTGAGCAATATGTTCTCAAAACTAGGTGGTTCTGCAAACTTAATTAGAATAGAGAACAAAAATGAGAAAAGAATAAATAAAGTGGTTTGAACAATGTCTCTTTTTTAAAAAATGCAAAATCACAACTTTTAGTCTCCCTAATGTGTCCTGAGTTAAATGCATTTGGATAATGTAATTTGAAAATATAAACAGAACTCAAATAAATAGAAAAAATGGAGTAGATATTAGCAAAAAATTTTTTAAAAAATATATCAAACATGTGTCTATAAATGTAAGGTTTTGGCTACTTCCTCCTGCCATAAAAAACAGAATCAGATGTGGAACTGGAACAAAATTCAGAATGGTAAACTCTAGATAGTAAAAGACAAATAAAATAAAAGACAAATAAGAGATCAGAAAGGATTAATTTACACAGAAAAATTCAACATGAACTTCTCTGTTGTGTTATGGAAAACCTCAATCTCTCACTAATATTTCCAGGCAAGTTAATGTGTGTGAGAGCAAAGTTCCCAGTATCTTTGAGACAAGTGACAGCAAAGCAAGGATAAAGTAACAGCCTGCCTGGAAAGGGCAAACATCTGAGAGCAGGGAGAAAACTTTACAGGTACCGCGACACTACAGTATTCAGAAATTACTGCTTTCACTTAAGCAGCTGGTGTTATGCAAAAGTTAAATCAACATTGAATATGTTGCAAATTTTTTTCAGGGGCAAAACTGAGTCCAGTGCTGTCCAATATTAGGGAGAGTGCACAGGACCACAATCACCCATCTCATCCAGTAAAGAATATTTCATCTTCAAGAAGAGAAGAACTTTATCTTTAAAAGGACATTTACTAGGATATGCATGTCACAGGAAGATCACTTACCAGCTTGATAGCTCTTGTTCCAGCCTCAACAAGAGAAATTATCAGAGTAGTTTGACCAGCTCAACTACCACACCGATATAGACCACCAGCTCAAATACCTAGGAAATAATTTTGCTTCTGTTTCCTTGCACGAGTTCTTTCTCCATAAAATGGGAATATTTTGATTTCTTGACTGCACAGAATTTGTATTTCAATAATTTCATTATTTTGGTAGAGAGAAAGTGCTTAAAAAATTCGTAGGAAAAATTGGTTCCCTCCCCTCCATTTCTTTTGCCATACATAGGCTAAATAACACTTCAGAGAGAAATCTTAGTTGTCAAGAGCTCTTACAGCCATGCATCAATATTTTTAATAGAGTTGATTGCAATTTTCCCCTCTTCTTCACTGTAATAATGAAGACAGAATTTATAAATTCTAGGATTTTGGTCTGCATATAAAAACCTTCTGGACGTGCCCTTGCATTTTTTGATGTGTTACTTACCATGAGATTTTTTGCATTGCTTGTTTTCAGTAGCGCATGGCATGAAAGAAAATCATAATAAAACTAAGATCAACCCATTAATTCTACTGTAACTCAAATGAAATATGAATATCTCACAAGACTCATAAACTGAAAAGGTTTCAACTTCTTTTATTAATTAGAAAAAACCCTCAAAGCTTGCATTCTCGAAAACATTTGGACACATCAGTGACTTCCCTAGAATTACCTCACCCCAGAAAACACTCTGAGCAGAAATGAAATTGTATTTTCTGGCTATTTCATGCTTTGAAATGCTCTGCTTTTCAACAGAAAGCCTGCACAGAAAGTATTATTTCTTCATTTTGATATTACTAAATATATACCTGGTTTGCACAGACAGCTCTGAGTGGGTTAATTCTTGTTCTGCTAGCAGTTTATCTGAAGGTGAGAAGCCACAGTGAGGTCATAAGAAAACCTAACCATCCAGAAACACAACTTTTCAAAGTGATTTTTGAATGTCATGAGACAATACAAACTAACAATACAAACAAACAACCAGCAGAACCTAGTGCTCCAAGAACTCATCTTAGGCTAAAGAAGCAGTGTGATTTTATGATGGATTCTCAGCACTCTGGGCTCAGTGCACAGCCCAGGTGAGCTGGACCGTCACATTCAGGCAGCTGGCAGGTCACTGTTACAGCTCCCAGTGACCCGGATGATTCATGTAACAAGATGTAACAACAGTGAGGTGGGATGAAAACTCTGCCCAGAGTCCTACCCACAGTCTTCAACAGGGAACAGCAGCAGCATGTAGGAATGGGGATATTTTCTAAGCTTTCAGAAGGTGTGGTTTAAGGGTTTTGTCAGCCTCTTGGTATCTGACAGCTCACAAGTGTTTTCTTCGAATTTGTGTGCTGCCCGTTTGAGATCCTGACAATTTTTGCCTGTATTATAAACCCTGCGCCAGGAGTTTCACCCTGTTCAGCAGTAAAATCAAACATGAGCTTAGAAGTCCATTATACCCACCTGATATTTAAAATTTCTTTCTACCAGATAAAGCCTCTCTTATTGCTTAACTTCTTTATGAATGTCTACAATCACAGAAAAAAATATTTTCAATGAGTAACTCAAATAGAACTAAAATAAGACATCTGTAAAGGGATTTTTTTAACAGAACTGACAAATAAATGTAGGTGAATCTTGCTAAAAACTTATCAGGATGATATTTAGAAATTTGAAATGGAAAATGTAATAATCACTGTAAGATCTAAGTTTTTCCCTTATTCGCTACTGTTGATTAATATATGTTGATCAATGTATGTTTCTGTGTGATCTTTTAAAATAATAGCTCTTGCATAGCTTTCTTTTGGGCAGTTATACTTTCCTAAATTTCCAAGATTTATTCAGAAGTAGATAAGTGGTCAAGAAAATGCTTTAAATAATTCTTTTGAAAACTGTGCAGTACAAGTTGTCTATACCTGCTAAATTTAAAAAAAAAAAATCACTTTAGGGAATGGTATTTATCATTCTTGTTCTCACTGGTGGAAATCTGTCTGAAGAATAAATCATGGGGCTATGTCTCTGAATCAAGATGAATTAAGTTCTACGTTTTCTGCACATCCATGAACCAACTCTAAAGGAGACTGTGGTAGGAGTTTAGAAGTGGATGAGACCATCAAAGTGTGGAGAAATTTGATAAAAATGCTGGTGAGTTTATCTTGTACAGATCTTTTCTCATCAAGTTAGCCAGTGAAATACTTACTGAGGAATAAATTTCAAGTGAGCCCTCGTTCAAGTCCCAGTTTTGCTATAAAACTAGAAATCAAATAATCAAAAGCTTATTCAGCCAAACATCCATTTGACTCAGTTAAACACATTAAAAGTAGATAAAACAATAAAAAAAAGCCCTCTCAGCTGAGTTTATTCTCAGTTAAACACAACAGACCAATTGTGCTGTGCACCTCAGGAAACTTCAGGAACTACAGAAAGCTCCAGATTAGATTACTGTGTATCATCCACAAACTCACCAGGAATTTTGCTCAGCTACAGGCACGTTTTGTGTTCCACATGGAGCTTTTTTAGAGGGTTAATCAGAAAATTCTGCTCACAGTTTTGTTATTTGTTTGTCCTCTCTTAAAGCACTTATTTTCCCTAAGAATAAATGTATTTGACAAACAGAGGCACCTGTGATATTTAACGCAGCACCTGAAAATTCTCTTGTGAAGACAACATTACAGGGCTTTTGTGTCCCAAGCACCACAGGATTTAGGGTCTTTGAGACACACAGCTCTTAGACACACCCCATTAACACAGCCCAGAAAGTTGGCTAATAAAACAATCTATTCAATGGGATATTTTAAACTCAATGTGGTGTTAATGCAATAAATAACATTTTATTAACGTCAGAAGTGACACAGTTTGCTTGTGTCAGACCAGAGCGCTCTGAAACCACTTGGAACCAGTTAGAGGACAGAGACAACCAACACATAAACACTGGAAAACCATGAGCTCATTTTCTCAGCCAAGGGTAATTTTACTCAATTCTTATTTCTCAGACACAGTCAAGGAGCAGGGGCAGAAATGCCAGGAAAAACTGACTACTGCTACTACAGCTGGATTTCAGAGTGCTGTAACCCCTGCAGTGCTGCAGTGTCCTTTTCACAGTGTGGAATAAGACATGGATGATGGACCTTCTTTCTTTCACACATACCAGAAAGTCTCACGATTCATGATCTCAGTGCTGCAGAAGGAATTACTTTTTCCCAAGTTTTACAGCACAAAAAACAGACAAATAAGAAGGTTTCTGCATCGTTCATTGTCTCTATCTGCACAACGACTGGAGCTAATCTGAGCCTTTAAAATTGGGTGAAGATACATTGCGTCTGGCAAGTCCATACAACTTGTATATTCAAAGTTTCACTCACACCTGTTTGTCATATTCAATACATCAGGGAAACCACCCTACCACACATCTTTTATATTTTGATGGTATTGTTACAGAATCACATTTCCATTATTTCAATTTCCTTCCCTGGATAGATTGAGACGTAAAGCTGAAGACAGTTTCACAGTGCTTCAGTGAAAAAAGCATTTTCAGGATAGACCTTGCGCAATCTTAACCATTACTTACGTGATCAAAACCCCACAAGAAAGCTTTGCACAAAAAGCAAGAGGAAACTAAAAATAAAGCGTAAAACATTTATTTCATCACCAGAAAAAAGCAAATCCTAGCCAACTGTATTAGTCCATTTTCAAATGCATTAGTCCATTTTCAAATGCAAACCTTGGTACTCAACAAAGAACAACGATTCTTACTTCAAGGACTTTTTTCTCACCTGCTGCCAATGTAACACTTGGCAGCATGACATTGATTAGATAAACAGAAAGTACCAGAGATATCGAAAAGGAATGGATGACAATTTCATAGTAATTGAAAACTAATTATATTTACCTAACAAATAATCACTACATGTTCAAAGTTTAATTTTAAAAAATGAAGGGAAGGGAAAAACCCACCTTATATTTTTGTTTCCATAAAGCCTGATTATACCCTTATAAAAACATATATATATTCTCCTGTATCTTAGTTTGAAAGACATGTGTCTGCTAGGCAAGGCAGGAGCCTCCCTTGGAATGGAGACTATAAACCCCCTCCCTCTAAATTATAATAATTTTGAAATTAAGGGGCTATCAGGCAAATATATGGGGATAGGAATAACAGTTCTTTACTAGTATGCATAACAAGGCAAACAAACAACACCAACCCCAGCATTAATAACAAACAGAAGCAGGAGCCCAGGAGCAGCTTCCCCAAGCGCGGCGCTTTCCCCGTTGGTGCAGTTCCGGGCACAGCCGGCAGGGGGCGCTGCTGGCTCCGGTGGGCGGGGCAGGTGCCATGATCCTCCGCGCCTGCAGGGGGCGCTGTGGGCGGGCTCGGGGAGCGTGCGGTAATGGCGGCTGGGCCCAGACGGGAGGGATGGGTCAGGAACTCTGGAGCTGTGGCTGAAGGGATGGAAGGGATGGATCAGGAGCTCTGTAGCTGTGGCTGAAGATCTCTCAGCAGGAAGGGGGTGGAGGCTACAGAGTAGCATAGAATTTACAGAGCAGTGCCAAAGAGGCAGTGGGGGCAGGACAACAGTGACCCGGCTCCCAGCAGGGCAAAGAGGGGCAGGTTCAGGATCCCCATGTGAAAAACAGGTTTCATTCTTTTAGAGACATTTATTAGTTTAATTAAAAAAAAAAAATAGACAATTGGGAGACAGAAGAACAAGTTCCAGCTGGAGTGCCTTACAAGAAAGCATGCACTTCTCTTTCAATTACTGTGTTTTAAGGATTGTTGTTTTACATATTCAATAAATATTAATGCATTCTTTTTGAAGTATTGAAGTTTCAAGTATCCCAAATCATCTTATCTGATATATTTATTTGTGGGTGGCTCCACTCGGTCTGGTAACATCAGTCTTACAAATCTTTTTCTTGAGGTTTTCGGTTGTTTTCATTTTGATAAAAAAACCAGAAAATTAGCAGTCTTAATGCAGGGTTACAATGTGACAACCCTTTCCCCATACCTTCTTTGACTTGGTCAGTTTAGATGTTACAAAGAAGAAAAAACCCTTGTCTTTTACTATTAACACTATGTCACAATTGGAAAATACATTAATCACTTTTCTAAACTCTATTAATAAAACGTAATACAGTACAATTATACATATAATATTCATTCTAATATTTGCGAAAAGCCAACTTTATAATATGCATTTATAACACCCGGACACCTGAGAACATGGTGACAGGCCCCTCTTTTAGTGAGGCAGGCGACAACAAGGTCTCAGTTCAGAGACTGCCCCCAGGAGCAGAGGCTTACCCCACAGCAGAAGAAACAGGACTGAGCTGGGCTCCTGCAGCAGTGAGTTCCCTTCCCCAAGCAGCAGCTCCACTGTCCTTCTCCAAAGGAGAGTGAGAGAGCTAGAGGCTCCCCGCCATGCCCCAGCAATCAGTGCTTCTTAGCAACTCGGTAAGAAAAAATTCCACAGGTAAGAAAAAAAAAAGGAAAGAAAAAACAAACCCTCAACATCCTGACTGCTTGATTTAGTCCTTTCTTCCTCAGGCTCCTAATTGGGGTCCTCTCCTTCAGGTTCCTCCTGAGCACAATATGAATTGACTACTCTGGACTGGGTTCTGCACAGCACAGGTCACACAAAAAGCAGATGTTCCAATATCAGCAATGTGTTGTTCCATTTACTATAATTCCACTTATAACAGGATCTGTGTGTTACTCAGGGCAGGTATGAGTTTACAAAAACCCTGTGTCTTTCTTTTCAAGATGGAGGTATAACCTACTTTCTCTCATTTCTTTGTACTTTTGAAGGTAAGTAACTTCAACTAGAAAATCTCCCTGAGAGCACATTGCTTGGCTCAGTTTCATTGGCTAGCCAGGCTTGATAAAGAATATATATTAATAGGCTACTATCTGCAACCTTCTCATTATAGCCTCTTCTCCAGGATGTGTGATATGTGACAACTTTGTTAAATGCATATAGGACTAATCTTCCATGCAACATTATTTCAGTGTGGAATTCATTGGAATTCAAATTATGCTATTCATTTTTCAAAAAAAATTGCCATGATTTCAAGGAGGAAAGTAATTCTTAGGCTTAGGATGTATTATGGTGTATTTGAACCTAAGCTTAAATTAAACCCAAATTAATTTTGTGGCATCGGGAATGCCCAGAGGAAGGAGGATATAGGAATAGAAATTTCTATGCACTTGAAACTTCTCTGACAAATCTTGCTCACCATTATTGTTATAAATGGGCCAGGAGACCTGCTCCTTTGAAAAGCCTTTATTAGTCAGCTCTTTCAAAGGGGTACTCGAGGGGTCGCCTGCGCCGTCGCCGCTCCTGTCGTTGTTCTCGCTCCTGTCGCCGTTCTCGTTCCGGCCAACGCTGAGGAGGTGTCAGACGAATCTGCTGCTCTCGCTGCAGAGTCGGGAGTTCCTGCCTCGCGGGAATCCCCAGGAACTCAACTGGGCTCGTGTGGTCTAGGGGCGTCACTTCTTCTCAGTCTCTTTGTGGTCATGGCGAGGCGGCAGAAGCAGAATTCAGTCCTTAAGTAGCTGAGGGTCCTCTCGGTGTTGTAGTGTCTCCCTTTTATCTGGATTTTGTGCTGGGTTGCAGCTTTTGGGTCTGTTTGCCGGCAACTGCACTTCGGTTTGGAGCGGTGCATCATGGAAGTCCTTGGATTTTCCAATTAGGCGGGGCCAGCAGTTCGAGGAGCCGGCGCGAATGGCGACAGCCTAGCCGGACAGAAGGGGAGGGAAGCCGGGGTTTTAGAGGGGGTATACAACTTGGAATAAGATTTTTGAGGGTACAAACTTTGGTACAAACAGCATAATTTTCTTAACAGACAGGTTACAACTGGCATAACATTTGAAACAGTACAACTTTTTTTAACGACAGACTGTGTAAGAAAATGGGAATCTCTTACGTTTTATTCATTTCAATTATGAGGGACTAAGACGGAAATGTTTCTCTTCTTTCTCCTACAGCTACTGAGAATGAGAATGTCCATCAATGTGTAGCATCACAGAATGGATTGGAAAGACCTTAAAGCCCATCTCATTCCAACCCCCTGCCATGGGCAGGGACACCTTCCACTGTCCCAGGCTGCTCAGAGCTCCATCTGATCTGGTCTTGAGCACTCCCAGCCATGGGGCAGCCTCAGATTTTCTGGGTGCTGTGTGCCAGGTCTTTACCAACTTCACAGGGAACAATTTCTTCCTAAAATCTAATCTGAAACATCTGTCATGTTAAAGCCATCACCTTCTGTCCTGTGTCTCTAGGCTTCCTGTTAGATACTTCTGTCACAGGCATTGACCTAGTACCTTCAAATCCATTTCACAAAATTTTATTCCTTGCAAGTACACTTGGGTTTCTGGTAGGCTTTTCCTTTTCAGCTTATAGAATACAGATTCCTCAAGAGTTTAAAAAATATTTCTTTAATAGCTCTATCTCCTTCCTTCATAGATAGAAATTAAATTTACACTGCCTTGCAAGCATGAAGATTTCATTGCAGAAACATCAACTGGTCAATAATCAAGCACAAAGAATCTGCTGAAGATAAGTGCTGTGGATGAACACCATATTGAAAACAGTTTTTCAGAAGCAAAAAAGGAAGAGTTAAGGTCAATATAGCTGTTTGCACTTGTCTGGGTTTGGGAAGACAGGTATCTGCCAGGGAAAGCTGGAGCTTCCCTTGGAACGGAGAATGTAAACCACCACCACCATCCTTTTTCCAATGATATTTTTTTCAGTTAAAAGCTTTTAGGCAAAAGATTTTGGAAATAGAAATAGCAGTTCTTTACTAGTATGTATAACAAAGCAAACAAACAAACAAAAAACCCTACAGCATTGATAACAAAAACAGTACCAAGAACTTTGAGGACTTTGCTTCACAAAAACCCAGGGCAGTTTGGTCTTGGTGCCTTTGTAGGATCCTCAGAGTACCAAGCTGGGAACAGTGGAAAAGTCTCAGGGTGGTAGCTGGAGTGGCGGGATGTCCCAGCAGAGTAGGGGCAGGATGTCCCAGCAGGGCAGGGGCAGGGTGTCCCCGGCAGGGGCAGGGTGTCCCCAGCAGGAGCAGGGTGTCCCCAGCAGGAGCAGGGTGTCCCCAGCAGGGGCAGGGTGTGCAGGGTCACTCTGTAGCAGATGAGCAGCGCTGATGGAACCACGACGGCAGGGCAGGGCTGGCCCACCTCTTAGAGGGCGGCAGAGAAACCCAGAATTCCAGGACGAGCAGATTTCCCAAGACTGGAGTGCAGTGAAATCCTCCAGCAGGAGCACCAACCCAGCCGTGCCTTCTCCCCGAATGCTGAAAACCAGAGAGCTGAGGCTACCTGAAGCTCTGCCCTTTACCTGCCTCAAAACCCCCACCTCCCTCTGAGCTTCGACCACCCCTTTGTTTTGTTAAATAGTCTTAAGTAGGACATTTAGTCTCCTTAGTAACTTATGGGGAAAAAATTCTTTAGATTAAAAAGGAACAAAACCTAACCCCCAACAGCACTGACATTCAATTTCCTCATTCTGTTTAGCTATGCAGATCTCGAAGTGCAATAGGGAGATAAAAAGAGGATTTATGTTGTGAGACTTGAAGTTAAAGCCAAAGACCATACTAAGCCAAAATTCTGAATCAAATTTAAAAATCTGGTACAAAGAAAACGAATAATATATTTAAAAAAGTAAATATTTCAGCAGGCCAGAACGGTGCTTAACCAAACAAACAAGCCATCCTGGGAAAACACATTTTTTAACATTATCTGGATGTTTCTAGCTACAACGTACTTAACACAGAGTTGGGCAAGACTCTTTCCTTTAGAAGCTCTTCCCCACCACATGCAGTAAAGTCCATTTACAGCAGCACAGGCATGAGCTCAGTTTCCCCTGAGAGGACAACAGATCGTAGTTTAGGAAAGCGCCTATCCTCAGGGATCAACGAATAATAGCAATTTGATTATCCTCACAAGCTGCAATGGAAATTAACACTCAGAAACATGTGCAATAAATTTTCATTACCCTCTCCCATTATCATCAGTTCTCAAAAATTATCTTTTGCAAGGAACTTCAAAAGAATTTTCCACTCAAAGTAACATTACCACTCTCAGGGAGAAAAAGTAATGGACACAGAATTTCACCATGCCCAAATTATCTTTACCTTCTAAATTCAAACAGTTCCTTGAGAAGTTGTTTTAGGCGAAAGCCACAGTTGTGATTAGTCCAAAGATAAAACTTTCTGATACCACTCAAATATAGACAATACTGCTACCAAACATTAGAGCCAGATGCATAGAAAATAAAAGGAAAATCACATATATTTAGTTATTTTCCGTTTTCTTATATTTCATAACTATTTTGTCTTTCTTTCAACAGCTACTAAACGATTAGAACACCTAGGCCCTGATGAGTGCAGCTGCAAATCCTGTATCCTGGCACATGGCCTCTAGGAGCAAAGAATCCTAATAACCCAAATCTTCCTTCCAGTTCTATTCATATTCAAACCTTTACCTTACAGGTTTTCTTAAAACCTCAGTATAGGTTAAACTTTAACTCTCTGGATAGATCAATTTCCTACCTGGAAAGGTAGTATTTCATGCACTTGTCAAGAATAAGTCTTTTCCTCTCCAGACAAGTAACAAGAATAATCTTGTTATCAGTTTATCTGCTCTTAATTTCCTTGTATGAAGAAAGTGATAATCTGATTAAAATGTTAATTTTTTCTGAAGAAGAAGTCCAAGTTTCAGGTGAAGGAATTTTTGGATGAGGAAAGTACACTGTTATGTAAACACAGAAGGGGTTTTTGTGTGATGTTAAACACCAGTCTGATCAGACAGGCTAACAATAAGATATTTTGTGTGAGTAAGGGTGATCTTACTTTTAGTTCAAGAGTATCATAATACTGAGTTAAGAGTTCCTTTTCAAAATCAGTCAGAATCATCAGTATTTGAAAATGGATACAGCTAATAGAATTGCATTAGTCCTCCTATTGTTTAATTAAAAAAACCAAAAACCTTTGTCAGAGATGCAGACATGAAAAGACTTCCTGTCCAAAAATTGAGTCAAGGCTGTGTCTTGACCTCCGATAAAATTCGAGAAAGAAGAAGCAATTTAGACACCTCTAAAGTGTCTAGACACCTCTAAAGACACCTCTTTAGACACCTTTAGGACCAAGAAAGATATTCACAAACTCTAAACCATGAAAGACTTGTAGGAGCCAATGATTACTGTAGCTGTGTTATCTGACCAGCACTGTAACAGAGTCTGCGAAATGTGTTTCTGCTTTCTTAGGCATCAAGTTTTCCTTTATAAGATTCCAGTGGGGTCCTTAAATTGCCAAACATCTCAGTTTAATTACATATAGTACTGATTTAAAACTTGGTAAGGTTTCAGTGCGCAGTTGCAATATCTATTTTTTATCTAGGAGGATGAAAGAAGTCTTTCTCACAACTGATGTACTAACACACCTGTCAACAAATAATTGTCACGAAAAACAGGCATGGATTTGATGCTTAAATCATGTCATCCTTTACCTATCATGTCGTAGATTAAACTCAAAGCCTGATTACACTTGTGATCATTAAGTTCAACCTAGCTAAAAAATTATCACCATCTCCTGGCTTACATCTCCACAGGCAGCTGCTTTCTTTAGGCAGAATGACTCTGAAATGATGAGGCAAAGCACCCCAGACATCACAGAGCCATCCCATCAGCTATTGCAGACAAGCACATCGCATAATTCTGAGCACAATAAAATCCATTCTAACACCAAATGGCCCCTCTGCCCGTGTGAATTGCTGCTCTAGATCCTAATTCCATTCATAGTACTTCATAATTTCCACCATGAATTTGTTCAGGGACGCTGTAGACTCTTGTGTTACGCCAGCATTGTCCATCATCTGCAATAGCTCTTCCAACCTCCATGGTGCTCATCCTTCAAGTTTTTATAGAAAACAGGAAGATCTTCTCTCAACACTTGTTTTTTAGCTTGGCAAATATTATTTTTAAACACAAAGATACAAATTCCTTCCCTGCCCCTTTCTGCTGTTCTTGGAGAGGGCAAGAGAAAGCTAAGTATTTTCAATGACCACCTGTGTTCATAGAATACTCTCCTGAAATCATTCCCTCTGGGAGCAAACCTGATTCTTCAAAGGACCAAATAAAACATGTATTTCCTTGCCATATGCCATGAGAACATCCATGCACACCCAAAACCTCCTCTGCAGCCATTAAGAAGAGGTTGTTTGCCAAGGTGTCTCTGCTGTCGTAGATTGAAAATGTTGATTATCACATTTGTATTTCACTATGAGCAAGGCTATGCTTTCAGAAGAGATTATGCAAGCACAAAGAAAGTCATTAGAATGGATATTTCCACTGGTTTTTCAGATCACATAGTCACACTTCCCTGCTTTAAGCTAAGAATTATTTATCATAATGTCCTCGACAAACTAAATGCAATACAGTTTTTTTCATTTTAAGAAGCAAGATTTTTCTGCCAAGCATTTATCTTTGGTTGAAATGTTTCTGTTAATACTGAGTCTACAGTATTATCTACTGAATCAGCTTGTATTAAGGGGGATAATATATAATTTGAAAATGAAGCTACTGTCATTTGGAGTCTTTAGAGGAAAATTTTCTTCTGAAATACTAACACTTTCAGGATTCTACTCCTACAATAGTCTTCCAAATTAATTAGCGGGTCATATTTTATTTCACTACTATCTAAACAGAAATGGTTTTGCATTGTGTGAATGTATTTTTTAACCACTTCTAATTTTTGAAATCAGTATACAAAATTAATTAAACCTTGAGTCCAATTGGCTCATTTATGTAGTATAAAAATGACACTGATCTTTCTGAAGCATTATGTTGCTGGCTAACTATTACAGATGCATGAGAGTATTTGAAATTGATTCTGTTTGTATGTCAAAATTAGCATTTGATTTTTAAATATATACTCCTTTTGCTTTTCTTTGCCAATCCAGTTTTGCCCATTTTTCTTTCCAAAGTCTCCCACTCTCTAAGATGTTATTACTATGGTTATCTGTCATAATAATTGTTTTCCCTTTTGTTTGTTTGTAGGTTTTTGTTTTCTTTATTTGTTTGGGTTCGTTTGTTTGTTTGTTTTCTCAGACTTTTCAGTGGCAAAAAGATGTGTTAGAACTGCAACAGACCTAATAATATTTAGAAAAAATATTTAGACTTTTTAGAAATAGTGTTAAACTTAAGACACAGTAGCACATGAGAAACAAGTCATAATTTACTGGATCTAATTCAAAGTCAGCTGGGAATTCCACTGAAAGCTTCTCTTTGCCTTATAAATAGGCTTTCAATCAGGTCTGTGGAGAGCATGTTATGTGCTAAGACCCCTTCATGACAACTTCAGTCAGTGCTACTCAACAAGAAAACAGCTGTTCCTGGCTTCACTCGTTCTTTGCTGCTTCTTTTACTCCTTTATGTGAAAACTGTAAAATTTTCCTGCATGTTTATCTGTGCAACTGCTCAGCTATACATGCTCTGCATTAATTTGAAACTTCTTATCGTTAAAAAAGTCTTTGCAGCTACTTCAAAGTGAAAAACCATTATAGATGTTATCATATAATTTAAAAATAAGATTAATTACTACAGTTAAGACATTGCATATAACCACACCATACTAATTAATTCCAGAATCCGTTCAAAGACCTCACTTACGGCAATATCAAAGGCCACAACCCACCATTAATTTAAAATATCTCCCTTTCCAGACTGATTTATCTTTATCCCACTCAGCATTCTGATGTTCTTGTCAAACTTTTCATCATATGGTTTGCAGTTGTAGATGTTGTCTTTTAGTTAATTCACTAACAATGGTGTTCTCTTTTCACAGTAACAGACTGCTCTAGCACTCTTCAATAAACTCCATTTATTCAAATTAAGAGTTGAAGCTCTGGATAGGAAAGGTGAACTTGGATACCAGGCAATTGCTTAGAAAGTTTTTATTAATTAGCCCAAATATTTGAGTCAAACACTCTATAAAGAATGGCATAGTGCACCAACACTTATTTGTATTATGTTTGGCTTTGTTTGCATAACTCAGTTATAACCTAATTTCAACCTCAGAACTGCTGCTTTGATAATAAAATACTTTCATGTATAATTTAGGCCTGACCTTGGTTTCGCTTCAGACAAACAATGCACATTTTAGAAAAGAAAGGACATCAGTTTTCAAAATAATTTTGCCCTACTATATTGATGAAGTGATCTAACTTCCTAATTGATCCAGCAGCCCATTACATACTTTCTATTGCTCAAGACTGATTAAGTCATAATTGCAGTTGATGTAGGTCTTACACCATGAAACAACAGTTCATCACACCAAAAAATGATGAGGCTGTGGACTGGACAATCAATTGATCCATGCAGTATTTATGTCACAGTCTATAATATCACTGATAGTGTTTTCCATTAGAAAACACCACTTAAGCTGTCGGTTTTTTCCTGCAAATTGTTGGAGATAAGAGTATTTACAGGATCAGTCATGCTGCATTACTTTCCTCTTTCCAAATGCTACTGAAATCCAGCAGTTCATAAGGCCACTGAATGCCCAGGCAGCTGCCTTTGAGGGTTCTTTGAGTACATGCTGAAACATGAGACAGCTTTACACTGTTTTTTGTGTACCTTGGCTAATGTTGTGGGGGGGATTTTTTAATACTGACTCTCAATGCAAGTGAGTAAAATAAGAAAACAAATTTCAGTTGCTTCTCGTTTATTTTCATTGGCAAAAAGTGCTCCGTCAAAATCAGCGTATGGATGGTGTCATGATCACAATCCTATGATTGTGCCTTTTCTCCTGATTACTACAGAAATGGTACCAATAAAGCCCTACAAAAGGCAGCTATAAAACTTTTCTATCTTGTTTTAATATTCCTAAAAGTAATAAAAGTTCTGCACATGAAAATTCTTTCCCCTCACTCAGAGATTGTTCTGAGCTGGTGCAGCGTGCCAGTGCTGAGCCTTCTCTAAAATGGGAGTTACAAAAAGTGAGTTCTTAAATCACTTGTCAGAACCTCTCCTCTTATTTTCCTGAAGTTTGACCATAACCACAGATCCAGGCCACTCTCCTAGGTCTGTGTTTGCAAGCATAAGTGACTAATTTTAGGATCTTAGGCAATTCAAGAAAAATAGGCAAAAGGGGGACTGAATGTTAAGTAAGTGATTGTGTAAGAGAAAATGGAATTTTCAAACAGAATAATTAACCACAGTGATCTTTAATTTACCTTTTTTATACAACTACCTCATCTGGAATAGTCTTTGCACGTGGTGATTTGTGTTGTCAGTGTCTCCCTCTTCCATTCCCTCTGAAACATTAAGATCAATGGAATGGGGCTGAACTGAACCCAAGATTTTTCAAAGAGCTTGTTTCTCAAAAAAAATAAACACAATATCAGGATCTCATGGATTCTCAAAATGTTGGTAATAACTGCTTGGCTGCAGATGAGGCACTATTATTGTGTCATTTAAAGCATGGACTGCATGTCTGAATCCACTAATATCAGGCAGTAACAACAGCTGCTCTCAAAGCAAGCTTTTACCACAGAAAGCAGATTTCGGTAGATAAATGTACATTTCTGTTGAATTTTGGGAGCAACTAGAGCTGCTTACAGGATAGTGAAAATCTCAAGAGATATTGTTATTCTGATAAATAGGTATGATTCATGCTGATAAAATTGAAACAGTAATCAGTATTAAAAAAAAATAAATGAATAGTAGTAAAATTGTGACTCTAAGGAGGAGAGGGAGGGGGAAGTTCCCCCCTCTTCTTCTCTACAGATGTTGAAGTGAGGAGTAGAAAAACAAGAAAGAACTGAGATAAGAGTAGCTAAAATTATCTGAGAAATTTGGGGGAACTCCGGGAAAGTGTTAATTATATGAGATTTATAGCCTTGGTGTTCCAGCATGGTATTCACATATACTGTATAAGCTGAATACACATGTGTAGTTAAAAGGGCATTCAAAGGACACCCGAGGAAGATGAGAAGCCTTACTCATACAACCCCTGAAGGTGGGGAGACCCCGTAAAAGAGGACGGTGGAGCACGTGCAGTAAAGGCAGTGATGGGCAGAGATGAGGGTGGTGATGTAAATCTTACTAATAGCAAACAGGAGGGAATACACACAGTATAAAAGGGGTCAAACGTGTTATCTTGCTTTGTACGGGAGGCAGGACAGGTCCTGCTCGCAAACTGTGCGGGCCACTTGCTTATGTATTATTTTTAGAATCAATGTATTATTTACTATTAACAAATTATTGTAACTTTTAAGCTGCTTAAATTAAAATTGCTGCTACATTTATTTTGTTGGGGGTTTTTGTTTGGTTTTTTTTGGTTTTTTTGATTGTGTGTGGGTATTTTTTTATTGTATGTGGGGTTTTTTTGGTGGTGTTTTTTTTTGGTTGGTTGGTTTTTTGTTTGTTTGTTTGTTTTTAATTGGAAATTAGGCAGCACATACATTTATAACATTATATAACAGACAAGAAAACCAAAAGTAGTAACTGAGCTAGAGGAACTGAAATGATTTATTCTGCATCCTGGACTTATTAATTCAGTAATGAGTCTGGTTGCTTTTGTACTTTTTAAATCGTTTTTAAAGTATTTTGTCTCTGTATTTAACTCTATTTAACTTAGCTCCAGACCCATTGTTCTCACATGGACTGCAAAACACTTCCGGAAATATCCATGGCCCGTGTTAAACCAGTTCAGCTGCAATAATCCTTGCTTTAGAAAAAATATATCTTAGTAAGCCAATGATTCCAAGCTTCTTGCACATTTCAGACGAACAACAGGACATGCTGCTGTGGATATCTGGCTAGTGCCAGAACAGGGATAGGGGGTGCTGCTTGCCAGACTACAGTTTACAATCTTCTTTTCAAATAATCTCAAGAGTTCCTAACTTCCTTTGAGGTCAGCACATTCACTATTTATCTAGAAGTAAAGTTGGGATTAAAAAAACCAAAGAAGCATGTCAGAAAAACTCCTGGAAATAAGCATTGCCATGTTTTCTCTTCAGGGATGAAACTGTTCCTCTACAGCATTCAAGAGATGGATTAATCCACTGTAAGCTCTTGTAAAGTACCACCTTATGTAGTCTTGATTATTGGATTATTATTTCTGGACTCAAGATTTAGGAGAATTAGATATCCTTCTAGATATGCTGAAGTAACAAATTTTAATGCATTTCCTAAATTTCCCAAATTTCCCAAATCATTTGATTTGGTTGACCCTTGCTGGACACAAGCCTTTGCTAAAAAGCGAATGTCCCCAGTTTGAACAATTCTGTAGTTACCTTTGCCTATTCTCCCACATCAATAAGAGTTTAGATCATGTTATAACCCTGTTGTGGTTTTGAAAACAAACCAAGTGAGAGGCTCTAAGTCAGAAATAAAATTTAATGAGAAGAAAAGGAAAACAAAATAGAATAAAATAAAATAAAATAAAATAAAATAAAATAAAATAAATACAAAAAGAAAAACCACTGACAGAGTCAGAATACAACCTGATCAGAGTGATGGAAACAGTCCAGACGAGGTGGTCTTCCTGAAACAGAAATCTTGTAGAAAGGTCTGGTATCTCCGGTCCTCTGGGAATCCAGTGGGTGAGGGCTGCTTCTACTGTCCCAAATCCCAGTTTATATCCAGGTGAGAATGCTTGGCTCTTCCCCATGGGCGGAGCATCTCACAATGAGATGATGAGTCATGGAAGAGGGCCTTGATGGCCCATTAAAGAGAGAGATAACTCCCTCTGGGAGTTATCTCTGAGTCATGCAGAAGGCATTGATGGGCCATTAACTAAAGATGGTGATAGAATACATCCTAAACTACAACCCAGGACAAACCCTTAAGTCACTACACTAAAACCAGTCCATTTTTTGATGCAATCTCACAGTAATTTCACTGCCTCAAAAGCCTATTGCTCCTTCATTGGAAGCCTGCCCTATTGATTTTGTTTTGAATGTAAAGATGCATGGAAGTAAGATTTTTTTAGTCAATTCAAGAAGGCAATTCAATCTGAATATATTTTTATATGCATTATATATATACTTATTATAATTTATACATATATGATGATACATGATATGTATAATATATATATATATATATATATATGATTATATACACAATTCCTCTTAACACATGGACAGCCATTAACAAAGGGACATTCACATCCCCTATAACCTTTATTCCAAATGGAGAACACATTCCTCTTTGCTAGGTATTTCTGTCTGTATCACTGCCTTTTCCTGTGACATTTGTCTTACTTAACCTTCGACACTTTTGCTTCTTCCTGACTGCTTTCCCCTCTTCCAAGTCTTCTATAACTTTCAGATAGAAACCCATTAAGAGTTAAATATCAGTTACTGCTGCATGGCAAAACTTAGCTCAAAGTTTGGAACTGAAGAGATGGAAGAACTTTCAGGATAAGGTATTTTTCATTATCACAGTCTTTGCCTGAACATACATAACAAATGTGCTTGACAAACCAAGTATGAAATTGCTACAGGCAAGGGGCATTAACAAATTGGCAAATCTGGGCTTAGGGAAGTAACAAAGATGAAGTTGCCTATCTGAAACTGCTGTTCTGTCACTGTCTAAATATACACTTTCTTCAAGTGCTGCAGGGTGCAAACTGAAAGTAACTGGCTGAGAGGGTGCTGACTGAATACTCTGAAGGAGACTTCATTTGCAATGGCAGAGTAGTATGTCGGCACACACCAGTGATATATTCCAGGAACTCTTCTTGGGGTTTAGGAAGGATATTTGTCAAGCCTATATTGTGATGCCGTGTGGAGTATCTTGTCAAACTCACTGGTATCTGATATAACTGGGACTATTTTATAAGGCCCAGAACACTGAACTATAAATTGTTTCTGCACATGGCCTTCTCCTGCCTCAACTGACCTGTTCATGTGCTCATTTTCCTTATAAAGGACATTTTGAGACTGATATAAGATTGGTATGTGAAGTACTGAGGCATAAGTACGCTTCCATATCGATACAAAAGACTTGTCCACCTGGTAAGAAATGGTTTAATGTGGAGGAATTTTAATAAGGAAGATGGAGCAAAGTCCTAAGCATTCTTACTAGAATTTTGGTGAGCAGCTAATTGCACTTACAGCTATGTATGGTGATCACCTTTAGCTGTAAAAAGACCTAAATAAATACTTTGCTACTACTGCTGGAGGTATTAGCAAGGAATGTGGCTTCTATCTGTGATGCAGCATCAAAGTTGGCAGGAGATACACAGCTACTCATTTATCAGAGATTCCTGGGAGATGAGAGTGACCTGCTGCTCTGTTCTGCAGCATTAGTGGAAATTTGCAACTTCAGACAGATTGCAGTGTTAGTGTTACAGACATGTAATGGCAGAAACATTTACACTGCTGAGGTGAGAGTTTCCAGGACTTGGTGTGAATTAACAGTTAAAAAAATAGGAGATGCATTTTC
Source organism: Sylvia atricapilla (assembly GCF_009819655.1). NCBI lineage: Eukaryota > Metazoa > Chordata > Aves > Passeriformes > Sylviidae > Sylvia > Sylvia atricapilla. The sequence continues at coordinate 12,673,973 of NC_089149.1, forward strand.
TGAGAAGGGTGGGAACGACTGCACTAAAAATTTCAGACAAAGTTAGTCACAGCTGAGTGAATAGACAATAGTAAACACTATTCAAACATGAAAAGAGAAGCATATCAAACAGCATTGTAAAAGTGCAATTTTTGTAAGTAATAAATGGTTCAGTGGGAAGCCAGGCAGCAGCAACCTTTCAGTATTTAAGCTTATGATAACTTGTGACTTTAGCTATATAACCTCGTTGTTCGCAGCACTTTGATTCTTTTGGAACTTACACAAAATGTCCTCATTAAGCCTTAGCAATACAGCTTTCCACTTCTTAATTTGATTGTTACTCAGTAAGACAAAAGCTCTTCCAAGAGACACTAAACCCAGACCTTCATTTACAAAACAGACCTTCAGAGATTAAAGATAAAGTATCTCAAAGATCATGGCTATCATGTTTTAAAAAGTTATATTGCAGATAATGAAGCCCACTTCAAAACAGAAGTTACCAACTTCTTTCTAGCAAGGGATTGTGCCCTTAAAGGAATTTCCAACTGCCTTGCCCTGGAAAAGTGAAGATATATACCCTCCCCAGATGTGACAAAGGCCTCTCCCCATTTGTTCCTTGCAAACATTGTGCAATCTGTTCCCTGGGTTTCGCAAGTCCATCATTTCCCCATGGTATCCCCTTTCCCTGTTTCCCCATTGGCTATGGGGCCTGGTGTCCAATTGCTGTCTTCCTGATGGTCGCTTACCCCCTGCCCTGCCCCCTTTGTACCACCCACGAACCTGAGACCCTATATAACTGAGAAAAACTGCATGATCTCTCTCTTTGGCTCCTGCTTTCACCTTCAGCACACTGGAATAAACACTTGCTGGAAATTGATCTGGGACCGGGAGCATTCTGCCTCTCTGCTGAGCCAGCCTGTAACGTGTGTGGATGCATGAGCTTGATTGCTGCCTGAACTCTTCTCAAGCAGCTTCTCCACTGCAGAGGCTGACTGAGATCTAGTCGGGCTGTAGCTGCACTCCGAAAAGACACACTGTTACAAGGGATGTCAACCATTAATCTGAATTTGAGGCCGCTAAACTCCGCTCTCAACTATTCTGCAGAAAACCTGAACAAATTCCACTGCAGTGAGATTCTCCCTCAGCGAAATCAGTGCCACTGAGAATACTGACAAGAGACAGAGTCTCCTGCAAAGACTCTTACTCAGGTACCCAGTGCTCAGGGCCTTTCAGCTGCCATTTTAACCCAGGGATAATAGGCTGAACATTATTAAATCTTTGAACAAAATCATTATGATAAAAACTTACAGTATACATTGTATTACTTCCTTCTTTAACCAGACAGAGCTGCTCTTATAGCAGAGAAATTCAAAGGGCCAAAATTACAAAACAGAAGAAAAATTTCATATTGCACTATTCTCATTTCCAGAAATATAATTTCTGGCATCTCTGGAGCACTTCATATTGTAACATGTTGCCAATGCCAATCCCAAAGCTTTTCTGATTTTAGATGCCTCAAAATATCAGTTAATAGAAAAATATTGCTTCCAGATTGTTTTCACTTTGTCAGAAGCTAAGCCAGATTATTTTGCTTAGCCTTAACTCACCTCAACATGATGCCAAAGCTCAGCACCTGGTCTCATGTGAGTAGTCAATAACAGACCTTAACAGAGCCGGCCTATTTCTAACACTACAATAGGGACTATATCAATTCCTACTGCGAAAAGGATTCATTGCTGAAGCACACAGCATTGACGTGTCCTAATGGAACTTGGGGAAAGGAAAATTAATTAATGAATTTACTCTGCATCATAAAGTAACTGCTGTTGTCTGATGCAACAGCATACCGATACAAAAGTACAAGCAAAGCAAAAGCAAAGCACGTGCTGAGAGCAAGAGACCAAGAGAGTAAACATTCAGAACTAGGGTAAAAAACAAACGTGAAAAATGTGTTGCCATATTTTTAATGTTTTCTATATCTGATTAAGCAGTTCTCTATTAAAATCATGATCACAACGCAACAGTTTCAGTAATCATAAAATGATCTTGTAGAATTTTAGAGAGTGCTGACTATTCTCCCCACTGAAAAATAATCAGACTTCAACATGCCCCAGATCGCCCACAAATTAAGGCAATAAAAATCCTCAGTATGTTTTTGGAAGAAAATAATTTTCAACATGTATCTGTGAAGGGTTTGATGAAAATCAAAAGGACCAGCCGCCACTCTCTGTATTTATTGTATACCAATAATTAGCAACCCCAGTGCCCTTACTGGAGAAATACTGACATACCAAAAGATAGCAGCATATATTTTGCCTTGTGAGTGGCATTCATAGAAAAGTAGTTGATTAAATCACTATAGTTCTGTCTCCTATGTCACAAAAACTTGAATCTTACTTGGACATAGGAAAGCACTTACTGAAGAACATATTTATTCTGGCTAAATCAATTTCAAATATTTAGCAAACATTTGAAACTCTGCAAACTCATATTTTCTTTTCACTGTTGTAATTGCAGAAATGAATCTGAGAATGGTGATTACATGTTCCTCTAACTCTCTAACCTTTTTCCTCTGCCCTGACGGACAGCATGTTTGGTAGAAACATCTGTTAGGAATTTTGTTGTCCTGCATATTTGAAACCTGTTAGGGATGTATATCTGGATCATTTAGGTGTTTGAGGATTTTGGATGGAACATCTAAAAATTAAAGACCCACTTTTAAGGCCAGATATACATAGGGCAGCAGTATCTGATGTACTTATATTTCATACGGAGATGTAGAGATCGACCTCATCCAATGGAAAGGGTTGATTGCACTCACAGTGAGAATTTGTGAAAGCTGCAGCAACTGATTGATTCCCTCAGCAGATTCTGCTTAAACTCATATCCAAGTGTGCAAGAGTTCCATATTTCTTAATAGAATGGGGTCATGAACCTTTTTTCCCAGAAATACTTAGTACCTTTAGTGATATTAAAGCATCAGTTCAGTGCTTACCCACACAAGCAAGGACATGAGGCTTTCTGAGAAGGCTGGCAAGGGGTTTACTATTTCACCACTCTCAGAGAAATCACGAAGTCCACATCACTACCAATGGCAGTTTAACTCATTCTTGAGGCACTCTCATATTCTTAGCTCCATTTTCTTTAAGTAATCTTTCTCAGAGAAGCAAACAAAAAATATAAAACAAACAGGCAAGTTTTAGGCTTCTCTTAAGAAAAAAATATGCTTTTCATTCTAAGCTAAACATAATCAGCTTGTTCATTGAGAGTTGTGCATTTGGTTAATTTCTACAGTTGGCACTGTTTGAGTGAACCAATTACAGTGCCTTTCACCAAAGTGATTAAAAAATTAGTAATAAGCCAAAATAGCCAATGCTAAAGAAGTAATGAGTGTGTAACAAGGCATAAATAATAAATTATTTAAATTGACAAAAATGAGATGGACAAGATAGACTGTGTTCAGCACTGTTACCCTGCCCATGACCCTATAAACAACGCAGATTATTTGCATCTAGCAAATAGCACTAAGGAATGAAGCTCTCTGAACATGTAACATCAGAGCAGCAGCATCCCACAATCTTACCGTAGGGCCAAAGACTGGCAACAGGATTTACGCCTTTAACCTTGCATAAACAGGGCATAATGTTTCCCAGCAATCCTCGGTGGGAAGTCACATAGAAACTGATGCATAGCTAAAAAGCAAAATTTCTCCTTGAGCTGGTCAAGCAATCTATATTAAGCTACGTTTGAGTTCAGTTCATATAATATATACAAATATTGATCAGTTGTTGAAATTCTGGTTGGCAAAAGTAAAAATTACATTTAAAGTGCCAGAAGCCAGGACTTCCTTCAGAAGAAGCCCAAATAAGATCTTCATTATTTTAAGTACTTCAATAGATGCAGCAGAAGGAAGAAGACAAAAGCCAGTGTGACTTATTTGAAATTACTCTAGGATTCAATCACAAGGAATTTGAAGAAGCTTTATGAAGCAGTGTAAGACCTTCAGATAATCGTATTTATTTACATCTGGACTGACTGGTGAAGATGGAAATTTAATAGGCTAAAATGCAGCTCAACCCTCTCCAGCCCCTTAATAATCAGTAAACAGCAGATGAAAATATGGAAAAATGCAGGTAACGAACATTATTATGCCCATTACTGACAAACCTTGGCCTGCTTTCTCTGTTCCGTCAACAGATGGCTCATTTGAAAAACAATTTTTTGTCTTTGTTAAAATATACCTCTTTATTGAACTCCAAGTAGTTCAAGGAAGCATTACTATTTTTGAAGGACTTATTTGGAATAGGAAGATATTCAACACAGTCAGAAAATGTAATAATTTAGGCACACTGGTAATCAGAGGAGAATTCTGGTCCAAGTTTCTGTCCTGTAATTCAATATTTTGAGACAGAAGTACTAATTTTATGTTTAAAAACTCCTATTTTACCTGTGATTGAACTGAGAACACGTCTCTCACCAAGAGCAGTAGTCTTTTTCCACCAAACTTCATTTCTGTTGAAATTATCAATGGCATGTGGCTGGATCAACATTAATTTGCTGCCAGCCTTCCAAATCAACATTTCCTGGTAATGATAGTGTACAAATATTAGTATTTTATTCTATTTGTCTACATCTTTTCATTTAACTTCACAGCTCATATTTTGTATTTTCAGTCTTTCCTTTTAATAACTAGAAAGCCAATTTTAGGTACTTCCCACGTTAATAAACTGATACACTGCATTTTCAATTACCAGAAAATATGAATATAATATTTTTCCTGATTATTTGGACCCCAAATGAAAGAAAAAACCCGTGGAAAATATAGGATCAAGTAGGTACCAAAAGCAGATGAAATATTGATACAATATACAATTTTGTAAGAGTCATTTAGGACAGTCATACAACTTAACAAAGGTTGGCTTTGGGAGAAGGCAGCAGATGCTTTTATCTAAGAAACAGCCAAACTGATCAAATGAATACAGCTATTTATAGACATAACAGGCTGAAGAAGGAAACATGATCTATGCTGAAGAAGGAAACAAGATCTGTGAAGACACAATAATGGGCCAGAGGTCAGAGCTCGTGTCAGCTGCCCTGCAGCAGCATCTTCACTGTACTGCTCTTCAGTGCTGCTGTTCTCAATTTATATTTATTTTGACTTGCAAGAAACCAGGTGGTGCCAAAAGAAATGGCACTTTTCTCACAATTTCTTTGATTTTTTTTTCTTCTAAGCAGTGATGCTTTAGCTATGCAACAATCTCATTTTTTCTCTACAAAATACCTGTGGCTTAAAACATCTTCAGCCACAATAGCACAACAGAGTAGGGCAAGATGCATAAAATATCATAAAGTTGAACCACAGCAGACTAGCAGCTTTTGAGTCAGCCCAGGAAAAGCTCTCAGAATAAAGCACATTTTCTCCTTGACCTTTACCTGCTGCTGGGCTCTTACTCACAAGACTGTGTTTTCTCTCATGGTGAACATTTGTTAAACCTCAGCCTCATTTATCATGAATTCTCACACAGACCTTTCACAGAGAAGAGCTAAATGGCAAAAATGAATCAGTCTTTTTGAATAGACACCTGGGCAGACATTACAACAATGACACCTGAGGTGGATCCCTGCTGTTATTTGGCTTTAAACATGTTCCTCTTTCATCATCTTGTCATAAATGGAGTATCTGCCTGCCAATTTGCTGAAGGTGCCACTAAAAAGAAAGATTGGAAAAGTTGCTAAATACTCAACACAAAAACTTAACATGAATTTCCTGTAGTTTGTCACTGTCACACAAAACTATGATAAGAATAAATGATATAAAAGCATAGGGGAAAAAAGAAGCTATTCATATACTTCAGTAGTTCACAGAGTGTAGTCTATGATAATCCTTTCCCAGCTGGGTGCCCAGAAGGGAAGACTTTTTTCCTTATTTCTAAGTACTAAGTCATGGATACGAGAGGCAAAGTTGTAATGTTTTCCAAAAATCACTTTCCCAAATAGCATCAGAAACAGGGACAGAAAACAAAATGTAGGTAATCTCCTATCCAGGCTTAATAGGGATTAAGCAGAAATAGGGAATTCTGTTCTGTGAAATATTCACCTTATCAAAGAATGAAGCACTCAAAAAGGAGGTTTCAATAACTTTTCCCCTCATCAGCAGGAGCATACAAGGCCTTCACCATGTTAGAGGACAGTTATAACATTCAGAGTTTTAAAAGCTCTAGCCCTGCTGCAATATTCTTGCTTGGTCCAAGTGTAACCCATCAAACCACGGCATCATTTCCTCTTGTCAGGCTGGTCTTACACTGACACTGCTCCCACCAGCTGGGCCTGAGCCCACAATAGCACAGAGGCAGAGCTGCACAAAAGCCCCATAACAGTGCTGCAGGATCCTCAGTGTCACCAGCCTCACTCCACAGATCCTTTTTATCATACCACATTCAAGCTGATGTAGCTACAGCCTCTATCATCCTTCTGAGCCCTGGCTCAGTGCATTAAATCCAAGCCTAACAACTCTCCAAGCCATGGTTTTCTACCAGTTCCTTAAGACTGGGATAGATTAACTATAAAACAAATTGTCAAATATGCCATAGCCTGGACTAGAACAGGCTTTTGCAGGCTGGAAATGTGAAAGGCACTGTCCACAAGTGTCCTGGTTTGGAATAAATTAGGGAAGAACCTCTAAAAGGAGCCCCATAAACCAAAACCTCCACCTTCCCCCCCCCCCCCCCCTCCCCCAGCCCTGGGTTCGGGAAGGAAAATACCTTGGAGGAAAAGTGGAAAAACCGGTTTATTGACAATGAAAAAGAACACTCCCCAACACCGAAAGTGGGAAAGGTTACTGTGAATGAGGAGGGTGCAACGCTTCTCTTGCAGCCCCGGGACTTCTCCAACTTCTCAGGTCAGGTCAGGTCCTGATTTGTTAAAAAAATATTGATAATGATCTAATACCGATATCCAACTATGACGGACAAAGACTCTCTAACAGTTTGAAGTTAGAAAGTGTATGTTTATTACGACGCCGGGCAGCGTGAGGGATAGCTCCCAAATACACACGCGCAATTTACAGATGATCACAGGGTCTTTTTATGTACAAAAGTGTTGAATACCCAAAACACAAATGCATATTCATGACTCCGGTCCATCCCATTCCCCGCTTCATATGGTAATTAGCCAAAAAGCAATTAAGCATGCCTAGTTTGTTCTTTGAAATGGGTCGGTGGTCCTTCTTATGGGGTGGGGTCTCAAAATGATGAAGTAAGATGGGTCTTCTTCGCTTTGCCTTTTTAACCTTTTAGTGTTGGTGACACCTGGATCCTGTTTTCTCAAGACTATCTGATTTATAATCACATTGTGTTCTTGGAGTCTATTGATTAAGTTGACAGGTCTCCTGATTTATCGGTTCCTTAAATCCGGCTTATGTTAAAAAAGGAAGTTTACCTCAGCAATGTCTAGTTAGTAAAAGGGGAGCCTACGTGCTAAAGTCTTTTATTCTTCAAAATGTAAAGGGAAGTCTACGTCAGCAAGTCCACGTCTACTTTAACTAAAGTCCTTAATTCTTTAAAATTAATATCTCAGTCCGGAGATGGCTCAAAACCTTGGGGGGCGGAGGGGAAAGGAAGGAAAAAAAAAACCCAAACAGAAGCAGTGAAAAAGCCAGCAGCAGGGGCAGCAGGAGAGAGAGAGAGAGAGAGAGAGAGAGAGAAAGAAAGCAGCAGAAAAAAAAACCAGGAGGCCAAGCAAGGCAGCCAAGCTAGAAAGCCGAAGCAGGAGCAGCCGCAGCAGCAGCAGAGAGTAAAAGCAAGAGCAAAAGCGAGCCAGCAGCAAAAACAGTGGGCCCCACCAGAGAGGGAGGGGCAGCTGCCAGACACAACAATGTGTTCCAGGATATGAGATAGGAGACAGGTCAACCCAGAACAACAAGTCAGACTTGGAGCTTCTTTTGAAATTAACAGAGAAAGCTGGGCTGAGCCACGTGAAGGGCCTACTTTGGGCCACTGGAGGAAGCAGGGAGGATCAACCTCAGGAGACAGGTATTTCCCTCCAGGGTCTGAGAAAGAGTAGGCGCCTAAAGTTGAGTGAAATACATCCACCATTTGCAGAATCTATAATCTTTGGGTTTGAACCGTAACATGCTGCGTGCTTAATCTGGTCAGTACAATTTTTATTTTATTTTAATAACTTTTTAGTTTAAGTGTACCTACAAAATAATGGGTTTAATTTGGAGAATTAAGAGCACAAAGCAGTATTTTGGGACAGTTCTCAAATGGAAATGAGCAGAATTCATTAGTAGATTAATAAAGTCAAACTCTCTGCTTAGTTTTAAAAATAACATATGTAACAAGGCTTCCCTACTCTTTCACGCAGCTCCCACACCACGCATCCAGTTCCCAGTGAGTTCCCTTGTTTTGTGATTGCAGTTGTGATCATCAGTAAAAATAGTCTTCCTGTTTTATTTCTACAGAGCTTTTGGGAGTTTTGTATGAAAAAAAAGTCTTTTTTTAAGTTGAATGCCATTAGATGCAGCCTTCCACACTGAATTTACAGCCTAAATTTATAATTTATAGAATTGATCAGGTACATGACATCCCATTATATTGCATACTTAAATTGGATCTTGTCTATTATAACCTACACCTTCTAGTATCTAAACTGCCTTCATGATTACTTGCACTGGTTTACTAGTATGTTAATTACAGCACTTATGACACCAGTAAATTTGGCTCAAGCAAAGTTGCTGCAAGTGGCAGCATGCTGTGCTTCAGATAGATTTGCTGGGCTGGACCAGATGGCAACATTCTGTTTTGCTATTGTGCTGTTATGTGTGTGTGTCTGTGTGGAAATGACAAGACAAGAAAGCAAAACTGAAAAATCCTCACAAGAGAAAGGTGGGGAGCCACTGTGAAGTAGGAGGCACAGTGAGAAGGCAGGTTAGCTCAATTACTGTTTTTAGGTATCCCATTTTAATTAAGGGGATCTTGTTTCCTACAAAAACTCCTTAAAGCCATGCTGGTGGGCCCCCTAAGGGCCATTCACTTGAGAGTTGGAAACAATGATCCTTGTGTGTCCTTCCAACTCAAAATATTCTGTGACTCATTTATTGTAACTTCAACAGAAGTAGAGTTAGTTCATTCAGGCAATGTGAATAATGACTATTAGGCAAATTCTGTCTTTCACTGAATAATTGTGGGAAGGAGAGTAGACACCACTCTGGCTTAGATTTGCTGGTTCTGATTCCTAGACATGGGCTTTTCATACCCAGTAAAATATTGAGAACCTGCTTGTTTTGTGACACAAAGTATGAAAATAACTCTGATCTGAAATTGTCAACATCTGAAAGAATGAAGAAAAAAATTTCACATATAATTAGAAAATAAATTGAGTACACTTCTCCCTTTTTTCACTGAAGTAGCACAGCTATTCATGTCAGATAACATATTTCCTCTATCAAAAGTTACAATTCATAATGTATATATGTACTTCACATATCCAAAGTTAATTAAAAGCAGGTATAAACAACTTGATATATCATTTAGTGCAAATGCAGGCAAAGTTGAGCCTGTTTGGAACTTTAAAAAAAGAGCTCCTGTTGAATTCCACTGTTGAAGTCACAGAGCTTTTTCTTTCAGAGGATATTTATATTTTTCATGACTGAAAAAGACTGAAAATCTTTGAATGAAAATACTCTATTGAGAGAAAGAGAGAACCACTTCCCTCATGTCACTCTCACAAACTTAAAATTCATTGCCAGGTGTCCAGTGTCAGTTGGAGAACTTAAGTGCAGATCTCTGTAGAAGATGAGCTGTTTTTTCCTGACAACACAGTATCCAGACAAATGTGGTTTAGGAATTTTATTTTGGCATATTTATTATCTGAGTGCTCATTAATGGTTGTGGCACATCAGGTGAACTCTTTGAGCACATCTTCTAATTTAGTTTTATCTGAGAGCAAACCAGTTGACAGGCTCTGAAACAGAAGCAGCAGAAATAATGAGGATATTCTCTTCAAAAGCATGAATCCAAATCCAAATTAAAGGCAGATTCATGTACACCACCCATCCCTAATTTAAGCATCAAAGGCAAGTTTCATCAAAAGTGAACATACTGAATTTTAAACCGAATTCTTAGCTAGAGAGGTGGCCAGAAGAATGAAAAATCAACTCTTTTTAATGTATGATTCTTATTTCAAATGGCTACAACCTTCAACATTCTTTTCATTGCCCTTTCTCAAATACTGTCATTTTTTGATGCAGTAATCCTTTGCTAAATATCCAGATCCATTTTGCAATTTCTTACGTTTTATCTGTAATCTCACTATGATTTGCGTTTGAAAGTGCTGCTTCCAGTTTGCTGCTGCAATTAAGACTAAAAGTTGACATATTAACTTCAGAGAATATCCCTGGAAAACATATGTAGCAGAGGCTCTAAATAATAGGAGGCCAGACAGAGAGCAAAACAAAACGTTGATCCAGTGTGGTTATCATGGCATTCTCCGTTGATTCGCTCTCTGATGATGGGTTGTATAGATTCTTAGTATAGTTTACAATGACAGGCCATACAAAGAATGCAAACATTATTTATCTTATTCTCAAGGTGGCTGAACTGTTCATGGCACAGCACTATACCTAGAAATCCACTATTCCCTGTGTACACCTTAACATGAATTTCCACCTGTGCCACAGAGGCCCAGGGGCCCATAGGCCTTGTAGGCAAAAGGATTCAGTCTGGAGTTCCTCAGCCCTCAATCCAAATATATCCACATCATGGCCTCGCTCTCTGAGAAACTCTGCAACAAACATATAAGCATTTAGTTAATTTTCTTTTATCCTAAGGATTTAGGGTCTCATTGATAAAGAATTCCCTTTTTATTTAATAAATGTAGCTCATGAAATGTGTTTTCTAAGCCAGAAAAAGTCATGATAGCCTTTTAAACAGTTATTGGCACCAAGTTTTCCTAAAAGCACTCTTATTTCTTTATACTTTGGGAGGTGGCCTCATTGTTTGGAGCTGTGGTGGCTCCCAAAGTACACTGATATTTCATTGCAGCCAGCAGCTGAATTTTCACATCCTCTGCATGGAACAGTTATTCTGTGATTTCCCTCCTTCTCTCTGCAATCTAAGAAATTGCTTGCAACCTGCACTAAAAAACTCAGGGAGTTAAGGGAGGGGTGGAGGTTTTGGGGTGGGGGGTTAAAATAAAATAAAATGTAATTATATCCTTAGGAGCTGTGTTATTGAATCAGGGGCTAATTAATACGATCATTAGTTCAATATGGAAATAAAAATGCCATCACACTTCTCCAACTATTCTGCAGTACTTCTCATAGTCCTGGCTAAAAGGCAAGCTTTATCCAAATCTCACCAGAAGCAATTTCATTGCTTCTGCACCATGCACAGCCCCTGTAACTTAGAGGTAATCAAAGCAACACACAAGCAGGTCATTGTTTGAGTGATCTGCAAACACCAGCCTAAATTCTACTTTCATCTGCAGGGTTTCATGCAGTTATTAGCATTATCTACTCAAATCAGCCCAGTTCATGGTCTGGTCAGTGAATCATAATGTGCCTTGTAAAAGCAGAGAGGATTGCTTGTGCAAAACCAAAGAAGATGCTAGTACTATCACTGGAGATAAGACTTGAAAATTTCTTCTGTTCCCTTGTGTGCTGAAATTAGTTTTCTCAGAAGAGAAACTAAATCCTTTGGTGGGGTATCATCCTTTGGTGACTCACAAGTACCCTATACAAAACTTTAGGAAGGGAGGAAAGATACAGTGGAAGAGTTAACAGAATTATTTCAGTTGTGTTAAAAAGACCACCTTTAAATTATCTGTGTTTCTAATAACACATTACACTTATATTTGCAGCATAGCTCTGGCCTGACAATAATTTAAGTTAACACAGAAACTCCACTCATACAATTCAACCCCCAGTTTTGGGGTTTTTTCCTCATCCAGCAAGGCTGACTAAAAAGCATCTATAAGGAATAAGAAAACAATGGCTTAACCTTTACAGTCAGGGGAAGAACTATACACCAGAAAATATTTAGGAAGAGGTACTGTGGCCTCCTGTGCCTGTGCACAGAGACAGAGAATTATTCAGGGGTTTATTGCCTACATTTCTAATGTGGCATTCTAGCTGAGCCTACATTATTTATCATTAATATTTGGTACTGATGCTGATACACAGAAACATAAGAAGAAAAGATAAAAAAAACTAATAAAAAACATAGCTATGGGGAGATAAAATTTATTTTTAGCAGTGTGGAAGATTTTTTGCTCTCTCTTTCCAACCTACCTTAAATTAAGATGCTGAGATAAGATATTTTCAACAGAGGAAATGGCAGAGGAGCTTTATACATAACAAAAATTATGTAAGACATGATTCATAGATATCAGAGGTAGAAAATGTTATAAAAAACAACTACTGTAGGGTGATATAAGGTAAGTAAAGATGACCTATATGAAGTACTTATTGGTCTGACAGCAGTATCTAGTTGTATAATAATAATGATTAAGTCACAATCATCTCTTCAGCTATAAACAGCAGCATTAGTGTGAAGGATTGCTCTCATCTACTTTTAGATGCTATGAACTTTCAGAGGAATAAATATGAAACTGGATGGTAATTTGGATAAGAGGGCAGCAAGTAAAGATAGAGCCCTCTATTACAGTGCACTCAAAGATGAAAGAGGTGGATCAGCAGTGAGAAGGCCAAAAGACAAAGGGTGTAAAAGTGGTACCAGATCCTGTAATTGAATGAAGGCTCCCAGATGTCATTCCAAGACAACTCATTAAAAAGAGCATTGCTTGACTTAGATAAAATTGAACCTATGCAGTCCAGAAAATTGTAGAAAAAACAAAAACCTAGGGAAAAAAACCCCCACTGCTAAGTATATTTATGATTTTCTAAACAAACAAAAAACCCCAGATACATATATAACTTCCTCTTAAATAAACCCCATTTTCATACTATGACATTCCTTGAAAAAAGGTGTTACCAGAAGTTCTTGGCCCACTCAAATGCTTATTTTGGTTTTGGTCTTTCCAAATTTCAAACAAAACATTCAGAATATCTCAGTCAACCTTGAACCCAACACAGTAATTCTTTCAATGACTGTTTTCTCCAAGTTATGAACTGTGGCAATCTGACATTTGTACTCCACATCTTTGTTTTCTGTGAACAATGTCTAAGCATTTATAGAAAGCAAGATTCCAGGAAAGGTATGGCAAGGCATACGTATTTCAAACAGAATTTTGAAAAATGTTTTGCTCTCATCTAAAATAAAAAATCAGAATATCTCCTTGTTCTCCACAGAAGGGTTCTGACAGGCTGCATCATAGCCAGAGCATGGGAGATAGATAGTTTATTAAAGCAGAACAGGCTGCATGAGAACAGATCCAGACAGTGACAGCTACCACCAAGGCTCTACCAGAATTTTCAGTCCTGTTTTCTTAATGAAAATAGACTTATACCATCACATCATCTGCTCATCTTTCACACTGTCCTGCATTCCTAATTTACTGGCCAATTCACAAACTTCGAAAGATATCTCTAAGGCAAAAAGAATATTGGTGGGTTTGAGGTTTGGGACTGCTTTTTTTGGGTGAGGGGGTGCTGTTGATTTTAATTGCAGCTAATTAGGAAGTTCTGGCAGAATTCTGATAAAACCTTTTTTCAGGCACCACCAATAAATGACAAGCAGTTTGGGGCACTATAGGCACCAGAAGCAGCAATGAAAAAGAAGCATTTGAGGTACTTAACCAGTATTACATTATTAAATTCAAAACCCAAGCACTTGCAGTGATTGAACATGTTTGAATGGTGAATACATTTCAGACATCTCAATCAATTAATAGGTATTCCTTCATTAAAAATGCATTTCTCCTTCTGGAACACTGTGTGGATCATAAAAATACAGAAACACAAAGGTTATTGAACTGATTGAATCTGTCAGAGGTCTGTCTTCCTCACAGCCTCCTTTGACAGAGGTTATGGGGAGATGCATAGCATGACTTCCTAGTAAATGAAGTCTATGTGTGCCTCCCCCTTTGTACTTTTCAGAGCTGGTTTGGAGTCTGACAGTCACAGAATCAAGGAATCATTCACGTTGTGAATGACCTTAAAGATTGATTCCAACCATTACCCCTGCACTGCCAACCCCACCACTAAACCATATGCCCAAGAACCACATCCAGGTGTGTTTTAAATCCCTCCAGAGACAGTGACTTTATTTGCCTTGGGCAGCCTGTTCCAAAGCTTGAATTCCCTTTCAGTGAAGAAATTTTCCCTAATATCCAATCTAAACCTCTTCTGGTGCAACTTACATTATGAATGGGTGGGAGGGTATTTTTATCGAGTTCCAGTACCAATAAAGATGCATTGAGTATTTTCAAAGTATCGTCAAAAAACAATTTAGTTCTTTGAAATCTTCTTTTAAATGACAAATGAAGAAGTAAGGGCCAAGGAAATAGCAGTCAGAATAAGAGCGAAGTTAGAAAACCAGATTGTCTAAGACATCCTAGGATGAGGTACTCAGAAATAGAAAACTACGGAGTTCATAACTGGAATTGTGCCTGATTGAATGAGAAGATTCTGCTCAGCGCAGAAGAATAACAATATTGTTTTGGCCAACTTTATGCTTTCCAATTTCTACATTTACCATTATATTTGCAGCTCAGTTTTGCTACGAGCTTGTTTCCTAGTAATGAGAGACACTGCTGCAACGAGACTTTCTTGGAGTACTAAAAACAGAAGATGTGCAGCAGAGGTCAGCTAGAAATGTATATTGCAGTCTCTCTTTAAGACACAAAATTAAGAACTGTACTGAGACAACTTATTACAGAGTGAGGGGAAGACATCTTCACAAAGTATTCAGAAATTACGAGATTCTTTTCCCAAACTAAAAAGCATTTTTATTTTCTCTAAATAACAGTTTTCACTCCATTAGTGTCAGTGCAACACTAATCAGTAGCAACTTGCAAACAGAATGCCAAATTTCCCCTGTGTAACCAGCAGTACAGCAATGAAGACACACCAGAGTGAGGATGATGGCCTTTTGTTTAAACTATTGTTTATAACTTGCAGGAAAATTAAGTTCTTTTACTCATAAAGTGGCATCAATACTAATTCCTAAGATGGTAGGAAACAGACAGAATTATTTTTTCACTCTCTTTTTCCTGTTACAGACTGGCTCTACAAAAAATAAAATGTCCTTGTTCCCTTAGGAAAATAGAAAAACTCCAGCTGTTTTTTTCACTCCATTCAATGCCGTTGGCCATCTACAGCATCAGCTGCTATGGTAGACAAGAATTTTCTTCTCTGTGCTTGTAAATAAATCGCCGATTGAACAAACAAATCATGGGGGAGGGGGGAAATACCTTTTGATCTATTAATTTTTAGTAGAAAGCATAACTTATCTCTAAACTTTACAAACTGAAGTGGCAGCAATTGTCTATAAAGACAGAATGTCCAGAAAGTTAATTTATACCAAAAATTTTAAAAACATATATAAGAAATGGAAAGTACATTTAAATATGCATTACAAGGTCTCAACCTCCAATTGGGAATGGGTGGTATATTATCCAGTAAGAACCAAATCCACATTTACTTTCATCTGCCTCAGCAGCTGCCCACTCATTTCCCATACAAGATTCTCCCTTTCATTTTCTTCTGCTATTAGAAAAATGGTAAATGATAGATATAATAGAAGATAAGAGATTTCAGAAGTTTGAATCACAGCAGCAAAGAGATTTAGGACCCAGCTGATTTGGATTCTTGAAAAACTCCTTTGTTTATGTGGAGCAACATCTCTCATTTTAATTTTACTGTTGCTGTTTCATCTTGGAAGACAATTCTTTCAAAAGCTTGAATAGTTTTGCAAAGGCATATTGTCAAACACTAGATAAAGGTTTTCCAGGTACATTTTTGCTACTAACAAACCTTGTAAGAGCATCTTTCTAAACTTTCAGTGGATCTAAGTGGAAGGAAATCACATGAAATCAAAAATTTAGCAATTCACAGGGAAAATTCAGGGAATGGATTCTTATTTACAGGCTGTATTCTTAGGCCCTCAGCCCAAATGCCAGAGTCCTTGACTTTCAAATAGTACAGCCTTTGAAACTCTACACAGGCAAAGCTGTAACAGTTTTTAATTGAAAATCTAAGACACCACATCCTGAAATGTTAATATGTAGCACTCCTTTACTTCCATTAACAGATTTCTTGGTTGGTTTGTTTCCTACCATAACCCAAGTCTAGCCCAGGAGAAATCAAATCACAAGGAAATGCAAAACAACCTCTAAGCAAGTGCAGAAAAAGATAGATTTCATTTAAAATTACGTAATTATTTCCTATATTAAAGCTAATTTTTTGTAGCTCTGCAAATCCTGAGAATTTTGTATCAGACCTAGCACTGTGCCATACTCTCTCAGTGAGTACTCAGGAATCTTTCATCTCTACCATCCTGTCACCAGTTAATTTTGCCATGCACACTTCCACTCTATGTACGGAAAAAAAGTTTTCACATAGAAGGTAAAATAGTTAAAGCTTATCTTCTGGAGAATCAAAAAATCCAGTACTCCAAACTGTCTTCTGACTGAGAGGATATCTGATACCTTTCTTCTTACTGGTGCTCATACTTAAAGGTTACATTCTTTTAGCACATCTTATTAAAGTCTTGGAGATAAGGAACTCCTGAGAGTTGATTACAGGTGTGCACTGAACTGAGGACAACTTGTCCTCTCAATTATCTTAACACCTTTTATCAGCACTTGAGGTTTCAAGAGACATGCCTGTACAGTTTGGTCTTATTAGCTCTGTTTGAGCATGAGGCTGGACTAAAAGTTCTTGGTGGTACCTTCCAAAGCAGATTATTCTATAATTCTAAACCAGAGCATATTTTATAGCACAAACACTACCACTAATGTAAAGGTATAATAAGCAAAAATTAAATCTTCTTCCCAAGATCTAAATATCAATTCAGGAAAAGATATCTGTAAATCAGCAGCAGCATCTGATGAAGCCTACTTATATTGCAGCTTGTTCTTATGAGTGAAAAAAATCACGATTTTTACTGGAAGATGTGTGTGAGCCGCATTTAAGGCTTAGAGCCTTATGGTCCCTCTCCAATTTCCCTTTCTGAGAATGAGGGTATCCATTTAGCCCATTCTTCATTCCTGTGTCAATAACAAACTTGTTGTTTGGTTTTGGTTAAGCTTTCTCTAATACAACTCAGAAACTGCAGTCAGGGGAGTGAGACAGTCACAGTATTCAAATCAATATTAATTCCTTATAAATCTTAGTAAAAGCAGCTTCTCCATGTGTGTCTCACACATTTAGGAGGAGAAGCCTCACAGTGTCTGCACAGTTCACCCAGCAGCTGAAGGTGCAGAGAACACCAGCGCCTCAGACCCTAAGGCAGTGGCATTATTCTGATACAGCAGCTGGGGACATCAATCCAGCTTTGTGAAAAGCCCTTCCTTGAAGCCTGGACTGGCTCAGCATATTTTTTAGTTATCAAACACTACTTGAATCACAGTACCATCTGTTAAGTGAAATAATCTCCATAGAGGGGAGGTTTACCTTCCAAGAACCTAAGTGTCAGCTTAAGCTGTTTAATATCCTTCTTGAACAAAATCTGACTAAAGCACTTCTACACTTGAAAAGCTTTGCTTGTATCATGAAGGACAATACCTCACATTCCCTTCTTCATCTCACTTTTAATCTAGAAAAGGCTTCTAAATTCCCATTAAAAATTTGGAACCCAAATTAAAATTAATCACACTCCATTTCCCTTTAGTATCTACATAGAATTGTGTTAGCTTGTGTTCCTAAAGCAGAAAATGTAAAAACAACTGATCCCCAAGAGATTTGAGTTCATGGGGAATTTTCTTACTACTCTTTGAAATTGTGTTATAAATAAAAATAAAAAACTGTGGGAAACACGAAACTATTCAGAACTTGACCCTGTTCACAGAAACCCATATTTCTCATGTCTGCAGAGAATTTCTAGGCAAATCAATAAGCTACAAATGCAGAGTTCCTTAAGGCCTTGCCTTGGATTCATAGACAGTAAGTCACTGAGAAATGTTTTGACTGAAACATTTCAGGTTTTAAAAAATGGTATTTTCTGCTGATTTTTCTCTTTAGAATTTTTTAACCAAATGAAAACATTTTTTTCTAAATATTTTGCCTCCACATTTTGCAACTAAAATATGTTGATCCATTATTCTCCATATTTATGACATTAGATTGTAATCCCCTTCTCTAAGTCCACAAAAAAATCACTGTTTAGATATTAGGCCTTTAAAAGCAGGTATTTTGGCAACATTGCAAGAATCTGCTGGTTTTATAGTAATTAGGAGAATACAGAACTATATAGAAAATTATTCTCACACTTCAATGGATATTGATGCTAACAGATTTAATCATAGGCAAATTTTTGTTCAATGTTGATTAAGTTTTGGCAGCCCAGTATAAAATAAACAGTACCTTTATGGCATTAGTGTCCTGGCAACAGCTACAGGATGCCCTGAAGCTTCACAGACTGTTTACCTTAGATAGTATAATATTTTAATTCACATGTAGATTGTTGCTCTTCCCCAGGAAAGAACCAACATGACTGTGGTTATAGGTTGTTGGCTTCAAACACAACTCCCATTTCATGGCGCATTCTTCAGTGTTGGAACAGTTTATCTTCCCTGGGGAAACATTCAGATTTTTTACCAATCCAGTAATGTAAGATCCATAAAAACACGTTGATAAATGTAAAAGGGAAAATAGCACAAAATTAATGGGAAAGTTTTAGTACTTGGCTAAAAGGCTTGACCTTTGAAATTCAGTAACAGAATAGACGTTCAAGGTGGTCTTGAAGTAGGCAGGAGTAGGAAGTAGAGGTATTCACCAGACTTGCTCTCAAGAAATTTGTGGATGTATTTGAGCCCACAGCTCTGTATAAATTAAAAATTTGGCTCATCTAATTAGTAGTATACTTTGAAAGCAAGAGGATATTAAGTTCTGACCATGAGATATGTGCATCTGCCAAAAAGTTTAACAGTGCCTGACTTATTTTGAAATGAGGGATCTCTCATTTAATGCAAAGAAAGCAAGTTTGGAAGTCTGCTTGCAGAGAAGCAATAGGAAGAAATGGAGCAATTGAGTGTGCCAAAGCAATTAATCTGACCTACAGTCCACTCTCACAAACTGCAGATGTAGAAATAGTATTTGTGCAGAGGGATACAGAAGAGCACTGAGAGATAGGGAGAGAAATAGTGATAAAGAGCAGCATGGACAGATATGGATGGAAAGAAAGATTTCCTATGGCAATATAATTATATTCATTGTGTGCTGAATCCCATTTCAAGAAGAAAAAAAGTTGTGACTTTTACTCTGGAATTTTTCACTCTGGAAGTGGCAATGTTTCTGGATGCACTCATAGCTGTAGCTTAGAACAAGTACATTCTCAGCTGCTAAGGCATTGCTTCAGTCATTTCATCAGATTCTTTCCCCAAGAAGAAGAGGCAGTGATAGCACTTTGAGGTCTGGCATAACAGCCCAAGATTGCACCTCCTACTTTTCCTAGATGTGCTGAGTCTTATCTGGGTTTGGGTTTACAGTGCTCTCCAACCTGTAGCAAGAATTCCTTTACCACCTTTCAGAAGAATTGGTATGTGTCTATCTGAAGGCATGACTACTGCTCGAGTAAGTTCTTTTGAAAAGAAGAGTCTTTAAATAAAACACCAAACACATATATGGTTCCCAAATCTAGTCTTTGCCCTGCTCCTTGCTTTCTTTCACTTAATATCATGTCTTTTATCATGATCCAATTCACATGCCCCCCTACCTGGACTTATCTTTTACATAATTTGGGACTCGTATCAAGTGTCCACTCACACAAATCAGCAATTTTTGTAGGTGCCCCCACATATGCTTTTCTAAAACCATAAACCCATCACAACCCTCTTGCTTCAGACCACCTTTAGCCAGCCTAGTGTCATTACAAGAATCAATTTGCACAGAGGATCTGTGTAGGATTATGTTAATCCTTAAATCTCTGCATTATCAGTTACAGTGAGAGTTCCAAGCTGGAAAGAAATTTTTGAAACAGATTTTTGGTGAAGACAGGTGGAGCTGGCTTAGCATTTCTTGTATTGATTTGGCTCAGTTATTCCGATCCCCACAAAGAGCATTCATTTTGCTGTTTTGGACCTCTGATTGCAGAGAGCTGGATATGAACTTTGGGAAAAAATTCCCACGTCAAAAGGTCAAAAGAAATGATGAAAGGATAAGGGAAAAAAACATATAAGAATGCTCTGAAAGATGAAGTTAGACACTATGACCTATTAAGGGATCAAGCATTCCTGCATTTCACTTCTTTCACTGCAGTGCTGTAGGCAAAAGACAGAATTAAGGAAAATTCCTTCCTTAAACAACAAGTTACCTTGGAATGTCTGAAGAAAGACATCTGCCTAACTAAGTTTTGCCCACCTTTTTCCCTTCCTGCCCTACCATGGAAGTCTAAATTCCTAAAATTTCTAAATAATTGAAGGATAGACTCAATCCCTCAGTTTAGGGTACATTCCTATGGTCTCCCTCCAAGTGTTATGTCTATTAAATACCATTTGGGGCAATTCTACAATAGGTTTTTTTGTGGTCTACAAGATAAGATACTACAGATAAAACCTCAGACTCCCTCCCTTTCTGCTGTTGTGCATGGTTGTCAGAGTTTATAACTAATTCATAAGGGAACTCAGCACTAACAAACGGTGAGTCCATGTTTATGTGTGTATTTCCATCTGCATAGGGTGAAAAAGCATTTTAGGTGTGAAAGATAGAGTAAACTGACTTGACATTGTACACAGAAATATTTTCAGCTTGTCTGCCTGAAAATACATCTGAAGTAATACAATTCATTCTGAGTGATTGATTATGGGAATCCTACTCATACATCCTGAACCTGACATTCTAAAATCAGATTTTCTTTTCATTTTCAAGCAGTAAAAGGACTTCTCCATCTTGACATGATTTATAATTTTTTTCTGAATGATTTTTTTTAATTAACTAAAGAGGCCAAAACCTCTGGCTGCAATGACTCATTATAAATATCATCCTCTATTTATGCCATGCATCCTTTTCTTTCATATTTGTCTTTAAGGAAATTATTTTAATCATTAACTATAAAAATAGTTAATTTAAACATAATAAGTCGGTTCTTTAAAGATCTTTGTTCCTGTCAAAGAATGCATCAATTTATTTCCAGCTGCATACAAAAGGTGCTATATAATACATAACCGAGTATGTTGTAAGAGTATGAATATGGGTCTATGGAGACTTTCTTAGCTTCCAGTAGTCCTTATCAACTTGAGTAAGGAAATTACTGATTTAACTTTTCATAAACAGAGCATGGGAAAAAATTTGTTCTGGCCTGACTTGTTCCCATAGGATGTATCTCATCACAGAGTAATTTTCAGCCTCTATGCAAGTCTCAGGAAAACTTCACAGTGTTATAAATTATTAGAAGCCAATTCAAAATAAAAGAATTTATTTAGCAATTTTTCCAAAATCAAATTGAAAGGCCACAATAAAATTGGACAACATCGATCGAATGCTGAGTGGACAGAGTGACAGTAACAATGGTACCATCCAACCTCTGACCACGAATGCTGGGTCTCGGCATACGGTTTTTATACAGTTTATTTGTCCCGAGGCTTGGTTTATTGAGAGTCCGAATATTCATGTACTTCTTTATTCCCAATAAGGTTTTGAAAGGGGTTCCTGTAAGTATGAAAAGACAATTCAATGGTCTTCCCGGATTTCTTCTTTGGAGGGTTGATTTGATCATCCTCCAGATCCTCCACCCAAGATTGATATCAGATGTCGAGCTGCCGTGAAGTGGAGGCCCATCCTTGATGAATGGGCCATCTCCAGGCCAGCCCTGTCATTTCTGTTGCAAATTTTGCGGTTTCACAGCCTGCACAATAGGCTTTGGAATCTTGGAGACGCCCTTGAGTAGCTTTTAATGGTCCAAACTTTTGATACAATATTTTATACATGAATTTATACATTACATTTATCACAACAGTTTACACAGATTTGTGTCACGGTTGGTGTCTCTGGGAGTTTGCTCCCACCTTGCCTCGGCCAGCCCTGGCACCGGCGACAAGTTCAGTACAGCTCGGTTTGCGGCCACACCTTGCCGATCCTGTGAGCCCTTGGTTCAGCACAGGCATGATTATAGCCAGGGAAGAAAGGAGGACTCTGTTGAGGGGTCTGCCACAGAAATTTATTGGGGCCCCAAAAGGAGCGACCTCAACCGCAAGGAGTCTGCCTCAGCAGAGCACAGACAGCCCCGTGACACTGACTTTGAATAGGGGGAGGAGTAAGGGGAAGGGTCAGGAAAAGGAGCAATCAGGGTAAATCTGCGTGGCGTCTCAGGGATGAGGTACTTTCCAAGGAACCAATCCTTGGGGGGAAGGAGGGAACCTCCCGGATCCTGACTAACCACAGAACGCTCCCCCTGGAACTTCCCAAACTCCAGGAGAGGCCCTGACGTGACTGACTGGTCCCGGGGGTGGGGGGACAGGAGATTGACAAATAACTGTAACTCGGATTAAAAACCATATGGGGATGGATTTGGGGGTACATAGAAAAAACCATTAATGAAACACACATTTAACAAACAAAACTGAAAAATGCACCACTACAGATTTGGAGGTTTGTTTTTTTTTTTTCTACAGATATCACACTGTTACTGTCCATAGATACATTCTGAAAAAATACATAGAGGATGACTTCAGCTATATGGGTATAGACTGACATCACTTGTGAGCATACCCATCACTAAACTATATTGCCTTCTAGAACTCCCTTATTTCATCAGCCCTGTTTCTGGGCATCTGCTATTGTTACAGAAGTCTTTAATCACACACTTTACTGGAGCCAAGTAAGTTACATAAAATAGTAAATCCCTTCTTACCCAGAGCAGAAAAAACTTGCCTCAAGAAATACTTTAAGAAACTTTGCACATACAGGTCACTATGTTATTAATAGGGAAAGCAAAGTGCTGTGCCACTGAAGGCTGAATCCACATTTTTTAAATGAAATTTATTTTACAGCAGTTTATAATTTGGCCACGAAAACTCCTTTGGGCTGAATTTTTGCTATGGAGACAGTTCAAACACAGGTTCTCTCTGTAAGTCTAAGACTTGCTTCAGACATTAAGGAGTTTAGTAAAAATTACAGTAATAGCACATTTCTCAACTGAAATCTATAAAAAACTCTGTTGCAACAGGTGGGCAACTGATTAAATTGTCAGCGTGTCATTTTTCCAGACTCGTTCTCAGACAATCAATTCTGTATCAATTCCATGCACATTTATGCAAGCTGAACTCATGACTGGGAAAACACAGGGCTCATGGGGCCAGCACACAGCGTGATTTTTATAATCATATATTGAAAAATGCAGGGTTTTTAGAAGCCTGTCTATAATTCTAGTGGCTATAAGTCATATCTATCAATCTTGCAACAAAAGGACCTGAATTTTAAAAACTTTCAAGTGTATAAAACTTGCACAAGCACAGAAATCTGCTGCAGGCACACTCTTTTTCCAAAACATTTAATTAATTAAAAACATCTAATTTTTGAAGCAAACCTGAAAGAGCACCACACTAACTAGACAACTGGGATGATTGGCTTGCTTTTTTTTTTTTTTTCTTTTTTTTCCTGCCAGTCTTGGTATTATTTCTGTGGGGTAGAGAGAAAAGCAAGGATTCCAAACCAGATTCACAGTCAGTGCAAAATGCTCCAACTGAGCCTCCTTCCAGACACACAGAACCCTCTCTCCACCTATAGAAACAGAGCTGAAGATTTCCTCCTACAGACTGACACACACAGAGTACTCTATTACTTGAGATCTCATTAATTTTAGGATGACACAAAGGCAGAAATTCCTACATATAATTTTTGGTACAAAATTTGTCCCAGCATAAACTGGACCACAGGCTGGGTGGTCTTAAACATGGCAGAAAAGACACTTTGACACTTTTTTTTTTTCAAAACAGTGTTGGATGTTAGGTTTTGTTCCTTTTTAATCTAAAGAATTTTTTCCCCATAAGTTACTAAGGAAAACTAAATGCCCTACTTAAGACTATTTAACAAAACAAAGGGGTGGTTGAAGCTCAGAGGGAGGTGGGGGTTTTGAGGCAGAGCTTCAGGTAGCCTCAGCTCTCTGGTTTTCAGCATTCGGGGAGAAGGCATGGCTGGGTTGGTGCTCCTGCTGGAGGATTTCACTGCACTCCAGTGAAATCTTGGGAAATCTGCCATCATCTGCTCGTCCTGGAATGCTGAGCTCCTCTGCCGCCCTCTAAGAGGTGGGCCAGCCCTGCCCTGCCGTCGTGGTTCCATCAGCGCTGCTCGTCTGCTACAGCGTGACCCTGCACACCCTGCCCCTGCTGGGACACCCTGCCCTGCTGGGGACACTCTGCCCCTGCCCTGCTGGGACACCCTGCCCCTGCCAGGACATCTTGCCATCCCAGCTACCAGCCTGGGACTTTTCCACTGTTCCCAGCTTGGGGCTCTGAGGACCCTACAAAGGCACCAAGACCAAACTGCCCTGGGTTTTTGTGAAGCAAAGTCCTCAAAGTTCTTGGTACTGTTTTTGTTATCAGTGCTGTAGTTGGTTCTTGTTGTTGTTTGTTTGTTTGTTTGTTTTTATACATACCAGTAAAGAACTGCTATTTCTATTTCCAAAATCTTTTGCCTAAAAGCTTTTAACTGAAAAAATTATCATTGTAAAAAGGGTGGTGGTGGTGGTGGTTTACATTCTCCATTCCAAGGGAAGCTCAAGCTTTCCCTGGCAGATACCTGTCTTTACAAACCCAGACAAACAGAAAAAAGTTGTCAACAGCAATGTTTTTTCTTGAGTGTGAGGTACATGAATGCTATGAAACTGCATCTTTTAGGTTGCCTGCAAGGTGATTCCTGCTCCTTACAGAGGAACTATTTAGTTTCTGCGGTGGCTGCAGTGTCTGGGGGCCCTTGTCCCACCTCGCCTGGCCAGCCCTGACATCTGCTGCAATGATGGTATGGTCCAGTATCCGGGGATACCTTTCTGATCCTGTGTGTCCTTTGCTGCCACGAAAGCGTGAGCAGTGATGAGGAATAAAGGAAGGTCTCCAAAAGGTGAGAACTGCTGGAGCTTATTGAAGTCCACGCAGGACCACCTCAACACCCAGAGAGTCCAGCCTGTCAGAGCAGGGATCCTCTCTGTACAACACCTTATAAACAGGGGAGGAGCAGGGGGTAGGGTACAGCATGGGACCAATCTGTGGGCTGAAGGGAGTGACCCTGTACATAAATGACAAATATTATAACAAATCAATAAAGCAAGGGAGGGGATAACAGGGATCCAGCCCAATCACTCGATGCCCTCACTGGAACTTTCTAGATCCAGGGTGAGGCTTTGAAGTGATGGACAGGACCCAGGAGTCACATAAATGATGATTGATTGTTTGATAATAATAACTAGGGTAAACCATAAAGGGTTAAAGATGGAGGTACATGGGACAAACCATTACAACTCTACAGAACAGCATAAAACAGGAAAAAAATACATACATAGAACTGATAAAACCAAAA
This sequence comes from Sylvia atricapilla, assembly GCF_009819655.1. Lineage (NCBI taxonomy): Eukaryota > Metazoa > Chordata > Aves > Passeriformes > Sylviidae > Sylvia > Sylvia atricapilla. The sequence goes on from NC_089149.1 coordinate 12,699,579, forward strand.
ACCACACCACTACAAGTTTCAGTAAAATAAACTAAGAATTCTTCTTGAAAGGAAATTGTACGTTAAGGATATAAAGGACTGGATTCTACCCACATGAAAGAGACTAAATTGTGTATTTAAGGGCAGTGTGGGACTGTTTGGTTGGTCAGAGCAGTAGAGAATTTCTAGTTTAAGATTCATCTAGGCTTTGTTTCCAGTAGTCATTTATCAGCAAACTGCCATACCTTTGTGCTTCATCAGTCAATTTTTTCAGTTTCACACCTGTGAAATAATTTCATCTTCCAAACCACTGCAAATGAAACAGAACCTAAAGCCCAGACTTGAAATTGCTGTGATGCTCTACAATTATTAGAAAATCTCTTTGCCATTAAGCTTTTGCTCATTGTTGCACTAAAAAACTATCCAACCTGTTAAAAAATAGTCTATTTATATAACCTGGGACCTAATCAGTGTTGCTTCTTCTTTTACATGGCCTTTTAAAGGAACAGAAACAGAGATTCTTGTGAACTTAAATTTACTGAGCTATTTAAACTAGATAGAATATTTCTTACAAAATTACCCTCCAAAGTAAGTGTCAGGGATCAGACAGAAAATAAAACAGACCTTGTAATAAAAACTAAGGCAATGGACCTCAGGCTATTGTCATTACCTTCACTGCCTGAACATCCAACCTACCTGAAACTTTTTTATCTAACACTCAGATATGTTACCCTGAAATAGAAGCACCAGTTTTGCTGTTCACAGATTAAACTCCTGGATATCTTCATCAGCAAATTATTTATAAATGAAAACAGACCGGGATATGAAAGTCCTGAAGGGCCAAAATTAAGTAAAAAATTCCTAATTCTTCCAGTGAGAACAGAAATTCCTTGCCAGTGTCCTGGTTTCTATCTTTGGTTCCCTATACTGTCTTAGCTTGAAATCCAATTAATTTTAAGCAAAAAAACCCTAAACGGTCCTTGAAATCCAGAAAAACTTCCTCCATGCCATTATTCTTCCTATTTTATAGATATCAACAGCATTTTCATGCACTTTCCAAATTTTAATTGGATTTCATAACATGAGGAATAAATTTTTGTCCTTAGGCTAATCTCAAAGATTCGTTAGCTTCAGTGGACATCCATAACTAATATTCCTAAACCAGGAAAAAAATATAACCTAAGCCACTCAACTCTCACTCAGTGCCCCTGCAAATAACAGTTATTTGTTCAGGATGTCCCTGGCTAAAGCAAAGCTCTGTTTGTTCCTAAAGCAGTCTTTAATCTTCTGGGTTTGCAACTCCAAATATTGCTGAGCAGCCCCACAGCATCCAGTCTGGTTTCTCTCACTTTGGCAGCTCTTATTGCCTATGAGAAATGTTGCCAGACATAGGCATCCCTATTCCCTCACCACAGTCACTTCATAGAACATGTGCATCCCATCACTTGGTTATTTCATGGACAACCTGGTGGCTCCTGTGGTTGATATGGGCATAATGTGGCACCAAGCTCAGGTCAACACGATGCTGGAAAGTGTAATGAGTGTTTTCTGAGAGTTGTTACATTCTCTGGGAGCTCCTTTCCCTAATTAAATAGATCACACATTCTTTAGAGCTTCTCAAAGGCAGAAAACTCTTATTGTGTGATAACATATCCATGCATAAACATTAGTTTGAAAACTAGACGTAAGTAGTTCATGTTGCTGTTAATCTCGGATTATGCATTCTCTGTTGCTGTCAGGATGCCATCAGCTGGAACACTGGTGAACCCTGTGGGTGGAGAGATGAGCCTGGCAGCTGCCTGCTGCTCCCACTCTCAGCCCTCACTCTTCCCCTGGCACTCATGGTGCTGCTGGGAACTACCAGGTACAGCACACAAACCAAACTCGGGGTTTCATTACATACTTATATGTCAAACATTCGACTTATTTAACTTGATTTCCAAGAACAAGTAGGATAGAATGAAATCCCAAGGTAATGGGAATGCAGGCCTTGGACCAACTCTGCAGGGATTACAAGGTGCTCTAAGCCTCATCACCCACCTGTGATGTGCAGTGTAAGCCACTGCACCCTACCTGGCACTGCCAGACTGAGCTGTAGCCCAAAGCCATCTCGAATACTTCTAAAAAACCAAAGATTATTCATCTTGGAGCTTCAAAGATTATTCATACTGCTGTGGGTGGTAGGGAGATGGCAGCAGGGCTGCCCTGAGCTGGACACAGATGGCTCTGGCCAGCTCCTGTGGAGCACCAGAGCACAGCAAAGCCAGGGCAACCCTGGAAAAAGCATTCCATGATTCTTGGACAGAAGGAAGCAGAAATGCAACTGAAGTAATTTTAATGCTTTCTTTAAAGCTACGTGAATTAATAAATCCCAGAATTTTTACTCTGCCCTCATCTCAACAACTGAATCAAAGTGCAGTTTTCTTCTTCTAGAACAGAAAGTCACAACTCAACAATGACATCTGATTACCTTCCTCAAGCTGTTAGAAAAAAGCTACATGACAAGAATTTAGAACTGTAGAAGTATGGAGACAATAAGGATTAACTAACACCTACTTTGGAACTAAAGGAAGAGTAGATCACAAAAAGAAAATGTCTTTTTAACTCTACAAGACAACAGGAACCACTCTCCTGCAGCTTGAGCATCCATTTAATGTGAGAAACAAAACCCACAAATCAGGGAGGACATCTTTCCTCTATTCTGGAGGGGATTTGGAATTCTAGTGACAACAACCAGTGAGTTTATATACCAGCTAAGTCCCTTGATAATTAAGTGAATTACTACACTTACTAAATCCACCCAGTAACTGCCCAGCAAACATATTTTTTTCCCAGCTGCAGGTAAATTAAGGACCAGCAGATCCCTCTCAGCAGGACACAGAACAAAGAAAGACAAATTTCTCATTTGGAAAGTAAGAAATGGAAGTGACATTGTGTAAGGTAAAACAGCATTTTTAGGAAAAAGCAGAATAATCTTGCCTGGCTCAGCCTTTTAGATAATTTTCATGTTATTTTTTTTCATACTCTGCTTGTACTTTTTACTAACTTATGGTTTCTGTGTTGTCTATGCTCGACCATATTTTTTTTTCATTTTACATATTATTATATACTTTTATTTATTTTTCGGAACAATCTTGCAATTGCTCAGCTATAAAATCAGTCAGTGGATTTATTATTTTGATTTGTTTTTTTCTCTCTGTTCTTAACCAGTTTTACCTTTTCGCACAACATAGTTACCACTTCCCTGGATCATTGCCACAGCCAGCCTGTGCTTCCTTTTTCCAGAGGAACAGAACCTCTTTCTTGCCATATGATGGGTTCATATCCTTTAAAATATGCTTGAATTCAGCCTTTTCTATGTGAAAAGCTATAACCTTGGCAAGTATAACGTGTGGAATTTGGGAAGAAGGTGTTTCTCAACAGAATTCCTGTCTGCCGAAGTTTCAATGTGTATGAAAGAGGATCTAACTGATGTTAACTTATGTCTAAGAAAGTAGGTACACTATTAGTTAGGGAAGTGTTTTCACATTGGAGTTAGATACTAGCAATTTATAGTGTAATGTTTTTTAGACAAAAAGTTCCACATGCGGTTTCAATAAATTTGTTTGAATAATATTATTTCTCAACCTTTAAAGTACATGGCTGAGGAATTTTGCAAATGTGAATATAAGACAGGAGTATCAGGTTTGTGTCAATATTGCATCTAGTAGCACTTGTTCTTTTATTATTTCTGAAGTATAAGGATATTTGCAAACGACGGGATAGTAAATATGTGGTAAAATAAAATGTTTCTGAGAGTTCATAAACACTGCATTTTGCAAGTTCTGCTACTACTACTTAAAGATTCATTTTCTAGCTGATACTTCTGCATTACTGTTGGCCATACTGGAACGATGCAATGTAGATTGCAGCAGCAACTATGTCACTCATTGATAGGACATTAGAACAGCCAAACAGAGAAAAATGCCACAGAAGAGAAAAACCCAGACCAATATTAATCAGCAGGTCCTATATTCATATTTGCAAATCAGTTACTGTTTTTGAACTGTGACAATTTGATTTTCTCCCTTGCTTTAACCTTTACATTAAGAAATTCCAAGGAAATGAGCTATTTTTCTTGCTATAAATCCCAGAAGCCTTTACAAATTTCATTATGCACGTGAGCTGAGAGGAATGTCTGAATTTGGAAGAGATCCCCCATGTAGGAGTCTGAATAAAACCCCAAAATGCATTCACACACACAAACGACTAATCCCTTGAGTCCATTGGTCTTGCTCACACTCAGAGTAATTGAAAGAGAACTTTAGAAAAAATGGAATTTGGAGGAGATGGAAAGGAATGATGTTTCTGTGTTGGTTTGGTTCAGCACAATAAACCTGAGCTCCTGGTTAGTGCTGTTTTCTATGAAAGTTATCAAAACTATGAATGCAGTCACCAACATCCTTACTGTAAAAGCTCTCAAGCTGATATGTAGAGGCTTTACCTATTTTGGTGTCTTGAGCACCAGCCAGTGCTCTCCTGGAATGAGTAATTTGGTTTGTAAATGAGATCAATGAGATCTGAGACCGCATTACCAAACTGCCAGATAGCCTGCGTAAGACAGAGCAAAGGCTTTTCCAATAGGTCAGTTTTGGAATCATTACTCTTGCTCTTCCTATCTCATCTGTAGAAGTTCTGGTACATACTCAAGAAAACATTTTATCCAGAATTTCTTCTGTGCTTTTTACCATTTCAACAAATGAGAAACTTCTCATAACAGCACAGGCAATCAGTAGAAAAATTTCCCAATTAACCAGCTATGTTCATTTTAACCAGTTCCTCATAGCCCATTCTCTATTTGCTTGAAATCTGGGGGGTTTATTTGCAATCTTGAACAGCAGACATTTTTTATTTGCTAAAATACCGATTCATGAAACCCCACTATACAATCATAAGAATTGAAATGTGTCTTAGAAAATTCTTAGCTATCTACACAGTCATTACATTTCCCACAGTCATAAAATTCTAAAATGTGGCATTTCCAATACAACAACAAAAATCTATCAGCCCTAGGTGGATCTCAGTGGATGAGCTGCAATGAACTAGATTCCTGATGAGCCTCAATAAACCATTTCTAGCACTAATCTTTGCCCTTACTCCCCTGACTAGTTTCTTCCAGCATCAGATGCAGTGTATATGTTCTTTCCTGGTCGTAAGTGCCAGCAGATCCACACAGAGAATTGTGCTTCAGTGCTGCCCACTTAGCTCACAATCCAGGCAGCTGCTGCTCTTCTGCACAAACATCTTCCTGAGAAAACTCCATTCTGTCTAATCTTGAAAAGAGACAGTGATAAAGTTTGTTACCCAAGGACTGATATTGGAGATCTGCTTCTCCACAGAAACTGAGAGTACAACTGTCCCTGGTAGTTTTAAAGATAGCATTCAAATAATCTATTGACTATTTCTGTAACTTCCCCAATGAGAGCATGTTTGTACAACCCTGGAATCTCACCCTAATTGCTACTGATAAAAAAATTTAAAGCTCAGCTTTTAACTGATAAAGTGTAATGGGAATGCAAATAAAACACTGTGGCTGGAATAACAGGTCCACTGCTTGAACTACACTCTACATCTCAGGAACATGCATTTTTTTTTTCCCATTTTACCTGCCTCCTATTCAAATTTGCCAATTTACCCTTTCCATTCCAGGACTGGTTGGGGTATTTTTTGAATAACCAAGTACCAGAAATGTTGATATATCCCCTACACACCAGGAACAGGTGCAAGAAACAAGGTTTGCCAAAAGACCCTATGTCTGCACTGGAAACATACAATACCAAAAGAAATTAGCTGCAGTGACAATGAGATTAGCATTGCCATAGGTCAGTATAACTGAAAATAAACTTCTGAGTGAAAAAGCCATGGTAAGCTTACAAAGTACACTAAATCTCATGATCTATAAAAAGGGTAAAAAACATGAATGCTGTAATCTCTGACAAATGAGACACAGGCTAAAAATTCTTTGCTTACTCTTGAATATAGTGATAAAGGAAATGTAACAGTCATGTGATTGCAGCTTGTGCCTGTTGCCCAGTAAAACACCGAAAGTTAAAAATGCCTGTCAGGGCACAGCATGCAGTGCACTCACTGTGCTGTCACTCTTCAGAAGGCAGACTTGAGACTTGTGTGTTGCTGTGTGCTCTGAAGACCTCAGGCTGAAATATCCACTCTATTCCCCATTTCCAAGAGATTGCAGCTCTATTTTAATGGACAAAACACCAGTTTAGGAGGTATGGCTGATCCCAGATCATTCTCCTGTCCAAACCTCACTTCTGTGATAGATCATTGGTTTGGTGCATGGACTGCTTCTCATGGATGCTCATCTCACCAGAACAGGCCATTCACAAAGAACACCAAAGTTTTAGTCACATGCAGAGGTTTTATGAAGCATCCACAGACTGCAGTGATGGTCAGATGTCATCTCATGTGGTTTCCTACAGTCTGGTCAGATGCGGTTCATTTAATTTTCAAACAGCAAATCAGTATTTTAAAAGCACTGAGTTTTATTTTATGTGGTTATATAAGCTAATAGATTTAGCCCATTGCTGAGAAATGGGATGTGAATTAATTTCTAATTAATTTCCTTTTACATAGCATATGTCACCTTCATTGGTCACTGTCCAACTTAATAAATGCTTATCAATTTACAAGAATATCTTATGATTGCAATCCCAAAAACATCTGCCTGAACTATGCCAATAAATCCCTTGGCATTTTATCCTAACACAAGTGTCTTAAAAGCCAACTTCTCTTACAGCCATTTGGAGTTTTATTGGCAATAGGCTATTTGCCCTGTTAAAGGTACAGAATAAAAGCACAATTACACAAAACTGTTTTAAAAAAGAAAAAGGCTCTTCTTCATTTCCAAAGGTGGTGTGCATAAGCAAATGAGTTAAAAGAAACCAAACAAAACCCAAAACCAAAACAAAAAACATCCAAAAAACAAAACAAAACAAAACAAACCCCAAAAACCACCAAAAAAACGCATACATCAATCCTTTTCCTCTACTTCTCAAAATAAAATTATGCCTTCATACATTAAACCTAGGTATTTCAAGAACGAAGTGTAGTATAAAACCACAATAAAGATATTTCAGGAGTTTTTTTACTGAATTACTTGTTTTCAGATTGTCACCAAGCGATAATTATTCTTCCAAACGCATTGACATGTTAACCATACATACAAAGTAGGCTTTTTCCATGTATCTCATTAAAAAAATAGAAGGAAAAAGACTGAAATAAAAAAGAAAAAAATTAAAAGGAGAGACTTTTGTAAAATGTCAGATTCCTCCAGGAGAAGTGATGTAAAAAATTATTTACAGAGGTCAATCTCAATGGAATTAATTTAGAGAGAAGCATTGGAAAGTGTCAGCACTGAAGATATTATATATTTCACTTATCTCTCACAGACCAAAGCATTAGTCTTGAGGCATTTTGGAATATTTTTAGAGCATGGTTTCACCAGAACTGACAGAAAAAACAACAGTAACAACCGAAAATATAGAGGGAGAACTAAAAAAAGAAAGAAAGATAATGCCTAATGGGATGTAACAGTGTTTGACCTGCTGGTGAAGCATTGACTTTTTTTGTCAGTGTTTTCAGCTTTACATGACAAATAATAAACATAAGAAAAGCTTTCTGTCATCCTTGATGACATTATTTAGTTTCCTAAAGAAAAATACTAAAATTATCAAAATAAGGTCTTGATACCAGCAACCAACTGATTTACTAAAATACTCTTTGAAACTAAAATTGCAGTTTGAAGTAGACTGGGAGATGGATCTGACAGCATATATCAGAAAGGCTGCAGAGTAGGACTGCTATCAAAGATCTTTTTGATTTAGGATTACTCTTTCTTGAATCAGTCTGGTGTATATGTTCAGGATTTTTTTATTCACATCTGAAATTCACAATACAAAAGTGATAAGGAAGTAGTCTTCATAACTGTTCATCCACCAGCTCCATTTTTCTGGCACTGCAGTTACAGAGCAAGGAGCCAGACCCTCCTCGTGTGTTAATTCTGCGCTGTTGTTCCAGGAAAATAACACATTTCTATATAGAAGTTCTACTCATGCACATATTCATACTTACTACTGTAAAAGTTCATTTTAATTTTGTTTAATTCCTACCAGTGACCTCTGTTAGCCTTCATCAGGTTTTCCAGTTGCTTTTCTAATGCAGAATATGTGCTATGATTGTGAACTTGCTCATGTCAGTTTTTGTTTCCAAACTCAAGTTAGATTTTCTAAGAACTGTCTCCCATGGCTTTTTTTCTGCTTCCATCAGCTCATCCATCAGCTATGCTTTGCTGCATGCAGTGGACAAGCTGCCAACTTCAAGTTTGATAATTTTTAGTTTGTTTCAGTTTGTTCCTTTGATGCACCCTGAATGTAAAACTGTTTCAACATGCTTTGGTTTTATTATTTATTAACAATTCCTGTCATGCACAATGGAAAAAACTAAAATGATGTTGATCTGATGGGATTTTTTCTCCCTTTCCTTCGACTCCCAAAATGTATTTTGGTTTCCACATTTGTGAAAATGTAACATAATGAATAACTTTTATTTTTATAAAGGTCTACTCTGTAGTCCAATATTAAATTCCGTTTTGGCAAACATGTTAGTGCACATGGGCATTGCTGAGGTGAACAACAATATCAAGTACAGGCTACAGTAAAAGATTTTAAAATTACTAGATTGATATTCATAAAGTTTGGGGATGAAAGAGCTAATTTAGATTAAACAAGGGCTGGTCATGAATAAACTATAGGATCCCGTAACCTTAAACAGAAGCTGGTCCATTTATTTTCTTTCAGTTTCTTTCCCTTCACTACCCAACATCAAAATCTTTGAAAAGTTAGAATTTTAAACCCAAGGGTAATACTAAAACCAGTATTCTCACAGGAACCCAGATGAAATCTGAGATAAATGTACAGCTCTTCTACATGACCATAGTTGCTGCTCAGAAATTTTAGGAGGCTTATCTTTACCAATGAACCAAAGGTCATATTACCTATCTAAAAATAGATGAGGAGCAGAGAATAAAATAGTAACTTGCTTGAAGTTCAACAGAAGGAAGGGAAAATAAAACACGGGCTATATGATAATTATTTAAGATTGCAGAATAGAGGATCTTCCTAGTGAGCCCACAAAAGATTAAAAGTCTCTCATACATTTAACCTGGCAAAAATTTCCAACCCATTTTTCGTCTGCCTTATTTAATTTTATATAAACACTCAGATTTCTGAGCACTTACCAAAACCAAATTGAAATCCTGGATGCTCATTCAATATTACCAAGTACCATATGTCTTAATTTTATTTTTGGAACTGTCTTTGGCAATAACATGCTGTCTGAAGCTCTGTGGCAAAGGCTCAGATCTGGTAGTTCTGAAAAGAGATTTCATGGGGGAACACTCTACTGATGATCCTGAATGGAATGTATAATACTGTGCAGCTTCTGCCTTGGCTTTGCACAGAGGCTGTTTTGGTGACCTGTTGGCCACTAAAAATAAGTGGAAGTGTGAATAGATCAGCAAAAAAATCTTTGCTGTGACTCCCACACAAAGGTAGAAGTAAAGAAGCTTGATAGACAAATCCAATAATGTAATTTCCTTTTGTCAAAGAATTTCTTTTACCATTTTCTTCCAGAAATTAGCTCATTTTCCTTTTTAAACTCTATGCTTGTCTACTGTCATTAAAAATACACATTGCATATTTCTCCCAGGTTCACATCTAAAAGGCACATGTCTGTGCTAGGGCAGTTCCATCATTTACCACTCTCTGCCTTAAATGACCACAGAAATTTGCATGGCCTGGAGGTCAGGGCCATTCTCCTCAGTCACCACAGCGCCTCTCACATGGACCTTCTCCATTTTTCAATCCACTTAACTCAGACTATCTCAAAGCACATCATTTTGTATACTTGTATGACAGGGACTTAAAAGCAGCGCCATTTAGGGAACACTGTCATTTTAGTCGTGTATGATACTTTGGAAATAATCTAGTTAACTTATTTATCCCATGTGAGACATCTCTCAGAGCACACACAAGTGCCTCTCTACCCTATTGCTGCTATGTGGAGTTGGGTGTTTTCACTTAAGCCATAGCTGAAGCTGAGGTTTTATGGAAAAACCTTACTTCTTATATAAATAAGTTCAGCTCTTTTGAAAATCCACCAGGAGCTTTGCTGTGCTGCTAGACCTCCTAAGCTCTTTTGAAAACTCTCTCTGCTCCAAAATATGCCTCCAATATTCCCTTGAGCACAGGAAGGAGGTTCCCTACATAGCTGTAATGAAATTACAGCAACAGCAGACCGGGCAGTTTCAGCTTCAGTTGCAGCAGCACACAGGTGAGGTTCTGCCAGGAGCCACTGCACAGTACTGCTGAAAATACACCACAGTTCTCTCCATGGCACTTTTACTGCATGAAAATACAGTGCCCTGTTCTGGGAAAATGCAGCTCTGAATGTGGCAACCTTCTGGTTAATTATGGTAGAGTTGCTAACTCTCCACCAAAACCTCCCATTCCATTTACTGCAGTTTAGATTACTTCATTAACCATTTAGAAGAAAACCTACTATTTCATATATAACAAAGTTTAAAAAATTATCACCTACTGCCTGAACCTTAAGCTTTGATTAAAAATTACTTTTTCTTTCATTCCACATTTGTTATTGGATTTTACTAATTTTACTAATTTTTATCTAATGTGATAGCAGAGCTGTAAAAAATCACTGTATAATAGTCAGCTCTAAATGAAATACAAAACATGTATCGATGTTTAAAAAACTTACCATCCAAATTCAACTGAATATTTATTTATCTTTTATTCATGAAGCATCTTTCATATCCCGTTTATGACCACGACTTAACATTAAAGAATTCCTTGTGAACTAAAGACAATGCCTGAATCTATAAATTTTTTTTCCATTTCCCATTTTCTCTCCCTAGGACAGCTTAAAATGCTTTTCATTGGAGCTACTACAGTGAAAATGTAGGTATTTCAGTCAAGAATGTTCTTTTTAAAATTAAAATTAACTACAACACTGAGTTAGCATACACAGTACAAATGCACCACAATCCATTAACTGAGGTAAAGCAAAGAGCCAGCCCTGATTTCCTGGATGCAGAGAGATTATTACCAAATGAAGGAATCTTAAAATTAGATACTGTAAGTAGAGAGAGATAAAGGTGAGAAAAAATGGGACACATAACAGTTTATTTGGTTTCCTAGAACCTACAAAGAATGTAAGCAAATTTACACCACCCAGGAAGGCTTATTTGTTACCCAGCACTAATTTGACAGCAGAGGAGCAGTACCTACACCTGCAATTAACACAGAGCAGCTAATGAGATACTACAGCTTAACCCACTGACTGATTGTATCAGTTTCAAACACCAGCCACAGTGGAAATAGTAAATAATATTGAGAGAAGAAACAAACTGACAACACATCCTCTAACCTTATTTTTAAAAATGAAATTTAATAGGAATAGACAATTCAAGAATATATAGCACCCAATAAGCACTATAGAACAGGTTGAGGGTTAAATGTGTAAATGACTGGAGCTGCAGGGTTCAAAAAGCTAAAGTTGAGAGGAGGATATGGGGCAATAGGGTGGCAAAGACCTCAAGGAGCAGAGTGGGGAAAGGATAGGCAAAAATGCCCAAGTGATGGCTGGAGCCAGAGAACTCCACATGAAGAGTAGTTTGCAGCTTATTTAATTCATGGCCTTGACAAATATTTTGTTCCACACAATTTCATTGCTCCAGACACATTAAAACTATGACCTTATAAATACTATTCTCCAATAGGCTTTTGATTTTGAGGACATCCTAAAATATTTTAAAATCAATACAATAACAAAAAATTCAAGGAAATTGTAGGGCTCGATTGGTTAAAGACAATAGTCAAAATGACTTTTTGAAAACAGTGCAGTCTTTTTGGCAAAATCTAGATCAGCTCTGCTTAAGAACATTCTAGAATTTGATTGCAGAGCAGCAGTAGAAAATGACAAGCAGGGAATAAACCACAGAAGTTAAACTGGGAGGTAACTTGTCTCAGTGACTGGAAACACGAAAAGCTCAGTAACAGCTGGCACCTCACAGCGCGGAAGGACGAGGGAAGGGAAATTACTTTCAAATCAAGTTTCAGCACAGCAGTGTCACGACTGCTCTCCCATTTTACTGCTGCTTCAAGCTTCAGCAGTGAATCAAAGAAGATCTCAATTCTGTATGCCTTGCACTGCTAATAGAATTACTCTAAATTTTTCTGTGTTTATTTCTTCATACTGTTGTGTTCATTTCCTTCTATCTCTGCGCTTTTATCTAGCTGGCTGTCTAGCTGACTGAAGGACAAGCAAACAATAGCTTCTATTAACAAATATTGATTTTTCTTAAACTGGGTGCAAGTTCACCCTTGTGAAAACATTACATTAAGTGATACTGTTTACATTAGAAAGTGATCATCTGGGATTAAAACCACCAGAAGAAAGTTTAAAAAAATATTGTATTAGTCACATAAATTTGATTGCGACCTCATTTATGAATGCTTCACGTTTTTTCTGCACAACTTCCTATTCAGTAATTTAGCCACAACAGTGGCATTCAAGTAATTTTGAGAGCACAATGCAATCTTTTGAAAACAAGGACTGTGAAAATCCCTACTGAAATAATTGACTTTTTGCTGAATATTAAAGAGAATATTTCTGCAAAACAAGCCGGAAAAAATGGAGACTTTTCTTAAGTAAAATATTTTATTCAAAATATATTGAAATAAATTTCCACTTTAAAAGTCAATATCTGTTTCCTCATGCAAACGTGTTTCTGTACCCAAGCATTGAGAAAAAGGTGACAGTGTCCTCCTTAGCATTTAAAGGAAAATGACTGGGGAACTCCTTAGTCTCAAACCATTCCATCCAGCAATTTATAGGTCAGTTTGGCACCACAAACACTTCCTAGAGAATTCTGCATGCATATCTCCTTCCTGATTAATTCCTCATATAAGTGTGTATTTACCTCTAATGTATATTTATGTATAAAACCCTTAAGATCCACTTTCAAGAGTTCTCCTATCACTTATTTACTCCATTTGTAGAAGCATTATGATATCTCTCAAGAAAATAGTTACAGTTAATTAAATAGCCACTGAATTAAGCGTAATTAAGGGGATATTAAAACGTTCATTATATGGCAATTGTGATGGCCACCATGGACCTTGGAATTCTCTGCCATCCCCAGAGGGTTCCCCTGATGCTCTGCAACTTAAAGCACTCTAAAAGATGCTGCTGTTGCCTCTCCATCCCTGGGCTCCTTGCACTTAGCCATCTCAAGGGAATTAAGCAGAGTCACAACTTCTGTCATTCCATGGCTAAAAGACGAAGCTTCATCTTCCCTAAAAAGGGGAAATTGCATATTACTGTGAAACAGTCTGTACCTCTGTTATGAAATTGTGTTCTGTAACTCCCCCTAAGCAACGCAATACCTTTAGGTTGGGATGGCCTCTGCATACAGAGATGGACTGACTGCATAACATTCACCCGAAATCACAGCAGGCCTGGCACATTTGCCTCACCTGAACCAGCACTTGAGGATATATCTTTTCAGAACTATTAGAAATGAAAAATAACATGAAAATAATCTGCTCCTCTATGGTGGATTTCTCAAATTCGAATAGGTCAAAGAGGTGAAATGTATGAGAGATACAAATCCACAATCTTTTATAGACTGACTGACATGACTTCATAAACAGCAAGAAATAGGAATACTGAGCAAACTAAAAGTTGATCCAGAGTTAGCAATGTAGGGCAAAAGGTAGAAAAACAGAGGTTCTCTCATTGTTGCCCTGATTTTTTCATCCTTATGATGTTTACGTTTTTGCACTAGAGTTTTCTCACAGACTGTAACATAAAGTGATGTTTTCACGTTCCTCTTTGGAGGAGGGACATTTGATGGACTTTCAGTGTGACCAGTGGGGTCAAAGAGGTGTCCACCTCATTCCCCAATCTCTGGTCATTGTCCAGGGTCTATATAAACCCAAAGGAAGAAATAAACACCCCTCTTTCTGCTCTGACACCCTGACAGTGAGAGTGTGGTTCTTTTCATGTCCTCCAGCAACACTCTCGTGACTGCAAAACATATAGGAAGTCCCATCTTCCTTTTCTTTATTTGATGAAGCTGAACTCTCAGCTCTCCATTCTCCTTGGATGATGCAATCTAAGCTCCCTCAGCCTATCAACTGCCTGGACTCCCCTCTTTTCTCAGCAGAAGATCTGCTGGCTAGCAGTTCTGAGGAAACTGAGCCTCTGTGTAGTGATCTGGCAGGGCTGAGTGAAGAGAGCAGAATGACTCACACTGAGTCTTCCTCTAATAGAATATTTTAAATGAGCCTGGTTTCCCTTTTATTAAATGGGAGAAAATCAATTATAGCTTATCACAATTCCTATCCATTAGGCTATTTCTAGAATAAACTCACACATCTGAACTTGAAGCAAGTCAAAGTTAAGCATACCAAATGTGTTAATAAGAAAAAGATGTTAACAACAAAAAGATTTAGCATTAAATTTCAATAAATGGGCATTTTGTATCACTGCTGCTTTTTACTTGACATTACTGCTACTCTTCTAAGTCTTAAAATGTAGACAGAAATTAGTTGCTAAAAAGAGAGAGGTGGCAGTGTATGGATGAATAACATTTCACAATCATCTTCAAATAAAAATCCACAAGTATATGAATTAATAAAAACTTGTCTCATTTTCCTAGTATGGATTTCTACAGGTTCTCAACCATCCCCTTTTATGTGTCTTGATGTAGTTTAATTGTTATAGCATTACAGATGGACACAAAGCCTGACTATTTGTGCATCTGAGGACAAGGAGACATGGTTAACATTGGTTTATATAGGCAAGAAACAAGAGATGATGTTCTTTCCTTTCCTTGCTTTTATTGCGCTTGTGTTCTGTTGGAGAAATTGATAAGTGGAAATCTTAACAATATTCAAACAATTCACCTTTGTGACTTTTTTCTTTCAGAAATATATGAATTAACAAATTCTGAAGGTAGAAGTCAACTAAAGGAAAAGACTGAAACTTCCAGAAGTCTGCAGAAAATTAAGTGAAGTGTGTGACAGCTCCCCATGTTGTCCCACTTGTAGGGCTACAAACAGAAAAAGATAAAATAGTCTCAGATCTCACAGAATCAACTGCCCCCTCACACATACAGACTCATCTGTAGCTTTCTCTCAAGAAAGATGACCAAAGGTTTAGCACATAAATATAGAACAGGAGGAGACAGCTAAATCCAACCACATGACCACTTCGCTGAAGGAATGGCAGAAATAGAAATGTAATGATGTGATGAGATTGCTCACCTCAGTAGGAGGTGTCTCCCCAAGTGATAAAGTTGAATTTAATCTGGAAAGATTTTTTAGTATTCTCCTGCACTTCTTTCTGACTTTCTTCCAGAAAGATATTCCTGAGGCATTACCACACATAATGTATAAATGATCTTTGCTTAGTATTACATTTATTGTAATACGAAGTATTTTAGAAGTTCATCATATGCCTCTTCATGGTGACATACTGGGATAAATTTTGAAATATAAGTCCCTTAGGTGACTCTAGAAGAACTTCTGTTGTGCATACAGATGAATGCTTAGAGAAAGTAGTCAAAATAACCTAAATCTTCACAAAAGCATACAAATATTATTTTTATCTTGTTGATAAGCTCAAGTTGCAATACTTGCATCTGTCCTTTTCATGTTACGGCATTTAAGACTCAATCCTAGGGAAAGGATTTTAAAGAAAATTTGATAATTAACATTTTTCAGGATAGTTTTGAATTTTAACTAAATTTCTGCCCAAATTATAGAGGGAAAGTTTTTCAGCTTTCAGAGTGGACCTACTTTGAAATGATCCTTTAGTATTCTGATATAAGCCCAGAAAGATTCATTTTGATTTCAATAGTTGGTTGAAACAAGAAATTTAATGTACAATACATTGGACAGCAGCTATTTAAATTTTCTTTTTCTTAACAACAACAAAATTTTTTTCTAAGAAAAACTCCAGAATTGCAAACTCAAGCCAAAACAAATTAAAATAAAAGTAATAATGCCTTGATAAGCACAGCCTCTAAAATAAAAATTATGCTCATGCATTTGGGAGAATGCTTATTGCTCAAGCTTTTTTCATGAGCCTTATGAAGGCTCACTACGAACACTGCTATTCAAAATTTTGGCCTCCAAATAAAACAGCAAACCCATATAATTGGAGAAAATTTCCAAGAACAACACACTTTTAGGATATGACTTCTGCTTGCATTAGTAAAGCACTTGCATCTGACATTCTTTTCATCTCCCCAAAACCAATTTCTAGTTTATTTCTGTGTACAGTGAAAATCCAGCCACAGTGGGGCATGAACATATTATGTGGAAATGTATACAGATGCTCTCACTCAGCACAACTGCTTCTGATGTTGGTGAAAGTTTTCACCAAGTGAGATAAAACAAAATTATTCGCTGTTAAATTCTTCAGTTGATATTTTGGATCCCAGGATAAGATACTCTATCTTTCCAAGGGACATGCTGGCTAAGGAAACTTTGAACAAGATACTTCAGCTGAAACAGATTTGGAAGGGACTGCCCAGACTATTAAGTTCTCTCTGCCCTCACAAAAATTACATTGTGCAATCTGTTTCTTAAACTCATCAAGCTCCTCCTAAATATTAGTTGGGTGTTTTTTCTCTGTACTAAATGGCTGTTCTAGGACCTCATCTGTGTGATAGCTAAAACCCACATTCTGATTTCCAGTCTCAACATACTCCCAGAACGTTTATGTATAATTATTCCTTAGCTTAAGCACTTGCTTAGTGCTACTGTACTATTTGCCAATTCAAGTTTCATTTTCTCCCATAAATTATTTCATCTTTCCAGATCTGCCTGCTTTCAGTAGTTTAATTACTCTGTACTTTTCTTTTTAAAGATATTTCTAAGGAAGTAGCATCTCTTCTTTAGTCCATATCACAAAATTGAGGTTTTTCAGGCTTGAGAAAAGAATATTGACAGAGGAATTAACAGTTCTCTTATTGAAAGCTAGAGAGGGAACATGGGTAAGAAACTCTTCTCCTCTATCCACAGGGGAAGGGACAACATAGAATGGGTATATGGAGGAAAGAGCCTTTAGGTCAGATACCAGAAAAACCTTCCAGCTGAGCCACTGGACTTGATTGCTACATTTCCTTTGCTATGGGTTTTTGTAGGAAGGGTGACAAGAGCCAGTCAGGGATGCAGCTGCCCACAGGCAGATGCTCTCCAGGTCACTCTCCACATTTCCTGCTGGAGTAAATTCAACTGTTCCAAGGGGAATATTTGTTATATAGAAAGTTGGAACTGATAGTGGCCATGCAGACCTAGTAATTTTTCACAGCAATGAAGATATAATGGAAATATCTCCAGGATCAATATCTTCTTTGTCAAGAAGCACCATTTAATGTCTGTCTTTTAAGATTCTTCACTTTAGAAGCACTAATAAAAAACTCTATGAACTTAACTGCATATTACTTTTTTAGGAATTAAGCCATGAAAATTCCCTTATTTTCAAGGGCCCTGAAATTACACCTCCTTGTCATTTTCCTCCTCTTCAAAAAAGCCTGAAACAGCATTATGTAGTGTCCTGTTCTTAATTATTGTAGGCTAATAGCACACAACCTTCAAATGCTGATTAGAGAAATATTGATTATTTTTATTTCTTTTAAGTGATATACTGAAGTTATTTTTAAGTAAAATAAGAAGCCAAACTGAATGAAATAGGAGACGTATTGACAACTTTATCTGGATTGTGATCCTTTTGTGCTTAGTTTAATATAAAAATATGGGGTCGGTTCATCCTCTGTGATTGAATAATTGCAGAATGGACAAGGAGATTCTACCCAGAAGCAAAAGCAATGCAAGTTTGATGAAGTCACCTACATCTAAAATTACACCTCTGTAAACCA
Organism: Sylvia atricapilla; assembly: GCF_009819655.1. Taxonomy (NCBI): domain Eukaryota; kingdom Metazoa; phylum Chordata; class Aves; order Passeriformes; family Sylviidae; genus Sylvia; species Sylvia atricapilla. The sequence continues at coordinate 12,717,586 of NC_089149.1, forward strand.
CTTTTAACACTGAAAAGCAAAACAAAACCAATGTGGATTGCTATGCAGAGCACCTCTTTGGAAGTTGTGCCATTCAGCTGTAACTCCAAGAAATAGTATTTGGAAGCCAAAATCAAACAGAAAATCACAGAGAAAACTCAGGCACAAATCATTTGGAAATAAAAGCTACCTCAAAAGTTAATAAATGTACACCCAGGGTGTAAAACAGGGATTAAACCAGAAATTCCTTAGCAGAAAGGGTCTGGCTTTCCAGCAGTCTTGAAGTTTTAATGCAGAACAGATAAAGAGGAAGTTTTTATTAGGAAAAGAAACAACCTGGAAGTGTTTCCCTGAGGAAAGCATTGTGCATTAGCAGCATTGCTCCATCATGCACCGAGGACAAGCAACACTAGGACACTTCAACAGCGTTCACACAAGCCTGTGCCCCACAGTGTTGGAGTCCAGGACATCGCCTTGGATGGCCTGGGACTCGAAGAAGGGAATTTGAGCCCTGGACAGGGGGGTGTGGAGCCGGTCCAGGGGGCTCGGAGATCTTGGTACAGAGCCCAGGAAAACACCGGGTTTGATTTTAATCCATAGGAAAAGCTTCCAACATTGCAAAAGGAATTACAAAGCACCGAGATGTGAAAACAGTAGTTTAGTAGAGTAGACGATATGGAATTCAGTAGTTTTAGAGTTTATAGAATAGAGGTAAATGGGGACAAGATGGTGGAATTTGGGTGGTACCTCATGTACTTCTCCTTCTTCCTTGTCCTCCATCTTTTGGGGTGGTGATGGCACAAAGTAGTTAGAGTGGATTGGAGCAAAGTAGAAATGACACTTTTAGTGTGGGCACTGGTCATTGGCACAAAATAGTAAATAACCAACACGTAGTTATCTGTATAAATGTTAGGGAACATCCCCTCGAGAGGCAGTCACCTTGTGTCCCAGCTGCTGTCCAAACCTCAGCTGGAAGCAGAGAAAATTCTGAAATATCAAATAATAAACAACACGAGAAACCTGAAAACAGACCTTGAGGACTCTGCTTTTTTACACCGACGCAACTCAAAGCTTTTAGAGGGCCAAGGACTTTAAACCACCTAAATCTCGGGTGAGAAAACCCACCCCGAGACCACAGATGGAATTGCTTCCCAAATAAGGAATTTAGCAAACAAGAAGGATGAAAAACCACAGCCTATCATTGCCTTCTCTCCATCACTATTAAGTAAACTGAACATCATGTTCCTTCTGACAGCAAAATTTTGACAACTGCAGTTGAGACTGATGAGATAAATTAAATGCAAAGATAAACTTCGGTGTGCTTGGCTTCAAAGGCACCACTTCATTTTAAGCACCTGGGATTGCCAATTACACCTGCTTGAGGCCCTCTGTCTTCCTGCCTTCCACAGCCCTGCAGGGAGAGTTTGCCTTGCACAGAGTTCTCACTACATATTTTAAAAGTTGGTAATCCCTGCTGGCCAACATCTTTCAGTTTACTGTCTCAGGAAATTCTGCATACTGTAAAAGCATTATGGCTTGTGACAGAATCAGTCAGCATTGTTTCTTGTCTCTCTCCCTATGACAATTTGGCTCATGCTATTTCCCTAACCTGTCTGCTTTGTCTTTGTAGCAGCTTAGTATCCCCAAAAGCAAATGACATTTTACACTTCCATGTTTCCACCCGCCAGGGAAATATGAGCTGCAATGGAAAAAGGCACCGACACCAAATGCCACATGGAACAGAGAGCTGACTGAAATGGCAGGATCAGTCAGCATCACAGCCTGGTCTGTGGGATCTGCTTTTATTCATCAGCCCTGGCAGCACAGATCCAGCTGTCCTCTTTTCTTTGCAGCAACAAACAGTTCACCATTTGCCCTGACTGATCAAGTTCCACTGTGAATGCTACCTATGTTTCTGGAACAATTTACACTTTTTAACACACCCTTGCTGCACACATATTCTGTGATTACCCCATTAATCACTGCAAAATGGGAGAAAGACTGTTTCAGTGAAGAGAAGAACCATATACAGGTGGGGAACCAGCTCTCCCTGGAATTCAAGTGAAGCTGTTGAGAATAATGTACAAATGGCTATTTTTTAATCTGGAACATATTAAGTCTAAGTTCTCGCCAACTTCATGCCAACAGTTATGGATTAATTTCTAATCATTTGCTGTGCTCTTTTGCAATTTCTGACAGAGAAATGATGTATTTGAAATGCCTCATGTATTCTGTAGATTACCACTGTGAGCAGCACTGCTTTGACCTTTTCAGTAGGCTGTAATTTCATTTGCTGCCAGGGCTATTTAGGTTGTTCTCTCCTGCCTCAAGTTCTCTAAACTGCAGGTAACAGACAAGAATGGCCAAACAGCCAAACAACTACCAAAAATTAAAATTTGGTCTCAAAGTATAATAAAAAAGATGATGACACCTCACAACAGGAACTTTGCGTTGAAATGAAGTTTCACCCTGGTATTGCAGTTGATTCTGAACCCCGTGACTGGTGCCAGGTGAATCCACTCTCTAAAATGTCTCTAGGAAGAGTAGCAACTTTGTCTCTTCTCGGGTTTAGGATATTTCCCAATTTCAGATGACTCGTAATCTGTCCTTAGTACTGACTGAATCTCTTTTACAGTGCAGTAAAGTTTATATAAACACAGGAGAAATTCCTTGATACAAAGAAAACCAAAAAAAACCACAAAAAAAACCCACCCAAAACCAAAAACAAACAAACAAACAAAAAAAAAAACCCCAAAAAAGCAAAACCAAAACAAACCAAACCAAAAAAAAAACCAAAAAAAACCCACACCCAACCCCAAGCCATAAATCCTGTCTAAATATTTATAAAAAGTAACGAACCTGAAGACACATGAGTATAGACCCATTATTTGTGATCTGGTCTTTAGATTGCTGATATGTTTAAAATAGATTTCTTATAAAAACAATATCTCTGATATTTCTGGAGTATTAGTTATGCCCTTCCTTTCCACTGGATAAATTATTTTACCTTTTCACCTTTAAGCACATTATTAACTCTCTCATTCACCTCCATTCTCTGTAAAGTTTATAACATTAACACAGTTAATATAAGACAAGAACACAATTTCTTAAATTGTTAAATGCATGGATGCTTATTCATTCTATGCACTGCAGCAGTTGCAAAATTACTTTAGAGAAGAACTATTCTTTCTGTATAAGTTAAAGGCCCAAAAGGTAGCATGAAACATGGCTCTCTAGACAACAGCTGCTTGATTCAGTACATCTGCATTTAGAAATATTAAATTGAGCACAGGCAGTTCAATGCCTTCATTTCCTATTTTACTTTCAAAGCAAGGCTCAATAAATCACTTCTCTATGGAGTAAGGAAAGCTATAAATTGAGAATAACCGGGAAAATATATTTATTAAAGAATGTTCACTCTTTCTGTGGAACATAAATAAGTCATTACACTTTCTCTTAATTTCTTGCACCATTTACATCTGCTATGATTTTACAGATCTTCTCTTTACTGTGCCTCTACTGTCAGCACCTCTGTAGTACAGAACAAATACACAAGTGCTTTGCAGGCAATGCAGAAGATGGTAAAGAGGGGCCTTGAACCAGACAGGAAGTGCCTCTGGATGGGAATTAGACTGAGCAATAGGTAGAGCAGGAGAAAGAAGAAGGGGGACACTCAAAACTGACCAAGCCAGAATATTTATTTGTAAGCAGATGACAGAGAATCTGAAAGGAAAACCTTTTTTATTCATTCTTCAGTGTATCACAGCATTTTCTACATTTACCAAAGTACTTCCTTTAGCCACAGTGCTCTCATAATCATCACTTTCCACAGAGGTAACGAGAAAAATGGGAAATAACTACTTAAATTTTCAGCACCAAAAAAAGACTCAATCTTCTGATAAGCAAATAGGTTGCAACAACTCTCCTGTCACATGTAGTTATTTCTTGGTGACTTTCTGTTTGCTTATTAAATAGAATTATTTATTTCTGATAGAGTGTCACTGAGAGTTCTTGGAACATATTGCAAATTTGTGCCAGACTGCCCTACAGAAAAATGCTCTTGGAGTCATCCAATTCATGTGCTTAATGAGGCTGTGATAAAGAAGGATAGAGGAAAGGAGCCAGAATTTTTGCAGCTGGCAAGGGGATTTTTATGTTTATCCTTTTGTGGGGTTTGTGTTTGTTGGACTTTTTTCAACATTTGCTGAAAGTTTCCAGAACATGCCAATGCTTATAGCATTTTTCTCAAAGTACAGCTTTGGGTTTGATCACTGCATAACTTGTATTTTTCTCTGCTAACACAGTCTGTCCCATAGACAGATCATATGGTCACCTAGAACACAGATGGGAAGAATAATGATTCTTATTGAGAAGAATCTGTGCTGGGTTTTTTATTTTAGAAAATTGAAAACAAAGGATTTTACATAATCTTAATGGTATCAAATAGTAAGATCATTGAGAAAAAGCCTATTAATTTTAATTAATAATTCAGGGCAATACTTATCATCAGCTTTTCTTTTTTTTTTTTTTCCAGACAAGAAACCACGCCTGAGTCATGCAGCTCCTCTAACAGTCCTCAGAACCGTCCTGAACATAAAGTGGCAATAGGTGAACTGTCTCCATGACCACTGCTGTGACTGAGCACGTGCAGCAAACCAGTCCTGGATGTATGTGCCAGTTATCTGAGGCACAAACTGACTAAACCCAGCTGCACCTCTCTGTCTCTAGCCTCTTGTAATAATTTGCTCTAACATTAATGCAAACTCTTCCTGATTTTATACTGTTAATAGATCCCTTTGCTGGAACTTGTTTTCACCATCTAATGTAGAGCTGTGATCCTGATTCCATCAGGAGCCACCAAAATGTTAATCCTAAACTGCAGTAGGGAAAGAATACCAGTGAGATGGCCAAATAATGAAAAAGTTTTACTTCTAGATGGAGCCCAGAGGAGAATTGTACGATAATAAGAATTTCAGCATGTTTCTTCTGTGACCCAAATATTTTTGTAGCTCTCTTGAGATTCATCTATCTTCTCAAGTGCAGTTTAAAAGCTATACTAGGAGTTATATAAAATATGTTTAAATTGTAAGAAGGGTTACCTCATATTTTTCAATGGCTGTGCTCTGTGGTGCTTAAACATCTCTGCTGCCACTTGCACTGCTCACACCAAGTAACTTTAGGTTCTATTGTTTCCCTCCTAGCAATCAGATCCTGCTTTGAAGGGTGAGCCATAACGATGACAGGGTCTCCAGGAGCTTTGCAAGAGCTTCTAGTGCTCACACCAAGACATTGGTCTGGCTGTTCAGCCCCAATTTAACCAATCTAACTCCTAACGTTCACATCCTCAAAGCAATGTTAAAACCTTGAATACTAATTTGTTCTCAGACACTAAGAGCCTTACATGTAAATTACATCAACTGAAGTCACAAAATTTCACCAGTTCAGTAAACGAGGTTCAGCTTCTTATTAGCCAGTGAGTAACAGATTAAAGTATCAAGGAGGTAGAAACAGGTCTCAGTAAAAGAAGTAGCAAATGATAAATCAAGCTGCCTTCCTAGGATATGATGTTAATTACCCTTCACTGGTTATGGAGTACCCAAACTCTACTTAATGATGTGACTGTAGGCAACACAGAAGCTGGGTGCAGCTGTGACCTGGCGTATAAAACTGGTAAGAAGTTAGTGTGTCCTGCACACTGATTTGCTGGACTGGAAAACCACCCAAACAGAGTGGGGGTGGGGGTGGGGGTGGGGGGGGAGTGGGAAGAGGAGGGGGGGGAACAACAAAAAACCTCCTTTATGAGTTATCAAGAAGTCTTTAACAGATGTAAAGGAAACTTTGGGCTACAAAACCCTACACAGTTTTACTTTAAAGCTGTCTGGACTAAACAAATAATATGGCCTGTTTCTGTGGAAAAGAGTGTGTAAAGAAAGAAAAGAATGAACTTTCATTTGCCACACCAGTTTGAGTTCCCATATACCTAACAAAACAAATCAGTTGCCAAGAGCAAGATCTCAAAATTGCTTCTCTCATTTTTGTCTAAAGTAGTCTTGAGTGGAAAAGGAAGTATCTGTCAGTAGACTGTGATATATGCCACAGAATGGGGAAAATAAACATAGAAGTAGCATTAGATATTTTTGAAATGTGTCATTTCAGAGAAGGAGTGGCACGATTTGCAACACCATTCCTAAAATGTGACATTGGTGAGCATGGCCCATTCCTAAAGACAACTAATAACCAGCAAAACAAAACAAACAGGTTTTGAGGTGGTTATAATTCTTCAAAATGTCCTAAGCATCCTATCTGCTATACCAGAAGTCATCTACTTTGCAGGGCATTGAATCCCTTGGGGATTCATATCAGTATTCCTGTTGCTATTTTGGCATTTACCTGTGTTACCTATGGGGACAGAGCTGCCAAAAATGTATACAACCCTGTGTCATTATAAACACAGTAAATTAAAAAATGAGCAACAAGCCCCTTTCTACCTTTCTAAAAATCAGCAAGTTACATCAGAATCTGAGTGCCCTGAGCCTGTGTCCCCAGCAGAGAAAACTACAGCAGCCCCTTCTCAGTGCGATCCAGGGATGGGTGATGCCATAGAGGAAGGGGCAGCAACTTTGGTTAACTGCAATTGTCAGCTGGGAAAAGAGGGAAAGTTGGACAGAACTTCTGCTTTTCCCTCAAATACTGCACTACCCTTGAAGAGGTGGATAGACTTCAGGTTTGAAATAAGATAATATCTCTCTATATTTGCTATTGTGTATTTTATTTTCCACCAGATGATAATGACAGGCAATGCACATAGCCCTGTTTTAAGGTACTGAAGATACAGCTTAGGATCCAGAATTTTGGGTAGAAAACAGTAATGCTCCAACAGTTCCTGCACTATGTAGTACAGGCTGACTGGGGCTCTACCAATGAAACTGTTGGATTTGCTCCTGCCTGTGTGACTGGATTTACTTCCCACAAAACACTACAAATTTCTACAGATGCAGAGAAAACCATAGCCTTAGAGCACAGAGAAAGTGGTGGTGGTGGAGAGGGAGGAGAGAATGACAAGTTCTTGCAACATGTGAAGTTATTGATGGGTTCTGATAGCACAGCCAAAGGGATTTTTCCCTTTCTAGTTAAGTGTCATGGCTTGACACTGGGTGGATGCCAGGCACCCACAAAAAAGGGTTCTTGCTCACCCTCCTCTGAAACTGGACATAGGAGACAAAATATAATGAAGGGTTCATGGGTTTAGATAAGAACTGGGAGAAAACACTTATCAATTACCATCAAGGGCAAAACCAGGCCCAACTTGGAGATATAAAGTGAATTTATTACCAAAAACCAGGTCAGGATAATGAGAACTAAAATAAGCCCTTAAAAGCACATTTCTCTCCAGTCCCTTCCTCCTTCCCACTGACAGTGCAGACAGAGAGGGAATGGGGGTTGTGGTGAGTCCATCACCTCTGCTTTCTCTTGCTGTTCAGGGCGGGGAACCCCTCCCTTGCTGCTTTTCACAGAGGCCCCCTCTGTGGCCCCCACATTCCCAAAAACCAGGCCATTCAAAAACAAGAAATTAAAAAAAACCAAAACCAAAACCAAAAAAACCCCACACACCCCCAAAAACAAACAAACAAACAAACAAGAAAACCAGGAAAACCCCCACAAAAAAGCAAGCAAGCAAGAAAGCAAAAAAACCCAAAAAAACAAACAAACCAAAAAAAACCAAAAAAACCCCAAAACAACAACAACAACAAAAAACCCACAAAAAACCAGACCACAAACAAACAAACAAATAAAAAACCCAAACCAAACCAGAAAACCCCAAACAAACAAAAAACCAACCAAACAAAAACCAAACCAAAAAACCCAAAAAACAAAAAACCCACCAAGCTAAATTTAGGAGTCTAAGTAAGTGAAAAAACAATTAAGGGTTGTCAATTCACAACAGATGCAAGGCATGCACCCTGTAAGGATGTTTACATCCATGTTTTTCCACAGCATACTACTGAAGAGACAGAAACATAAAGTTTTTTAAAAAAGACTTTGCTCTAGGAAACTCACAATATATTATTTTTAAAAGAAAAATTTATATTATGTCCACTGCACAATTTATTGCACTTGCCAGAAGAAGTCCTGTGGACACACATCTAAAAGCACATATTTTCAATAAACATACATTGGCAGATCAATACAAATTAACAGTTTTCTGCATTATGAAATACTAATTTTATAGGTGCAGTTAATAAAACTTCTTTTGTAGCTGTGGGCAAGACCAGTTTAAAATGAGCCTCAAAACCTTAACCTAGTCTCCCTTTCAAGGCAGAATCATTATCCAGCACATCATCTTGTCTTTACACCTTATATTCAAGTGCTGTAATATATATTCAAATATATTCAAATAACAGTTGAATATATGGTGTAATACTGTTACAAACACAGTTGTTCTGGATTTGGTTTTGAAATAGGGCTATTTTGTAGTGCATGTGAGAGCTATCCAAGTTTCAAATCACAGATTTCTCTATGTCCTTTATGACCTCAAATACCCTAATTATTTAATTCCTTCTCCCCTCTTGAGCAAAGTGAGGAAAAAAATTGTTTGCAAAGCATTACCCAGAATTATCAGTAGAAAGCACTACAATTCCCAGTTCTGTTAAGAAGCCAACAGTGACCACCTAAAGCTAAAAGCTGTATTCTATATGAAAATTGGAAAAACAACCGAGTTGTGGTGCTTTACCTCTGTTGCTGCCAGTAACCCTGCTCATCCTTCTGGAGTTTGTTCCTGGTTTTACCTGAACCACCTCTCTAGTGAAAGAAAAATCTCTGAGCAGTCCCAACAGCAGAACAGAGCTGGATATTTGAGGTTTAACTGCTGAACGGCACTACATGGAAAATAAGGATATAAAGACAGCTGATAATATCTCCCAAACTCCTTGAATGGTATTCATAAGATAAAAACTTACTAGTTCATGTCTCTCCACAAGGTTAGGCTGTGACTGATTCTTGAAATATCATGTAGAAAATAAATTTGCAAAATGCTTCAATACAGGTTTTTCACAGTGCAGACTTTGCATTGAGACTGAAGCCCCTGAGAAGATCCCTGATTTACTGCAGCACATTGGATCAGCCACCGGTTGAAGGAGTGACTGCTCCCTCCTGTGGACTGTGCACCATCCCTCCTTTCACGCTAATATAGTGTACCCTGACTGGCACAGTACACAACAAAACCCACTGATTTTACCACTGAAGAAAGAAGTTTGATAAAACAGGAGAGCTCTAAATACACAGGGACACTACCAGGAGGGGTTACTGCACCACTTTAAATTTTCTTAGATCTTTTAGATCGCTCTTTCCTAGACCCAGGCTTTGAGAGACCCCTGTGTCCCAAAGCAGGCACTGGATCTGGCAGTGAGCCTGGCTCTGTGGTGAACACACACCACATCTGCATCACCACAGGGCAGGGGTTCACCTCCCTGGGCCGGACATGTGCCTGAACCCTCCTGTTTTGCTCCCTCTGCAGAAGTTGCGGTAGTCTTCATTTATCGGCAATTGATGGAGGGATGGGAAGACTGATTCAGTGATCAGAATTCATTTTTTTCAGGTTTTCCAAAAGCTTATATACCATTTCAGGAAAGTTAATAATTTCTACTACAATAGTTAGGTTAAAAGATCATAAAAGCAACTCATGTATTTTACAACATCTTTCTTGTAGGGGTTGATTGAATCTCTCCTCTTCCCATAAACAGGTGTAATCCCATATTCTTGTAAGAGGTGTGTTTGTTCCTGCCATGACATCCTGGTTATCAAACTAGCTGTGCTAATTAAGTCTTATTCTCTGTCTTGTGTATTCCCACATTCAGTGACACAGTCACTGCAGCACTTGACATTAGCAAACTACTTCTGATATCCTTTCCATGCTGTCTCTTTCTCCATAGAACCTGTTCATCTCAAATATTTGTATTCCAAGACAGCCAGATGGTCTGAGAGAGGCTCCTTGAAACCTCTACTTTTTAGTGCCAGATTAGAACATTTTCCCTTGAAAACTTAGTCTGTGATTTTTCTGCACAGTGAATGTGATCTTCATTGGCAGATAATGAGCGTTTGACTACTTTCACTCTGCTGAATCAATAAACACACACAGAATTTCAAGTAAGTTGAAATAAACTCATTTGGTTGTCTCCGTAAAAGTTGCATGAAAAAATTCATAACTTTGTTACATATCAACTTTACATCTGTAATTTATCTTCCCTTTTTAAAAAAAATTTCTTCTGGTCTTCTCCCAGTTCATCTTCCTTTTGTATTCATTATTTTTGTTCTATTCCCTTTTATTCCACTTGCCTTTTGATCTTCTTTCCAGAGGGCAAGAACTGATAGTGGTAGCACAGAGAAAGCGTTCAAGTTTTGGGAAATATGGGGGAATGAAGAAATCTCTCACATAAATAATGATACATTTCATTCATATCCTTGAACATCAGATTGAACAAAATTAATTTTTTTCAATTATAAAGAAATAAAAGTTTCCAATCTTGAATGATTTGGCACAAATGAAAAAATCTTGCCTTTCAAGCAAGAAATATAATTTTAGCAGTGCTATTTTTGCAGGTCTAACAATTAAGTTTTTAGATAATAAAGGAAGATTATCTTATTATTTGCAGAACTGCAATGTGTAAATACTATTTATTTTCAGAAGTATAATAGAATGAATTGTTAGCTGGTGATAAAAACATCAACGAAAATATGTGAAGCTTCCATAGATACTCAGTCTTTCATTCATATCTTGTTGTGGACACATGGTCACCATACCAAGTTCTGATACTGCATAAATTGGTGAGTCAGGCTGGATTCACATGGAACTTAACAAGCAACCGCTGTGAATAACATTTCTATTAAAAGAAGCACAATTCAGATATTATATACTTAGCTAGAAAATACAGTTTCTTCATATTGACACTTGGAAGGTGTTAAAATGTATTGAAAATTTATTCTTGTTCAATAGTGGCCTGATATGGACGAAGCAAGCACAATGGGATCAATTAAGTTCTGCTAACTGTCCAGATTTCTTGAGTTTTTGGTTGAAGGGCTTGAGAAGAGGTGGTAAATACTGACAGGATCCTCTTGCCTTCAATAGCACAGTTTTTTCTCTCCTTACTTTATGGACTAGCCAGCGCCTCTGAAACTTCTTTTATTCTCATAAAAGCACTGAGGGAATTAATGCCATCTCTTATTTATTGCAAATATCTATTTTGTTATTAGGAGGAAAATATAGTAATACATGTCATAAATTTAAATCAATCTACATCTGTATTTTTTCTGACAAAAGCAATAGACACAGAAGCAATGTTATCTCAGCACTTTTTTCTGTAACGCAGTTCCAGCACTGTATATTAACCCAAGCACAGAATATGGGGCCACGTGGCACAGTGCAGGAAAACATGGAATATAACCGCAGTGGGATACCTTGTTGATTTAGTAATTTTGCATTCATTACCCAGCCCACTTCTTTTTTATAAAATATGAAATTGGGCTGCTTAATTATTTGGGCTCCCAATGCCTCTGAGGGTCCAGCCTTTGCAGAGAAATGGCTTAAATCAATTAGCGAGACTGCGTGATTGGATATGTCTTGAAAAATCAAAAAGGTTTTAATAAGGGAAGAAAATAATACAAACATAAAGAGCAAAGGAGAGCACAGGACAGGTCCCATACACTTGCTACAACATCCCGAAAATGCGCTGAGTTTCTTTGTTCTCCTGCTTTAGTATGCAATAGTTCAGGTGGGCTATTTGGCCCCAGGCCCAATGAAACTGGCAACAGGCTTTGAGTTACACTTTCCAAGGCCAATCAGTGCCTCTGTGCTGGCACTGAATGAATTTTGGTCAGGACAAAAAAGATCTTTCTGGGTCCTTTATCTTATAAGAAATGCAAGGGCTGAGTCTTAAACCTTTCCCTGTGTGGAAACACCTTCTGAGGTTGTGGGGTACATGCCAACACTTAGTTTTGTGCAGCACTAAATATAGAACTGCACCAGAACTTTCCAACATTCCACTTGTATATCTGATTATTTTCTATGTTGGTTCACCCTTTTTAAGAGACAGATGAATTTTTTTTCTAAATAACTTCTGTATGTGGCATACTGGTTAGTATCGTACTTCTTTAAACTGAGAAACATACTGAATGTTAATGTGCTTCAAAAAGTTGAAGACCCAATGTACTTATGTCACCAAATAAAATTTGACATTAACTAAACTTAAGTCTTAGGCAAAACCAGAAGTTACTTAATAGTGCTGTAACCTTGCTAAGCACATACACAATTTCTATTTTATGTCAAGAGGGATTTCATTTCCCCTAATAATTGATAGATAGTTGTTTATCAGTTTCTAAGTACTTTTTCAAACTTATTTTTATATATTTTCATTGAAATCCTGTATGCTCATTACCTAGTTTTCCTTCCTTTAGCTGTGGCTTCTAAGATCAATTGTGAGCTATTTATTTTGTAAAAATATCCTAAAAATTCACATTTTACGTTGTGGGGCCACCCACACTATCAGTTGTATTTAGAAATTAACTCTCAGAACCATGTTTAAGGGCATTAGCCATGTGCTTTTAACAGAAAAGTAAGTATTTTTGGCGTGGTTTCTGTCCCAAACTTGGTGTTACTTATTTGCATGGCAAGTTGCTGATATTGAATTAAGAACTACAGAAATGCTGGATGAATTCTTATGAATACAAAATTACTTCATTAATAATATCTGCTATTCTAAAAGCAGCAGGACAAAAGAACTCTCACAAGGTTGTGCATGCCTGTTGTTCCATGGTGATATTTTAGCTGTCATTCATTTAAAGGAACTGATATGATTTTTACTTTTTGGTTCCTGAGGAGTTGGTAGACTGCTGTAAGGTGATTTTTCCTCATGTTATTTTTTGACTAATTAAATCAGTCAATAGGAAAATTCCCTCAGTTTAGTGTATTCTCTATCAACTTTGTACTCATGCTCAAGTGAAATTCCTTTCTTGCGGAAAGTGCAACCTTGGTGCCACACATGATAGTATATATAGGGTTAAAATTAAAATGATTCCTGCAAAGCTGGGGAATAGAACCTCAGCTTCACTGCAACCAGGATGTGGCTTTCATGCTATTGTTTTAACCAAATCAAGTATAACTTTGCCTGGGTAATCAGGGGAAGGGAGGATTAGGACAATTTGTTCTTAGGCCTATGTATCTTAGAAATAAAGCTATTCTCTACTAGGTCGGGTGAAACTGTACTTTATCATCCTATGATAGATGATATAATTGTAACGATTGTTGGTAGCTGAACTTGATTATTACCTTAATTGTGAGCATCACAAGGGAAGATATTTACCAAAATTCATGCTTGGGTGTACACAATAGAACAATGGGGGGCTTAATGATTAACAGAGTTGTATAATGAAAGGGTATGAGACTGTACACCTTTTGAGCCCTCGTTGGAGTTGGATTTGGGTCTGTACCCTGACTCCCAGAGCTCTTCAATAAAGTACCACAAATAATCATTCCGTGATTATGTGTTTCCTATGCTAACACACAGACCAAATCAGATCCGAGAATAAGATGTCTGAGTATTCCTGTTCATTTTCAATATGACAACTCAAATCTGCAAGGTCAAATTAATCAATAATAAAAGACCACTTCTCCTCACATCATCTGCTGTTGCTGTTAGGGACACGAAAGAACAAAGCAGGCAGCAGAAAGGTCAGCAGGAAAGCTCTACCTTTATTTTTCTGACTCCATTTTATATACACTTTGACAAGAACGACCAAAGATTGGCTACACAGGTAGCCACCTCTTTGACCTCATTGGTGAACATCACCATCAACCATCTTTCCCCTCCCAGAGGAGAAGTGTGTAAACAAAGTAGATAAATTCTAAAACTATGCATAGTTAACTTGAAGCTGCGTGAGAACAAAATGCAAACAGCGAAAAGCAGGTAAACTTGAGGCAACTATCTGCTAAGATCTTTTCTTTTGATTTGGTTGCAGCACTTTTGGCCTAAAACTAAATTGCTTGTATTTTCAGACTTCTAACTTCAGAACTATTTTTCCCCCACCAAAACCCACATGGCACACACCCAAAGTCTACCTTTATTTTGCAAATACTCTTTGAGTACTTCTCAGTTCTCACTTTCTCTAGGCAACTTACTCCCTAGGATTGCAAGGAAAATGTTTTGAAACTAGGTAAAAGACACTGCATAGATAAAGAACCACTGAGCACTAGGCTGCTGTATAAACCATCAGAAGCACAAGTTCACCAATTTTGTACACTCCACCCAAAGTATCTATGTGGTATAGAAAGGAAAAACGGACTCTATATAGAGCAAAGAACATCTCCAGCATCATTCCCAGCTGACCCTGACCTTAGCTCAATCACCTGTATGAATTCCATGAGAATTTCCTAAGGGAATGCTCAAGTTTGGCTGCCTTCAACAGCCAGGTTACTCAACATGTCCATAAAATAAATGTTTAACATTCAGAAATATTAATATTTTTTTCTGTTTTTACCTTTTTTTGATCACACACTCAGATACAATTACCTGTAACAGGAATTATGATTACCTCTGGCTCATGTTTTTCAAATACAAAACGAATAGGCTATTCCTAAGTACCACTAACCACCACTTGTCCTTTCAGAACTGTTCGGAGCTTCTTGTGAGTAAAGGACAATGACTGTAGCAGCATAATACACACCACAGCAGGCAATCCATACTAACAGAATTATGAGTTTGATTTGGCATGACTAAGGGCAGCTAGGGACAAGATTGCTACTGAAGTTAAATTACCCTGAAAACATAATCCGTGGTCAATGCTGTGCAGAACAGGGCTGAACAGGGAGTTTGTGCACACAGGGGTGCTACAGGGGTTCCTACACAATTCAGACATGACAACAGGAGAGCTCCAGAGCTGCCCTGGTGCACGGGAGCTGCAGCGATGGGACAGCAGCCCAGCTTCGGGATGGGACAGTACAGACCCGAATCCATCAGACCAGGGTTCATTAGCAAATCTTCACCACACACTGCAGCTCATTTAAAGCTCTTGAGATTTTGCAGGCATGCAGGAAGTTTCACTACTCTGTAAAATAGAAAGCATGTGCAATCTCTCAAATAAGGGTTTCTGGATAGCAAGTGATCATCATATTCTCTGGTTCTTTACTTCAATCTTCTTAATATGTAATCTTAATTTACTTTAGAGCATTTTTGTAGTGCAATGTCTCACTAGGATTATACAGGAGATTAAACCATATGTGGTATATAAATTGTCTGGGTTATTGCCAATGATATTATAAAGGGTACATGGGGCATTTAATGGAATACTCTAATTTACATTGTAATGGCTCTGTTGCAAACAGTGCTGTTGAAGGGACATAGGGTACCACGACTGACAATATCAGTCACTCAACTTCTTCACTGGTATTATATCATCTTCACAGCTCTCCTTTCATCTGTCCTGCAGTTACTGCTTCTCAGCACAATCATGTAAATGTCTCTTTTACTACTTGCTTGCAGTAGCCAAGTCTGATAAAGGTAAATTACTTAAGTTGTTTTGCAAAATGCCAGGAATTTTTATTTGTCCTTTTCTTTGGTAAATCCTTCAAACCAAACTGTCTGGCTTGTCTTCTATGCAATTATTTACAGAAGAAAAAATTTCAGTCCGAACAAAGTAACAGAGTGCAGTTATCTGTGTGTCACTTTTTGAACTCACAGCAGTATATTCATAAAGGACTCAAATGAGGTTTTGGGGTTTTTAAATTACATGAATTAGCAAATTAAATAAGGACAAGAAGATTGGAAAAACATTCAGATGACTCTGATAAAAATGCTCATTAAGTAATTTATGAGGAAAACTGAGATACTCATCCCCTTCCCTATCCCAAAACATACATAAGTTAATACAATTATATAATACCTGAAAATAATCCTCATCCCTTTTAAAGTTAGAATTTCACCTTTCAGTAGAATACCATGTCCCTACTGTAACAGAGACTAGTACCCAGATGATGTGGAATGGTGCACATATTGTCGGTCACAGACTGGCAATCTGTCTATAGAAGTATAAGAGAGTTCTATGCAATATTTAACAAATTATGTAAACATGATTTCTTTAAAAAATTAATTGAAACCGATCAAAAAATGGAGAAATAACTCTTGTTTACTGAAGATAAATGCACTTCATTATAATTTTCAATTTACTCTCACTTCATATAATAGGCCTGTTCTGTTTTCTAGGCAAGTTCTTTATCACTTTTTCCTCTGATTTTGATTGACATGTGCACAGTTTGAGTTACAGACATGTTAATTAATCTAGCAATGGAACACTATGACTGAATAGTGTTCATTAAATGGAACAATAAAATTCACTCAAAAATAAACATGCTTAAACAAGTAAACTTTGTTTCAAGAGCATGGACTTATTTTAATAAATTGATTTGGAAGTATAAGTGTACCATTATTCCAATAGTTTTCAAAGTAACACAGCTCAAATGAAAATGCCATTTTCTACACCAACAGAGCATGTAATGGTTTGTTGTTACAAGCACAGTTTAACTTCCACAGAAGTTGACTCTAGTTCCTTGAAAGCTTTGTTCTAGAAGAAATGGGTCATGCTTCAGCATGATGCAGCACATTGACATGTTGACTGGTTGTTGTGGCCCATTTTTGACCTTTATTTTAGAGGCATAAAAGTCACCTTTCTTTTCTATGGTGTGTTCCTTACTTTTAGTGGCTTGTATTGACTGCAAATACGGAATTGCATTCATCTGCCTTAACTTAAAATAGCCACTCAAAAAGTCTAAAACACACTTTGAAAATCAGTTCACAACACATGCCTACGTCAAAAATCTTTTTAGCATTCACTTACCTTATAAGAGTTCCAGTACATTTTCATTCTGCTATTACAAGAGGGAGAAATGCTTTGAATCCTGAGTTATTTTACATCCCTGACACAGTAGATGCCTTGTATTATTTAAATTACTATTTCTGATTAAAAGCATATTTTAAATGAACTCCGTATAGATACTCAGGTGCCACTCGCCAATCAACAAATGCTTGTGTCAGCCAAAATACTTGGGAAGACCTCCGTGAAAGCTGAGCGCACACACACCTCATATAAACCTGTAGAAAACTGTCACCCCTGGGCTTCAATGAGCAGTTAGAAGCTTTAAAGAACAATTGCACTTCAGATTAATATTTAAATGAACTCTCTGTTCTAACAGCAATGCACCATGTCCCCTTTTTCATCAGAACACTACTTGGAAATATGTTCTTCACAGTTCATTCTATCCCTGAAAATACTGGGAGCAGACTAACAGTACAGAAAGTGGTATGTAGCACTTTCAACATAGGAATAAATAATATCACCTGAAGTTCACTTCTGTAAACCCTTGTATTTGGATCTACAGCTTCAGAGTTATTCTAAAATTTAACCAGTCACAGCCCCTGTAAAAAAATAATTTTAACCTCTTTCTTTACCTGTCTTTTAAGGGCTGCTTTTTTCTTCTGTGCTCACACAGAAATTGCATACATCCTACAGAGCCCTGATCATTTGAGAGGCTATTCCACCCATTTGGGGTCCTTTAGGTGAATAAGTAGGAAAAGGCATTCCAGAAGAGCAATATTATTTACAACTGGCATTTTAAGAAGCACCAGCAATGTCTGTCCCTATGAATGGGTATCTGACTTAAGGTGTCTGAAATCTAAGTCTGTCTCTCTAATCAGAGACCTTCATCTTGGCTACCTCTGCATTCAGTGGGTATTCACTTCTGGAGGCTGACCAATCTATGAGACATGTGACTAAGGATGTTGATACAACTCAAGCATCCTTCACAAAATGCAGAAAACTACCTTAATCATTGATATTGATGTGGCCAGAATGGAATAAGCTACCTGAAGATTTATCAAGTCTCTGAGGATGTCGTGCACTTTTCAGAATGGCTTAAAATAATAGTGAGATGGCTCTTCAAGGGTTTTTTGTAAATCAACAGGTTTAATAAAGACAACCAATCAACGATACAGAAACAAAAGAAAAAGCTGAACACAGGTGTCAGTGAAATCTGATACTTTGCTAAAACACTCCAAAAAGCCCAGAGCACTTCTGTGCTAATCTTTAATTACTGAACGACCTAGGAGGGTTCTGCTGGCAAACTGTCAATAGAAACAGGTACAGGTTTTGAGAAACATCCCAAAGATCCAACTAGTGCCCCTGTGCTGGCACCAAGCCAATTACAATGAGAAGTGTTAAAAATGGGCCAGGAGACCTGCTCCTTTGAAAGGCCTTTATTAGTCAGCTCTTTCAAGGGGGAAGTCACCTGCGCTGTCACCGCTCCCGCTCAGGCTGCTGCTGAGGAGGAGGTGCCAGACGAATCTGCTGCTCTCGCCGCAGAGTCAGGAGTTCCACTGGGCTCATGTGGTCTAGGGGTGTCATCTTCGCCCAGTCTTTTTCTGGTCATGGCAAGGAGGCAGAAACAGTCCCTAGGTAGCTGAGGGTCTTCTCACTGTTTTAGTGTCTCCCTTTTATCTGGATTTTGTGCTGGGTCGCAGCTTTTGGGTCCTTTTGCCAGCAACTGCACTTTGGTTTGGAGTGGTGCACCATGGAACTCCTTGGATTTTCCTATTAGGCGGGGCCGGCAGTTCGAGGAGCCGGCGGGAATGGCGACAGTCTAGCTCAACAGAAGGTGAAGGGAACCTGCGGTTTTAGGGGGGGCGTACAACTTGGAATAAGGTTTGGAGGGTACAAATCTTGGTACAAACAGTATACCTTTCTTAACAGACAGGGCACAACTGGCATAACGTTTTAAACAGCATAACCTTCCTAACAAATGACAGACTGTGCCAAAAATGGGAATTTCTCACATTCTATTCATTTCAAGAAGAGTATGGAAAAGTCTAGTTTAATTTTCTTATATATTTAGAGGTAAACTGAAACTCTCTTCCTTAAATAGAATAATTTGCTTGGGTGTAGAAATGCATCACAGCGAATTATCAAAAAGTTATATTCTAAACCAGGTGAAGCAAATCTCATTGCTAACAGCAGCTGGGAAATACCTTCATTACAATCACTGGCAATGCAGCTTGATTTCCACATGTAATTCTCAAATAAAATCCATTCAATTTAAGTCTTTGTGAAATTTGCACAGGGTTAAAGTAAAGCTCATTGAAACTCCTTAAACTCACATGCATAGTGTCATAATTTGCGTGGGCTCCAAGCACAGACTCAGCTGTCCAGCTCAGGGAGTGCAGCAGTATTTCAGACAACAGGAACTGCATCCCCTAGTGCCCCAACTCGCACTGGGACTGCACATTGGGAACAGGGCAGAACTCAAGTGCCTTCTGGAAACTAATCAGGAAAGGCTCTTGATGTCCTGGCTGCTGAGATATTTCAGGTCTTAGCTCTGTCTCTAAACGCTCTTCTTGCTTATTAGCAGTCTGCCATGTTTCTGTGGCCTTGCCAATGTTTCTCGTCCCCTTGTGGCTGTTATACTTCCAGAGTGCAGCCAGCTTTTGCAGCTGCCCCCTCAGGAGCTGAGCACACACCCTTGCCTTAGTGGCTCAGGAAGCTGCTGCTAAAGCCTCAGGGACTAAAAGGACTAAATATTTCAAGAAAAAAAAATCTATGATCTGGGAGAGGCTGGTAAAGCACTTTTGAGTGAAAAGCATCACAGTTTGAACAATTCAAGAAACAAGACTAAAATACAGCATGACGGTGTTAATAAGACAGTGCAAACAATAAAGCTCATCAGAAAAACATATCCTTAATAAAGATATAAAGTATAAAACTGAATCAGTAACAGAAGGTTCTGGAAAGCAAGTTAAAAGAGGACATTTTCCTTTCAGGCACCTTGCTTTTATTTGTCACATTTTTTCAGCTAATGGAGCGAGAAACTACTGTTATTTCTCACATATTGTGGAAACAGTGAAACCTGAAAATGAACACAAACACTACAACCAGTTGATGGATACCTATGCAATTACCAGTGCTACCTTAGCACACAGGAAACAACTATCTTCCTTTCTCAGTTATTCCTTGGCCACCAAAGCTGCTATCAGCCTCTTGTACTCATTGTGGTCATATTTTTCTGAAAAACACGTTCTAAGCCCTTTCAATCTAAAGAAAACCTCTACACCATATTATTCCCCAAAGCAGATATTTTGTTGTATTTTGTATTGTTGCCTACCTTGGTTTCTCATCAGCTCCCTGCCAGAACACCTCTTGTGTGACCTGCCAGTGTGTAGAGCCTTGCTCCCCTCACCTGCTCCCAGGTGCATCCCATTAGTTGATGTTCCTGGTGCAGCTGGGGAGGAACAAGCTCTTCTCAGGCAGCTCAGCTCAAGCACAACAAAGAAATTTTGCAGCACTGTCTCAGGGCAGTTTGGAGCTAAATGTTTGGACACTGAAACAATATATTCTGTTTCACTTCTCTCAAGAAAACCAAAAAAATCAGCCAATCTAAAAGCAACTGAGAAAATTACAAAGTTAGCAGACTTAAAGGTTTATAACCCTGTTGGAACTGATATGGGACTTTTTACACCTAAAGATAATCGAATGCACACCAAAAAAATTACGAATATTTATTGAGAGTTTGCAGTAAAGGCCTATGTTTTTGCTAACCAGGGGAGAAAAAAGTGGCAAAGTTGAAGTACTTCACCTATCCTACTTCTGCTACAGTTAGGATTTTGTTGGGGGTTTTTTTAATAAAAAAGCTTCTGCAAATGACTAAGATTCAAAGGTGCAAAATACAGTATGCTCAAATGCAAATAATTATTTGAATATTGGGTATGGTTCTTCACTTTTTCTTCTGTTCTCATCATAGCTAATTTCTTTCTGTTTTTCCCTCCAGGAAGGAAACCTGATTAGAAACTGGACTTTTGAATCTTTTCCAGTAATTCTATCTTTAAACTGCCCTTATTTTTTTCACCCCTGGTTTCATTGCCATGGTTTTCTGACTGTATCAAGCAAACTAAAGAATGCCTCAAGTTATTTGAATTTAATACTTTAATATCAAACACATAGAGGCACGCTGGGAAATATTCCTGAAGCTTCTCTTTTTAAAAGTCTAAACCTTTTTTCATCTTGAAAAATTCATCAGCTGCCCAGAAATATATAAACCAATTATCTGTAGGGCTAGACATTGTGACTCAAGTAGGATCTTCATCAAGAACAAAGGGAAACAGGTTGGCAATACGAAGGTTGCCTGGTTGCAGTCTAATTAAAAAAGAGACAGACAGACATTTACATGCTTAAGCACTGTTCCCAAAGGTACTTGACTTCTGTGTACATATTAGCAGAGTCTTCAAAGACATTTAAATATTCACTAGAAAAACTAAAGAAGTCATGATTAATTGAAAGAAGTAAAGCTGAAATAAGAAATAAAAAGTTGATCTGAAAAGGTTTAAATATGCAGAATTTTCTTTTGAGTATGGACTTAAGAAGATGATATATGGTTTTAAATTCTGGTGTGGATCATATGTGTGATCCAAGCAGTAGTCTCTGGCTATGGTCCAGAAGAGTATGGACCTTAGAAAAAGTTCATACTTCAAGGGGGGTATGGACTTTGGAAAAAAACATTATGTAATTGTTGTATCAGATCCTGATTAGACACAGAAGATCTGACCTATGAGAACAAAGGCAATGGTAAAATTTAAGAAAAGTAATCATTCAGTTGTTCAGAATAGTGCCTGTCTGGGATCTTCCATGTGCTGTTAGTTGCTTACCAGATCAAAAATAAAAGACAAATTCTGTGAGCTGTGTAACCCTACAAGATGTTCTGGTACAAACAAACACAAAATCTGGATTCTTTCTGAACCAGTTTTTGAGTGACTTGATGTAACAATGTATCTGAATAACTTAGGCTATTCTGTGTACCAGCCAAAATGTTCCAAAATGTTTGTAGATAACAAGCCACCTGCAGTCTTGTTTCCACGGCTCTCAGGAATTCATCAAGGCTACTGGGACAACAACAGGACTAAAAGTAAGGACGTAGAGCCTGAGAAACTGTCTACAAAAATGCAAAACCCAGACAGAGGACACACAACCTGATGATGGAGACACTTGACCAATTTGATGTCCTGCAGGATGTGTGCCTGCCTAGTGAACAAGTGGCTCAGCCAACTGAGAGATACCTGTACACGTGGACAGTAGTGCTGGAATCTATAACTATAGTGTCATGTAAACAACAAAAGGCTTCTGCTGAAATCATATTGATTCTGTTATTCAGTTGCACATTTTCCCCTGCAACTTGAAACAAGCATTTTTAAATTATTCCATTTCCCCACTGCAAAAATCCAAACAGGCACAAATCAGGGGCAAAGAAAATGGTGATTCATAAATGATGCGGTCTGCAGTGCTGACACCAAACATTTAAAAACTACTTTGTGCAGCAATCAATAATGGTATTACTTCTCTAGGGCCCATTGAGAAAAGGGTACAGAAATCATCAAGCTTCAGTAAGGATTGGATTACTTCTTATATATTTGAACATCCTTGTTTGTATGAGTTTAATAACACATGATAGTATCAATAAAATTCTTTCTAAAACACTGCAATTAGTTAACATTTTAAAATGTGTCCCCAAAGCCTCCAGAAGGTTTTTATGTTTCAGAGATAGAAAACTTCAAGCAGTAATTTTATTAAGTATTGTCTTGTCTGGAAAATCAGTTTGCACTTAGAGGTGGCAAACTGCAGACAGATTTGGTGTATATTTTGCAGCTCAACACTTTTTTGGGGATAAAATGTGTGATTGTGCAGTGGAATGAAAATTGTATTGCAGAAGAAGCAGACAAGTGGTAGAGAAGTTGTAAAGAAACAGTCAGAAAAAGTGCTTTTAAGTACTAGAAATATATAGGCAATTATATATTATTTTGCTCACTGTGTCATTTCACTTGAAAACAAAACCAAACCAAACCAACAAATAATGTGCCCCCCCCAAAAATCTTAAAAGACTAAACAACAATAAAAGAAACAACAACAAAATCCCCAATCCCTCTCCGACAATAGTCTTAAGATGGATATACTTAAGATGGCCTGCTTGTTAATAGAAAATTCTTTCAAATTCTGAGACAAGAAATAGCATAAACTAAAAGCCATGAAGATGGACAACAAAACCATTTTCTATTGTATTGGCACCATCTGAGAAATATGAAGTAAGTCTAATGCTATTTTATTTTTTTAAACATACAGAGTAGCCAGGGATTTAACTGCAACTCTCTTACAGAAATGTGTATATTACTCAGGAAAGGCAAACTGATTTTTTTCTTCGTACAGTATATAGATGCTGATTTCTGTGGCATTAGAATTTAAGGATATAGTTTCATTTTATGCTCTAAGTAAGAAGGATGTAGGCACTACAAATCTGTATATTTCATAAAATCTAACATCAGTCTTTCAACTTTCTGATGAAGAACAAAAAAATTAAATAGAGGGCAAGCTCATCTATTACTTGCAAAAAATGAGTTAGGATGTTGAAAAGATAATATTTTATTAATTGGAACAAGAATCTTTTTTCTAGGCTCTCTGAAAAATAGTTACCCTTAAGCTCTTGGTATAGGAGCATTTAAATAAAGTTTCTGATATGCTCAAGATGTGGACTTTTTTCTTTTGGTTTATCTTCAAACTTGCTTAAGAAGAAAGCAAAATCTTCTTAAGCAAACTTGCTTAAGAAGAAAGCAAAATCAGTTCTTAGAGCCTGATACATATGGAAAACCAGTTTATGGAATAAAAGAAAGTTCATTGATCTACATCAAACTGTAGTGTTTTATTAATACAGATCTTTAGTCTTAATATGGGTTCAGCATTTGACGTTTTATGCATTTTTTGAAACAAATTTCAACACTTTCTGTTTATTAAAAGCATTTTGTCACTAGAATACAAGATCGTATGGCAGAGAGAACTGAAGCTGAATCAAAACATATGATTTGCTATCCCTTTTCTTTCACATGAGAATCCTGGTGTGCATAGAAGCTCTGTGCCAGAAACATCAGTCAATTGTGATTTGATGAAAGCAAATCTGTTTGCCAGGAGCTAATTTGTGCAAAAAACTTCTCATGAAGTGCTACAATTTAGACCTCAACTCAGAATAAACCTATAAACTTCATACTTCTTTGTATCTCAGGTTTTGCCAGGAACGTTTGTTTTAATAGTTGACAATGTTGATGACACAGTAAATCTTCTTGCTATGAAAGTAAACAAAGGAACTATGCTTGTCTTGGGAGATGTTTGGCTATTTAGAAAGTATATTTATCCCTGTAATTATGTAATCTTCAGACTGGGATAGCAGTGGTGTTTTCCTTTTTGGTACATAACTGACAAAACTGTTTCCACATGGAAAAAGAAACTTACGACAACAGTGTTTTTCCCACCATCCTCTATGTGGTTTATCAGTATTCTAATCTTCCATGACTATAGTAGAGATTAATATCTAAATGTTGGATTACAGGCCAGTCTTGTCAGCATCTACAGCAAGAATGTGAGTGCAGGATGTCTGATTTAGCAAATCAATTTAACAATTGTATCAGATCTCCCCTGTACTTTCCATAGTGGGCTGTTTAGCAGACAAGCCTTGAGGAGATTGAAGGATGTTCCTACTGGTACATTTTAAATCCGACATTATTTCCCATTCTATAAAGAAGTATCAGTCTGTCTGCATTCTCAGCTTCCACATACAGCGTCCTTTCACCTACTTGTTTTCTCATTTTGCAATTTTATAACCATGAATCATTACATCTAGAAAATGACTTGCAGGTCCATCCTGCTTTCTCAGCTGCTGTCTGCAGATTGATGTCCCTCTGAACTCCTCTTTTATTGTGACACTATTCCCATTAACGTATTATTACGAAATCCGATATTACTCTATTCCAAGTAAGAGTGAAGAGATGACCTTTCCTCTGAATACACCAAGTGCTGCCTGTGTCAGGCAGCTGAGCTCTCAGTCCCCCTCTGAAGCAGGATGTGTCTGTCCTCTGAGGTAGTGCAAGCAACTGTGAAGCATAAAACTACTTATTTTGCTAAATAGCTGTTATGAGTGATTGTTTGTATTACAAGGGAGTCTGGGGAGCCCAGGCACAGACGAGGATATTGCATGAACCTGGAGCTAATTCTTCACTGATAGTAAAAGAATTTGTCTTGATAATGAACTAATAAAACCAAAGTTCTGAAGATCTAGCAAATAGAATGGGTGGTAGCAGATGTCAGCATGTGTCATGTGTTCAGTGTCGTGTTTTGTGTTTGTTCTTGGCAAACCACTGCAACTCCTTTCATTCAGAAATTATGCTGAATTTGTAAAATTTGGGAATAGAGCATGTGATTGATAAATACCTGCTGGTGTAAAACCCAAAATAACTTCCTCACCTTTAACATTACAATGCAAAAAAATTAGATTAGAAGGAAAGTCTACTTTGTTTACAAGAATGTTTTGACTTATTTAAGCTGAAACTAAAATTTCTCGGTTTTTCTTAGGAAGATGCAGGGAAAATGTGAAGGCTTTTTATGCCAAGAAGCAAACATAACAGTCTCTTTATGTAAGTCTAGGCTGGACCATTTTGCCATTTTTTCTGCTGAGGGGAAGATAGTAACTTTTTCGAAGAACTTACAGTGTGTGATTGAATAAACACTGTAGGTGGTAGGCAGATTCAGTGGACCTTGAGAAAGTTATTTCAGTGATTAATCTTCATATTTCTGACACCTCTGATTCCTCAGCTCCTAAATATGATAGAAACAGCTATGTGAACTGCAGTCCATAATGGTTTATAAAATGTAAGCACGGTCCCTTTCCTATGATGCCCAAAATGGATTCTTCATCTTCATTGCATTTAGGCAGTCATTAGACAGTAAGTTGTCTGAAATCCATCCTAGAAATTTTAGGGAAAAAGTGAGGCCTTAATATCTGGGAATAGTACTGCAAAGTGTGTCTCAGAAAAAAAAAAAAAAAAAAAAAAAAAAAAAAAAAAAAAAAAAAAAAAAAAAAAAAAAAGCCTTTTTTTTGTAAAGATAGACACGAAATCTTGGAGTAATTAATAATTTCAGGATATTAACTTTCTTTGTACTGGCTGTAGCTGTATTGTTTAGGAAAATGTGGGGAACTGTACATCGGAATGCAGGTCTTGAGTGGTGGGGAAAAGAGGGATGTGGTTTGTGGTTTGTGTGACGAAGCCTTTGTGCTGCTGTATTATCCAAAGTCTGGCTTGTAATCTCTTGCAAAGAAACAACTATATGAGTAAAGTTTTTACATTCAGGTTTAATATCCGCAGAGTAATTCCTGTCTCTGTGCCATGAGCAGGGATTTCACTGCTCTGCTGATAGTGACACTGTCAGGTCAGCCTAGGTCGGCAGTTTTGCCGTAGAAAAACCTTTTCTTGCAAAACTCCTCCCTAATGAACGTGCTTTCTCCTAATGAATTCTTGGTTTGGGTGTGGGTTTCTTATACCTTTATTCTTATGAGCATCCATAACCACACAGAGAACAGGTCATCTCATCCCCTCCGGGCTGGAACAGCTCATGCCCAGCTACCAGAGAGGAGAGCTGTCTCCTGGTGGTCCAGGTCATGGACCAGCATTTTTCTCACCCCTGTCTTACACAGTTTCAAACCACTTCCAGCACTAACCAGTGAGTCTGGGAAAGATCATCCCGCTGGTAAGCCAACATGACATTGCTCAGCAAAGTAAATGAGGACTCTTCATTCCTGTTGGTAGGCATAATTCTGAAATATCAATATACACACCTCTCTTGTTCTGACTGCAAACCCAATAATTTCCAGGTTTACTCTTTTTTTTTATCCTAAATATCTGACTTAAAGATCATACTGTGTTTCTTAGGGAACACACAATCCATAATACCAACAACGAATGCTTAGCCATCAAACTAGAGCAAAATTAGGACAATTCTGTTTGGAAATAAGAACCTGCCAATGAAATATCTCAAAGGACTGGAAGGAAGAAAACATATTTTTATCTTTTGCTTCGTCACTCAGATGACCAAAGAGACACCTGCAAGACTTGTAGTAAGCTACAGTCAAAGGAAAAGAAATAATATATCATGTATCTTTTCACAACTATTAAGGTAGCAAGATTTTAAATTTATCTTTTAAAGAAAACAAAGCAGTGAAATTGATTACAGCCTTGACATTAATTATTTGTGTGTGTATGCACACATATACCAAAAAGCATGGATATATGTTTAATGGAAATACATTTTCAAAAGCCTAATTTTTTCAAGCATGAAGTTACATCATGGGGTGAGAGAGAAAAAAAAGAAGACACAATAGAAGATTCTAGTCTTCAGACTGTTAGTGTGATAAACTTCATAGACACCATGTGTCCTAGAAATACATAACAGAACTTATAAAGCATTTATAGAATTTAGCTACTGTGAAAATTGCAACTGCTGGTATCTGGAGTAGTAGAAGATTCATACTTTTTACAGAAGATGACATCTTTATTGCCTTTGCTGACTATAACCAATCCTTTGTAGGCAAAAGAAAGAAACATGCTTGTAAGAAATGTATAAGGCTTGAATAAGTCTTTTGAATGGAGATTATGTGAAACATTATATTTTATCTTAAATATTCTACTTTTCAGTAAATTATAAAATACTGGTTATTTTTAATTTGTTTAATTTTAATCCCAAAGTGAGAAATGTTCATATAATCCATAATCAGTAATATATGTCAGGGGTCATTAGAACTCATAATGTGAAGTTAAGCAGGGTAAACATTTCCTTCTCTGGATTATTGCTTGATACAGGTTAGCACATCGTCAGAATGTAATGAACCATATGTAAATGTATCAATCTCTGAGGTCCAGCTTTTGCAGAAAAGTAGCTAAAATTAATTTGTGATACTGCTCTTCAGAAGTGTTTTGTAAAGCAAAAGGTTTAATAAGGAAAAATAATAAAAGTTACAGAAAACAAAAGATAAGCCGTGCACAGGTGTCTGAGAAAACATCTGATGCCTAGCTAAAACACTCCAAAAAGCCTCTCCTTCCTTTGTGCTTCTTCCTAAAGACTGAATGTTTTAGGAGGGAAAACCTGGCCTGCTGCTAATAAGGAGAGATACAAGGTTTGAAGAACAAGACAAGGTCGAAAAGGTGTTTATCTCTTGGCCCTGAGCCAATTACTGCCAGGAGGGTATGGAAAATGTCCAGAGGTAAACTGAAACTCTTTCCCTCTTTGGAAGGACCTGCTGGGGGTGTAGAAAATGCTGTACTATAACTGCTCATCTCTATGACAGCAAAGTTAGTGCAGCATATAGTGCATGAAAAAAATGCCACTGTATGAGTTAGAGAGGCTGGAGCATAACATTAATATGAAAAACTCTCTGTATTTGTTTGTTCAATGTCACTACTATAACCAGCAGATTTTCTGTAAATCTTATCTCACCCATGTGAAAAAAGTTTCAGAAGGAGGAGTCAAGATCCAACTATCAGATCCCTTTCTCTCCCTTATGTGATGATGACTATGTACAGTTGTTCAGGGTGATGCTGCTAAATGTTGGACACGTAAAACACCTGCCCTGAAGAATATATTTGGTTTTGAGAAAGAAAATGCAGAGATAAGCATAAAGGTCTGAGTTACTCAGCAAAGTGCCTTACCCTCATAGCCAAATAACCATCATACCCTTGGAGGGTTGGGATAAAGAATAGAAAAAGGTGGAGAAGGAACAGTTTTGCTCATGTCCCAGACAGCAGAATTGGAAATACAGTAAAGACATTGCTGATTCAATTTCAAAATCCCTTAGCAGACCCCTTACGGAGGTGTGGTGTCCTTGGGAACCTCTTGCTGCCTTGCCTCGGCCAGCCCTGGCACTGCCCGCAGGGAAGGTACAGCTCTGTGTGCTGGCATACTTCACTGATCCTGTAGGTTCTTTGTCCTGCACAGTGTGAGCAGTGACAAAGGAAGAAAGGGAGGACTCTGATGAGGGTACAACCTCTGGAGTTTACTGGTGCCCCGCAAAGGACACCCTCACCTCCACGGAGTCTGCCTTGGCAGAGCCCAGACTGCCCCAGTGCAACAGCTTAAGAACAGGAGAGGAGCAAGGGGAAGGGTAGAGCATGGGACCAATCACAGATAATTAGGAATTGGCTCTGCATATGAAGGACAAACAAGGGAACTGGAGGGAAAGGAGGGAACAGCTGGGGTCCTGTCCAATCATTCCACGACCTCACTGGAACTTTCTAGACCCAGGGTGAGGCCTCGAAGTGACAGACAGGACCCAGGGGTTATCTAACACAATGATTGATAGATAACAATAACTTGGGGTAAGCATGGGGGATACACGGAACAGACCATTAACATACATATAGCAATATGAGAACAAACCATTCATACATACATTAAACTGATAAAACTAAAAATGCACCACTACAACCCTTGAATCTTTTCCAGCACATTCTCTTTTTTCTCTCGCTTCTTAGCTTATCCCATTTCTTTGCTTTGTAAGGTTCCCAGCCTTGTCATTAATTCTGTTTTTGCACAATGCCTGTTACCATAAATCCCTCACCCTGGCTGAGATCACAGTGTACCATTTAATTTTGTTTTGGCACAGGATAAATACTGCTCTTATGTTGAACAATGACCGTGTTTGCCAAAAAAGTAGGAATAGAGCGCAGGGAAGACATGCTCCAAAATCAATGGCCTTGCAAAGTGCTCTTTCTCAGGCTTAACAAGAACACTCAAGTTCTCTCATTAAAAAAACCACCACAGACAATACAGGTATCTGCTGAAGGCTGAGATAAATAACCTGGAGATGGTAAAGGCAAACAGATCACCTGGAGTTGTAACATATAGTCTGAGATACTGCTTGAGCCTCTTATTTTTCTAAGAAGAGTGGGAAGAATGAGATTAAAAAAAAAGGAAATATTGACTTCTCTGGACAGAGACTGTGCAGGCTATGGCTGCCCACAGTGCATTGTGCCTAGCCCACAGCTTTCTTCTCTCAGCAGCAAATTTCCCACAATATTTGTATAGCACTGCAGTGACAAGGGTGGGTTTTTTCCTTCCCTAACCATAGAATTAATAAATAGTAACAACAAATTTTAACCTCAAAACTGATGAAAATGATGGTTGACATCTTTCAACACTCTGTAATCTATATCTAGCTGAAAATTGGGTTGTCTTCTTTCTAACTCAGATTTTGTCTCAGCTGATTTTGAAAAATATTTCTGCTGTTTTGAGTTGTCTTTGGTAGCTAATTTTCAGTAGGAGCCCAGCAGACAGAAGGAAGCATTACATTGACCTAACTGGGGTACATTCACCATGAAGACAAAGCACAGGGGTCAGCTTGTGGTAAAAGTGGGAGAAACAGATACATCACACAGAGATGCACCTTTTATTCTCCAAGAAAATTGAGTCCTTTTATCTCGCCATGTATTTCTAACCCTTCTGCTGCCTTTTGCTATCTTGTGCCCCTGCTTATTTCCTGTAGTGGCAGCAAAACAATTGTACTAACAGTAATGTACATCTATGGAGTTTTGTGAATTGGAGGGCTCTCTAAATCTGCTAATCTGTTTTCTTTCCTTGCAAGGGGAAGGGCTGAAAGATTTAAATAGATTTTTTGCTGGAGAAATGAAAAATGGAGGTGACATAAAACATAAGGTGCTGAAGAACATAGTCAGATACAACCAGATGCAGTAGAACTGCAAATGCAAAATGTTTGCAATTCTGCACTGACATCACAGATTTCTTGATATAAAGCTCCATGAATTCTCTGCTTTCTTTGTATGTAGAGGAAAATGCAAAGAAAGAAAATAGAATGCTTTCTAGCATGCTTTTTAATGACTGGTTTGAACTAAGATACACAAACATGCATCTCAGAAATGTACTTCTTAAAAAAATCAATCAGATCCATTGATAAATTCTCCAAGACATTCACTGTAATTTGATTTATAACAATGTAGCATAACTTGAATTCTTGCCTGTATAAAAAAGATCAATGTAAAGTTGCTATTACAAAGATTTATTCATGAATACACAGTAGTTTCTGTCTGCCTAATTAAATCTATGGTATCCAAACCAATTAGATTGGGTCAAAGTTTGTGCACAAAGTAGCTGGCAAGTGCTGCCTCTGCAGTGCCATTTATTTACGGCAATTTGTCATCTGCAGTCTTAAATGATGAGATGTTACAAAGAGAGACATTTCTTTAACATTGACAATGTCATTTCAGGCATCCTTAATGACATGATAGTTTTTATTGTTGCAGTTTGCTATCTCATTTCTTCCCAGAAATGCCTTTGAGGCTGTTCAAAATAAAACAAAAACTCAGAAGGTAAAAGTCACTCGTAATTCTTCACCTGCTTCTTCATAGCTTTGTTGTCTATAGAAAACCTTTGCAAAGGAATAGAATTTGCCTAAATATATTAAAAGGTATGTGAAATTGCTTATCTGAAGTCCTAGTTTAATGAAACAAAGATGAAAGCTCTTCTTTTCAAAAACATCTATAGATTTTTTTGAAGATAGTGACTGTGACTACATGGGTATGTCTACATAGTGAGTAATTTTCTGGGGAAAGAGGAAAGATGATTGAGAACAGTAGGTGTCAGAGCTCACTAGGAAAAAAAAAACAAAGTAAAATGTGTAGAACATTTCTTCTCTCTGTATTCCTATGGTATCTATGTTCAGCTGCATTAAAGAGCTTTACGGTTTTCTATCCAGTTCCACCAATTTCTTGAAGGGAAGAAAATGTAGCTTGCAGGTTTTTAAGAAAGATATTTGCCAAGTGTTTTTATAGCACAAGGGCACTACAGTTGACCCATTTAAGATAATATGTAGCTTTTTGGGGGGGAGGGCGGGGAGAGGGGGGTACAGAGATATTTCTGCATTTTTAATTTTTTTTAATTCTATATTTAAAATATTTTAATAATTTTTGACTGCACTTTTCTCATGTCTAGCACACACATGTGAATTCATGCTGGCTGGAGACTGGTGTGACCTCCTGCTGGGGAGGCAGCGAAGTTCCTGGTAGCTCCCAACTTATTCCAGAATTTCTTTGATTTCTGGAGATTGTTTTGTTCCACTGCTGCATTAATATGTCACTGCACCCCTATCATGAGATTGACTGATTTTCAGTCTAGAGATTCTCACAGCATTGAATCAGTTTGGTGTTTTGTTTCTCTCCTGGCATGCTGTCCCAATGGAGTGTGGTATTTCTTTCACATCTCCCGTGTTTCATTTGAAGGAGAACAGTTCACAGGTGCTTGAGTTTAGAGAGACATTTGTTTTGTGAATCCATAGGAATACATCAGTCAGAGAAGATGAAACCAAATTGAAAAATAAGGTGTTAGGATGAAGTGGCATAGGACACTTCAGGAGCAAAATGCTACACAATTAGGATTTTTACTTTTTTACTGGTGTATTAAAAAAATATGAATTAAAAGAGTAAAACAAAATTAGTAGTAGATGAGACTTGGAAGTCAATTGCAAGAACTGGATTTCCAGAAAGAGCTAGTTTTTCATATAATTAATTTGTTTGTGGATTGTAAATCATGTCTTTTAAAAAGCACCTGTATCATACCTCATAGCAGCGGGGAATGAGGCACACAAAGTAAATGTGTTTCAAAGCCCCAGATTTGTCCACTTTTGTTCAAAGTCTCTGGAAATATTACTGTGGTCACTATTATTGTTCTTCAAAAGGACCAGTGAGCACCTTCATTTATTTGATCATGATACAGAAGTGAAAGAATGAGGGTATTTACTTTTTTGGCAAAATATGATGCTTCTGCAGTCAAATATGAGGAAAGGCATTTTTTTATGGCAGATGTGATATGTATATGCATTGAAAGTATATTTGTGCATCAAAATCTAAATATCCTGTATGTGTCTGTTTTATACATATTTCCTAGGAGCTTTGCAAATCCATTTCTGTGTGTTCTCTGTTGGAAAATGAACTAAAATACAAAAGTAACATATTTTGAGCTTTTTATCTTTCTATATGTACACTTTTGTTTACATTACCTGTCTGAAACAACAGACTAGTACATTATTTTGTCTAACACAAATGTTTTGGTATTCAGGTATTCTCCCTGCTCCTAAGAAATTAGAAGATGCCTGCAATTAGACTCCAGCTAAATTTTATTCCAGTTTATTACTCCGGTAGATTGACTAGAGCAGTTCAGTTGGATAGAACCTACACAATCACCTTGTTCTACTGCCTAACCGTTCCTGTTTATTCTAAAAGTCAACAATGACATTTTCTGCAGCTACTGTGCTGGAAAGGAGCCACAAGAAAGTGGTTTAAAAAATTTAACAGAAAGGAGATGACATGACTATTTAGATTCTTCGGAGTTGTCCTGCTGTACTTGGTTGCTGCCCCCAAAGGTAGGAGAGGAAAATGTGCACAT
Source organism: Sylvia atricapilla (assembly GCF_009819655.1). Taxonomy (NCBI): domain Eukaryota; kingdom Metazoa; phylum Chordata; class Aves; order Passeriformes; family Sylviidae; genus Sylvia; species Sylvia atricapilla. The sequence goes on from NC_089149.1 coordinate 12,750,904, forward strand.
GGAGTAAGCACTGCACAAATGTGCAACCTGGGCCAGTTCTGAGGAGTTCATAGCCTAAGCAAGAAATGAAAGGGAGAAAGGTTTATTACACAATTTAGATAAGGGTGTTAGGATAGGGTTAATAATTTTGGTTACCAGAGAAGCTGGGAATACAGTCTCCGCTTCACTGCAACCAGGTGTTGCTTTCATTGTTTTAACCACATCAAGTATAACTCTGCCTGGGTAATCGGGATGGGGGGAGAAGGAGAAGATTGGGACTACTTGTACGTAGAAATAAAGTAGGTCGGGTGAAACTGTACCTAATCATCATAAGATAGATGATCGAATTGTAATGATTTTTGGTAGCTGAACATGATTATTATTTCAAACTAGAATTGTAAAAGAAGATATTTACAAAATTCATGCTTGGATGTATACAATAGAACAATGTAGGTTTAATGATTAACATGGAGTTATGTAACGGAGGGGTATAATATTGGGGCCTTCTTGGACCCTCATTGGAGTTGGATTTGGGTTTGTACCCTGGCTCCCAGAGCTCTTCAATAAAGCACCTCATAATCATTCAGATGGTTATGCGTTTTCCCTCGCTAACAAGGGGAAAAGTGATATTTAAGAGCTGTCCTAACTTCGAGGATTATTATATAGAGGCAATACAAGGTTTACTCAGCACTTTGAAAGGAAACAGTTGTGGTATTTTATTCCAATGTCAGTGGCTTCTAGATCTATTTTTAGATCTGTGTTACAAATCTCTCTCAGAATGGTATTATTGACTAAAGTAGAGATTACTTAGTTTTTGAATTTTTATTCTTTCAAAAGACAGATAAAACCTCTAATTGATTTCCTGCACAGAGTGCAGAAAAGGAAAGTCCTGTTGAAATCATCCTTTGTTAAACATTACCTCCCGTTGTAGTTACTAGGAAGAAACCTTGCAGATGATAGGTTTGGAGAACTTTGTTTTTTGTTCTTTTGATAAACTCTGTTTTGCTTAGGACAGTTAAAACCAAGTCCCAGTCAGTGTTTTATAAACCACATCTCTGTCAGGGATGCTTTGGTGTAAATGAAGTGAAGACTGGGATGAAATTTCCATCCTATAGCAGGCACTTGGCAGAGTAAGAAATACTAGTTCTAGTTGAGAGCAGCACAATACAGGGGAGTATCAGGGGTTCTCCTGTGTTTTTCTAGCTAAGCTCTCTTGCATCTAGAGCTCAGCTGCTGCTCCACCTTCCTGTGTGCTCTCTTTCCCTGGTTTACCTCCATCCCTGCTCTCTCCTTCTTATGTGGAGCAGGGATGTGTTCCTGGTGCTGGATGAACCCTGTCCTGCACGAGGGAAGCTGAGTCTGTGTTGCTCTGCAGGGGAGGAATTGTGTGCAGCAGGATCCAGGAGAGTGGTTTGTGTTCTCTCCCAGGAACTGCAGTGTTCAGCAGGGCTGAGGGAGCATACTTGTGTGCCACTACATGCAAACTGCCAACTGTACTGCACTCTGGGCCTAAAGTGAGCCTGGGATTATTTGTAGGGCTCATCCCTCCTCTCAAACAGTAGTATTTGCTAATTTAAGAGGCATGCAGCTCCATTTAAAGTCATCTAGTATGATTGGAGCTTTTTAATACAAAAAGAATGATTAAAATCTGGATAAATATGTAACTTTTCAGGGCAGTATAAGGGGAAGAGGTGTTTTTTGTTTTTGTTTTTTGTGTTGGTTTTTTGGTTTTTTTGGGGGGTTGTTTGTTTTTTTGTTTGTTGGTTTTTTGTGGGTTTTTGGTGTTTTTTTTTTGTTTTTTTTTTTCCTGAGGAGAAATGGGCAGTAGGATTAAAATGAAATTTTTATTGGTCTAAGGTCTTATTTGTGAGTGCAAGAGTTCCTGCCACTTTTCTGACTGTATTTCTTGCGAGCATGGGACCTGCCATAGTGTACCCTACCAATCATTTGATTGCTGCAGCACATTTCCAGCAGTGATCACTGTGAAACAATCTGGAAAGGGCCAGGAAAACCTGGGAGGAGGCCAGAGTGAGGAACACTAATCCTGAGAAAAGTGAGGAAGGTGGCTTCTTTTGCCTCCTGTTTTTGTTTTGGTTTTGTCTGGATGAAATGGATTGAAAGAAAAAGCTCTAAAGCCATCATCAGTTTGCAATAGCATTTTAAATTTTCCCTTTTGATAATTCACCAAAACCTAAAGAAACTGCTTTATAAGAAGGCAAGGGTGGAAAGGGATCCAGCTGCATTAAAAATTATATTTATCCAATGTAGGAAAAACTATTTTTCTTCAGCAGAACAAGAAAATGCTTGTAAAGCTGCATCTGCCTCCTGCCCTTGAACCTGCCCCTTCTAGCCCACTTCCTCCACAACTGGTAAATGTGTGTGTCCTTCCATGTTCTTTAAAGGTAAAGTTATATTCTGCTTCTCCCACCTTTCCAAAGGGAGGTATCTCCAGGAATGCTGGATGATTTGCCCAAATCTAGGGCAAACTAAGGGGCTGTGTGTAGCCATAAATACTAAACATGTCTTGTGATGCAGAGCCAACGGAGTAATTCAGAGGTTTTCCATCAACAGTGCTGCACTACAAATTGAAAGTCGATGATGAAAAAACAGAGTTGAAGAAAAATGTCTTTCTCTTAGATTTTTTTTCTTCCCTCCACTCCAAGCCTTCATTATAATATTTACAATTTTTTTGAATACTAAACAAACTATTGATGGAAGGAAATTAAGATCTCTGCTTTGAGCCTAAATGCCAAGACAGGAAGAAATAGCACATTTTTCAAAGAAAAATCTCACAAGACTGATTTGTGGATGTGGGAGACAGGAAAAAATGTTTAATAAATCCCTCTGGAAAGGAATAGAGTGTGGCTTTGGTGATTACCATGGATCTTGTTTTAAACTGAATAGTGGTAGTAAGTAATAGTGAATTTATTGGTTCTGGTGCTAACACATCTCCATTATTGGATTAAGATGCAGAAATAGTTCTAACAATTATAGTGAGAATTAACCAAGCCTCCTTCTTTTTAAGTGAGGATCCTTAGAAATTGGGTTGAGAACTACTGCTCTGTATGCTGCTCATTAAATCTTGAACAAGCTTTCTGTGTTGGGTACAGAACAGGATCTTCAGCAGCAACAACAATCTTTAGTCATCTGGAAAATTTTAAAAGAAAGCCAAATATTAATGTGGAGACTGGTTGTAGGTGGCATCCTCATTCCACCTGTATGATGCTGACACATTTCAGTCTTCTTTGCTGTAACTGATCTCAGGATTTCACATGTAGATAAATACCAAAGGATTTTCTCTTGTAGATGACAGAGTTGTTCTTAATAAAATCACTTTAAATTTCCATGAAACATAATGCATTTTTAAGTAAGTAATCAACAGTGAACAGATTGATTGACCGATTGATTGATTGAAAATATTGCAGGGTAAACACAGGCAGAGAGGAGGGACAGGACAGAAAGAAGAAGTCACATGTGCAAATAGCTGGCAAAGAAAAAAGACAACATAATAAGGCTAAAACCACCATAACACAGAGAAGTACAGTACTAGTAATGACTTGCATTCCTGCAGCATTTTTCATCCAGAATTGTCTTCAGACACTGCAGAGATCTCATCGTTCATCCTTCCAAAGAAGTCTCCTTTCAGGTGAAGGTGAGAAAAACAGAATAGAAAGATATGGAGAAGAAATATTGCTAAAATCTAGGGAAAGGGAAGCATAGTAGGCAAACCTATTTTTCAAAGCAAACCACTCATAAACAAGTCATGGTCCTGAACTGAAGGCATAAAATACTCTGTAATAATTTATATTGTGTCTGGGACCTCATCTTGGGAGAAATAGTTGGATGTCTCACCTACTATGAAACTTGAAGACATAAGCCCCTCCCTGCTGTATCTTGAAGCTGATTCTGTCACATGCAGGCATCATCTCCTTAGCCAGGAAATGGCCATGAGGGAACCATGATCTCCACCCAGTCCCTGATTTGGACTGAGGATAAAATACACCGCAGAGTTTTGCCATTGCCAAAACCTTTAAGCTAGCTCAGCCACCTCAGCAGACCAGTTTGAGTGGGACACGTCCCCTGAGCCGAGCTACAGGTGACTCTGTGTCTGGGATGTCTTTGCTTGGTGCAGGCTGGGAGCAAGAACTGAGAGGTCTGCTGTATGTGATCCAAATGGATTTATTTCCCTGAATCACCAGTGACAGACCCCGAGTGCCAGGCACAGCAGGTTATAAAGGATCAGGTCCAAGGGGCAAGTAGCAACTTCCGACCAATAAGGAAGAGGGGGGAGGAGGACATGGGAGAGCCTAACTAATAGAAAACCAGTAAAGGGAAAACAAATTAAAAGGACGAATGATTTGACAGACATTAGTAGAAACTTCAGGAAAAGGGGTTGGATCTGACAGAACTGGCAACTCTGGTGGAGCAGACAACTTTTGGGATAAAACCATGGACTCAGACCAAACAAGGGGGTACAGAACTGTCCTGGAACACTACAACTTGAACAGACTGCAACAGCAGAGGGAATCCAGCAAGTTTCTTCAGACAAAAATACAATTTCAGTGATAGTTGAGGACTTAAATATTGTTTTCATCTATTTTAAAACAGGAAAAAATTAAGATAACATTTTCCTCCTATTGTTTCCAAGAAATACGACAGACTTACAAGCTGGAGAGGTTAAAGTTTTTTTCTTTACTTTGCAGGTGCAGAGGCTTTCAACTCTGCCGCCTTCCCCCCTCCTCCCCCCCCCCGCCCCCCCCCATAAGCTGGAACCATTTCAGTTGCAGTGGGATGCTCAGTGATGGAACTTTAGATAGATGCAGTCCCATTTTGAAACAGAGCCTGATCATATAATTGTATGTACGTTCATGCCCACAGTTCCTAAACACAAGCAGGAGGACTCTCTTTTTCTTTCCTCATTGCACATTTCCTAAAGAATAGATTTTCATTTTGCAGCCATGCAGCAAAAACCACCTTAGCCCATAAGAAAGTGAGACCATTCCAGCTCTAGCAGCAGCACTTCAGCATGACAGGGAATGCAGTAATTCAATTAGAGGCACTGGAGTTCAATACCCGTTCTCTGGGCAGGAGAGCTCTGCCTCACGGTGGAACTTGAAGGGACAAACCTTTGCTCTGGTATTCCTCACATGCAGCGTGCCAGGTATGTGTGGACTGCTGCAGAGAATTCCATGTGAGGTGCTGCACTGTTGCTGTTAAGCACACGAAAGAATGAGGCAGGCAGCAGGAGGTCAGGCAGCAAAGCTCTATTTTAATTTCTCTGATTCCATGTATATAAATTTTATGAAAAGGCAAAAGATTGGCTGCACAGGTTGCCACCTCTTTGATGCCGTAGGTGAACATCACCATCAATCACAATACTCTTCCCAGAGGAGAAATATGTAAACAAAGCTAAACATATACATAGTTTATTTGAAGCTGCAACTACAAATATGCAAACACTCAAAAAGCAAGAAAACTTAGGGCAATACTGCATGGCTGTGTATGGACACTAAGTGATCACACCTGTCATTTTTCATCTTCAGACAGGTTCATATTGACCTTCCCCACTGGAAAGTGCAGTCACTTTTCCCAGTGCTTCAGGTGGAATTTCTGAGAACACACCTCGTGTTCTCCCTTTGCAAAAAGCCAGAAGAATGTTTAAGAAAATGCTGGAAGAGGACTTGAATCCTCTCCATGTCCCCTTGACATGTCCCCTACTGCCATTCTCCCATCAGGCAGATATTGTGTGCAATTCAATTTTATGTAGCAGAAGCTGCATAGTTCTTATACATCCAGGTAAACTGGTTGTCCTGGTTTGGAATAAATAAGGGAAGAACCTCTAAAAGGAGTCCCCTAAACCGAAACCTCCCCCACCCCTTCCCACCCCAGCCCTGGATTCTGAAGGAAAATGCCTTGGAGGAAAAGTGGAAAAAAATGGTTTATTGACAATGAAAAGAACACTCCCCTGTAGCGTTGTCGCGGCTGTTCCTGCCCTGGCTAACCCTGACACCGCTGGCAGGGAAGGTACTCTCTAGTGACCGGGTCACCTTCGAGATCCTGTGGGTCCTGGCTGGCCCTTGGCTGGAGGCAGTGATGGCGCGAGAGAGAAAGAGGGGACACTGTCGAGGGTCAACCAAACTGGGTTTATTTGCCCAGGGTGTCTGCCCCAACAGAGTCCAGAGCCACCCTTTGTGCAGTAACTTTTATCCCGGGGGTGGTACAGAGGGATGGGTTCTGTGTGGGTCCAATCAGAGCTAACTCAGGCGTGGCTCAAGACACAATAGACAAACAGGGGAACAAACCAAGGTGGGGTAGGAGGGGAAATCTGGAATCCTGTCCTATCACTCGAGGCTCCCCCTAGAACTTTCCAGACGTAAGGAGAGGCCTCGAGGTGACAGGCAGGGCCCCTGGGTTACATAACAAATGATAGACAGAAAACAGTGACTGGGTTAAACCAAGCGGGGAATAACCAAAGGGGTACATGGAACAAACCATTATAAATGACTTCAAGCAATAAAAACATACATAACCCAAAACACACCACCACACTCCCCAACACCAAGCAGGAAAGGTTACTGTGAATGAGGAGGGTGCGATGCTTCTTTCTGCAGACCCCGGGGATCCTCCGACTTCTAAGGTCAGGTCAGGTCCGGAGCCGGTTCAAAATCTTTGGGGAAAGGGGGGGAAAGGGAAAAGAAAAGGAAGAAAGGAAAGAGGGAAGAAAGAAGCAAACAGAAGTGGTGAAAGCCAGTGGCAGGGGCAGGCAGCAGGCCAAGCAAAGCAGCCGAGCCAGAGAGAGAAGCAGAAGCAGCCGCAGCAGGCGAGCCAGGGAGTGAGAGAGAGAGAGCTGGCAGCAAAAGCAGCAGGCTCCGCAAGAGAGGGAGCGGGCAGCTGCCAGACACAACAATGTAGTCCAGGATATGGAATAGGAGACAGGTCAACCCAGAACACTGGTAAACTGGTGCATATAAATAAAGATGCATGCGCAGCCCAGGGAGAGAGATCCAAGTCCTTTGCACCTGAGAAAAGCAAATAACTTATCTATGGAATGATTCAAAAATCCCCATTCTGTCTTCCAAATTTCATTTTGCTCAACTCATTCACAATAAAATGCTCCCTTCTTGTGCTTTTGTATTTATGTAACTTCAGACCTGACTTCATAGTAGGTCTGCTGCAATTTTTGGGGGTTTTTTTCTTGAGGAGCAGGGATGCTTTTGATTTTCATTTTGTCTTACGGTTCTGAGTTTTATTCCCATTATCTCTGTACTTTCATTGTAATAATTGACACTTTACCTCATTTGAGCTAAGTTTCTGTCTCTTTAATTTGTATCCATTTTACTGACATTCCTTTGTCACCTGTGTTTACATGCTCAACCATGAATTTCTCTGATAAATTTAGCTATAAGATAATATAAGATAATAAGCCCAAAACATCCAACCCAAAGCTGGATTTTTAAGGCATTCTTTACACAACTTTGTTGCTGCCTGGTGAAAAAGTAGCTCCAGATTTCACTTTTAGAAGTTTTAATACCTCTTGAAAATGTCTATACAGTGTAGTGGTGTTCCACTAGCAAGGCTTCAAGGATTTTTTAAAGCATTTCTACTTAGATTTTTACTATATTTAATATAGTATAATTTACTATATTTAATATATAATCTATATTTATGCTAGAATGTCCTTTCCAGGTTCTGCAGGGATTCCAGAACAACCGGTGAACTATGAAAGACTCTTGTAAACCTAGGCAGCAACATCGATAAAATGAACGTGGCTGAACATTACATTTGGGCAAATTGCCTCCTGAGGCTTTTGTAGCCTGCCCATGGAGCAAGCAGAGAGTCAAATGGCTTCTGGAAAAGGTTCTTAGAGAAGACATAGAAGATGTTAGAGACTATAGGAGGTCAGAAATTTCCTGGTGCAAGCAGACAGCTCCAGCAGCTGCTGATGCCTGGGTAGATTTTAGCACTTGTCTCCTTAATTTGTGCAAGCAGATAAAACTGAGATACCTCTGTTTCAGCACTTCCGTTCCCTGTGCTGGGCTCTAGATAGTCCTTTTCCCCTTTCTCTGCATCTGAGGACTTCAGCCATCAGTGCTGACCAAAGGAAGCCATACATGTGTCTGCAGAAACGCACGGGTTTCTGGATGGAAGTTATGGGAAGGAAAATCTATAAGAAAAAATTGAAACAGTTATTCCTGGCTTGTGCTGTAAAGCAGCACAATTCATATTTTTTCCATGACTTGCACCAAATGTCTCACCCAGTAACTTGGACTTTGTCTTTTTCTTGTCAGTAGGGCCGTACTTACTCATACCAGCTGACAGATCAGCCTGCAACCTTTACCCAGGAGTGTTTTCTGTACCATGGAGTTCTTAACTGCAACTGTTACTTGAAATGTAAACTCACTCAATGATGCAACAGAGATAAGTCTCCAGTCTTTTTTCAATGATTTTGCAGGGGATAATGGGTGATTTTTTATTCATCCAGCAGAGCAATTTGCTATTATCCTTGGTTAGTTCTTCAATCATTATAGTTTTAATAGTTTATAGAACACCATAGCTTTTTTTCTCTCTCCTTCTCTTTTTTTCAGTACTGATATTCTAAAATTTGTCTGTCCCGCAGTACGGTAAAACTTTTTGTCTGTTTTTTTTCTTGCAAACAATTAATTTTATTCAAATCCTCAGCAGAGACATTTGTAACCAGGTCAAAAACAAGTTGATAAAGTTCTCCAGATGTCAGTGAAATGACTGAAAGAAGAAATCACATCTGCAAACAGCTGGCAAAGAAAAACACATGCTGCTGCAGCAAGAGAAATTGTCTGGTTTTGGGGGGGATTTTTTTGTGAAAACACTACTGATCCATTGAATAAACACCAAAATTATGTTTCTGTATGAAGCAAGCTTTTACTATTCTTTGTAAATAGGATAACCGCATCTCTAAAAGGCATCTATTATCTGTAAGCAAATGTCTTTGCTATAGAGAAAAAACCTGTGATGGTCTTATGGGAGACCAGGATAGTAAATATTGTTCTGCCATTAATTTACTCTAACCCAAAACCATGTGCACTTGGAAAAATAAAAGGTTAAATTATTTATTAGACAAAATATTACTAGGGGACAGTAAGCCTTTTGTTTAATTCTTTTTCTTGTTCTGTAGTTTTATTGGTACATTTCAGAGAGAGGGATTAGAGGACAATAGTCCTGTGATAGTGAACTGCCGGATCACAGGTGACAAGCAGCATCAGCCTTGTCAGTGGACATGATTTACTGAGGGCAAACAATCAGCCTTTATCAGGGTGCATGGAAAGAGCAAGTGAATATTGTCACAGGACAATAATGAAGTGTCAAAAAGAGAGATTTCTAATGTAGAAATGGAACACAGCTACTTTGATTTCAGGAAATCTACCCAAGTTTAATGATTTACTTAGTAGTAATGTTTTTTCATTCCGTTTTCCTTTATTTTTTCCTCTTCTATTTTTTATCTTCCTTTATCATTTAAGTGCCTGAAGGAAACCTGTTCCAAATGTTTTCTTCAGACATGATGGCCAAAAGAACCTTGCAATGTAAAAATCCATAAGCTAAGTAAAACTATTTACATGTAGGGCTTTCTTTCTGCTTTGGTAGTCAGAGGGCTGTGTAAAGGTCTCAGATTCCCAGGGCAGCCAATTCAGAGGAAGTTAGACATAAAAAGACATATAACCCCTACAGCTGTAGTTGCAATAATTGTCACCTTTTGTTGGCTTCAATCAGCAGGACAGCCTAGAGAACAAGCTGAAAAGTTTCCTGTGCTGCATGGTGACAGTCTGATGCAGTAAAGTAAACAGATATTTTGTGTCTTCCCTTAGCTGCTGTTCAGTGCTGGAAGCACCTGGAATTTGTAGATAGTATTACTTCTGCATCATGTGTTTGGAGATAAAGCAGAGTGTGATAATTCATAAAACTCAGAAAAACTATTACTTCAAATCAAAGTTTGTTACAAGAGCTACATAAAGAACAACAGGAAGATTAAAACATAAATAAAAGACAAATTGGTGTGCATGTTTCAAGATGAATTAGAAGGTTTTTGAGATACTGGAGAAAAGTGCCTGTAAAATGTAATCAGAATGACATTCTCTGATGTGGGGGCATTGTGGGCATCAAGCTGACAGGAGGGATATTCTGATTGCCAGGAATAAGTCACTGGTCTCTGGTGAAGGCAAACACATTCCTGGTGAGTCTTTGCTGTAATTACTGACCTGAAACACAGGAAATCTGGGGAAACTCTGTTCTGATGGGATTGTGTGTTTGTTAGGCCTATGTGGGTATCGCTGCAAAGGGTCTGAGTTGTTAGCCGGTCCTGTGCTCAAATGTAATGTGCTCAAAACTGAGGAAAGCTCTGGAGGCAACAGTATTTTGAAGGAATTTGGGAAAAAGAAGACCAAAAGCAGCAGATGGTTTTAGCATGGAATACAATCTTCAAGTCTAACTCTGGTGACAACTGGACATTATCTATGTGATGCCTGCTACAACAAACATCTGGAAAGTCATGTGTATGGTAGAGACTCTAATAGACCATCTGGATTTGTGATTTGTGTCTTTTTAAACAAGATGCTGATTAAAAGAAGAATATTAATATTTATCTGTCATAAAAGCTTTTACCTGTAAAGGTGAAAATGGGATGTTTCATCTGGACATATGGAAAGCCTGTGATGATACATTACTGTGGAGATTTAGCATGAATGTGAAAAGTTTTTTTTTCCTAAGGAAGTTCTAGCATGAATTATGATTGACAGCTTGGCTGACAAATGGGAGTATTTCTACATCTCTGGAAACACAGTCTTAAATCACAAGGGTTCAAGTGACTCAGTCTCTTTCCTTTTCCGGTCATTGAGAAGGTAACATCACCTTGTGAGTCAGGGTTCAGGCTGGTCCCCCCGGGGCCAGGCATCCGGGCTTCGGGGGGGGCCCTGCCTGTGGGACAGTGGGTGAGGCTGGCCGTGTCCCCTCTGTCCCCTCCCGGCTCCTCTGGTGGGGAGAGGAGGAGGAGGACTGCAGATCAGCAGTGTGGCCCTGCGCCAGGACCATGGTGGCTGTGCTCTGGGCCTTTGGTTGCCAGAGCAGCTGGTCCAAAGGAGGAGAGACTTTTAAGAACTTTTCTCAGGAGCTCCAGGAAGCTGATCCAAGTTTGAGTCACTTTAAATCTGACCAGGGAGGAGGAGGTTTCATCCATCAGTGCTCCTGAGCCTGCGCTCTCTCTCTCTCTCTCTTCCTCCCCAAACCATCACCTGTGGTCTTGAGGCTCTGAGAAACCGCTCGAGAGAGAAAAACTCTGGGCAAAGACTTTAATCCTTTTCCCTCCTCCATGGAAGACAGAGTGATTTGAAATGTAGACAATGCAAATGTAGAGACAGCATTGAGACAAAGTCAGTGAAAGAACTGAGAAAGACTATTGGAAGATGGGATGGAGGAAGTGGGCATTTCTGACTGGACTTCTCTAGATGTGAATTATGGGGAAATGGACTGTTTTTGTAATATCCTAATGCTGCTTGGGGGAATGCAAACTCTAGCCAAAGGGTTGTGTGTATTAATATACATGGGTTTTAATTGAGAATTTTGAATAGAATATGTCCCTGGCTCCTGGGGAAGAACAAGGTCTCCGTTTCTTTTGAAATATAGGAAAATTTAGAGATAGAAGAGAATCCCTGTTTTGTACTAGAAAAACATTCTTAAAATGATACCCCAAACATGTGGAAGCCCATAAACAGGTTGGAAAACTGTTATATGGGTGGGACTGCACAGGATCTGCAAAAATTCTGGGCAGTTGCAGATCTGTGGCCTGGAAAGCCACCAGACCTTTTTCTTGTGGCATGTTCTCCATAACCCCAGAGAGGCTCCTCTCCCAAGGTGATGTAGGATTGTGTTTAAATGGTGGTGACTGACTGAAAATCATGGTTTTCTCTCTGTGGTCAGTGGGAAAGTGAACAGTTTGGGGGTGGGAGGGGAAGGTGCTTGAATGTCTCAGAATGTCTCATTTTTTTTTTCTTTTTCTCTTTTCCTTTAGTGTGTATTAATAAAATCTATCTGTTTTTACTTTTAAGTTGTGCCTGTTTTGCCTTTTTCTCCCAAAGTCCTATCTCCCAGTTGATAAATGAAATTTGGCGAATGTGAAACCACGACATAAATGGTGCATTGGCCGGGAAACCAGATTGAAACCACAACAATTAGGTTCATGCAAAATAAAAATTTGCTATGGGTAGATTAGGAACATTCATGGGTTTTTAACTTGCTAAATTGCTCTAAAGTGTACGGAAACAACAGTAGTGTGGTAGTGTGTTGTGCTGAAAAAACCAAAAAAATTCGTTGTAGCTAAAGTGGAAATAAGTTCTGTTGTATGTCTTACCATTTTTCTGATTTTGACTGTATATGGAATGTGAGATGATGGCAGCTATATCTGGTCTATAGCTGCACAGATAATTTGGCTTAACAGACACCAGCTCAATCAGACTAGCTCTTTAGAAGATAGAAGTAAACAAATCCCCTAGCATGTAGCTGATAGGTCAGATTCAAACTCAAACAGAGGACCAATGCCTCTGAACCAGAAATGCACCCATGTTATTGGCCAGTGAGCTGGGCACAGTTAAAACCCTTGACCAAGCATGTTTATAAACATGGGAAATTTGAAGCCCCTATATAAGGGGGCACCCAACAATAAAATTTGGCTGCTGCTGCATGAAGTTGGTGTGTTCTTCTGGCATTCCTGTCTCCATCACCAGCAACAGTGAGAGATTTCAGCTGGAAAAAAAAAAATCATTTCTGTCTGCTTCTATGCATGAAATCTGTGACATAAGAACAAGAACGCTGAACTGAGAACTCCCAGAGGAGTTTAATGACTGATCACATACACTGAAGTCTCCTCAATCCAAAGGAGACAGATACTGAAATGGTATGTTTGCATTGGATTGTTTTGTGCTTTTAGATACCTCTATCGTTAAGGGATATGGGAGAAATTTATTTGCTAAAATTGACCAAGTGAGAAATTAATGGACTTCCTTTGTAGTAGGGGGTGATATCTTGGCCATTTGGTGTTACCTCAGTCTGTTTTGAAGCCCCCTATGCAACAGAAGCTGCTGTGGTTGCACGGAACAGAAGTCACAAGTGGTTCTTGCCAGGAGATGACACAAACAGCACCTCAGTCCAGCAGGATGAACTGACCATCTCTGCATCCCAGAGCAATTTAGGGATAGTGTGGTGCACAGACCTTGGCTACAGGTTCTGTTCCCACCTCCTCAGAGCTAAAGCATCTTCAGGGTTCTGTGCTGGTGGCTGCATGGCTGTCTGATAGTACAAATAATGTGCAGTGTTTGTAACTCACTAGGTAACAGGAACTGGCTTAAATCCTCATAGTAGACGAGCACCATATGATGCCCAAGAAAGAGCATTTTAAAGACTAAAACCTGGTCTCAGTTCTATTTGAGTAAAATCCTCCAGTGATATAAGTCACAGACAGCAGAAAAGGAAATGATTTTTCCAATTCACAAAAACTGAATCTGACTTTTTGTTCTTTGAGACACATGAAAGAAGTTACTGTCAGGAATTAAAAATGCAAGCAGAAGTGCAGGTTTTAAACACACCAATATTAAAATAAAACATGAAAAGAAAAGAATCAAAGCTATTGATTATCCTGTTTCTTGAATATAAAATACTTCCTGTAAAATGACTGCTTCTGCCTTTCATTTCATGTCTGTTTATCAGTGCCTGGCAGCAGCATTTCCATTATCAAATTCCAGCAGACAGTAATGTTGGCTCATCAGGATGTCCCTTGGGTATTTCTTGGCCATGTGATCAAGGAATTTTTCCCAGCTTGCTGCCTTTGATATCACAGGAGGTACCATTCTTTTGAGTCATATTTAAGGTTGGAAGTTGATGAGAAAAATTATTCAGCAGGTGCACAACAGAACAAGTACCTTGACTTTGGCTTCAAGGATAAAATATTGCCTTCAACCAATAAAAATCAGGCAGTGCTCTCATTGTGTCTATCACCGTCTTTTGTGTGCAGTTTCTGAACAGAATTCCTTTTAGCTGAGGGAAAATTCTGTAATCTTAGGAAAAAGTCAAGACTTAGCTCAGTATCTGCTCAGATCCTCATGAAAACCTATCTTAAGGTTAGTTTACTCACAAGATATTCTCTCCCCATTATATTTGCTTTCTGACACTTTATACAGACTTCAGTGTTGTCCTGATTCAGTTAAGTATATACACAGTCAAAGCCCTGGAGTAGCTCCACAGAGTAAAAATCAAGTCACAAACACAGTGAGCTACTTTTGCTTTGTATCCATGTGCATTCTGATTTACAGCTGAAATGGTATCAGGAAGTCAAAATGAAAGACAATGGCTGACTGTTAAACTCAATGTTATTTAACAGTTTTCAATCCATCAAAGATGTAAAAAGTGGCCTAACTTTCATTTTACTAAAATTTGTGTGCTGATGTGATTCTAGTGTGTTCTTAACCACGCTGGAAAGTTTCGTAGTCCAAACCATGTGGAAACCTGGGTTAAAGTAATTTGGTTTTTTATTTCTCTATAGTGACTTTTTCTAAATAACCACAACAAGAGTTCCTCATTCCTTTTGCACAGGACTATGATGAGAACAATCCTTATAAGCCAAGCAGAACTTTAAAATTATAATCCCTGTAGTAGGGTTTTCATACTGTGCACGGTACACACAGTACAGGAACCCCTAAGTGTTATTTGCTTCATTTTGTACACTTGCAGCAGCACAACTTCAAAGATAGGTTAAAAGAGAAAAAAAAAGGAAAAAAGAGGAAAAAATAGTTTGTCTTAAGAGATCTTTCCATCAGTCATATTCTATTCATGTTTTGCAGTGAAGAAATATGTTCATGGTTTACAGTTCAATATGCAAAATATGTTCATGGTTTACAGTTCCTTGTTGTTTTAGAGGTAAATAGTTCATGGCATTGTGTTGCTGCAGATGACTTGTATATTTTTGGAAGAATAAAAAATATCTCTCTGGATTAGTCCTTGGCTTTAATTAAAAAATAACACACAATATTACATGTCTCCCACTTCATAAGGGAAGTGTCACACATCACAATTTCAAAATTTTCTTGCACTTTTTGCAAGTAATTACTGTTTGAATGTGTTCCCTTGCAAAGGAGAAAAGAAGGAAACTATAGTACTTAGAGACTTGCTTATATTAACTTAGAGCCTACCAAACACATTAAGACTGCTTCTCTATTTTGAATCTTACTGTTGGAATTTCTTTCAGAGGGAAACACATAAAATCTATATAGCTGGAGGAATATAATTAGATTGTTGGTCTATCTATAAGGTGACTCCAAAGGAGTCATAGGACTGTACATATAATCCTCAGTGATACGTTTTAATGTGCATCTTCAAATTAGTTGGAAGATCCAAAGTCAGGAACAGATTTCAGTGGCTATTTTGATGAGTGCTCTGTGTTTTGCCAGTCTGAAAAGACCTGGGAAATGGGCTGTGTGAATGGCAAGGACTGCTTAGGAGCAGCTCTCAGAGGTGTCCCTGTGAATCACTTGGTTATTATTCAGTTACACTCAAAACATTCTTTGCCTCAGGAATTCCAAGGTGAGGATATATCAAATCAGTGGTGGTGTAACTGAATAGATGAATAAGTAGATAATGGGATAAATTCGGGTCAGAAGTTCTTTTGCATCCCTGTTATATTCAGATTTTTGTGAATTTTTCATCCAGAGCTTGTCTGCTGTGGAAATACATGTACAAGAGGACATGTACAAGATGTGCTTGCTATTGCCCAATGTTATTCTTGTTTGAGAAAAGGAAGGTCTCTGTTCTTATCCCATTCATGATGTCCTGGTGTCAGCTTCTGTCCCTCTGGTTCTCAGTCTGTAAAATGAAAAAGGCTTCTTTGAGCCTCAGTCTTGACATGTAGTCAGAAATTTTCTAAATATCCCTGAAATTTTGGCTTTGTTGTCTTCTATTTTCCTCAGTCTGTGTTTTTGCTCTGTAGTAGAAAATAACTTTCAGAAATACAAAGGAGGGTTTTTTATTTTTTTTTCCTGCAGGTGTCAAGAGGGTGGGCTTCTATTGAAACAAAATAAATACATATGCACCAATCTCATTAACTGTAGCAAGTATTAAATATTGCAAATTACAGCAAACACA
Organism: Sylvia atricapilla; assembly: GCF_009819655.1. Classification (NCBI taxonomy): domain Eukaryota; kingdom Metazoa; phylum Chordata; class Aves; order Passeriformes; family Sylviidae; genus Sylvia; species Sylvia atricapilla. Next base: position 12,767,035 of record NC_089149.1, read on the forward strand.
GACAGACATCTTCAAAATATAATCCTATGTCAACTTCTTGTCAAAAGAAATTGCAACAAATCCTGCATTGTATAAGACAGTGTTTGAATCTGAACCAAATTAAACACTTGCTCATGCCCTTGGGAATCAATACTACCATGTTTTATGCAACTCCGGTTAAAGTACAGCTCACAAGGGATGCTCAGGCCCAAAACCCACAAATTTGGTTTCCATACTGGTGCAGTACCTTATCCATCCTTCAGTGCCAGGTTATTAATGAATAATGGATATTATATTTTTTATTTAGATAAACAATTTTGTGTCTACGCCACAATATTTTGCTGTTTGCTCAAGTTGTGAGAAGTTGCACATATTAGATGAAATTAAATGAAAATTCAAATTTCCAAGGTCTTTTGGCCTCTGCAAGAATGAATGAGATATCTAAAGGGTGGAGAGCTTCTGGGGGATATGTGCTTGCAGTTGTTGGGTTTGGCAACAATTTTGGTATCACATAAGCAGATCAACCATTTCTCATCTAGAATCCAAAATTCAAATACAGTTGCAGAGGCAATATTTCCATGTATTTTTTCTTTGGCAGTGAATAAAATGTGTCAGCTATCTTCTGTCCATCTCTTGTTAAGCTTACCTGTACACTTTTTGCCTGCATGCCATAAAGTCAGAAGAAATACACTAAAATTAATCTTAGAAATAAGTTTTGTCTCCTTTTCTCATTGAACTGTCCATAGAAGTGTTAGTGAAGCTGCATGTGCTGTTATTAAATCACTTATATATTGGTCTAGACTACAAATTTGGGATAATAAAGCAAGAATACTTTTTCAGAAACCCGTTAAACTTTACTGAGTTGTATTATATATGCAATAATTCTAAGTCTTCTGCTGCAGAATTGGAGAGGAGCAGTTTGCTCCTTTGTGGTTTGACAGTTTCTTTATTTCAACATATCTAGTTTTGCAGCTGAGAAAGGAAGCTGCACATAACACCTCTGGGTCTTCTGAAAACCTGGAGTTTGCAGAAGATGTACTTCCAAGGTGAAATGGGGGAATGACTGGGTAATGAAAATGAGCCAGCATGGGCAGCAGTGTCAGGATGCTGAGATGTAAGACAGGAACAATTGTGTATGTTAGCAGTTACATAGAAAAACCTGTTCTCCACACTCTGTGCCTGCCAATGCCTTCTGCCTGCCTGTGTTCACTACCACCTTCTCACACACAGACATTTGCAGCACCTGCAGCCACATGGCACACTCCATCAGCATGATCCATTGGCACAATCCATCAGCACTATAATCCATCAGTACAATTGTCCATTGACACAATCCACTGGAACAATCCACTGGCATCATCTGGATGGTAAAATCCATCAGCAGAATCCATCAGTACAGTCATCAATTGATATGATTCATTGGCATAATCCATTGGCAAAATCCTCAATTGGTACAATCCATTTGCACAATCCATTGGTACAATCATCCATCAGAACAATCCATTAGCACAACCATTCATTGGCACAATCCATTGGCACAGCCCAGACTCAGTGTGCCATGTAGAGAGACTTACCAGTGAAAATTTAGGACCCCTAAATTTAGAGCGGCTTTGTGAGTGCAGAACTCCTCTAAGTTTGGCCCTTTAATCCTTTGGGCTTTAATTTTTTCTGATGGGCTTAATAATTTTTTTTAACCCAGATTTTGAGTTAGTCCTTGTGGCAGGGACTGCCTCTAACAGAGTTCCACTGTCAGCAAAGATATTGAGATGCCTCTTGATTAGACACGATGAGTAACATACACACAGCAAATTTTCAAAAATTCTTTCCCATGTTTTTTTATCTTTTCATAGAATGTGCTGAGTTGGATGTGAGTCAGGATCACAGCAATAAAAGGTAAAAAATCTGCATAGGGACTCAAAAGTGTCATGCAAAGAGCTGTATGAAGTTATTCTTGCAAATGTAATTCCAAAAATGAGATTGTGCCCTTTTTTCAAATATATACCTTACTTTCAATATTCATTTGTTATTAAAATTATAGCAAATAAATAATGCCATGGCATATTATTAAGAAGTTACTTGTTTTCATAAGAAGCTGGAAATTAATTTTATAGGACATTATTGTTGATTTTGGTCTGATGCTAACAGGGTTATTGTACCTTTATGTGTCTATCATATGGAGCAGAATTTAACTTTACAAGAAACAAACATCTTGTGTTCTAATTGAATTGAACAAGTATATACAAGAAACATTAATTTCTTTGTTATTGCTTTTTCTGGCCATAGTTGTCATATGCAGGCATAACTTTTATTTCCTTTTCTCTCCAACAATTTTAGCTCCCTGTCTCTAGGGAAATAAATCAGCAGAACATTGCTTTTTAGAAGCTCAAGACTGGGAGAAGAGAAAGAAATGCAGTATTTCTTCTGCTGGCTGAGATGATCAAATCTAATTCTTTCAGTGATTTTTTTTCACTGATGCTTTAAAGACGTCTGATGAGCTGTTGTTCCTTCAGCTTTCAGGCACAGCGCAGACACAGAGCAGAGCACAGTGGAGTGTTGGGAGGCGTTTGTTCCAGAAGCCCTGCTCCCTGTCCATGAGGGGTGGTGGCTGCATGGTTCCAAGAATGAACAAGCATTTAAGCCAGCTGAGGACAGCTGTAGGACAGGTGACTTCTGAATTTCCCTGCTATATTGTCATTCCAGATTTGCACCGTGTCCTGTCTTCTTGTGCTTCGCCTAATAGGTCTGTTGACACTCAACACTTCCTGCTTGTGCAAGCTCTCATCCTCTTTCTTCACACCTAAGTGCTCAAAACTTCTGGCATTGAGGAGCCCAGCCTGGTCCTCTTCAGTGCTCAACAAGGCACAGCTTGAGAGGATCCAGCTCTGCCTGTGCTCCAGGGTAGAAGGATGTGAGCGGGATCCTTGCTCAAAGGAGTGTGTGAGTCCACAAACAGGCATCCCTCACACCTTCTCAGGAGTCTGATTATTCACAACTAACAATTTTAATAGCTTCAAAATAAGTTTTTGTCCCTGGCTGCACCACACCACTTTCCCAAGCAAAGAGAAGTAGGATTAAAATACTGCTCAGTAGAGTTTTTCTGCTTCTGCTCTTATCTGCTTTTCTACTTATCTACTTTTCTGCTTCTGCTCTTATCTGGCCCACATACTATGCAGGGTCTCATCGTACATAAAGCTTAGAGATTTCTCCTCTTGGAGACAGGTAATACCAGTATTTACTGGTTTTAATGTAGATCTTGATCAGCCATCCATTACATATACATCCAATACAGCTTTTACTAAACTTGTGTTAATGCAAAAAAATTTTGGGGTGAGAAATACTGATTATAGTTAATCTGTGTTACTTTATGTTGTTGAATTTTTGTTCTTGAGTGTATACAAAAACTAGGACTATGATGTCTGGAGATGGACTCACTACTGAGCTAACTTGCTTTGACAGCTTCTCTTAAATACACTTACATGGAATTACATTTCTCATTTTCTAGTAGAGGTTTGTCTTCATTTATGACAACATGATGCAAAGTATCAAGAGTAATTATTCAGCTCTTCCTAAAACCTTCCTGAGAGGTGATTGGTCATCCAAAGCAGCCACACAAGAAAACACACAAGCATGTTGTCACTAAGACCTAGGGAATAAAGTGTGAATGGAATCTACAAAGTCCACACAGCCTATTTTACTGTACATAAGCACTATCTTTCAGTAGCCTCAATTCCCTTGAATCGGTTTGCTCCATGATTTTAGTCTTCTGGGCTTAGAGTTCTGCCCTTCTCCTTCTACTTAAAACCACTGAGATGTTTTAAGCAATCTCGATGCTAAAGCTTTCCTTTTCTTTTGTTTTTCTTTGACAATGCACTTCTGCTTCATAGGATGAGAGCATTCCTGGAACAAATCTATGCATATGCAAGTCTAAACTTTGGGTTTTGTGATCGTTCATACCACTGACATTTCATTCTGTTCAACTTCAGGGGAATTCTATTTTGAATACAAAAGCAGAGTGAGAAAATTAATTTCTAAAATAAAATGTGATGAATAGTCTGTCTTAGTGCATAACACATTAATATTGTTTGTAACAATAATCGTAACAACCATGCTATTGCACAATTAGATTCCAAATTTCCTGATTTTAAAACAGTTGCATAGCTGAAAGTCAAGAAAGTACAAAATTGCTGGGGAGTTGTCTCTCAGCAAAGATGAAATTAATCAGGTTACTCTGCTGGTTGAAACCATAAGTTTAATTAAATAACAGTTCAGGGCACAAGACTTTTGATAAAGCAGACTCTTTGTGAAAAAGAAAAAAAAAATTATTTTCCTAAGAAAATTAATTAAGTTGCTTTTAATGAGTTTTGCTCCTGCTGTCTTGCCAATCCTCACCTGATTTCCTAACTAGACTACATGTCATCAAGAGATGATCGAGACTTCTTCTACATGGAGTCCCTGCACAGACTGACTGACTGCCTTAGACTGGATGTTTTCAAAACCACTTAGAAATACTGCAGTAAAATAAATTGGAGCTCAGGAGAAAACTAAATGAATGAGCACAAAAGGAACATGGATTTTCAAGCAGTTCAGGTACTAAGATGTAGTTATAATTGTAATATTTTATTAATCTTCTTAGTATACAGTGAATTTTCTTTCTTCATCATCTTTAGACACCTGTTTGTGTTCATTGAAGTCAACAGACAAGGCTTTTACATGCCAGATTTATGAAGTTTGATGAAACCAAGAAAGGTTTGGCTGATTTGAATCAAGCACAGAACATATGCAACATAGATGGCACAAAAACAGTGGGAGTGAAAAGGAGAAAAGGAAAATCCATAACAGCACCCTGGGACTCCAGATCCCAAGGTGTTCTGCTTCATTAGTTCAGCTGGAGTGTTTACCTGGACAATATAATGTGAGACTTTGCAGAGTCTCTTTCTGCTTATAAACTTGCTCAAGTGTTCAGCTGCAGCTGTGAAACGGGTTGGAGTTACCCGATCCATAACATTCCAGCAGCCCCTGTGGGTGACAGGCAGGCTTCAGGCTGTAGCAGACATTTGTTATCACTAGAACCACACTTACACTGTCAGTGTCAGAGCAAAAAAAGGAGAAGGTTTATTTGGGATTTTGAGTTACATAGTTTTTGGAGTTTGATCAGAGATTGGGCAATGAGGTTGACACCTCTCCAACCCCACTGGTCAAACTAGATGTCCTTCAATTGTTCTTCCTCAGAGAGGAATGTGAAAACATCCAGAACAGTTTCCAAAACAAGAAGGGCAGTTGCCATAACATCACTTGAAAGTCTGTGAGAAACTCCAATACAACAGTGTAAAAATCAGAAGGCTGAAAAGATTAGAGCAACAATTTGTGGGCAAAACAGACACTTACTTGTGGGCAGACACTTGTGGGTGAAGCAGTGGCCAGCTCCCCATGAGAACATCCCTGAAGGAACATTCTTGATTTTTTGTTTTTGTTCATTTGTTTACTTCTTCTTGTCACAATCTGAAGCAAATATTAATCTCAGCATTAGGGTCTAAACAGGCATTTCAATCATCATTGCTTAAAAACGTCCTTGTGTTCCATAAGGCATATTCCAATGTCCATGTGCATGTTTTTAGCTCTAGCAATCTGATTATTTTATTCTGCAGATGACAAATGGCAATTTACTGCTTGTTCTGCCACTTTGGATCATTGGCTTAGCCCCAAGAAAAGACTTTTACAGCTGAATATTAATCACCATGTTTATGAAAGTTTTAGAACCTTAAAGGTAGCAGGAAAAAATTGGCACCTTTTGAATTTAAATGTGCAGATTTGTCTAGATCTCCACCAACAAACTGTGTTATTGACCTCTGTTTGTTTCTTAACATACTTCTTATTACCAGGAAATATTCTAGCTAGCAGCTTGGTTATATGGTTTAGATTTTGTTTAGATCAAGAACTTTAGGAGCCCTTTCAGGAGAATCCTGTACTTTTATGGACCTGTACCAAGCTTCAAGGATCTGCTAACTGACACTGTCATGTGAATTGAATAGTGTGGATTAGCTGCAGTGTCTTCAGAGAACTACTGACTGTTACGGAATTTCTCAGAGTTCTTGGAGAGTGAAGACATGATTTATATTTGGATTGATTGAGGGTGAGCAATTCCAGGCTGGGCTCTTTGGCCTGCAGAGCCTGTGGGCCTCTGGGGCCCGTGGGTCCTGCAGACCTCCGGTTATGCTGCTGTAAGAATTCACATTTGACATTAAGGTGTCCTGGGGAATAATGGGTTACTAAATGTAGAAGTGTAGCACTGACAATTTAGCCACCTTAAGACTAAGATAAATAAGGCTTGTTTGCATTTTTTGGTATGCCCTGTCTATATAACCCGCTGTCCAAAAACAATAAATAGGAGAACGTCATGGTTACGGAATCGGTGGAGATGTCTCGTTTGCTCTGTCCAGCCTCCTATTAATTAGAGTCCCTTGTAACAACTGACCAATCTTGATGTTTGGTTGTCATGGAAAAATGAAGAAAAAAAAAATTATTTCATTTTCATTCCAGAGATAAGTAGGAAGGAAAAATATGATCTTGATACTTAGTAATACAGTGAAGTTGTCTGCAAGATGCAATTTTCCCTCTCAAAATAAGTAGCTCCAAGTAATGCATAATAAATATGAGTGTGAATTGTGAAAGCAATGAGAGCACTGCTGAATATGCTTTGTCTGTAAATTTGTTTCTCTCATGATTTCATTCTTTCATTTATAAATCACAGGATGTTTGTTAAATATTCCCTTATTCAAGCAGAAGTAGCTTGTGTATGGTATCAAATACCATACATAAAGTGCCCATGAGTTACCTGTGGTCTTTTTTGCATCTGAGGCTTAATGTAAGAAAATCAGAAGAAAAATGCTTTACATCAAACTCGGGGCTAGAAATATAACAGGCTTTCAGTAATGATAAATGATCAGAATTATGCAAAGATGATGAAAAGATCCCGGTGGAATTCTATTCAAAAATGTTTCCCTTATGAGAGCAGCTTATGAAGCCAATTAGGAATAAACCCAAGAGGATTCTATTGGATTTTTTTCGAAGAGATACTGTATGTAATAAAGAGCAACTAGTCTTTTTGTAGGGTTTTCTTTTTTAATCAACCTTCAGAAGATCATGAATAATTATACCTCTACTAGCAAATATCAGAGGCTGGTTTTAAAAATCTGCAAGAATTTCCCAGAGGAATTAATTGTTTTTGTCAGTATGATCATATTCTTTAGGACAATTACTATTTTTTTTTTGTGATATTTTTGAGGATTGACTATTTTACAGAGGCTCACCAAACCTTGAGGTAGAAGAGCCATATTTTGGTTCCTTCAGAAATCCCTTTATCTCTACACTTGAAAAATTCCATCTGCTATAATGTACCCAAAGAGTTTCCTGGTTAATAGCCACGATGGTGAAGGGTTACAATTTTTCTTCAATTGCTAAGACTATCTAGAATATCCCAAAAGTTGTTTGTAGTTGTCCTTAGTTTTCTGTTATAACCAGTGTTCTCTGTGTGCTCTTTTATCAGAATTTTAGCCAGTGCAGTTCAGATCTGTGTACAAATAAGAGAGAGGTATTCATTAGCCCTGTGATGGGAATGCTGTGGAGGTAACTTGGTTTGTTTCTCCAGGTCCCCCACTACGCTTTGCCATGGAGAAACAGCCAGGGAGCTGAGTCTTGGCTTGATTCATGTCATCACACATGGGCAGCATGGGCTTGGCTGATAACTAATGGCACTTCTTCACTCAGAGGGTAGAGTGGAGGCCAGACCTAGGAAGAAGAATATCTACATTTTAAAGAATATTTTGGCTTTAAACTGTACAGAAAAATATCCCGTACTATATCTAATGATTCTGTGCTCCTAATAAAAAAAAGGTTTTATAGGGTAAAAGGATTAGATGTTTTTTCTGAAGGTTAAAAGATCCTATCTGAAAATTCAGCAGTTGGAAGCAGTTGTTTAAGTACTAGTAGCTCACTGAGGAGGAGAAAGGGGGCTTTCCTGAGGCAAGTTCTCCTTCATGAGGACAGAGTCTCTCCTACCATAAATTCCTGCATATTTTCCCTACTGTTTCTATTTCTTTCTATTCTATAGATCTCTTAATGTTTGCAGCTTATGAGTTCTAGTTGCTGTCTGTCAGTGATACTTTCCATGTTTCTTGTAAAATCTGTTCTTGATATAACCTGATTTGGATAAAATACACGATTAGGGGACTTCTAACAGGTTTTGCCAGAGAGTAACTGGGACTTCGAGCAACCTGTTGTCCTGGGTTGTAGTTTAGGGTGTATTCTATCACCATCTTCAGTTAATGGCCCATCAATGCCTTTTGCATGACTCAGAGATAACTCCCTCTGGGCGTTATCTCTCTCTTTAATGGGCCATTAAGGCTCTCTTCCATGACTCATCATCCCATTGTGAGATGCTCCGCCCATGGGGAAGAGCCAAGCATTCTCACCTGAATATAAGCTGGGATTTGGGACAGTAGAAGCAGCCCTCACCCACTGGATTCCCAGAGGACCGGAGCTACCAGACCTTTCTACAAGATTTCTGTTTCAAGAAGACCACCTCGTCTGGACTGTTTCCATCACCCTAATCAGGTTGTATTCTGACTTTGTCACTGGTTTTTCTTTTTTTGTATTTATTTTATTTTATTCTATTTTATTTTTTCCTTTTCTTCTCATTAAATTTTATTTCTGACTTAAAGCCTCTTACTTGGTTTGTTTTTAAACCACAACATATTTTTGGCGCCCAACGTGGGGCAGAGGCAATAAGAAAAGTCAGAAATTACAATTTTATTGAAGACACCTGTCTGTTATGATGCCCAACATGCTTACATGTGTCTTATACCTATCTCTCTATATTTTTCCAAACGTGGGGCACTATCTGCCGGCCTTAATACTCCTGCGTAGACCAGGATATGGTACTAAAATTGCTTTACTGGTCTATTATGTCCATTGCTTGATAAAATCTGAGGCAATGAACATTATTCAGAATATATACCCAGTTTTGTATTCTTGTTCTAGTCTAGGATGCTACATCTGGAGCCTCAACAATCTCACCCAGCCCCTGTGGGGAGGAGTAAAGAATGATTTTTTCCAACTTTTCAGGAAGGACACAGCAGTTTTTGAAAACATTGAGTACCCTCTGGATGCCAAGGACAGCATAATGTTCTTGTTAGTCCTGCTTTGTTTTCTCTGCACCATGCTTAGAATCAAAACACTACATGGTGTGTTGGAGCATGTTCTTAAAGAAGTAGAAGAGGTAAAAAGAAGCAAAGCAATAGCATCGACGACTACACAGACTGTTGTCAGCATCTCCACACAAACTGTCACTGAACCGGAACAGCCTAAACCAGTAGCAGTTGCCACCACTCAGAAGAAGAAATCAAGGAGCAAATCAGTCCGCATAGCGACTGACGAGGATGGAGCAGGACCTTCGCACTCAGCTGAAGAGACAGAGACAGAGATCATCACCCGCTCTCTATCTCTGGGTGAGCTGCGTGACCTGCGAAGGGAATTCACCCGTCAGACCAACGAGTCCATCCTCACCTGGCTGCTCCGCATCTGGGATGCTGCAGCCAATGACACCATTCTGGATGGAACTGAGGCCAGGCAACTGGGATCACTGTCCCAGGATGTGGTCATTAACCAGGGAATTGGAAAAACCCAAGAAACTCTCAGCCTCTGGCAGCGACTGCTAACAAGTGTGAAAGACAGATACCTTTGTAAAAAAGACCTCCTAGTGCACCAAGGAAAATGGAACACAATAGAACAAGGTATCCGATGCCTAAGGGAATTGGCTGTGCTGGAGATCATTTTTGCAGAAGATGAGAGATTTCCTAAGAGCCCAGATGATGTCCAGTGCACATCACGGATGTGGTTAAGATTTGCACGGCTTGGACCAGAGATGTACTCACGTTACCTGGCAACACTGCAATGGAGAGAAGGTGAGGACAAGGTGGGTGTCCTGGCTAATAAACTAAGGATTTACGAGGACACTGTCACCGCCCCAGTTCGTGCCCATGTCTCATCTGTGGAAACAAGACTGGCTGAGCAAGTCAGGAACCTAATTGAAGAAAGCCATCAGAAACTGAAAAAAGAACTTAAGGAAGAAATTTACGATATTTCACCAGAGCTGACGAGAGTCTCTGCGATTAGGAGCAGGCGTCCCCCAGCCAGGGAGAGAGGATACACACCCCGAGGTAACCTTTGGTCTTTTCTTCGGGAGCATGGAGAAGATATGAAGAAGTGGGATAGAAAACCTACCTCCTCCTTAGCAGCCCGGGTACGTGAACTGAAAAGAGAAATGCCTACCATAAAAAGCTCATCTAAAATCAGTGTTGCTCCAGTCTCTCGTGCACAGAACTCCAGACGTTACAGGAATGATGATATGACTGATCCTCTTGAAGGAACCTCAGCAACTCATTTACAGGAAGAGAACAACATATGCGATGACCAGGAATAGGGAGGCCCTGCCTCTAGCCAGGAAGAGGAAAGGGACAATCGGATCTACTGGACTGTGTGGATCCGATGGCCTGGCACATCTGACCCACAAAAATATACAGCATTGGTTGACACTGGGGCCCAATGTACCATGATGCCATCAAGGTATGTAGGAACAGAATCCATTTCTATTACAGGAGTAACAGGAGGGTCCCAAGAACTGTCTGTATTAGAGGCCGAAGTGAGTTTAACCGGGAACGAGTGGCAGAAACACCCCATCGCAACTGGCCCAGAGGCCCCATGCATCCTCGGCATAGACTATCTCAGGAATGGATATTTCAAAGATCCAAAAGGATATCGTTGGGCTTTTGGGATAGCCGCAGTGATGAAAAAAGACATCAGACAATTGAATACCTTGCCTGGTCTCTCAGATGACCCCTCTGCTGTGGGACTGCTGAAAGTAGAAGAACAACAAGTACCAATTGCCACAGCAACAGTACACCGTCGGCAATACCGCACAGACAGAGACTCTGTGATCCCCATACATGAGATGATCCGTAAACTGGAAAGTCAAGGGGTGGTCAGTAAGGCCCGTTCACCTTTCAACAGCCCGATTTGGCCGGTGCGTAAGTCCAGTGAAGAATGGAGGCTGACGGTGGATTATCGTGGTCTGAATGAAGTCACGCCACCACTGAGTGCTGCTGTGCCAGACATGTTAGAGCTTCAGTACAAGCTGGAGTCCAAAGCAGCAAAGTGGTATGCAACCATTGATATCGCCAATGCCTTCTTCTCCATTCCTTTGGCAGCGGAGTGCAAACCTCAGTTTGCCTTCACCTGGAGGGGCGTGCAGTACACCTGGAACCGACTGCCCCAGGGGTAGAAACACAGCCCCACCATCTGCCATGGACTGATCCAATCTGCACTGGAAAAGGGTGAGGCTCCAGAGCATCTGCAGTACATTGACGACATCATCATATGGGGGAATACACCAGAGGAGGTCTTCAAGAAAGGAGAGGAAATCATCCAAATTCTGCTGAAAGCTGGTTTTGCCATTAAAAGAAGCAAGGTTAAAGGACCAGCTCAAGAAATTCAGTTCTTGGGGGTCAAATGGCAAGATGGTCGTCGCCAAATCCCCACAGAGATAATCAACAAGATCACAGCCATGTCCGCACCTACCAACAAAAAGGAAACACAAGCTTTCCTAGGTGCCATAGGCTTTTGGAGGATGCACATTCCTGAGTACAGTCAGATCGTGAGCCCTCTCTACTTGGTGACCCGCAAGAAGAACGATTTCCACTGGGGGCCTGAACAGCAACAAGCTTTTGTTCAGATCAAGCAAGAAATTGCTCATGCAGTAGCCCTGGGCCCAGTCAGGACAGGACCAGATGTGAGGAATGTGCTTTACTCCGCAGCTGGAAACAATGGTTTGTCTTGGAGCCTTTGGCAGAAGGTGCCTGGGGAGACTCGAGGCCGACCATTAAGATTCTGGAGCAGAAGTTACAGAGGCTCCGAGGCCAACTACACTCCCACAGAGAAGGAGATCTTAGCCGCCTATGAAGGAGTTCAAGCCGCCTCAGAAGTGATTGGCACTGAAACACAGCTGCTTTTGGCACCCCGACTGCCAGTGCTGGGGTGGATGTTTAAGGGAAAGGTTCCTTCCACACATCATGCCACCGATACCACATGGAGCAAATGGATTGCCCTCATTACACAGCGCACCCGCATTGGAAACCCAAATCGCCCTGAGATTCTGGAAGTTATAACGAACTGGCTGGAAGGTGAAACTTTTGGATTATCGTCTGAAGAAGAAGAAAAGCAAGTAACACGCGCTGAGGAGGCCCCACCATATAATGAGCTACCGGAGACTGAAAGACGATATGCTCTGTTCACTGATGGCTCCTGCCGAATTGTAGGAGCTAACCGGAAATGAAAAGCTGCAGCATGGAGCCCCACACGACAAGTTGCACAAGCTACCGAGGGACAAGGTGGATCGAGTCAAGTTGCAGAGCTTAAAGCTGTCCAGCTGGCTTTGGAAATTGCTGAACGAAAAAAGTGGTCAAGGCTTTATCTCTACACTGACTCATGGATGGTAGCTAATGCTCTGTGGGGATGGCTGAATCGCTGGAAAAAGGCCAATTGGCAGCGCAGAGGAAAACCCATCTGGGCCGCTGACATTTGGCAAGACATTGCCGCCCGAGTAGAGAGGCTGACCGTGAAGGTTCGACATGTGGATGCACATATACCCAAAAGCCGGGCTAATGAGGAGCATCGCAACAATGAGCAGGTAGACAAAGCTGCCAAGGTGAAAGTATCACAAGTGGATCTAGATTGGCAGCACAAGGAAGAATTATTCCTAGCTCGTTGGGCCCACGATGCCTCTGGTCATCAGGGAAGAGATGCAACATATCGATGGGCCCGTGACCGAGGGGTGGACCTCACTATGGACAGCATCTCACAGGTCATCCACAACTGTGAAACCTGCGCTGCAATCAAACAGGCCAAGCGAATGAAGCCTCTGTGGTATAGTGGACGATGGCTGAAGTACAGGTACGGGGAAGCCTGGCAAATTGACTATATCACCCTTCCCCAAACACGCCAAGGAAAGCGGTACGTGCTGACCATGGTGGAAGTCACCACTGGATGGCTGGAAACCCATCCTGTGCCTCATGCCACTGCCCGGAACACCATCCTGGGCCTTGAAAAACAAATCCTCTGGAGACACGGCACCCCTAAGAGAATTGAGTCAGACAATGGGACCCATTTCAAGAACAACCTTATAAACACCTGGGCTAGAGAACATGGTATTGAATGGATATACCACATTCCTTATCATGCACCAGCTGCCGGGAAAGTTGAACGGTGCAACGGACTATTAAAGACTGCCCTGAAGGCACTTGGTGGGAGAACCTTCAAGAATTGGGAACTAAACTTAGCCAAAGCCACATGGATAGTTAACACCCGAGGATCTATTAATCGAGGTGGTCCTGCCCAGTCTGAACCCTTACACACAGTGGATGAAGATAAAGTACCTGTGGTACACATGAAGGGCATTTTAGGAAAGAGTGTTTGGATTAATCCCACTTCAGGCAAAGGCAGACCCGTCCATGGGATTGTCTTTGTTAAGGACCTGGCTACACTTGGTGGGTAATGCAGAAAGATGGAGAAACCCGTTGTGTACCACAGGGAGACTTAATTTTAAGTGAGAGCAGTGTGTAAGGTTTCATTCTGTATGTATATATGCATTCATCTGTAAGAATGTATTGATTTAGGCATGTTGTAGATGGTAATAGAATAAGGGGTGGATTGTCCTGGGTTGTAGTTTAGGGTGTATTCTATCACCATCTTCAGTTAATGGCCCATCAATGCCTTTTGCATGACTCAGAGATAACTCCCTCCGGGCGTTATCTCTCTCTTTAATGGGCCATTAAGGCTCTCTTCCATGACTCATCATCCCATTGTGAGATGCTCCGCCCATGGGGAAGAGCCAAGCATTCTCACCTGAATATAAGCTGGGATTTGGGACAGTAGAAGCAGCCCTCACCCACTGGATTCCCAGAGGACCGGAGCTACCAGACCTTTCTACAAGATTTCTGTTTCAAGAAGACCACCTCGTCTGGACTGTTTCCATCACCCTAATCAGGTTGTATTCTGACTTTGTCACTGGTTTTTCTTTTTTTGTATTTATTTTATTTTATTCTATTTTATTTTTTCCTTTTCTTCTCATTAAATTTTATTTCTGACTTAAAGCCTCTTACTTGGTTTGTTTTTAAACCACAACACCTGTATAGTCACATTCTCTTTCAGGTTACTTATTTGGAAAGCCTACATAACTGTGGATTTAACATTGGTGATCTCTAGACAGGAGTAGATGAATGGAAGGCTTAATACAATGAGAAGCTTCTGGGATGAGTAAAATACTATCATTACAAGACTCAAACAATTGAAACTTGGAATATTTCTGGACTACCTGCCTTGCTGCTGTACAACAGGCAGAATAAGCTGCCTCTTCTTAAAGTACTTATGTAGCCAGAGAGCATGACTGGAAATACAGGTGGCATTTGTCTAATGGCAAATGAAGAATTTAAGCAGTCACGATCATAACAAATTGTGGTGTTTGGATCTGGTACACAACAATGGAGCTAATTGGAAGCAAAGTACCCCCAGAGGGAGTTAGGGTTTACAGACACAACAAAGCAGGAATGCTCTAAGTATTCTATTAAAATAGAAAATAAATCTTGTCGTGGCTTGTAAGGTAAGATTCAGAGACCCAGTTTTCTCACATTTGTGAGAAGCAGACATGGCATTTGAATAACCTCTTCTTGTAAATCCTTGAAAGTCAATCACAACTCCTATAGACTGGAGTTGCACAACACAAATGCACTTGAACAATTGCTGGTGCCTCCCAATGCCCCATGGATGACAGTCATACACTGCACTAATTGCTATAGTTACACACCCACTCCTTGCCAGCCACTGGTGTCACAGACTCTGCTTGCATAATCTCCTTTCACCCAGCTTCTCCCTGTTCCTCCTCTCCATCAGTATCCAAACTGCTTTCTCTCAGATCTCTGCCATTTTGTAAAGTGCCACCCTTTCACTAAAAACTCCTTATTTATATGCTCTTATGGATCCAGGGTAATGCTGGGGGGAGGTGTTCCCCTTGTCCTGCTGGACATGTGATCTCAGAGCCAAATCACTCCAAGGCAAGGAGCTATTCTGTGGTAAATTCCAAAGAGTGGCACCTTTTGAGCACATCTCATACCCTTATAGAAATCTAGATCTGACCCCATTTGGTTTTCCTTTGGAATAAGGAGAGATGTGAAGCTAAAATCAAGGCTCACGCTTTGTCCTGGGTCTTCCTGTGAACCACACCCCTGTGACAAGTACATGGCTGCTTTCAGTTCCAGCCCAAACTTCTCTTGGCTGTACAAAAGCAATCACTATCAAGGACCTGATGGACCAGAGCTGCCTCCTCATCTGTAACTTAATTGCTTGTCAATTTGTAGCTTTTGCAGTGAGCATGTTTGTGAGAGGCTGTGCCATCTGCAAAGTCCTTGGGAGAGCAGGCCAGGCCAGCATGCAAGCTCCCTGCTGTCCCTGGCTGTGCATCTGTGTGTCCAGAGAATGTGGCAGCACAGCTGCACACAGTGGGGACTGGTGAGCAGCACACAGCTCTTCTGGGATGTCTGGTTGACGTTGGGAATCCTAACAGACTGCAGGAGAGCATGGAGCACTTGGAAGTGAGCAAAGCTGCCCCGCTGTAGTGAAGATAGCTCAGCTGCACCTGGCAGTACAGAGTGTGGCAGTGCCTGTATCGCTGAGTGAGGCCGGCCCTGACACCACAGCAATACCTGGGTCTTGGCTGGTCAGGACAGCAGCGTGGCCATGGCAGAGAGAATAAAGGAGAGACTCTCGAGGGGGTAAATCCAACAGCGGTTTATTGGGCTCTGACATGGATCCCTCACCTCGGAGTACAAACCTCAGGGAGACACCGAGTAGGACTTTGCAACAACTTTTAAGGGGGGTGTAACACAGGGGAGGGTTCAGTCAGAGGCCAATGGGGTACAGTCAGGGTGTGGCTCAACATACAATAGACAGGTGCAATAACCATACAGAAAATAATGGGAGGGGGAAGCCTGGATCCTGTCCAGTCACTCGACACTCTCCTTGGAACATTCTGGATGCTGGGAGAGACCCCTGAGTGACTGACAGGACCAGGGGGTTATATAACAGATGACTGACAGACAACTGTAACTGGGGGGAAACCATAAGGGGGAGAACATGGGGGGGGGGGGGTGGTGTACGTAGAACAAACCCTTGCATATAGCTTTACAAAATGAATATAAAGGCGAACTTAAACAAAATGCACCACCACAACAGGGCAGGTCAGAAAAACTTTTTTTAACCAGCAAGTTGTATGCTATGGATTATGAGTGAGGGTCTATAGCGATGCAGAGTCGCCAGGCAGGTGCAAAGGAGAGCTGCTTTATTGCAAAAACCAGGCCTTTTTAAGCAGTTAGGCCTTCATTAGTTACATAGTTTTAAATCATAACAAACATAATTCAACCAACTACCATGTATCGGTGGCTGAGAGACAGGGACATTCTGAGTTCTGATCAGAAGCCAAATTTATTGAGCATTGTGGTGGTATTTTACCTATATTAGTTTTATGTTTATGATTGGTTCTATATGGTTTTGCATGAAATGGTTTGTTCTATGTAACCCCCCCATGTTCCTCCTCATAGAGTTTTGCCCCAGTTACAGTAATCTGTCCATCATGTGTTATATACCCTCTGGTCCTGCTCATCACTCAAAGACCTCTCCCTGAGTCTGGAGGATTCCAGGGAGAGCATCGAGTGATTGGGCAGGATCCAGGCTTCCCCCTCCTATATCCTCTGTATGGTTATTGTACCTGTCTATTGTGTTCTGAGCCACGGCCTTGTTGTACCCCATTGGTCCCTGGTTAAACCCTCCTGTGTGAAACACCCCCCTTAAAAGTCACTGCACTGAAGCCCTCAGGGTGTCTCCTGTGCTGGTGCCCTGAGGTGAGGGCTCCACACCCCGAGGCCCAATAAACTCCTTGTGTTGCCCCCTCCAGAGTCCCTCCTTTCTTCTCCTTACTGTCACCACGCTTCTGTCAAAGCAAGACCCATCGTGTGGCTGTGGTGCCAGGGCTGGCCGAGACTGACAATACAGGCACCGCTGGAGAGCATACAAGGCATTTGTAGAGGGTTTTCCTTGTACAGCACTTATATAGGGTTCTGGTTTTGGTAACAATTTCCTGTTGGATATACATTTTTCATTACATCAGTTACTTGGTAATCATTACAAAGTTTCACAACATGTTTCTTGGTCACTTCTACCCCAGTGGGCCTTTATCATGTCTGTCTCTCACAGGGTTTCTACATGATCAGGCCTAAGATACGAGGCTCCTTCATCAGTTCCTTTATACTCTCTGTTTCATTCCCCACAACCATAAACCACTATGTGAATACACTATGGTTATACAACTTGTTTTTCTACCTCTAATTCAGCTGAGTCACATTCCTGTAGTCCTTTTCTATTTAGCCGAAGTAACAGTCCTGAGCCATGATTTTACAAGGCCTTCCTTTTGTTAAGGTTTCACCTATATGCAGCAATGGACTTGTAAAAAAAATCGAGTCTGAGAATAAATGTGTATTTCAGAGCAGTATTCATCCACCTTTTGTCGAAGCCTGAAGCAAGATAAGTTTTACTTAAAGGGAAAAATCAAATCTGAGAGGGAATTATCATTCTAAAAGAGAGACGTATTTCTGAGTTGGATATACAGTGGAAACAAATGTTCTTCTCTGTCTTACTGACACTTCTAGGAATAAAAACATTTGTTCTGTTTGTTCTTCAGCACGTTATTGAACTTCAGAGCCCAGTTCACTTTGAATTCATGCTTAATGAAGCATAACTTGTATTAATAGCAGCTATTAAATATAGATGTTGTAATAGAAATTTCAGCTGGACACAGAATCTAACCCAAATTGCAAAGACTGGCAAAGCCCTGCTGTGATGCACTCCAGAGATTTCAATTCACTTCCTAATGACAATGCCCATGAATTACTGCCTATGTAAACAGAAGCCTGTTTCTGGATAAGAAAACCCCTTTACATGAGCCAAAGGATGCCTTAACAACTGTATCAGTGAGGCAGAATACACAAATACTTTAAGACGATCATGTTACAGAAAATTGAAAAATAAATACCCAGTATTAAAACTCAGCCTGACAGCTTTGTAATGCTAGGAGGGTATTTTTAATAGTCAACTCTTCCTTTGTGAAGATATTAGGGGAACTTTGATATCTTGGCTATCCAGAGGCTTTTAGTAGGCAGCAGTGAGCCTCAGCTAACAAGCTGTGTGAAATACATGGTGACTGTGTGGGGCTTAGGACAGAGATACCCAGGCTGACTTTCCAGCTCCACCAGCTCAGGCCCAGCAGCCCTGACCAGTCTGTTCTGTGCCCTGCAAACACATCTGGGTTTCCTGGCACAGCAGGAAGGCAGAGCCCCTGCATTTCCTTGGCAGCATGGCAGTATATCCGAGGTGCTCAGGCCTTCCCAATCCATCTGCCTTTGTATCTTGGGAGCTGCTTCCCCTGTGGTTCTGTTTATCCACAGATAAACTGTTAAAGTGTTCGTCTGAGTTGATTGTGCTTGTCAGTCAGACAGGTTGGCTGCCTTACATTCCCATATCATCCTCTCTTCCAGAAGAAACAAAGCACTTTGTTAACTAATCAATACATGAAGTGCATTAGACAAGCAACAAATAATATTTTTTTTTTCATCTAGTTATTGATCGTTGCTTGTTGACTGAATGAGAGCCCTAGTTTAAGACTAAATATTTGCTGAGAACTATGGGAGAAGAAGGGATGAATAGTATATAATGAGATAAATTTTTCTAAGGTGTGTAAAGAGAGTCCCTAATTTGGATCATCCAGGTTTTAATAGGTGAAATTTAGACATCAGGGAAACTGTGATTTCTGTCATTTGAGAGAGTCATGAGGGATCTTATTAAACTGTAAAAGTATCTCAAGAGACACTGTAGAGGAGTACTGGGTCTTTGAAGCAGTGCCCAGTGACAGAACAAAAGGCAAGGAGTACAATGTGAAAAATAGGAGGTTCCTTCTGAGCCTCAGGGAACTCTGAGGGTGTTGAATAATGGGAAAGGCTGCCCAGAGGGGTTGTGGAGTCTGTATCCTTGGAGGTGTTCCCAAACCATCTGAACATGGCTCTGGACAACCTGCTCAAGATGTAGGGACCCTGCTGGAGCAGGGGCTTGGTCAAATGGACCCCCAGTGGTACCTTCAGGCTCAGCCATTCTGTGATTCTGTGACATAGCATCACCTCCACAGTACCAGGCCAACGGCAAAAAGATTTAGCTTTCAAATTGCAACGTCTCACCTGAGGTAGTAAGTAGTAATCATTATGGGTCTTGAGGAATCTCTGCATCTCTCAAATTCCCAGCTATGCCATCAGTTTCCTGGTGTAGTTTGCTCTGTGACTTTCAGGTTTCTTTGGATTATAAACTACTTTAATCAGTGACCAAAATAATTCCTCATCTCCACTGATGCCCACAACACATATCTCATCAATATTATTGCAGGTTAAATGTTGTCTTTAAAATATCTCAAAATCTGGGTTTTTTTCCAAAGAAACCACCCTGGCATTTATTTTTTAAAGGAAAAAAAACAGTGTTAAAAAAAAAAAAAAAAAAAAGTCTGTGATGAATATAGTGCTTTTCTGTGTATAAGTGTCACATAAAATGGTGTCAATTGCCACACTTGTGGTTTTAGTGTTGCTGCACTAGTGTAAACCAACCACATCTCTTGCTCCATGTGTAGATTTGCACTGCAAATTTCAATTCTCATGGTGTAATTAAACATACAATTGCCTTGATTGCACACACTAGAAAAACCTGTTTACTTGAATGTTATATCTGAGGGCTGCAACTGAATGTGAATAATTGTATTTTGAATTTTAGAAAACTATTTTTTATTGTAACCTGTTCTCTGCAAAAATAAGTACAAAAGAATGCAGCAGTCCCTGCATTTAAGAGCTTTTTTCCCATGTGATTCCATAGGAGCCAGAGAATTGGAGAATTTCCCAATACAGAGGCCAACTAGCAAAGTTGCTCTTTAACCTTTATTGCCTTTAAAACCTTTATTAAGTCGTGTCCAGTGTCCAAAGCAAGGCTAAATCATCTTCAGTAGGACTCCAATGAGTAATTCCTTCTCTTTTACACTCAAGACTCCGACTGACTCACTATTTTTTTTTCTTCCTTTAATTCTCCCTTATCCATCTCTATATTGCAGTCATGTATTCACTGGTCCTGAACCTTTCTGCTCAGAACTGCTGCCAGTGCTGGGATGGCTGTGGTGAAGCTATCTGAGTGTTCATTCTGTTATTTCACCTCTAGGACCAGGGAGCTTCCAAGAACAGGTTTCTTGTCAGTCCATGCGCTGGGGGGTGTGCGCCTGTTCCAGTGGGAATTGGTCTTCATCACACAGGGTCTCTGAAGCAGCTGGGGAACAAGGATAATGATTCTGGATGAGACAGTCATGGCCATAATAGTTTCAGATGGTGATTGTTCAATATTGTGTGAAAATGCCCCAAAATGCAACCACATCCAGACTGAGCAGGCATGATACAAAATCTTAGCTTATTTCTTGCTTCATCACACTTGAATGAAGATGGTAAGATCAATTTCCCCTGTGATAATGATTTCACTTAGAATGGAGATATTTACATAATAGTAAAAAAGAAATCTGTCTTCACTGAAAACCAGAAGCAAAACAACTTGTGTGTACTCTGGACTTTTGAGACAACATGAATAAAATTGATGTATCCCACTTTATTAGGCTTTTTGCCTCAACAATTATTTTGACTAAATGCCTCAGATTTGCCTTGGCATTTACTTAAGCAGCAGAGGAATGTATTCTCCAACAATATTGTAGTCTCTGAACGGGCTGTCTTAGCTACCCTAAATGTGACTGAAACTAGCACTTTGGGAAAAATAGCACTTATTTATTGTAAAAGGAAACCTAAAAATGACAATGCTGCCATTAAGCTGAAGAAAGATATGGGTTACAGGCTTTGAACTCAGAGTTCTGGGCATGAAAATTTCAGAATTTCTATGCTACCTTCCCAAATTCAAGTCTCTCCCCAGCTCTGTGGTTATTGTTGTCTTTCAAACAATGTATGTTTGTGTACTAATATGTACTGTGGGAATGCAATGCTGGTGACTGAGAATTTTATCCTTAGGTATAAACTCTAGTTCTTACTTTTTAACTGCCTCAGAAGTATTGTAGGTTTAAAAAAGTAAATAAAAATGTTGCATTCTAGCAATCTCTGGAATGAGGCTTTGTCTCTTTCTTGGATTGCCCTTGCAGGAGGATCACCTGTCAGAGTCAAAGCAGGCCATCAGTATTTGGATTTTACTTTTTAAAACATTATGTGCTAGAAAGAAAAGCCCTGAGAGCTGTGAATTTCAGAATTCTTCTTGCTGTCCTGTCTGCACTTCACTTCTTCTTAGTAGACTTGATTTTGTCCTCTCAGAAGACATCCCTCACCACATTATGTACTTTACAATTCTTGCTTGTGTAAAGCTGGAATGCCCAGCATATATTGATGGAAATTTGGACGATAAAATTTTATGGATAATAAGGTAGAAGGTATTTCTGGTTCCTTAAGTATTTTTTTATGTTGTACTTCCTAATATGAAAAAAAATCTTTGGTGTCTGCATCACTTTATTGGTACTTATGTTAATATTCAACAATTGTGTAACTCTTTATTCTAATGAATTTCTAAAGGTCTCTTAGACCACTGTAGAGATGGTCTTCATGTTCATAAAATCAGAGACTTCTATAGTCTTAGATAAACAATATTTTTAGTATTAAACTTTCCCTAATAAGTAAACATGGCTATATCTCTATGTACTTGTCATGAATTTAAGGAGAAAATTATATTCAGTGTAAGTAATGAATTTCATTAGGACTTGATTGTCGCTGTTGCAATTATCTTCTTTCCCTGGACAGATCCTTTCACTCTTGGGCAGTCAGACATCACCCACTCATTCAGTCTGTAAAGGAGCTGTAGGAGAACAAGATTTGCTTGTAATGTCAATATTTATAATCTGCAGTAATTGTATTTTGTTAGTCATCTTGTCCTGTGTTTTGTTGGATGGGGCACAGGCAGAGTTCACACCATACAAAAGAAAAGATAACCAGAAAAGTTTTTATAGATCCACTTCATAGGTGGAAAAACTGCAATACAAAGGAGGATGCAGAATCTAATAAAGATGACAAGCAAAAAGGACAGGAAATAGAGCCCAGGTTGGCATAGTTGAGGCTCATCTCAACCTGTTCTGCCCTCTCACATTCCATGTAGAACAGTAATATTTTTATTACTGTGATCTGTTCTGTGTGGTGTAGCAGTCCGCTGTTTCTGCCACAGTGGAGGCTTTGGTATTTAGACGTACAGCACGACTTCCACTTTGCTTTCATGAGTGGGTCGGGTCTTGTAACAGACGCATTGTACCAATGTGGCAGACGGTTACAAAAGACGTTTATTAAGTAAAAGGTTCAGGTTATATACCCTCGGGTCTTCTACTACGTCAGACAGGATATTGCCACACTTCCCGGGTTAGTAGTTGGAGTGGAAAAGTACTGGCACATGTTAGTAGAGGGTCTACATTCCTTTCAGGGGTAGCTTATCTTAAGAGGGGGTTGGGCTTGCTCTTTTCCTCTCCGTTACAGCCCGAAATCTTCCGTGCCGCCTGTCCCTATCCAACCACATCCCCCCCCCCCCCCCTCACAAAAGAACGAGGTAGTTATACGCATATATATATATATAGATATAGGCACTAAATGAGGTAGAAGGTTAGGACTTAATAAGGGAAAAAGGAGTTTGGAAACCTGAGTAAATTTCTGCCAGGCAAGTTTGGAAATCTTGTGACTGGCAATTTTAAATTCACAGCATCTCATGTTGGCCTATGAACAGAATGTTAGTCTGATCTAGGCGAGCTTTGACAAATGAGACTATCTTGTTCAGCAGGCATGGTCCGAAGGTAACAGCTAGAAGTAGCATTGCCAATGGGCCTACCAAGGTGGATATCAAAGTGGTTAACCATGGGGATTGGTTAAACCAGGATTCGAACCAGCCTTGCTGAGCTTCCCTATCTTTCTGTCTCTGAGCCAGTCTGTTTCGGAGTTCGGCCATGGAGTCCCTGACGACTCCGGTGTGGTCTGCATAGAAGCAGCATTCCTCTTTCAAGGCTGCACACAGACCTCCCTGCTGCATGAACAGGAGATCCAGTCCTCGCCGGTTCTGTAGAACCACTTCTGAAAGCGAAGAGACTGACTTCTCCAAGTAGGAAATGGACTTCTCGATCCTCTGCAGGTCCTCATCTATAGTTATTTGCAGCTGAGACAGACCCTGGTGTTGTGTTGCCAGGGCTGAGACACCTGTCGCTGTGCCGGCTGCTCCCAAGGCGAGTAGCATTGCGATGGTTACACCTGTCAATATCTCTCTTTTGTGGAGCCTGTTGGATTCTTCGAGAAGGCTGTACATTTCTTCCTCTGAGTGGTACAGGACTCTAGGAACAATCAGAACTTGGACACAGAAATCGTTAGAATCATCAAACTTGGGAAGAAATACGCACGGACTTACTCCAGACCTCTGACAAACGCACATTGCAGATGTAGCAGGGATTACCCACTTGTTATTCTTTCTGTTAGGCTTTACAACTCTAGTGCAGACATTCCCTTTTCGCTCAGCCAGGGTTGCATTACCAAAGCATTTGCCTCGGCCTGAGACCTGGCTTAGAGTAATGCCCCTGCGGGGTGTGTCCCATCTACATTGCTGGGGAGCGTCAGCGGCGGAGTAACTGAATGGGGTGTTTAAAGCAACTCCTTCATAAAAAGGTGGTTGGACATCATAACAAAGCCAACAGGAATTGGTTAGGTTAGGGTTAGATTCATTCAGGGATAGGAAGGTAGCTTCTAACATACGAAAGATTTGGTTTAGGTCTGACCTGTTTGGCTACACTTCAGGCATGCCATGGCATTTGTTAGGGTATGAACCGCTGCCTGCATGGGTATTAGGTGTTCTTCCTTTACTACATGTTTGATCATGTCAGCTAAGCTGGTTCCTGCTGGGAGAGACCGTAAAATTTCCTTGGTTACAGTATTACACTGCTGTTTTAAACAATCTGTCACCACCGGTCCCCTTGCAGCTGCAGGCAGGGTAGATGAATCAATTGCAGCCTGTAATCGGTCCACAAAATGTGTAAAACTCTCACTTTCCCCCTGTTTGATCGTTGACCATGGCGTGAGCTTGTCCACCACCCGGGAAGCTGCCCTTATTGCCTCCCTAGCTGCCCTGGTTGTTGCTTTCACCTCCTCTGCTGTGAGGTGTGCAGCTTGGTTTTGGGGCGTGGCCACATCGTCATGTTTGCCAAGCAGCCTGGACAGGGTAGAGCCATGGAGAGGCTGTCCCTGCCCTGAGGCTTGAGCTAGGGCAGCTGCGCATGAATTGGACCACTCCTGCTGAAATACAATCAACCCTGCCCCATCAAAAAACATACGGGTTATTTGTGAGATATCAAAAGGCAGCATATCATCATTGCTAAAAAGACCATCGATCAGTGTGGACACCAGGGCTGAATTAATTCCTTTTTCCTGCACCGCTTTTACCACAATCTGCACTTCTTTCGTACTAAGCGGGATGTAAGTCCGCCTCTGATTCTGCCGGGTGCCAGAAACCCGTACCGGGAACGCATGTATTGCAGCCGCAGGTTCCCACTCTGCACAGGCTAATTTTATTTTCCCCCAATCGGTTAATTTGCCCTGAATTTGTTCCCTTACATTGTTAAAAGCTTTGCTCGGTTTCGCTGAAAACTTTATAAAATCTGTTATCTCCGTTTCCGAATCGGACTCGGAGCTCTCAGTAGAGCTAGCCGTGGAGCTGTAACTCCCTTCCGTATCGGAAGTGAACTGGTGGTAAACTTCCGGTTTGCTATGCTTTTTCGTCGGACTCCGCCCCCGTTCCGCCTTCCGCGGGTGGGCTCGGATGTCCCCTCTACTTTGACTCCATTCCGCCTCCCGCGCCCGGCCCCCCCCTTCCGACCGGGGGTGACGCCGGCGCCTTTCGCGGGGGTAGTCCCACGTTCCCCCTTTTTGCTCGCCCCCGCGCTTGGTAGATGACATTGGTAAAGGTCCTTGTCCGCGTGTCCGTCCCCCCCCGCTCTCCCGCGCATGCGCCATGTAGGTCGGTGGCTCCGGATTTCCTCCGACCCCCCACGCATGCTCAGTCGCGGGGTTTTGCACTTCCGGGTTCACATCGCCACGTGGCGCCCTCCCCCGTGCGCACTCCACGTGGCCGGCGCCATCTTGGCCACATGGCGGGGGGGGTAGCGGCGATTGGTCGCACCGCCCCCGCGCCGGACCGTCGGCGCCATATTGGCCATATGGCGGGGGGTGTATTCCCTCCGCGGTATTGGTCAATCTCAAGGCGTCTCGCGCTTGCCGCGCGAGTTCTTCCCAGACGAACCGCGTACGCTCCTCCGCCCGCCCGCGCCGCATCTCAGCGCCAGGAGAGACCGCGGTTTCGGACCCCGCCAGGCTGCCGCCGCTCCGCGGGGGCGGCGCCGCCGCCGGTCCTAGCGCAATGTCGCCGCTCGGACCCTGGACGCGGCAGGGAAGAGCGATCGGGGAAGCCGCGGTTTTTTCGGGGGTGTTCGGATCTGGGGGCTCTCGCGGGGGGATTTGGGGTTTTCCCGCGTGCTCCGCGGCTTTTATGCATGCATTTGTGGAGGGGGTTAACGCGTCTGACTCCCGCTTTTCCCCTGGGGTTTCTGCCTCACTGCGCCCCCCCCCCCCGTCTCTTCTAGGGCTTCTCCGGAGGGTCCTGCGCCCCCTCGGTCCCCTCTCCCCGGCTGCTTAGCCGTGAATAAACATGTTTTTGCAGCGTTCCAAGCTTCCTGTTCTTCCATTGCTTTTCGCAACACTTTTTCAACTTTTCCCCATGCTTTTAAAACTTTTCCGCTGCCGGTGGCTTTTGTATCTTCCGCCAGGGCAACTGTATATTTGTCCCACCCCTCTGAATTTAATATGTCTATGGGGCGTGAAATCGCGCCTAAATCCGATAACCTTGCAATAGCAAGAAATAAATCTTTTTTGTCCCACGCAATTCCCGAGTGGGTTGCTAGCCTACTCACGACCATCGTCACAGACTCCATGCTGTCCGCGGGGTCCTGGGAGCGTCCTCCCGTTTTCCTTCTCCTCCGCAGAAATTCGGACCGGCCGACTCCTGCCCGCTGTGTCTTTTCCAAGCGTAGCTCCCGTCCTCCGAGGTAATCGTTCCCGGGTTTACGGCACCACTTGTAGCAGTCCGCTGTTTCTGCCACAGTGGAGGCTTTGGTATTTAGACGTACAGCACGACTTCCACTTTGCTTTCATGAGTGGGTCGGGTCTTGTAACAGACGCATTGTACCAATATGGCAGACGGTTACAAAAGACGTTTATTAAGTAAAAGGTTCAGGTTATATACCCTCGGGTCTTCTACTACGTCAGACAGGATATTGCCACACTTCCCGGGTTAGTAGTTGGAGTGGAAAAGTACTGGCACATGTTAGTAGAGGGTCTACATTCCTTTCAGGGGTAGCTTATCTTAAGAGGGGGTTGGGCTTGCTCTTTTCCTCTCCGTTACAGCCCGAAATCTTCCGCGCCGCCTGTCCCTATCCAACCACAGTGTGGTATCATTCATGTGAATAAATCCAAGTATCCTCCATGCTACACTCTATATAACATGCAATAGAAAAGACTAATTCCAAAACCTTTCATGGTAAGTTTTAACAGGCCACAACAAACAGCTAAATCTCAGAAAGTGGAGAGCAACAAGACAACGCTGAGCAGCCTAATAAGAAGTGATGTCTTTTTGGAACTGTTATTTCCTAAAGAATGGCTGTTTCTACCTTGAGTAATATTTTTACTAATGAGTGGCATAGAAAATGTTCAGAAACTGGAAGGGTACTTTTACCCACAGAAAGGCAGACTGTGGATGTCACTACCAAGGGCTCTTCCAAGTATTTAATCTACAGAGAGATTAATTATTTGGTTCTTGCTTGAGTTCTTATAGTATAACTAATTTAGATGGTGATTCCTTCTGTCATAAATATCTGCTTGAAGGGATGACACAGAAATGTACTGCAGTTAAATGTAGAAAACTCTCAGATACAAAAATGGATGTAAATTGAGGAAGCACAACCAATCCTCTTCATAAACCAAGCTGATCATCTCGTCAACAAAAAAATCCTTTGCTTGTTCTAAAGATATAACTAAACTTGAGTCATCACTCTGAAACTCAAAACATCTCATTCCTGCCTATCTTCTGTGAAGATGTAAGCTTCATAAACAAATTCACAGTTTTTGCTCTCTTCCTTGACCACTGTACTGAAAGACAGCAAGAGCAGACAGAATCCTTTCTTCTCCTTTGAAAGAGCTGCTGGCAGAGCTAGAAAGGGTTAAAAATAAAGTCTTGCTGACAAAGTTTTACTAATCTCAGAGACACAGCTCAACTTTTTCACTAAATGCTAGATTTCAAAAAGTTTTGCTTATATTTCTATGTGAACTCTGTTTTAAGGGTGATGTTTGCAATAATGTGGCTAAATTACTTCCTCCCTTTATCTATGATTATGTTCAGGGAATATGCAATTTTTCTTTGTAAGGTCAGACTAGGAAGACATTTCAAACCCTCTAATTTAAAACACAGGAAAAACAACTCCCTGTTTTTCCTCACGCCAAGATCTAGTGATTTTTGTGTCTAATACATGACTCTGTCAATGTCTCTGTAACACCATTAACTCTACAGCATATGGCATCTCATTAGGTCTCAGGAAATTTGGAGACAGATATGTGTTAATTTTATTTTACCAAAATCTTTTACACAGATTTATTTTTCTCTCTGAGCCCCTGCAGCATTTTTTCTCATTTATATATATTTGTGAATCCTTTTTCTGTGGTATTTTCATTTGAGCAGGCATTTCTGATTGAGAAGTTAGTGGGATTTGCAGAAGTCACACTGAAAAAATTCTCTATCTCAGGAGCTTCCCTGCTGGAAGGCACACTTTGATTCCCTTGGTAAGCTTTCCTCTAAGCCCTTTCATGCAGAAGCAGCCTGGGA
Organism: Sylvia atricapilla; assembly: GCF_009819655.1. Lineage (NCBI taxonomy): Eukaryota > Metazoa > Chordata > Aves > Passeriformes > Sylviidae > Sylvia > Sylvia atricapilla. The sequence goes on from NC_089149.1 coordinate 12,795,175, forward strand.
AATGTAAAAACTGCCTGTGGTCTTGTTTACTAGTCTGTCCTATTTTTGTTGCAAAGCATCAGACTGTAGCTTCTAACTTGGGGAGAGTGAGAGAAGAGGCAGGAGGGCTGTGAGGGAGAGCTGCTGCTGTTGTCAGGGTGCAGTGGTGATGCCAGGAGGAAATATTTGGTCATGGCCACAGCCAGTGTGTGTGGTGAAGGCAGCAATGCTTACAGGCTCCAATCTCTGCTGCCAGGCTAGAGTCAGTGCATTTGTTGGAGTCAGACTGGAATAACTGAAAATCAGAATTTCTAGACCACTGAGTTATTTGCTGGTTCCTGTATTCTGCACAAAAATCTTCATCACGTAAGGAAGGCATATATGAATCTGTTGTTGCTGGATCTGTTCCTGCTTATGTCTTTGCATCTCATATATGTAATCATTAGATCAACTACAACTTTCTAAAACAGAGGTATCTATGAGCATTTGTATATATGTGTCTTTATGTGATCCATCAATATATCATAGAGTGTTTTGGGTTGGAAGGGACTTTAGAGACCACCTTGTTCCACCCCCTGCCAGGGGCAGGGACAACATCCACTATTCCATGGTGCTCCAAGCCCCAGTGTCCAGCCTGGCCTTGGACACTGCCAGGGATCCAGGGGCAGCCACACCTGCTCTGGGCAGGACCTCCCCACCCTCACAGTAAAGATTTTTTTTCCTAGTATCTAAGATAAACCTACTGTCTTTCAGTTTGAGGCCATATAGCAGGGGTGAACTAAATCCTACTTTCTCTTGCTGACTGTAAATACCTTTCCTTGCACTTGATTTTGGCACTAGCACCAGCTGCTCATTTCCTTTTTTTTCCGTGTGGTAGAGGACTGATGTTTAAAGATTGTTGTAGTATAAACAATAACTTGCAAATAAGTTAAAATGCCATTTGTATCAGTTAAGCTTCAACTTTCAATTTTTTATTCCTACTGTATCTTGTATGTAACTAAGACAAAAACCTGTGTGTTTTGTGCATCTGTGTTAGGAGCGCTTTCACTGTCCTAAAATGGGGAAGGTGTAGCAGAGTGTTTGACTACTTGAGACATATTTTTAAATAGACATATTTTTAAATAGACATTTTTAAATAGAAATATTTTTAAAAGCCACCATGATTTGTTGTATGTTCTCTAAATTCCGGAACAAAGATACAGAGATTATTAGAAAACTTGCAGAAGTAACAGTGATTTGGAATTATGGACAGAATAAAATGATAAATAATTTTTTTCATAAAATAGTAAGTAAAAATTGTTGTCTTTTCTGTACCAAGAAGTAATTCTTTGCAGAAGGTTGTGGAAATACTAAAGATGCCCTAGCTCATATTTTCAATTTTTCAGGAGCTCTTCAAGAAATCTCCAAATTAAATATATGATCACATTATTATAGTTTTCTTCTATATATTTATGAATTGTCACAAAAGGAGGAAAATTACACGCTGGAAAAATCTAGACTTTTTCTCTAAAGAACCTGTGACTTGTTTTGTTTCTTTGAATCACTACAATTTCATTGCATGTCATTAGGTTTAGACATGGGAGTTGTGAAAAGCCCATCCTAAATTCTGAATAGGTTCTGAAGGCTATTTAAATTGCTAGAATGAAAATGCACTGTCCAAGCTTGCAGTGACTTGTACATCTTCTCAGGTCAGTGCATAGTAGATGTATATTTTCTATTAAGACAATTTGCCAGGACTTAATGGTTATTCTGGTGGGAACTAATGTGGGATACAATTTTCTTTCCTTCCTTTTTTATTTCGTTAACTAACAGAACATAAAAAGTAAAAACCTAGATTGCACTGAGGCACGAGAGGAAAGGAAAGGCAGTCAGGAAGTACTCTCTAAGGAGGGAAGGATAATTTGATTTAGGAACTTTTTTTCTATTAAGAAAACCAGCCTTGCAGCCATGCAGACTGATGATGGGCCTAGCCTTGCTGGAGGCGCACTCAGCACAGCTGAGTTAAGCATACTTAACTAATATTTAAGACTTTCAGAAGTATTATTATTAAAAAGTGAAGGTGGCCATATTTAATCACACTATACCAAAGGGAATTTCTAAGGCTGCCTCACTCTCTGGAAGTGAGGTGCAGGCAACAGGGACTTCTGTTTGGAACCTGTGAACTCTAACACTTGCCTGTACCTACAATGACACAGGATTAGGCTCACTGTCCCTGTGTAGGAGATGCATTTTTCCTGATGTTCCCAAACTCCAGCCAGCCATAGGAGGCTGTGCCACTGAAACCGGGCTGTGAAGGCTGATGTTGTCTCCAGCACTTGCTGTGTTCAGCCTGGCACAGAGAGATTTGGATGTTCAGATTTGGCTTTTGGTTGTCACTGAGACTTGTGAAGCAGGAGATGAACCCTTCTGAAAATTGGAAGGGACTGAACTGCATCTTAGACAATACTTAATTGTGTGTGGTAAAGAAGTGTGCATGGTGAGTTTGTGATGTGCAGATCAGACCTGAGGTAATTAGTGGAACATCTTGGAACCAAATGAGGTGGAGCCTGAGGAGCTGACAAGGAGGGGTGCTCCAGGCAGAGCAGAAGGCAAAGAGAAGTCAGGCACATTCCTGTGTGATGAGATCACGTATATCACTTACATGTGCTAGTGCAATTCATAGGCTGATGACCCAAAATGATTGTTTTTCTCTTGTACTATTTCACATTTTATTGGTGTAATTCCTCCCTAGGAATTAGCAAGAGAGATGGCAGATATAGGCCAGATATGTAACCTTTGCCACCAGAGGTGTGTTAGTTAAGGGTTATGAGAAATGAGAACAGGAGATGAGAACATCCTTAGTCAGTGAAATAAGGATTGCAGAACATTACTTTTTATGTGAAATTCTAAAACTATATTTATTGGCCAATTCACAGAAAGTGCTGTAGTGACCACAAAAATGACTCTGGCTTTATACATGTACAGATACAAATTTTAAAATAACAGATCCATTTGGAATATGCATTTAATCAGTCCTGTGGAAAACATATAGGTATGAATTCATTAATTACTGTACAACTTGACATGGCTTTTATGAAATACACCACTATGCCGTGAAGGAGGTTTTGTACAACTTCTTCTTATTCTGTGTAAAGTTAGGGTTTGTGTATTGTACTGTCTGTCAAAATTTACTGTACATTTTCATTAAGAAAGGGTTGAGTTTTCTTTTTTTTTTCTTTAAACAGCTGATTCATATCTATTTGAAAATAATTTCATATTTATCTTTTTAATTGCATATAGTAATTTAATTCATTGTACTGCATAAATTGTGTCAATTCATGCATTCAGAAATGCATTTAGCATCTACAACAAGACATATTGAGATATGGTTTATGGTTGTTTCACATCAACAACAAGATATTTCATGTAAGAGCATTTTTCCTGGGCTGAACAGTCTGTTGGTTTGAGACACACTTACAGAGTACAACCGTTGTATGTACAACCATACAGCATATGTTTATTTAATCCCTTCTCTGGTATATTTTTTTATTATCCATACAAGTGGCCACAACTGCACAGAATTTGGACAGCTAGGAAGCAATCCAAAGTTACAAAATACATGCTACCAACTGCAGTTACTGCTCCTCAACAAGGACCAATGCACTAACATGGAAACAATCTGGGAAATGACAAACTGTGGGGAAAATAGTACATTTTTGCAGGCAGATGAAATGCCATTTTTACTGTTAAGAGATGATGAAATACAAAATAGAATTGTCCCAGCCAATTAGAGCACAGCTGTTACATTCAATATGATGAGATTATTTCTCAGCTCTTCAAAATCCTACACTCTTGGTAATATATAAAATATTTAATAACTATATAGTTAATTCTAACTAGAAAAACCCCTCTCACCAAACTGCAACAATATTCAGGGTGCATGTATGATTCCTGCCCTGCTGCTCATCACAAGTCATGTTTTACAGCTCCTAGCTCAGGAATTCCTCTTCTTTTTCTTCTCCTTTGTGTTGCAACCTGACCTTGGAACACTTATTCATCATCCCCCCTGTCTATCAGACTTTGGGTACTCCTCATGCCGTAGCTTGTTTTGGGAAGGTGGGCAGAGCAGTGACAGCAAACAAGCAATGCCAAGGCAGTCATTTTTTGCTCATGAATTGCCAGTCCTGGCAACTCATCATTTCCTCCAATATGGTTTGCACAATTTACACCCACTAGGGGCAAAGATGTGGGAAGCAGAGAGCGCCCTAAAGCCACCACTGGAACCCTCAGTGTTCCTGCTCTCCCCTTTACACCAATCCTTGCAGACAGAGCAAATGAAGAAGAAATCAAATTTTATTTCCCTTGGGTGTTAGTGATGCAGTGGCCCTTCCAGCACATGGATTTCAGTTCTGGTTTGGAGTCCAGGTACACAAGGCAGGAGAAGATGAAGGAAAAACTTCAATGGAAAGACCCAAGCTGACTTCATACATCCTCCCTGTTTGCCTGTGTGGCTTCTGAGCCAGAAAACACAGGTTTGCTTGGAGCATGCTTGAAAACAAACCACATGGTCATCATGCCCACCAGAGACCAGAAATGGATCATGAATTTGCAATATAAGGGTAGACATGGCAGTAATCAGAAGAGTAGGCACAATTCTATTTCTTTGCAGCAGCTAGTGCCTGGCTAGAAATTCTGAGCATTTGTTTTAGAAAGTAGGTGCATTCTACTGACATCTGAGGAGAAGAATTATTAATCTTTCTTAAGTAAAAGTACTGGTTAATAGCTGCTGGTTAATGTAGGGACACTTAAAAGCATGGGCACATAAAAGACAATGCCTGTTTTCACATTAATGACAGCCATCTAATTTTTAACAGATTATACTTTGTACTGATGTTTGTTTGGCTCCAGCATTTATTGGTTGGCTTTGTTAAATCATACCCATGTAAAAGACACTGCCAATTCATATCATATGAGAATTTATCCATAGATTGCAGGAAAGATTTTCTAAAAATCAAGTTTCAATTTAAATTTATTGTTTAACCTTTGACAACTTATTCAGTGACACACACCAAAACAGAGCATCTTAACAGAGTGAACTGACAGTGACTCATTCAAGGAAATATCAAGGGATTTAGTTCATGTTTTAAAGACATTTTATGAAAAGGTAAGAAATACAAGACTGAAGGAATGAATTGGGATGAGAAGGGATTCACAGCTTCTCTAGTAAATGACCAAAAGGCAGTGAACTTGATTACTATCTAAAAATATTCAAAGGATATAAATCATGGTTAGAGGAACTATTCTGAGTAGTGCAAAAAGGGGACTGGGAATAATGAGACAAAAATCACAAAAAAGGATTATTTAAATTAATTTTCAGGAAAAACTTTCTAATGGTGAATTCTAATAGACTCTAGAACAATCTCCCAGGGGAAGCAGTAGAAGCTCCAGGCTTAGAAACATTTAAGTAGGTTGAAGCACCCCTATCCCTAACACTAAAAGTATATATTCTAGGAAAAAATTTTGCACTGTTAGCATAATACTCTACTTGCACTACTTTTTCCTTTTGTCTACTATTCTTTATTTCTAAGATTTGGTAAGTCTAGTATGAACTTCTAAACGCACTGCAGTTGAGATGAAACAGTTCCTAGGAAGCCCATTCATAGTGTGTATTACCCTATAAAGCAATAATCCACTGTGGTGTATCCTCCTATCCCTGTCGTGATGATCCTTTGAATAGAACTGCCTGTTAACCACAATCAAAAGTTGACTCAAAAAATTACTGGTGACACAGTATTTGTAACAGAATACATATAAAAACTCCATCGCTTTTCACATGTACCTCTCACTTTTACAACAGTTTGTGGAGAGGCCAAAAAAAAAAGTGCCAGTAGTTGATTATGAGAATGGAGGCAATAACTTCAGCTCTTAGACTGGCACAAGGATGGTCGTTATCCTTGGAAAGGTTTTTATTATGTATATTTTCAAAAATCAGGAGTCCTATGTGGCCACTTAGGAGATTGTATCACTACAAAAAGTTTACTTGAGGACCTTTTCAATACACAGTGTAGTCTGCCTTGGTTGTCTCCAGTTCCTCATCAACCCATGGAGTATGTCTGTTATAATCTCTAAAACTAATCAACAACTGCCTTTGAGCAAAAGTTCCATTTCTTACCTCAAATTAAACTGCGAGTCTCAAACTTGAGTCACAGCAGACAGAATGTTTGCTTCGAGCCCCCTGGGCTGGCCTTGGCTCTAAATTTTTCTACTTAATGCACACACAGTTTGGCAACACCTCTCATGGCCCTGCTCCCTTCCCAACTCTGCTGGAGGTGCTGTAACTGGAACTCAAGGAGGCAACTTCAGCATCAACCAGGCAAAAAACCTGCAAGTTCTCCTTCATAAGCACAGCCACCACCTCCCCATGGGCACCATCCTGTGATTTTCTTGTATACACACATGTACCTGTATTCAACACACACATGTGTGTATTGCATCTATGTCTGGTCATCTTGGAAGCTTTCGATATCCTACATTCATTCTCCTTCTTGTTCATCATGACAGTGTCAGTTCTGGCATGAAAACAGAAAATGTTTCTATTTTCTTACTATTTGATACTCAAGCTTTTAGGTCTCTTTCTTTTCTACAAGATTAAATTTCAACTGTTTTCACACTACTGTAAATCTCAACTCTTTCTGTTATTCATGCAGTAGTCTCTTCTACCTCCCTGTCCAGTCTTCCTTAAGTAATAGCTTGATTTTCTAATGGAACTGACTGTAGTTGATCCATTCTGCATTCCAAAGAGCACGCCCAGTCAAAACAACCATCTACCTTCTCATCTACTGCACATTAAGCAGCTTGTAGACAAGGATTTATTGCCAATTTCAGTACTGGTTTGAAATGTCATTGTAGTCCCAGACTTGGTCAGGGTTGTCTGATCAAAGTCTTTTGTACCTGTTCACATATTTAAGGGAGGCAGGAGTAGAAAAAAAGGAAATTGCAATTTTAATAACTTTTTGCTTCTTTTTCCCTTAGTATACCCTGAAACATTCAGCCAAAAATAGTTTTATGAGTTAGAACACCAAAAGACACCTGAAACAACTTTATACCCAGCCGAGAAGTTAAATGCCTCTGAAAACCCAAGAATGTATCCAGATTTATACAAAAGGAATATGTAGGGCTGCAGAAAAGCATTTTACTCCCATGAAACTTTCTGGGTTTCTGAAGTATGAGGATGGAATACCATTGTAACATCTTTGTTCCCTGTTTGGAGACAGCTTCTTTTTGTGTTTGGCAAGCTTTGTGCACCTTGCCCAGGGAAAGCTGAACTCTTTTCTTGTACAATGTACTTAACTGGGAAAAAAATTCTTCTACTTCTTTGTTCTCAGCACAGACATAAATAGTGACAATACACAGCCAGGGAGCTTCAACAGCTGATGAATGCACAATTTCCCATGAGCTAGTACTGAAAATGAGAGCTTTTCCTGAACTGTTTCACATATTCGTAGTGCTTCACACTGCTGAGGATGTTTCTTTATAGGCAGCAACTAAAGAAGGGTCAGCCCAGGGGTCTCCACTATCACCATTGTGCCATTCCCTCTGCATGTGTTTGGAGTGCTCCGTCACGGAGGGCTGGGAGCAGAGCTGCAGGAGAATTATGGAATATGGTTGACCACCAGGCTCTTTCCCAAGGGCTGTTCCAAAGGATGCCAGTAGCACTGTTTCTGTTGCCAGCAGAGACATGGAAACCATCATGAACAAACCACTGGCAATACCTACTCCAAAAGGCAGCAAAATGCCTCTAGGGAAAAAAGTGCTCTGGTGCCTGCCTTTTCATCATCAGGAATGAAGTTATGAACATACAAAATTTTCTGGATACATTTTATTCTGCTAAGTTTCAATAATGAGGGCTACAGTTGTTTATTATTTTAAACCCATGTTAGACAGAGGCTTATGAAATTAAAGCCCTCTCTCCCCTTTCATTTTTGCACGGTTCAAGTGTTGTGTATTTTTAGTTTATGGCCATGTCTTTTTCAGAGAAAAACAAAACAAAAAAAGAACATACCAGGCTTGAACATTGCTATTCCTACAAAGGTGATGAATGGTAATTACTTTCTGAGATATCACTGGAGCAATTTTCCCAATATATTTAGCAAAAGTATTTCTTGAGATTGGGTGTGTTAGGAGAGTATGAATTTTGCTCTTCTGTAGCTTTAGTGTTTATCTCTATTCTTTGTGTCTTTATTCTCCATGCTAACAAAAATTAAGTTGGATTCCAGGAGAGTCCAGCAATCAGATGTCTGATCATTGGATAAACAATCTGAGACATGCAGCTTTAGGGAAACTGATCCATTTCAGTTTACATTACTCCCCACACATTGCTTGTTATGCTTTCTTTATTTAAAAAAGTCCTATTTGACCAACATGTACAAAGCTGGTACAGGATCATAGCCTCTGGGTGCTGTAAAAAGTATTTTTACAAAATGTATTTTAAAAAGTGTTGCACAGTTTTGGTGCATGGGAGTATCGATTTCTTTGGGAACACCAAGGTCCTTGAGGGATGTGCTGGCTGCTATTCCCATGGCTGTTTGCAGTGGCACTGGAATGCTGTGGGCTCTGCAGGCTCTGGGGGCAGTGAGGCTATGCAGGAACAAGGCCTGGCAGTCTCCTCAGCTGTGCTGAGAGGGAAAACCTAATGCCATTCTGCGCTTAGTGATACTGGTTGAAGCATGAGGGAGATTACAGAGCACAGGATTATGTTAAATCATCAGGAATTTATTTAGTGACTTAGAAGGTGGTTTGATTTCTTTGGGAATCTTTTTAATATTTGTTTTGTCATTGGGGTTTTTTTTTCCTATCTCCGATTTGCTCACTTGTTACAGAACTACTTTAAGCAGTTGCTTCATAAACGTCAGCAGCTACAGGGATCACCCAGAGGGGCATTAATCCCAAGACCAGCTGTTGAAAGCCTAGATGAGGCTGCTGCATCATCCAGGTTCCTCCCAATACTTCCACTATTTTTATTCAGTAAGTTTATCAGGGCAGAACCTGATAAAATCTTATAACCTGCCTGATACAGGGGATATCCTAGATTTGAGATACTTATTCTGGTCAGCATGTGTGAATTAAGGGAAGATAAAGCCCCTTGGAGGAGATGTACTCACAGTTTTATTTCCTCTCCCTTTCTCAGTATCCGTATGTTTTTGCAAACAACCTTAATTTTGGTATTATAATTTCTATTTCCAGGATACTAGAAGGAGCTCCATCCCACCAGACCTTTACCTGCTGTCACTCCAGTAAAGTCTTTCCTGGTGCTGACACCAAAAACTTTGAGAAGAGGCAGTGTTGTGTCCCAGTGCACTGGGACCCCTGCCAGGGAGAAGCGTAAAGCTGCCTCTGAGCTGGGGAAATGGACAGCTGAGACAAAAATTATTTTATTATTTATATTTTATCAAAGCTCAAAAGGCTTTGCCAAAGTGAAGTAAGGTTGGCTATTGCATTACCCTCTGCTTTCTTTGGATACACTTGTTTATTGCTAGTGTAAAAAAGCCACCTCACCACAAGACAGACCTGAGGGGTTACAGTGAGTCCAGGGAAAGGAACGGAGTTGGGGAAGGGTCTGGAGTACCAGGCTGATGAGGAACAGCTGAGGCAGCTGGGGGAGCTCAGCCTGCAGAAAATGAGGCTCAGGAGAGGCCTTTTCACTGTCTCCAATTCTCTGAAAGGAGGCTGCAGCCAGGTAGGGTTGGTTTCTCTTCTCAAGTAACAAGTGATAGGACAAGGTAAAACAGCCTTGCGCTGTGCCGTGGAGGTTTAGATTGAATATTGGGGAAAATTTTCTCATTGAAAGGATGGTTAGGCATCGGAAGAGGCTGTCCAGGGCAGTGTGGAGTCACCATCCCTGGGGGAATTCCAAAACACGTGAATGGGGGGACTGGGGACATGCTAGCAGTGGGCTTGGCAGAGCTCAACGATCTTAGAGATGTCTTTTCCAACCTGAATGGTTTTACAGTTATAAACACTTTTTTCAGAGAGGAAAGGAGAGACTTTTGGATTTTGATTAGGGGTAAAAAAACCCACATGTGTGTCTTTATGTATGTATGTGTGTATATGTTCTGGTTGGTTTTTAAGCTAGTAGGAGATATCAAAAAATAATTTCTGGAGGGGAGGAAATATGGTTAAAATTGTTTTAGATGAAGTGATATTTCTCTGATTTTTTAGTAGTAGTTTTGCTCTGGAAGTCACTGCTCTCAGTGCTATACAAATATTCTAGGGCGCATTTTTGTAAAGATGTATTTCATTCTCACAGACATTTTGTGAAAAAAATGTTTCTACTTATTTGAATGGAAAATGTTGCATAATGCACTCCAACAAGTAATCTAAAATAAGTACAGTGATACATTTTAGTTTGCTGGATATCTTATCTTTGCAAACCAAGTTTTAGTGATAACACACATGTCTGTATTACTTTGCTTAGGTTTAAAAAGGTAGGTTTATTTACAGTATAGAAAATACTTTGCTTATTGTGTAATGTATGAGTACAACCTGAAAAGTTTTGCTTCCAGCAAAAAAGATAGAAGTCTATTCGATGGAGAAACACACTGATGAATTCACAGATATATAAAAGAATTAAATGCTGTCAATAAGGTTGTAAATTGCTGTTTTTGAGTTGCCCTAAGGTTTGCTATGATAACAACAACAATAATAATAATCAGGAATAACAGAAATTTCAAAATAATTTAATTCCAGGTCTAAATCTGAAATTGATTTTTAAATATTTACATTTAGTTTTAAATATTTTTTCTGAGCAGAAAGATTTGCTGATATGTGCTGATAACAAGTATCATGAAGAGCCTGTTTCATATCACTAAAAAAATTAAAACCAGGAAATGATCTAGGGTACTAGGATGGTAGGAACTGATCTAACATAACATTTTTGTTCAAGATATTCAGAAATTTTAATACTAGTTTTGTATTAAACAGAAATTGTGGACATTTTCACAGTTGGTATTCCTGCAAATAAAATGTACTTCTGTGGCCTTGATCCTGCAAATATTCTTCTAAGTTTAATATGTGTGAGAGAATAAAATGAAACGGGATTGGTAACAAAAGAAAACTGCTGTATTGCCAATCTTAACAACCATGCGGCAATGTGACTGCTGGCACAATGAATAAAACCATGAATATCTCTAATTTTAAAATTAATATAGATTTTTCTTTTATCTACTTTCTAGTTATTCAACTACAAGGCATAGTTGCTGTATTTCCCTTCAGCTATCAAGTGCAGAAACTGGAATTACAGGAACCCCCAAACACACTATATATTCCCGATGTCCCACAACATTCAGGAACTGTTAATAATCCAGTATTGAGGGAAGTGGATAGTATCCCATCCCTATGGATTGCTCCAAGTACCCTTTGCAACATCAGCCACCATTCAGGATGCTCAGGAAGGTCCTGTTGTGGCAGGATTGACAGGGAGAATGAAGAAGAGGAGGCAGCTCATTTTAAACAGCAGATTATAAAAGCAAAAGTCAAAGATGAAATTGCAAAGAAAACAAAGCACTGAGGAAAATAACCCAGACAATTCACTAAGCAGCATTCGCTTCCATGCCATTTTCTTTCTATCCATTGGAGCAGCTACAAGAGCAAGTGCTGCAGCATTTGGTAAGCAGAGCAGTTGAAGATGCAAAGGTACTTAAGGAAAGGCGACAAAAAACACACTGCACAAACATATCAACCATTGTATACATAGCTCCGCTTTTTCCTTTTTTTTTTTCTTTTTAAACAGTGTTTAAGAAAAATATGCTGTGTTACCATAACAAACTAAAATACTCTTTCAACTTTTTAAGATTTTAGTTTTTGTTTTCAACTATTTTGGTTCCATGTAAGTTTTATTTTTCCTTGTCTACTTTATAAACCCTTCTCTCAACATTAATGGTTTCAGGAAGAAGAAATAAGGGAGAATTATGAGCACAGAAGAGGGCTCACAGTGTTGTTCCTTTCTCTTGTGCACTACAGGCAGGCAGGGGTACAGAAGAAATAGGGCATCATGTTTTTATAAATAGAGTCAGACAGGAATTCCAGCTGGCTTTCACTAAGCAAAAGGCAACATTTTCCTCTTCTACAATAACTGTTTAAATCCCAGCCATATATAGCTGTGGTATAATGGGGTAACTTATTTTCCACTAGTTCAGTAAGATGCTGCAGCAAGCTAATGATTCCATGAGACAGAAGATTTAAAGCATCGGTTTGCTGCAAATTGCTCAATCCATAACTAATGAGCAGTTCTATAGATTTTCAGTGAATCAATCCCATTAAAATTTACACTTTGCATAAGACCATATTAATCTGTGGACACAGAACGAGCTGGAGTGCTTTTTTCGGTAACCTTCAGCAGCCCCTTCTTGTTGCTGTTTTTTAAAACTCATTTTTAATTTCTATTGGTAGATTGGATAAATATCCCTCTCTTGGGCATCTGACAGCATGTCTGAAAAAATACACTGTCCATGTCTACATAGGCACTCATGCAGCCCCTGTAAAGTCCTAGATATTTCCTTGCAGAAGACAGTTAACATCCAAAAGGCAGGATGAGACAACAGGTATAAATTCAGCCCCTGTAGCTCTAAAGCCCTGCCCCAATTTGGAGGTGGATTATGTTTTTTACACCTATAAGAATGTGAAGTTAGATGGGACTAGTATTTGGACCCACAGAAGAAATTCTTCATAACAAGCTGAAATCTCTCCTGTGTGAAAAAGTAGCAAAGGCAAAAAACTTCAATGGATGGAATGATAGGACTTTTGTCACACATCTGCAGGGTAAAAACAGGAAATCGAGAACTATGCTTGCTAACAGATCAAGTTCTGGATTACTTTATTACTGCGTGTGCCAGGAGGTTTGTATCACATTTTCCCCAGGCTTTGTAAGAAAAGGGTTATTTCTGTCATTATAAATTACTACAACAAGATCATTTTAGGCAAAACAGTTATAGGCAAGCAGAAGTTCAAATCCTGTTGATGAATTCATAGATTATGAAAAAACATTGTATTGGTTGTTACAAAAGAGCTGTGGCTGGACGGCTGTTTGTTAGCGGAGTGTTGAATCATCCCACTCCAACTGCTCTTGCCTGGTAGCATTCTGTTTGTCTCCCTTTTGGACAATCACTTCCTCTTCCTCCTCTTCCTCTTCTTCACTGTCATCTGACTCAGCACTGGTTGTGTCTTCCTCTTCATCATCTATGTCTTCTTCTTCACTCTCCTCTTCTGCCTGGTGTGGCTTTTCATATTTCTAAAATACATTTAAATAAATGAGACAGTAGCAGAAATGTGCCTTCTTGCCAGCCAGAGCTGTCTCAAATGAGCTTTCAGAACTGCCAACATGCTGGGCAAATCTACTTTCCATCGCTGTGTGATTATTAGGCATCAAATTCATACAAGTTAGTAGCAAACATTTAAAAGCCACTATAAGAAGAATGGAACGTCAATAAGCAACATCTTTGTTAGCCACACTGCCAAAATTTAAACCTCCAGCATCAGCTTCTTTGAACTGCTGATGATTCCCCCTCCTTTTAGTGTATAAATGCTCACATGTAAAAGTTAAAACCAAAGCAACTGTATCATCTTGGGTACATAAAAACAGACATGGATGGAGTGGAAGTGATGCTGTACCAGAGTGTTCTTCACCATCTTCTTAAGCAGTTATACAAATCTGCTCAATTACATCTGAAGTGCTCAATTACATCTGACCAAGGTGTGCAGAGCTGAGAACTGGGCTCAGCTCCTGAGTGTACACGCACACAGCTGAACAAACTGTACCCTGAAAGAGCTCAGACCACCGCCAGCCCACCCAGTGGCCCCTGGCAGTGCCAGGGCACAGTGCTGTGCCCCAGTTAAATACCTCCATGGGGTTGATGGTGATGGTGAGAGCAGAGTCATCCCAGTCCATCTCGTTCTCCTTGGCTCCCTCGTGCCCCATGGAGCCGTGCTGACGAGCCGTGCGCAGCCGGAACACGCCCAGTGTTATCACCAACACCAGGACACTCACACAGATGATGATAACCATCGTGGCCACGCTTGGAACCACTGGGACAAAGGGAATACAGTTACACTTGTGGAACAAGTCACCTAAACCCCACGAACCTTATTAGTTTTCAACCCACATGTCCCCTCGTTTGGACTGAGAATCAGGACAGACATCTGCCATGTGCCTGGGATGACAGAAAGTGTTGACCAGTGCCCATTCACTGAAGTGGAGCACGCACAAATGGTGTTCACAGATATCTTATCCTGAGTATGATAAATCCTAACTAAAAATGGAGCATGCCCACCTTTGCTCTTTGAGCGACTTAACTACAGAAGACAAGTGTAAAATAAGTGTAGAAGCAGTTAGTTTTTGCAGTAAAATTCTGTTATCTCACCTGAGTGTTGACCCCTTTTGATCACAGCTGAGGCCTCAACCTTACTTGAGACAAAATATACATCTCAAAGCTTATATTTTCAAAGGTTTCAAATGCTTGTGATTTGAATCTCAAGCTCCCAGAAATAAATGCATTGTCACCGTATTTGCCTGTGTTACAACCTTCCTGGGAGACTCTTGAAGACTCAAGACACTTTTCCTCACTGTTTGGTTGCACTCTGAGAAGCCCGTCTCCACCTAGTCACAGGAAAAACCTCTCTGAACTACTACAGCTCCTTATTCAGGTTAGTGGAGAAATGCTGCCACTTTTTATTTATCTTGTACTGCAGTTCCAGGACCAATGAGATAACCCAGTCAATAACCCATTTTATTGCCTTGCCCTGCCTATAAGAATGTAAGTCTGAAACAAAACAGTATTTAGGAACAAAAAAAAATCCAGTTTGCAATAGTTTATCCATTAAACATTCAGTTTCATTTTAAAGAACTGTCTGTACAATATAAAGAAAAATACAGTAATTTTTCTAAGAATGTCTGTATATAGTACTTATAACTGCCTACACTTTACATCAGCTTTATTTCTTTATATATGTATTTTTCAGCTAAAAGGATTTCAGAATCCAATCTTTAAACAGGTATCTTTGCCCTGGATTTAACTTCACTGAAAAGGTTTCAGATCTGGATATATATTTTAACTCATATAACCTAAAAATAAATTCAAATATATTCTAATGCCTGATGCACACAACTAGATGAACCAATCTTATCTCCAGAGAGCCCAGACTGAGGCCTTGACAGCAGCTAACAGAGGCACTGCAGCAGTTGTGCATTTTAAAAATAATACGATTTCCTCCTTTTATTTAGAAAGGAGTGGGTAGAAATTAATATGGTACAGAACTACAAATGCACAAGGACAGTGTGAGCATATATATTACCCTTCATACCATTCAATACTAGAAACAAGACATTTTTTAACTGTCAGGGTCAGAGCACAAAACCAGTAATGAAGACTTTAAAAATGGGGTACCAAGTTTTAATTACAAAGTACATTCCTCGAAAGAATAGAGTTCAGTGTTACCTTATTTCACACCTGTGCAATGATCTCTGAGAGGTTTTAGAAGCTGAAACAATGGACCTCAGAGCTTTAGTCTTTTGAGTAGGCTGACACAAAAGAGAAATACTGACACACCGAAATCATTGTAAGCAGTCTCTGGGAAGGTGTGACATACCTGAGCTGTGAACTGCACTTACACTCCCTTCAGGATGCTGAACAGATTGGAGAAACTGGGGCTGGACTATCATGTGATTTACATGTTCCATGAAGTTGGAGTTAGAACTGTGTAGAATATTAACCTGGGAGAAGAATAAGAGACCAGATACTAAGATGTGTTTTATACTCCCAGCCTGCTGGTTCCATATATTACATTGGACTATGAAGTTCATTAGCAGATAGGAACACTACTTCATAGATCCCAAAGGCCAAATTAACTCATTTTTTATGCCAGTGAAAAATACACAACTTAATATATTCCTAATGTGTAGCATGAAAAATACATTCTAACCTTTCTGGCTGTTGTCTCTGAAGTGGCACAGAACACGACTGTTTTGATTTACCTGTTTGGATAAGTAGTGATTTTTTCCCATCTCTCTCTATTAATCAGCTTTTAGGTGTTACCTAAACATTATGAAATCTCTAAATTTTATTAACAATTATTAAGCTGTTAATTGTCTTTATAAACAGTTATTAGTTTTGACCATATTGCTAAGTAGGTCTTGCAATTTTTCTGGAGTTGTTATTTGGGCTCTAGGCCTCGGTTCTAGGTCAGAAAACATGACTCAGTCATCGCTCACCTCCAGGCAGAAGTCATTGCTCACCTCCAGGTTGAACTCATTGCTGGTGTAGCGCCCGTTGAGCTCGGAGCATTTGACCCTGAACTTCCTGTCCGAAGTGGCTGAGGTGCCCCAGTTGCGGTAGCGGAGCTGCCGCAGCACCTGCTCATAGCTGAACATGCTGTCCACACCTGCGGGGTGAGAGGGCAGGGACAACTCAGGGACAGGCAAGGGAACACTGCTCTGGCAACACACAACAAATCAACTGCTCACAGGACACATGGAACTTGGCAGAATGGTCTGGAAATGACAGGGCATCAAATGTTCCCTGATATTTGATTATGTGAGTATAGTCTTCAGAACTGAATGGAGGCTCCTAATGGAGAGGGATAAATACAACGACAGTGGTACAGAATAAATTACTTAGTGAAAAAGATGGCAAACGTCCCAGCACTGTACAGGAGCACTGAGGGACCCCCTCACTCCCACATTCCATTGTGATGGTCCACAAGAGCCCTACATTGGAAGAGAGCAGGGATGCCATTTTCCTTACTTGGGGAGTAGCAGGAGGGAGGCTGAGAACCCAAAGGGCAAACACAGCACATCCTGAGTTCAAGAAGCAACTGTGTTTTTTAAGAAACAGTCATTTTTGTGATATTTTCATGGCTAGAAAATCACAGATTTCTGTCCAATTTCTTACATATTTGAGCTTTTGTTCCAATATATAATTGATGTGACAAAATAAGGGAAAACAAAGTTCATGAACTTACCATAGATTGAATATCCTGCAGTGGAATTTGTGGCATCTAGATATTTTCCTTGAAGTTCTCCATGATCTAGTTCTAAACACTCTTGTTCGGGATCTAGTTCTGCACCAATGACCAAAACATCACAGAAATCCAAGTTGTGGAGCATTTCCTCCACTACCACTTGCTTATTGGCTGTGAACCCATGGCACAGAGCATGAAGAAAAAAAAAAAAAAGGAAATGAAGATAAATGATCACAGAATAGCTCAGTCTATTTATGTGCTTTGCATCAGGGCTTTCAATTTTTGGCTGAACTGGTTTTTGCTGATATTAAATCCAGCACACTTGAAAGCAAATCAAGAGAAGTGTGCTGTCTGTACAGGTGCTGTGATGATGAAGGCCAGTGAGATAAATACAAAACATTATTGTTCTGTAATAAAAGGCACCCAAGAACATTACTGGAAGTAGAAAACTACAATTTTATCTTGGAGATGAATTAATGTAAAAAATTCCAATTTTCAATGCTGTGTTGATACTAGCTTTCTCAAGGAAAACCAAAATGGAAAAATACACATCTAACATATCTATGAGTGGATGATTCTCTCAGTTACTCTATGCTCCCTAAACAATTTGCATTGCAAAAACCTGGCCATCTATCCAAGAACATGGCATTATTATAAATAGCAAGATCCTATGATGTGTGAAATTAAGAAATTAAGTAATAATTTGACTGTCTTTCAATATGTACAAGTAAAAAAATTAATTCTGTCACTGGAAAAAGAGTAGCATATCAAATGAATATCAAAATTTTCTGATCAACTTAGCAGAGAGCGTGCAACAAAACTGCTTAAGCAGCTCCCTGAGGGCAAGACTGGAACTTCCTGCACATTTTGCAAATTTGATGTTGGAAGGTGTACTGGGAAGGAGGGCCAGGAAAGCCTTATGCCCTAGATTGCCAACCCTTGGTGCAGTATATTTGGGTACCCAAGCTCTAGATATAGCTGTAACACATCCAAAAATGTAGCCCAAGTCAAATTTTTAGGCTTCAGGTAATCCACACCCCTAAACTTGTATATCCTCACCCATTTTCTCTTCTCCAGAGACATACATCTAGTTGCTGCTTATTCTAGTCCATCAAAGTGTTTAGAATGATTCCTCAAATTACTAGACATTTCATCTGCCTTGCACACAAACATCCAAAAGGAAGATTCCTTTACAGACAGTGATTTTAAACGTGATTTATGCTTCTGAACATTCACACTGTGTTGAATAAATACACACATTGCTTAGCGTTAGAACAAATTGTCATCATTGAAAATAAATATTTTAAAAGGATTATACATACATTTTATAGGTGAGAAACTGAGACATAAGATTACTTTCTCAAGTATCTCTCACTAGCTAGTATCAGAGCTGGAAACATAAGAGTAGAGTAAAACTTCAACTTTTGTTCAATTACTGCTTTTCAGTTTATCAGCACCGCTAACAAAATTTTGTTACAAATAGACATTCTACTGAAAATACCCTACATAATAGAATATGAAAAGAAGAGCAGAAAGGAATTATTCTGAAGTATACTAAATGGACAAAAAATTTGTAGAGAATCTGCTTTTTTTGAAGCACCTTCTGATCTGCCACCATTTAACACATTTTTCAATGTGTTGAATTTCTTCAGTACAGCACTACTGTGGCCTGATTAATCTGGTGAAGTGACTTCCTTTGCATTACTTGTTTGCACCACCCTTTAAAAAATATGAGGAGATGTTATTAAATGAGTAATAATATTTAAAAGAAAGACACAAACCTCTGTTATGTTCTCTTAAGTCCACTGAATGCTCCATTTTAGTGACTGTGCTGACAATCCTGATGTCAGGTAACAAAATAACACCTCTTTCACTTTCAAACTGTGCAGCTGGTCTAGCAAAGTGGTCCATCCCAGTTATGGTAATCTTGGGCTCATTGGCCTGAAACACCATTACATAGGCATCTATATCTGGGATATTAATGCAGACATCTTCACCAAAACATCTGAAAAAATACATTGATCATTAACTGCATGTAATGCATTGTACATCAGAGGAGTGTGGCACTGGCACAGGCTCAAACCCAGCTCATGGCTCTCACATCAGTCCAACTCATCCTTGGGCACTGCCACACACGAGGGCATATTCTTGTACCACTGTGCACGCACGCCAGCTCTGGCCCTCTCCTCCCTTCCTACCTTCACAGAAACTCACCCTGAGGGACAAACTCAGTCTTTCCTAAGGCCACTATTAGAATAATATTTTAATGTTTAACTAACATTTAACAGAGCAGTAGATGGTTAAAAAAGTTAACTAGATAACAACTGATTTTAGTAAACCTTACATTAAATTCAGAAAGCTAATGAATACGACATGGTTATCTTGTCATGTGTGATTAAATGGGCCTAATTTTTCCATTTTAATTGGTCCCATCATGAACTCTTTTTGGGACCCTCCAGCATGTGCAGGGGACAAAAGTTGCCTGTTCTTCTATTTTCATCTGAATCAGCAGTGTGCTTTGGAAGTGAATCCCCTGACAAGCTCTGCCTCACTTCATGCTGGCACAGGAGCTGGGCCAGCCTTGGAATGTGCAAGATGGGCTGGTTCCAGTGGGACTGCCTCGGGAGCTGCTCTCCTCAGCCCACAGCTTGGCCCCGGCACTTGGGAACAACGGTGCTCACGGCAGGGGAGAGCTGGCAGAATTGGATATGTTTTCCCTCCCAAGCCCTGTTTTCCCTGCTCTGGACAGAGATGAGCCCAGGGGAGCCCAGGGGAGGCCGTGGCAGCCCTGAACATCCCCGTGCAGCTGCTGTCACTGTGCTGAACGGAGAGGGATGGGCAACCCTGTTCAACAGCCTCCACCAGTGCTCCAGGGACAGCACAGATGTAGCAGGGGACAGGCTCACACAGGCTCCTTCAAACACACCTACAGACACTACTCTTGCAGATATCTCCTCCTGTTACATGGAACAGGCCTGCTTTAAAAAGTTATGGCTCTGGCTATCTCAGAAGGAACTACAAACGTTTAAAATTAAAAGTAAATAAGACTGCAGTAAATGCACTCTTCAGTCCAGACTGTATGCCCCAAGCTATGAAGAGAATGCGAGTACATTACATTAACAAGAAAGGTTTCTTAAGAAGATAAAATAAAGAGAAAACCTCCATGTAAATTGGCATAAAAGTAAATCAAATTAATCCTTTAGGTTCAATAACAAAGCACTATGGTTTATCAATTTAATTTAGCCAAAATTCTTCTTTTTACATGACCAAAGAAATAAGTAATTAATTAAAAATGTTCCTAGTCCGTTAAATTCAGATGAGGTACAACTTACTGGACTTTAGATGAGACTTTGAGACGTCGTATGCCTGCAGTAGGAAACTGTCTGGAATTGATGTATGAGACCTTTCGGAGGGCTTGATTTATATTCTCAATGTCATCTCCTTCCATGACAAGGACTGACTGGGAAGGGTTGAAGTGATACTAGGAGAAATGCAAATAATTAGTATTTAAGGGACCAAGTACACAGTACAAAATAATATATTTTTAAAGAAATGTTGCACAGATGTATGTTAAAAATTTAATGATTTAAGAAAAAAATTTAGTAGCTATTATTGGCTGAATCCATAAATCCACATGTTCTCTAAAACATGTGCTTGTATCAGTCACCTAAAAAACTACTGTTACAATAAATTTTGTAGTAAATTAATCCAGATTTGCTGTTCTTTGCCCAGCCTTATCAACCTTGCTTATACAATTTCTGCAGCAATTTCCAGTGCTATTTATTTTTGAACTCTGTAGAAGTTCAAAACCTTAACTTACCACCATGATTATTATTCCCATGTAATCTTTTTAGGTTAAACACATTCCTCATATAAAAGCATTGCCTTTTGAGTCAGTCTAGTGTGCAGAAGCGTATTTTGGCTGTTTTCTGTGTTGTTTTATCCTGGGCTACCTTTCTAAGATATATTTCAACATGAATGAAGAAAACAATCACAACATTTGCCTCCTACACCTTCATTAACATCACACCACTAAATGGGACTCTCCATCCTCATGATCAATAAGGGTGTCATGATTTAAGATGGAGGTGGATGCTCACTTGGGCCAGGAAATCCTGCAAAGTCACTGCCTGCTCTTGTAGCCCCCAGCCTTCTCTACTCCATTGGACTGAACACAGATCAGTCTTGCTGACCAAGAAACTTTGTCACTGTTGTGACACAACAAATGACTGATTTTTACCTTCATTGTAATTAATCCCAATTCCATGTTTTGTCTGTTAATTGGATCAGTAAGCCATCTGCATTGCAGAGGAAAGCAGCCCAACCCCCTTGATGTTGTACCCTAGTGTTGTCAGCACAGAACACAAATGCACCTTTCTCTCCCGGGTAGTCCCTCCCCAAAGGTGGGCATTGATTATGTGAAGGTGTTCTGTTAAATACAGACAGTGACCACCTACACTTCCTTACAGCCAGAAAGGTTAAAAAGCAAACCACCTCAAACAGGAGGGTTAAAAAGCAAACCACCTCAAACAGGAGGGAAGCGCAGGGTCCTCTGTCAAACTGAACATGGAGGACTGGGCTTAAAATTTGTGCAGGAAGGTCACAGCAGAGTGAAGAGTATTTTTTAACAAAGAGGAGGACTAACACGAATCCCAGCCTGAATACACTTCTTTTTCCTCTCTTTAAGCTTGCTGCAGTAGAGAATGAAATTAGCAAAAGGAGATGCTGGCTAGCCAGTTAATAGCTCAGCTGCCAAAACAGCTGGAACGCTGCTGTAGGGACCCAAGAAAGCCCCAGTCTGAGCCATTTTTGTCTTTCTCATTAAAAAAAGCTAAAAATAACAACAGTTTAGACAGCATCTCAGAGACGTGTTGCAGATATCTGAAAATTAGGCTGCAGCTCAAAAATGTCCAACAGTATTACGTCAAAAACTGCTGCTGCACTGCTCTTACTTAGGTGACTAAAGTGTAAATCTCCATGGTCCAAAGCGCCCAGAAACACCTTCCAGCATCAGTCTGCCAACACTGAATCTGCAAAGCACCACATAAACAGCCCCACAGAAACCATCATCTGTGCAGCTGTCACACGTGCCTGTCTGGGATCAGGTGTGTTTATTTTTGACATCACAACATCCTTCTCTCTCAATTTCTCTTCAAGATCAGGCAACTGTTCTGCTTTCAGCTGAGCTTTCTTCTGTCAGGCCCCCAAAGAAACCCTTCCACAATCTCTCTCTAACTGCTCCTTTCATTTTTGTCTCCTGCTGTTGCTCTCACTGTTGCCTTGCCGAGGCAGTAAAAGCAACATCAGTAACTTAAAAAAACCTACTATGCCTCATCTGTATTTCAGAAAATGAAAATGTTTTGAAGGTTTGCAAAAACATGAAAAGGCAGAAAAATACCTCCATCTTCCTTTCTCCCTCTGCACTGCCAGTACAGAAAGGAAGCAAGTAAAAAATGAGCTGTGGGTGGTAGAAGAGGGATTTTCCCAAACCCATGAAACTGGAGTGACTCAAATATTGTCAGGTTTCAGAGGGCAACAACAGGGGAGGAATTATTATGCTTTTAACCACCACGGAAAAAGTGTACAGTGCTTTAATTCATGCAAAATCCCAGCAAAAACTTACTATTAGGCATACACACGCAGGTTCCAGAAATCCCTACCTGCTCCTTGTATGCACTGCCTTTTAAAAATAGCGTTAACTGCCCCCTGCGTCCTGTTGCTGATAGAAGCAGCAATGTAAAATTCTTAATGATGTCTTTGGTAGGATGAAAAAAGAATTCTCTGGGGTCTTTCCTCATATGTCAAAGTTAGACCTAGCAAAATTCTTTCTTACCTTTGCACTTTCAATTTTCATTTTAACCCTCATTTTCACAAAATGTGTCAGTTATACTACACCACTGCAACCTATCATCACCTGGACAGACATTTGGGCACATTTCAGGTCAGTCTGTATGAAAGGTTTGGCTAATAAAATGCAGTCCATGGCATTCCCACTGCAGGTTCCAGATGAAGAGTTATAGCACCACCCTCCTCCCCTCTGAAAATCCCACACCAAAACACCCTTGTTGGGTTTCTCAGGATGCACTGTCTGCACCAAAGGGAACTTCCTGTGCTGGAAGTGAAGATCAGCTCCTTTGGAAGTGGTATTTGTGTGCTAGGAAACAGCTTCACAAGTGCATTTACACTGAGCACAAGATAATGGTGTCGTGAGATAATGGTGCTGGTAAAGGAAAACTGACAATGCAGCTCGTGTGAGCATTGTAACAGACAAGGTCCTACATATGTATCCAAAGAACATAATTTCAGAATTATCTGAATAAATGCAAAGCCATCTGGCCACTAGATCGACTGAAACAGGATTTCCCTGTCTGTTTTTCCCCAATCTTAGAAAAAGCTCTACATTGCCAGTAGTCATATGCATAATGTCATTGCATTAGGACTTATGTATTCCACTGCTTTAAAACTACTTGAGATCAAAATTCAGTAAACCTTTGGAATCATGTCTATTTCTGTAGAAGTAACAAAATAAGCATGAAAACACGACCCAGCAATTCATACAGACTCTCAAATATCAGCACCGTCTTACTTTCTGATCATCTAGCTCTGCAATATTGGAAACATTTTTCTTTGCAGTGTCACAGCTCTTCTACTGTTATGTTTTTTCTTTGCATGATTTTATGGGAAATTACTTTGCTTCTGGGAGTACATTTGTACAGTGTGTACTCTACCTTGGGCTCTCCGCTTCATAAATCAAATCTAAATTTTTATCAAAGTTGATGTCAGTTCATCCCTCACCTTTATTCCTTGGCCAAGACTCTCAAGAGAATTAATATCGAGACCTTCCTTGCAGGCTTGCAAACAGGAAATCACTTTCTGACTCTCAATTTTCCCTGGCCGGATTGTCAGACTGGCCAGGCTGCCATGGAAATACTGAGCAAACCTGGGCTTGGTGACTTCACCTCCTGCAAGAAAGAGGATGCAAAATGGTTATTTGTACCAACGCACAAACTGCACATGAAACAAATCACTTTATGTTTTAACACATTTAAAGAATCTCTAACTCTATTTAGATTCAAATACAAAGTGTATTTGAGATCTCATTTGTTGTGATACAGTGGAATGTCTTTGTGAGTTGTTGGGTGGTACCTGGTAGCAAGCTGTCTTCAAGATTCTTGTTTTCCAGGATTGTATTCAGGTGTTTATACAGCTGAGATAGCAAACTCAGAGATCAAAGATGGTTTCTCAAATGTGTACAAAACAGCATGTGATTTTTAAAAATGAACTTATTCAAGTACTCAAACACCAATTTAATAAATGTTTAAGTCCAATATTTATTTATAGAGAAACAGTATTTGTAAGTGTTCCATGACAAGATCAGCTACCTCTGCCTTTGTCCTTCCAAGAACACAAGAACACAGTACCAGATGAGCTGAGAGTGGTGGCTCTGTGTACACAAACTGCCACACTCCCTGGGCTATGTCTGAGGACACTCTGGGAATTCCAGCAGTGAGCAGGGACCTCTGCACAGCCCCTCTCTAAGAGGCTAGGAGTGCTGTCCCTGACCCAGGGTGCATCACTCGGTGCCAGGTCTGGTCCTGTCACTTTGTGCTGCACCAGGCTCTGCAGACACGCTTGGTTGGGTTTCACTCCACGCAGCTCCCAAGAAAGACTGATCTTTAGGACTTGTCAATAAAACATGATTACAGACTGCCTGCTCCAGTGATCATGGCATCTCAATTACTCTTGGGACAGTTAGTGATTTACTCATCCTTCTTTACAATAATTTTTAGAGCCTGTCTTTCTAACAGTGTTATCTTTGGGAGTGCATGTGAATTACTGCCTACCTTGAGCCTGGGAGGACCAAGGGAGCCACACAGCAGTGAGCCAGGCAGACTAATTGGATTAGCAGTTGATAAGCTGTTAATAAGTTGTTGTAATTGGTAGGTAACTTATCTCTACAGTGTTCATAGCTTGAGTGTCAAACAACTTGTTTTTGCCAGGCAAGATAGCTCAAGTTTTAACTTTAACTCGTGTGTGGATTGGAGCTGGATAGGGGTGAAGTGGCAGATTGTCTTTAGGTGTGTTGTTACCTAAAAGCCTGAAAACCCCCACTTCCAGTCTCTGCAGGATAAGCATTATGTAGAAGACTCGAGCTATTTTATATAGTGAAGAAAATACACACTGGTGTACTGGCAGGAAAGAGCTGTCCAAGGAGACTGTTTCTTCAGAGGAGTAGGCAGATTTTTTTTCTTTTTTTTTTTTTTAACATTACAGCATAAACTGCCTCTCTTTTTCTTAGCCCAAAGGAAGGTTCCCAAAGGGAGATTATTCTTGTCCACTCTCATTCATTTGTCCATTACACAGAAAATTTTCTCTGGGCAGAATTTTGTTGAGATTTCCTAGAAACTTCCAGCAGTTAAGTTCAGACTTTCTGATACTTGCCAAGACTAATATTTGGTAATTATTTGGTAAATTAATAGTGCATTACGGGGACATTGGCTTTTCAGCCAAAATACTGTTATATTTATTTGTTTACATTTTCTTTAAAAGTACATATACAGCAGTAATGTAATTGAACAAAAAAGGTATGCCGAATTAGAAAAAAAAGGCAAACATCTCCTTAAAAAGGAGACAAAGAGAGAAAACCATTTAAGAGCTTACAGAAGCAGAAGGAATCACATTTTGTTTGAAGCTTCATATTCTCATATAATTACCGAGTTGTGAAGACAGCAAGTTCCAAGGCTAAAATACCAACACTAATCCTGGAACCTTGAAATTTAGAAACCTTAGTAAGTCTGCCAGTAGGTCTTAATAGTTCTGAGGAGATGTAAAATAAGAAGCAGGCTCAGATCAGCAAATGTCTTTAAATGTGAAATACACTCATTAGACCAGACAAGACGCCAGAAAAAGACCTCAGTGCTGTGGCTTTGGCTGACAGAAACAAGCAGAACGAACCAAAGCATCCGTGAACAGATACTGGTTGTTCATCCACTTTGGACTAGTTCTCCTCTAGTATTCTTCAGAAAGCACTTACATTGCTAGCTCATTAGCACTGATACAGTATTTGCACATAAATCAGGAACTATGCAGGGTATGCACTGTGCCTGAGCTACACTTTTAGCAAATACTGGTGCACAAGGAGGCATTACCATTTTGGAGATGTATAATTCTTGTTTAAAATCACTTGTCCAGCCACCAACATAAAAGCATGGAAGAGAATATGAGTGTTTCCAGGAATAAGCTTTTAAAATACTCTGAAAACACAGGCAGTACAAAAACGTTGAGCATTTAAAGAACTAGGCTTACAGACCCTCTTCACAGGAATAAGGAAGGTGTTTGTGCAGGTGCAGAGATCGAGACTGAACTGTAAAGGAGGTGATGTAATCTTTGCTTGGAAGAGGCTATCAACTGTTATTTAAACAATAATCCCCAAGTATTTCAAGAAAATGTGAGCGAAAAATAGCTGGGAGAAGCCAGTGTCATACTGTGTGAGTAGAGAAAATCTGCAGAACCATGGCCATGGCAATGACATGGTGATCCAGACTGGGACAATGCATGTGAACAACTGAGAGCAGAGTCTGCAGGGACACAGAAGGATGAGACACTCTGTCCCCAGCCCCAGGACAAATGCAGCTGTACCTTATCTACTCTTGAGGATATTGTCTGAGCTTTCTAAACTCTTCGGAATACAGAGGCTCTCCAAACAACACCCTCCATTGACCCCTGATCCAATAGGAAATGTGAGTGGTCAAAATACAGCTGCATCATTTTCCTTCGCCAGGCTAAACAAGGACTTCTCTTTACATCTTCCACCTAACTATGTAGACTATGAACATCCCTGTTGCTCTTCCTGGAACTCATCTTGCTGAAGGTCTAACTCTAATGTAGTGTTCTTGTCACTGTATGTGTAAAACAGGTTGTGCCTGTTCATCCAGGGCAGTGAGAACACCAGCTTTTCATCACCAGAAAAAGAAAGAATGCCTTAAGAGAGAACACTATCTTATACCAGATTTCTAAATACGCCTTCCATAAGCAACTTCTACCAGCGCTAAAGACAAAATTATATAACTGCCAATTCTGAATCTGAAGGTGAACAGACGTCATTATACTATATGAGTCTTCTTACAGTTGCTTGTAATTGCAGCATACTGTCATTTTGATATTCTTCTGTCTCAGCATTTCAGTATCTTCTCAGCTCAGTGGGGTATGCTAGCTGCTGATGTTCCCATCGCCAATAATTATCAGTTTACAAATGGAAAAAAACAAATGCGATAAAACTGGGAAGCAAAAACCAGAACTCTCACTAAAATTAAAGGAATGGCCTAAAGCCAGTTTCCTACAATCCTGCTTTCTATCTTTGATAGAATGTTTTATTCATAGTTGGTTCTACAGTATTAGTGTGTTTGAAAGCTGTGTTTCCTTCTGCATCTGCAATCTGATATTCCTTGAGTATTTGACTTCAGCTTCTCAGTGGGTGGAAATTTAGCCCCACTTGGTCAACCTCCAAATCCTAGTGACTCTAAAATTCTGAGCTCTCAAGACCAGATGAGTATAAAAACGTTTAATCCAGAATGAACATGATAATTCCATTGCATGTTTAGGCACAATGGATAACTGTACCTAATGCTGATAGTAATATTTTACAGAGTATTTTCCAAATTCTTCAAAATACTGATTTTTCAAATAGAGATCCTTTGACTCTGAGCACGATTCATTTCATGCTTCCCATGCAGCTGACACCAGCTCAGTCAGTGGCTTCGCTGAGGATACTCAATTCCAATGCCTGAATTTGATTTAGCACTGATGTTACCACCTGTTAAGAAACAACTGAGAAAAGACATGAGGTGCTCCCAACAGCCCTTATTGCTTTAAGGCACTTTGAGCTCTAGGTTCTGACACTAAACTGAGCCTAAGCAACAACATTTTTGGCATAAGGAAGAAGACCTAAACAGATTGCAGAGAGAAGAAAGTGGAGCTCCAGTGATGACGGTCTTGAGGTAATCCAAGTATATGAAAATTTGTAACAGTTCTGGAACACAGCATCTCCAGTTTCTCTCCAGAGCTCAGCATATCCAGTTAATCGGGATTGCCTCAGCAAAGTTCATGGGACTTCTTTGCTGCCAGGGTCTTTTTGTCCTTTCCTACAAGTGAAATACTGCTCAGATACAGCTCATCTCCATGAACCTGTTGGTAAGTTCTGAGAGAATAGGAAAACCTAGTCCTCAACTCTGCTCTATCTTGTATTTCACTCAGCACTATGTTTATTGATTGCTATGGATTAATATGCTGTCAGTGCTAATTTTTGGGGAGCAGTCAAGTAGTTAAGGCTGATGAATGATAGTAAGTTAAGGCCAAGAGAGGAAAACAGAACGTTTTCTGCATTTGGGAATTAAGGTAATGTCTGTAACACAAAAAAGACTGAAACTACAGTTTAGTCACCACCTATTCTTACTGCAATTCCTTCCATGAAAAAATTTTGAAGCTACTGTTTTTTTTCTCTTCCTTAAATGCAAATGTTGTGGTTGCTGTCACAGTTGTGAGGGAGCCCAGGCAACAGGGTTGTTCAGATCTTGTTGATAAAATTGTGCATTTCTTTTCACACCTGACCCAGCATGTACCAACACTCCCTAAGTCCCACAGGTCCAGAAGGATGGATGGTGGCTTTTGGCATTAATTCAACCCTCGTAAAGGGAAGATGGCATCAATTGACTGTCAAGGCATCCAGAGGAACTATGACATCCATAATTATTCACTATAATGCTGTTCACTTCTTAGTCATTGTTGAAGTAGTATACATCATATCTTTCACTTGCTACAATAGCTTCTCTGGACTGAAATCCTTTTGTGCTGGTTCTGATCTCTTTTGCTGCTGAAATTATCTAGATAACTAGAGCTATTCAGGGAGTAGTAAGGAGTAGTGTCCCATTATATTAGCTGCAGCTTAGAGGCATCTCCTACACTGGGGACAAGGTGTTCCCCTCCCACAAGAAAGCCTACAAGCCTCAGAGTCCTTGTGAGTGTTGATTCCCTCCTGTGCCACTCACAGCTGGGGCTGAGCTCCCAGCAAGCCTAGCAGGGAGCACAGCCAGGGACAGATTCACCCTGCAGGACATGCAGGAGACACCACAGACCCCTCAGAGGGGAGTGATCAGGCTGCCAATGAAAGCAAGATTTTACAATATCAGTGCTTGGCACAAACCTAAATAGGCACAGGCACAGTTACAGCTGCTGCCTGTATCTATCCAAACACCCTAGATCAAATGGAGAAGAGCCCCCTACTAGCTGAGTATGTTGCAGATGTCTGTCTGTCTTGAGGACACCTCAGTGGAGGGGGGGTGACACCTTACACTCATGGAGGAAAAGAAATGTTTTGTTATAAACAGTTGAAGACTGCCAGATGAACAACAATTTAGGGGGGTTAAATGTGTTACCTAGTAGTCACCTCTGGTTGCAGCCACAGAGAGGTTCTGCTAGATATATCTGTTAGATATAGCATTGGAAAGTCCAGGGAAAACTGAAGAGTCCCAGGGTTTGAACTTCATGGGGTTAAAATGCATTCATTAAAGAAGCAGAGCCTCTTTCCATGGCACTTGTTTTTCATTTTGCATTGAGTTTATATAAAGTATGACAGAATTTGATTAGCATTGAATTTTACAGTTGTTGGTTTGACTACACAGATGTAAAGTGCTGCTTGCATTCCTTACCAATCTCCAAAGAACAATAAGGCACGTCAAAACAAGTGACTATTGAGCTCACAGATTTTGCAGGCTTTTTGTGCTATCCTAATAACGAGCAGTGATTATAAAGGCAGTCAAAGCAGAATGAGGTTTTCACGGGAAATGGTGAAATCAAGAGACTTTCCAACTGAGATGCAATTCTTTTAAGATAGTCTAGACTCTAGTTATACTGAGTCAGATAATTAAAGAACAATTGATTATTCAGGGTTCCAGCATAAAGACTGAATAAATCTGGGAGCAGGCACAAGACATTCTGGCTCTGAAGTCCTCAGGTCCAGCCCTCCAAAGTTACCCCATTTTTTATTATGGCAGGAGCTGGCTTATGGCTTAGGGACTGGGTTTAATTCCCTGACAAGTAGATTGGCTGTTAAACAGGATGAAAACACAGATTTCAGGAGTAGCCTCAATTAGTGACATAACATTTTAGACTCCCAGAGCTTCTAAGCATAGAAAAGTTTTTGTGAGGTTTTTTATATTACTCAGGCAAAAATTAATCAGAAATGTGCCATCAAACATGGCCCATCTTCAGTCTGCCCCTGCTCCAGGTAGATTTCATAACCCAACAACCTCACTCAAACAGCTTTAAAACTTTATCTGAAGTACACCAAGTTCAGAGAGCACTAAAGGCTCCCTGCTCTTAAGCGCCCAAATGCCAAACAATCTCTGTGCAATACATCCTTAAACCAGAAGTGGGTATAACTTACACGATTGAAGATGATTTTTCTCAGGATAAAAAAACACTACAATTTTCCACAATTCAGCCAATAGATAAACATCTCTCAAAAAACCTATATCCCTATTCTCCAAAAAATATTTTTGTGCTGGTCAGTAGTGCTCCCTGCAAAAATTCAGTTAAAACCAGGACATATATCTAGGGTGACAGATTTAAATGTAAATTCAGCTCTTCAAGAAAGCACCCTCCTATACTTGTACATGTGTTTGTGTTTCTATTACAGCTGAAAATCAGCAAAGGTCTGTGAAGTGCACTGAAATCTACCCCATCTTTCTCCTGAGAAGGAAAATGCTGCAAGAGCACTGGAGGCATTGGGACACAGATACTCAGCATCACACTGTGCTGGTATCTGCCCTGATGCTCTTGCATTAATGTGTGTTCATGCCACTCCTCTGAGGGGTCAGATTTATGCAGGCTGTCAGCCCTCTTAGCACGATCCAGTGGTGTTGGATGCACAGTAGGGGGAATCTTTGTCTGTTGAATACCTTTATTTCTAGAGGAAGTCTAAGGCTGAGTGATACAGGCTGCTGCTACACTGACTCCTTTTTCACCTCCTCTGCAACTGTTACAGTGCTTCTTCTCTTGAATCATCAGTCAGTTCTCTGACTGCACTGGGTGATTTCTGTGTCACCAGAGGGCTGGCATGTGAAGATAATAAGGTTATCCCACAGAAGAGCTTCATAGAAAACCCTGATCTCTCCAGCATAGGTTAAGGAAAGAAGAAAATGACAGGAGAATCCAAAAGAAAAATAGAATAGAAAACAGCAATTCCTCAGAAAACAGGAACTACAATAGCCTTCTGCTGTATCCATGATAACAAAGTAGCTGTTGACAGGCTTCTCCTGAAGACCCTCTCTATGCAGCATCCAGCAGAACTGTACTGTGAGGCTCCAGCACTGCTGAAGGAGTGGCACTGTTAGTGCCAGCCAAGGTAAACTACAGCATAACCTTGTGGCAAGTCATTCACGTGTGTCACTACTTTCCTGACAGAGTTTTAGGAGCCATACACAAACTCCTTCCCTCTCAAACTGCCTTGTTATGAACTCAAGACCTTATCTTTTCAGAGAAACCATGAGAAAGTCTGTTTTCTGCCTCTGGAAAAACAAAATATTACTACCAAATGACGGAACTTGCTCCCTTTGTCTGTCTGCTTTTGCCCCTGAATGTATAGCAATAAAGGGATCAGAGTGGGAGCTCATAAACCTTGGTTTAAAAGAAGAAGTTTCTCACTCTGTAAAAGGGTCCATTTGCTACGTCCTCAGATAAACTGAATCAGAAATAATGAACTCAGAGGAGAACTCCCTGCGGTAAGCTCTTGTAAAGTGCACTTCAGGACAAGCTAACAATTTGTTTGCATCGCTCAGGAGAATGAAACAGGATGTTAAAACCTAAAAGGCAGAATAAGAACAGAAGATCATGAATTCTGATTCCATTCCTGCTGTGATGCAGATTTTTTTAAGTGACCCAAGGAAAAATCATCTACTGCACTTTGGCCCCACAGAGTTATGAGTGACTCTCCCACCTTGCTGCACACGTCTTTATTATTTGAAAAGATCTTGAGACTCTTGAGGTAAAAGGGAAATCTAAAAGCATTTTTATGCTAAAGAAGAAAAAGAGTAGTAATTAGAGCCAAAGCTGAGGCTTGGGGAATTCTCTCCTATCTCAATGGACCATGTCTTTTTTAATACCCATTCAGTTCAGACACAGGGCCACTTCCCTCCTGTTCTCTTTGGTGTCTCTTTTGCTGTAGGAGACAAATATGCAAGCAAGTAATTTTTGTCCTTTAGATACCCTGAGAAAGTAATTCTGCCTGAAAATTTCTTTCACCATTAGAGACAGAGCAGCACTTTGGCCTTAAATAACCTGACCTACATAAAAATCACACCCTTGACAATCATCAGTAAGACCAGTGATATGAACAAAATTTTAAAGATATTAAGTTATATAATTAACCCAATATACCTGCAGAGAAAGCTGTCAGACTTCACCAGGGCACAGAAAGGGCTGATTCCAGGAAGCAGCTGTACCAGGTGCATGTTCCTGCCCTCACTAAGAGACCAGTTTGCTTAGCTCTGTGGTCAGCATTACCTTTCCCCAGGCCTCACATCACTAAAAGCTCAGCTAAGGAGTAAGGTGGGACTTGCCATCCATGAAGGCTGGCACTTTGCTGGGGTTAGGTGCTCTGGGTCACTGCTCCTGGGTCACATGTAACCAAACTAACATCAACACTAGCCTAAAGATAATGCTTAAACTCCCACCCTCAAATAAGCCACTTCCACTTAAGAATTGCAGTACTGAACATTAAATGCACAGAAAAGAATTCACTTTAGGCTAACCATTGTGAAGGACCCTAAATCAATGAAGTAGCCGTGCTCAGATCTTTCTTTTAGTAAGATCCCTGAAGAAAGGACCAAGGTTTTTAGATTAAAAAAAGGAAACTTATTCCACAGTAATATACAGTGTACCTAATTTTTAGTAGATAAAGTTTATATTGATTATACTAGAACAACTTTGTGCAACTTTCCTCATGCACAGAGTGTAATTAGAGCTGAGAACAGTTCCCCAGGCTTGGTTTTAAATAATTGGGCCATTTCCTGGTCTGCAGTAAACTTGACCCAGTGCCTGACAGACCCTGGGAAGGAGTCTCTCCTATCACTTTTAAAGGCTGGCTTTCTACTCTTTAAATCATCTTCACTCCCTGCTTGTCACTAAGAATCTGCCCTTCAAGAAAAGGCTGTTTCTCTCCTTTTTGGGGAGTCCTAGCACTCAAATAATGTTATTTAAAGAAATTTTGCATAAAATCAGAAACAAACAAATTAGGCAAGACTTTTACACTCCCAGGGAAAGGGTAAAGGTGTAGGAGAGATTTGCTTTTGCCACAGACAAACCGAGGCATAGTGACCACATCATAGGCTAAAGTTTGAATTTGTCACATAAGCCTGATGAATTGCACATTTGGTTTGTTTCCATGTTATGGTCAGGAGAACATCACTGATCTTAAACTGTTCCTATATTTCACTTGAGCAGCTGAAGGTAGAAACAAAAAAACAACCTAACTTTTCATAATGGATGCTATAAACAAGGCTATAAAAGTCTGAAAACAGTTACTCAGGCATAGAAATATTAATAATAGGCAATAATATTCTTAAAGAAAATAATTTTCCACATCCAAGATTCCTGCAGGATATTACTCTGAGAAAGGCAAGGAGGAGGTGCAGGCGTGGTTCTTGCTACAGAATCCCAGGATGAGGAGCAGTGTAAATGACAGAAAGATCAGGGCTCAAAGAGTCACTGGTATCAGAGAAGACACTCAGGCTCCTAAAAAAGCAGCAGAACAATTCCCAGTTTCGAGACCAGAACTGAACATTTTCATCTACAAGGGAGTAAATCCCTCATAGCAGTACCAGATTTTCCTATTTGTGCTAACAGAACAAATTGCAATTCTTGTTCTTGATTTTTCACTGTTCTCTAAATACTCTATACATTCTTCCTGCTCCCTGCCAGTCTTTCAGCTGCCTCACAGCCACACTGACTTTTGGCTGTCAGCAAATCAGAGTCAGTGTGGGAAAAAAAAAGGAATGTTATTTCTTCTGATTCATTTATCTGTCTGAGTTGAGACTGTTTTTCAACTAATTTGACCTTGACAAACAGATGCAGTGTACTCAGAACTGTAAAGTGGCTTAGTAAAGACAGAAAAGAAGGTCTTGCCCTTTCTGAAGGAAGAGGTTAGAGCAGTCTTCCTTTCTGCCAGTGCTTTGATGAAAAGAAAGGAAGCACTCTTAGCAAACCAGTGCTGGAAACTCTTCATATCCTCTTAACAAGGCCACTCCTGAATGGCTTATTACACCAAAATCACTGTATATTTTACTGAAATAAGTCACAGAATGCTGCAAAACAGCTTTAAAATGCTTTGCAAATGTAGAAGTTCAGACTATTGTTACTGGATAAAACGTATTAGCCTAAGCAGACTTCTAAACAATTTCACAGAAAGCATACAGAGTTAAAATATTTACTTGATATAGCCCCTTTTTCTTGAAATACACAAACTTTGAAAATTAATGTTTTGACTAGAATAAATTGGTTTTCTATGTTGATTAATTACTGTTTCACAGACTGAAATACAGCACTGCATCTTATTAACAAAGTGGCTTTCCACACCATTCATTTAAAGTAGTTTCAGGTGATCAAAACAAATGTACTGAATGACAAGCTTTGTCAAGAGTTGTACCTTGAAATCTTGTTTTACATAACCATTAAAAGTTTATTGTTTTGTCTTATATGTTTATCAGAATCTTTAGCACACTATGTTACTAAATCTTAGCATTTTCATGAGGTGGAAAATTTGTTTCTACTTTTGAGGAGCTCCAATTCTCTTACTATCAAAAGTGCAATAGCATATTATTTCAGTAAATATTAATGGCAACTATAGGTATGATTTCAGTAGTTTAAATCAGGTGTTTCATCAAAAAGGAAGAAGAATCTTATCCTAAGTTATTAATGGTTATTGATTAAGCCATCAAATTATCCCAGGCAAAAATAAAAATGTTCGAAAACAATTGCAACATTTTACTTGTTTAACAGATTTAATATGAAATATAATCCATGGTCTGAATGTATTGCAAGCCTATGTGAGCAGTTTTGCCTTAATTCCTTCTCTTCCCAATTTGAGGCAAGGAGACAGAGGAGCAAAGGCAACAAGATTATTGTTGTTGGTCTCAGCTGCCTTGGGGGCACGTGAAGCCCACAGACACAGGGCTGTGGCAAAGCTGGCATGGCTTGTTCCACAGGCACCCAGACTGCTCTGCAGGCCCCCACACGTGGCACCTGCAGCATAACTAACATGCCATTCAGGTGGGGGCTGAGGGGAGTGGGTTCCCAGCAATACCAAGGCTTTTAGGAAAAACCTGTCAAAACACTACAGACTGCTTTTAGAGAGTAACAAAAACACTGAGTGTGAGTGAAAGAAGATAAGGGGCAGAAGTAATACAAATAATGCACCAAAACATTTATGTTGATCTATAAAGAACATTGTGCAAATATGCAGTAAGAGATTAAAATAATTTTTTTTAGCACAGCTACAGAGAAATGGTGATTTTTCAGAAGGCAGTACTTCATGAGTATTCACAGCCTCTGTAGCATTTTCTCATGTCTGGAAAGAACCAAATTTACAAATGACATTTGCATTTACTAACTCTGGAACTTTGATCTAGGAGTACTGCACCAATACTGCAAAACAAAAAAATCAACCCATGCAAACACCAGCTAGACAAGAAATGGCCTATACTTTTCCAAGGATATGGGATTAGTGCAATGCCGACCAGTTTATCACACCTACAGCAATTATCAGTAGTGTAAACGTACCAAATTTTGTTTTTAGGGTTAGCACGACTTCATTCTGCATGTTGTCATCAAGGTAAAGACTGGACCTCTACTCCACTCATAATCTAACAGCTGGATTTGCTTTGAGTACTATGTACACTGAACAGCCCTGCCATGCGTAAGATGTCCAAATTTTTGGCAAATAAGCAGAGAACATATTGGCAAACAAGGTGATAATGGAGAAAGTGAGGCCACATGGAAGAGTGAGGAAGAAACACAATCAATGTTAAAGCATTTTTTTCTAATTATAATTTCCTTCACTTCATACTTTTTGTGGAAAAAAGACATTCTAAGAGAAAATCAACATGGAGGGGTAATGGAAACAACCTTATATAAAACAGACAGAGGAAGAGGAGCACTTCAGGCGTAAGGCAGAGAACAGAGAACAAAAGTGGTGAAGGGACCAGGTAAAAAAATGAGAAGTATGGGATTATAAAGGGTAGAAAACAGAGAAAGGTAACATTTAAGAAAAGGCCCATAGAGGTATGGCTCAGGGGGTTGGACTTTTGGATTTATTTTCCTCTCACTTTTACCACTGTATAACAGAGTGAATCAAGTAAATTACTGAAATTCCTGGTGAGATACATCCAGTGTGAACAGCACAGGACTGGGCCATAAGTTGTAAAAGAAATCTGAGGCAGGGTCTAAAAAGAGATAGCAGAAGTTCTTTAATATCTAGATAGTTTGCTTAAGGCTGGAGAACAAGGGAAACAATTAAAAGAAATGAAGACAAAAGATAAAGAAGACAATCTTTCACACTGAATAGACAAACTGTATCCAGTAGTTCTTCAGGTGATGAAAATGCATAGCCTGTTAATGTCCTGTGCATTTTATCCTTGGACTTGATTCACTAACAACTATGGACTTACTCCTCATTTTACACCATCAATCTTTTAGAAGTTTTTTTTTTTTCCTACGTAATCAGCGAGACAAGTAAGATTCTTTCTTGGGCTGAACTCGTGATCGTGTTGCCTGTTAGCTGGTGTGACTTTACCTTGCCAGCAGGCCCCCACGGTGAGCTGCATGGCGATGTGAGAGGGGTGGATGGGCCAGTCGTTGGTAACCAGGTACGGCTCATACGTCGTCCCGTCCATGTACAGCGTCACCACGGGGAACTCCACATTGACCACGTAGTAGTGCCACTCCTTGTCACAGATCTGGGAGACACAGCAAAGCCTTGGTTACCTCTTACAGTGACTGATTTTTAGATCCCACATGGTCCTTAAATTGTGTTGTTTTCAAATTTCACTTACAGAAAATAACGTTACTGCAATTTCTACAGCTCTAACATTAATGAAAGCCTAAACAATGTTGATAAATACTCTTGGCATATTTGCAAAAAATATGTGATAAATAGAGGCTTCTTAAAACACACTCTGAAAACAAGACATGGA
The DNA here is from genome assembly GCF_009819655.1 of Sylvia atricapilla. NCBI lineage: Eukaryota > Metazoa > Chordata > Aves > Passeriformes > Sylviidae > Sylvia > Sylvia atricapilla. The sequence continues at coordinate 12,832,386 of NC_089149.1, forward strand.
TAGAAAATAGAAAAATCAGACAATTTGGTATTTGATCTGTATTTTCACATTTGCTAATACATAATATTAGTTTCTTAATGTTATCTACTTATTTCTTATCTACTGTAATTCTTATCTACAGTTGAAAACACAGCATTTCATGTAAGATACACACAGGATGTACTGGCATAGTTACTGGGGATCCCTATTAGGTTCAGATTAAGAAAATATATAGCCCTTTGTCACTGGATTGATGAGATATTACCAGTGATTGTCATTAACTTATCCCATCAATACTTAGGAAGTTCTGTGCAACCTGCCAGGACCTCAACAGTGCTAAAAAGACCAGGGTTGTGCTCTGTGTGACACAGAGGGACAAGCAGTCTACAGGTTTACACAGGAAACTCATCTCTTCCCCATCCTTCATCTTTTGGTCTTGAGCTTTTCCCCAGATGGTGGGAAAATGAGGATCTTTATGGTTTCCCTTATATCCACCAGCTTTGAAAAGCAGCAGCCACAGTTACAACATACTTTCAGGATGACAACATTAGTGTCAAATCACATAAGAGTTTCTGAGCTGGAAAACCACAGGTTACTGCAGAATGGCCAAATTCAGCTTTAGTTCACAAATGTACAGCTGAATGAACTCATGCCTCTAGAGGCAGAAGTCCGGTGTGCAAATATCAACGTCTGCCCAATTATTGTTGTTGTATCTTTCAAATTTAAAAGTTCAAAGGAACAAATCACAGCAAACTGGTAGAACGAGTGGGCTGTTTGAAAGACAAAACAATAGTTACAACAATGGTACTTTCAGTTCTGGAGCAATCCTTGTTTTGATGTATTAAGAAATGGAAGTGCTTGAATGCAGATGTCCTTGCTTTTTCACAGAAGCAAGCAGAAAGTGATGTTTAAACATAACACTTTGTCCTTGGCCAGGTTAAATGTTATCTGGTGCAATATCTGCCCTTTGAAAGCACAAGCTAATGTTTTGTTCCAGAAGACATTTCAACAAGCACTTAATCACTTCTATTTCAAACAGATACATTTATTACTGCAGACATTGTAGCTCCACAGTGAGAGATAAATGCAGCAAGGGGCTGCTGGAGGAAGCCTTCCTTTTGTAAGCAGCAGACAGCACAAATGTTTTCTGAAGGTTAAATTAACTGAAACCAAAATTGAAAGTAAATAAATTGGAAGACTGAAAATTATACTGAACAAACACCAGCTACCACCAGTATTATGCAGCCCTGCCTTCCATGGAAAAGCAGCTTGCCAAGCCCTGCCTGACCCGCTCATTAGCACGTGATGCTACACGCAGCTGACATTTCACAGAAAACAAACTGGTTTTGAGAGACCTTGTGTGGCCAAACCTACAGGATGAATACCTGGCACTTTGGAGAACTGTTCCACACTATTTCCATTTTGCAACTCTGAACTGCATCACACAGGATGCCCTAAGTGCACCCCAATGAGTGAGCAATCCTCATGTTTAACTAAAGCAAGAGCACGTTGCCAGAACAAATCAAAACATTCTGGGACATTACACACACAAAGAGAATGATAATGTGTAGCCAGTGTAATTACTCCATTAGGCAGTTATATTTTTCAAAGAAAATGCTCCCTGGAAATACAACATTTCATAACTTCTGCAATTCAAGGCACCTGCAACTGGGCTCAAGTGCTTTCCTGAAAAATTCAGATGTCCAACTGTGGGTGCCCACACAAAGTACTCAGTAACTTTCATTTTTTCTTTTACATTCTGGAACAGAAGATTATGCAAGTGCAGACAGCTTGGTGACATCCTTGAACCCTCACTCACCCTGCATTTCCTTGAATTTCAACACATAAACACATCAAGCGTTGTCTTGAAGGGAATTTGCACACTTAAAGCCTCAGCTAGTTGTTCCTGAGATTTCAACACCACTTGCTGCCCATCTTGCCACCCGATTTCAATTCAGCTTAGAGACACAGACATGTGCCTATTCCTCCAAATCACCTTTCAGTATCTGTACTGGGCTTCAGTGTAAAAACAAATATTCTACAAGGGAGCAAAAAATTACTTCCAAACTCTGGAATACATCCTGGTCATTCAGCAGCAGGTAGTACTTCATGGCTGGCCATTTCACAAGTAGCAAAATAATGAAATAAATAAATGCGATGTGTCATTTGTTGTGCTGTTGTTTCAAACCTCCTTTGTCTTCTTAACACAGCAAGCTAAGTTTTTCATGCATGTATTCTCCTGTAGCAATTGAATGCAATATGAAACAGTGAAGCCAGGAAAGAAAATTATAAAATGTTCTACACTGGCAAATGAATTTTAATACTGTCAAGTTGGAAATATTTTTTAAAAATCTAATTTATAAACCTATTGTAATGAGATAAAATTACAGCTGAGTAAGCTGGTATGCCAGCTGGTGGATGGGGTCTGCCGCTTGGGACCCAGAGAGCCACAGCCACCCCAAAGGATGTCTCGCTAGAAACTGCTCCTTGGGGGGTCAGGGCGCTCCTCAGCTGGCCAGAGGGGCTTCTCAGCATCGGGCAGAGCAGTGATTTTTCAGCTCAGTGATTTCAGCTTTCAGTGATTTCAGCTCAGTGCTCTTAGCTCATGCCCTTGCGAGTTAGCCCCTCTTTTAGCCGGCCGTGGTGAGAGAGAGAGAGGTCTCGTATGGAATTTCTGCAGGTGGTACTTTATTGAGAGGGTACCAGCGAAAGGGGTCCAGGGACGAGGAACCTCTCCTGACCAGAGGAAACTCAGGGGTTTTTATGGGACACCAGGGTGGGAGGAAAAGGGTACAGAACCAATCAATTGTAACAGATCTACATAAAATCCCGAGGGGGCTTGTGGGTCTTCAGCCAGGTCGCCGTGGCTAGGAGGTTTGTCTTTGTCTTAGGGGCTCAGGGTGAAGTTGCGAAATTCTTCCTTGACTCCTCAGCTTGGCTCCCTCCAGGGCAGAGCAGCCGGGGCTCCGCCCACCTCCACAAGCTGGCCTTTCCAAAACTGCTGGATGGCTTCGTCTAATCACTCTATCACACTAGTCTGCCTCTAAAAAGTATGAATCAAATCACAGTGAATTAAACAGCCTGAAGTCATAGTGCTGATTACAGGCCATTGCACTGGAATATACTTTTGAGACAGGTGAAAACAGCCTCCATATAAATCTTACAGAGCAAATGTCTTAGGCTCTTGGCATCTTCTAATGAAAAGCATCAGATTTTTGTGCTATATATTGGAATGCTCAGGAAAAAACGAAACCAAAGTTGTTGGTCTGAGAAGCATATGATGCTTAGAACCAGACTTTGGTGATTGGCAAAATGCCCCATTTTTCAGCTTTGTCCACACAGGCGTGGTATACACCTGGGAGAATCAGCAATTTCCAACTCTTGGAACCCCCCTTGGGTCAGCTGGGGCTACTCCTGGAGTGGCACCATCCACCTGCTTGGCTGCACACACCAGGGCAGCCTGTGCTCCCCTTGTGCCCAGTGAAGAACTGTCCATGCTCCCCACAAGCCTCTGCTGAGCTCCCTGCATGTCCCTCTGGTGCACCTCAGCAGCCTGGGGAACCTGAGCAGGAAAACAGCTCTGCACAGCCAAGTGTGCACATCCCAGGCAACCTGAGCAGGAAAACAGCTCTGCACAGCCAAGTGTGCACATCCCAGGCAACCTGAGCAGGAAAACAGCTCTGCACAGCCAAGTGTGCACATCCCAGGGAACCTGAGCAGGAAAACAGCTCTGCACATCCCCCTGGGTGCTGCTCAGAGCACACATGAGAGTGTCCCCTCAGAGCTCAAAAAGGCCTATGTGGCTTCCATCTTCTGCTTCCTGGGACTTTGCTGAAGAAGTGCTCTCAGAACACACTCAAACATCCTCAACAAAGGCAGGAAGAAAGAAAGGAAAGCGAAGAAAGTGCTCTGCTCACTGTAAATAGCACGACTTACTGCAGCTATGAGACAAAAATCCTTCTGCCTGAGTGGTCTGAACCACTCATTCAGTTGACAAAAGTGGTCTGACAGAACCACTTGTTTGAAGAAAGCATCTTAAGCCAAATTTAAAACACAGAGCATGTCACTGCAGTCACTTCTCAATGCCTTTTGTCGCATCTTACTATCCTCTGAATCCATCACCCCCATCCTCAGCCATCATTTATTAGAGCACATCTAAAACACTGGGCCAGCTTTGTGTTCCTAAATACAAGGAGTATTTTGATAAACTGGAGTGAATTCAATGGAGAACCAGCAGAACCAGCTCTGGCCACCTGAGGAGAAGCTGAGGGAGCTGGGCTTGTTTGGCCTCAGGGAAGAAGAGCAGCCCTACAGTGCCAAGGGAGAAGTGACCACAGACAGATCTTTCGAAGTGGACAACTTTGCATTTTTATATCCCCCCACTAAAGAAGGCAAAATATGCAGGGAATCTTAATAGCATTAGCATTATTCACTCAGCCAGTCTCCTGCTTGACCCTCCTGCACTGTCCTGAAAGCAGCCAAATGCCTTGTGGCTTGGCTTCAAAGCCTGGCCCCCACTACCCTGGTTCAGAGTGCTGAAAACAGATGATAATTGGATGGGGAGAGAGAGATACTGCTTTGAATTAAAAAAAAAAAAACCCACAATTTTTTCTTAATCTTTAAAAAAATCCTTCTGAAAAAGCTTTTTCAAAATTTACAAGGTTTGACATTTTTCTGCTGATTCCAATCTTTTTGATAATTTTTTAATATATTTTGAGACAAAAATATTTTTATTATCTATTTTGAACATACTTTTATAGTATTGAGAGAAAGCACTGCAGTGCTTACAAACAGAGAGGTAAATTGGAAGGTTCTGAATGACTGTTTCATTTATACTTTGAGTCAGGAACTAAGGAATAGTGCCATTGCAACAAGGAAACCTAAAAAAGATAATTTGGAGCTGGATGGCAGTGAATTTCATATAGTATTGAAAAAAGTTACATGTATTTGCAATTTTTCAAAGAAAGGTATTGTGTATTTACAAATGTAAATTTAGAAAACTAAGCATTTTAGGCAGTTGAGTCATTCTGCCCAAAACTGGTGAGTTTTTAGCGAAGGCAATTCACAGATCAGCAGAGAGCCTTTCTCCTCTTCCACTCTGGGGTATAACATGGTTGTCCCAGAAATTGGATCTTTAAATATATTGAATGAACTTTTATCTGTTACTTTAGAAATAATTTATTATCTTAATTGTTTTCCTAATATCAGTCCTCATGCACAAACGTCTGAAATTAAGGCATGTTAGTTTAAAAGAAGAAAAGAAGAAGATACCTTGTGTCCTAGGGTGGTGTCATTATACCCCCAATTGTCTGTCTGTGTGCTCTATGTTGTGCTCTGTACCTTTAGGACTGTTCTGAGAGTGAAGCAGGGAAAGAAGCGTGCAGTTTGTTTTGAAAAACAGTGTTCACCCCTCTGCATTTCTTGTTTTTCTTCTTTCTCAGGACAATGTGTTCGTCAGATGCACAGACAGCGCCCAGGGAGAGGGTTTTTTCCACTTTTAGTTAGTTTAGCTAGCTGAAGCAAAGAAGCCTCCTGGACAGTTTGTTTTTTTTTTTTTTTTTTTTTTTTTTTTTCCTTTTTCTTGGGACTGTTTAAATCCTCCCCATGACTGAGAAACCCAGAGGAGGACCGGGATCTGGCAGCTGTGGCCCACCGGGGCCTGGACCTCGGCATTTTCCAGCACCGAAGGAACCGGGACTGATCAGAGACTGAGAGAGCTGAGCTGACTTCCTCAAGAAGTCCTCAAGGACTTCTGCAGTTTTGCCATCTCTCTTCGGAGTGGTGAGAGGGTTTATTGTTTCATATTATTCTTTCCTTATGCTTGTGGGCATTTTTTTTAAAAATAATTAATTTTATCCACTTTTCTCCAAGGAAGTTCTTTTCCTGGACTGGCTGGGGGGAGGCACCGTTTGGGTTTGCTCTCCAGAGGAGCCCCATTAGGAGGTTCCCTCCCAAATTTGCCCTAAACCAGGACACCTTGGGGCATTGCTGTAGTTATAACTGCTACTTCTCTTTGATTTCTTCTAATAAATCTATGCCTCAAATTTCAGTAGCTGAGCTACCTGAAAATATGATTAAGTGGTATAGAAAAAAAAAGTTACAGAGTTGACTTTATGATCTTTTTTTCTCATTGTCTATAAATACTTTCAGGTTTTTTATTTTTTTAAATTATCCCTACAACACCAGGAACAGAAGAAACCACTGCTAAAAATGTCCTGGTGCAGATCTAAGTGTGTAATTCAGTATGCAGATATTCAGTGTGAAGGAGGGCATTGCTCCACTGGGTACCTGGGTTACCTGGTGCCTTTCTGTTTTCTAATACAATGAACAAAAATCTGTTTCTGCTGTGAATACGTGATTTTATGGTAAAAGTCTGCTTTTGTGGGAATCCACATATATGCACTTTAAATTGGCTTTGAGCTACAGTACAGTCCACCAGCATATTCATTTTGGGGAAGAACTTTTGAAAATAAACCAAAGCGAAGCACAAACACTGACTAATCAAATCCATTCAGTCATGTGAATTGTTTTATCTTGTAGCACTATGTATTCTACCTCAGTAATAGACTCCACATTAGGACATATTTGCCACATGTTGGCTTTACTCAACCTAAACCTTGCTTGCCTGGAAATGATTAAAACATCTCTGGGAAAGGGTTTCACGTTCCTGACCACTAAGTGAAGGTGTTTAGATTGCAGATAGGTCTCCAGTATCTCCACAACTTCTTCAGAAAACTTTAAATAAAGCTCTAAAATATTCTTATTATGTACCAGGGCTTCTTTTTTGATACTGTCTTTGTGTTTAGTGTTCTACATTTATCCTTCAGCAGCTCCTTCATATGACATTTTTCCTCCTGTCTGTAAAATCAATTCCATCCTGTCTCTGCAGTGCCAATAGATACAGTATGCAAGTAGTAATTGAGGCAGAATGGAAGGAAAACACACTGCAGATGGGAAAAGGAGTCATTGATACACACTTCCAGAGTTAAATTTACAGGTGATACACTGCAAAGCATCATCATAATCTATCAAAGCAGTAAGAATACTGCTGCACATGTAACCTCCATATAAATCTTTTAGTTTGAACCTCAGCCTGCACAGCCCTGCTCAAAAGTGATCAGGGTGTCTCCTTGAGCAAGCTGCAGAATTCTGACAGCTGATAGCTGGCAGTGAAGGAAAGACCCAACCAGCCAGACTGCTTTGCTCTGGATGAGCTTTTCTGCTTTTCAGACTGGAGCATCATCACTCTTCCAAGTGTCAGCACTAGTGGCTGTAGGATGGAGTAATTTGTACTCCTTGCTGAGGAAGCTGTTCCACAGCTATCAGAGCTGTATCAGAACTTGGATGTACCTAGTACAGATGCTGATGTGATGCTACAGCTCTGTGTGCAGAGAGTTGTTTTGGAAAATTCAATAACCATTCCTCTATAGTTGCATTTGTAAAGGACTGTGTGTGAACAGTCATAGAATAAAGGAGATGAGCACTGTGCAAATTAATCCCTTCTTTCTGGAACCTCAGCTCAGAAACAAAAGAATGTTTCCCAGAGAAGAGACCAAAAGAGACTTCCCTGCTCCTTATGGAAGTCTCAAGCAAGCTATTGCTTCCTCACAGGAGTTTTGGTGAGGAATCTTCCTTGCTCTTATAATCTCACTAACTGAAAGGACAATGCAGCCTCTCTTGCCGATTGATTTTGAATGAGAATTTGTGTACCTTATAAAACAATATTTCTTCAATATAAATCTTCAGTTGGATAGTGTAGAAAACTGTCCATAAGAAAGACTGGAATTTCTTGTGTACCTGCTCAAGTATGGAAATAAGCATGTATCTAATAAGAACTAAGTACGCAAATAAGCATGTACCTAATCACAATCTTCTTTCCAACCTGATATCATCAACTATTTACTCACTGTTTAGTACATATTTTTTCTTCTGCTTAATATTTATTAGATTTATTATTATTAGATTATTAGATTCAGACATTTTCTTTTACTTAAAAAAACCCAGATTTTCACAGACTATTCAGGAAACAACCCTAAGATTTGATATTTTTAGGAAAATATAAATAGAATATTTTGTTAAAATATTTTGAGCCCTGCAATTTATTAAGCAATATGGTTTATTTAACGTGTCAAACAGAAGTGTGGATGTCCATTAAATCACTCAAAAAATTGGTGAGGAAAGTTCTATCTTTTAAAATTATTTTTTTTTCTCTTGAGAAATACCCCAACAATACCAATTAATCCAAACTAATTCCTGAACTACTTTTACATAGCAAGTTGGGCAAGTGTCTTTCTTTGTAGCTACAGGCACTCCCATAGGAAACATCTTGTTGTAGTTTATCAGAACTTCTTTACTTTGTAGTGACAAATAAAAGTGACTATTTTTCCCTCCTTAGCCATTTCCCCTCCATGTCCATTCAAATGAATGCAGAAGGAAGAGCAAGCACCTAAAAGAGATGAGTCTATGTTTAGCACCAGATTTCCAGATGTAAGACATGTTTTGATCTTTGATTTTCCTGCAATTAAAAAACTTGAATCTTGCCGAACTCTGCAGTGTTTTATTTGGAGGTTGACTGACATAGCCAATGTCTTTCATCTCAAAAAAGAAGGTGAACACACATATTGCAAGTCACCCTGTAGCAACTGGGGGAAATTTCTCATTACTGTGAGTTAGTTTTCTTCTGGCTTGTGTCATCCTAGGTGTAAAAGAGTTAAGTATACAAATCTGACTGTGAGTTTTCCAAGATTTATGATCTGGTTTTGTCTGAGCTCGCTGCTCCATATGCTAGAGAGAGGATGTGAATTGCAGCACTGAGCTCCCTGTTAGCCAGTGTTCTCATTCTGCCAGGCAGAACAGATCACTGCCTTGCACCTCAGCATCCTCTGCCCCTTTCAGAATCCAGCCACTCTATTATTCCAGCACTTAATGAAGCCAGCTTCATTCCAACCACACGTGACATTTGAGTCCTCTGCAAATGAACCTTCAGTGTGTAAAAACAGAAAGGATTTAAAAAATCTCAGGGTAAACCTCTATTCACTAACTGTAGAAAAATAAAGGGTAGGGAACAAAATAATAAAAGACATCTGTTAGTTTCTTATTCTCCAGTCCCCTGATGAGATCTTGCATGACAACAGTGCTGGCCCTTTTCCACCAGAAACCACTCTCACTTGAAATTTATCTGGCTGTTCCCCTGTACAGATTGGTCTCCTGACTTAGTCTTAGAAGAAACTTCACATCTCTCTCCCATATCTGAAGACTTACATTACTGTAAGATGGAGAGATGGTAAGAACAATTCCTTGGTGCAGTCCCTTACAGCTTTTAATGGTACATGTACACATATCAATGTACGAGATATACACATGCCTATGCATATACACACACAAATTTCGGGGGTTTTAATCACAAACTAATTTGAAAACAAGGTTGTAGAATAGTTATGTATTTCTAAAGCTTTAAAGTAAAAAGGGAACACTGTTTTTCAAAGTCAACATGGTACAATCACTGAAATGAATAAACTCAAAGCAGCTCATATCAATGTAAATATTTTCTTAGACCAATTTGTACTATTCTAGTTGTAAATGTTCCTAGTTGTAAAGATTTCAGGGTACTTTGAATACCTCCTATCAGAATAAATTTATTTAAAAACTATTGAAGAAAGAGAAATTATCAGAGCATACAAAGATGAAAAAAACATTTTCAGAAACTAAGTATTTAATAACTAAGTTGGACTGAAATTGAAACTAAACTATTGAACTGATACACAGCTAATGAAAACTGATATTTGTTAACTCTACTATTAAAGTTATATTCATAATGCTTAAGCTACCAAATAACAAATCTTGGTAGGTAATAGAAGGGAAAACAGTTTACATAAACTGTTACAGTGGTCTCATAACAAAATTTCTATGGGATTAGGATGGATGTTGGTTCTTCTTCACCAGCAAGGAAATTTTTACTGGCCATTAATGTCTCTCTTGCTTTCACTGCCTCATGTAAATAAACCCAGTTAACATTATTTGAATGTGGTGCTCCAGATTGGGCCATCCCTCTTTCCAGGCTTTCTGGGCTGAAGGCTGGTCTCCAAAGGAGAGGTAGAACGGGAACAGGGCAGTGGCCTCCTGTTTCAGAAGCAATATTCCCTTCTAAAGCTGTCAGAAATTCATACCAAATGAAGGGTGCAGCACTGCTGCCAGCAAAAGTGAGACAGCCAGGAGGAGACCAGACCACTTAAATTGTTCTTCTGGTTCCTCTATTGTTGTTTAAAAAAGTAAATAACAAACCAAATACTTCACTACTTGTAACAGGAAGCTTTACTGAACAGTTACTCATCCTGGTGTATTATTTCCCTTTTTTTCTCTTTTTAAAAATCCCCTTAATTTTTTTATTAATTAACATATATCAATCAAAAATTAACAAAAGGCAGAAAAGTCCTCTGATGTCAGGGGGACATGTCAATAAAACCATTAAGGATAATGCAAAGATCTTTGCTTCAGAGAAGCAGGATGGCCACTGCCAGCTTGGATTTGCCCTTGGAAATCTGCAGCTGAGGAGAGCAGGAAAAGCAAGGGAAAAGAGGCACTGTACCTCTCACCACGGATGCTGCAGCTTGTCAGGCTCAATAAAATATTGCCTTGCTCCTATCAGGGTGGAAAACTACTCCTATCTAAATGGAAAGAATGATCAATATTCTGAGATGAATGCATTTTTCACCGAGTAATGAAACATGAGGATTTTTTTTTAGATCAACTTGAAACAACTGAGTCTGAGGAATAAAATGATCAACCAAAGTCTCAGCCAGAAAAGTTTAATTTCCTGCCTCCCAATTTAAAGGGCTTCTATGACTGTTTCATTTATATGCCAGATATTGATTTACACTGTGATTTGTCAGTATAAATTTTCTGCTAAATATCTCTTTAAAGAAGCTAATATAAATGTTACATACCTAAATGTGTATACATATAATCAGAGATGAAAATATGCAAAAACTTGGGTAGATCATGTCCTCGGGAGTTATTCACAAATAGAACACATTTACCACTTGGCAAAACAAGAATAATATTAAGGAGAACTGTGAAACCAATCAGATCCTTTGAGGTCCTACCTAACTGAAACGGCCCAAATACCTCCTTTGTTTCCTAGCCTGAGCCATGATATCTGATTGACATTATTTATTGAAGTATTCAATCAATTTCTTGAATTTCAACTATTCATGCATTTATAAAGCATGAAACTGATTTCCAAATGGCACCCATTATGTTCCTGAGGCCATCTCTGGGAAGGGAGCACAGAGATTAGGGATGTTTTCATGTACATCGACACACAAATTGTGTCAGTCTCATTTTCTTGCTTTATTGATGTCCTCTCCAAAACTGAAAAGGTGTTGGCTTTTGAACAACCTGACTTCAAAGGGAGCTGAAACGAACTTGTGGTCTGTGAGTTTGTTCTCTCTTCAAGACAGCACACATAGAATTCTACTTCATTTCACTCATGAGGCTTCATCATCCATCTTTGAATCTTACCTGGAATTTAAATCACTTGCTCTCATCTCCAGGATCTGCCTTTGTAGGTGACACATGCAGGGATTCTGCCTATTAGATATTTCTATGAGGCACACAAACACTTTTTCACTCTTCGGAGGTTTCCATCTAAAAATGGCATTGTGGTCATATACAAAATGAAATGCCCATTTAAAACGCCTGCTGAAACACACATTATTTGCTAGAAAACCAATTAAATAATTTTCAGTTTATTAATAATACTTAATCAAAACATAGACTTACTTAAAAAAACCCAAACCCTATGAGCGTTAATACAAAACAAGCCCTGCTATTCTTTGCCATTGGCTCCCAAATATTAATATATAAAGGCTTTATTCAGTTTGCTTTCTAGAAACCTGGCTGAAATGCTAATACTCAAATGTTTAAAGTCAGACATCTTGACTGTCTGCTGCTCCAAGGACTGAGACAACTGAGAGGTGTGGCCACACTCCTGAAGGGTCCTCAGGAACTGAGGATTTTTGTCTCTCTGAGCATCAGGAGGCTGCATGAAGAAAAAGGAGGCTGTCACTGTTCAAGGCAGGATGATACATCCTTCCCTTGCTGCTGGTGTCTGAACAAATAAAACACTTGGTTCGGGCAGCCTCTAGGATGTCACAGAGGTACAAAGAATGGGATTAATGCAAACTAGACTCCAGAGACGATGCAAACAGGGTAGCTGGGGCTTGTTCGCTTTGGAGGGCAAATACTCGTGCTCAGCTCTGAAAACACTGCCTGAAGAGAGCTCTTGTCTCGTCCCTCTCACACAGCCCCACCTACACACATCACTCACTTTGTCAGAGCAAAGGACTACATTCCCTTATCAATCCACATCCCACAGGAAGTGTTATGTGCTGGCATTAAATCATTAAATAAACATCCAGACTTGATGCCTCAGTTCTCAGCTCCCATCCGGGAAACACTGGGGTTCCCAGGCTGGTCTGCACACAGAACAAAGCACACCTGGCTCCTGCCTGGGGCTCTAGACCTGTCCTTTGCTGGCTCTTTGAAGGCTCCCATCACTTGGCAAATCCCTCTTCAAAGGCTCCGGTCTCTGAAGGAACTGCTGAGACTGTTTGCAAGGGTTGCTTTTAATGTACTCAGCAAAGGTAGATGGAGCTGACACAGGTGTTAAACACCTCTCACAATTTCCACGTTCTGGGAGAGGTAATTTACTTGAAAGATTATTTGCTCTGTTGAAAGTGCACAGTGCAAATCGGGGATGAAAGAATCCCTGCTCTTACACAAGTCTCACACTGAACTGAGAGGATCTCTCCAGGGAACCTCGGGGGGAATCTCGTGCAGCCCAGAGCCCACTGCTGTGGCAGGTCTGGATACTGCAGCAGTCTGAGCTGGAGACATCTACAGCAGCACAAGGGCACAGCAGAAATCGGTGCTCCTTCCCCACTCCAGCAGGCAATTAGGACATAATGCAGGAAAAAGCAAATGCTATTTTTTTAAAATGCAGCTAAAAGGTGGCAATGAGGCATACTTGGTTACCTTAATAATTTCTGTAAAATGAAGAATGGTTCTGTGTCCATGCTGCTGTATTTATACACAGAGGTAAGTCAGGAAATCATACAACCCAAATATTATGCATAGCCTCTTTAATGAAATGGGGACTGCTAGGACTTTAATTACAGAGCTAGCATTTTGCAGACTGATTATATGTTATATACCATAGGAAGGTAATTAGTTATCAGCTGTATTTTTGATTTTGCCAGACAATGCTGTTATTTCATCAATATGCAGCTTGTTTTAGTACTAATCATGATCGTGTTCTTAGTACTTTTATGGGAGGAAACAAGTCAGCATTGAGGGTCTGCATCCCAGAGTAGTTCTGGGTTGCTGTTAGGGACATGAAACAAATAGACTGTGGCAAGACATTTTCAATATTAGTGTTGCACAAGCCTTTAAAGTTTTATGGATCTCATTAAAGTAATTGTTTAAAGGTTCAAACATTCATTCACAACTGAGCTGTCTGAAATTTTCCTGGCGAAGCACTGTTTTTCTGACTGGTAAATGGGTGCTGAAATTACTATTGTTAGAAATGGGACAACAGGTTCTTCAGGTTAAAAAAAAAAACACTGAAAAATCTGTCTTTTTAGTTTCGCCAAATATGTCAGGTGCTTGCTTTCAAAATTGTAAATAACTTAAAGAAAAAAAATCTGAATATTAAGGACAAAAATTCTAATATGCTCCCCTAAATTATGCAATAACAGACCCAGACCAAGTCATATGGAAGTCTTACATGACATGAAACAACTGTAACAGTAGAAATAAAGACAATAGGTGAATTGTCTGCTGTCAGTGATTGAGGAGACGGAGTCTCCATGATTTACATGTATTTATACCTTTTTAGCTATAGCTAAAAATAACTACTTGCTTAGGCCATAAGAACTATAATGACTATATCTATGTTTCTTAGTAACATTGGCTAACTAAAGGCTAGCACAGACATGCACAGGCCTGTACTGTCTTGCAGGGTTTGTTATAAACAAAGCATTCTGTTATCTTTTGCTGCCTCCTTCAGGGTTCTGCCTTGACTCGTCCCGGGCCTGTGGCCCACCGAAGTCAGCACGTCCACTTGTGACACGAGTTCAGCAGCACTCTGAGTCCTGCTTCCCAGCTGTATTCCCACAGTCACAGCCAGCTGAGCGCTGCACATCTCTGAAATCCAAGCACAATTAGTGCATTTGGGCTAGACAGTGACAGTCAAGGAGAGCAAGAGCAGTTCTGCTCTTGCAGGAAGGAATCCAAGTGTGACATAAATGTCTCTTATTACCTGAAGGCAACTGGACATTTTCTGTCACCTCTGCACACACAGGACTACATATGGTCCCCTATTGCACACACTCCAGAGCCAGATTAATACCATCATTTTATGTGTTAATTGCAATAGACTTAACTGTTATCCCAGTTCTACTTCTACTTTAGTTGAGCACTGGGTGATAAGTTACTGCAAGAGTTTTCATTAAATCAGCCACATGTGGTTAAATATTTATCATACAGAAAATGAAGGCTAAATTTGAAATCAAGGTCTGTGTGATGGCCATGGAATTGCAGCAAACCCTCACCTGGGAGTGCATCCAAATCCAGGGATGGTGGCAGAGGTGCCTCAGGGAGAGAGAGCCTGAAGCCACTTAAGAAAGAACAAAAAGTACCACACAGGCCATGCATACAATTACAGCAACAGTAATTTCCTCTGAACAGATTTGAGTCCACAGGTTAATGGATTGAACAAACTGGAAGGGAAAAGACAGAATCAGTAATGAAAAGGTCACTGTAAGATTGCAAAAGAACTTAGTGAGACGCTGGACTCTGAGTAACTGCTTGAAAAAAATGCAGTAAAATTCTGAAGCATCTGGAATACCCTTAATTGTCCATTTGGAAGAACACTAAAGCAGGGGTAGGAAGATCTGTGCAATATCAGTCTGCAGGTTTTTGTCTGTTTCCATACACTTGTGAATAAATCACAAATAGGAACTTCGTTGGCTGCTGTGAGGATGTTTTAAAAGTCGAAGGTTTCTTATAATACTTTGCCAGAACTTTTTGCAACTTCTATGGCATAGAGATGCTTCTTTTGAGAAATTTTATTGCTGATGGAGGTTTGTTATGACTTTAATATGCAATTACTTAAAAAAACCCCTAATACTAAAAAACATCACAGCTATCAATAATACCAAAAAATGCCAGGAACTTTCCTGAAATTCAATAAACTTGCAATTTCTAACATTAAAGTTGCACTTAGAATTTCATTTAGTAACAACTTCTGCTAATGTAAAATTCAAGTGAGAATCCTGCTTTTGCTGCCTAGGAAGTTTCTGTAAAGTTCATTGCCTGCTCATAAAGAATATGAAACTCTGAAGTAGAAAAAGCTTTCAAGACATGAAATAATTCATAAGGATTTCTATTTCCTAGCCAGCACTAGTACTGCTACAAAACTGTAAGTGGATCCACAATTATTTGTAATAAGGTCATAATTGCTAATGAGAGAATGGTTAATGTTAAATCTTGAAGTTATCCTGGCTCTGCCATGATCGGGCAAAGCTCATGGATCCAAGCACAGCTTGAATTTTTCATTGGTGGCATTGAACTGAAAATCTACACAGTTACCCTGACCTTATTTAACAGCTGCTGATTCTCCTTTATCCTTACACAGTGAATATCCATTGGTAAGGAGGCAGAGGTTTGGAATCTCAGCCAGAGCAGATTCACACCAACGAATTCACACTGGCTCGTCAGCTCTGTGAATGCCTTGTGCAGCCCTCAGGAATTTTTTACCTTCTGCAGCACATAAACAAGGTAATAACATCAAAGTTCAATATGGCCAACAGATACCAATTCTTCTGAAAGCCTGGAGAATGCAAAAAAGTGTTTTTTAAATGTCTTAAGACAGTCAATATTATTTAGAAAGTAGAGCTGTTTATAAAAAGTGAAATTGATCTTTCTTCAAATTCATGTAAATCACACTTTTGGTTTACTCAGCACAGTCATTCCTAAGATGTCCCAGGAGCTCTGCAAATAAGAATATTGATTTTGATGACCTAGGGAAGTGGTGCAGTGACAACTGACAAATCCATAGTACAGCTAAATGACTCCTACAGTCTCAGGTGGAGAGTTGTTTATATGGCTACTTTCACAAGACAAATGCCTGACATAAGTTTTATTAAACCATTAGCAACCATAATAGGGTCTTTCAAGAATATTAGGCATTACTAGAGTAAGAGGTAAAGCTGAAAGGAATTTTAAGGGGATATATAAAGTGCATCTCTCTCTGTGTCAAGGTTGTATGGCATACACTAACTACAATTTCAATAACAAATTTAAGAAAATAAAAATTCAGTGGATAAAGTATAGAAAGGAAATATTAGGAGATCAAGTTCTTATTTGGTGTAAGTAAACAACTGCATTAGAAAATGCAGCTTTCAAATAAGAATCTTTCTATTTTAGGTACATTCATTTGTGGCAGTGGCACAGTACACTTCACTGCAGTGACAGGAAGTTTGCAAAGTGATTTGCATGCAAGCTGTGAGCTGCTTTGTAGCCTTGAAATTTGTAATGTGTAATACTGATTTTCACAATAGGTTTCAAAAGTATGGATGGCTTAATTACAACTTTAAATAATGAAATTGCTTAATCATGCTGACAGATAAAGCATCTGAAATGTCTGATTATGTACTGTAGCTGCAGCATGTCTTTGTGCTGTTATGCTGTAACTCCCAGGTGTCTTAGTAAATTAGATCAGTAGTTCATTCATGAAGAAATAATTCCATTATAACTCACATTTCTTGATGCTAAATTGCATCAAGCAAATATGTAAGATCAGTAATGCTTACTGCAGTTAGGCAGCACCCCGTGCTTTTTTAACTGTAGAACTACAAAGCTGCTCAGTTCTGCATTTTTACATAACTTTTCATCATGTGCTTGAACATATGCCTTTCTAAGCTTTCACATTGTCAAGAGACTGCCCAGATGCTAAAGTAAATCCATAGATAAAACCATCATACTTTATTCCTGAACTGCAGACGTCCAGAAACCCTGGCTCCAAGGCTGGAACAAACAGTTCAGGCATATGGATGAATGGATTTATACTTATTAATAACATAACCCCTTTGTCTCCTAACCTGCCTTTGGAAGGATAAAGATATCAGTCCTACCTTTCTGAAATGCTTCAGACACCACCTCAAAGCCAACCTGCTTTTCTTTTAAGCTAAATTTCCTGAGGGGCCTCAGGAAACTGCCCAAGTAACAGAGTCACAGAATATGTAGGTTGGAAGAGACCTTCAAGATCATCGAGTCCAACCCATGCCCTAACACCTCAACTAGATCATGGCACTGAGTACCACATCCAGTCTTTTTTTAAACACATCCAGGGATGGTCACTCCACCACCTCCCCCGGCAGACAATTCCAATACTTTATCACTCTTTCTGTAAAAAACTTTTTCCTAATATCCAACCTATATTTCCCTTGATGCAGGCTAAGACTGTGTCCTCTCGTTCTGTCAGATGCTGCCTGGAGAAATAAATCAACCCCCAGCTGTCTACAGCCACCCTTCAGGAAGTTGTAGAGAGTGATAAGGTCACTTCTGAGTCTCCTTTTCTCCAGGCTGAACAGTCCCAGCCCCCTCAGTCGTTCATCATGTGGCTTGTTTTCCAAGCCCTTCACCAGCTTTGTTGCCCTCCTCTGTTCAAGCATCTCAACGTCCTCCCTAAACTGAGGGCCCAGAACTGGACACAGCACTCGAGGTCTGGCCTGACCAATGCTGAGTCCAGGGGAAGGATGACCTCCCTGCTCCTGTTGGCCACACCATTCCTGACCCAGGCCAGGTGCCATTGGCCCTCTTGGCCACCTGGGCACACTGCTGCCTCATGTTCAGCCGGCTGCTGACCAGAACCCCCAGGTCCCTTTCCTCCTGGGCACTGTCCAGCCACACCGTCCCCAGCCTAGAGCACTGCAGGGGTTATTGTGGCCAAAGTGCAGGACTCGGAACTTGGACTTATTAAATGTCATCTTACTGAGCTCCACCCACCCATCTAACCCCATTCCAGGTCTCTCTGCAGAGCCCTCCTACCTGCCAACAGATTGACACACACTCCCAGCTTAGTGTCATCTGCAAATTTACTAATGAAAGACTCAATATCCATGTCATCAGTGAAAATATTGAACAGAACTGGCCCCAGCACAGACTCCTGGGGGACACCACTGGTGACTGTCCCCAGCTGGATGCAGCACCATTCCCCACCACTCCCTGGGCCCAGTCGTGCAGCCAGTTCCTAACCCAGCACAGAGTGCTCCTGTCCAAGCTATGGGCTGCCAGCTTTTCCAGGAATGTGCTGTGGGAGACAGTGTCAAAGGCCTTGCTGAAGTCCAAACAGACAACATCCACAGCCCTTCCTGCATCCACCACACAGGTCACCTGGTCATAAAAGGAGATCTCAGGTTGGTCAGACATGACCTACCTCTCCTAAACCCATGCTGGCTGGGCCTGAGACCCTGGCCCTCCTGTAGGTGCTGTGTGATGACACTCAATAGAAACTGCTCCATGACCTTACCGGGTACTGAGGTCAGGCTAACTGGCCGAGAATTACCAGGATCCTCCTTCCCACCCTTCTTGTGAATGGCTGTCACATTGGCCAGCTTCCAGTCACCTGGAACCTCACCAGTGAGCCAGGACTGTTGGTAAATGATGGAGAGCAGCTTCACAAGCTCATCTGCCAACTCCCTCATCACCCTGGGCTGGATCCCATCTGGGCCCACAGATTGATGAACATCCAAGTGGCTCAGCAGTTCTCTGGCTGCCTCCTCCTGGATAACAGGGGCTCCATTCTGCTCCCTCATACCATCAACCAACCCAGAAGGACAGTTGTCTTGACTACAAGCTGCCTTCCCACTAAAAACTGGCAAAGAAGGCATTAAGCACCTCTGCCTTCTTCTCATCTGCAATTGCTAAGTTCCCTCCAACATCTAATAAAGAACAAAGGCTGGTCTTACCCTTCCTTTTACCATTAATATATTTATAAAAACATTTTTATTATCCTTTACAGAAGTCATTATTTTGAGTTCAAACCGAGTTTTGGCCTCCCTAATTTTTTTCCTACATGCTCTAGCAAACTCCTTAAATACTCCTTGAGAGACCTGACCCTCCTTCCAAAGATGCTACATCCTCTTTTAATTTCTGAGTTTGTCCAAAACCTCCCTGCCCATCCAGGCTGGACGTTTGCCTCATCAGCTCATCTTTCAGCACACAGGGACAGTCTGTTCCTCTGCCCTCAAGATCTCTGCTTTGAAGTATGCCCACCTTATCTGGACTCCTTTGTTTTTAAGGGCTGCTTCCCAAGAAACCTTCTGAATAAGTCTCCTAAATAGGCTAAAGTCTGCCCTCCAGAAGTCCAATGTAAAAGTCTTATTGATGTTCCTCCTGATTTCACTAAATATTGACCATTTTATAATTTCATAATCACTATGCCCCAAGTGGCCTCCAACCACCACATCTCCCACCAGCCCTTCTCTATTTGCAAACAACAGATCTAACATAGTCCTTCCTCTGGTGGGCTCACCCACCAGCTATGACAAAAAGTTGTCCTCCACACACTCTAAAAATTTCCTGGACTGCTTTTTTTCTGCTTTATCAAGTTCCCAGCAGATATCTGGCAAGTTGAAGTTGCTTACAAGAACAAGGGCTGATAATCCTGACAAATTCTCTAGCTGCTTATAGAATAAGTTGTCCACCTCTTCTTCCTGGTTGGGTGGATGATAACAGACTCTCAGTAGGATGTCAGCCTTGTTGGCCTTCCCCTTAATCCTTACCCATAGGCATTCAACTCCATCTTCATTAGTTTCAATACCTATGGCACCAAAAGCCTCCCTAATATAAAGGGCCACCCCTCCACCTCTTCTCCTTTTTCTGTCTCTTCTGAAAAGCTTGTATCCATCCATCCAGTGCAGTGCTCCAGCTTTGTGAGTCATCCCACCATGTTTCTGTGATGGCCACTACATCACAGCTTTGCTGTTGCACCATGATGTCCAGCTCTTCCTGTTTGCTACCCTTGCTGCGTGCATTGGTATACACGCACTTCAGCTGGGCTACAGATTTCACCCCTAACTCAGGCTTAGTACCCTTGGGCCTGCTTCCAGGCAGCCCAGCTGCATCTCTTTCCCCCTTCAAACCTAGTTTAAAGCTCTCTCAACGAGGTTTGCCAGTTCATGAACTTAAAATCTTCTGCCCTTAACAGAGAGATGGACCCCATCCGGTTCCAGCAGGCCAGGTGCCGTAAAAGTTGCTCGTGATCAAAGTATCCGAAATTCTGCTGATGGCACAACCCTTGAGCCACTTGTTAATAATGTGGGATCTCCTATTCCTTTCACCATTTTTTTCAGCCACCAAACGGACAGAAGAAAAGACTACCTGTCCTTTCAACCACTTGTTCCTAGTGCCCAAAAGTCCCTTTTAATCGTCCTGACACTCCTTTTCAATCTCATCACTACCAGCCTGGAGAATCAGCAGTGGGTAATAATAAGAGGGCTGAATCAGCCCAGGAATTCTCTCAGTGATGTCCTGTACCTGTGCCCCAGAGAGGCAGGAGAACCTCTCTGTGGGATGGGTCTGGTCGACATACGGTGCCTTCTGTTCCTCTCAGAAGAGAGTCACCCACTACAATTACCCTTCTTTTCTTCTTGATGTTAGAGGTGGTGATTTGTTTTACAGATGAATCATATTTAGGTGGCTCACTAGAGAGATGATTTTCTTTTAAATCATCTGGCTGACTCTCTAGATCCAGGGCCTCATCCCTATTCTGAAGTGGCACCTGGCTAGTAGGGTTTGGGAGAAATTTTTATTATTACCTCTCCAAGCAGAGACCCATTTCTACTCCCCTTCATCTACCAGGTGTCCTTCTATTGCCTGACACCGAGAGGCACAGGAGTCCTCTGACTATTGGTAGGTCTCCCTCAAGGATGAAAGGACTAAACTCCACCAACCTGTTTCCTCTTGACTTTCCCAGATACTCCTTAGTCTTTCAGCTTTGTCTGTAAGCTCGGCCACCAGCGAAAGGAGATTGTTCACCTGTTCACACCACAGGCAGCTTTCCTCTCTGGAAACCACTGATAAGCTCAAAGACACCTCACAGGAATGCGTCTGTACAGACTCATTCTTTTTGGAGGGTTCCATTCGGTAGCATATACTTGTACTATCTACAGTTTCTCATCACGTAAAAACCATTACTACCAGAAACACCAACCAACCAATCAACAGAAACACTGCAAACAACACACAGCAAACCATACTAGTAAGAAAACCTGCCTGCTTGCCCTGCCTGCATGAACTGCTGTGAAAACTACAGTGCCATGCCCCATAGACCTGCCACGCCCATGTTCACCATGCCCATTTGTCACACCCCAGAGGCCTGTCACGCCCCTCTTTGCCACGCCCCTGCTCCAGGTCATCACACTCCAGGTCACCACGCTCCGAGTCACCATGCTCTGTGTTGCCATGCTCCATAGAAGCCTCTTTTAATCAGTCACTCAATGACAGAGGAAGGCACTTCCCTCCCCGAGTGACTCAAGAATATCTCACAAGAATAATGGATCTTGAACATTTCCATACCAGTTTGTGCACATGTTGTACAAATTCTGGTGCACAAGTGATAAATTATAGACAATGAAAAAGAGAAATATTAGAAGTAGCTGACAAATAAGATCATGAATATGACTGTTCACCTTCAAATCATAGTTTGATTAGGAATTTCCATTCTAGGCTTTCAACTTCTCGAGTTCCCAGAGTACTGCAAAACCAGGGCATTAATCCAGCTTTTTTAGGTCTATTAATAACTCCATATCAAGATTTTCTCTAAGAAATTGAATTATTTTGAGGGCCTCCCCTCACGACGCTTTAAGAATGTTATGCTTTTTATTATTTCATGGTGCTATAGACAATTTTAAGTTCCTTTTACTCTTTGCAGAGTTTCCTTCATTGAGTTGCTTTGGTTGAGAAATGGGTGTCTTAGGGTCTAAAGGATGTTTGCAACAGTTCTAACTTCCCTTGAGAATGACCATAACTACATAAGGGAAAAAGCTGTCCATGTAACAACAATGACAGTACATATTAGGGATCATTTTCAGAAGGCTTGACACAGCTCATTTTTCAAGTCTTGGAGAACAGTAGCTAAGCATGAACAGGTATGAAAATCCCATACCAGTGTAATAGAGCTGAAATAAAACAGGTCAGAAAATTGCAAAATGTAGAACAGAAATATGCAGAAAAATGTCCAAGTAACTTCAAGCAAGAGCAAGTAGAGAAATTATAAAATATTGAGCTTGGTTACTCCTTAAGGTCATAGAAGTTTTACAGAAGCACAGAGTAGTCACTGCATTTCACACTGGGCTATACTGCAGAAATCAAAAATGCACAAACCCACATCAGTTTGTAAAGAATACTTCAGAAGGGGCCCAAGGGAAGTTCTGTATGTCATAAAGCAAGTTCTGGACAATCACTGTGACTGATTTGTCAAGATTTTGTTATCAGTGATAGAGCAGTTGCATTATACACTTATATTAAACTAGCTTCTTTCAGTTGGGATCTTAAAGAATATTTTCAGCATTTATTATCACTAGTGACTCATCCTTGTGTTACCAAAAACTGTTTTGAAGCAAGGCACTGAAAAAATATTTGTCAAAATAGCATTTAAAGATGCAAAGTGGGAATATAGTGTGTCAGAATAAACAGGGCTGTAATGGAAGGCACTTGAGGTGCCAGGAATGCCACAAAGACTTTTTAAGTCCTGGAATTATTTCATCTTTGTTGCAGAATTAGTGATTTATTTATCATTTCTCTCTTACTCTGTAGGCAAACACCTCACTGATTTGTTTTTGCAGTTTTATTAAAGGTGTATGCATAAAGCAGTGCAGGCCTGCATACCAATTTCTAAAGTGAGTATTTAAGAGCATAAGAAACCCTTTTGAGCTTCAAGTAATAAACAACTAAATTCCATCATTAAAAAAAGTTCACTTCAAATAGAGAATCATGTTGGAAAGGATGGGACTGGCAAGCCTGAAGGCTTTTATCTAGAGGAAAAATTTCATGCACAGAGATGATGGAAATTTGCAGCATCCTGTCTCTCTGTATGTCCTTACCCCTCCCAGACTGAGATTATTGCATACTTCTGTCAGTATTCACTTGTTTTCACTCTCTCTGAATCTCTCGAGGGAGGCCACTCACAGCTTTTAGGATATGAAGGGTGCTCTTCTCAAAACTGAATGCACACAAATAACAATTCTAAACAAGACCTAATAATAATCCAGCATAAAAGGACAACTTCCAGACGTAAATCTTGCTATTTGATGGAAATATCCAATTTAACTACATTTATATTTATATACATATTTTAAAAAGAGTCCAGATACCAAATCAATTTCACTTCACTCTCCTATCATAGAACAAATTCCTTAGAAAGTCAGTTCCTGCTCTACCATGTCTTTAAGAAGGTGCTAATTTTAAAAAAGGAGCTGGGAGTGAAGAGCTTGACTGGGCATGACTGCTGCCTCCAGGGGAAGCCCCCGGTGTGTGTGGGGCCACTGAAATGGTGATGTGCAAACCAAGGCCTTGACCTGATCCTTCAGTAGCTCCATGCCCACACAAAGTACACCACATTTAGATTAATCTAAACCATCTCCTGTAGTTCCTGTTGGAAAAGGAATTGTTTTGCGTTTGGTTTTTGGGTTTTTTTTTTTTGTTTTTGTTTTTTTTTTTTTGTTTTTTTTTTCCACAATAAAATGCACTGCAGGGTAATTCTGGATTGTCAAAGCCATTTATCTTCTCTTAGTCAAGAAAAAGTATCTTTCTGTATGTTTATCTGTTTTTTGCTGACTTAGAATGACTCCACATCATGCTTTGAAGTCCCTGTTTTCATGGGATCAACGTGAATTTTGCTTGTAGAGTGAAGACTGTTTGCAGAATGATAACATCCTGAAAATAATGTTGCACTGTGAATAAAGTACATGAAAAAATTGCTCATCTCTGGTTCAGATACCTTCTCCCACTAAAAAAAGTGTTGCTATCCTATTGATTTAGGAGAAGGAAAAGTACCTTTTGGCTTGACTGTCCTCATATTTGTACGAAAAGTGTAATACCTGTGTTGAACAGAGTGTGAAATACACCATCCTATTTAATATTATTATATTCCACTGTCACAAAAGGGCTTGAATGACATGGTTCATCATCCAAATGACAACTTTGGTTTGGTTCACAGCTTTCTAAGAAAGTAAAATAAACAGTTCTAATATTTTATATGTTATTCTTAGATGGCCCAAATGCATATTTGGCTGCCTAAATAATTCACTGAAAATCATATCTATATTCCTTTCATTTGAGACAATTAGATAATAATTTAGATGCCTTTTACTGACTTCGGTAACAAAACTATTTGTATTAAGTTCTTGGGTTTAAAAAATATCTAATACTTTAAGTATGAGAAAAGAAATTGCATAAATGTTGACAAACGCATCATGATATTAAATTTAAATTTTTTAATGGGAAACTCAGAAAAAAGGTCATGATTCTGAAACAAAAGAAACACCTGGCTTACAAGGAAATGGGAGTAAGTAAAAGGAGGGAACCTCCTCTACCTGGGCACCTATTGCAGTTTTTATTACCCAGCATCACAGACCTGACACTGATTTTTTTTTAATATTGCTCTCTCCATACCTTTTCTTCCAGAATCCTGCTAATAGATTCTCTCACAACCAAGACACTTAATTTGCAAAAGGATGAAAGTGGGAAAAATCCCAAACTATCCACATTTCTTTTTTTCCCATGTTTCTTATCAATAACAAGGATACCCTCAGTAAAGAGTCTGATACTTGTGATTATCAGCCCCTTTTGCAGAGGTCCTGTGTCAGCAGGTCACTGGTAAAGGCACGTCTGCCCAGGCACTCTCATGTCATGAATCAGTGCAGTAAGTGTAAAAATCAATTAGCAAAGGCCACTAATGGAACAAATAGGGCCAAATAAACTGAGAGCCATACTGGAAATAAATCTTTAGGCTTATGAACTGATTTAAAGACACAGTCTCTCAAGATCTAACGTGGCAGACAATGTCATGTGGAGGTTCCAGGCACTTCTTGTGCAAGGCTGTCATGGTGTTGAGAGGCTCCAGATGCACTGCTCAGCTGCAGAGCTGTATAAAATGTTCCATGGATTCCTGTATCCAGACAAGGATGGAGCCTTCAGCTAACGTATGTGCCATACTCACCCACCACAGAAATGAGATCTAGACAATTAAATTAAACCTGGAATGACAATAAGCTCACATGCCTGGTCAGTGCCCTGAAAGAATGAGGAGTCTTGTGGAGTAGATAGAGCCCAGAGCAGCTGGTGTCATAAATTTTACTGTTCGGCAGTGAGAGTGATAAATGATTTCACCAGTTCAAGCTTCACTCTCTTCCAAGGTCACTGGATTCCTCTCAGCAAAAACAATCTCTGGATTGTTGCATTCATAAAAGTGAGCTGAGCAATAAAGTGGTCTGTCACATTTTCCTCTGCTCTGGTTGTGCTTGGGACCAAGCCCTGGAGGGTCTTGCAGAGTCATTTATGCCCTGCCCTGACTGCAGAGCCCTGTCCCACAGGGCAGGTGGGGGAACAGGGACAGCAGCTGGGCAAAGCTCCATTCCCAGACTTTCCTTAATAAAACAAACATCAGGGAACTGTAGATGAGTCACTACAGAACAAACTGTTCTGAAGGTGAGATTTCCAGAGGTATCTCAGTGTCTAAATACACAAATAATCAACTTAATCAACTCCTGAAAGTCTAGCCCATCTTCTTTTCATATGGAGTAGAATCCCAACTCTTTTTTATTATGTGGTTTTAAAATATCCTGTAGTTTCTGAGATAGACCACTCTGGGTATACAGTTAGAAGGCATCATTTTACTACACTATAGTGAAAATTTCTCACTGCCTTGTCTTCAAAACCCTGCAAGTTCCTTCCTGGCCCATTATTCACACACGTTTTATTTTCAGTTTCTTTTAATTTACTCTATCCTATAGGCATGTGGAGCATAAAGAAGAGATAAAGCAGCAATGTTTATGAGGTCCCTTCATGACAAAACTTAAAACAGTATCACCATGACAATATAAATTTGTCTTCATGGAAGTCTGGGCACACAGCCCATAACAAACTTTATTTATGCTTTAATCTTACTTTCAACTATAAACAACAGCTGAAAATATATTGTGGAAATCAGTTGACAGTAGCTGAATGAAAGGAAATTAATCAAGTAACCTACAAAAATATTTTCTATCTCTAGCTTTCATCATGTAGGCGTTTTCAGTAGTAGTTAGGAAGGTTGATGACCAAGTTACTAGAGTCACAAATTTCATTTATTCAGAGGACACTGGTTCTTTCTCATTGTAAGGACACAGAAGCTGACTGCACTCAATTTTCAAAACCAAAATACTTCCCAAGAGCTTTGCATTATCATTAATTTAGATGTTTAGTACAGAGTTTAGAAATACAAGTCCACCTTCAGCACTCAGAACAACCTTATCTGAGGTGGTATCAGTTACTCCTTGTATTAGGTTGCAATGCAAGATGTAACCAAAAATATGTATTCTATTACCATATGTTAAAATCAGGTGAGGCAGTGTTTCTTTATCTCTTCCATTCCTCATAATTCCAGGGAGTGGGGAGGGGGTATCTTCTGTTAATAAAACAATTGTTAAAACCAGGTGGAGCAGTGTTCTTCACTTCTTCCAGGACCCACCCTCCCTCTGGGGCATATCTGCTGTTAATGGGCCATTGAGCCTCACTGCATGACTGATAAAATTACATCATCCTATGGGGAGATGCTCCACCCAGGGGGAGGAGCCCAGCATTCCTACCTGGATATAATCTGAGATATAGAACACCAGAGAAAGTCTGTATCCACTGGATTTCCAGAGGAGGACTGGACCCATCCCACCACCACTGGACCCTCAGAGGAAAACTACATCCTTCTACACAAGACCATTGTTTCAACAAAACCAAATCTGTCACTCCAGGAGGACTGCAGCCACGATTTAACTGGACTCCTACCAACACCCTGACCAACAAGGCGTCAGGTCGTATTCTGTCAGTGCTTTGGTTTTTGTTTGTTTGCTTGCTTGTTTTTTACTACTGCATTTTTATTTTAATTTTCCTCGTAAAGAACTGTTATTCCTATTCCCACATCTTTGCCTGAGAACCCCTTAATTTCAAAATTATAATAATTCAGAGGGAGAGGGTTTATATTCTCCATTTTGAAGGAGGCTCCTGTCTTCCTTAGCAGAGACTTGTCTTTCCAAACCAAGATACTCCTGACTTGCAATCTTCAATGTGATTTAATTTCTATTTGTTTTGAGACACTGTAAGATTTCATATAGAGTAAAGCACAAACTGATTCCAGAATTGTTAATGTTAAATTCAAAGTGAGTGCTATTGCCCACAACAGGCTTTCTTACCATAGTCATCTGATAAACATGATGGAGATCTCATTTTTATATACATTTAGAGGGTGAATTAGAAAAGTAAACATTCCTATAGCTACATTTTCAATAGCAGTTTGGACTCAAAGGTAAGAAGAAACTTGCTTTGAAAAAATAGTACTTCGCTGAAGTCTGTCTTCTTTCATCCAAATGATCCTTATCCTGCCTAGAATTAATAAATCTATGAAAGGCAACTCTTATCTCTTTAATAATAATTTATTGCAATATACTTTTAATAATAAGATGAAATTAGATACAGCACAGGAGATGAAAGAAAAGGTCTGCAGATTGGATTTACAATATAATAGGAGAGGCTTTCTGTGTGTCAGAATATTCTTTACTGAAAAGGTTTCCACCATTTCCATTATGTTGATAAAGCAGATTTTATAGAAATGATAAATGGAAAACTTTTAGAGAACTATATGCAAAGTCACGTATCTCTTCACTGCCAAAGTACATAAACCTCTACTTACCATTTAAAGTGGCTCAATTAAAAAAAAACAACTAGTGCATAAAATGACTTGACAAAGTTAACAAATTTCTCTTTTTTTATGTGGATCCTAATTAGAGTTGTAACAGCTGCAAGTTCCAGTGTAATTGCAAGAGATTTCAGACAGACTATGGACAGACTCCAGACAGCTGCTCTGGAATCTGGATGGTTCCCTGTGCTGTCTAAAGGGCTGTAGGGGAGGGATGTGAGATCTGGGATCTGAATGGATCTGGATGGTTCCCTGTGCTGTCTAAAGGGTTGCAGAGGAGAGTTGTGAGATCTGGGAGGTGTCCTATGCTGTCAGGAGGGGCTGAGGAGGAGAGAGGGTCCTGGATGACCTCGGGCAGCACGAGGGAGGTACCTGGTCGAGCTTCCAGTGGAACTCAGCGGGGCGGAAGGTGTCGGCGCGGTCGGAGTCCTTGCGCAGCAGGAACACCAGGCGGCAGTTGTGCACGTACAGCGCGTAGTGGTGCCGGTTCATCTCTGCAGGGGACACACCTGGCTCAGCACCACACACAGTACCACGGGGCTTGGAGCCTGACACACTGACAGCCCCCAGCCACATCACAGAAACCCCAGAGAACCAAGCTTTCTCATGAATTGTTATGGCTCTTCTTGAATTATGCCATATCAACTTTGTTCATGGAATCATCCTGTCCCAGCTAATAAATAAAATCCAAATGCATATTTCATTTAACTAATTTCAGAGAATTAGAACCATTTCTCCCAATCTAAATAAATTTTTAAAAGTTAAACGCAACTTACTTATTTTATCAATCAACTCCTGTGAAATCCCTAGCCATGTTATCCCAGCTGTGTTTGTGTTTGTTAGGTAGTCATCGGGCCCCTCAATAACCTCTCAAGTCAGCAATGTTTGGAATGGCACCATCTGAGATTAGATTTTTCTCAGATCAATTAAATGAGGAGAGATGGCAACACTCTACTGCTGTTAATTTTCCCATTGCATAACATTTTTTCATACACAGACTCACCTGTCTTGTCAGAGTTGCAGAGAATAGTCTCCTTCTCAGCTCTTAATCCAGGACTAGGCCCATGTTTCATCCATAGAGCAATGGTGAATTGATCAGTTAAATTTTTCGGGACTATTCCATCTGGGATTTTGGCTCCTTGCTTTCCATCGAATTTAAAAATGATGTCATTGCTATCCATGAGGAGCCCAGCTGTCCAGTTGGTTGCTGTACTGGGAGATGGTAACAGGTCAATGGCACCTGAGGAAGCTCCTGCAAATCACATATAATGAATAATACAATAAGAGACCAATGAAAAAGCTGTGAAGATTAATTTAATATAGGCCAGGGTTCTGATTCACACTCTTTAGACTATTTTGCTACCCAAATGGTCCTACCAGCCTCAATGCCAAATCACTGAAACGTTATAAAATACCCACCATAATAAAACAGCAAGTTTTCTAGATTAAATGTACTGCACAGAAAACCATAGAAAATAATGTTAATAAAGTTTTTTCTTTTTCTTTCTCAGAAATGTTCATTTTTTTTCTGACATTCATTAATGACATTTCTTCAGCTATTTCAAGATCTGCTAAGAGTCAAAACAAATTTTCTGCATTTATCTTCACTCCCTGACAGCAGGAAGGTATGTGGGACATACAGCACAGTAAAATACAGCACAGTGGGGATGAATGCAGGACAGGCCTCACAGTGTCCAGCAGCCAGCCATAGATATCCCCAGTGATGCTGGGAGGAATGTCCATTCACAGGGGGGATTCACCCCAACCAGGCAATATCACTCCAGTGCTGGTTTCTGCTACATATTTGATGGCTGAAGCTCTGTGTGTTCTTCAATGACAGACTGAGCTGGATAACAACAAGATCTGATAAAATAGCACAGTTCTTCACAGCTCTGTGTTTGCTTACAGCTTAACAACTGCCAGGCACCATGAAAACCATTCAAGAAGCTACCCAGAGCATTTACCTACTAGTAAAAGACAGTCTTTAGAAGGAAATATGATTCCAAGAGAAAAAAACACAAACAATGTTTGCATTCTTGTTGCTGCTTTCTCAAGTAACAATATGGTGAGAAAACTGTGATAGCATTAAAAATCCCCTGCTAAGATGTTCTGCTGTCCTTCGCCATCCAAGAAGAGATAAAAAAATGGCAAATCTCTGCAGGAGTGCAAATATTTTAAGCCAAAAGTGTGCAGAATTGATTAATACAGTTTTGGGGTTTTTTATTAAGTATTATAGCTATGATTTGGAAATATTCACCTTATTCTGTAACTGAATGTCTTGGATTCTTCTCCAAAATTTATTACTGTAAAATCAGGCTATTTTGAAGTGATATTTTCAATACCAAACCTAACACCTGCATGTTCATAGTTTGAGCATGGAGACAAATTGTATTTATTTTACAAACTGGATAATACAGGACACTGCATTTGTATAACCAGCACCAAGCTCAACAGGTTCTACTTTATCTGCCCATATTTGTATGGAGATCTATGGCTAAGTTTGGAATCTCGTCCTGTTAGTGTTCTAATCTTGCCCAGAGAAAAACCATTGGATTATGTGCTTGGAAGATTTAGCTGGAATCAATCATTTTTTTCCTATCTCAACAAACCCAACCTGAGTCCCAGGCTGCTCAGCCATGTACAGAGAGAGACTTGGAGCAATGCAAAGATCTCTCTGGAGGTGTTCCCAGAACAGCCTTATCACTGGATCAGTTCTCTTCCAAAATAGAGTGCCTGATGCCATTTTCTCCCAAATTGCTTCCAGAACAATGCAGAAACTGCTGCATGAAGCTCAGCTTTGAGACCCTCTGAGGCACTTCTTGCATACAAAAGTGTTTATTTTCACAAGTGATTTATGCAGTTGGCCCCACCTCTTCTCCCAGTCCTGCACATTTGGGCTCCAAACCTTTTGCCAGGATAAGCACATAGTGATGCTGCTCACTGAGCTGGACCAGACTGCTGGCTTAGCTAAGAACAAATCAACCAATAACAGCCAGAACAAATTGTCCTTCGTGATCACGTCAACAACTTTCTTTGAGCTTCTTGCAATGCCTCACCACCCAGGATGATGGAGGGAGGGCAGGATCCTAGATGCAGCAGAGCCTTGAGTCTGATACTCAGTGTTTCCCTGTCTCAACTTACCATCTGCCACATGTGAGAATTAGCAATCCTGTAATTTCCTATTTTATCTACATGTAGAGCGAAAGGAGACAGTACCAGAGCCATCTTTCCACTATATTTTAGGCTCCTTAACCTATGCTTATTTTAGCGTAATTTATTCTGATATGTTTTTGCAGTCCAAATGGTGTCTTTTAGACAGTCTGTACTTATTACTGTCAGATGACAATGTGAAAGAATGCTTACTAAAATGCTTTGAGGCACAACACTAATAATTCCTTGACTTTAAAGTGACTCAAGTGTAATTTAATCATTTAAGCTGCCCACCTTGACCGTCCAAGGGAGTGCAAATCTCTGGGTTATTGAAAAGCAGACTTGAACCTTTCATCATATAAAAAATGAATTTTAATTTACCCTCCTTAGCATCTGCCTTCTCCAGATATCCCACAGATAAATGAAGAAATGAGCACAGGATTTATAAACTGGATCTTTAATTATACAGAGAGAACCTTGCATTTTACATGGTGCAGAGCTGTCTGAGTGCTCAGCTCTGCACTCTCTGCAACCACACAGTGTTCCACTGTACAGGAAAATTCAGGGTTTTCTCCCTTTTCAAAGGACTTTATCTTCCAACCATTAGTTACAATAAGGCAATTTCTGGAAGAAAACTGATTTCCAGAAATAATTTAACCTGCTTTCAAAAGAGTTCTCTCTACATTAAGGATGGTAATAAATACTAAATAGCAAAGTACAGGCCAGGCTAAATGCAATTCTCATGTAAAGTACACTGTCACTTACGACATTTTAATAAAGGTCCTGTTAACAAGTTTCTACCATGTCTGCTCTATATGAAGATACAGAAAACCTGGACCCAAAAATACTATTTTTTCAACAGTGAGAGAATTTTCCCTCTATTTACATACACTCTCACAGGCTTATCTGTTTTCTCAAGTGATTTCCATTCTGTTCCTTCACAGATGTGCTGAGCCAGAGCTAAGTTCAGCAGTGACATCTGTCCACTGCTCAGAGCTGCCTGCAGCCACCACAGTGGCCCTGGCAGACCTGAGAAATGCCTGCAATTCTCTTTTCTACTCCAGTGTCAGCAGGTGAGACAGTCAAGCCACACTCTGCAAACTGGAACCCTTAGAATTTGCACAACCTTCCTCAACTAAGGACTTATACACCAGATGAAAGCACCTCCTTTCAGTCCTACACTTGGAATGATAATATTGTTTGATATAGCTGATATTAGTGTTCGACTTCAAGGTAATAATTCCGTGGTTTAGGTCTTGTTGGTAGTGATCTGCACTGAGTGACTGCGCCACTTGCAGTTCAGGTCTGTAACAGCACAAAGCAATGTTTTTCGGCTGCCGATACAGCTCTTACAGGAGGCAAAAGTATTTGACTTTAGCTATAACGTTTATGTTCATCCAAATTCTAGTATTTTATGAAATCAAGGCTTTCTCAGCCTCCCAGAATTAATGTCATTACCACAATTAAGATGCATATTGGGGCAGATGCATTTTCATCTGCTCTTCTAGGCAGTTGGATAAAGACACAGAATTGAGGTTATGATTATTTCTGTGATCTTAACTAAGCAATTTTGAAGTTGAAAACATTCCAATTTTATGACAACGCTACTACTCCCACTCACCTTTGCCTCCCTTTGTCCATCTCCACTAATAACTGATAACTGCAACTGCCAACTGTTTTTCCCTGGAAATTGCTTCTCCGTTTTTAATAATTTATTAACACTGGCTGAAATTTTTCATTTACAAAAATTATTTCCTAAAGGTTAATGTATTGATCTTAACAGATCTGCAGCACTGCTAGGTGGTTATCAGAGCAAAGACAAACCCTACACCAGAGCACCACAAACCAAAATCCATGCATTTATATAGAAAAAATTGCACAATTGCTACTGTAGCTCAGACAAAACCCAGAGACAGAGAAGATGAGAATTGATGTCCACACCATCAGGGCTTCAGAGGAGGACTCTAAAGATGGGATACTAAAACAGGAGAGACATCTGATCTCAAAAGATAAAGGGATTATTGCATGGCCATTGCTTTGCCAGATACAGAATCTTCAAGTCTGAAAAAAATACAGCAGTATTTTCAAGTATTTAACCTGCCTTTCAAGACTGACTTCTGCATTTTCCACAAAGTTATCAAAAAGCACAGAAAGGAAGGAAGAAATTAGGAAATATTTCTCCATCAGGTCAGCTCTTATTTGAATTTATGTTTCTTAAATATTTTTGCTCGAATGATTGGCCAGAATATTCTTTTACATTTGTTTGTCCTCTGGCACAGCACTGAGCAGCAGAACAGAAAGCTGAGTCAGGAGGACTGAAACACAACAGGGAGATTCAATTCCCTTCAAGTCCTATGGTCTTCCTGTAATGGCAAATCTACACTGGAAATATCACTACACTGTCACACCAGTGTTTGTAGCAGAGGGAAGAAAGAAGGAGAAAGTGGTGGAATGAGGAAGAAGGAGAAACTGAGAAGAGAATAGGAGCAGGAGAGAAAAAACTTAAAAGGAGGCAGGGAGAAAGTATGAAATAGAGTGAACACAAATGGACAAGAAGGATGGAGCAGCTGTCAGATATCACCACTCCCTCTGTTCTCATTGCTACAATCCAAAGTGAGCCAGTTGAGCTAATTCCAAGTGCTGCATGTGTACAGGTCACAAGGAGCTGGTGCCTTGTCTGCAAAAACATTATCATGTCAACTGAAAACCATACTCATACCACATAATTTCTGCAGAGATTTTTCGGAGTAGGTTTCACGATCACAGCCCTTTCCAATGTAATTGGTCTGCAGTTCAGTGGTGGTGTGGATGGAGGACACTGGTCCATCACATGTCTCTAGGCGGATGCTGGGAAACAAGGGTATGCTGCCAGAGCCAGGCCTGTATTCGATCCGTTTGTTCCAGTCTGGAAAAACAAACAAATGAACAAACAACAAGATCCAATGGTGAGCAAAAAAGGAAGGGAGCTACAAAATTTTAAACGACATATTCTTTCAAAGGTCACTGTCTAAGGCAGAAATAAGCATTTCTGAACTTAGCATCAATAAGCTACTGTCCTAAAAAAATTGGATTTTGGCCCTGTTTTTCTAAGTGTCAGGCTCACTTAAGCAACACTACTGCTGGTTGAGTCACGCAAGCAGGGGCTACACACATCTCCTGACAAGAAGTGCTAATTGGTGTCAGTCTGGAGCTGCAGTGCCCACATTCCCATGACAGACTACAAGCCAACTCTGCAGGGAGGAGGTGTCTGCTGCACCCAATTTGGTCAGATTTCACAATGTTGTGATAAGAACAAATACCTCCAAGGACTGGGCTACACATGTCAGTCTAAGATAACACCTCTGAAATGCCACTTCTTGTCTTTGAACATCGTCCTAATTTTGTGAAGTACTAATGACAGGAAGTTCCAGCTGAAAGGACGACATGCTTCCAGCCAGATCTGACTAATCTATGCTTATGGAGATGCTTAACAGCCCACAGCATTTAAACAATTGCCTGCCTCAGGCAGCCACCTGCTTGTGCCACACATGCCCCTGTGCTGCTCAACTAAAGCGTTTAATGTTTGAAATCCAATTAATTATGGTGTTTGCAACATGCTTCAGAGAAAACCCAAGCAAGTAGCAGTAATTACGAACATGTATTTTAGCTGCCTTTACAGCTCATATTTTATCAAGTCATAGAATGGCTGGAGATGGAAGGGATCCTCAAAGGTCATTTAATCCGCCCCCCCCAGCCATGGGCAGGCACACCCGCCACTTTTGAGGTTGCTCAAAAACCAGGTTGCTCAAAGTCCCATCCAACCTGATCTCAGACAACTTGAGGGATAGGGCAGCCACAGTTTCTCTGGGCAACCTGTGCCATGCCTCAGCATCCTCACAGGGAAAAAAAAAAAAAATCACATATCCAATCTAAATCAAACTTAAAGCCATTGCCTCTTGT
The DNA here is from genome assembly GCF_009819655.1 of Sylvia atricapilla. NCBI lineage: Eukaryota > Metazoa > Chordata > Aves > Passeriformes > Sylviidae > Sylvia > Sylvia atricapilla. The sequence continues at coordinate 12,867,466 of NC_089149.1, forward strand.
GACTACAGGCCTCAGCAAAACCTTTCTATCCAGCTTTCTTGTAAGTCCCCTTCAAACACTGAAAGGCTTCAGCAAGGCCTCGGTGGAGCCTTCTCCACACTGAACAGCCCCAACTCTCTGTCTGTCCTTAAAGGAGAGATGCTCCAGCCTTCTGGCCATGTTCATGGCCCTTGCCCTCGTTGCTGTAACAAGTTCAAATCTTTCTAGGTGAAAGAAGACTTCATAAATGGCAATGTTCTAGGTCCTGGCAATCAACCAAATCCCTGAAAGCAAATGGGCAGAGATTCATTCTAAATATCCGTGCAAGGAAAACTAATAGTGGATACAAATATGTATGTGCATTTATTAGGTGAAGGAGTTTGGTGTTTTTCAACAGATATATTTCAGAAAGCTTGAGAAGTGGTGCTCTCTTCCCAGGTCTTAAACTGCATCAAACATTTACAGGAAAGTCTGAACGTCCATGCAAACGCTTTGAAGCGTGAGGCAGTTGTTACTCAAGAGTCCAGGCAAAGATGCTACAATTCTGCATTTCAGAATTCTCAGATCTTCTTCCTGACATAGGCCAATCAGTAATCATGCAGCATTTTGTTAACAAGAGGAAGATGAGACTTCCTGAAACATTCTGAAGGTTTGTTTAGTATCTGTTTTTCCAAAATCTTTAAGACTTGTACATGATCACTAAGACATCCATGACTACATGCCTGCCCGTGGTGTACATATAACAGAGCTGCTATTTCAGTTGTAATTTTCAGGTAATTCACTCCATTTGTTCCATATTGAGTTAGATTTGATCTACAGTATTGCATAATTTCTCTGCCACTCTCCTTTTAAACAGTTCCATTAGAATTTCAAGTACCATATACAGGACATCATTACAGTAATCGGTTTCTGTTCCCTCCTCATTGCAGAAATTCGAGGTTAACACTTTTCTAATAGAACAAGAGCAGCAAATTCTTGCAGATACTTCAGGTAAAAATAAAATAATCTGCTAATTTTATAAAAACTAATAATATATGAATTATTGATCTTTATCATCTCTTATCTACCAGTTCAGGCATTGTATTTCTCTACAAAAAAAAAAAAAAAGGAAAAGAAAGACTTACATATATCTGAAATTTTTCTATTTCAGCTGCTTTCAGCCACATTTTTATTTCTCAGCTGTACCAAATGAACCAGTACTCATACAAAATATTCATTAGTGGATATGAGATGTGACTGAATTATGAACTGCAAGGTACCTGCAGTGTACCTGCAGCTGCAAACTCACCTCCAGCTATACAAGGGGTGTCCTATAAAACCCACAGCAAATAAATGCCACTGCTCACAAGGAAGAATGATGGGAGCCCTCTGTTTCTGCCACAAAAACTGGAAGAGGTATTTTGTTTCACGGTATTACTTTTCAGCTTGAGAGAAGTGGGAATTTGTACCCAGAGATCATAAACCCTGCACCTCCTAAATCGCTTGCATTTATCTCAGCTCTAAATTGTAAAACATCAACTAGACTTGAACCAGTGTCTTTATACTTTGGTCCACTGCACCACCACAGACCAAACCTCATCCTAAACTGCACCAGCATTGCTTTCACTGACTTAGTGCAGATTTAGAAATTCCACCAAGAAGTCCCTCTCCATGCCAAAGGCATTCCCAAGCAGACATAAGGCAATATGGGAGCAGGTTACAATCCTGTGATGGCAGAATGGTCCCTAAAGGCAGCAACAGCTCTGATAAAAAGCAACTGGCTTATTTCTATAGAACCTGCCCCCAAGCACTTCAGCTCCCAGGGCTGTGAAGCAGAGGCCAGCACGCTTTGTATCTCACCACCAGTGCAGGCAGCAACGCTGGGAAGCCCACAGAGCTGGAACAAGCAACAGTAAGTGGTAGTAACAGTATAAAAAATTATTGTGAGAGCTACCCAAGTCCTTAATTTAATTTTGAATGGGGTGAATGGGGTGCTTCTCTCGGGGACCCGTGCCCCGTTCCTGGCTAGCTCTGCCACCCGAGCTGCAGTGAAAGGTACAGTTCTGTGTCCTGGATATGTTCCCCATCCTGTGGGCTCTTGCCTTCAGCAGAATGTGGTGAGGAGTAAGGGAGGACTCTCGTGAGACATTCAAGGGGGGGTTTATTAAGCCCATGTGGGACTTGTACACACCCAGGGAGGCAGCTCACGAAAAGTGAATTTTTCTCTTTACAGCACCTTAAGTATGGGGGTGGAGAAATGGGAAGGGGGCAACTTGGAACCAATCCTGAAGGGGAAGGGAGTGACCCAGAACTCAAATGACAGACAACAGAACAAATCAATCAATCAAGGGATGGGGGGCAGAACAGGACCCTGCCAATCACTCGACGTCCTCACCCTCACCACAACTTTCTAGACGTCAGGGTGAGGCTGTAAAGTGATGGACAGGATCCCTAATTGTGATTGACACCTGACAATCACTTGGGGTAAACCAAGAAGGGTTTAACATGAGGGTACATGGGAGAAACCACTGTAACTAATATAAAACCATATAAAACAAAGAACACCTGCATTCAGAAACCTGCTAAACCTAAAAAACACACTACAACAGGTGAATATCATTATTTTGCTTTCTCCCAGAGTAACATCCCACACTGGACATACTCAAAAGATCAGCGCCTTCCCTTCAGGAATGTGGTGGCACTTTTTCAGTTCCTCTGGAGTGACTCAGAGGAAAAGTCTTATGTAACCTGAGTCTGCAAAAGCCCCTAAATTTAGGAATTTTCTAGATATGTTCAGATACATAATCCCACCTGAACTGGCAGACTGCTCTTAGATTAGCTAAACCCATCCAATGTCCTCCTTTGACACATACCTGACACACAAGTCCTGCTACACCACCACTTTACACTGCAAACTTAGGACAGTAAATGCCATAAGGATAGAAGACTAATCCCAGGGGGAAAGACTGAATAAAACTAGCACTGTTTAGTCCTGCAGCCTCTGTCTGGATTTTGTAGTTCAACAGGCTTTTGCTTGCCACTTGTAGCACAAAGCTGCTCCAGACAATGTCAGACAGTCCCAGCTGGGTTATCCCTACAATACAACCTTAGAGTGTAAATAACATCCTGTCGAGCTAGCAGATCAGATTTCATCAATTATAAAGCAGCTATCAAAACATGGATCTTGATAGCTGAGATACTCAAACTATCCCAAGATCAAAATGGATCAAATTTCAGTGACAGTTTGAGCCTTTAAAAGTAAATCCCAGTGCACTAAACAAGTTTCCTTTTAAACAGATGGACAATGTAAAGACTTTCCTCGATCTCTATATTTAAGGTTTTGTGTAATGTCTTTGTGATCCATGTTTTATATTTCAATTAATTTCTAATGCTAGATGACACTAAGAAGTATTTAATCTGATTTTTTTTTCCTTGAAGAAGATCATGCAGAGGAGGTATGATGTGATTCATGTCTCCTACATGTGTGGCCATAAACTTTGATTACATTTCACAGTGTTAAAAATGATGGCGATGACACAATGAAATGCAAAACTTCTCTCCTGTTGCACTGAAGATGTGCATCTTGGCAGCTAAATGTAAGATAAAATGTATGTGCTGCCATTAGTGAGACTCTGCAGCATCCCTACGTAATTACTGGAACAGAAGGTTCCCAGAGCAGTATAATTGGTATCTCTTCTGTTTCCTCTGCAGCATCCTTACATCTGTGCTGTTTATGTAGGCTAGAGACTGGGCTAAAAGTTATTCTGGTGCCCATTTCATGTGAAATAAGATGAGTGACTTGTTAAGGAAATGACAATCAGGCCTGACACAGTTAAAGGGTTTCCACAGCAAAGAGAAAACTCAGACTGATGTCCAGAGCTCTGCTGGCTTGCTAAGACACTTAAGTGCACATCTCAAAGCAAAAACAAACATTCATATACACCCTTCCCTTGTGCAGCAGGTCGTTTTAAAAAGACAAACAAAAAAGAGACAGAAATCTGTGCTTCGCACAGGACAGTGGAAAGGCTGCTGCTGCAGGAGCTGGTCAACCCAATGGAGTAACTGCTGTGCCTGACCTACTGACACTTAATATTCCATCAAGTGAAGAAGTTCCCAGATCTAGTGGTGCTTAATTAATGAAATAAACATATAATAATCTAAAAACCATGCAACAGCATGGGTTAAGCTTTTTTTTTTTTTTTTTTTTTTTTGGGGTGGTTGGATTTGAATAACACATTTCCCACAGTGTTAAGAGCCCCAAGGGCACTATAAGCACTAATGAACCTCCAAAAGCTTCACCTGGGGCCTCCATTTGCCCAAACAGGCCTGGAGCTCAGCCTCATCAGGCTGGGCTGCAGGTGCTGGTCTGGCTCAGCCACAGCATCCTTGGATCCAGGAGCCAGCCCAGGGCTTGCTGTTCTGGCTTGACAGAGACTCAGCACTGTGGAGCTGGCCAGTGACCTGATCCCAACCCTCATCCATGGATCCCCCTCCTGGGACCTGCCTGTCCCCCAGGAGGGGGATCTGGCCCCTTGGCTGAGCCTGGCCCCCTTTTGTGGGTCTGCCCTGCTCCCCTCAGCAGGGTCAGGGCTTGGCCCTGGATGACAAATACATCACCCCACCCTGCCAGTTCCGTTATTACAATTGGCTCTCTGCTTCCTTTCCTGTAGGAAATAACCTTCATCTTGCTAGGTTTGGGTTGGCCACAGGCTTCTAATGTCTTTTCTGGAGAGCCTGCAAAGTGCTTTTCAGATTCTTAAGGACAGGCTCTGAAACACTGCACGGAGCAGTTACCCTAATCAATGGAATGTCATATCTCATGTGGAAAGTCTTCAATTTTTCAGCCCAAGGTCTAAGAATGTGTGGAACTTTTTACATACAGAGGAAAGAAAAAAAAAAAAAAAGAAAAAAAAAAAGAAAAAAAAAAAAAAAAAAAAAATGGAAAGGCTTCAAATCTAACTGGATAGCCGCCCATACTGCTTTAACTTTTGGTCAGAGGAGACGTCAATGGAATGATGCTGTCAGATGCATCTCAGAGATAGGAAACTCCTCAATGAAATTATAATTGCCCCAGTAAAGCTCAGGAGGGTCCTGCAGTGAAAATTCAGAAAAGGAAAGACTATTTTTGTAGTTGCAAATGCAGAAATGTGAACAAAGGAGTTATCTTCCACAGAGTTATGTGGAAATAAAAATCTAGTTAAATAGGTCTAAAATGAATGGGATTTTTGTATCACTCAAGATGGAAAAGACTGGGTTCAGTATTTCAGTCCTCACAGATAAGCAGAACAGCCTGCAGAGAGGGCAATAATGGGTTACTCTGCAAATATGAACTTCATGGTACACAGGGAACTGATAGGTAATGATCCCTGTGAGTCTGCTGTGGGAGTGTTGTTTGATATTTCCATTTGCAGTCCTGGCACAAGACCAGGTCCATGTTAGTTACTGCTGCTGCTGAAGGGAAAGGAAGGCAGTGCCACTAGAAGTCAACCTTGAAAGAGGATATGTGAAGATAAGATGACCTTGAGTACTGCTGTTACACAAATATTGCTTCATAATGATTCAAAGTGCTCAGGAACTTCAGCAAACTGCTGAGAAATCACTGAAAAATGACATATGGAAAAGAGCTGATTCCATTAAGACAAGAACAGTATTTCCACGGGCCACCAGTCTGATATGGCCAGGCAAAAGCAAGGCAGTCTCAGAATATATAAAGGGCTGTTCTCAGTAAGAGGCTGTTGTGGTTTAAAAACAAACCAAGTAAGAGGCTCTAAGTCAGAAATAAAATTTAATGAGAAGAAAAGAAAAATAAAATAGAATAAAATAAAATAAATACAAAAAGAAAAACCAGTGTCAGAGTCAGAATACAACCTGATTAGGGTGATGGAAACAGTCCAGATGAGGTGGTCTTCTTGAAACAGAAATCTTGTAGAAAGGTCTGGTAGCTCCGGTCCTCTGGGAATCCAGTGGAAGAGGGCTGCTTCTACTGTCCCAAATCCCAGCTTATATCCAGGTGAGAATGCTTGGCTCTTCCCCATGGGCGGAGCATCTCACAATGGGATGATGAGTCATGGAAGAGAGCCTTAATGGCCCATTAAAGAGAGAGATAACGCCCGGAGGGAGTTATCTCTGAGTCATGCAAAAGGCATTGATGGGCCATTAACTGAAGATGGTGATAGAATACACCCTAAACTACAACCCAGGACAATCCACCCCTTATTCTATTACCATCTACAACATGCTTAAATCAATACATTCTTACAGATGAATGCATATATACATACAGAATGAAACCTTACACACTGCTCTCACTTAAAATTAAGTCTCCCTGTGGTACACAACGGGTTTCTCCATCTTTCTGCATTACCCACCAAGTGTAGCCAGGTCCTTGAGCAAAGACAATCCCATGGACGGGTCTGCCTTTGCCTGAAGTGGGATTAATCCAAACACTCTTTCTTAAAATGCCCTTCATGTGTACCACAGGTACTTTGTCTCCATCCACTGTGTGTAAGGGTTCAGACTGGGCAGGACCACCTCGATTGACAGACCCTCGGGTGTTAATTATCCATGTGGCTTTGGCTAAGTTTAGTTCTCAATTCTTGAAGGTTCTCCCACCAAGTGCCTTCAGGGCAGTCTTTAATAGTCCATTGCACCGTTCAACTTTCCCGGCAGCTGGTGCATGATAGGGAATGTGGTATATCCATTCAATACCATGTTCTCTAGCTCAGGTGTTTATAAGGTTGTTCTTGAAATGGGTCCCATTGTCCGACTTAATTCTCTCAGGGGTGCCGTGTTTCCACAGGATTTGTTTTTCAAGGCCCAGGATGGTGTTCCGGGCAGTGGCATGAGGCACAGGGTGGGTTTTCAGCCATCCAGTAGTGACTTCCACCATGGTCAGCACGTACCGCTTTCCTTGGCGTGTTTGGGGAAGGGTGATATAGTCAATTTGCCAGGCTTCTTCGTACCTGTACTTCAGCCATCGTTCACCATACCACAGAGGCTTCATTCGCTTGGCCTGTTTGATTGCAGCGCAGGTTTCACAGCTGTGGATGACCTGTGAGATGCTGTTCATAGTAAGGTCTACCCCTCGGTCACGGGCCCATCGATATGTTGCATTTCTTCCCTGATGACCAGAGGCATCATGGGCCCAACGAGCTAGGAATAATTCTCTCTTGTGCTGCCAATCTAGATCCACTTGTGATATTTTTACTTTGGCAGTTTTGTCTACCTGCTCGTTGTTGCGATGCTCCTCATTAGCCTGGCTTTTGGGTATATGCGCATCCACATGTCGAACCTTCACGGTCAGCCTCTTTACTCGGGCGGCGATGTCTTGCCAAATGTCAGCGGCCTAGATGGGTTTTCCTCTGCGCTGCCAATTGGCCTTTTTCCAGCGATTCAGCCATCCCCACAGAGCATTAGTTACCATCCATGAGTTAGTGTAGAGATAAAGCTTCGGCCACTTTTCTCGTTCAGCAATTTCCAAAGCCAGCTGGACAGCTTTAAGCTCTGCAACTTGACTCGATCCACCTTGTCCCTCGGTAGCTTGTGCAACTTGTCGTGTGGGGCTCCATGCTGCAGCTTTTCATTTCTGGTTAGCTCCTACAATTCGGCAGGAGCCATCAGTGAACAGAGCATATCGTCTTTCAGTCTCCGGTAGCTCATTATATGGTGGGGCCTCCTCAGCGCGTGTTACTTGCTTTTCTTCTTTTTCTTCTTCAGATGATAATCCAAAAGTTTCACCTTCTGGCCAGTTCGTTATAACTTCCAGAATCCCAGGGCGATTTGGGTTTCCAATGCGGGCGCGCTGTGTAATGAGGGCAATCTATTTGCTCCATGTGGTATCGGTGGCATGATGTGTGGAAGGAACCTTTCTCTTAAACATCTACTTCAGCACTGGCAGTCGGGGTGCCAAAAGCAGCTGTGTTTCAGTGCCAATCACTTCTGAGGCGGCTTGAACTCCTTCATAGGCAGCCAAGATCTCCTTCTCTGTGGGAGTGTAGTTGGCCTCGGAGCCTCTGTAACTTCTGCTCCAGAATCCCAATGGTCGGCCTCGAGTCTCCCCAGGCACCTTTTGCCAAAGGCTCCAAGACAAACCATTGTTTCCAGCTGCGGAGTAAAGCACATTCCTCACATCTGGTCCCGTCCTGACGGGGCCCAGGGCTACTGCATGAGCAATCTCTTGCTTGATCTGAACAAAAGCTTGTTGCTGTTCAGGCCCCCAGTGGAAATCATTCTTCTTGCGGGTCACCAAGTAGAGAGGGCTCACGATCTGACTGTACTCAGGAATGTGCATCTTTCAAAAGCCTATGGCACCTAGGAAAGCTTGTGTTTTCTTTTTGTTGGTAGGTGCGGACATGGCTGTGATCTTGTTGATTATCTCTGTGGGGATTTGGCGACGACCATCTTGCCATTTGACCCCCAAGAACTGGATTTCTTGAGCTGGTCCCTTAACTTTGCTTCTTTTAATGGCAAAACCAGCTTTCAGCAGAATTTGGATAATTTCTTCTCCTTTCTTGAAGACCTCCTCTGGTGTATTCCCCCATATGATGATGTCGTCAATGTACTGCAGATGCTCTGGAGCCTCACCCTTTTTCAGTGCAGCCTGGATCAGTCCATGGCAGATGGTGGGGCTGTGTTTCCACTCCTGGGGCAGTCGGTTCCAGGTGTACTGCACGCCCCTCCAGGTGAAGGCAAACTGAGGTCTGCACTCCGCTGCCAAAGGAATGGAGAAGAAGGCGTTGGCGATATCAATGGTTGCATACCACTTTGCTGCTTTGGACTCCAGCTCGTACTGAAGCTCTAACATGTCTGGCACAGCAGCGCTCAGTGGTGGCGTGACTTTATTCAGACCACGATAATCCACCGTCAGTCTCCATTCTCCACTGGACTTACGCACCGGCCAAATCGGGCTGTTGAAAGGTGAACGGGCCTTACTGACCACCCTTTGGCTTTCTAGTTTGCGGATCATCTTATGTATGGGGATCACAGAGTCTCTGTCTGTGCGGTATTGCCGACGGTGTACTGTTGCTGTGGCAATTGGTACTTGTTGTTCTTCTACTTTCAGCAGTCCCACAGCAGAGGGGTCATCTGAGAGACCAGGCAAGGTATTCAATTGTCTGATGCCTTCTTTCATCACTGCGGCTATCTCAAAAGCCCAACGATATCCTTTTGGATCTTTGAAATATCCATTTCTGAGATAGTCTATGCCGAGGATGCATGGGGCTTCTGGGCCAGTTGCGATAGGGTGTTTCTGCCACTCCTTCTCAGTTAAACTCACTTCGGCCTCTAATACAGTCAGTTCCTGGGACCCTCCTGTTACTTCTGTAATAGAAATGGATTCTGTTCTTACATACCTTGATGGCATCATGGTATATTGGGCCCCAGTGTCAACCAATGCCGTATATTTTTGTGGGTCAGATGTGCCAGGCCATCGGATCCACACAGTCTAGTAGATCCGATTGTCCCTTTCCTCTTCCTGGCTAGAGGCAGGGCCCCCCTATTCCTGGTTATCGCATACGTTGTTCTCTTCTTGTAAATGAGTTGCTGAGGTTCCTTCAAGAGGATCAGTCATATCATCATTCCTGTAATGTTTGGAGTTCTGTGCACGAGAGACCGGAGCAACACTGATTCTAGATGAGCTTTTTGTTGTAGGCATTTCTCTTTTCAGTTCACGTACCCGGGCTGCTAAGGAGGAGGTAGGTTTTCTATCCCACTTCTTCATATCTTCTCCATGCTCCCGAAGAAAAGACCAAAGGTTACCTCGGGGTGTGTATCCTCTCTCCCTGGCTGGGGGACGCCTGCTTCTAATCGCAGAGACTCTCGTCGGCTCTGGTGAAATATCGTAAATTTCTTCCTTAAGTTCTTTTTTCAGTTTCTGATGGCCTTCTTCAATTAAGTTCCTGACTTGCTCAGCCAGTCTTGTTTCCACAGATGAGACATGGGCACGAACTGGGGCGGTGACAGTGTCCTCGTAAATCCTTAGTTTATTAGCCAGGACACCCACCTTGTCCTCACCTTCTCTCCATTGCAGTGTTGTCAGGTAACGTGAGTACATTTCTGGTCCAAGTTGTGCAAATCTCAACCACATCCGTGATGTGCACTGGACATCATCTGGGCTCTTAGGAAATCTCTCATCTTCTGCAAAAATGATCTCCAGCACAGCCAATTCCCTTAGGCATCGGATACCTTGTTCTATTGTGTTCCATTTTCCTTGGTGCACTAGGAGGTCTTCTTTACAAAGGTATTTGTCTTTCACACTTGTTAGCAGTCGCTGCCAGAGGCTGAGAGTTTCTTGGGTTTTTCCAATTCCCTGGTCAATGACCACATCCCGGGACAGTGATCCCAGTTGCCTGGCCTCAGTTCCATCCAGAATGGTGTCATTGGCTGCAGCATCCCAGATGCGGAGCAGCCAGGTGAGGATGGACTCGTTGGTCTGACGGGTGAATTCCCTTCGCAGGTCACGCAGTTCACCCAGAGATAGAGAGCGGGTGATGATCTCTGTCTCTTCAGCTGAGTGCGAAGGTCCTGCTCCATCCTCGTCAGTCGCTATGCGGACTGATTTGCTCCTTGATTTCTTCTTCTGAGTGGTGGCAACTGCTACTGGTTTAGGCTGTTCCAGTTCAGTGACGGTTTGTGTGGAGATGCTGACAGCACTTTTGGTTTCTTTCTCCTCTGTAACAGTCTGTGTAGTTGTCGATGTTATTGCTTTGCTTCTTTTTACCTCTTCTACTTCTTTAAGAACATGCTCCAACACACCATGTAGTGTTTTGATTCTAAGCATGGTGCAGGCTGTACAGAGAAAACCAAGCAAGACTAACAAGAACATTATGCTGTCTTTGGCATCCAGAGGGTACTCAATATTTTCAAAAACTGCTGTGTCCTTCCTGAAAAGCTGGAAAAAATCATTCTTTACTCCTCCCCACAGGGGCTGGGTGAGATTGTTGAGGCTCCAGACGTAGCATCCTAGACTAGAACAAGAATACAAAACTGGGTAGATATTCTGAATAATGTTCATTGCCTCAGATTTTATCAAGCAATGGACATAATAGACCAGTAAAGCAATTTTAGTACCATATCCTGGTCTATGCAGGAGTATTAAGGCCGGCAGATAGTGCCCCATGTTTGGAAAAATATAGAGAGATAGGTATAAGACACATGTAAGCATGTTGGGCATCATAACAGACAGGTGTCCTCAATAAGACTGTAATTTCTGACTTTTCTTATTGCCTCTGCCGCACGTTGGGCGCCAAAAATATGTTGTGGTTTAAAAACAAACCAAGTAAGAGGCTCTAAGTCAGAAATAAAATTTAATGAGAAGAAAAGAAAAATAAAATAGAATAAAATAAAATAAATACAAAAAGAAAAACCAGTGTCAGAGTCAGAATACAACCTGATTAGGGTGATGGAAACAGTCCAGATGAGGTGGTCTTCTTGAAACAGAAATCTTGTAGAAAGGTCTGGTAGCTCCGGTCCTCTGGGAATCCAGTGGAAGAGGGCTGCTTCTACTGTCCCAAATCCCAGCTTATATCCAGGTGAGAATGCTTGGCTCTTCCCCATGGGCGGAGCATCTCACAATGGGATGATGAGTCATGGAAGAGAGCCTTAATGGCCCATTAAAGAGAGAGATAACGCCCGGAGGGAGTTATCTCTGAGTCATGCAAAAGGCATTGATGGGCCATTAACTGAAGATGGTGATAGAATACACCCTAAACTACAACCCAGGACAGAGGCCATGGTAAAAAAAAAAAAAAAAACCAAAACACATGAAAAGGACCTAGAGTGCTCAGGAAAGAGGTATTTAGCTATAAGGCAGACACAGAAATTACTAAAGAGGGCGTATCTGAAAAATTAGATTGGAACAGGTATGATTGCTTTCTCTGAATATGTCTGGTAGCCAAAGCAAAGTAAAAACTATGTAGACACAAGTAAAAAACCAAGTATGAATGTACGTAAATTTTAAGCTCAAAACTTGGTAGTACTCAGCAGTTCAGTTAATTTTGAAATGTCTGGAGTAGTGATTTAGAGTGTGTATTTTACTAAAATGGTGCCATTCAAGTTAACAGCTGAATGTAAGCATTTTGTCCTGATTATCCTGGTTGAAGGATGTGTGCATGCACAGCAGTGCCAAGCCTAGACTGGCATAAAGACTCCCTGCTTCACAATAAATTTCCTTTATAAAAATGTGGGTGAATATCTTTACAGCTAAGACAACACAAAGGTGGTGTTTTGAGCTCTAGGTGTGTGCACAACACTTATACAAATTGATTTATGTATAGCACAGAAAATACTTGGCCATTTAAAACTGTTCCAGAAGACTGAGAATATTATCCTCATCAGCAAGGTTTCTGCACTTGACTAGCCTCCTCCAAATAATCAATTGCCTTAGTAATCATATTCCTCCTTGTTAAAATCATTTGGCAGAATGAAAGCCAATATGGTTTTGGTTTTCCTCAGTAATTGGATCTTACTAGAAAGCCCCCATGAAAACCATTCTGAAGTAATTCAGCAGTCTTTGCTCCACACTCATCTCCCCAGCAACCATAGCCAGCCTTCCCTGTGCTGAGCTCTGACACTTTCCCAGGGTATTCAGTTGGTTGCTTTAGGGACATTTGTTTCCTCTAATAACTATTTTCTGTCTGAAATCAATTGCATTTTAGGGTGCATCATCACCTGAGGTTTAATTGTCAATAATTGAGCAGACCTCTGACAATCTCAAAACATATTTTTCAAGTTTTTGGGTCCACGATTCTGCCTTCTTTTTATTTTTTTTTTCCCGAGTCTAAACTCTTTTTCTCCCCACACAGTAAGTACATGGCTGACTAGAGAGCTTTGTACAGGAATAATTGTTTTCAGTTTTCTGCTATCTTGCATCTTTCAGCACATTAGATTATATTTAATTTCCATTTGTTATCCCACTATAGGGGCACAGTAACAGTTTTATGAAAACTGTTCCTGAAAGTAACAGAAATGTGTCAAAAGATTACAATACCATAATTAAGCTAAAGAAAACCTGGTCTGGATTGCAGGATTTTGTCTTACTTCACCTCATGCTCCATTTATTAAACATTAATGGAAACATTAAATGTTTCCATTTAATGCAAACACTTTATGGATATTTAGTACTGGGGTACCACAAGTCTGTCTTTACCCTACTTTGAATAAGGAAGATGTTACTTTACACAAAACAGCATTTGTGGCGTTAAAACAACTGCAGTGAAAGGAACCCCACTGAAAGTGAATGCCCAGGAAGAAGTGTAGTGTGAACTTTGTGTCCACAGAACTGAAATCAGGCAGAGCCCTGGAGGAAGGGATAGAACTTGGGGAAGCTGTTGAAAAGAACAGGTTTTTGCTTGGGACAGAAACCCCATAATTGTGTTTAAAAATGTTTTAAACCAAAAATCAAAGTATCTTCAACTGCAGATCGAGCCATGATGATGTCACAAGGGCTGTCATCATCCAGCTTTTCATCTCAAGTTCTTTACCCACTTGGCACTTGGCAGGACATGGTCACTCCACTGCTTGGAAATCATGGATATGAAAACACAGCTGGCATGTAGAGATTTTGTAGAACAGATCTAGAAGTTACTTGATAAAACTCACTGATGAGAATTTCCAATTAAAGTAAGTGATTAGGAATTAATTCGGCTCACTGATTTATATTTTTAGCTTGCTCTGGACACAAATAACACTCCAGAGTGGTCTGCTCAGAAAACAGATGTCAGCTCAGGTCAAGTTTGTTTCTAAAATAGCCTCTGAATAGAGAGGAGGCTTTTTTGCTGAAAACGTCTGTGTGAGGATCTGGGCGCTGGTGTATTAATGCCCATCATCAGAGAGCAGGAAACAGCTCCTGAATTTAATGAAGACTTCAATGCTGATAGCCCAAGGGAATATTGATTAAAGGAAAGTACCTGGGCTTGTGGAGCCTTATTTGCTCTGCCACACATCAGTCACGTGCTGTTGGCCTTGGGAAAAAGGAGTGATTTTGAATTGTTTTACATAAGCTTCTTCTTCCCTGTCCCAGCCCTGCACAGTGGAGGTTATCTGAAGAGCATCTGCACTGAAATTTGCTGCACTAAATTTTTTAATACCGAATTTGCATTAGACTACTCCAGTCTCTATCATGATAGTTACACAAACAAGTGCACAATATTTCAAATTACAAAAGCCATTAACTTTTAGGAACTAAGTGCCAATAGCATAAACTGAAAATCCAAGTATTTGTTTGTTCAGGGTAATACTGAAGAACAAGAAAAAAATCATATATTTTAGCGATACTTCTATTATGATCAAAGACTTAGAATATTCCTCTTTTCCATCAAAAACCTACCATTATTTCATTTCCTGTAGTCATCCAATCTTTACAAATATTGCATTATTTCAAAGAAGATGAAGGAAACGTGCTGACTGCCCCTTTGTGGGGAGGTCACAGAGCAACAGACACAGAGAAGAAATAACACTATAAATATCTTCCATTTCTAGTCTCCAGATTTCCTCTTTAACTACTAGAAATACCCTTGGAAAGTTTTGCTTATTTTGATTTTTTTCCCCTAGAAACAGATGAATTTTACAGATACTGGCTCAAACTGGCAAACAACATCACCTACATGAATTTCTCCAACTTTAAAAATAAATAGGCATAAAAAATCTCATTAAGAGAAATGTATATGTTGCAGACAGATAGAGATATTATAAAACAAAGGCCTTTTAAAATATGGTTGTCCTGGGTTGTAGTTTAGGATGTATTCTATCACCATCTTCAGTTAATGGCCCATCAATGCCTTTTGCATGACTCAGAGATAACACCCTCTGGGAGTTATCTCTCTCTTTAATGGGCCATTAAGGCTCTCTTCCATGACTCATCATCCCATTGTGAGATGCTCCGCCCATGGGGAAGAGCCAAGCATTCTCACCTGGATATAAGCAGGGATTTGGGACAGTAGAAGCAGCTCTCACCCACTGGATTCCCAGAGGACTGGAGCTACCAGACCTTTCGACAAGATTTCTGTTTCAAGAAGACCACCTCGTCTGGACTGTTTCCATCACCCTGATCAGGTTGTATTCTGACTCTGTCACTGGTCTTTCTTTTTGTATTTATTTTGTTTTATTCTATTTTATTTTCCTTTTCTTCTCATTAAATTTTATTTCTGACTTAGAGCCTCTTACTTGGTTTGTTTTTAAACCACAACAATGGTTTAGGTCCTGCTACTCTAGCTAAGCTAGAAGTAGCTTTAAGTTCCTATAAAGAAAAAATATAAGAATGAACACAACCTATTCTTAGAGAGAAAAATAAGTTTGCACCTGCATAAACAATGAGTATGTCCCATGAGAATAAGTGAAGAAAATATGTAAACATACCTAGAGAGAGAAAATTTGATAGACATACACAACACCCCTCACTCACCCATGACCTGAGTTTCACTGTATTGCTGACCAATGAGGTTTACCAGTGTTTTCTGGTATTCCTATAAATATGAGCTTTGTGAATAAAGAATTGGCTTTTCTGCATGAGAAAACTGAGTCCTATCTGCTTATTTATAAAATCTTCTATAAATTCCTAAAAGTATTATATTACAGCTCACTTTCAAATTACAATTAATGAATTAATAATAATGAAGGACTGATGCCCCATCTACCCAAGAGTTTACTGAAAAACCTTCTACCCTGAGTAGATCCCCTTGTACTTTGTGCTCCTTGACCAGGGGATGTGCCAGGGAGGTGAAGAGTCATGTGTTTGGCAGAGGGAAAGGTACAAATAAGATGAACAAGGCATCAAAAACCAAACCCCAACCCCCAAATCCCAACCAAACCTGAGATTGTTCCTTTTCTTTTTATTGGCTTCCTGGTGTCTAAACCAACCAGTAACAACCATAACGACCACATGAACTGTGAAATAATGCTGGGCAATAGAAAGACATCATTACCATCTTTGCAAAACTTATTCAATCAAAAATATAGAAATTAAAATAAAACCATTCATCAATTACACCGATTTTAATGCAAATCCCAAGCTAATTTGGGGGTAATTTATCTGTGATAACTCCATAAAATGGAAGCAGAACATTCCTCCAGTGTAAATAGGCTATAATTAGTTTTGTAGAATAAATCATTCAAATATCGTTACGATTCAGGACAGCTCATGTAACGACACGTAGAACTGATTTCTTCAGAGGGCATTATACCGAAGTTTATTGAAAGACAGATTCTTTTTATACAGTGAATAGGATTGATCCTTTAGGACACCACCTTTTTGTAAACATGTCTACCAGTAAACAAGTTGGAAAACCACCAGGTGTCAGAGGAGGAGATTTACAAGACTGTTTTGGGTTCCTCCTCACGATTTCCCAGGCCAGACTGGGAGAGTTCTGTCCTTGGCTTTCCCACAGGCTTCAAGCTTCTGCCTGGAGCCTGAAAATCCATGTTCTGTCCACTGTCAGTTCCCACATTTGAACAGTAAGATCAGTTTGAAAACGTGGGAATAGTTCATAGGTACTGCATTTTTTTTCAACAAAAATGCTCTTCAAAGTACTTGGGTACTAGTACATCCCAGAAAACTGCTCCAAGTGAGGGCTGTGGAAATGGAGTCCTGCTATTGCAAACATTTCATTACCAGCTCCTCTAGACCAGAGCTTCTCATTTCACAAAGAAAAGCCTTTTTTCTTCTAAATGTCAACCTGAAAATTTACCTTTAAATACAACAGTCAAACTGATTATCTCCCTCTCAATGATTACGTTTAAAAATTACAATTATGAAGGTCAAGTTAGTTCTGAATGACACCTGAATAACATGGTCACATCCAATTGGTTTGTCTGTAACCCAGCCCTCATTTCCATCTTAATTTCTAATAATTAATGGCATATCTATCTTCCCTGTACACTGTCAACTGGGGTTCTCTCCATTCCAGACAAGGTATAGATCCTTAGAGCCTTTTTAGAAAATCAAATCAATTCCTACTGTAAAGTCACAATGTCAAGACAGGAATCAGCTTTAAAGATGCTTTTCACTCCCAGTGAGAGTGCCTTGGCTCCTGCACACCACAAAAGCCACTGCTGAACCTGGAACAAGATGATCTGAACAATTCCAGCTCACATGACAGAAGTACCTTGCCATGGTGGCTTCAAAAACTTTTTTTTTAAGGAATAGTATGATAATGGCAAACCAGCAGCATCTTTTTTAAACCTTCCAGAATATTCAGACTGATTCATAAGATAACCTATTAAAGTAGAAATTTGTCTTATTTCTTTTTGTCTGGTATGCTCTTCGTTCTGCCTGGAGATGAAGCACAGCAAATGGAAGCAAACATGGGATTATCATCCACTTTGTTAGAAGGCTGGGAATGAGGCAGAAGAAATAGCCGGAGTTTTCCACACAAGTGCAATAAGCACCCTACTTTCCTTCCTGTGGGGTAGAGTGAAAGCATTAAAGTAAAGAGATGTAAATAAAAATCAAAAAGCTATTCAACCTTACCTTGCCAGCCTGGTTTGCATACAGGTTTGACATTAACTTGTACCAATACATCTTCTGTTGCATGTTTCTGCCCACAGTCAAAAGCTGTCACCATTATCTTGTACTGGTGCTGTTTATCATAGCTCAGTTTCTCGGTGTTTCTGATGTTACCTAGAGGTTCAATGCAAGAAAACATTCAGAGATTCATTCTTTGCTGAGCATCCACAGACTGCAGCGTTTGGGTACTGGTTCTTCAAGTGCTTTGGGATTTTAAGCACTTTGAAGCACACGGGACACGCACAGGCAGATCAGTTCTGAGGAACAGGAATGATTTTCTTTCATTCCAGTAGAGAAACAAGTAGCTTATAGGCAAATACAGGATGGGAGGGATATCATGTGGGCATGGCACTATCAAAAAACATCTGCTCAACAACACTTTCGAAAGTAAGATGGTAAAATTCATTAGCAGTTACATCTTGACTTATGAGCTATGAGTAGGTGCACTCTTGTCTTCCACATTTGCCACAATACATGGCTTTAAAAGCCGCATTCCTGAGATCCACTGAACACAAGTATCTTCCTGTTTTCCCAAAAGCTATTACCCTGTAGGTGAGAGACATTTCAAAAATAGGAAAGGCCTCAGAAATACCTCCTGCATTACAGTGCTTAGCAGAATTTGATAGGGCAGCACAAAGTTATCACATGGAAAAATAAAACCCAGCAACAGCAGCATTTGTCTGCTGAACCTGACACATATGTAAAGGTGACAAATTGCCTGTTTTGGGAACAAAGATATCAGAAATTTCAGAAGGAAAGGGAAAGATCTTTCTCTGAATAGTTCCTGGAGGACTGGGAGAGCACCATGCAAAATAAATGGGTTTTCTACTAACCACTTCAGTATTTAAATTCTGTCCATTTCCACTGACATTTACTTTTTGCACAAGTTAAAGCTTCATCCTGTTTAATTAATTTTGTGCTTTTGCTCAGGGCTGTTTGTTTTACCATCTCTTTGAATGAGGATTTTTGTTCCAGAATTCAAGGAACAAACTTACTCTGCAGCAGTGCTGCATGTAACAATTGCTTGCAAGCAAGGATCAGCAAAATCCAGTTGTTTGTGCTAAATTTGAAACGGGCAGCTCCCATATCCTGGAATTTAGTCAGATGCACTGAACTGATCCCCACAGGTGCTGGCCAAAGTCTCTCTTTTTGGGCACAAAATGTTAGGTTTGCTTTGGGAATTTGGGGTTCATTCTCGTTTTTCTTTTCACTCCAGTAAGAGACAGGAGAAAGCAGACAAATGCAGCTTCTTTAAAGAAGTCTTTCACTAAGCCTCCATTACTTGACAAGTGAAGACTTTTAGCAGGTGTCTCTCTGCTGCACACTCCTTATCTTGCCAGAGCCCACCACTTTTCTTTCTACTACTACTACTACTACTACTACTACCTCTACTACTACTACTACTACTACTACTACTACATTAAAGCCAGCTTTAGGAGTTTAATTGAAAGGGATGCAAAACTTTCAAGGTCAGGCCTCAAGAAAAGCTGCTGTTTGCATTTATCACCACCTTCAGGTTCAAAACCTGCAGCTCAAATAGACCCTTGCATCTGCAGTTACAAGTCAGGTCCAATACCCCATTTACTGCTGACTGAGTCTCTCGCCTCCTTTGTGAGTAGGGCACAGAGGAGGACAAGTCCTCATATTTTTATGTTTTGAAAGAAGTGAAACAAGCTGCTGAAGGCTAATTTGGAAACAGAGCAGTGTCCTGCAGACTCTGGGGTTCTCTCTCTGGGGTACCATATCTTGCCTGCCATGGGCACAGCTCTTCCCTCCCCACAAGAACTGCAACAACCACACCAACTACTTCTCTGGGTTTTGAGTTAGTGATTGACAAAACAATCTAATCAACCATTTCACTCTCTTGAGTTGCCTGGTTAAGGGCTGCCTAAGAGGATTTAATGAAAAACAGCCACTCTACATACTTAATTACTGATGTTATACCAGCTCAATTCTTCTGTCCTTTCTGTGTTATATTATTTCTCACATGAATCTTTGTATTTCTCTATTTGGTTCTCCTTGTTATTATTTTAGTCTGTGATCAGCAAAGATAATTCTCAAGAAAGCGAAATTGTCCAAATTTTCATTAGCAGATTGCTAGAATTTGTGTGGCACATACATACACTGTCCTACAAGATTTATATATCATTACAACATATTTACATTTCATTAAATCTATCTTCCAAGATTTGTATATCACTATGGCCATTTCAGATTGGTACTACAAAGATTCTGACTTTTAGGTGTTATTCTGGAAGGTTATTTGGATGATTTCCAGAGGTTATCCAATAGTTTATTGATTTCCTAGTAACTTTTTTCCCTTACCTCTGACACTTTATGATTCTTTGGGTTTTTATAATTTGATCAATACGATTAAAAAGTAGACACAGAAGGGAAGCACTATAAACACAGAGTAATTAAAGTTTTAGAGATGATAGTCTGAAAGTTTCTGTTTACATCTCACCCATAGACAAAAAGTAATTAATAACACTAAAAAGAGAAAATTTTATTGGAGAAGTATTTACATTACTACACAACTTAAAATTGGTCCATACTTTTTTTTCAGTCTCCCTAAATACCTGCCTTTTCTTGGTAATACCCAGAGCTATAATCAATTTTCAAACAACAAAAAGCAGATCAGCGACTACAGGAATATAGTAAGTCCTTCTTGAGAACACAGACATTTACACTTCTGTTTGATCAAGGTTTAGTTTTAGGGATAGATGGATATAGCCATCCTTTTACAGCTCTTCCACCTTACTTTGGAGCAGTCATGGGAATGGGGAAAGACTTGACTGATTTAGTATGACAATTCCCTCCTAAATTCCACAGTTATTAAATCCATTGATCTTCTTGTCAAAAAAGGTTCATTTTTAAATGATTATGGAAAGAATTTGTCATTTAATAAATATATAAATATCAAATGCACATACTCAGCCGTAAAATTTGGCTTTTACTTTTCTGGCAATACGAACTTTGCATAGCTCCCACCACAGCTCTAGGTGCTGTAAAGGGGAATCTTGTGAGGTCCTGTCCTGTCGAGGATTTGTAAGTTGATCAAACCTGTACTGACAGGACAGGTCCCTGTCTCATCTTCACATTGAACAGTCTGAACATGCACTTGTGAAGTGCTCCCCAGAGCTGGGTGGAAAATAAGTCATGACCATTTTTGAGGTGAGACTAGGTCAGAGCTGTGACAGATCTGAGTTTCTGGATCATCTGACCATAATCCCTGACAAATAAAGCACAAGATAAGTGAATAGAAATGGGTTCTGCTGACAGATCTGTGCATTGTGGTTTAATTTTTCTGTCACCTACTAGAAGCCTACACAATACTGCTGCAGTAACTGACTTGATTTGGATTCTCTGCTAAGAAGAAAATGAGACTAATCTGCATGCAATACTACTTTGAAACATATTATGCCTTATACCTTTAATCACAGTTCTTTGCACGGTAAAGCATAAATTTGTCCTCTGCCTTTACATGACTGTATTTTATGACTCAGAGTTCATTACTCTTCAAGTTTGGCTCATCATATACAAGACTGAATTTTATCAGAGCTATAGTTTCAGAACACAAAGTAATTTTCTCCACAAGGAAATCACATACCAAGGGCCAGAGTTCCCAAACTGGGAAGTTTTATCTTTCCTTCCCAAAGTGCCTAAGTTACAAGGACCTGTACGAAATGCCCCTAAGCTGATGCTGCTTCCTGTGCCCACTGACTCCTGCCTCCCATGGAGAGGGGATGAGGCTGCCTGTGCACCAGCATCATCAGCAGGGCTCTCCCTGTGAGCCTTCCCCAATGTGTAATAGAATTGTTCAAGGCCAAAAACTGCTCCATGCATGGATCTAGGGACAAGGAATAAGTTTCACCTAGCAAGACAGTGACCTGCCAAAATAAAAAGAGCTGATGGAATAGGTTCATCTTTTACAGACGTGTTTGGGGTGGGTTTCCTACATTGGTCATGAAAAAATCCACCATCTGAGGCAGAAAGTGGCATGTTTTCCTCACAATTCACCCCCACCTCCAACTTTTGGGGCCCCCTTCAACACTTAGATTTCATTTTAAGGTATCTAATTACCTTCTTTCTGAGCAAAAAAGTTCCACATTTAGGTGACTGAAAAGCATAAAAAAATCATAACCTGCAGAAGACATAAGAACTTAGATTTGTATTTTACAATGGATAAAAAAAAGCCTGTTAACAAAATCCTAATTAGAACAGTATTACCAGACAGTCCCAGGCATCTCATACATCTATTTTAACCACCCTAGAGGGAACAAAAATGGGCATGTTTCCAAAGAATTTGCACCAGAGAAAGTTTATATCAGCTGCCATAGAGAGAGATTCTCAGCAGTGTTGGAACTAAGCACCATATTTCTGTCATTAAATAGAAGTATAACTATCTATTCTAACTTTGTCTCTAATCCCAGTGGGTTAAAGCAATTACCAGTATCTTTTAAAAATGCAAATTAGACTGCAATTACTGTTGGTTGTGGCAGAACTGTTCTTTTAGTGAACAAAGAGATCAAAAATATTAATTGAATTCATGACCAAAAAAACTGCAAGTATTAGAACCTTATACCAATTATTCACTGCAGGCTTTAAAGTCACGTTTAAATCAAGGATCCTCTCATTGCTTTTGCTGAAAAGCAGGTCCCAGGCACATGAGGACAAAGATCTAACCAAGGACTCCTGACATCTCCTATGCTTTTGATCATGTCTCTGACTATAAAAAGACATGAACACTCCTGAGGGAGCTGCTCTGTGTGATAGGAGCTGAAAAGCCATGAGCAATAGAAATGGCTGCTCTGTATCACACCAATTTCAGGGTATTCTCTGTCCCTCATATCTGCCACAAACCCTGCAGGAAATTATGAGACAACTTGTGATTTCTGTAGGTACCCACCCTCCATACAGGTAAGTCAAAAATGTAAAAAAAGGAAAAAAATGGGAAAAAATGGATTCAGAGACATGGAGAACTTTCTTTTATGTCAATATGGGAATTCTTTCAGTTAGAAAAAAATCCATGGAGAGGAAAAACTTCTATGGAATTGCTTCCTTAGAAATATCTCTAAATGCCCACTTGCTGCTAAAAATCCTTTGTGCAGTTCTCTGGATCCTCAAGAATCCTCAGGATTACTGTACCAGCAGCCCTCATTTACTCAAACACATATTCCTCATGATTACACTTACAATACCATACACTTGCTTCCCAGTGTGTGATAACGAGATGGATTTTTCCCCAAAGTCAGAAGAATTTATTGATGTAACAGGTTATTGTCTTCTGATGCTCATCTGTGCATTGTGCAAGAACCTCACAAATGCAGAGGAATAATTTTTGATCAGAGTAAAGAGTTTTCATAAAACACCCCAACATGAAAATGATTGCTTAGAGGAAACAGTAGCTCCATGCATGCTTTCAATTTACAATTTGGCCAAAAATCAGATTTAACTTCCAAACTGTGCTCTCCTCCTACAAACAACAGGGATTAAATCCTCCTGCTAGGAGAGATAAATCAGAGCACTGCTGGGTATGCACACAGGGTGTTTCTTCTGGGGAAACTATTTTGTATTGTTTGAAGCAAGCAGAGAATGGGAGGAAGGACCTTCCACACACTTTTCATGCAGCTCAGCCAGCATTCCCAAACTCAGTTCCATGTTCTTTGCTGTTCCAGGAAGCCGACATACAGGGCCATCTGTATGGTCAAAAACTGCTGCACACAGAAAACTTAATATGGTTTGTTATTTCCCCTAAAATACAAAATACCTACCTTAGAAAACCAACTAAAAGAAACCAACAAAAACTTAAGAAATGGTACTAATTCTCCAAAGTACATTTTTATTCATGCTGCAGAATAATGGAAACACTTCAGGAAGCACCACAACTGGGCATGTCTGTGGACCCGTGATCCTAAAAGTTTTAATAATCAATAAACATATGCAGAATATTGCATATTCAGCCTCTGCTTCAGGAAGTTCAGGGGAATGAGACTAGCTTTAAACCAATGAATAAACCCTGCGTCGGGGAATACATGCTGCCTTGGGGAATACCATTACTTGGATGGGAAGCATGATCTGAGACCATTAGGAGAATGGACTGAGTGACCAAGAATCATGCTGCTCGCCTGAATGTGGTGGTGTAATTTCCACAGGACATTTCCTGCATGGCTTTCTGCTCCAGGGCTAGACAAACGCGATGGAATTGCTCATGTGAGGATTCCTCCGTTCTCAGAGATGAGAAGAGGATTTCCCACTGGAGCTCTCTGTCCAGGCAGGTGCTCAGCTCGTGCTCCCAGGCACTGAGAGCCCTGCAGACAGCCCTGTGATGGCAGCACTCACCATTCCTGTCGATGGCAAAGGGCACATCTGCCGTGACAATCTCGTAGTTGCAGATCTGGCTGTACTGTGGGGAGCAGTCCTCGTCCGTGGCTTCCACCTGCAGGATGCTGTCATAGATCTTCCCCTCTGTCACTGAGGCTTTGTACATGCTCTCCTTGAATGCTGGGGAGAACTCATTGACATCCTTTACCTGGATATGGACTACTGCCCTAGAATAGGCAAAGAAAATATCAAAGAGAAAAAATAATTTATTGTGTCACTTCACTAAAAGTTTCTTTTCAAGACACTTGAAAAGAGTAACGAAACATCTAGAAAACTATGTAAGCCCCTATTAAAATAGAGATATTGAGATTAAAATATGAGACATTACTGAATTTTTATGTTTAATTTGCCCATTTTAGTACCTTTATGTGGCTGTAGGTAAAAGTCTATTGCCATGGTTGTAGGGAGAGGGTTTCATGGTGCTCCCTATTAAAACCTGCTTCTAAAAATGAACCCCAGAAGAAAGTCAGTGATATCATTACAGAGTAAAATAAGCAAAGTGGGAAAAAAAATCACAGTAGCCTTCCAATACCTCAAAATGGTCAGTTATATACATTCTTCCACATTAAGTAAGGCTCTCACCTTCTGCTGATGCAAATTATCTAATCCTTCAACTAGTTACAGCCCTGTACATGTAGCTCACCAAGGCTTTTGGTATTTAGTGAATAAACCCTAAAGGCCTTGCTTTGGAAGGATTTGCTTTCAGGTTTGATAGGCAGGGTGACAGAGGGACACAGAAGGGATGTTCTGGAGCAACGGCAGAGCCACAGTAAAGGCTGTGAACCCAGGCAGCGTGGCTGAGCATGTGCTGCTACACAAAGTCTGGTGGCAGTGGGCCAGATTTCATTTAGTCAAGACTGGACCAAAATTTTCCACAACTGGATTTCTACCAGATTGTTACTGACAAGAGAGGGGGGAACATAATAAAATTTGATTTTGTCAAGCAAAACCTGTTTCTGCAATTTGATGGTTATCTGCTATTGCAGACTTCCTCCTAAATATGTACTCTTTTTAAATATCCTGAAAACTTCAGCATGCATTATAGACCTAATTAATTTTTAATTGTCATGTATCCTGGATGAGCAAAAGGAAGAATGATTACTATAAATCATTCATTATAATAGCTCTCAGCAGAATGAACTATTTGTACAGCACTTATATATCTATGTGAATTAAAATAGTCTCTAATGACAAATGGTCTGGAGCTTAGTTTTATGAATTCAAAGGGAAAAAAGGCACTGTGCCACCTAAGCTTATTCAGGGAATTGGCTCCACAGTGAAAAGTACCACCTACTGACTTTCAATACACTCCTCTTCAGAGGACTTCACTTTCTCTAAGACTCGCTGGACAAAGGCTGAGGTCAGACACCATTCAAACATGACAGTTCTCAGCTTATGACATACATATGATAAAAAAAGGCGATGATTCCTCTTTTCTTACTATTTGAAATGAGAAGAGCAGAGAGAAAACCCATTTAAAAATTGCAAATATGAATTGAAAGCCAGCTTCTATGACCTGGATGTATTCAACATGAAAGCAAGAATGGAAAATATAAACCAGAACCGAGATGCATTTATCCACTTGAACGCAGGTCCTGCCCGAAGTTTTAACTGAAGCAAACAAAAAGGAATATATTTTCTAATAGGAAAAAGGAATGAAGAAATGGGAGGAATATTGCAACAATGGTTCATCTTTGTCTTATTTGCTTTCTACCTGACAATAATATAGACTATGGGGCGAATGTATGCCAAAGCGAAAATATATTTCTCCTCATTTTCACCCACTTGTGAGATTTTTTCCAGTTTTTTCCACCTGGTCCTGATCCACAGTCATAGGCCTGGATGATGAATGTGTATTCCTTCTGCAGCTCACAGTCAATGGGACTCTTTGCTCGAAGCCGACCTTCTCCAGATGTCTTGTTCAGCACAACAGCCTCGAAGGGCATTTCTTGCCCATGGATTTTAAAAGCACAAATTTCACCTGTGAGCAACAGCACAAAACAATCATAACTGGGGGAGGTCTAAGGCTTATGCACTGGGGTAACATCTGCAAAGTTCATTTGTATTTCACCTGCTGTTCCAGAGGACCGAAATACAGACACAAGCACCAGGTCACTGTGTATCCAAAAGGGCCATCAGTCAGGTACCTGTGCAGTGGGATGCACTGAGTGCAGCTCCAGGCACACTCCTCCCTCTTCCTCTGTCAGTACTAAATGGTTTCTGAAAGCCCCAGAGGCCTTATGGTACCATTTTCCATATGGTACCATTTTCCATATGGTACCAACAGCAACGGTGAGCTAAATGATCTTTGAGCTAAATTAAGAGACTTTATTAATTTAAAGAAAATAGTAAGAAGTAACATAGATAATACTTCACAGGTGGTCTTTTTTTGATTGCTGTCACTCCTTGAGCCACTTGGGCTGCCAGGTGGTAGCAGATGTAGAGATTCTTGCAGTTTAGTTTCCCAACAGTGGAAAAACCAATGGTGCAGAACATGGGCACATTCAAAATATATCCTGCTTTATTTACAGACATACATCATTTTTGGAACAGAATTAGCTGAAGGCACACAGATAAGCGTCCCTTTTGGACATCTCAGTCACCCACCCACATTCCCACTCTCATACATGGGTGCCTTCTTGGCAGCAGCTCACTCTGCCTCCAAACTGCTTCCTGATATAATAGATCCATACTCAGAGGAGTACTGTAGAACAGGACAGATGATATAGCAAGGACTAAAAAAATTGATTTGGTCACAAAAGACAACATAAAGAATCTTATGATTCTTTATATGAGAATATGAGACTGGACAGGGAAAAAAGATCCAGTTTCTAGGGTTCCTTTTATTAACCTTCATAATGATAGCAAGGATATGCACACGGAGTTCATTTTTAACCACTCCAGAATCCAACTTTAAAAATGAAATATTTATACAAAGATCAACATGACTTAAATATTTTTATGACACATTAAACACATGCTCTTTTATGAGCAAGTCAGTCTCGGAACATGCATTATAGATTCAAAGCCATCTCCCACTCACATAATCCTTTCCCATTTATTTCTAATTTACAGTTGCAGCCTTTCGAAAATCTCCTTGCCAATCATATCTGAGCCAAGTGTCAAATTCTAAATTAACTCTGAATCTATGACCTCTAACTTCGGCCTGGCTCTCCTTTCTCTATTAAAATACATTGTTTATTTTGCAAAAGAGAACAGACAGTGACTTTGTAAAAGTACTGAACTTCATAATTCTGATTATGTGTGAAAAATAAAAAATGGGAAGGGTATGTGTGCAGGGAGGG
The DNA here is from genome assembly GCF_009819655.1 of Sylvia atricapilla. Lineage (NCBI taxonomy): Eukaryota > Metazoa > Chordata > Aves > Passeriformes > Sylviidae > Sylvia > Sylvia atricapilla. The sequence goes on from NC_089149.1 coordinate 12,894,610, forward strand.
TGGGGAAAAGATACACTGAGGTATAAACATAGTATTTTTAGAATGTTGCCTCAACTACCATAACATAGGCTTCCCTTCATGACCACAGGTGCTGAAGCTTTGCTCAGCTACATGCACTGACATTTAGGAAGACAAATCCCACCCTTAACAATTGCAGTCAACCCTATGAATGTCTTTAAAGGATCAGCACACAGTTGTTTTCATAATTATGAGACCCTGAAACACACATTAAGCATTGCTTAGACATATTCCTACTGTATCCTCTCCCTCCAGGGGTGTGAGAGGGCCGTGGAGTTTCCCAGCACACAGCTGCACTCTTTTCTCAGGCACTCTGCTGTGCACCCTCAGTTGTGACAGCTACAGCTGCTCTGCAAGCTGCACAGATCAAAGTGGCCACCACAGACACCAACTCCACCACCACATCACTAGAGAGCAGAAGTAAACTAGCCCCTGGCAGGATAATGATGGCTGGATTCCAGCTCCAACAGCGGACCCCACCCAGTCCCAGTCAACCATCAGTGCACACATGTCATTGGCCAGGGTTCTGGGCGGAGCTAAGAGCCCAACCAATCAGATGTGCAAGCATGGAAAATTCGAAGTCCCTCTAAAAGGAGGCGCCCAACAATAAAATCCAGCTGTTGTCACATGAGCTTTGGTGTGTTCTGTCGCATGCCTGTCTCCAAAGCAGCGACACTCAGTGAGCTCAAAGATTTGGACTAAAGAAGAAGCAACAGACTTCAGCCTGAGAATCAGGTTTTCAGAAAGACATCAACAAAAGCAGGCTGCACAGTGCTGATGAACTGTGCACAAGGGTCAAAGCATGAGATGGTGAAAAGGCTGAAGGGAAGCAGCTTGTTCAGCTTTAATCACAGGCACTGATCACTGAGTTTGCACCCCATTGCTGTCACACGCAACCTTCGAAAAAAATTACATTTCCTTGTAACTTCAAAACAAACCATTAATCTAAAATGATATTGTGGATTTCAGTTTTATTTTAATTGAAAACAAAATAAACCAGTACAAACATGGGAAGTCTAATGGAAAATACTGTTTGTTGTGTTCTACAAGGACCAGCCTTCATAGTTTCTTAATAAAGTTTTCCTCAGATGCACAATCCATCAACAGAAATCCTAACTTCAGTGGTTTGTGTTTATTATTTTATTGATCCACTGTTTGATTGCAAACAAGACAGTATTTGCAGATGTCCAAGCTACAGTTCTTAAAAACCAGAAATAGCTCTGGGCAGAAAAAAGTTCTCTCAGCCTAAATCTAGATATTTATCATTTTTCCCTCTCCAAAGGCAGAGTCCTAATGCAATCAGAAGCAGCACATGTTCCAATTAGTTCTCATCAAATATTTTAGAAGTCTCTATATCCCACTCCTATGCAAGATACTCCAGCTTTAAATAAAACTCTAGTTTTTTCTCCATATTCCCACTTGCCAAAGATAAAACAATGACAGCTGCCTGGGTATGGTGAAATATTTGTAAACATACGGCAAAAAACCTACATACATTTTCAGAATGTGGTTACAGAAACCTGCTTATTTGAAAACAACTGCAAATGTTTTTAAAAACTGGGTGGGATTTTTTTTTTTTTTTTTTCAAAAAAGAGCTCTACTGCTGTTTCCAAATAAATTAATGAACACAGTCAAAATATTTAAATGTATAGAATCACAATGTTTTTTTAAAAGGTGTCTTAATGGCTGTACTGCAAGTGAAAATGATAACAGAGTTGTAAGAGCTGTAACAAAGCAAAAAATTAAGTAAGGTCCACTGCCACACACATACTGACAGATATACAGAACTACTATTATTAAGCATTAGAAGCAGCGTCTTTAAAATGTAACAGATACTATTTCTCATTATTAAATAGAGCTACAGGGCTTTATTTCAACCCAGCTTAGCTAACCCCAGACCTACATGATGCCAATGGGAACTGTGCCAAGCTCTTATCCTCCTGGGGTCTCAGGTAAGTATGGAGGAATCTCCCTAACTCATTTTAACTCACTGGAGGAAAAGGAGGCAAGGTTTCTCTCCTACTCAGACTCACCACTGAAGTTCCAGGAACTTGGCACCACCTTCCTCCCTTCTCTTTGCAAGGTTGAAATAATGAGAGTGCAAATTGGGACATTGTTTTTCTTCCAACAGACAACCCAGCAAAATTCTGTGCTTTGTTCTTAATTACATTTCATTTGAATGGGTTTGGGAGATGGTGGATATAGGATTTTGTGGGCAATGGTGGTAGCACTGAATTGCTTAAAAAAGAGTAAGTTGGTGACATCATGTAAAGGTAGAAGCACGTTAATGGAATCTTATAGCAATTGCTAGGGCAAAGGGTAAATCTCTCTTCTCCCAGGCCAGGAAGCACACTCTTGAGGACTTCCAGCTGCTTCCTATAAAACCTTCTGGTTGCAGGGTTGAACTCCGCTGAGAGTCTCACTTTAATACAGGTTTTAACTAAAATCTGGACATGTTTTTTCTTCAAATCATTCAGGCTATTATTCGCCATAAGCACCTATTAATTCTGAAGTTTACATTCTTTTAAGTTTGAAATCCTTAGTAGATCCATATGTTACTACTTCAGGCACAATAAGGATAGAATTTCTTATGTAAAAATTATAATAGCCTGAAAAATGCTACTCATGGTTCATAATTTCTGAAACATGACCAACAAATTTATCCACTGTTTGGAAATTGATAAAGACAATGTTTCACATTCAGTCACATTTACACGCAAGATTTAGCAATTGTAGGCCTTAATCAATAAGACTGTATTACAAATTACTGCCTTTTATATGAAACACCAGATTCGCGCTTCTTGCAGTAAAATAATAATCCCCAATATTACTCCTTTAATAACTACACAGCCTCATTCAGTTGAAATCAATTTCGGATTAAAAAAACAGTGCATGTTTATTTGGCCTTTCACAGCTCCCTTTGCTACTTCCTCAGCCTTCGATACAGCAAAAATACTGAAGACTTCAGATGGAAAGCTAGGATCTCTGACATTCCATCATTGGCATCCACAATTTTGAAAGGCAACAGCTGTCTGTGAACCAGCACTCACCAAATGTTGTTTCACTGGGCTGGCTGAGGTTCAGCAAGGCCAAGTGCTGGGCCACCACAAGCCTCTAGTGGTCCAGGCTGGGGCACAGGGACTGCAAGTGCCCAGCAGAACAGGACCTGGGGGTGCTGGCCAACAGAGGTGAAACAGAGACAGGTTTGCCCAGTGACCCAAAAGGCTGATGGCACCTGGCCTGGAGCAGTGTGGCCGCAGGACCAGTGACTGTCCCCCTACACTCAGCACTGGGGAGGCCACACACCAAGTCCCATGCCCAGTTCTGGGCCCCTGGTGCAGGAAACACACTGAGGGGCTGCCGTGAGTGCAGAGAGGGGCACGGAGCTGGGGAAGGGCTGGAGCATCAGACTGCTGAAGAGCAGCTGGGGGAGTTGGGGGAGCCTCAGCCTGCAGAAGAGGAGGCTCAGGGGAGACCTCTTTGCCCTCTGAGAGGAGGCTCTAGTGGGTTGGGAGTCAGTCTCTCCTCCACGGTAACGACTGATAGGGGGAGTAAATGGCCTCAAGTTGCACCAGGGCAGGTTTAGATTGGAAAAATGTTTCCACCAGAAGTGTGGGTCATGCACAGGCTGCCCAGAGTGGTGGTGGCATCCCTGGAGGGATTCAAAAGACATGTAAACGTGGCATGCAGGGACATGGGTTACTGATGGGCATGGAAGTGCTGGGTTAATGCTGGACTCTGATTGTAAAGGTCTTTCCAACCTCAGTGATAATTGCATGCTCAGGAAATCCTGTGATTCCTTATGGAATGGAGCTCACACTGCTATGTCCAGGACACATCTGGGGGTGTGACTTCATGCATGGATTTGTTCCTGAAACCACCTGTTCATCTCAACTATGTTTTAGAGACATGAATTTTTTCCCTCAAGTGCTATGAAATGAGGCAGCTTCACAATACAGAGATGCTACAGAAAAAGTATAGGGGTGACAAACTGGTCACACCTCTTTGAACAGCAAACAGCACACAAGTGTTCTAAATCTCAACAAGAAGAAAAGCTTCAATTCTATCTTGTCCCTTTTAGGTAGCAGTAAATCAAACATGAAGCTCAAACCTCTAGGAAACCAGGCTTCATTAGTTTGCTGCTGACAAAATTACTCATTTATATTCATATCCTATTCTAATTTTATTACTCTTCAGCCTTTTATTACACTTCCATGTGTGTTTTTCTCCAACGTACAAATCAGCATAGATAATCCTTTGTTTAAAATTAAGGTTGCAGTTTTATACTTCTGAGGTAAGCACAGAGACCCTGGAAGATCTCAAAGCGCCTTAGAATCAAAGCCTCAGGAGCACACTGGAAATCCACTCCCACCTTGAAGGAGACAAAACCCCTATTCAGGACAGGTGCATATCAAGTTTTGATGCAAAGAACAGACAGAAATGCCATGATCAAGGTGTTACAGTGGCCTCTAAAGCTTTGCATATGAATGACAATAACATTGCTGTTTCCTTGGCGTGTCCTTCAAGAACATGCAGTTCCATGGATCCATCGAGTCCCAACAGAGGTGTCTGACAGCCACCACTAATGAATCGTCTCCATACACTAGCTGCCACCAGCAGGCGTCCAAGAATTTTATATAATGCACAGATTTGCTTGTGGCACGATTTTCGTTGTGTTCTAAGTATAAGTTTGTCAACAAAATTGAAGTACTCTCAGTATGAATCAAATTCGAAACCTTAGCTTTATAGGTGGATGGAAATCTGAACACAAGCATGCTGTTCTTGGAAAATTTATCAGCAAAGATCTCTCCTGGCACTTAGATGCACACCTGCAAGTAAGTGCCCCGCTGGGACACTGCTTGGTTTGCTCTTTTCTCAGAAATACAGCACTGACCCATGACACACTGTCATTGCCAGAATTCCCAGTAAGTTTTTTTAGGGGTTGCTGTTTCTCTGCCGTTGTTTTTTTTAATACAGCCTTCCACAATAACAGCTGTATACAAGTTTCTCTGCTGGAATCCTGCAAATACCTCCTGCAGTGCAGAGCTAGTAACCTTCTGAGTGTCCCCATGACACTGGGGAGCTTTACAGCTTAGATAAATTTTTCTATCACAGGCTGTAGCTACTGTTTAAATTATTACAGAATGCAGTAGGTCGTGTTTTGAAGAAGGAAAGGGCAGTTGTTTGGGAAAAGGAGGCAAAATAATAATTAGAGATGCAAAATATCTGAAAGGACAGGGGGAAAAAAAAAGTACTAACTACTGTATATGCTTTTCCAGCTCAATTAAGTCAATGCTATTAAACTCACACTGAAATACTGAATTCTAGGAGCAACACTGAAATCATGAATAGAGGAAGTATTCATGCCTTCATATAGTACCAAAAATTTCCTCATATTTTATGGGCAACCCGCTGCAGAGCAAGTGCATAAATCCACTGCTACCCTCCCTGTTCCATGGATTTGAAACTGGAAGAGGGGGAAACTTGTGCTTCAAGTAATTCACTGTTGCCATAAGCTCACACCAAATGAACCAGATTTTATCCCTCTGCTGAAGCAGGGACCAATTGTTCAGGATATGTGGGCAGCATAAAAGCAGCAGTGATATCTGGGTTTTCTCCCGGCTCCACAATAAGTTTCCCTACTCTACAATTTTATTTACATAAGTCTTGCTTTAAAAGTGTGATTTTTCTGGACAAACTGGGATTTTAGTGAGATATCTGCCCACATTGCTTTGTTGGAATCCCCCACTGCTGAGATGCACAACACCTCCCACTCAGGTCTGCACTCCAGCTCAAATGATGGAGAACTGATAGATGTTTATTTCAAAACTGCAATAGACATTGAGGTGGATTAGAAAAATAAGTAACAAGGAGATAAATGTTTGTGCACATAAAGATGTGCATAATTAACTACTGACTGTGCCTTTTGCAAGCACCCTCTATTCTAAAAGCATAGAAATAAAAAATACTGTCATTCCTTCCTCCCATCAATCAAACCCTTACCAAATTAACACTGTATTGCAAATAATTTGAAACATTTCTTAATGTTTCAAATATTTGAAATCATTATTTGAAATAATTTCTTTTATTCTTTCTAAAATCTGCAAGATTCAAGAGAGGAAGAAAAGGAAGTGTGATTTTAAGAACAGTAGCAAAAAGTAAATTTTTATAATCAATGTGTGGAGCTCCATGCCCACTGGACCAGTGTAAGGCTTTGTCAGCCTCAAGTTTCATATCTGAAAGTATCCCATAGATTCGGAGAGCATCCAGTGCCACACAGCCACACACACAGCCACACACTCAGCACACACTGGAACTCCTGTCCCATTTAGTGACAGTGCTGTAGGGCACAGAACAGAGTCTCTAACAGTTACATAAGCATCAGTGAGAAATATTTGACTTGGTATTTTTTAGAATACCACATTATAATGAACTGTTTAAAAAATTAATCCTGCAACCATGTAGTTAAGCCTGTGGAAAAAGCACATTAATAAAAGGAACTTTATTCTGCAGGAGCCAAGTGAAGCTGTGAATAACATACACAGTTCCCAGCTGGGTCATTTTCTGCTCCTTTTTCTGCACAGGTGTCAGGTGTCAATAAAGCATCACAAACACCTCTACAGACACTACCTGCATTCTTTGGGCAGTGCTCACTCGAGGCTGTAAGCCTGCAGCTGGGGCTGCAGCTTTGCTGCTGCTGTAGCAGATCAAACAGAACTTTGCTTCAGACACTCCTCTTCCAGGAAACAAAGAGGCCAGATGCTCCCACTGCCCTAATTCCACATTTGTGCCTAAAAGATGGGTCACAAAGCTATTTCTCTTCTAGATTAGTGACACTGATAAAACCAGAAGTTGCCTTGACTTGCCTTATGATGCCCTGATCCAATTTCCTGTGTATGTCCTTTAAAAAAACAGTGGACCCATTTTTAAAAGAGCAACCTATAGGTCTCTGCATGTAAAATTAAAAAGGTTATTACAATGCTTGCAATAATTTCATGTCACCAAGTATTACTGAGCAGTTAAAAAATGCTAATAAAAAGCATAATAAGAAAGTAGCTATGACGTATAATGTTCTTAAGATTTTCAAATTAAATAGAGACCTAAAATTAGTAGTGTTGGTTAGCGAATACATATTGCTTAAAGAATTCCTACAGTCCTACAAGGAAACCTAACACAAATATTTCCTGCAGCAGGATAGATGCTCCAACATGACCTGCTATATTTGACTCCCTTTTGAGATACACAGAGGTAAATAAGAAAATGAACACCACCATGTCACACTCAGAGTAGAAAATCAGCAGCTGTTTAGTCTGCAGAGGACTTAGCAGATTGACAGAAACCTTACTTTTTAATTAAACTACTTTCCCTAGGGCCTTATATCAAGGCAGACAATTTCTCAGATAAAGCAGCTTGGAAAATGTTGAATTTATTAAGTGACTATTTCCCTGAATAATGGTAAAGGCATTGTTTTGGGGCATAGTTAGCTAATTCAAAGCATACAGTGAATGATCAATCAGTTTTTCTGTTTCTTTTGAATCAAAGGCATGAGTTAGCTCTAACTTGAGTGCTATACCAGGAACTTTGGACTCACCAGCAGATAATTTACAGCAGACTCAACCATTCAAACCAGAGGAGAGCTAAGTACTAGGAGCTATGGCTGTCCTGCAAAAATAACAACCATAGAATAATTCTAATATTCTACTGTTGAATAACTGTGGAGCTTGCATGGCATTGGCAGCCTATGAAATGAGTTCAAAGAGAAAATTTGGACCTTTTCAGTGGCTTGCTAACACACAGAGTAAAATAATTTCAGAGATGCATTAGGTATCCTAGGACTCTTCCACCTTTTGCCCACAAAAACACAGGAGAGGCAGGGCATAGAATGAGAGGTTAGGAAAGGGACAAAGTGCTCACACATCCTCAAGTTTCCATTCAGCTATTTACTCTGCTGTGGCTTCTCCTTACAGAAGCAGATTAAATAAAAAATTTAGGAACATTAATTTAATCTTGGCATGGAGCCTGGACACAAGGGATTAGTCTGTGCATCCTGCAGACATGCAGCAAAGTAGAGCACTGAGGCTAATTGTTAAAAGCGTACCATATGTTCCTCCTGATTGTGGCTCTTTTCATTTGTCTTTACTTTCACTTGCCTGTCTTTAAACAACCTGAAATACTCAGCTCCTGATGTAAAATCATATTTTGGACTGGATCTCTAGACAGGATAAGTTACTTTGGACACAAATGCTGCTGTGACAAAGCATCATCTCAAATGAAAAGAAACACAGTCAAAATTACAGCATCTGACTTTTTATCAGAATAGAAATCACATAGTGAAGATAACAAAATTCATCAAAAGAAAAAGTAAATGCACATCTGCCTTGAAGATCAGTTGTACTCTAATTTGTTTGGACATTTAGAATTGCTTTTTCTATTTCTAACAAAATATATTCAGTTCATCCTGTCCCTCTGAGCCACATCTCCTCCTCTTCTGTTCCATTTAGTGTAATATTTCCTACCATACCTTTATAAAGAGAAGTGTCAGTGCCTTTTTATTCCAGTCAGTGCTGGTCTTAAGGCCAAGGTTGCTCCCCACCAGTCCAATCATTCGGGAGAGCTCCAGGCACTGATGAGGGTTCAGGCAGGCAGTAAGTGTCCGTGGTTTTGTGCAGAACAGGCTTGCAGTGCTGTGTCACTCCCAGGCAGCTCAGGAGAACACAGCTCTTCAGACACAGCAATCCCGGACTCCCCAGCACAGCTTGGGGCAGAGCTGCCTTCACCTGCTCAGCCTCAGTGTCTGACACATGAGAGGTGTGAGAACCTGAGCTGTGTGAGCTGACTACCTCAGTACTTCCAGCTGCCCTCGGGCAACTCCCACTTTACATTTTGCTCCTTATTCCCAGCTTTTCATTCTTCTAACAGTAGCACAAATGCTTAAGCAGTGCAAAATCCGAGATTTTTCTGACACAGTAACTAATTCTTACTCAAAGTTTAGTAAGATTCTTGTTTTTGCAGGACTGGCAGCCTGAAGAGGTCCTGATCTATTCCATGAATCCAGTGGGACACCAGCCACAAAAACAATTCCAGAGACACAGCCCCATGGCACAATATTTATAATGGCAGAGAGGATTGTGCTCCAGGAAATCTCAGACTGGTTGCAAACATGGCTCTTTCATGGAATGGTATGGTCAGTAACTTTTCCTATATGAAAAGTAACTTTTCCTATATGAAAACTTATATTAAGGTTTTTATACTCTCACTCATGTGAAAATAACTATAATGGATATACAAACTGCAGCTGTAATGAGCCTAAAGATTCAGGACAAGCATCGAGAACTCCATTGTAAAAACAGGGGCTCTCTCCCTTCTAATATTTTGCAATGGGATATCTTATCCACATTAATTATTCAGCAATGCAAAGAGCTTTTCTTTCTAAACTGTAAATTCAAAACCACAGTGAGCTCAGCATGCTGGGGTTTGTGCTTTTTATCATCTAACCCACTGAAAACCCCTATTTATTTGTTATATCTCTTAGATGTTATCCTATTTCTTGCCCTCTTGAGCAGGAGCTCCACAGAGGACAGAAACAGTGTGGTTCAGCAGCTTTGCGTATGGTCTTAGCTTTTTTCCCCAATGTGAAATCAAAAACTATTAAAATTTTTTCATGAAACTGAGTTGTGTCAAAATAGTTGTTTTCAGAGAAAGGTCAGACTCTCAATCCAGTCCTCTAAAAACCCCCCTAACCACCATAGAAATGGCACAAACATAAAAAAATCCAAAAATGCTTCTACTTCAGTACAATTACACATCTGAGAAACATATTTTTGCCAGCTCCACTATATATATTTAATTACTTTGCTCTTTGTCTTTGACCTCTGCTCCATGTCTGCTGCCCACTCCTGGCTGTGTTAGTCTGAGAGGTGCTTGTGACTTTTAGAAAAATTACCTCTCCTTGCTTCTTCACACGTGTAGGAGCCTGGGGGTGGCAGTCCTGAAAACATGCAGCACTTGTCTCAGACTGCAGTGGGGCTGGGACTTCACCATCAGATTTAGTTCCTATATGTGAATTTGGCCTTTCTAGGAATTCCTGGATTTATTGTCCTCAAAGCATGCATGATCTTGCACACATTTCACACATTCTGGGGATGTAGCAGGGTCATTGTTCCCTCATCTTCTACCTCAGGTCAGCCTCTGAGTAAGTCCCTGCTGCAAGTGCAAAACTCAGGTCCTGAGAGAATGACAAAAACTCTAAAAGTGGACTGAATTTAGTAGAATCCAACGTGAAACAAACCATGTCGTGGATACATATTTCAGTTTCACTTCTGCATTGAAATGTTTGTGGACTTGTGAACTATTCCTTTAAATTATTTAAAATCTTTCTTTCATTTGGCAGATTTTGCATCTCTAGAGTTAAGACTGCTCTGGGAGTTTTGAGAGGTCTGGATTGAAGCACAGACATAAGTCTTTGCATAGCAAACCTTTTTAATACTTTATAATGTGAACTCTCAAGGTCAGTTGTATATCAGATTTTTGAGCAAATGAGATACCACATTAAAAAAAAAAAACCAAAAAAAACCCCCAAAACCAAAAAAAGAAACAAAAACCACGCCTACCTGAAAATAGAGCTGAAGCTAAAAGTACATGAACTTACTGATTATTTACAAATGTTGCATTTGTTATCGATGGCAAAAGGAACCCCTTCCTGAGTGCTGGTAAAATCCATAACTGCTAAAGGCTAAATTAACCGTGGGTAACCAAAGTGCAATAAAAGTACAGGTTGTGTTACAAAAATGAACACAGATCTCACAGTTACCAGCAGCTGTTATGGATATTATCACAGCTCTCGCTGAGAGATTATTTTTCTACTTAGTCCATATTCTACCCCCACTTTCATTGTAGAAAGTGAAGACTAAAGCATACTTTTCATGCTTTAGGAGTTATGGCTGAACTTCAGTTGCAATTTAATTTTTAATCTGAAATTAATGGAATGAAGGATGCAACTATTAAAACCAAAAACGTGCAATGTAAAGCAATAAAAAAGTAACACCATGTAAGTTCCACAATAATAAATCGTTCCAGTGATTCAGAAAGTGCAAATAAATATCTATGTAATTTCTATTTAATTGTTCCTCAACAGTGTAAAGAAATAAATTATATTTGCAGTTCTTGTAGTAAACAAGAATATTAATTTGAATATATCTAGCAGGAAACACCAAGTATTTTATCAAGATGTAAAGTTAATTCAAAGCTAGTTTTGTGGTTACCACTCAACAACATTGAGTGGCATTTGCATTTATACCTTCAGAGGTGGTCGAACAGAATTTGGCTGTGGCAGAACTCCGTTGTGAATGCTCAGCTCTAGCCCTGGGAAGCAAGTGCTGTGTCGACAGCACACTTTGACAGACCTGAATTTTTGGGTGACAAATATGTTTTTGGAACGGGGAACTGAGTAACTGCTTGTCAAGGCTTCTGCTGAAAACAGCTTCTCTGCTAGCTTTTATTCCATATATTTCTGAACATTCTAATTTAATTTAAAAGTGGCATTTTCTCTCAGTGAATATGGTGCAAAGCTGTCTTCCAGAAATTGCCAATAATGGCAGTGTTATCTGTACTGGCTGGGTTATTTCACTCGAAGTCACCTCTGCTTGCTCTGAGGACACAAATGCCACTGAGAGTGTCCTCCCCTCTCAGCCCTGCAGCACACAACTCACACCCAGTGACCAGGATCACCAACCTTCTTCTGCCACAGCATTAACAGCCTTGTTTAATGAAAACCTCATTTCCAGATGTGCTGAGTAAAAGCTGATTCCTTGGGATTCGCTGGAAGTTGAAGGTGCTTACAAAGCCTAAAGACCAGCTGTCTGCCACAATCATATTTGAGCTAAGTAATAGAATTGTACAAGTGGCTTTAAGGGCATATTGTGAACACAGAGGGATTGAACAGTTGTCAGGGAGAACCCAAAGAATCTTTATTCTCATTACACGCTTAGAACATTTTGTCTCTTTAAGATTGGGCTGAATTTATATATGTAACATTTTAAAAAAGCTTGTGATGTTTTTGCAAACTGAGCACAAAGGGAATAATGAAACAGAGTGACTAACAAAGCACTGCTTTAAAAACCCCTGGAAATGAAATAACACAGGGAATTAGCCATGCTTGTGCCAACACTTTTGTCTGCAGGGCAGAGTTGCACACCATGAGACGATGGGGGCTGTCTCACAAAACCCAGCAAACACCTGGGAAAAACTGGGTTTCAGGACCAAAAATTGCCCACATCCACTTGTTTCCTGGCATGGCTCTCTGGGCAGGAGACCTGAAGGAACCCAGAGAAACAGGGTGGTCTCAAGCAGGTTAATCTCATCTGAGTGAAGTTCCTCAAACACTCCAAAAATGCATTAACACCAGTTATGTGTTTAATGAAAAATAAGCAGCCTCAAGTGGCAAAACCCCAGCAACAACCCTCATCATCCTCCCAGCGTTGCTCCATAATCAGCACATTATGGTACTCAAAATTACTTACCAGATACAATGACAATTCACATGGCACATTATAACTACTTAAGGAGCCATAATTGTACAGAGCTATGCAGCTGAGTAACCCTTGAAGAATTTTGAATATTACAGGTCTGATAAATTAGATGATAATGAAAGGAAAGTTATTAAAGCACCTCTCATTTTTCACAAGTTGTGATTTTCAAATTACCAAGTGTCCCAACTTTTACATCTACAAAGCAGACTATGCAGATGGAGTAAAAAAAGCTTCCCAGCTGTGGCATTGGTACACGTGTATGTGATAAAGCCTGGAAGGAACATTTGGCCCACTTCAGGTGGAGCAGCAGCTCCTCCTCCTCTTCTCCAGAATTCAGGGAATTCTCAGAAAAGCGTGTGTGCATTGTGTGCACTGCAGAGAGCAGGTACGAAAATATGAATAAAACCCAAACACACAGAAACTTCCTGGCTCAAAATGAGATGAACCCTTGGTATCTGACCCTGCACATCGGGAAAGGCAGTGACACCAAGGAGTGACCATAATTTTAACAATGTGCCAGGGTTGTTTGGTCTTTTGAAATGGTTTCCTCTGCTTTCCTTTCCACAGTGGAATAAATGTGTGAACCTTCAGGTGCACAAGCTCCTTACACCGGTGCCCTCTGCTCTAGGCAGTATTTTCAGGGATTCCCTTCTCCTCAGTTTTTTTTTTTTTCTTTTTTGTTTTTTTGTGTTTTTTTTTTTTCTTTTATTTCTTTGGATTTCTTTTAATGGGATTAGACTGCAGAAGGTGATGGGGAAACATGAATCAAGTGTTTTACTAAAACTGCCAGTTTTTCTTTTTCACTGTTTTACATTCCGAGTAGAAGACATTCAGTTAACAGAACTCATAATGATCTATTTTTTGATTTCAGTGATGGACTAGATGATGAACTAGATCTCTCTCACATCAGTTTATTCATAGCATTGGCCCACTGACCTGAGGAAATTGTGCTTGGTTTTTACAGCTGGAAGGGAGTGAAATAAGCAGAATAATGCTGGGGGACAGCTGCAAATAAGGCATTTGGGGGGGGGGAATCCCAGAGTATTAATGCCTTTTTCCACTGTGAACAACACACCAACATTTATTGTTTCAATAGTGCATACCCACTATAAGTGTAAAAAACCTATGCAAGAGTCTGTGCAAATTCACTGGAGATCTGAAAAGCATAGTTTAAAAGTTATTTTTACCACTACCAGTTGCTAGTACTGTGACTGTAAGTCAAGGATACATGAATATAACCACACCCAGAAAGTGATTCTATTGGCCATTATAGAGAAATAGGTGTTTTTACACTGTATCCACAGCATCTGCCCTGAATTATATTCTCTCAGCCTGCAAATGGAAGTAAAATATGGCTGTAGAAAGAATTTTATGAAAACAAAACCACAGTGCTACTCTGACAGGAGCTTTGAAAGGATGTTTGACAGATTGTGCTATCCAGGAATGAGAGATCCCTGTCCTTTGATCATAACAAAAAAACCCCACCAAAAACAACCAACCAACCAAACAAAAAGAATTAGAAATTCTTTAGGTGATACTGTCAGTGTAGGAAACACATAATCATAGAATGATGCTACGCAGTGCTTCATTGAAGAAGAGCTCTGGAAGCCAGGGGATACAGACCCAGATCTCACGTGGATATAAAACAGACGTATTTTTATACTCTTTCATAATAGAATGATATGCTGATTATTAAATTCGTATTGTTTGATTGTATATATCCAAGCATGAATTTTGTAAATATCGTTTCTCATGATTCTTGCTTAAGATAATAATCATATTCAATTACCAAACAATCATGACAATTAACAATTACCTCATTTATCATGTGATTATGGAGGTGCAATTTCATGTGATCTAGTAAAGACAAAACCTAACCTCTGTTTCCAGGGCCTGTGTGTTATCTACCAACCCCAAAATCACACTCACTGCCCCCCTCCCCTGATTTATTTCCCAAGCAAAGTCATACTTGATTTGGTTAAGACAATAACATGAACATATTGTCTTGCCTACAGTACAGCTAACATTCTGTTCCCAAGGCCTTAGGAATCATTTTAACCCTATACTGTCAATACTAGATTTGAAAGAGTAAAAGCGCCAATTCAAAATCACAAGAAAAAAGTTTCCACAAAACTGAAAACAGAGCACATAAAACACAGGTAGAGCTAGAAAAATCAATATTCATTATTCCATTAATTCCTTGCTCTCCAGAGCAGAAGCTCTGAAGAGGTCACTGCCCACCAGGCAGTCTGTGTTGTGTTACAGTTTCAAAAATATTTAGTTGCAATGACTCTCAGGCATTTGATTTCTCCTACTGCATGGACCTTTGGTAGCATGAGAAACCAGGCTTAAGGTGAAGAATAGTCTGGCAGCAATTATTCTGAGATACTATGTTTTCAACTCTTCTGTAAAAATATACAGTTTTAAAAATAGATATTTCAACAACTCAGTGTGGCTTTCTGGTTTCTATACTGAAAATGCTACTGATGCCTGACAATGGGGACTTTTTTTCACGTGAATGTTACTAGTTCCTCTTTCCATCTCTTCTAAAATCATTCTGAGGCATGGAATTGCATCAGAAATAATGGGACCGGATGAGGCAAAACAAACTAAACAAGGATGAAAGCAAGCCTTGCAAAGAAACACCTGAGGGGGGTGTGCATGAACAAGGAAGAGGTTATCAATGAATTGCTGCTTCCAGCCACAGTCAGTGAACCTGTAACTCCCAGAACCAAACCCCAAGTGACAGAGAAGTCCCTGTCCCCAGAAGAGAGGGGTCAGTTGCAGCAGGGGTTGATGGAGAGCAGGGCAGGGGGCAGCAGGAAGGGGTGTCCCTGCTACTGGGTACAGACAAAGCCAGCATGACCAGGGACCAGAAAGATTATTATTCTAATCTAGGACTATTCTAGATTGTAGGAATAATTAATCTGTGGAATTCCACACCAAGACAGGCTTAAGTGGGTCAGACAAGAGTCAGGTTTTACTCCAGCAAGATGCTGTAAGAGACTGATAGCAAAGAGAGGGCAGTCACTAAACCAGACTTGTCAAAACCTCATGGAAATAAAGAAATCTGCAGTTTATGGTGCCAATCCTACCTTACCTAGGTTAAACACTAGGTTTAAAGTGCTGTTAGACAGACCTATCTCTTGGAAAGCATCTTTGGTACAGGAACTAGGGAACAAGGCATGAGTGCACCTTATCTCTGAGCCATCACTCCATTTTAAAGGAAACAAAGCAGCCAAATTTTCAAGAGTCAGAGGAAAGCTATCAGAAATACACCATGGCAGGAATTGCACAGTTTATTCTATGCCCATAAGGATTTCCTGATTACATTTTGGGAACTAGAAGTTTCTATATATACATATGTATTTTCTCCTAAATTTCATAATTTTAGCAACCCCAGGGATACATGAGGCACCTGTACAAAGATCTTGTACATCCTGAATAACAGGTGGCCATTTGCCACCACCCCCCATCAAAAAGTTACCTGAGGGGCAGATTGCAAGGCCTTGTCCTGAATGAGATGAAGACTTTCTGAAGGGCCTGTTCCAAACCCACCCCACCCAGAACTCTCTGTCCCCTTGGGCAGCACCACGGGTCTCTTGACATGAGATGCTCAGGGCACTCTGAAAAGCATTTTATATACAAAAGCACTGTGCAGGTATTACAGATATCAGCATCTGGTCTGCAAAACCTGTCAGGTTAGCAAATCCATAAACAGAAGACACACCCAAATTTTATATGTTTTACTTCAGAAAAAGAAACTTCGAGGGTTTTTTTTTCCAGCAAAAAAATGCTGTGCCTCAGCACTTTCAAAATGGAAATTGCTGAGGCACAATAAACATTAGATCTACATCCCCAGTTTTACAATACTATTATTCACACAATGACTTTAAAATACTTCTAAAGAAGTATCTAGGTTGATCACAAAAATCTGTGTTATGGCCATTATATTTTTTTAACAGTTATTTTTGTTGGATGTTTAAAGTTGTGTTGACAACAGCGTGATTAAAGGTGAAATGAATTACGTTGCTCTGTGACATTTCTTAGCTTGTCTGAAGAATTCCTCAGGGTCCTGAGACCACGAGAGTTCCAAGACCTGAGAACTGAAACACAGTTCAGTGCTTTCCTGCATGACTTTTTCTAATTCTGACATGTTTAAATTTCTTTAAATGACTTTGCATAGAGAACAGCATTGTGAAAATATCTAAACTAATGCCTTCTGCTGGACACATTCGCTCTCATGGTGGTAGCAGAACACAGCATTTTGCACGGCATTTATGCAATAGCTGCAGCCAGCACCAGGACCTGAAAGTCAGGAGCCAGAACTAATCCCCAAGTCCTTACACAGAGCTGCATTTTAAGGGCTCTCGTAAAATGATATGTTGTCCTATGGCAAGTATGGAGCACATAAAAGATTGCTCCTTCTTACAGTTTTGCAGAGGATAAGGACAATCCAGGCATTATTCTCTCCTCTGAGTGAGAGACAATCACAGTGACCTGGCAACATCACTTCCTGTTAGCCAGTGAAGTTTTAATGAGGAGTGTCCTTTCTTCCTTAGAAACAAAACAACACAAGCCCTTCAAATGAGAAAAAGGATCAGAAAATAGTTTAAAAATACAGAGGAAGGAAAAAAGACCAACCATTCCCACTAGACCTCCTCAGTGCCAGATTCTTTGTACAATAGCTTAAGCAGTCACACATTGATTTGTTGATTTTTTTGGTTTTTGGGGGGGTTTGGTTTGGTTTTGTTTTTTGTTATTTTGTTTGATAGTTCGTTTGATATGGTGTTTGATTTGTCAGCTCATTCCTCTTTGCTCCAGCTACCTCATTTTCTGTATCTGTTACTCCTTTGTCTGGTGTCAGGCAAAAGATCAAAAGACTGGCAACAAGGAAAAAGCTCAAGTGGCTGATGATAGGCAGTGTATGGCACCCAGTTATTCCATGCAGCTGGCTAAAACTATTCAGGTCCCTCTGCTGCTGTTCATAACCTTGTGAAGCTTTCTTTCTCCAACAGTTCTTGTGGGAGCTGATTTAAAAGCTGTAAATACAAATAATGGGGCGATGTAGTTTAATTGAGGAGTGAGCTGATGTTCGAAGCCTGATGGATGCCAGTATTTCATATTCAAACCAGAGCTCAGCCTAAATTGAACAGAAACAATGTCCCCCTTGCCAGAAGACTGAGTCAGATTGCAGAGGAATTTAGCTGCCTGCTCCAAAATGATTTTGTTCTCTCTCAGCATTAACTTAACAGCTGGACCTCACCATTATTTTTCAATCTGATTGAGCTGACAACAGTGACAAGTGCCAATAAGGAAGCAAAAATGGGTGAAAAAACACATAGGATATAAAGCAGTCACAGCTCAAAGACCTGAATTACTCTTTTTCTCCTTCAACAAATCTAGCCTGCTTAGATGAAGAATTCAAGCACATTATGACTCTGAAAATAAAAACAGCAGTTGTTTTTTGTCTCCTAAAACAAACAAACAAACAAACAAGGAAAGGAAATGTGAACGTAGAATGAAAAAATTAAAACACATATAACATTCACAGTCAAAATCTACTGTGAAGATAAGAAATTTAAATAAAACAATAAATAAGTGATATGACTCTTTTAGAAAGTATCTTTTGTGCTGTTCCCTTACCCTCCTCTTTATTTTTTTAAATACATGTCATGGCTTAAAAAATATTTTCGATGTTTTGATATACTTGCTATGAATTTGCAGCATATCCAGCAGGCCATCACTGAGCCCCCACAGGCCGAGTAGGCACCAGTACATCTGCTTTGGACCAACCTCCCCCTTCTGGGCACTGGAGATCTGCAGACTCCAGAAAATCATTGCAAGATTATTGTTAGAATTCCTTTTAATGACTCATAAAAAATGCTTTATAAGAAACTCTGCCAACTGAACTTTTCATCTCCAAACAGCCACCAAACAAGGTCCTAAGGTAGGAATGTCACAAAACCCCTCATTTTTCTGTGAGTACATAGAAATTTTTGACTGAATGTAGGTGTAGATCTTCCAAGAAAAACAAATCACATCTCTAGGAAAGAGCATCTCTCTTAAGGTTTCTTTTAACCAACTTTCAGCTTCCAACCAGTATGGATTTAATGTTCTCTTCAATATTACCCAGGGCAGTATGAAATATATTGAGAGTTTTCCTTCAGATAGAACAGAATCATCTTCTTCAAAGAATGATTCAATTCTTTCTTCTAAATACAGTTAAAGTAGCAGTAAATGCATCTTATCAGTCCAGCTACTCAGAATTCATTTTTCAGAATAGATTTCTGCTTATAGAGATATTTATTTCCTGGTTCTTTATAGGTTTTCCTAGGGACAATTTTGAATCCATTTACCCATACCAATTCCCCATAAAAGACTGTCAGCAATATCTTACAAAACAGGAAGTAAAATACAGCATCAATGACTTGAAATTAAATGAAGCCACAAGAGAAACAGTGAATTTTACCCAAACCACTGCCATCACAACTGCCTTTTAAAGCTATAGGATATTTTTTATTGCAAAACAAATTTTTTTTAAAAAACAAAACAAAACAAAACTAACAAAACAAATGCCAAAAAAAACCCCAAACAGACAGACGAAAAAATCCTTTTGGCCTCACTTGCTGTGCTATAAAAACCTATGGTCTTATAAAGCATCTGAGAAAGACACAATATTTCCTAATGACCAGGCTCCCTTTGGACCTCTCGTGGGATTTTGGCTAGAAAGACAGAAACCTGGTCTAGCAGGAGGTTTAACTTTTATGTGCTTCTTGGTGTTTAAGATGTATTTAGATAAAATGGGAAATAGAGGTGGTAAAGAATTCTTGTCAAACAAATTCTTTGATAAGAAAAAAGTACTTTTTCAGATTAGGAGTTGTTTTCACTTACTGAAAGTTTAAATGCATTCTAAACCTCTTTTCCTAACTGTTATGTTCATTAACTGAGGGAAAAAGCTATTTATTTACAGGTTTAATGCATAACACAATATTTCTGTAATGCCAATGGCCTCCTTTATATATACGGACCATGTATTATACACTTAAAGGTTATTTAAAGCAAATTAGAGTAAAAAGGAAGCAAAATTTCCAAAGATGAAGTTATGAAAATTAAAGGTAGGAAAAGGAAAGAAAATAATAATGTATTTTAATTTATTATTTAATTAGGTACTCCACAATGGGGGGAATAAAAAAAAAAGGAAAACCTCACAAAATATACAGCTCATTAGGGGAAAACCATGCACAGTTTCAAAATTACAATACGGAAAAATTAGATTTTTTTTTCCATCAGTATGCTGTTCAGTCTGCAGTATAACATGTATTTTAATATCCAGTTTCAAAGGATTGTCCTTAATGGCAGCATTTCATCTTTTTTTTCAGGAAAGACAGATGAGAACTAGATGCAATGGAAACATAATAGGAATTTTCCTATGCCAAAATATATATAATTCAGTTAGCACACAGCTGCAACCTCAAACGAAACTAATGAACTGCAATGTCCAATGTGCTTTTAAAACAATTTAAATGACATCATTATTAATGTAATAATTAATGCTCCTAGTAATTGACAGTTCCTGCTTTTGTTGCCATTAATGTATTCATTTACTTGACAGGCTCTTCTTCAGTATGAGGGTGATTTTGAAGTGTTTTCCATTAGGTAGGAAAAGGTTAAGCAGCAGAAGTACATGAACATTTCAACCAGATCATGGTGCAGAAAATCAGACAGCATTTGCAAACAACTGCTTTTGCTGATCACTCCACAGTTCCACCACAACTGTGCTTTGGTGGATGGCACCTGGAAATAAACCACTGCATTTTACTAACACTGAACAATCTTTTCAGTGGTTTTTGTATGAGACACTCTGTAAGAATTCCGACTGCCCAAGACCCTGTGGGATTCCTAACACAGTCACTTGGGCACTTTTGGGGCAGAGTCAAAGGCACAGCTCAAACCCTTTCTGCCATGGCAATTCCCACCTATGAAAGAAGAAATGCAAAAACAAATTTAGGGATCTCATTCCATTAAATGTATGACCAACAGTTATTTCTCCCATCCACCAGGACACTGGAGTGGCAGCTCTGTGGAAAGGGACACATCTAAAACTCCACAGCTCACACAGGATCTGTGAACACACAAGAACTCTCCCATCTCTCCTGGACCCTGGAGACCTGGCCACGCAAAAGGAGGAGGGTCAGTCACAATTTCCTACAGCAAAGGAATTTGCTGGATGATCCAATTTATCAAGGTTAAAAAGAAACAGCAAAATAAAAACCCAACTTGATGCAACCTTCCCAGCCGACTGTGTTTGCATGGAGAAAGGCAGTATAATATGACTCCATTCCCACAGACACTGCTAGCTTCTTTTCCATGTGAGAACATTAACTTCAAATGCCAGAAAGAAAGATATTTCATTTGTGAATTAAGTTTTCAACAACGGAATATTCATTTATTAATATAATCTATTTCTAGTCATTGTAGTACTGAAAAAGTAGTTTGAAAGTATTGAAATCATCCATGAATTATAATTAGTCTATCAGAGTCTGTGTTTCACCCTTCACCTTTTATAAACTGATACTAAGTCACTGCTCTCTAACAGGATATGATTCAGCCTGATTCAGCCTCCCACAGACCAGAAAAACCCAGAAGCCAGCCACGCTGGTCACTCAGCTCATGGAGGTTTCTGCTGCAGTGATCTGATATGCCTGAGGACTTCTAGGTCTGTGTAATGCCAGAAAACATCTACCTGCTACTCATGAGAAAAGTTTTTGTTTTTTTTTCCAGTAGCTTTACATAGGGAATCATATTGAAATGCAATTTGATTTTAAACCTTGATATCAGGGTTTAATATATCAGGGAATGTGATCTATTCCCTCCATGTCAAAATATATTATCAAGAGGCCATTTGTCTGGAATAAAACTCCATGGGAAGTAAGGGTTATTTTAAATATTGCTGGGTTTCTGAAAATCAGTGAACAAAAAGAGAGTGCCCAATGCCCAGAAATAAAATGTGTATGATTGTTGGAAAAGAAACATTAAGATACAGCCTCACATTATGGGGAAATACTTTTCATCTGGAATTCATTAGCTCCTGACACACACTTCTTGTGTAATAATGTACATCTGTCCCCAGTTCTGTAAAGTAAAATCTGCAGAAATAAACCATGAACACTTTAATTTGCTTTCGTGTTGCTGGCTGAAATTAAACATAAAAAGTAAATGAGAAAAATTATTTAATGGCAGTAACTTGGTAATTTTGGACCTGCAGTATTTTCCTGCAAATGCCTTTGAAAATTTGCAAAGAGAAACTGAGATAATTCTTTGAAGTTTATAATATGTGGATTTCACAAAAACCTCCTGAAATATTTATGTGTTTACTACTCAAAAACATATACTAGACAGGCATCTGCCAATTTACTAGCGCAGAGATATTATGCTTTTTTTTTAATACCAGGAAATCATAAAAATTATTCTGAGATGGATTTCTGAGATTTTAGTTCCTATTTTCTGATTGATAAAAAGGGACAGATAAAGAATAATTATTCTCTCCATTCATTATACAGTCAGTGTGTAAGCAAAACCCAGCATTAGCAGAGATCTTCCCTCGTCCGTAAGTTTTCCATGATTCCATTACAGCAGAGAACCAAAGCAGGCATTCTTCTACTTAATTAAATGAGAGGATGAAAGAAATGTTTTCAACCAGTCAAAAAGATCAGTAAAACACTCTCACAAAACAGTATGTGAAAACAACATAAAACTATTAAATGGCATTATTTGTTTACCTCTCAAACGTGTCCATATATGCAAGACTGTCTGACTGAACTACCTTTATTGCTTTTTGCCTTTCCTTCTCCTGCATCTAAATGAATATGCAAATCTATTGGCATTTCTTTAATGGGACTGTATTTCTTGCTCCAGCACATCTGATCATATTTGAAAGCACAGTGAAATCGTGAAGCCAACACTCATTTCACCATCTTATTTGTGACAAATAAATTTGGAGAGTCTGAATTCCTCTCTGACGTGACCAGGTGAGGTGGGAAGGCCCTGAGAAGGCTCCAACACACAGCCCCTATTCTCACTGCTCACTCTCCCCCCACACTCACTGTGCCTCTTCCTCAGCTGTTCATGGAAAAATACTCATGGTAATCTGCTCTGAAACAGATTGCGAGCTGAGCCAGGTTAAAAATAACTCTTAAAACCAATGCCAAGTCTTCACATTTTAACATAACCCTCAGGAAAAGCCTTTTTAAGGCTGTTTTCGCATCCATAACCAACCCACCCAAGCAAAAGCAAATACTGGTTGAGCTTTGACTTTTGCTCTTACACTCATCCATGTCTGTTTCACAAAGAAATATGATTTAGGTTTGTAATCTCACTGAAGATTCTGAGATTAAAGCTATGTATAACTAAGGCAGAAGAAGGCAGAAGAGCATTAGTGCCATGTGTCAGGAGCTAACCTAAGCAGACTTTCAGTTTCAAGGCCTAAATAGAAAAATTTAGGGGGTTTTTGGATGCCTTTTTATTTGGAAGACAATTTCCTTTTTTTTTTTTTTTTTTTTTTCTTTCTTTCTTTCTTTCTTTCTTTCTTTCTTTCTTTCTTTCTTTCTTTCTTTCTTTCTTTCTTTCTTTCTTTCTTTCTTTCTTTCTTTCTTTCTGAATTGAGATTTGCTGCAGGTGCCTGGGGAACATGACTCCTTTTTTTCAGAAAAAACCTGTGCTTAAATGCTCTTCCCCATGAGAAAAAAACTGGGTTCTTCAATTGAATGGTCGCATCATTTTATGAGACAGCAAAAGTAAAATCTATTTTCTCCATTTCTCCCTCTTGCTGAAGGGATGGTGAGTTTTTTTTCCCTGCTTTCCCTATAATGGTGGCAAAGAGAGTATCCTGCAGCCCTTCTTTGGGAAGCACAGCCAGGTGAGGAAAGCAAGAAACTGTACAGTCAACTACAGCGGGAAAAAATAACCTGAAATATAATCCATGAAGGAAAAGCACTGCTCAGAGCAGGCAGTTAGTGTAGTTCAAGACGACCTGGATTCGCACATGTGAAATGAGATTGGCAGATGGAACCTAACTCAGAAAATATTGCTGTTCTCAAACCGGAGTCTTTTACTTGCGTGCACCCAGGTTATAGCCCCCAGCTCTCTCAGCTGCTCCTCACAGGATTTACAATAATGCTCCCTCTGTGACATAATTTATATTGCTTGTCAAGAATTTGTTCTCTAATTCATGTGTAGACAATTAAAAACATTCAAAGAAATAGAGAATTGCTAAAAATGAAACAAAACACAAAACAGTGCAGACACAAAGCTTTAGCACATTGTTTGTTGGTATCTTCTTACTGCCCGTAGATTTAAAGCAGCCACAAATTGTAATTCAAGAACTATTTCCTCAGGAACAACAACAGGGGGTGAAGAAAGAGGAAGAGAATAATGCTGTGAGGCACTTTGGTGCACTGCCACAGTGAGCTGGTGTTAAGTCCTATCCTGAGCTGTGTGCTTGGAGTCCTCATGATGCAGGGTGAGGCACCTGTGCCAGCTATGCACTGCTCCAGCACCTCCCTCGAGCTTTGCAAACCCCAATCAACCCAAAACACTGACTCCATTATTTTTAATTTTTCCCTTGTTTGTAGAGATAGAGTATTTAAGAAAGCAAAGGACTCCACAGAAAAGCAAGGGCAAGTAGGTGCAAAAATGTATCTGCGTGCATTTTGTCTCTCACAGGTAAAAGCAACACTTAATCACAGTGATTGTCTAAAGGCCAAAGATTTATCTGACATACAAAGAAACCAAGGATGATTTCTCAGAAGCATTAAAAAGCTTAATTGGATAGTGATGATGGAATAAGAAATCCTTTCAACCACTTTTATAACATCAGCTCCTAGCAACCAGAGTTATTCCAACCTCACACTCCTACCTGCCAAGGCAGATATGGGACACAATCTGTGATAAAGCTCATAATATACAAGCAGGAAATTGCAAAACTATGGGCAATTCTCTTCCTCATTGCAAATGGCCCTATTTCCAGCACCTGCAATTTTGAACTGTAGAATGACAGCATGCCAAGTTTATGTCAATCATGGGTAATTTTGGGACTAAATAAGTAACAAGGGTCTTAAAGGCAAGCATAGGCTAAAACTTAACATAGTTTTGATTTTAAATGTTAAATCATGCAACATTCCAATTCCCTTGGTTGAAAACTTCAGTAATATTTTGAAGGAGAGATACTATGTTCTTTATAAATGTATTTTTTCCCGTTGTGTCTTCCTAATGGAAATCATATTAGAATCACTTGCTCTTGCATTGTCTTTTTAACCTTTAGTACTTAGAACCCAATATTAATTTATCAGCTGCCCAATGTATGATAGGGGGAATCAAGGGTAAGTCTTCTCAAGTTAACCAGCAAAATGGAAGTGCACTGCTCAGTTTAAAAAGTACTTTGTGCCATTCTCATTTTCCACACCAGTTAATTCTGTGACAAATGCCCCAGTTTTGTGACTCATCTTTGACACCCTGACAATACCTAACAACGTTTTCCCTTCTGTCTCCTGTATTATCAGGAGATTCTCAGAGGCTTTTTTAATCCTGCTATTTTTCTGTCCTTGTCCCCTTTCATCACAGATCACAAAGCAAAGATATGGTCCTTATCTGCTCCTTTTATCAGCCCAGGTAACACATCTCATCATGTCCTTTGATGCAAACTGCCTGCTCAGCCTGAGGAATCTCCATCTTTCCTCTCGAAGGGGAAGAACATATCACCTTTCCGTGCCTCATAAAGGATCCAACCAAAGCAATCCACATCCTCTCCATCACTTGCCTATCTGCACATTTCCCTGGCTGCTTGGTGGCCCTGATGATTCCCTGTATTGTTTCTTAAAGCCAAAAGTCTTTTAAAAAAATTCTACCCCATCTACTCCCAAAATTTAATGGGGTCTCCCAAAGTCAACACATCCCTGTCCATTTGAAGTGTGGAAGGGTTTGGGCTTAAGTCTTCCTGCAATGCACGTGTGAAAGTCTTCAAGCTTTCAACTCTAAGGACCATTGCAGAATTTACACATTCACATTTCATAAACTTGTAACTTGTTTCCTGCATTTGAGTCATTATTCCCTGCTAATTTATTTACAGATGGTCAAAAAACTTCAGATAAGCATCTGACTTGGCATTAAAAAATACCAAATATTATCTGAAACATTTTTTTAAATTTTAAGAATTCATTAAGCAACATTAAAATAATTTTTAATAACCTCAATTATATTTTACACAATGCAAAAAGCATTGAACATATTATCTCTGTAACACCTAAGAGTTAAATACAAACTGAGAATGTGCTTTTTGGCCTCACCTCAGTTTAAGGCATTATTTCATAATACTTTAGTGATTGCCCTGTGAGACTAAAGATGAAAACACAAGACAAAATTTCCACTAATAGACACTTTTAGGTTGGGTGCAGCAGAGCCTGGGATATGATCAACAGAGCCAGTATTTGCAAGGTACTGTGTAAAATTCTTTCCAGTTTTGGTTACTTTCTTATGAGCTGTATTTCCCTAACATTTCCCTAACATTCTGTGGTGGTTTAGCATGAATGTGAAAAAGTTTTTTTCCTAAGGAAGTTTTAGCATGGATTGTGATTGACAGCTTGGCTGATGAATGGGAGTGTTTCTACTTCTCTGGAAACACAGTCTTAAATCACAAGTTCCCAGGTCCATTTCCTTTTCCTTTCCTTTTCTAGCCAGCAGAAAGGTAACATCACCTTGTGAGTCAGGGTTCAGGCTGGTCCCCCCGGGGCCAGGCATCCGGGCTTCGGGGGGGGCCCTGCCTGTGGGACAGTGGGTGAGGCTGGCCGTGTCCCCTCTGTCCCCTCCCGGCTCCTCTGGTGGGGAGAGGAGGAGGAGGACTGCAGATCAGCAGTGTGGCCCTGCGCCAGGACCACGGTGGCTGTGCTCTGGGCCTTTGGTTGCCAGAGCAGCTGGTCCAAAGGAGGAGAGACTTTTAAGAACTTTTCTCAGGAGCTCCAGGAAGCTGATCCAAGTTTGAGTCACTTTAAATCTGACCAGGGAGGAGGAGGTTTCATCCATCAGTGCTCCTGAGCCTGCGCTCTCGCTCTCTCTCTCTCTCTCTCTCTCTCCCTTCCTCCCCAAACCATCACCTGTGGTCTTGAGGCTCCGAGAAGCCGCTCGAGAGAGAAAAACTCTGGGCAAAGACTTTAACCCTTTTCCCTCCTCCATGGAAGACAGAGTGATTTGAAATGTAGACAGTGCAAATGTAGAGAAAGCATTGAGACAAAGTCAGTGAAAGAACTGAGAAAGACTATTGGAAGATGGGATGGAGGAAGTGGGCATTTCTGACCGGACTTCTCTAGATGTGAATTATGGGGAAATGGACTGTTTTTGTAATATCCTAATGCTGCTTGGGGGAATGCAAACTCTAGCCAAAGGGTTGTGTGTATTAATATACATGGGTTTTAATTGAGAATTTTGAATAGAATATGTCCCTGGCTCCTGGGAAAGAACAAGCAGGTCTCTATTTCTTTTGAGATAGAGGCAAATTTAGAGATAGAAGAGAATCCCTGTTTTGTACTAGAAAAGCATTCTTAAAATGATACCCCAAACATGTGGAAGCCCATAAACAGTGTGGAAAACTGTTATATGGGTGGGACTGCACAGAATCTGCAAAAAATTCTGGGCAGTTGCAAATCTGTGGCCTTGAAAGCCACCAGACCTTTTCTTGTGGCATGTTCTCCATAACCCTAGAGAGCCTTCTCTCCCAAGGTGATGTAGAATCATATTTAAATGGTGGTGACTGACTGAAAATCATGGTTTTCTCTCTGTGGTGAGTGGGAAAGTGAACAGTTTGGGGGTAAGGGTGGGGGAAGGTGTTTGAATGTCTCAGAATGTCTCAATTTTTTTCCCCTTTTTTTTATTCAGTGTGTATTAATAAAATCTATCTGTTTTTACTTTTAAGTTGTGCCTGTTTTGCCTTTTTCTCCCAAAGTCCTATCTCCCGGCTGATAAACAAAATTTGGTGAATGTGAAACCACGACACATTCTCTAACCATGCAGGTGGCATTATTTTCAGTTTTACGTCATGTCTGAGGCTTCCTTGTTTAGCTGAAAATTAAACTTTACATTTTTGAGGCAAGTAGCATGGAAATTATGAAGGGACTCAATAATACATTATTATTATAATAAATGCAGCTCTTGCTCCTGAGTGAAGCTGCAGGGCTATGTTAATCCCAGCCCTGCCACTGCTGCTGCTCTCCCGTCACCAGGGCGGCACTGCAGGAGCAGGAACAGGTCTGGGGGTGCAGGCTCCTCTTCAAAACACTCCTCCTCCTCCATGGGACAAATGTGCACTCAGCACACCAGGAATGCAGTCACGGGAAGCCCAGCAAGGCACAAAATTTAATGTGAGGATTGTACTGTGACTGCAGAGCAGAAAACTTGCCCCTGCTGATTGTGCAGGATGCAAGCGTTCCGTGTAAATGAAACAGAAAAGGCTGCCAATAGTCACACTCTGTGCAAGGCAACAGAAAATACAGGTGGAGAGAAAAAGGAAAAGCTAACAGAAATGCAGACCAAAGTTGGGTACATCAGTGTGGTTCTACAGTATAGAAAGCAG
Source organism: Sylvia atricapilla (assembly GCF_009819655.1). Lineage (NCBI taxonomy): Eukaryota > Metazoa > Chordata > Aves > Passeriformes > Sylviidae > Sylvia > Sylvia atricapilla. The sequence continues at coordinate 12,922,774 of NC_089149.1, forward strand.
CTGTATTCAACTTGCATCCGGCCTCTCATCCCACTTACTACACAGAATTTTACTCAAATTATAAACGGAATGTGGTTCTCTTAACCTCTTTTTTCAGCTTTTTAAAAAAATACCTCAAGTTTTCACACAGACTGTACACAGAGTGGTTACACTATAAAAATATTTAAGGCTGGCTTGAAGGGAGACTTTTAAGTGTCACTCCTGCATTTAAAATATCAACATTGCATGGGGAAAATGAACTAATTTCAATAAACAAACACACACCAGCACTATTCATTAGCCAGATGCAATTCATTCAAGGAAAAAAGGATGGATTGATGAACATTCCAATCAATCTTCAAGATTTGAGGTATTTTCTAGGTCATAGAAGGCACTTGAGATTTCTCTGCAAGGTCATCTCTCTCATTCCCTAAATGCAGGTAAGAGGAAATCAGCGGACATTGTTCATCTTGGCTTCAAGAAGGTTTTCCACACTATCTCCATAACACCCTCACTGACAAACTGAGGAAGATCAGCCCAGATAAGTAAGACAGTGAGGTCTATTAAAACTTAAGATTGGAGCACCTGACACACAAATATTTGAAGTGGTCACTTTTAACCTGTGATTCATCCTCCACACACCCTTGGATGACATTTCACATCACTGGGAGGAAACATCTCAGCTTAGAAAAGGAATACTAATGCTCTTCACAGGCACTGAGAACTGGGAGAAAATAATCAAATTTTCAGGTGTGTTGACACAACTCACCTCACTATCAGGGTAGAAATAAAAACACAGGAAACTGGGAGGGAATTACGCAGACCTGAGCAAAGGATTCAGAGAAAATAAATATTGCAGTGCTCTGCAGCCAGTTGTGATGTGCACATGCTCATTATTTAATAGCATAATTCCTTGGAAAGGCATTTTAGTTGGAAATACGCAACGTGCCTTCTTGGACTTGGAATATACCAGGTTGCATTGCAATTTATATCTACTACAAAATACGTGAACTAGATATTCTGAAACTAAGAAAAAACTGTGACCACAGAGTGATTCAATATCTCTTAAAGCACAATAATATTTTCCTAAGGAGGCAAAAAATATTTACTCTTTTAAAGGATGTACAAGAGGACAAACGTTATTAAGAAATTCTCTGGGGTTTTATATATTTATATATTTAAATTGTTATGTTACCAGTAGAATGGTTGCTTTCCAGTAAAATTGGACCAACATCTATTCATTCCAAACCGAGAGAAAGAATATGATTTTGCCATTTTCCTGGTTTTGACATGAAAAAATAAGAAGGCAATTTAGTCAAATCTTATGGCAAAGTGGATCTGAGATGAGGTAAAATTGCGTGAAATAGCAAACAGCTTTGTGGGGGAAAAGACCTCAAAGAAACATTTTGAGTAGTTTCCCAGAGCTCTGATGAATACCATAATGAAAGAAAATGAAGGAAGCAATACAGAACAGAGTTATCCAAAACCCAGATGAAAGCACGTTCTCTCTTTGTTACTGCTCTCTGGGGAAGGAGAGCATTCATTTTCCAGAAGGAGGGGCATTGCAGAGGCTGCTTTGGGGAGTTAGAAGTCATTTGGAATGACACCGAAAAAGCACGTGTAAAACAAGTGAGATACCAGACTGAGAAACAACAGAGGCCCCCCTCTAATGATGGATTTCAAAGCACTCGCTTCAGCAGTGGTGAACAACTGTGTGTATGGAGCAAGATGCTCTCTGTAGCAATATGGCAATTGTCTCTCCTGGATCTCAGCAGAGAGGCTAAAATATAGGTTATGTGGGTTTTTTTCAAACATGCTCTAGGAAAAAAACAGGGCCTGCTTTCATTTTTTTTCTGTCAAAAATATGCTTAGAAAACACTTTTCAAGACTGTATTTTGAAGATACTGCTGTGCTCCTTCTTTCTTTGTCATCTCTTTATTTAAGTATTTCTGTTAGGCAGGAAACTTGGTCTGCTAAATAATATACACCACGAAAGCTACTATAAAAAGATGACATAGGTTTCTACTCTGATGTTACGAACATCTTAATGATTTCTTCACCTTGTTGGTAAGCTATGTCACTTCATATAGTATTTGACAGTATTCAAATCTTTGAGGGTGCAGGAAAATCAACTGGCAGCTGGAAGCTCCCATCTTTATTCTCTCTCTGACCTCATATTGTGTATCTCCAGTAAAACAGTGATGCTGATGCATTTTTGATCTTCTACTCTACAAGGCACAGAGCCAGCAATGAACACTTTTTTATGCCATGGGTATGTACACATGGGCTTGCTCTTTTCCTCTCTGGAAAGCTTGGAAATGGAGAAGAGCCTGGAAATGAAGAGCCTTTAGCCACTAAAGAGCTGTCTCCTTTCTGCCTACACTTAAACATATTTGCTAGGCTGTAAGTCTGCAAGCTTAGCCACTTCTGTAATGCACAGTCAGCATATACAGGGTACCAAACACTCTGTAAATGTGATCCAGCAATTTATTATATTGAAATATCACTATCTTTTAAAGACATGCAGTTTCTCACACACAGGGAAAGTCCCTCCATATTTATATATTCACTTCTGAGCCAGGGAGCTGCAAAGGCCTAGAGAACTTCCAAAAATGACATTGGCAAATGGGGAAGCTGCAGCAGCAACAAGGCAACTTTCCCTCACAATCATAAATAACTCGATAAATGTCCTTCAGTCATTCCAGAGCATTTTTTTCTTACAGCTTTTGAGAAGAGAGACTCAGCTCCTAAAGCAGAAGTAACTAACTCCAGAGTGCTGCTCTGCTTGCTGGATTAGAAGCCGTGCCACCTGGTGGGTCTAACTGTGCCCTTATTACCTGTGCCTCCTTTCCCATGCAGGGTGAACTCCTGTCCACTCTCCACCTGATCTGTATGAACACATCAGGGTTACTTCCAGGAGAGTTCATTGATGCAGCTCCATAGGATGATTTTCTGGCTTATACCAGAACTAGATTTAAATCAAGTGGGAGATTGCTGCTTTTGGCCCATGGGTGGGGTGTGTAAACACACAAGTATTTGTAGGAAATACCTGTAAACACACAAAAAATCTGAAGGAAAGTCACAGGATTTGGTGAATGGACAAAACTGGTGAGCTTTGACTGGAACAGGAAACTGTTGGAACACAAACTCACGGACTCAGGACCTAATTCATCTTCATTTGGAAGCTTATAGGAGACATCAGTCTCAGGCAGGCAAAGAGAAGACGAAGAATATTCCCACGGTGCCCTCGGGGCAAAGCAGGGCACATGGCCATGCATCTTCCCTTCTCTCTTGGTGCACAGCTCCCCGTGGGACTCTCACATGCTTTATTGTCAGTGCTTTTCAAAAGATGGCTTGTTGTCTCTTTATTTCTGTCTTTTCCTGAAAATTATGCCTCTCCCGTTAGGCAAGAGAAGGAAGTTTTGTCTTTTAGCCTGAACCAAATCTCTAGACTTAGTTTTCTTGCCTCAATTCACTAATTATAACAAATTACTCTAATTGTTCTTCTGGTCAGTCTTGCCCTGGCCAGTTCATGATAGAAAGCAGAATAAATTCAATGCATTCCAATCAGGGTAATAGGCAGAATAAATAAATTGTACAAATTGCTATCAGATGGCATCTTGGGCTCAATTTTCACCAGACTACTTAAAAATCTGCCTAACTTCATTTTTATTAGACTTGTAGCAATTATATGTCCTGTTTTGTTGGAGTGTTTTTTTAAAATATGGAGGAGTTAAAAAGCCTATATTGCCTACAATATCATTACTGCATACACAAAGCTCAAATATTTGACTTTCAAAACTATTTGACAAAGCAAAGAGCTGCCAGAGAAAGTCTGTACAGCAAAACCTGCTTTGTTGTGGCCTGACTTTTCCTGCAGGAAAGCTGTGCAGTTCCCTCAGTGATGCTTCCAGAGCTACCCAAGAGGGTACCACCAGATTTCCTGGGGTGGAAGCCCTGAGCTGCCCAGCTCTCTGCACACCTGATCCTTTTCCATTCAGCTCCTTTAGAGCCATCACAGTGCATAAGGTGCCTCGCAGGTGGCTTTTTATTGGAGCAGAATCTTGAAAAAAAAAAAATATAGCTGTAGGGAAAAAGGCCCTAAAATGAATTCCCAGTCCTAAGTAGCCAGTCATCCTTCTCATCTTCTAGTATCCACATGGAAAAGATGAAGGGGAAGTTCGGTTCCAAGGATCCAAGGAGTTTTACAGCCTGTACGTGGGGAAAAGCTGGGAGAGCATTCCCAGCAGTGTGACTTGTGTTTAATAGTGTAAGGGGGATTTTGTTAATGGCATTCTGTGAGAAATGCTGTGCTCTGATGAGACATGTTAGAACAACAATCGGAGTTTGCTCAGATATGTTTTTCACATTTCTGAATTCCACGCTACTGAAGAGCTCCACATCCTTGATAACTTTTGGCAGTTTCCGTGAATTTCTTACTTTGAGGATTTCAATCTAAATGTAATGTATTGAAATCAGTTAGTTTTGTTTTTTCACTTTTATCTTGCTCTTTTTATCAATTTATTTTTTTGGTTATCAGATACCATTTAGTGGGTGCACAGATGTAGAATTTATCAATAAGTGTTTCACTTTAGTGGCTACACATAAATAGGCTTCATAAATAAGTGTTTCACTTTCGGACTACAGCTTAAGGTCAATTCTCTGATAGTTTTAAATAATGGAAGAGTTTCAGGGTCTTTGTGAACTGGTCTGTAAAAATCCATTATTTTTTTCACTAGTTATAGTGAGGATGTTTAAAAACAGCACGAAGATGGTAGTGATGTAATTGTAAAGTCTAGTTTTTGTCCATATAAACATCCAGTAAGAAAGAAAAAGTATTTACAGAGTGGTTTTACTGATTGCTATAGCAGCATGCAGCGGAAGAGTTGGTGTATTTACATGTATTGATTACTGCTAAGCTTGGGTGCATCCCTAGTTTTGCTGAAGATCATTTTCTCTTTGTCCTGTGCTGTGCACATCATGTTCAGCAGCCAATTGTCTCTCAGCCTCAGTCACAAGCAGCTCTGGGGACAGTATGTGCATTTTGGACATATTTGGGGGTGTCTGAGGTGATTGTTTACCTGTACTTGCTGTTCTCTGAAATACAGTAGGGTTCCTGCATAAACCTCCCCATCCAAAGCAGAAGTACCTCATTTTCAGCTTGGAGAAGTTGGCTGTGTATTTATTCACTCGTGCAGAGTGGCCTCAGGCTCCAAGAAGCAGCCATCAGGCCAGAGTTGGATGCTACCAACTGTACCCCCCAAGTGCTCTGGATTTACCTCCTCACATCCATGCATAGATTTACCATCAGTTTATCTTGAGAGTTAATACAGAGTAATTATTGCCCTCCTGGAGCCATTAGCTGTATGTCCCTCAGCACAAAGGCATCACACTCTTTGGGGACTCTGCTCCTTAACTCCTGCTCAGACGTCTGGATGAGTCCTTTCCTTTCAGAGGAGTGTGTGAGGGGGTTAATTAAACTGTCTAAAATTGGCTTAATTAGTCCTTTGACATTGATCGAAGCATTTGAATTATTGATGAACTGAAGTGGAACATAAATGTAGCAACACTCAGTTATGTTTTCATCATCTTGGACATAGCACATAGTTTTGGTAAGGATGTATTCTTTTGGAGTAGTTTACTCTGTTTCTTAGACATTTAAGAGGAAGAAATATTCAGAAGCAATTGCAGGATAATTCTAATAGAAAGGGATTTGCATTCTGTATAACTAAAGAATTGGTACATTTTTTCTCAAAGGATCTTTGTTCTACAAAATTTCAAAGATCCAATTATTTCCTAGTAATTATACAACTAGAAATTCACTACATGCAAGTTACTATTTTAGCCTTATTTAGAAGAAGTAAATAAGAAAACACAACTTAATTCACTAGGCAAGTGTCATAATCAGTCTACTGATTTCCTGCTCATTTGAGTCTTCTGCTTATTTCAGGTAATTTACATATCTGATATATTTTCTTTAAATATATTTGATTTTTTTAATTTACATGGAAAACTTGCCCTTTTTTTCAGAGCTAGTTCTAGCATTGCACAACATCCAAGATTTCAAGCCTTAGCTTTTTTTACTAAGTTTATCAGTTGTACCTAGGGGATTAGTGGTTTGACTTTAAATGGCTCATGAGAAATAGCTGGAAATCATCTTTATACATGCTTGGAAATTGTGTCAGTGTTCTTTATGCAGAGGAATAGGATAGGATTCTGTTTCAGTTAAATATTAAAAATACTTACAAAGGAAGAAAATCTAGTACTATATTCATTGTCTTTTCAAATAAATGACAAGATTTCTTACACATGGGATTTCTTACACATATGAGCTAAAACTTGTATAAAAAAACTTTGATCAGAATCTGAAAATGTAACTTTTATGGAAGAACCTATACCCTTGCAGGATAAATTTTGCAGCATAACAGGTACTAAGCTTAAGTTTATCTCCCCAGCAGTCAGTATTCACAACAAATGCACTTTCCAGATACTGCCTCCCTTTCAGTCTTCCTGGCCTTAAATATAGCTGGTACTGCCACTCCAGTGGGAAGAATTACTTGTATTATCTTTCTAATCCTAATTTGTCACCTTCTGAGTAACCCCGAATGCAGCACTCATCCTCAGGTTTAGAAATAAACATTGTACTGCAATTATGTGCAGAAGACCTGCTTTTTCCTGGAGTTTTTTTGGTCTTTAAAACTCTTGAAATACCAAAAGGATGCTTGTGTGTTTATTCTAATAGCTTTTAATACATTTTTGTCTGTGTAATTTTTGTTCTGGCTTTTTTTTTTTCTACAGTGTCTGCAGAGTTTTAGCTTTCAAAATACCAACGTAAATTCTTTTCACTTTGCTTTTAACCAAGGGCCACAAATGCTGTGTCCCCCACACACATGATAATGTCATTTAGTGGGAAGGTGTGTTTGGTGTGCAGAGTACAGGTGTGTGGTTGAAAACCCCACACAGTCCCAAAGCAAGAACTGGGTGTTGCCCCTCTCCTGCTGCCATTGTTTCCTCTGGGGTTTGGCCTCGTGGCCACACTTTATTTCACTGGCAGGAGCCTCTGCCCGACAGAACCATCCACTGCAGGATGTCAGGGAAAGGCCCTTGGAATGGAGTGAGTGTGGAGAAACAGCACAGCTGAGTGTGTGGATTATCAACTCTGAGCTTAACCCCGTGCCCAGGCTGTTCCTGCACCTCTCTGAACAAGATCACGGCGCCCTGCCAGCTGAGCACTGCCAGGAAAATACTGCACAAGGGGGAATCATGGCTAAGACACTGAAATACCATCTAAAGCCATGGTGGATATGAAAGAAGCTGTGTTTATAAACAGTTCATCTTTAAGCTTCTCTGCCACTCCTGTCAGAAAAAAACATTCCTTTTTACCTCTATTCTTAGTCGCTGAAGAGCACCTTAATAATAGTTGGGTTGTTCAGTAAATAACCACAGCATGTTGGTGGCACCACAGCTGGATTAATTTTGTTTTATCCCTCCAGAATCTCCACTGTTCTGCTAACATAGCTTTTACTCATTACCCTATTGAGATCGTGGCATTTGAGGTCAGCTATCAGTACATGTCTTTTTCCCCCTTCCATTCACTCGTCCTGGACCATCCTATTTCCTGCTGTGCGAGAATGTTATCTTCCCACTCTGCTTTCAAGTAGTCTGTTTGGGTGTGTCAAAGCAAGATGCTGCTGTCTCTCAACTGCTGTACTCCACTCTCTGAACATTCTATGGATTCATAAAGAAAGAAGTTCCATTCAGAAAGATTTTATACTCACCACTTCTTGGATATACTTTTGATTCTTGGTCAAGATAAAAATTTTACGAATTTAATGAAGACAGCTGACAGATTTTGCCATCGTTGGTAAAGGCATACAAAGGATTTTATTTGACACTGGGCATCTGTAGGAAGATGAACCCAAGCATTTAAAATGGTGTTTGTCTAAATATCTCAGTTCTTAGACCTGAAAAATGCAATATGTAACTCTTAGCCATTTGATGGGAGAAAGTTACAGCCCCTCCTTTAATGTTGCACAGGGCTTGCAAAGCTCACAACAGCTTTCCTCCATGCCATTAAGGGCTGGACAAGGGAATGTGTCCACATTAAACATTATGGAGAAAAGACTTGACTTTGGACTCTGTGGTGCTGAGAGGAGTCCTGGGGCAGGAGGTTACATCCTGCCTCGGGCCAGTGTTTCACATACACAACTTAAAGTTCCATCTTTTTCAGTAAATTAAATCAGGGACTTGTTTGCTTTATTTACTCAATGGTAAACTGACTTGCTCCCTCCTCAGTTGTTGCTGTCATTTATTGTGGATTGTTCTCCAGTCCTAAATTAAGTGTAAGTGTAGGAAGTCTTCACAAAATCTGCTTTATTTCCTCCTGCATCTACCAAACACAAGTGTCTAGGATTGCTTCTGTTACTGCTTGATATGCTTTTTTCTTCATCAGATAATTACTTATGTTCAAGTAGGCTTTTGTTTTTCCTTTGATAGTGTAATTTCTTCTTTCTGCATAGAGAGGACATTTACAAGGTAATTAAATAATGGGTGAACATACAGAATACAGTGATTGACTGCAGGTGACAGTGAGCAGAGATGTAGTTCATATATTTATGTGCTGAAGCAGGATCCAAAATGCCATGTTCCTGTAAGAATGTACTGGAACACAGGAGGAGAGATCCTGACTTACGGACTCTCATTAGCAGTTATTTGTAACGTCAATCTTGTTGATTGAAGAACAGGGTTTTTCTGTATGATTATTTACTACAGACTTGCCCTCTGCAGTATTTGGTTGAGATAGCTGTTGATGAATCAGCTTTACTTGCTTGAAAAGTGTTCATGTCTAATAAAACAATACTTGAATACCAGAATGGTAGGATTGCAACACAAGATGTTTTGCTGGCAGCAGATATGAGAGGACAACTCTTCCTGAGAGTGCTAAATTTAATCTGAGTAGCACTTGATCCATATTCCTGACAGGTAAAGCTGAATGGTGTTAAAGTAACAAAGAAACTTTTTTGTGCATGAGAAAGGCAGACAAAATACAGTGTAATACCATAGTCTCAATACAGACAATGGGGCTTTGACATAAGGCAGAGAATCCTTTCTCCAGGATATGATTGCGAAGGAAGTGAAAAAGTGAAAGAAAGCAAGCTCAGAGTGTGTGAGACTGGTCTGCAAAGGCTTTAAGGTGCAGAGTGGGAGGAGTCTGGAACAAACCTCAAACTAGGAAAGAAAAAACATCAGGGTACAGATTGTAGAAATAAAATATATGAATGAATAAATAAATAAATGCTAAACTATGATATCATCAGCATAAAAAAAGTCCTCATAGAATCCACCTGTACTCCCTCAAAGGCATAACTTTTTAGATGTTGCTCACTCATCCCTGATACCAAAGACAAAGCCTTCGGTATTTTCCCTCAGTAACTTTTGTAATATTTTTTTCTTTTCATTCATTATAAACTGCAGAAAGAAAAGACAACCTCAACATTTGAAATTTCCACATGCTAAAAGTTTTCCATTTAATCATGTCAAACTAGATGAATGGAATTCAAATGGAGAAAATTAGGCTATGCTTGCGCAGGTGCTCATTTAGATTTCTGTTTTTCAGTTATGTCCTGAGCTAGAGAGGAATTTTGTCTGATTTATTCAAACACCCACTCCCAAAACCACAAAACAGAAGGTGGCAGCATTTCAGGGGAAAAGAAAACCAGGATGTTTTCAGAGAATTTAGAGACTCAAAATGTATCTTGTTTCTTTGACACCAAGATTACTTAAAGAAAATACTTCAACAGAACCATGCTCAGCAAAAGCTTCTTCATAATCTTTTGACCATTTGGAAATTCTGGCAGCAGTGTGAGAATAACAGATGACCTTTAATTCCAAAGGAGATTTTCCTTCAGGCTTTAACATTATACAATGTAGAAGTACAGGTCTGCTGAAAAGCTCCTGGGAATAAAAACCATTTTTTTCCTTTATATTTCAGTCTGGCTGAAGCCTGGTTTAATACAGGGCTATTTAAGAAAGGACAATTCCTTAACTGGAAACAATCCACAACGAAACAAAGCGAAGAGCTGTGAGTGACATGGCAAAAGAAAACAAGGTTACACAGATTATGAGTTTTATAGGCATGGAGAAAAGTAATAGAATTTTATCTTACATTAAGGAGAAGAAAAAGCATCAGCAGTAGAGAAAACAGAAGGGCATATTTTACAACCTGAATAATCTTTCTGTAAATCACACCAAATACAACAGAATCTTTTTTATAAAGTATTGAACAAAAGGAGAGCTTTTCAATTTAAAAGAAAAAAGAGTTCAAATGTCCTTAGCCAATCTGTATTAATTGAATAAAGACTGGAGCATTTTTATTTTAAAAATTACATTAGAAGAGTCTCAAGCCCTTCAAGCCTTGCGCACAGGTGAGGTCAGACAAACCCACTTAAAAGCAAACAAAGCAGTTTGCAAATTACTGTTTACAAGAGCAAGTTTGCAATATGTGTCCATGAGAAAAACAAATAATAAACAAAACCAAAATAAAACAAAAACAAAAACAAACTTCGTTCCTTCAGCATAAGAATTCAGAATATAGAATATTCACAGGTTATATCTGGAGCTAACACTTCCAGAATTCCCCCTTGCAGAGAGAGGGTGACTGGCTGTTAGAGAGTCTGACAGTGCAGATTAGAAACAGCAATAGTTGAGAGAGTTCTTAATAAGGCAGATATTTTCCACAAACTAGGGAGATTCAAGCCTATTCATCTCCAGACTAGACATAATTTTTGTATCAAGCAGGTATATGATAGCTCACTCAGCTATGAATATATTTATTTTGCTTTTTTTTTTTCAAAGTGTAAATTCTTCATTAAATATTTCAGGTTTCCTTTTCTGCCTTAATTCATGCAGGAAAATCCTGCTTGATGGGTGCCTTAGCTACAGAGACAGAAGGCCAGACTTTGTATGCTAAACTTGGGGTTCAAGTAATGTACCTAGATTACAAACACAGTTTGGTCAAATTTTGGTATCTGGACCATGCTGGGGTTACTGCAAGTAAAGCATTTAATGAGCTGTAGGAATGACATTCCTCAGAAGATGCTCTACAACAGTAACAAAGGGTTTTCCAGAGCAATGACATCAGCTGCATGGAACACAGAGAATGAAGAGGTTCAAAGATGGAAGGATGTCTCTCTCTCAAACTGGCATCTGAACAAATTAATGAGCTTGTTCCAGCCCCGGCAGAATCCTAATAGATACTGCATCTGAAAATGAAAAGGGAGTCTGGAGGAGAATTTTTCCCTCTTCTCCAGGCAGAGACAGCCTCAGCAGCAGAGTTTAGCAGACAACACTTGGTATCACAAACAAAGGTGCCCCCCTGAAGCCCTCAGTGTTTACAAGTGTCCAGCATTAGTCTGTCCTTTATTTCCTACGGACCAGGGCCATTTACCTGAAGATATTAATGCAAGCCAAGAACAGACACATCCCCTATCAGCCTTTCATACCTCTGCCATTTTGTGCAATTCTTAAGTTTAACGACTCATACTAGAAATTAAAGAAAATAAGTAACATGACTACCATACTCTCGATTCTTCTTTCTGGACTTCCCACACTGCATCCATGCCTACTGTGTCTGGGCTTCCCGGGACAGTGGATGGCAGCAGAAGTGACTCTCATGCCTGAGTGAGCCCAGAACAACGGGATGTTGTCTCCATTTTCCTCAGGGAACACATCCTGCTGCTGTTCCCTGGCCTGCCCCCTCTCTGCTATCCAGCATGTGCTAAGAACAGGAAGGAAAAAAATAAAAGTTGAGCTTCAGATATTTGCACATTTATTTGGAAAGGAAAAAGCAAATCCTAAGAAAACTGGAATAAGGCAATATGTTCCAAACAGAATTCTCTGGGGAATTTTACTCTCCCAAATCACTTTCTGTCTGTTATTTATGCATTCTGTCACTGAGTGTTGTACAACTGAATGCTCCACATGCTTCTGTCAGCCTTTCACCATCCCCTTCTCACAGCCATCTGAAATGCCGTCAAATTCTGGAGTGATCCAAGTAAGGACTGGGGATTTCTCTGCTTGAGGACAAACCAAACAGAAACACCTTTCCCAAGCTGAATTGCAATTCCCCAGTGCTGCGGTGTTAAGCCAGGATGGCAAAACACAATGAAGTTATTATAAGGAATGTGCCACAAACATTTTTGTCTGGTCAGTTTGGATTCTCCCACACAAACTAATTAGCCCACTGTCCTGGGATGCTGCAGGCTTCATGAGTTATCTGAAATCCATTTATTGTGTCACCTTCTGAGACCTGACAAACTATCACAATGCTGTAAAGCAAACTCTTTGGTTTGGTGTTGGGGGTTTTTTTCTTGTGTGATTTTGCTGTTCTGAATACACAGAGTCACCAAGCAATACTGGTTATAAAGACTCACAAACAGATGCTCCACTACTTGTATAAAAAACCTTCTCGATAAAATTCTGCTTTTACCTTTTTCTGCTACCACTGTTATCATACATATTGTTTTGGCTTCCAGAAGCTGATTTGTTGCATCTCAGTTTATATTTTTTATCTTTGTCTAAAAGCAACTTCCCACAGTTGAAGACAATGGAATAACCAAGCTCCACTAGAGAAAATATTGTGTACCCTTACTCCTAAAGTACCTGTTAAAGCCTGTCATTTATGGGAGGGAAAAGATGGGATTTTCTTCTTTGTAATTCTAAGGAGCTGCTTTGTACATTTCAGCTTTGAACTTTGAGAAAATCCAACTGGATGAGTACCATTTCTTCCCAAACCTGTGCATCACAAATTACTAGTGGCAAACAGACCAAAATTGAAAAATACAGAAAGAAATGATCCTGTGAAAAAAGGGATATTGTTCAGTAAGTGATTACTACAATTAAAAGAGAATACTCATCTATAAGAGCACTCATTGATGAAGGATGGAAAAGTTGTTTAGCAGCTTCCATGAGGGTCTTGGTCCTTTTGCTCTGCTTATACATTCTGCTTACAAAGAACTTCATTTTCACAATAAGGCTCACTTAATTTAGGAAGCTATAAAGAAAATATTTGCCATTCAAAAAAGGTAGGCCTAATTTTCTTAGGCACTTTAGCACAAAGGTGGATTCACACACAATTAACAAATTGACATTGCAGTTGCTTCAACAGCACATCCCTCAGCACGGAAAGATGAGGTGTACTTGGACTATTCCTTATGTAATATCATCTTGCAGGCATTCCCTGCAGTTTTCTTATCTCTAGAGCTTGGAGCAGTAAGCAGCTTATGGATGTGGTCCATTAAAATATGTTTGCTTATCCTTCTGTATTATACCAATAAGGAGAGACATTTAAAAATCTGGAACTAGAAATGCAAACGAAATCATCCCATTTCAGCCAAATTAAAAGGTTGCACATCTTATCTAGGTTATCCAGGTCCATCAATTTGTTGAGGTAGAAAGGATGTAATCCTCTCTTGTTCGAACAGATCTCAAACACTAAAGGCTCTGTAGCATGCACAGTGCCCTCTTAGAATTTGAAACATTAAATTTTCCTCTACTAATACTCAATCAGCATTTTCCCAATTGTTGTCAGTTATAGCAAGGGCAGACTTCCAATCATCTGCCTTAAAGAATCTATTCTATATATATATTTATATATACTCTGTATATATATATATATACACACATCGTGGTGTTAAATCTAAATTCCACATCTGACCACACTTGAAACTCCAGTAACTACAGGGGCACTAACAGCAGGCTGTACCCTAAATGAGTTCTGGGGGAATAAGCTGCAACTGTAAACAAGCAAGGTCACTAATGAACTGAGACAGAAAACAGAGTGCTGGCTGCCTTTCAAGTCTCAGAGGAGTATTCAAATGGATGTGTTATACTTCAGAGCAGAAACTAGATCAGCATAATAATTAATTCATTCTTTATCTGAAAGTTGTTAGAATTTCAAGGATAATATCCCCGAATGCAGAAAATTGGAAGCTCTGTCCATTCTGTGATCCAGTATTTACCACAGCAGGGGAGCCAGGAGCTGTCACTGAGGTCACCGACACACAAATGTGAAGAGACAACTATCTCACACAAAGAGCCACCACACATTAAAATCTATTGCAAATGCATCAGAAACACATGTTAATCCATGTGTAAGAAAATTACTTTGATGCCCAGAAATTGTCTTTGCCACTAAGGGGATTTGCAAATGGTGTCCTGCTGACATTTGTTTCTGTAAAAAGAAAAATCAAGAGGGGACCGAGGCACGTGCTCTCTACTGGGACGAGCTCAGAAGGGAGAAAAAAAGGCAATTATATAAGCAGAAATGTTTTGACACATTAGTACAATTTCTCTATACCCTGAAGCAGTGATCTTGCAAAAACCCTCCGAATGATTCTTGCCTGGTCTGCTGGCCAGTGGAAGGCTGTGGAAATCCATACACATGACCTTCAGTTTCAGATTACAGGCTGACAAAAGAATGGGTGGACAGACAGGATGCAGATTTAGGGAACTGCTCCCTGGCCCAGTAAGGCACAAAGTTGCTAATACGTCCACAAAACATAAATACATTTTTTTCTTTCCATTTTTTAGTAGAAGTATGAAAAACAAAAACCCAAACACATAAGTGATTAGAAATGTTTGCTAAGGTTAGAACTTTATATTGCTTTATGAACATTCCTGTGTCACCATATCTCAGTGTGCTTTTCCAAGGGGAAATGGATGACACTGGTTTCCAGGACATGGAAAAGGGCTTTCAAAGAAAGCACAGGAGAGATGTTCTGTCCCAGTCACCTTTCTCTCAGATGGGCAAACATGAAGGAACTTCTAATTTCCTCTGTGAATTATAGATTGAGTCACCTGGTTTGCTCAAGCAAATCACAAAAGCCACTTTATGTTTAATCTGATGCCCTTCTCCACTCAGAACAGATCTGCCCTCCCATCCTGTGCACCATGGGATATCTGAACCCAGACTGTTCTTCATTAAGTTCACAAGTACCTGATATAAGCAGCACTGCTCTCAGGACTCCTTCACACTACAGACAGACTTCTGAAGCTCTACCACTGTTTATACAACATATAAGCCTTTGTTATTTTTTATTTAGTGTTATTAAAATGAATACCTTGATAAATGGGCAGCCAACAGGTAAAGCAGGGTTCACTGTGACAAAACAGACAGAGTATGAAGGAATCTGCTTTTTAAATATGACTTTAATATTACTGCTTGCTAATTGCTTTTAGCTTGCCCTTACCATAAAGGCAAAAGCTGGGGACTCATTGCACATAAGGGTTTGCCCTGTACCTTGTCACCCTGGTCACCCAGTGCTCTAACTGTTCAGGTGATCCTAACACTGCCACGTCAGTCTTGAAACAGCATTATGGAATTCATTAGAGAAACAGTTCCAGACATCACTGACCTCCGACCACCTTAATGAGCACACGTTTCTATATGTGACACAGGTGCCACTGAAAATCTTGTGCTAGTGTGTGTTTTATACTAAATAAATATTAATTGGAGTAGAAATGCATATCTAAGCGTAAGTAGTTGAACTGGAATTCAAGTATATGCTGAATGAATTCAACAAGACATTGGGGTTTTTTTCTTTAAAACAAACAAACAAAACAAAAACACCCCCAATAAAACCAGGTGGGTTTCTTTTTTATTTTCTCCATCTTTCCAAAACAAGTGCTCTGATTTATTGTTCATATTTCAAATTGTCTAGAAATATCTGAGTACCAGCCCTTATGCAAGTGGGGTCTTGCAAAAATTGACACTTTGAATGCTGGTAATAAAGTATTTAAAATTATTGCCCCTTAACTAAAGATGTATTTTCCCATTTAGGCAAAGTCAAATTTCTTACAGAGTTGTATAAGGCACGTCAGCTGCAAAATCTGATTATGAAACTCAGTTATTTCTTAGACTATGAGGTATGTTTTCTCAGTTACAGGTCTTGGTTGACTTACACTCCTACAAAATCAAGGCTAGAGACAACAAAGCAAGCTCAAAATAAAATGAAATCTCAAAAAATGCTTCTCTGAGTATCCTTGTATTTTTCCAGATATGGTAAGTTAAATGTCTGTCTTCAAGCTGCAGGTTTCAAAGCTGATACTACAGTTAGTTTTAAATCCCTAAAAACAGAAGTTTGCTAAGGAAACTTTGACATACCTTGAACAACAGCCTCTTACAACTCCTTCATAATGCAACCTGACTGCTATTGATTTAAAGCTGCTCTATATTCCACTTAGCTCTGCCTCTTCATTTGAGTTTCTTGTATTATCCTCATTAATTAAAACTGGTTTTGTGGTAGTGCAATGACAGCTGCACAGTGCCTTCTGAATATCCAAATCCTGAGCCCTGTTCAGTGCTTGATTTCCATGCCTGCTAATGACCAGGTTATCCTTTAGCATCACTGAATGCTCCTGGGCCAGGAAGGAAGGGGTGACAATAGAGGTTTGTTCAGAGAATGCGAGACTTCCTCTTGTCCCAGACCTCTGCACTCCTGGATGGAACATCAGAGCAAGGTGCTGTAGCATGAAGGGTTTTTGCAGTCAGTGCTCTGCTGCTGAAGTTCAAAAGGTGACAAAGTCCTACACCTGTGTATGTCCTGGATGTTCATTGCCTTGTCCCAATAACGCTGTGCAGCTTCCCAGGTAATATGGACTACCCCTGCTGGAGCATGCTCCCAGTAAACGCTGCTCTCACAGCAGTAACTCCTGTGAGCACTGAGCCACACCGAGCACTGCACACATCATCCCTGAATGCCACACCTAAAACCTCTCCACAGCATGGTAAAAGTCTTGCCAGGGGAGACCCAATGGGAACTGTACAACCTCCCTGTAAGCTCCCGGCGCGAGCCTTTATTCTGTTTTTATGGATGGCATATTATTGCATTTACCAGTGAGCCCTATCACATTTTGCCACACTGGAAAGATGTGAGTCCTAATGATTATTGAGTAAAATGATTTAAAACAGCATTCATTAATAGGAATACAAATTCATTCCATTGCTGCCATGTAACTGTATTTGCTTCACCATACTAATCACACTTCATGTTCTGTGGGGTTTCTCTCCCACCAGAAATGTGGAAGAATAACAGAAGGAACGAGAGGGACAGAAAAGAGTACTAAAGCAATAAACATACTTCAGGGTCATTGAGCCAAATATAATATACAGCTGCCAAAGGATGGGATTCACATTACATTTGATCAATTTTCTTTAATGCAATGAACATTCTGATGTTAGCATTTTAAAATACTTCTATATAACTTTGCTGTGTCAAAATGAATTATTTTAGTTTTTATCAAGGCCTTTCAGTTAATTTATTAATTTTGTTTGAAGGTCAAAATAAAAAAAAAAAAATGTATCTCATACACACCATATGAAGAGTTCCCAGAACAAGGAAAAGCTTGGGTTTATCATGTCATTTTCACAGAATACTAGAGGGGAAAAGGTGGTTGTCATCTTTAGCTACTTAGCTGCCTCTTTTCAACTACCTTGAAATTAGCAGGAAACGAGGATAAATCTTGGCTTTTAGCAAGACTGAGTATCAATTAGTCAACTGTGTCATGAGAAGCTTAATAGGTAAAAATGTACCCTTAGAGCAATAAATAACCCAAATTCCCTAATAATTTCCTGGCGCATTGCCAGAAAGAGAAATGTTATGCTACAGGAATTATTTTTTAAAATGTACAATTTAGTTTCATATTACCATTTCCCTTTAGGGAGCCTGTGGTTAGACGTATTTCCCAATGCACCCATCTTCCCCGTGCTTCAGCTCCCAGCACACAGCACATTCAGACCTGGAGCCAAAAAGCCAAGTTGTGTTCCATGCTGCTGCTTCCTACCCCTCAGAATCACTCTGTCATTTCCTCTGGGACTTGTCTCACAGTAATTCTTTTAAAGTTTGTTTCTTTTACCAGCAGCTAAAGAATTGCAGTGCTGGGGCTCAGGACTGCCCTCCAATGTGCCCAGCACAAGGTCCAGAACCATTTCTAATTCCAGGAAGCTGCAGAATGAGTATAGCTCTGGTGACCCACTTTACATTAGTGTAATCTCCAAGTATACAAAACTAAACTGTCATCCCAAGAAGAATGATCTTCATTTTAAAGCCATTTCTTCTTTTTATTGCAATCTGCTTTTCTAACTTATTAATTTATTTAATGAGAAGGAGAGTGAGAAAGAATAAAATCACTGCAATTACTGGTCTACTACCAAAACATGGGGGGTTTTAAAGACACATTGCTTCAAAAGAAAGCTAGTCTGTATCTGAATGTCAGAGGACTCAGCCTTTAATCCTGAAGTGTGTAGTCCTCACGAGGAAGGCTTAACATTTTCTAGGCAGGTTCTGTGCTAAATATCTCCCCCTACACAGCACATCCCAGGGATGGCATGTGCTGGCTCGTAATATTTTGAACACAAAATCTGTATCACAGAAAATGGTCCATTCTCTGCCCATCTGTAGCCACTGCAGTCCCTCATGAGCTGGTGGATGTGAAGAAAAGCATTGATTAAAGCACGTAGGCAGCAATACAATTTGCCCTACTTTGCTTTGTTTAGCCTCGAAGAACAAATCAATGATGATGTGACCATAACGCAGCAAAACACCCAAGGCAGATGGCAAGATTTAGAGGTAAGAGGCAGGCTTGAAGGGATGGAGAAGAGATAATAGGAAATCATTTATCCTCCAGTAAGACAAAATTTGTAATTATTTCACTAAGGTTCTGATTCATGAAAACATTTAGTGATGGCTGTCTCCCCAAGTGCATTCAGGGTATGCTGAAACAGGGGTTCCTCCTCTGCAGGGAGGCAAGGATCCTTTGTTCACAGTGCAAAGGTGAGCCAATGTACCGGCTTCATGTTCACTGAATTTCTGTTTTGCTAAATTAAGTGGAGTGGTTTGAGTGTCTGCTCTTTTTTTAACTCTGGGAGATAGGATTTGGGGAGGAAAAGGCAAAACAGGCCCAACTTAAACATAAACAGATAGATTTTTATTAACACACACTAAAAGAAGCAAAGGAGAGGGGAAGAGAAAAAGGAAACCTTCAAAACCCTTCTCTTCCCCCCACAAGTGTTCACTTTTCTACAAACAACATAGAGAAAAACCTATGATTTTCAGTCAGTTACACCATTTGAATATAGTCTTTCATCAATTCTTTAGGAGAGGAGTCTCTCTTAATTTACCATGGAATTTTCCCCCATTGACAACAGTGGGGGAACAGTTCTCTTGTAGGTCAGAACTCTCACACAAACAGCTGCCTGGGGAAACTGCCTGCTTCCATGTGGTCTCCTCACATCAGCAGTTTCCCAAGCTGCTTATGGGTTATAGGAACTCAGGCATCTGGGGTGTCACCTTTTAAAGATAAGCAACTTCAAAGGCAAAGGATTCTTCATCTCAAGGAACAGAGATGTCTTCTTACTTCTTTCCCTGGCGCAGGAGCTTCTCATCTCTCTCTCTGTTCAGGCATCTTATGGGACCACAAGGATCACAGATTGTAATGCACTATTACTCAGTCCATCACAAACACCTTTGCTCAAAAACCCACTAATCATCTCCTCAAATGTATATTTTTCCCATGATTTAAAGGATCATCTACCTATAGAGTCCATTTCCATAGATCAATAAGAAAGTCCAGCCAGCAGGCAACTCCATCCTTCCTCTAATTAGTCTTTTACTCACTTTCTCCATCTGACTGGTATGCTGAGTCTTCTCTACGTTCACTCTGTCTTTTTCTCTCTCTCTGGGAAGAGCTAAGTTTTGAGAGTCTCAGTCTGTGTCAGGAAAGAGTTAACATTCTTGCAGATGGGTCACATAATCTCTGCTGGGCGGCAGCATCAGGACTTTCCAAAGCCACAGGATGAGGCAGGAGAACTGAGGCGGGCAGATGTCACATCAGCCCGGCTGGTGGATGCCTCCTGCCCCCAGCCTCGGTCCATGCAGGATAGCCCAGCTAGGAGCTGCTGTCAGAGGCTGCAGGCTCTGCTCCCTCTGGGGAAAGGCCAGGCCCACAGCCCCCCACAGGGGAATGGCAAGGTGTTTTACAGCTGCTAAAACCCACTGGGGCTGGCACGGGGCATGTGCTTATCTCATCGCCTGGCCCCGGAGTCACCGAGAGTCCCGCGCCTCCCTCTCAAAGGAGAGAAAGCTGGGACTGCCTTCTTACCTCCTGTGAGAGCAAAAGGAAGAGCAAGTCCCATTTCTGGCTTTTTAAGACTGTGTGACCCAGAGGTGTATACACCTGCACCCAACTGGCTGTTCTGGTTGTCAGTTCAAAGGAAATCACCGACTGGTCCCCACCATCTGTTCAAATCAACAGAGGCAACGAAAGGAATCAATATCATCTGATCTTTCTGTATATAAAATTGCCAACATATTTTACAAGCCCTGTGACTTCCTAGCGTTAAAATATTTTATACAGTTATAAGATGGTCAACCTTTCAACTATCAGACTGAACAAGGTTCTTCCCACATTCCAAAAAATAATACCATCAGAATCAATGCACTTCAGCAGTGGGAAAAGATTCTCTGTGTAGAACTTTCTGGCCCCTGCTCAGGGGATGTTTTCTGAGCCCCTCTAACCAGCCATCTCAGCCCACTGCAGTCCTTCCCCTCCCACTCTGTGTAAGGCCACACACCAAAGCCAGTGGTGCCACTGCAGGAGAGGAAAAGGAGCCCAGTGTGGATCTGCTGGGACAGTAGCACCCTTCAGAACAGCCAAGGCACCTAGAGGGAGATCACCACAGCCAGTGTGCAGGGAGCAAACAGCAGCACTGCACAGTGCCCAGGGCAGGAGAGCTGCAAGATCCTCAAACAGAAAAGGGGACACTAATGAAAATCTGCCCTGGATGTTCAAAGGTGGTGCTGAAGGATTATTCCCCATCTCCATTAGGAGAGGGTCTCCCTTCCTTTCTTAAGGATGTGGATCCTCTGCAGCAGTTCAAATTCCCAAATGCATCAGCTCTGTAGTCATTGCACAAGTGAGTTCAGAAATCCAAACACGTTCAAAACTGGACCAAAACTGATCAAATTTTTAACTCAGTGTTAAAAGCTGCTATGGCACCAACAACATGTGAGGCCTCAAGGTGTGGCTCTGATGTAGGCAAAGCTCAGGCACAGCGTCCAGGAGGCTGCAATGCCACAATTCAAAGCTCACCCCAGAGGCACAGATGGCACTCAAGGTACTGCTGCACAGAAATGTGTGTGCCTGGCCTGCATTAAATAATCAGAGAACAGACTGCTGACAGTGCTGCATGTGCCATTGCCTTAAATCACCCTCACATTAAAAAACAAGTGGAAAGGAAAATCTGCACTGAAATCCATGAAGAAATTTCCTGCCGTGTGCTCCTTTATGGCAAAGGGAGAGCTGGGCTCCAGATCTGTATGTTAGATATTTTTATTTTATAAAGCTGATCTTTAATTAGTGCAGTAGATTGGCCACAGTGATGGATGCTGGAAAGATGAATAAAGTGTCTCTATTTAAAATATGTTCATACCAAAGAAAGAACAGATGGCTTACTAAACAACTATTACAAAGCACAAGAATTTTCCACAATATACCAATTCTCTTTACTAGTGAAGCTAATAATTTCCTGGGACATTTGTGATCATAGCTGGTTAAAAAGTGGCTAGGCTAAGCATTCATTTCCAGAAACCTGTGGTATCTTTTTACTCAATTCAAAGCTGACTGCAAGAGTAAAGCCTGGAAATACTGTTCTAGAACACTCCTCCAATTCAGTATAACAGCTCTGATAGCAGAGGAGAGAAGGAAGGTGCTTATATCCATCAGGAACAGATGGAGATCACAGTCTTACAGTAAATTCCTTGTGGATGAGCTCTCCAAGGGATTCTTTGAGAATAGAAAATATGGTTATTTCTAGAGACTGTGCATTTCTTGACATAAGCCTCATTCCTAAAAAAATATATTCAGTATATCAGCGAGACCTCAGTTAAGATTTTTCAGGTCTTTATTACCATTTTTGCCACTAAAGTAGCACTCCTGAGGTTCTAGAGACTCAAAATGACATTTTCCTTCTTGCAAAGGGACTAGAAAAAAATAATAAGATTCAAGGAACATGGCATAGAGGTTGTCCCAAAGTGAGGTTCAATGAAATAGTCCATTAAATTCCATGCAGAAACGAAAACACATCTCTAGGAAACAACTACTTATAAAAATATTAATTTCCTTTCTTATCATCTTCCTTTCTTATAATTCTAAATCTGAATAAAGATCCTATGAACTCTGCTGTGTTTTAGAAATAAAAGTATATTCTCACATTATTTTGAGACCTCAACAATGACATCATACACACAGGATATTTTTACTTACAGCTCTCTATTTCCAAATGGATGGAACAACAAGGAATATAAGCTGTACTCCAGTTTCCACCTTCCCAGCTGCCGAAGTTCTAAGGAATTAAAAGATCCCATGGAGACACTAATAATCATCATATATCACTCACAGGTACAAATAATCATCATATATCACTCACAGCTCAATCTAAAAATAACCATTTTTGAGCAGGTGCAATTAAATAAATTATACTAAGCTGATGCTGTAATATAATTCCTATCTTTTAGCTTTTTCTCTGGCAAATCTGTATATGCTTAAAATTCCGTGTTGTATTACTGTCTGCTGCCTATTAAAATAGCAATTATCCTGTCAGAGGGGGCTGCAGGAGGAAGAAGCCTTGGACATGGCAAACTTTTCCTTATCTTGCAAAGGGATGAACCGGTGACCAATAAAATGCTTTGGGAGAAAAAAGACAGACATAGGGGAAACAATAAAAAGCATCATTATAACTGTGGGCATAAATAACTCAATCTCACATTTCACCTCTGACTCAGATAAAGAATTTTGAACTCTGTCTCCTGCACTCCAAGTGAAATCTCTCAGCACTGGCTTCAGTGTAATTCTCTTTTTCTTATAAATTCTTCTGCTAAAGTTGGTTTTGTTTGGCTGACTCTGAGGGGAAAGAGAAAGGTAAACACTCCCTACAGTCCACTAGTGACAGCAGTTGCTTGGGATAGAGGAAGAGAAGTGTTCAATTTCCCATCCCAACAATTATTTCAAGATTTCTACAAAATACAGCAAGGGAAAAAAGTGATAAAAAACCACTTCTTGAGCAGTGTGCTTGTTCTGGACACTGCAGGCCTCAGATAAGCCCTCCCTAACCAGGGAGTCTCCTGATCATAATCCTCCTGCCTGCCCACAGCCCGGGCTCATCCCTGCACTGTCCATGCTGCCAGAGCTTCCTCCTCTGGGGACCACGAAGGACAACTCAAGATTGATGGAACTATTGCATTTAAAGTAGAAAGTTGCCATCACCAAATGAAACTGCATAAAATAATCTACAGCTACTGGAAAATTAGGTACATTTGGATAAGACTTTGAACTCATTCCACAGTCTGGAAAACTCCGTAGAATTCAATAAACTATACTGATTTGCTTCTACATCAATCATATCAATCTCAAACTGATTGATAAGAGAGCTACAGGCTATTTTTCCCCTCTTATCCATAGGGCAGAACCTGCTTTCACAGGTACAGAAAAAATATTCTAATGATTTTGCTGTTGTTTTTCCCATGTGTATAAATTTTAAATACAGGATAAACACTATCATCTATTCTCAAATTATGTCCACGTACTGAATTACAACAGCCATAGACTGTTTGATCTAAACTATTTCTAGAGGTAGGCAGAAAAGAATAATTTTTAAAAATCTGGTTAAATCCCTTGAGAATATGAATTACTGAAACAAAGAAAATAATAAATAGATAATAAAAATTAGAGTCGTCAGCTCAGTTAGGAGACAGTTCTGAATAAGAAAAGGTGAAGATTCAGGACAATTAAAGCAGAACTTTGCCATGCAAACACTTCCTTGCCCTGAGCCTGCTTTACAGGCACCCTGAAAAAGAGAAGGCAACTTTCATTAATTCTGCCAATTTCTACATCCTCTTTTATACACTTCCAGGTCACATCTGTGTTGCACTTCCTTTGTAAATGCAACAAATAAAAGGGAAAATTGCACTGTATTATATAAAACACAGAAAAATACCTAATCCTATTAAATCAAGAAAGGAAGAGAATATGTGGATATTTACAAGAACATATGGATATGTATGTTCATTTTCATTGAACAGGTTTATACATTCATTTTTCACAGGATTCTAAGAAAATTCTGTATCAACAAAAAAGTTCTGGACCACCATTAGTCTCCCTATTTTTTTTTCTTTTTTTTTTAACAAAACCACATAAGAAAACGAAGTAAATCTAATAACAATCTTTCTACAGAAGACAGACTTTTTTTCTGTATCAAAGCTGTGGTCTAGAAATTCATGAGAAAAATGTTTTTCAAGTGAGTTAAAAGCGTAAATGTTAGCAGCTATAAATAGTGTAAAGGAAACCAAATTCTGAGACCCTAAGTGGGATTCTGGGAAGAAGGTTTCCTTTTTCTATTTTTCCCCTTTTCTTCCCAGTTTTACAGATAAACAGAAGTCTTAATAAAAGATTATAAACCTCATCTTTACAACCCTCATCAGACACTGTAAATATTGTCACTTAATCTGTATTTAAGACAAAACCCTGGGAAACAAGAGAATAGAAAAATGAAAAGGAGGAGCTGTCAAAAATATTTTTCTAGGAGAAACTGAACAAGAATAGAAATAAACAACAGAATGACCAAGGTCAAAATAAAATTTGTGGTTCAATGAATGCAATTTTAAGGACCCAGCATAGAGAAGCTCTATTGATACATCCCAGTATCATGCTGAAGAACATCTGGATTTCTCTAGCTGGTGTTGCATGGGAGTTTACTGCATTATATCCCAACATAACATGAAAGTCATAAACAGTCCTTTGGACAACATGGGCTGCAGAGGATTTATTCCAACTATCAAATAACCAGCATCAGTTTTACTGACTGTAGTTGGGTGCAGTTCCTCTAGAAATTTTTCCTCAGAATTACCTTACAAGTTTTCAGCTACAGAGTGGCTGGCATTCAATGCAGTCTAGAAATATCCAACACAATGGAAACATCTCTCATACACGCATTTAGGACTATGCAAGTCCATAAGCTTTAAGAGACGCTTTTTAAAATATGGCCCTACGGCAATATATTCTTTTTCATGGATAATACGTAGAAGAACAAGAAGTTCGTTCTACAGTAACTTAATAGTCTTTGAATTGCTGGTTCGGTTTTTTTCTTTACTGTTTTCTAATTCATTTTGCCCCAAGCACTGGGTAGCAGTATGGCATGTATTTACTGCAGGTATTTCAGCCAACTTTTACTTGAAGTCAACAGAAAACATGGAAATTCAATTTGCTGTTGTAGGCCACAAATAGGCACTGATTAAATTATAATGTCTGCAAACTTTGTAAGTAAATATTGTCATTCAGAAATGTAGGCTTCTGTATAAACATTAACGTTCAAATCTGTTTGATAAAACTGCATTTCTGTCAGTAGTCACAGATATTACAACTCCTGAAGTACATTTGGAAACACCTTCTTTACTCATCTTTGAACACTGAGCAAACTGTACCTGGAACTTGTATCCATTTCCAAGTGCAAGCCAAATACAATCTGCCCCAGCTGGGCAACACTACACATTGCACTGAACTTCCCTGAAGTCACTTTTGAATGGCCTATTTAATTTTTCACATGTGAATTGGCTTTTCTTTTTTGTTTTGTGGTTGTTGTTGTTTAATCTATGAAATGCAGCTATAAGATACCCCCTGTCCATGTGGTTTCCCTGGGATTTTATTCCCAAACTGTGTGGTGTTGCTTGCCCCTGTGCTCAAGCTCCTTCAGTGTTCAAGCCGTGAACACCAAGTGGTAGATCAAGTGATATATCCCACTGGGTATTAAACTCTACTTCCTTTGAAGCCACTGAGAAAAGTCCTTACGGATTTCAGCAGCAGCTATGGTGCTCATCTTCCAATGCTGATGGGCCCCTTCTCTGTGCTCAAAATCATGATGGGTGTGGTTATGTGCCCAACAATGTTTTTGTTATCCAAGCAGGTAAAAAGCCAACAAACACATTGGTACAGACCTTTAGGATAGCCTTGAGCTCTCAGCAACCCTTCTCTCTCACCAGAAGCTCTCCCCAGCATCTCCCTGCTGGTACAGCAGGCACCCCCTGGAAGCTCAGGCTTTCCTGGACACACAGGACACCAGGGCTCAGACACTCCCCAGGTGACCATGAGACTCCACAGCACACTGCCACACCCCCAGCAGCTCAGCAGCACAGCACATGTCCAAAATGCAGTCAGTACTCCTGTGAATGCCATTCATCAGAAATTCAGAAAAGAACAGAACCAAAACAGGACACCGTAAGGCTTTTATTATTGAAAGCTTGTTATAACAGAGAGTATAGCATCTAAAGAGGCATATGGTACAGGATATGGCAGAGACTTGGCTTCAAGATTCCTCTCAGGCTTTGATGTTTAAATGCAGACAAGACAGAATCTGAACAACATTCCTACTTAATCTACTGGAAAACTGTTTTCAGCAAAAATTGCTAATCAACCATAACAGGGTTTGGAAGCAGAATTAGAATCTTAGCAAATGAGAGCCTAAAGGAGAAAAAAAGCCTACGTGTCCAGATTAATAAGATTAGAAAAATAAAAATAAGAGAGGTGTTAGTACAGTAGAACAAAACCCTATTATGCACCATAATTAGATGTCAGCACACATTCTGTCATCTTACATCTTAATTTTAATTTGTGGGGCAAACTGTTTTACATGTTTGAACATTTAAATTGATGCTTTACAGTCTAGTCATGAGCATCAGATCTGAAAATTAACCTCTTCTGACAGGCTATAATTTAGGAGTTGATTCTGCAACCGTAAGTGAAGCATGTTTGGATCCAGCTGCAGTTTGTTGGAAGAGGGCATTTATCAACCTGTCTGCTTTGAAGAGATGTAGGTACAGCTTAGGACAACCAATGCAACAGTGCTCCAAAGTTTCACTCACTCCTTGATCTACTCCACTTCAAATCAGTGGAGTTCAGAAGACAAACAATTATAACTATTTGTGTTTGTAGGGTCAAACTCCATGAGTGCTACATTCACTATAACCTGAGGCTGCTGCTGGTCACTTTCTGCTACTGAAGGGAGAACTGTTCATTCAAAAATTCCAAAATCCTGACTTTCATTCAAATATCCCTATTAAATAAAGTCAGCATATCAACTAACAAAATACTATTGACATTCATCTACTATGCAGAAGATCAAGTTCCAGTGCACCAATACTTTTTCTCTTGAGTGTCAAGAGAATTGATTCTGATTTGTACAAAACATGAGATCCTCTGCCTCATTAGGGGGATTGACTTTTTGCCTTCTATGCACTTTGAGCATGAGAATATAAGAAAAACTCATACAGGAATAGTTGAGACTTCAATTACTCTTTTTAAGTTCTATTTAGAGGAAAAAAAATTCCACCCGTCCCTCCCTGTTACTCCCTATTAAATTTATTCTGTTTTCATTTGAGTATTTCAATCCAATGTCTATGTATTACATAAAAATATACTGTCTACATATAAGAACGGTTCTGTTTTCCAGGTATTACAGAACATTGACGATGCTGATTTATAGCATCACTCAATGAAAAGACACTCTGAGATGATGGTTGAGTGACACTTTATTTTCATACAATGAAGTAAATTCTAGGGTATCACTGGAGACAATTTAAATAGAAGAAAATTATTCCCAAGCACAGAAAAACAGTACAGTGCCATATTGTTTCACCCAACACAGTTATGAGCTTACAAGAAACTTGGGTTTGCCTTTATTCAAGAATTTAAACTGATTTTAAACCAGTTCTGAATTTATGAACAATCATAAAAGATAAAATTATGGGGGTTTGAAAAAGCAAAAAACCAAAAGGCTGCTTAATGCTGAGGATCCTACAACAATATTCATTTGAGAATTTTGCAAAGGCACTGGAATCAGAAACTAGTTTATTCTGGTTAATAAAGAATACACCTGCTAAGTTTTTGATAAAATGCTTTCATAAAACCTTCTATTAATTTTATTAATTTCTTATTTTAATAAATTTGTGGGTTTATTTTATAAAACTAGTCTTTTAATAATGCCCCCATTGTTGTATGTATATTTTCATGTATGTCCATGAAAATACTGATTTGAGACAGTCAGCCCAAGAGTCCTCCTAAAGTCCTCAAAGAGAACAAACAGCAAAAAATGTCTTTGCTATGTATTGCACTAGCTCTGAAGAGTCTGGGTGATTGTGGAAATGTAAGTCCATCTCCAAATAGCCAGGACATGCCAGCTAAGTTTCTCTTCCCAAAGCAATTTATTAGCAATGGAGCATGAGTCAGGATGAGCACAGCTTGACTGATACCTCAAGCTGAGCTTGTAGCACTGGCAAAACAATAACAAGAAGTCCTGAGGTGCTTTACTTGTAAATTAAACAAGTGTATCTCAGAACACTTGTCTGCAACACACATCAAATGCACGCTCGGTTTCAGGTTATTTTATCTTTAATCTTTAAAAAATAATAAGCATTTTCCTTATGGAAAAACTGAAAAAGCAGACAACCGGTCTACAGTGATGGCTTTTGTATTCTATTTCTGTCCACAGAAGAAAACAGCTTCAGTCAAGAGTTAATTATCCTTTCACACATAAAGAATCTGCATTATATGACACCATACTAAATCTCAGAGACAGGTAATTTATAGTGGATGGTAAAAATTGATGATGGCACATGCCCCAGGATGCTGTTTTGTTTCTGAACCTAACTGGAAGCTAGAGCAGTGGGGAGAAAAAAAAATCTAAAAAAGTAAGAATTTAGGAAAAAGAACAGATGACAATAAAGCACATTATATGCACCGAAAAGTTAAAATCTAGATCAGTGTCTGGCTGTACTCTGGAACCTAAAGTTGTTCAGGTTTGGATTTTAATGAACGGGTACATTTCCAGATATAATTTATATTGTTCAAAATGTCCTTTCCAGGTCATCATCACAGAAGTATATTTAACCATAGTCTTTGAGATACAGCTACTCTTAAATAAAAAACTGTTCCAAAAGGAAAAGGAAAAACAACAAAAAAACCCCATAAAACAACAAACCAACCCCCAAACCACAAACAAACAACTCCAAACAAATGAATAAAAGAAACCAAAATCAAACTAACCAAACAAAAATAGCCCAACAAATCAAAACAAATAACCCCAAACACTGGTCTGTGCAGGAGTCTAAGACTATCCAAACCAACTTATTTGAATTATTCCATGAATCCACCATGAATTCAGTCGTGAAAGCAGTTAACCTAGTTTGCAGAACAATGAAGTGTGTGTGTAACTAAAAAGAAATAATATTCCATCCAAATGCTGCAATGTTAAGGGATTCCATCTAAAAGGATTGAGCCACTTTTCCTCTCTCCCTTCTGAGCACCAAGAGGAAGGAGGCCTCCATCCACCCCTCTGGAGAAGGGCAGAATTCCTGGATCTCCTGTTCCCAGTGCACGGCTGTGCTGCAGCTCAGCCGCTCAGGACCGCTCCAGGCACACAAAGATTTCTCACCTCTTGCATCTCAAGCTTTCCCACTCACCTAATGCTGTGCCTGCTCTTTTTAAATTAATTCTGATTCTGCAGCACAGGTAGCAGAGTACGTTTTTAAAAAAGCTGTAACACAAATTTGCCCTGCATATAACAACATTAAGGGAAAACTGCTTTCATCACTTCAGGCCGCCTTCTTTCGTATCATTATGAGAATTATCTTATTATGTTAATGTTTTGCACTGAAGTTCTAATCCATTGAGGATCTCTGGAGTGATACTGAAGGGAACAAACAATTAAATACCAGTTAGAAATGCTTAGGTATCAGGCAGAAATGAGAAGTTCTGCGAGAACAGTCTCAAAAAAATTAACAAATCCATTTATGCTGATTGAAGCAGCAGAAACAAGAGGGTTTTCTCTGGTCTCCCATAAAATAGAACTTTGCTCATTGAGAAATATATCATTGGAAGTAGAGGGGAAAAACACCTTTGAGGATTAAACATTAGAGATTTTGCTCTGCATTTTATAAAATATCTCATCATTTCAGCACTGATTAGACCAACACCATGGAAGTAATAAAGCTCTGAATGAAACAGTGGCACAGTTAGAAATTAAGGATTTTGGGGATTATGTGATTTCTTTTCTTCCATCATTATGTGATTTCTTTTCTTCCATCAGGCTCCTCAAACCAAACCAAACACACACACACAAAAACACATTCAGGGGGAAAATAATTTATTTCCTAGCAGCCTACTCTAGAACTGGAATCTTGTTCAACAATACACAGAAATATTCCTGTTTAAAATAAGATTTTTAAAATATTTTTACCACAGCATTTCAAAGACCTGTGCAGGAGAAAAACTCTGCAGAGCCCCCAGCAGTTTGTTGATTTGTTTAGCTCAAAGCAAAGTAGCAGAACACTTGCCACGAACAGAGTAACAGGGTTCAAAGTCCTGTATACAATATATAAGGAAACTACTTAATTTTGACACCAGCTGTTTTGAACTCCACTAAAATAGCGGGTACATGATTATGAGTTGTTTAATTGAATAAAGACTGGTTTATAGTAGAAAAAGAAATGGCAAATAATTATGCTCATTTAATTCACTTGGGATTCAGCTTGTTTTCTGCTTCCTTGATATTAATGCAAAGAAATCTAATTTGTTCTACATGGCAAGAGCTGTAATTTAGATGCTTATTAATGCACAGTTCTGATAGCAGCTCTCTGAGAAATGTAGTTTTAAAAATGCTTGGTTTTTAACTCCAGGAAGCTGTAAGTGTAACAAAACAATGTGTTTTGCATCCAAGTATAATAAAATTGGGAAAAAAATTTCTCACTACAAGTAGGCAGACTTGAAGACTTCACCAGAACGTGGAAAGAGAGCTTTGGTAACGCCGTGACTTAGAATATACATGTCAATACAATATTTTTTGAATTTTACTGTAAATAATGTTTAACATTAAAAAAAAAATAGAAAATATTGCTCCTAAAATTTCTAACATTTCATAGCATTACACACTCTGGACACAATCAAAACTCTTTGGAAAAATAGTACTAATTGTCTTTGTCCTAATTATTTAAAAGCTATCACATCTGTTCTAACCATGATAATCCTTTCTGACACTGCCTGCATTCTTGTCTCCCAAGGAATACTTCTGTTCCTTATCATTTTTTCTGCTTCATGTGTAGAAGGAGTGTTGCAGGCTTTGTAAGTCTTAGCTGCAGCACAGGTCTGAATACCTAGAGATATAATAAAGACTTCAGAGTAGATGGATAGAATGCTCTCATCATGCTGGCAATTAAGCTGGTGTATTTCTAGAAACTGAAACTAGTTTTTAATGAGTGCTACAAACTTTTAAATTTTGTTTCTCAAACTCCATTCTATTCCAGCTAATTGTCTATTCTGCTAACTGCTAATTAGCTGCAAGTCAATAACTGAAGTTTCTGTCAACAGGATTTGAATTTCAGCTATAAAGAAATGAAAATTCATTTCCACTAGCACACCTTAGAAATTCTTCCAATTAGCTGCCTTTTGTCCTGATTTATTCCTGTGGGATGAATACTTACAGTCCTGAACTTTATTTGTTGCTGCACATATATAACCAGGACTATTTTCCAAAAACCTATTAATGTTTTCTTTTTATAAATCACATCTAATCTATTTCCACTAGGTTGGCTGCCTGTATAATGTTAGGCAATTAGTATCTTGAACATTATTTTGTAATAAAACTTAATTTGCAATAATTAGAATGAAACAAACAAAAAAAGTTATCATTAGATAACTACAAGTATTTTGTTTGGATGGTAAAATATGAAGCCATCTATAAATATTTTCCTCTTCAAAGTAAAGATACATACACTCTCTTCAAAATAATATATATCAAGACAATATATTTTAAAATTGAAATACGATTAAACTTTAAGACACAGTCCAAAACTGCACACAGAATAAAAGCAGTTTCTCTTTTCCTTAATGCAAACATTCAGAAATCTGAGGGCAAAATAAAAAGCTGGTAACAAAAGTCCCTTTTTGGTTAGATCTTGCAATGTCACAAGACATATAAAACAACTAGGAAAATATCTTCTCCTGTAAATATTGGACCCGTTTCCTTCTTCATTTGCTGGCTTTAGCTATGGGTCCTCTGAGAAGCCACTTTTTTATGGAATGGTACGAAAGAAGACAGGATTCACTAAAGTGAGAGCAAGTCTACCAAAAGCATTGTTTTACAGTAGAAAACACTGGAGAAGCATTTTTAGGCTACATTTTGGACATTAGTTTTGCTTTGGGTTCACTGCATTAGATGGGGAGCATTGTGATGCCATGTTAAATACTGCCTTGTACAAGCACAGCTGAACCTGACTCCAAGGTATTTACCACGGTATTTTTATAGATAGAAAATTGTACTAATGCCCACATTTGATCAACAAAGAGATGAACTTCCAGGTGCAACATCATACAGGCTGGAGATTTTGCTGTTCTGTTTGTACACCGGCCTCAGAGGGGACAACAGAAGCATTCACAAACCTGAAGGGAAAGAAAAGGATTATCATGAACTTAGGTTTCCCTCTGATAAATTACATGAGATGCATCTAAAGTATCAAAAGTGGAAGATTTGAAAAGAATACAAACAGCACATGAGACTTCTCTCTTCAGAGAAAAATAAGGAAGTTCACTATGGGGAAAGTCAACTGTGAGCCCTTTATATCAGGTCTCCAAAAATAAATCATGAGCTGCCTTCATCCAGTGCCTTAGTAAGCTCTGATAAATTCCTAAAAGGGCTTCTGGGCATTTTTAGATACTGCATTGAATATTCCCCAACAGCAACTTTCATCTGCCATTGCACTGATTCAGTGCCATTAGAATTGCGTTAAATAGAAGAAGGGGAGAATATTAATTTCAAAATTACTGATGGACACATATCTGGGTAGATCAGAGCTGGGCAATCATCAACCATCTTAAATTTAGCAAGGGCAAGTGCAGAACTCTCCACCTGGGATGAGATAATTCCAATTATAGGTATAAACTGGGGGACACTGCTGGAGAGCAGTGCCATTGTAAAAAATCTGTTGAACAGAAGGCACTAGTGGGCCCTGACACAAAAGGGCTAACCTGTCCTGCACTGCCAGCTTGTCTGGGGACACAACTGCTACACTCTGCACTGCTGCAGCCACACTTCAAGTGCTATGAGCAGTTCGGGGAGCCAAAAAAACTGTATGAGTGTCCAGAGGAGGGCATGACTGAAAAACGAAGACAATGTCTGGATGGCTAATCATACAGAATGTATGTCCATTGTGCATTCTTAAAACATAAAGTACAAAAATATTTACTACCATTCTTCAGCACATGTCACCCTAAGATCTCAACACGCTTTGCTCACATGAAACATTTGCACTGCACTATGTCTATGTGTCTTAGGAAATAAAGGATTATTCTCCTAGAGCTGGGGCAGTCAGTGCTAGACTAAGACTAACTGGTAGGAGCCAGGCAGCTACTTGGGACAAAATACAGCCCAGACTGAAGGAGCAGGCCAGGACAATACACTACAGCAACCAAAAACCTTAGAATTTGTTATTCAGTATCTATCTGTTCTTAGCATAGTTCCTAATATCAGTATGGGTCAGAATTGGACTACTGGATCAGAAACAACCAATTTTCAGGGACAACTGGTCTTTAGACATTGTCCACACACAAGAAGTAAAACTGCACTTTATGGAAGGTGGTGATCCAAAGATTACAATGAGAAACAACCTTTCGATGTGCCACGTTTCTGGTGTCTGGGATTTCAGCTAAAGCCCACGGAGCTGTGGGTAGGACTGAACAGGGCAGGACTTCAGGGTGGGGGAAAGGCAGGCACTGCACACAAGTTGTGTTGTTGGAAGTTTTATCCATGCCTGATAATGCATTAAAGCTCCAAAATGTCAACACACAAAAAGAAAATCACTTCTCTCCCACTGCTTTTAACACTTGGAAATTCCTCCTTTTCATTAATTAAACAAAATTGTTTCTATTGGTATCTTAAACTTCCTCAAAGCCATTTCACCCCTTTTGGGAGCACCAGCAGAACATTACACATCCTAGTGTTGTAACAGAGCCTCAGAAGATGGTCCTGGCTCATTCTGGACTGAAGTCAGTCCAGGCTAAGGACTGCAGATGCATTTTTCCACAAGATTAGCCACCAACATAAGTTTAATTTCCCATGTTTCCTAAGGTACAGAGAAGTGAAGAGTGTGGAAGAGAGGCAAAAAAATTGGTTTAGGCTAACCTGGAACCTTACATTTGTCTTTCCTGTCCCCATGTGTCTTTGAGGAAATCAACAATAACTTCAGTAGTTTTACACTCCTTCTACCACTGAGCCACAAGTTATTACAGCAACCCAATTTCCAGCGACATCCACAAAATGTGATGGACTGTACTTCTAAGGTGAAAAATGTATGAACTGGCTGAGGTCAAAGACACAAAGGAATTTATATTTTAACTGGTTTCTTCCCTTTAAAGGTCTGTTTTCAGATTCCATCCGATTTCAAATATACTACACAGTACAGAAATACAACTGGAAATATCCCTAAACAAATCTTCAGCACCTGGCCATCTACATTGTTAATAACACTTTTAAAATATAAATCATGCTACAACAAACAGTAGCTCCTCCAGGGTTCTCTTCACGACGTTCTCTCACACAGCCCAGCAGGGTTTAATTTATCTCACTCATCTTTTTAAGTTAAATCACAGGTTTGTCAAATGTGCCTCCCAATCAGGGCCTCAGATTACTCATATAATCATATGATTAGTTAGAGCTGGAATGCCAAGATTCTTGGCATTCCAGTGATGACTTGTTTAGGAAATTGATATTGGCATTTTCTGCATCATTTGCTGTTTCTCCAGTGAATTACTTTCCTGTCTTCAATTCTCCCCAAGAAATTTCAACCTTGTGGGAGAATAAAACTAATTATAAAACCTGGCAAATTTAACTTCAGGCACAGAGTCTGAGAATTAATGTACCTATTGATTTGTTAAAATAATAAACTGAAACTCACAGTCTATCACAGAAAAGAGTAAGGTGTTTGAGGTCAAACACTAATTAATCTTTTAAAGGAGGGTATAGGGTTTCTTAAACCATATATAGGTTAACCTAGCAGCTTTCCAAGATGGGATGAGAAGAATAAATATGGAATACACAGGGAAACACTTGGTCATGTTAAACCATATTTTTCTTTACACAGACAGACCTCGCTGTAATAATATAGAGATGATGCAAAGCATTCATTCTTCTCAGGGACAAATGTTAAACTGCCTAGTGCCTAAACAAGCCTTTTTGGTTTTTTTAAGACCATGTTAGCTAACAAAGTTTATTTTAAAGTAGTCTTAATTCTGTAATGTACCTTCCGTGAACTTTTGTCCTCTTCCCCAATCTTTCTTCACTACAGCTGCTGCTATTACATAAGTTAGGAGGAAAAGGTCTGCTTTAGACTTTCAATATCAAAGACAAACCAAATCAATTCTAATTTTACAGGAGATGGAACCACTGATGCAGAAGGTCATTAAATACTGACTGCTTTTCAGTGGCACTGGAGCCCAGAATAAAGGATCTAACAAAATGACAATTACTGAGATTGAGAAGACAAAGAAAAAAGAAAAGTTTCTACTCAGGGGGGGATACTGAATATATTTACAAAATTATTTTTATTAATCCCATATTACTGATTATACCCCCGACTATCTAGGTGCTATCCCAGTGATGCAAAGCCTTACACAATACAGGAATTTATGACCCAAAATTCAAAAGCAAAATTAATCTTTGCTGCCAGCTGTCCTCCACTAGCATCACTATGTACCTGTAGCTTAATTTCAAATTTACAAAAACCCTAACAAACAAACTGATATTTTCATTTCAACCAATTCAGTCATGTTTCTTTCTGGTATCTTCTGCTATGGAATCTTTATCACAAAAACACATTCAAAATATCAAAATTCACGTAAGTTACTATGTCAAATGGAAGCAACAAATGTATTGCATGGATAAAACCCAAAAGAATGCTAAACAAAACAGCAGGAAATCTGAAATTGGCATCTATGGTTTAGGCCTGACACTGTACCACAATCTGCAAAGAATAGCATGTAACAATTTACACATTAATTCTTTCTGCATCATTTGGAAAGCCTTATCAGCATAGCTGCCAGTCCCTTAGTCTTGTTGGGTTCTTCATAATGCCCCTGAATTTTTATTTTCCTGATCAAAACCGCCTAGATATTAGATATTCATCATAATTTTGTCAGACCTAAAAATAGCAGTTTGGTTTACCTTCCCTTTTTTGCTAATTTTCTTTCTCTACCTGTTCTCTTGCCTTTTATCCTTTATTTGCCTTTTCCTTAGCAAGTATCGGGTTTATCCAGACAAGACCATTTTTCACTGAGCCTGTGACCAATGAGGCAGTCAAGAGCATTGACCTAAACAATACAACGTTCATTCAAGTTTGTCAGGTCACAAAATTCCTGATAAGACTTTTTTAGCTGAGCCCATGTTTCTGCAGAAAACAAACAAAAAAGATTATTTTTTCACTTATATTATTGGTTTCCTCTCCTTTTTCCTGCATAAAAGGAGCACATAAAAGAAGTAGGCTTGACTTCAGTAATAGCTCTGGCCCTTCTCAAATAACTGTCTCTATTAACTCTCACTTAGCTAACCATCCCTACAAGGAACATTTTTATTATCTCAAAATAGATTGTGTCAGTTGTTGCTAGAAACAGCAATTCCTTTTTTCTCCTGTATCTTTGGAATTCATTTAAAAGACCTTCAACCATGCACTGCCCTTGGGATTAAAGTGGCCGCTGTACATTTCAAACTGCAAGCTCTGCTTAGGTGGCCAGTGGCATAGGCTACTTGCAAATCTCTTGATCTGTATTTGTACTCAGTTTTTCTCCCTCCAAAACAAAGCTCTTTCTCTAATGCAACATTGTGTAAATTATTTTTCAACATTTACACATTTAAAACAGGTAACCTACTTTATTTTCCTCGAATATTTCACCATATTCCACAGACTGAAAGCAGAAATGGATAGTCGAATATCAAGTTCTTTTACATAAATTCTTTAGCAGGCTCATTAGTCAATACACACATTCCCTTCCAAAGTTCATGGAAATTATTGTGAAGGAACTGATTCTAATTCTAAGATGTGGAACTAATAATAAAGAGTATTATCCAAACTACAGTTGTTAACAGAACTGTAATTAGGATTTTAACAATCAGAGTTACTATCTAAATTTCAACAGCCATCTTTTTATGGTCATGTTAATTAGGAGAACATTATAAAGTAAGCAGTACCATATGCTTTCAGTGAAAAATTATTTCGTGAAGTTATCTTGCCTTCAGTATATTACCCACAATGCTGAAAAGCAGCCTTCCTAAAGTAACTTGCTTGCTATCAAACTTATGTAATATTTTAAGATTTTAAAAACATCACTAAGAATTTTCACAGGCTCAATATTTAATCAGTGTTGAAATTTTGAAAATTATCCCTGTATGAAAATGCAGCCTGCCTCAGTCACTGTGAAGCAGAGCCCTGCCCTGAGCACACTGCTCCCTCCGTTTGGGCGGCTCCGTGTGCATGCTCCCGGGGACTGCCCATACTGCTGCTCGGGCTGGGGACGTGTCCCAGGGCACACATGGGTCACACTCCAGCCCTGCCCTGCCCGGGGTGCCAGGCCTGGCGACAGCCCCTCAGTGCCCACTGGCCCAGCCTGGACACACCTGTGCTGTGACAAAGGCCAGGTAAACGGCAGCCACGGCTCTCTGCTGCCCACAAACCAACCCATTTCCCATCAGGGAAGGTGGCGGGCAGGAGGTACTCTGGATAAACCCACGCTGACTGTGCACAATCACCTCCTCTTCCAGGTGCCCAGAAATTCTGTTGTCAGAGGACCCAGTTGATGATATGACCTGGGACAGACGCTGCAAAGAGTTACCTTCTGCTACCTTGGGACAACAGCATTGAGGCCACACTTTGCCTAGGAGATCATTTAAATCTATACATATTATGTATAATATAAATATAATATAACTGAACATGGCCTGTCTAGCTCTGCAATCAGATTCAAAACTCACAAAGGCTGAAGTACCCTTTTGGATTGAGTGCTTGAGCCATTTGTGAACTACCGAAAGCTGCTACTGTATTAAAGGGACAAGACATCTCTATTACCTGCTACAGCTATATTAAGTGTTTTTGTTAGCTGAATGACAAAATTTTGGTTCTTGTAACTTCAATCAGTGTGACAAGTATATAAAATTTAATTTGACTGTATTATGATAAAGTCCTTTGGAACAGCTAAAAGCAAAATGCAAATCTGTCATCCAAGACAATTAGGAAACATTTCTCTTATTCTAACTATCTATGTGCATTTTGCATAAAAGTCGCACAAAGATCACCTTTCATTCTACAATATCAACATCCATCAAATGACAATATTTTCCATCATCAATAATGAAAACAGAATCCCTGAAATACAATGTTCTGGAAGGATAAATTACTCACTTTGAAAATATATGTCCCTGCTTCACCTCAATGTTTATTTTCTATGAGCACCAAGGGATATTGAGACATTCCTTCAGCAGTGGGAGGACATTATTCCAGTGCAGTATTCTGTTCTGATATTCTCTCTTAAATAATCCAAGATCTATTATCAACATACCTAATCTACAAAGCTTCATCTTCCAGTACATGGACTGCGTTCACTGGGATCAATCCTGGAAGATAACGATGGAGCCTTTCAGAGAACCTTGAAAAGGATTTCACTGTTTTGTGACATCTGTCCTGTCCTGGGCTGTAGTTTAGGATGTATTCTATCACCATCTTCATGCACTGATGAATCCACTTCTTGGAGCAGGGTTTTCCCAGGCCCGCCTCCCTCTGGGGTGCCTTCAGTTAATGGCCCATCAATGCCTTGTGCATGACTCATAGATAACTCCCTCTGGAGCTATCTCTCTTTAATGGGCCATCAAGAACCTCCTGTATGACTCATCATCCCATTGTGAGATGCTCCACCCACAGGGAGGAGCCAAGCATTCCCACCTGGATATAAGCTGGGATTTGGGACAGTACAAATGATTCCCAGACTACTGGAGCTACCAGACCTTTCTACGAGATCACTGCTTCAGGAAGACCACCTTGTCTGGACTGCTTCCATCACCCTGATCAGGTTGTATTTTGACTCGGGCAGTGGGCTTTTTGTATTGTTGCATTTATTTTATTTTATCTTTTTTCCCTTTTCTTCTCATTAAATTGTATTTCTGACTTGGAGCCTCTCCCTCGCTTTGCTTTCAAACCACAACCTGTCCTTAGCTGTGAGAGACTAAGGAACTAACTCAGCCCAGCAGGGAGTCTGAATAGTTTATTTTAAAAATGATTCCAAGGCACAGTATTTCCATACATGGTAATTCTCCCTACGTGACCTATCCCATGTTGCCACGTCAGCAGCATACGTTCTAAATGCCCTTCTTTGGGGCAACCACGTGTTGCTAACTCATGTGGCAGCTTCCAGCACGCTCCTCCCTGCAGGGATCTGCCACCTGACACCTTTACACAATGTCAGGGAGGGACAAGATGCCCCAGGCTGCCGTGTGCCTCTGCACTGCCATGTGCTCCTCTGTGCCACCGTGGGCTTCTGCAGGTGTGTCCCACAGCCCAGCCCCATCCCACCTCCTCGCACTGAGCCAACATCAATTGCGCAAAAAAAAAAAAAAAAAAATATACAAGAGACACACTTATGTTTTTAATGTTTGGTTCAAATAAGGGCCAGCAGCAAGTTTTTAATCAGTGTAGTAAATTTGATTTTTGAAGGCTTATGATTGTGCCCACTTTAAGGTTATGAATATAAAAATATTAATTTTAGTGATTTTAGCTATTTCAACTCAGTAAACCATTCTGCAAACTTACAGTTTTGCTCTCACCTGCAGAGATACAAGCAAAAATGCAAGCCTTTTGTAGCATAAAGCATTTAGCTCAATGCTTTCCTCTGATACAGAATATAAAGAAGCCCAGAGTACTGAAATTATGCTCAGGGTATACAATAACATCAGCTTTTCAGCTTCAAAAAAGGCCTCTGACCTGCCACTTTCAGATCCTGAGAAATTGGCCTAAACATTCTTCTAACCCCATCTATTCAGACCGGCTGCAGGATCAGGGTCACATAGGTACAATTGACAGAAAATAAAAAAAAAAAAAAAGAAAACCTTTATTCCACCAGATACTGCAACAAAAATATGCTACATCTCCTTGAAGGAACTCTGTCAGTTCTGTTATAGAGCTTATTATCAAACAGCCTCAGGAATAAAAGTGGATGTATTTTGTCACACAAAGGACATGGTGTGCAGTGCCTTTTCATGTTTTTCTCATCACAGAAGCCATGCAGATTTATTTATTTATGAACTTGAAAACAGTAAACACATTAGGATCCCAACAAAGTCACTAATAAAATGAAGACATGGGAGTCTACATCTACTTAGAAACATACAAATCAAATACTAACAAATAATTCTAAGAACAATATCTTCATCTCCCACCGTTCTGAACTTCAGAGAATTATTCATATTCTTTTCTGTGTTATAAATTTTACTCTTCCATATCCATTATCATGGAAGTGAAGAATAGGTGTTTTCTCTCTTCAGGCTGAGTTGAAAACAACCTCTCCAACCCACTTTGCGCCTTTTCTCTCTGACTGGTCCTGCTTTGGGGTTGAAGCTTCCTCATTTTAAAAATTTGGTTGTTAAAGCATTCCACAATACACCCACACCACAGTGAAGATTTTATTTTTACGGTTTAACTAACACTCACCAGCAGTTCCTACA
The DNA here is from genome assembly GCF_009819655.1 of Sylvia atricapilla. Lineage (NCBI taxonomy): Eukaryota > Metazoa > Chordata > Aves > Passeriformes > Sylviidae > Sylvia > Sylvia atricapilla. The sequence continues at coordinate 12,963,602 of NC_089149.1, forward strand.
CCAGTGGTCTTTTGGTCTCTAGATGCTTCCAATCACTTATTTTTATAAATTTTCAATACAGTAAACTTAAACATAATTTTCAATTAAAAATAATATAATTATGTAAAGTTCATATTCACATAAGACCACTGGGGAAAAAAAAAAAAACCACACACACACAAAAAAACCCCACAAAAAACCAAAAACAAAACAAAACACCAAACAACAACAACAACAACAAACAAAAACAAACAAAAAAAAAACCACAAAAAAAAAACAGGAAAGATGCTGCCACTGAAAGCAGTATCAAGCTTTTTGCCTGACCTGGAAGTATTTTAAACATACACATTTAATTTGATGTGTGCATGGAAGTATTTTCAGTTCCACAGAATTTCTTTAAAGTTATTATAAAACTTGGAAGCATTTCCAGGTTTCTGCACACACAGGAAAATGTTTATACTCCTCTATCCGTGTTTGGTAGGGGAATTCCTCAAGAACTACAGTTTGGCAAAAATAACAAAACTTCACCCAAAGTATTAATGTTGCCAAAAAAAAAGAAGGGTCTAAACCAAAAAACCTGGGCTGATGCCTTAAACACCAACACCAAACTGATTTTCCAAGTGCTACATAACAAGCCAGCTGGAGAGTCCTTGTGCTCTCTGAACTGAAATATGCAGCATCCACGTCACTAGAAAATCACTGGAGATTCTGACATTTCAAAAACTGCTCTTCTGCATAAACATCCTTTATAAGATTTGCAAGACAGTTATAAACTACTGCTTTTTTCCCTTAGGATTTCTGTTGTGTTTCTAAACTGACAGTACTTACTGTCACTTTAACTTTGTTTACCAATTCCTGCCCCACAGAAGTCTATGCCTGAAGAGATCTACAAGAAATAATTTAAAAAATTTTAACAACCTCTTCACTGATACTTTATATTTGCCAGATGATCCTCATTCATGTACTTTCTACTTTAGAAGTCACATCTGTCCATAACACTTGCTTATTTTTCCTGACATTAAGAGCATATATTTAATTTCCTAGCAGTTTTGACAACGTACAGCCACAACTCCTGTAAAGTCATAACATCAAGTGCATGCAATAAAACATCTTCAAAGGAAACAGCAACACATTATTAAAAGGAATACAAAAATCCAAGCTTACGTATTTGGGGTTTTTTTAAGCAACTAAGCTTTAGAATTTAAAACAGTAAAATGAAGATGCAGAAGAAGGACACAGTAAGTAAATACAAGTTAGGACAACAGGATGCTTTAACTTGAGGCACCTTTCACATCATCTTAAACAAGCTAAGACTCAGCAGCGAAGTACTTCTAAGAGATCATTAAGGATTATGTCAGCATCATGCTACATTTCACTGAAATGCAGCCACCTTTGGGACAAACACAAACATCAATTTAAAGGGTACATCCTCGGCAAAGCAGTTAAAAGAAGTTGCCAAAATTGCAGTGACACAGCAGCAAACTGAGCTTAATTGGCCTACCATGTACTTCCTTGGAAGCCTCAGCACTGATTAAGTGTGATAAATTTGTGTTTACTGTGCAGATTCCTGGGACAGCAGAAATGAACTAAGTGATGGGGTTCAGTTGTGGCTGTGTCATAAACCAGGGGACACGAACAGCTCTGAAACCAGGAAGGACCAAAAGCCCTGAGCACCTCCAGCTCCCAGCGTGCTCCAGGTCCCACCCAATGAGGGGATGATAGTATCATCAGTCATGTTTGGTTTGCCTGGGGAAACCTCCCACCAGGACTTTGGGACAAAATTAATCTGATTGTCTGCATCAGATACCTGAAGCATGTCCAGGGCACAGAGGTATGTGCAGAAATTCTAGGGCTGGAAATAGGTATTGTATGACCCCTGCATTATCACCCTAAAATCAAGCAAAAGCCAAAGGTGGCCCCTGTTACACCATTCTCCTCTGCTAGACTGGGAAACCACCAGCACCCAACTCCTGGCACACCGCCACACTAAATATTTATGTAAAACTTCATTAGCAATTCAAGGAATGCAAATTGTACAACAATTTGTAAATGTTCCTCCCTAATTTTAAAGCACCACGCAGCAGCACTATGAATTATATGAGTAAATCTGTGCTATACCTCAAGGAGAATAGACAATATGTTTACATAATTCTGTTCAGATCAATAAGGCTTTAACAATAACTAAACCCATAAAGACATAAAGAGACTTCAGGGAACCTACTTTTACTATTAAGGAACTGCCTTTGCACCTAATTTAAACACACCACAGACAAACTATTACATTTCTGGGATCCTAATTGTTTTGTTCTATATTTAACATTTGTAATGGCTCTCAGAAGTCCAAAATTAATAACTGTCAACCCATTATTTGGAAAACAACCTAAAGTGTCTAAAATATGTATAATTTGCCCATACAGATGTATTTTCTTTTTTTTAATGAAGTATTTTCTAAACTGCCGCAGGAGCATTTTAACAACATTTATTCTCTGAGATTGACAGTAAAGCATTAAAATCTATAGGATTAAAAATGTATAGAATAATAATAGCTATTACACTGATATCAGCAGTGTACTTTTAGCAGAGAAGTGTATTAAAAGGGGTAGGTTACAAATAAAATAATTACAATTAATAATTGTAATTATTCAGTCGGATATTCCATTAGGACTTCATAAAACACACACACAGCTGAACTAAACCTAAAACTCCATTCTGCATTAACCTTTGTATTTTTCAAGGTGAGTTTTTCCTTACGTTAGTGCTAGAGTTCATTTACAGAACAGGACCCAGAGGAAGATGCTCACCCCCTAAAAACCCCCAAACATTTGCTGCCATACCTGTTGTGCTCAAATTCTCCACAACTTCAGCAACCACAATCATAACTACCATTTTTTGCACATTATAAAAGTAAAAAATCGCCACTAAGTATAGTCTAGAAACTCAGCAGCCTCATATATTATGTTGTTTTGCTTCTTCTCATCCTAAAGATTCCAACTTTTCTTTTTCCCTGGCTCAAATTATCTATTTGCTTACAGCAATCTTTGTGGAGGTGGGTGGAGCCCTGGCTGCTCTGCCCTGGAGGGAGCCAAGCTGAGGAGTCAAGGAAGAATTTCGCAACTTCAGCCAGAGCACCTAAGACAAAGGCAAACATCCTAGCTATGGTGACCTGTCTGGAGACCCACAAGCCCCCTCGGGATTTTATGTAGATCTGTTACAACTGATTAGTTCTGTACCCTTTTCCTCCCACCCTGGTGTCCCATAAAAACCCCTGAGTTTCCTCTGGTCGGGAGAGGTTCCTCGTCCCTGGACCCCTTTCGCTGGTACCATTCCAATAAAGTACCTCCTGCGGAAATTCCATACGAGACCTCTCTCTCTCTCACCACGGCTGGCTAAAAGAGGGGCTATCTCACAAGGGCATAAGCTAAGAGCACTGGGCTGAAATCACTGAAAGCTGAAATCACTGAGCTGAAAAATCACTGCTCTGCCCGATGCTGAGAAGCCCCTCTGGCCAGCTGAGGAGCGCCCTGACCCCCCAAGGAGCAGTTTCTAGCGAGACTTCCTTTGAGGTGGCTGTGGCTCTCTGGGTCCCAAGCGGCGGACCCCATCCACCAGCTGGCATAAATCTTGAGTATGTTTTCCCCTCAGTGCCTTTTATTGAGCTTTACCTCACACTCCAGGTCAGTCACTTCCTCAGTACAGGAAATCTGCTGTTTGTGGCTGCACCTGCAGAGTTCCTGCCACTCCCATCTCACTGGGATGTTCTGCCTACCCGACACCCAGCTCACGGCAGGGAAGCAAAGCAGTTCCTCACCTGCCCCTGGAGAGGTTTTTCTGGCAATCAGTCATTTGATGAGGCACATGCTGAGCTGTTTGTACTCAGGTTTCTTAGGGGAAGTCTTTGGACTTTGAGATATCATCCCTGGAAGTACTGCTGTTGTAGATCTCTCCAGCTGCCAACAGGTAAAAATTTTCTTCCTGTTTTCCTTCCCTACCCTTCTTGCTGCTGTGACTGGAGGAGAGGGAAGTCTCCTCTCTTCCAAGTCCTCCTCCAGCTCGGTGCACAACTGCCCACACAGATGGGATTCTGCCAGGGAACAGCAGCGTCAGCCCAAGGTGATCTCTCCCAGGTTTACTCACGTTTACAGAAGTTTCTGAAGTTCTCCACACATTGTGGATTTTAACCACAAAAAGTTACACACGGGCAGAGCTCGCTCAGCCCATGGCAGAGTTCCCAGCTGGAAGAGGACTCTGCCCTCGGAGATGGTGTTTGGGATCCAGCACCTTGGACACCGCCGATGCAGTTGGGGCAGGGGCACACATCACCATGCCAAACACTGCCCTGTTCCTGACTCTGTGCCTTCTATTTCCTAGGCTAAGGAATCCCCTCAGAAAGGCTGCAAAATTCAATTCTGTGACATTTTTGAAGGATCCTGGGATGGCTTTAACTTCAGCCATGCTACATCGTGATAACAAAACCAATGAGCTACAGTGGTACTGTTTGACTGCAGGTTCCAGAGGGAAACGCTGCACTGGATCTATTTAAATTAACACATACGTTTTTCTGTTCAACACCATGGCCTGCAAAATTCCTAACATTCAAAAAAATCTAGAAGTTGTCAGATTATTCAGAGGATGTAGCAGAGCATGTCTTTTTTTTTATTTATTCTGCATAAACCTCCACACACATAGCAGGCCATCACATTCTAGCAAAAATATCTCAGTACAAACAAGATTGAAACAAATAGTCACAAGGAACATTAAAGAGCAAAGCAGCAAGAGCTTGCTCTTCTAAAGTTATCAGTTTTCATCACTGAAGTGGAGAGATGAGAGACAAGAAGAGGAAATGCCAGATGCAGTCATGCAAACCATGGATCCAGAATGTGAGATGGCAACCAAACACTGCAGTTAGCAGACAGACAAGGAATGCTGACTGAAATATTAAATCTGTGTATTTTCTACTTTTACAATAAATACTTATATTGACTTATGTTTATCAATGCTGGTGGTTACAGGTTTATTCTAAAAAAACCAAAAACCACCACCATCAGCACACGTTTAAGTGTTCTGACTGTGAAATGTATTTTTCTGAACTTCAGTTAAGTGTCGATCAAAGAATGCTTTACACAAGGAGTGTTCATACATGAACTTCTCGGTTTTGAATTTCATCCGTGAAGAAAAACACCAACAAGGTCCAAAGCTGTCAATCAATTCTGCACAAACAGAACAATTACAACATCCCGTGAAGCTAACACATACATTCATTATATACACAAGAATTAGCACAGAGCACTCCAGGGTACCTTCTTTTCTAGAGCAATAGAATTCTTTCAACATGAATTTTGTTACACATTAATAGTATCGCAAGAGAGTCCAAAATTAGGGTCCTGTGAAACCCCAGACAAAATTTCTCATCGTAGATGTAAAAGCTAAATTTTCCAGCATGCACAAAAGACCTCTGGTTCAACATGGTGTGGAAACTCCAGTCTCTCAGCACCCCTATGCAGCTGAATCTCTGCTTCTGTTGTTGCCTAAATCAACATACCAAAATGGTCTGCAAATTGCATTCAAAATTTTATGATCATTTTAAACAGTTCTCCCTCCTCCTTCCATTAAAGATGAAAGTATTTAAAATCTACCACACAGCTCTTCTCCTTAAACCACGTTTAGGATATAACCTAGGGCTGGTGAGATGAAGAAAAGCCTGCAGAAAGTGCTAAGTTATGACACATTTCCCTGCACAGCCATTTAAAGGTTCAAATATAGCTCTTGATCCATTTTAATAACAGCTTTAGGAAACTGAAGTAAAAAAAAACTTGTGCAGCTTTTAAAATTGAACTCTTTCATAACCTAAAAAATATTACCATGAAACAGCTGTGCTGCATTTTCCAAAAACCACTCCTTTTCAACAACCTGAATAAAATCAAAAATAAGAATGAAAAAGAAAATACAGAACCGACACACATTTAATTTCCCTCACTTTTACCCTGTGACTCCCTTTGTAGTTAACACATTACTACTGACTACTTTCAGAATAGAAATTCTCCTGTCCTTAAAATGACTGTGTAATAATTATGTTAAATTTAAAGCTCCCTGAAATACAATGATAGTTTTTCTTCTACATCCATAGTACAGCTAAAATAATACAGCAGGTCTGATTTTCTCCCACATTCTAATGGGGAAACAATCTACTAAGAGAGCAGATTAAAAGAAATGTAGAGGGGAAATGCTGAGGACAAGCAGCTTCTGAGCTTTACCTTGACACAGAGCTGCCAAAGCCTGGGGACTCCCCACACAGCTGAGGTACCCTTGTCCCCAGCTCTGCTGCACTGGGGGCTGCTGGCACAAAAGGGACCAGAGAGCCCCTGGGCACTGTGGTGGGGCCAGTTCTCTACCCACAGCCCATCCAGGGCTGCTGCTCCCCCAGGGGAGAAAAGCGTAGAAGATAAACTCAGCTACAAACCAAGATGCTGCAGAGAAGTCCAGGTTCCTGAGGTTCCTCACAGATTGTGTGACAAGGAAACTCCACCCCAGGCTAGGCCAGGAGCCCTGGCTGTGGGTAATTGGGTGACTGATTGGATAATTGCCATCAGAGGCACTGCCCAGTCACACCTGCAGCACAGCCTGCAAGGCCTCCAGAGCCAGCAGTGTGTGGCACAATTATTGCCACTGCAAACACATGTCCCTTAAAAACAGTCTCAGAAAACAGGTGAGAAGAAATGCTAAGAAAGCAAGTCAATTCAATTAGCAAAAAAATTCTGTTTGCTTCATCTGCTGCACCAGTGCTTTACAACCAAGTCAGAGATGGTTCTTCAGGAAACAGACAATGAACCTGGTTGTCATTTCCAAGTGGGGAGGGGGTTAAAATCTCTTTTTTTCCAATTGAATGGGAACTAAGAATTCAGCATGTACATTTTGCAATATCCATAATTTACACAGCGTGACTGGATAGCATGAAATGGGAGGCCAGGAGCACCTTGTGTCACTGCTATGCACGATGGAAGCCATGCAGGACAGGCCCAGAGCCACCAGCACTGTGCTCACTCTGTCCCCACAACCAGCCTACTGGTGTGTGTGGGCACTCTGCCATGCAACAGCTTCTGAAAAGGTCCCAGGTGCTGTCATGGAAATGTAAGATAACTGATTTGTATTTCTTCTTGGATGAACCAAGCAGAATGGTCCCGTTTGCTTCAGAATTAAACCAGAACTGAAGACATGGCTTCAGCCCTCTGAAACAAAGGGATTTTGCAATAGGGAGGTCAACAGAGTTTGTGAATGTTCAGTTTCTCCAACTCTTAAGTCAGAATGATTTTATATATTGCTACAAATACTTAACAGTTCCCTGGAAGATTAAAGTAATTTCTTACTCCTCAAATATCCATTTGTCACATACCTTTGGTCTACTCTGAAAGGAGCCAAGTGTGCTTTACAGCTTCCAGACTAGAAATACACTGGGATATTTATTTTATTTTTAGAACTGCAGTGAGGAAACATAAATCGAAAAGAAGCCTGAATATTCTAAATAGTCTTCATGGCTTTAGTATTTTTAAATTTTTACACCTCAGTGAAATTTGTTGCATAAGAGGAGAAAACCCCACAAAAGCTACTCACTGCTGGAATCAATTCACATTGTCACAGTAACACTTTGTTAAATGCCACTGAATCAGGTGAGCAGTGGGGGCTATTAAGGGGGGGGTCAGATGGCCAAGGCAGTGCTATTGCTGTACAAATGATCCTCAAGGTACAGGTGTTGTCCTTTGTTCATTTATTCTTCCTGTGTGAGCATAGCTGAATGTCCTGGGCACTGTGGCAGCCACACAGCAGAGATCAGGCCATGCCAATACACTTCACTCATTTAGGACTTTCCAAAGCCCTCTGCTTAAGGGCCTTCTCCCTTCTGCTGTGTTTTGTAGAGGAAAGAAAACAAGTATTGTGGGGCACTATGTGATGGGAGATTTCTCTGTACCTAAAGACTCCTGCCTTTTCATGCACTTACAGCTTAAAATAAACATTCTCATTACTTTTATTTGGTTGAAGCAATCAAACTAATACCGTTAAACTGCAAAAGGGATGTGGGGAGAAAAAACCTCCCATTCTTCAAGTCTGTTTCCAAAAGAGATGGTAGAGATGCTACAAAGTCACTTCAAAAGGTCCAGCCCATCTTTTGTAGCATTTGTTATTTGGATTCATTCCTATGACCAGGTAGAGGAACTTTTCAGTTTGATGCCTGCCAAGCATGGTTTTGGTAGAAACATCACTGTAAACACAAAGGCTGAAATTTCCAAAGCCACACAGACACCTGGACTGAATATTTTAAAGCTACTTATTGTCCCTGAGGGTAAAATTCTTTCAGGATGACAAGAAGATTTTTAATGCAATTCACTGCCTCTGGCTGTGTTACTACTCCTTCAAGTTAAAATGGTGACATTTCATTTAAACCCGTAAGATTTTGTGATTCCTGGCCTACTGTAGTCTTACTAACAATGACTTTTTTTCTGTTGTCTGTTTATAAATCATGACAAGAAACATACCCTAAGATGGCACAAACACTAAAAACCTTTAGTAGTCCTATTTATATTGATTAGGTTAATTGACCTTTTCATCATGCATTAAATGTAATACATATTTCATACTATTATTTCTAGTAAAAAGTTTTAGGAAATGAGATATCTGCGTTTTTAATGACACGAATGTGCATTTCAGTTCTGCCTGTCAGTGCACAATTAATTCAAAAGGGTCTGCTAGAAGACACAAATAATCAAAAGACCAACAAAGAGGTACCTTAAATAAGAGCAGATAACCATAAGTTGGTGAATTGGACTGTGTATTTAGGCAGAAAACTGGACTCCTCTCAGGGCTATATCTTTATAAAAGCAAATATAACTCTGCTACAGATACCTTTGTAGAATAAGCACAGAACGAGGGGGGAAAGATGCTTGGAAATTAATCGCTTCAGGAATTCTAAAAAAATGCTACAGGAAGCAGGAGATGCCTGAGAGGCCTGGATATGGGAACTTCTGTTTTATCATCTGCTGATTCTGCTTGGTTTGTGCCAAGCTGTGCCTCAGCTATGCTCTGTTTTGAAAAAGATGGTGTTTAAGGTGACTTGGCTGTTTGTCACAGGTGCCAGGGAGGGCTTAGTCACTGATGATGTGATTTCCTGTCTTGTTCTCTGGGAAACAGTGATGCAGCCTAGAAATTATGATGATTTTGTGGTTCATCTCAGAGAAGTGGCACAGCCAAAACTTGAGAAAGCATATCTAATCCACTATTCTTAAAATACAGTGCCGTTTGTCAGTGAGGGGTGCAAGCCATGGGGACAGTGTTCTGTAATCTAAGTATCATCATGATATTCTGTTAGAAGGCTTTTTACATGTGAAAAAGGGGAGGGGAAGAGTTGGTCTTATCAGATTTTTGAAACCTTTTCTCATTCCGTCTCCTTGTCACCAAAGCAATTTATTATTGTTATTGCTATTGTTGTTATTTTGAGAAGGGCAGTACTTCAGCCAGTCTCCTGCAGTGTATTTCAAGTGTGTTCACTGGGATGTGGAACATGTTAGAAAACAAGGAATGGCTTATCCTAAAAACCTGTTCCATGTGAAAGATTAAGCAAGTACTAGGGCCAGTTAAAAGCTGCTTCACGAAAACTTCACAAAAACTCCAGCTCCTCTACTACTCCTCTACTACTACACTGAAAACTTCCACTGCATAAAAACAAGAGGGTCTTTATATTCAGAGCCTAACTCATGCTCTACCTGCAGGCATTCCAGCAGCCTGAAAATCTGTCAGGGTGTTAATACCTCTGAAATAGCCTCACTGCTGAAGTTCCAACATTTGCTGTTATTCTTTGCTTTCAGCTAACGTCCTCTTGTAAATATCAGCCTGAAGAAGAGCACAGTAGTGTAATACTCAACGAGATCTATATCAATACAAATAAAAGGAAAGAATACTTCATATCAACAGAAAAAGAAAAGATGGTGGTTTTCACAACTGTAATTAGAATGGTATCAATATTGTATCTCTTTCCTCTATAATTTTCACTTCACCATTTTATTGCATCTTTCTATTTTCTACTTGATTTTTTTTCTTCTAATTAAATTTATTTTCTGTTTTATCTTTCAGCTACATCTATAATTTACAATCTTTCATCCCATAAGCACAATTTCTTTGCCTTTCTCTATTCTCTTCTGGCAGGTTTAGTATTAGAAATCAGAAGAAAAGGGGAAGGCGTATAATGGCAATATCAGGCAGATGATTTATCATTAGGATTATAGCCTAATAGGCCATGTCAAAGCCTGTAAGAAAATTTATGAAACACTGACTATGTTTTAGTGAGCTCCAAATGTTACATTAGAAAAATTATGACAGGTGATAAGTGACAATATGAGTATGGTGATGAAACTAACGGGAAATAGTGTCCTTAAAGGTTGCACACTAAAAACCACAATTCAGACAAAAAATAACCTGAGCTACTTGAGACTCGCAGTCAACAATCAAGTTTTCTTTATTGTTCAGGTTTGTTTTCTTGTTGTTGTTGTTGTTGCTTTGGGGTTTTTTGTTTGTTTGTTTGGGTTTTTTGTTTGTTTGTTGGTTGGGGTTTTTTTGGTTGGTTGGTTGGTTGGGTTTTTTTACTCTGTCCTCTGTATTCAATGCAAACTAGGACAGGAAATGCATACTAGGCAGACTTTAGAGTGAAGTCTCTGAGTGTCTCAAATGATACAGGACACTGCCAGCAGAAGCCTTTCTAAAAGCTGCTCCTGTGAGGAAAAAACTCCTGTAATGCTTCCAACAGAGCTGAACCAGCCAACAGCTCCTGCAATGTCTCCAGCTCCAACAAGTCTCCTGCAATGGATTTTAGGTGGCACACAGAAAACTTTCATCCCTGAATATCATCTTGCATGTGTTTGGCCTCCATCCCTTCACTTTTCTGGTATTTCTTAATAAAGGATTCTCCCTTCAGTAACCCAGCTAAATGAACACTGAATGTATGAACAGCTGGAGAGTTTTTCAGTGGCTCTATTTAAAGATAATTTTGTCTCCACGAAAAGGAGAGGAATAGGGCATACATACAGAGTCACTGCCATCTGCATAAAGCTGCTGTGTTCTGGTTCTTCCTTTCTCCAAAGCACAAACTAATAGCTCTGCCCAAGAAGTTTGATTCTTTACAGGAACCTCTGACAGACTGGAAAGCACCAGGTTAGTAACTGCAGCCCACCTCTCCAGCACCAGACTACAGCAGCTGTGCCCATGGTGATGTTATCAGAGCCCTGGGGGAAGAACCCAGAAGTGTTTCTCTTCCTCCTCCTGCATCACAGGACAGTATTTTCCTGTGGTCACACAGAAATCTCTCACCTAAACAACAAGATGCCAGTGCAGGAGTCCCAAAAGCTGTGAGCACTCCAGTGATGCAACTTATTTCTGGGACTCTAAAATGTCTCCACTCAATAAAAAACAGGCTGATTTGCCCAATTTTTCTAAGGCAATGTAGCTGGTCCTTCTTTCTGCTTTAATTTCAAGTATTGTTATTCTATCAATCTGTGTCCACTGCCCAGCCTTATGTAAAGTGATGAAGTCTAAAACTATGGCAGAACCCATCAATCTTCTCACTTGTATTTTTATAAATTTTTGAATTTAAAATGAATTAAATACTCATATTAATTTAATGATCTCATAAAAAGGAATTTAATACTTTTTCCAAATTAATTAAACCCCACTGAACTCATCAGCTGCCATATAAGCAAGACTACAAAAATTCATAAAAGGAACTGACAGTCCTTGTAAACAATAGCTGTTCCTCATAAGACCACATTAAGCTCTCTATTCCAGCAAATTAAGAAGCATGAAATAATTTTAATGACAAAAGTTAATATTTAAACAGAATCACCATGCCAACATTTTTCTATCAGTGGACTCTCTCACTTAGCTTGTTTCTGTTCTTATAGATTGTCTAGCAAATTAAGGGGGATCCTGACGTTCAAGAAATGTGATATTAAAATATTTGTCTTAGCAGATATGAAGAATGTAGTAAAAAATTCAGTGGCAAACCTAAAAAATAGATGACAAAGAATTAGGTCTCAATAGTTGCTACAATATGGCAATCTAATGATAAAATGAATTATAGATAAATAGAATATATAACAATCACAATCGCTACCATTTATTCTTTAAAAAGGTATTTTAAAACTGGATATTCATTGAACAAACAGATTTGGTGAAGAAAGAACAGCTAAATCAAGCACTAGGACTGGCTGCACAGCATCAAATATTTAAATTTGGTAACATTGTAAAGTATGTCTGCATGGAAATGTTTATATGAATGTACCCACTCTCTGCAGAAAGGTCACTTGGAGAAACAAAAATCTCAGAGAATGTGTGGATCTGCTGAAACTGCTGTGATGTGTAAGCTGCCTGTGGATATGCTGCAGGGCTGACCAAGGCCAAACACCATTGCCATGATCCCCCTGCATCCACACAGAAACCCTATGGCTTATGTCTTTAGCAATTATAAGAAGGACACAAAAAGGAAATCCTTAAACTCAGAAATTTAAAAACTGCACAACTACAGACAAAGCAAATAAGCTTTATTTATTGGAATATAAAAAAATCTATGAAAAACAGTTACTACCATTTTTAAATACTAAGGGCTCACTACACTCTTCCCATGTTATGAATCTTACAGCACTTAATGGTTCTGAAGCACTTCTCATCAGGGAGCTGGTAGTCATCAGAATCTCATTACTCAAACAGGCAGCATCCTGATTGCTATCATCCCCCAATTTACTAAATCAGATATGAACATTCAGCCAACCACTATCATGTAAGTGGGAGCCCTCAGGGGAAAGTAGCCTCACTATTTACTATATACAGAAGAAATGCTGCTCTTTTTTTTCCCTTGTATAAAATATGTAAAGGTTTCTGAGCCAGGGATTTCTAATGCATTATAATTTACAAGCAACTGGGTTGGCTAGCAGCTGTCAGAAAGATTAGACACTTGCATAATCATTATGAAAATCTAATCAACTCCCCGACCAGTTTCAATTAATTTCAGGAAGAGTTAAGAAAAACTGTAAAGGTTAGCCAAAAAAAAAAAATATCTACAGTATAAGACAACATAAAAAATAGAAAATAGAACATTATGAAAGGAAAATTATTTAAGCCTATTCATAGGAATTGCTTGAGCTACAGTTGAGAGGTAATGACATGTCTGAATAAAGCACACCTATTAAAGTCACACTAACAAAGCCTGAGACTGTGATACTTAGCTACAGCCACTGAAAAGGTCAGGAAATATCCTGAATGGGTTCTGAACCTGCATCTGAAAGTTTGTGCCTCAGGGGGGTGGTTTACGGGACTTCTCGTGGCACCAGGAATTCACTGCTGTGGTCCCTCTGCATGCCTTACACTGAGCTCTGTTTCTAAAATGACTCAGTTTCTTACCATGCTGCACTAGATCTTTAATTGCCCAGTGTGTGCCTTCCAGCAGCAGCTCAGTGCAACATCCAGCCAGCCCTCATTGATCACTGCACTGCATTTCTCCTCTGTCAGCCACCAACACTTACACGGGATCTGCCTCTGAGGCAAACATGCCTAAAGTAACACACCACAGAATTCCCAAACTTCTTTTCATCAAATGCAGTAATGCAAATCCCATTCTCCAAAGTCCAGATAAATGTAAGAAAGCCCAGAATTGCCAGGTACTAATTGCCATACTAAGGACAATATCCCTGCTACAGAGCCTATAGTCTTTTGTCTTATTACTCCCCATCTTAAATCCTGCAGGGTAACTGCTCGTGACTCTGGCAGGATCTGTTTGAACCTTGCTCTGTTCCTCACCAAGTCTCAGCGCATACTCAGAAGGAATCATCCTCCTCTTTGAAGCGGAGAGATTTTCAACAACACACAGAAAATTGTTTTGTGTCTTAAAAAGAACTCCTCACCCCTCAACAAGTACCAGTTTTCAAAAGAGCTGATTGAAATGCAAAATGATATGGTAGAGAGAGATCAAAATTTCCATGTATGTGTGGCCAGACATTTCCTGCATCTCCCTGCCCACTGGCTCATTTCCTGAAAAATTCTGCTTCTCAGAGTGGGAGTTGCAAATGCAATCCATTTTGTCATTAAATGATGGACACTTTGGTCATCAGGGCAAGAAATACCTACCTATACTGCAATCTCTGCTCAAATTAAGAGAAAAAATGTAAGAGTAAATCAGAATTCAAGTGGACATATAGATGCCCTGATGTCAGGCTGAGTTCTTTGCTATTGGCAGAAATTCTTGCCTTTACATGGAGCATCATTCTTTATTGCACAAAAAGGAAAGGAAAAAAAGAAAAAAGCTTTGCAGAATAAATGCCAATCATGAATTGACTTGTCAAGCTGAAGTGCTCACATCCAGTGCTATAACCCAGTGCCTCCTTTGGCAGAGAACCATCATTCTACCCCTCAGAAAAAACTCATTCTAAACAACATGTGGAGACCCAGTGGACCAGCAGGCAATACAACACCTTTCAAATAGGATGCCAAAGCTGTTCTCACTCTGCAAGGACTAAAAATAAAGACATTTAAAGATTCTGACACCTGAAAAATAAGCCCAGTGAAGTTGATGTGCTCAGTTACACAGGGCACAAAGAGCACACCACGCCAAAGATTTCTACTGCCAGAAGCCTCTCTCTGAATACTGATAAACTCCAGACTTTTCTCATCTTTAAAGACCACAACAGATTTAACTGACTATACTTGAGAATGATGAAAGCTACCAGAAAACACTGTATCTCCGTCACAGTCAAAAATTTAGGGGTATACCTGGGCTTTCCCTTGCACACAAGCACAGAGCACTCACCAGCCATAGTTTTAGTATTAGGGAATTAACAGTAAAATACCTGTAAGCAAATTATTTACTTTTGGAAAACATAGGCAAAATGCAATGTTCAAGGTTGGTACGGTGTTACTGAATATGCACATTAAGAGATTTTAACTGTTAAGTTAAAGAAACACTGATGTGGCTTTTCTTTCCTATTTACATCTCTATTTGGCTAAGGTATTCTGGGTAGTTTGTCTTCAAAACATGAGCTCTCCAAAAAGACAGATTAACAGCTCCTCTTATAGAATGACAAAACAGGATCAACACAAACAACAAAACAGAAGACAGTTACATTAAAATTAGATCACCCACAAGAGAAAAACAATGTAGATGGAGACATGCACAACATTTTATAAACTTCTAAAACAGAAGAATAGTATCCATCCTAAGGACAATCAATTATATGTTAAAATATCCAGTCTTTCTTAATGCTTTATATTTTTGGCTGTGTGTCATCTGGGAAACTGGAAACAAAACTGAGAGAAGGATGCAGTATTTATATTTTTTCCCATTTCTTGTGATGTACTGACAACATTTTCCATTAAAAAAAAACAAAAAAAAACAAAACCTTGTTAAAACAGTGAGACTTCAAACTGCTATTTCTATCTTGTCATGGAAACTGCATTGCTTGACACCACACTGGATACTCCCTGCCTATGCTTTTAACCCTTTAATAGGTGGATTTCAAATCCTTCATAAAATACCAGAAGCAGGCTGAAAGGAGTAATAAGGAACTATTTACTCCTACTGTATCTCTAAGCAAATATATTTCTAACTCAAACCTTTTCAACACCTGTTTAAAAGTTTCTAATGACAGAAATACCAAAAGCTCCTAACTCCCTAGTATAATGGTTAAATGATTGTTAGCACATCACAAGGTCTCATAAAATCAAAATAATAGCAATGGATCAGAAGTTCTCTTGCTGCAATTTCGAAGTACTATTCTTTGTTCTAGTCCTGGCAAGCAGAGAAGCATATTCCTACTTCCCTCTTATCAACCCTTTCATGCACCTGTAAACTCCTTTGTTCCAGCAGTCCTCTCTTCAAGAGACTAAATAACCCAAATTTCTTCTAAGGTCCCCTCCTTGGGATCTGTGCCCATGCTTCCTACAGTGCAGCATGACTCTGTGTGTGTACACAGGAAAGAGCTTGCTATAAATAATGGGCATAGCAAGAAGACAGGAATCCCTGCGCTTACACACACAAGGGAAAAGTATAATAGCTGTAAAATCCAATTATTAAAAGCAGTCTTTTCAAGTTTTATCTTCTTTTTGAAAATTATTTGAAGAGAGTCAAAAATGAGAAGATTTGATGGTATGACCCAAGCCACATTTAATTCATATAAAGACCCTTTGAACAGCAGCCAAGGGACTTTTTCTTGGTCTAAGGCCATCTAATAACAGGCAAGGATGTGGCCAGGGAAGGTTCAGCCAGTGGAACCCGTGGCCTACACGAGGAGCAGCACAGGCATTTGACAATTTATGATCGTGAAATCAGAGTTAATTTTCAGACACATCCAAGTTAGACAAGAGTTGCATGGTAAGAATGAGCAAAGTTATCCCTGAGATTCAAGTCCAATGGGAATTTCAACAGGAGGATTGCACCTCCAGGTGGTGTTCTGTACACTCCTCTCAACTAAATTCCTGGTAATTAAATGAGACTGATGGAATTAGGAATGCTTGATTGTATTTGTTGTATTTGCTTATCTTTACAAAAAGATTCCAAATATGAGCATGCAGGAATCTGTTTTCTTTGGACACGTTGGTATTTCAGGCAATTGCTACCAAAGAGATGCACAACAAAGGAGAACCTTTCCAATTTCTGGTGAGTGAACAATATCCTGTGAACAATTCATCAGACTCACAGAATTGTTTGTGGGAAGATGGATTCATCAATAAAACCTCGTGAAAACAATAATGTAACAATCCTGATCACAATCCTCTCACCTGCTTTTGACTTCATTACTTTTCCAGTCCCACAAATTCATTTCAGAGACAAGTTTGAAGTAGGACTTGTACGGATTGGTGTTTGCTCATAACTTAAGCAGCTGAGCAATTCCTAATTTATGTAGCTGTTGGAAAAACATATGCTCTGAAAGAACTGTATAAAATTTGGAATTGGGTTTTATTTTCCAATAACAACAAAGTACCATTTTCACAGGTTACCGTAACTGATTATTTTATAACCTGCTCATTTGCAGTTAACTATGAAATCCTTTGAAACCAGCATATTTTTGATTGAACTACAATGCTAAATATTTTAATTCAATGTTTCAGGCCTTTAGACAACAAAACAATCACAAAAGGAAACCTTTATTTAAAACAGAACAGAAAAATTATTTTTGTGTAAGTATGAAGTAGTTGATTGATTAAAGGTATTTTGTTAGGTATGATATAAATCACCCATAGTAGGTCAAACCTGCAGGTTTCTAATTAAACTCAATAACCAAAAAATTATTTCTGCATTACTAAACCACGTCTAGAGTGTATTAATATTAGAGCTATCAGTTCCTATATGGATGCACAGTTATATGCCTTTATTTTGTATTGAGGCACTTAATACTTTTGAGAACTGAAAAAATGGATTTATAATCCCTATTACCTTTTGATATCTCTCCATATGGTTCATGTACAAACACTCAGAGCTATTGATTACTTATGAAAGCATTTATGCAAATGCTTAGAAATATCCTAGAGTTAAGGACCTCAGCTATACATTTCATGAAGATGAATGTGTTCAGTTGTAAATCCATCTGCATTGCTTCACACATTCCATACATAAAGCTAAAATTATGACCCAATAAAGTCAATAAAATTTGCTCTGTCAAATTTACAGCAAGAATGAATACGCACATTTAAACACTAATAACTCCTGGAAGTATTTTAGGCAAATAGGTGTATATAAAGAGCAAATGCAGAGAGTATATTGAGAAAAAAGTTCAATAAGTGAAATTCATTTGATTCTCTGCATGCCTGAGAAGATTAAGATAAGATTATAAGATTATAATAAAGGTACAAAGTTTATTGGCTGTGAGCAAATGTCCCTTTAAGGCAAAAGAGAAAGAAAAGCAGTATGTTTAAAGAATTCTCCTCAGTACCCTTCAGGTACTAAGGAACCTGAACCAACCCCTGAAATGTTCTTTACCCCAGGTAAAGAACTATGAAGATCTCAGTATAAAAGCAAAGAAATCAGCATCTTAAGCTTTGGTATTTTTTAATTCCAGCAAAACGATTCCAGTGTGTTCTGAACATTCATTTATATATCAACATGATTGTTTAAAAAAGAGAGACTAATGAAGTTGAGATACAAAATGTCTGTAATTTCAACTCAGACACTAAAAGATAAAAATATGGTAGAGCAAAACTCTAGGTGTTTAAAGCTTCTCCTCTGTTTTAAGGCTTTCATTATTATCCATTATTTACTTATTTCCAGCAGCACTGGATATCTTCAGGATTCTTATTTAAATTAAGATTGCTAATCATACTGAATTTTGATTAATGTTTTTCAGGGTTTATTCTGCTGATGGTAATTTTCCTACGTTGGCAGCTTGATGGATATGGCCATGCACATTTAAGTAAAATAATTAACTGAACTGATTTTCTTCCACTCTAGAAGCAAGCATGTACATGCTTGCAACCCCCCAAATGTAGCCATAAATGGCAGCATTCCATTTATCAAAAAGATTTGCCACTATGAATTCTAAAATTAAATATTTAGACATCTTCATAGAATGGATTAAATGTCAACACTGTGTCATCTAATACCAGGAAATATCTATTAAAAATACATTTGATGGTAGATATTTTCTCATAATACTAAAAGCTGGAAAACAAAAAATTCTTAGAGTATTGCCAAATTGAAAACCATGCATAATTCAGCACTCAAATTGAATTTTAATCTTTTCATAATGCTTGGGGAAATAATTTATACTTATGAAAACTAAGGGAGATAAAGAACATTACAAACCAAATAAGTGGTTTTATGTTCAGGCAGAAATGATACAATAGCTAATAGAAATAGGCTATTTGAAGCAGTGAGAGGAATAGGAAGCACCCTGGACATTACAGACTCACATCCAAGTTCACATGACTGTTGAAGGAAATTAAAATATTCTGTGTGAGGAACTCAGGGAGCTCCTCATCCTAGAAGGGAACAGTGAAGCCCTTGAAGAGTTTAAACAGAGGAGAAGCAGAAAGCAGCAGCTGCCCATCAGCAGAGGCCGCTGCACTTGGCTCTGATGATACTTAGAGCTTAGAGCCCTCTCTTGGGACAATTCCCCTCCCTGCACTGGGTTATTGCTGCCTCCTCGAGTGCCCGTGGGCACAAACTGCTGCTCTCCAGCAAAATCCTGCTTGTCTTCTGTACCCAAGCACTAAGGGGTTCTCACCTTGAGGGCCAGGAGGGACAGTATTTCCAGCATCACTGCCTTTTGGATTGGTAGGAGGGTCATCACCACCACCACCAAAGCAACTGAGCATCCTTACAGCTGGTGTCAGCACCAAGAGTCCAGCAGAAAGAACCAGCACTGGCATGGCATTCCCAGTGTGAAAACACAGTTTCTTTAGGGATGTAATAGAGATGCTCTTCTCAAATTTGCAGCTACTGATGCCCTAACATGAGTCAAGCTCCCATAGAACCATCCCAGGATACATGTAAAGGACTATTTGACTCTTGAGTAATCCCTCACAGCTGGCTCAATAAGTCTACAAGAAGACATTTGTAAAAGGAAAAAAACCCCAGCAGATTCACTACCCCATCCCCTTCGAAACACTGGGAAAACACCTGCTCTAAACCTTCTTCTCCTGTTCCTCCTCAATTTTCGTAACTTGGAATTTGTTCTCATTCCCTGAGGTAATTTGGTAGTGTAGTCTTGAGCTTATATCCAAAGATTTCCTCAACATGTGGGGTAAATCTTTAGCAGCAGGGAGAACATCTACCCCTTCTGTAAAGTTCAGGTGTCTTTGAGGATCCTGATGTGCAAATGAACTTTTTGTACAAGTTGAGTCTTTGGGAAGAGCTGGGAACTCTGTCCCTGTGTGCCCCAGAGGGCTGAGCTAAGCACTTAAATACTGGTTTGTAGTGAACAATGAACTTCCAAACCAGGAGAACTACTTCATTTACAGTGCCACGCAGTTCCCACTCATCCTGATGCAAATCCCAGCTCAGGCTTCCTTGGATATAGCAGATGGCTGCACACTGAGAATTTCTAATTAGTAATGAGAAAAAAAACAGAGTGGTGGAAAAAAAATTGGTTGTTTCTCTTTTACTGTTATTTTTGCTCATTTTCAGCCACACTGAAGCTCTTGGTCTCCTGGCAGTGATAAAGATTGGCTGGTTTTCTGCAGCAGTTGATTCATTTTCCTTTATCCGTAACTGGATTTTGTTTGATAGTCAATTTTTGAATTCTTCAAGGGCTAGAAGTTATGAAGATAAGGTCCATCAGGAAGGTTGGTCTCTATTTGCTGAGCATAGGAAGAAGGTTATGCATTAGAAATATAGCATTTTTACAGGGGAAACTGGGAAAAAAGCCAAGGAACTGCTGTCAGCATTTCACTGAATGAAATGAAAAGTAGATCCAGGACTTGAGTCATCATTAACAGAGCAGTGGGTTCAAACAGCTCTTTAATATTTAATGCTGTATGTATAATTTTAAATCCATTACACTTTTGATATTTGCAGATCTAACAGTCATTTATTTGCTGCAATAACATGGCCATAATCATGAAATAAAAGATGCAGTGCAATTCAAAGGAAACCAGAGAGAGTGGGAAGGTGGTTGGGAATTTTGGCTCAGATGGAATTCTTGGTTGTTTTTATTTCTCAGTGGCAAGTGGGTGGTCAGTTTTCCCCAAACAGCACGATTTTGTGCCACACACTTCATATACAGACCAAAAATGAACACTGCCATATTTTATCATTATCGAGTTTTCCTCATTAGTGTCTAAAACATGGAGACTGTTTTATTTATTAAGGAATCAATTGCTTCCCCTTTAAAACCAAGAGACTCGTTATTTAAATCAGCCCCAGAAAACTGAGCTATTGCAGCTGTCCACTCTTTCAAGAAATAAGATCTACTAACAAGAATAAATTTTAAAATACACATTTCCTACCCTTGTCTCTGAAAAAAAAAAGGATTCACTGATGTCACCAAATATATCCCATTAAACTTGTCAATTGTATAGTAAATATGAGGCCATTAAATCATTTTCTGACTATCAGAAATACCTTCAAAAGGGCTTTTTAAAACAAAGCTTCTTCCCTGATTAGAAGGGAGAGTAAATGAGAAAAAAATGTTCGGCCAGACCCATGTGTGTCTTGTTGGGCCAGACTCATATTGCCTTCAGTCTTTCAGCAGAGCAGTGCTAAAAGATCATTGTAGATGAAAATCTGACTTATCACTTCAAACAGATAATGTCCATTTTCTTAATAAACCAGAGCTAATCTATTAAATGCACAAATGGCCTCTGGATTGTTCCAATGCCAAGAATAAACAGAGTGTCTTCATGAAAAGCTTTTTATTTTTCCTTTCTGGAAAACATTCAGAAGAAGGAAGCAGCAGAAAGCAGAAACTGCCAATAGGTGCAGCCCTGTCATGAGTAATCCTCTTCAGACATGTGTCATGCAAGTCAAAGGTTCCAATGTCAGTGCTGAGATCATTATTAGATCAGAAATCCTGTGACAATTGCAGTACTGTGTGGTAAGAGAAAGAGAAAAGACAGGAAACAGAGAGACCATAAATACACACGTATTTATTCATGGCACAGCAGAAAAGGCAACACCCATTTAACTTTAAAAGCCTACAAATTAAATTAAAACTCTATTTCCATTGCCTATTATTAAGACCACTTAGACAGAAATAGGCAAAGCTTTTGTGTATCATCTCTTGGACATCTCTGTTGCAAAGTGCACAAATAATGAATAGCTGAGAATTTCTCTGTCCTCTGCAGGAAGGGCTCAGGCCCAGCACATGAAGCCCTGCAGTTTGCATTTTCTTGACCTAATGCACTGATTATCTGGAATAATTTGAGAGACAACAGCACATTAGACTTGTGCCTTTAAGGCCTATTTCAAGTACAGACTGTAATAAACAAAATGGCAAGAAATCTAGAATTAAATGCTGATCAAGTGAGACAATTGGAGAATTTGCAATAAGCCACAAGAGCCAAACAGCTCCCTCTCAGGACTGACCTACATCTTTTGGATGTCCACAGTGAATAAAATGAAACACTTTGAGGGTTTTATGTTGCTAAGAATTTTTCCTGTACTTTGATCAGTTTGGATGGGGCCCTGAAACTGAAGCAAGCGTGCTTTTGGAAAATGGGAGAAGCCACCTTTCCAAACCAAAAGGAAATGGAAGGCAGAAAAGGTTCAGACCAGTGGTGGAATATGAAAGAGGAAGGATGGCATACATTGCAGTCATCAGGGTTGTACAGGAAACATGAACAGCAGCAATTGTATTAATAACAACCATTTATTTACACAGATTCCTCCCTGATGTTGATGGACACCAAATGATGAATGACAATCAACCTGTGCACTTCTTAAGTGACTGCCCAAAATATGTGTCAGACGAAAGAATTAAATTTTGATTTCTGAAGTCCTCTGGGCTCTAATTCCTTCTAAGAACAATTACAGATACATACCGTGGCTCAAAGAAGAGTTTATATGAATTTATGATTCTTAAGTAAGAACAAAATAAACTGAGTGTATTGAAAAACTGGCTGCCAGGTGAGGTGGAAACAGCAGCTACCAGATCCCAGCCTTAGTCAGTTCAGAATCTGCTGACAGCTAATGGAAGAAAGGGAACACTCCTCTCTTTCCCTCCTTTTTTTCCGTTGTTTCCATTGTCATCAGCAAAAGAGCACATAGTGGTTTAAGTGCAGAACACTGAAATATTAATTCCTATGCCCTAGTTTTGTGCTCTGTGCACCCTCCTGAAGTGTAGCAAGTTACTTTTTTTTGGTTGCCTGATAAAAAATTGATTAGTTTTGACCAGTGCAAACCTCCTAAAAGGCCTGACATTACTCAAGTGGCAACTAAAAAGCCAGCACAATGAGAGCAGCTTTGGTGCACTTAGAAAGCAGAAAAGCACAGTGCAATATCCCAAACCCAGTAGAGTTTTCAATAAATCATAGGGAAAGATAGCAGTTCCTTCTTCATACGCAAAATAATATTGAGTTAGAACATTTCTGGAGATGAAGACAAACTCAGAATAAATATTACGACTGTAGCTATCATGGAACTACCTGAAATGCTCAGCATGTCTCTCTTTCTGTGTATTCAGGCTTCTGTTTCCTAGAGTTTATCTACTGACTTATTAATCTCAAAAATAAATTATAAGCCGGCATCAGTATGGATTATTTCAGCACCTTAAATTACTTCCCATTAGTTTTAGGAAACAAACTCAGCTTTTTTCTTCATTCAAAGCTGAATTTTCCTTTTTGAAATCTACATTAACTTCTCTTCTGATGTTGGATTTTTACATCTTTATCATAGGAACAGAGTTCAAAAATCTCCCATTTTCATAATAAAAGTATCCCAGAATGAACTAATATTGGATGTATTCATGTATGATTTAAACTTGCAACTTGAACATAAGTTGGTTCTTCTCCTACAACTAAAAGTCAGGTTCAAGGCAAGTGTAGCAATTAACTTCATATTCAGTACAGCAATTTCAAAAACTCATAGGAAGTTGTATGTTATTTTAAACTATGTTATTTAAGAAAAGCATTTGTACTTCAGTCTCTTATTCTGGGTCACAGACCAATTCATACAGAAATTGCACTGTGGGTAAAATGTTACTGAAACTTCAGATGAAGTTTAATGACAATGCAAATGTAAGCTGCACCATGGTAGTGTTCTCCTTCCAGAAAGTGCTTCCCAAAAATTCCAAAATGGGCCCAGCCTGTGGCTTGCCTCACCTGTTTATCTCATGCCTCTCTTCCAGTGTTATTTCAAACCTTAGCAAATCTTCATGTGCTGAGGCAGCTTAAGACACGGCAAAAGAATTAACATGTTTTAGGATGGTCTGTAACTTTATGACTTAAGGCTTTTTTTAATACATTTAAATACATTAAATACATTTTTGGAGTTATTTAATTTTGGAGTTTTTTACTCCAAAAATTCTCTTGATGTTCTGAGAAGCTGTCGAGGGTTATTTATTTTTCACCTCTGAGGCAGTCAGGCCACCACCTCTCCACCTGCAGTCACAGCATTGGGACAGACACACGTGGAAGTGTTTGTCCCCAGGTGTCCATTCCCTCCTCTATGAAGACAACATGATATTGAAATAAAACATTTAAAACAAATTAGCACAAGGGGGATCATCTCTACATACAGTTCTGCTCAACAAAGCCACAGTCATTGGCAAGAAAAGTTCTAACCAAATTGACTTTTCCCTGTAGGTAAAACCACACCAAGCAAATTAATTATGTGGGGACTGGAGAAAGCTGTGATTCGTTTGCTGTACTTTCACGTGCAGAATAAAAAGCACTTTGCAGTAAACAGTAGGCAGGGCCAGCTACTTCAATCTTACAGATTAAAGCAAAGCACTGTTTTGTTTCCAGGCCCACACCCAGCAGCCCCTGGCTCCTGCAGTGCCACTGATAATCTGCCGTATGTGGCACATCCTACAGCAGCACCCGCAGAGAGATGGACTGCAATCAACCCCGGTGTGTTTTGTAAAGGGCACTGGAAAACTGACAGATGGCAACAGCTGGGGCAAATTTCATTCAAGGAAGCGCTTTTTAATCAAAAATTTTCTACAAAGCGTATGGGATTTTTCATTGCACATGATTTCTCTTTCATTGCACATGATTTCTCTTTCATTGCACATGATTGTCACTGCCTTCCATGCTGCTGGGCTAGCAGGCAGCTCCCTCACAGGAGCCAGCTCCCACACACAAGGACAGCGCCAAGGCAGAAATGGGCATACATTAATTTGTGCTGACGGAGCTGCAGAATTTTGCCCTTTGCTCTGTCCAGTTTTAGTGAAGTGCTGCAGAGGTGAAGCCCTGGGAGAAGAGGCCATGCAGAAACACCGCTCCCAGCCCCAGGGAAGCTGCCACTGGGGATGCAGAAGCTTTGCTTTCCTAAATAATGTATTCTAGTCCATAAGTATGTAAAAGCTGGTGTTAAATTGCTGTCATCCTTTCAAATCTAGCATGCCTATTAATTACAGTGTTATATTGAATTTAATTTCTGTACTCTGGATTCCACACCACATACAACACTGGCTGTTCCTACCTTTGTTCATGACTTTTTTCATTAACACACCTGGAAACTCTCCAAGGCAGGCAGCAGTAAGGAGCAGAAGCCTTGTCAGAAATAACCACTAAATCTGTCACAGGCACTAACAAATCAATCAAGTACCAATGAGCCTTTCACAAATTTTTTGAGCAGCCGGTTAAAAAGAGACCCACCTGACTTGAAAACTTTTCAACAACAACAAAGCACACTAGGCCTGACGTTGTGGCTATTATATCCACTGCCACAGAATCACAGTTACTTAAATTCCTTTGTCATGTGACAGGAGTAAGTTAATTTTAAATGTTTGAACTAAATCTAAATGCAATTAATTAAATAATTTTAAAGGAAACTAGTTAAATTAAAATACAGGTTCTTATGGAGATGAATTCCTGTAACAGGTTGGCAATTGCTCTCACTTGTTAATCCAAATTATTTTTCTGTTCTTTAAACTTTATATAAAGGGCAAGTAAGTTAGAGCACATCATGATTTTTAAAAAAAACAAGAAAAAAATCAGCAATTTAAAAATTACATTTTAAAAGGTAAGGTAGGTTAGGCAGTGGTAATTGCACACAAACTAACTGAAATCACAGTCAATGAAGTATCTAAAAACCAACGACTTCCAAGAACTAGTTCTTTTTCTCTCAATCTTTGTCTAATTTTCTAAACTTCACAACAGACACAGTGCTGTAAGTGAGGGAAACTGGCCTATGATGTAAAATAGTTTATTATAAACACAGTTTAAGGCAAATGTTTGTGTGGATAGAACATGCACATGCTGGTTAATTGTATCCAAAAGCTGCTCTTACACCAGAGAAGTTTTACAACACTGTGCATCATAAATGCCTATAACACATCTATCTATATCCATACCTCCCAATATTTTGTCTATTCACACCCTGGATTTTCTTCAGGCTCAGGGTCGTGGAAGGGGAAGACAAACAAATCAGTGAAATCCTTGAGACTGACACGACACTGGGGGAAGCAGAGAGCAAGAATCCCAGAGTGGGACCGTGCAGCCCTCCAGGGAAAGGCGCATGGTACCCAGGAGATGACTGGAGCTGTGTGGATGGGATTGGGTACCCGTTTTCCATCACTTCATCAGCCCAGCATGTTTAATTAACCTGGCCTAGGCCAATTAGCTGGGCAGCTCCACTGTTGGCCACCAGAGCAGGAGCACAGTCTCTGTCAAGCCTGGGGGTGCCGGAGTGTGTGACACTGCAAAAACCTAACACAAAGGATATATTATTTTCTCAAAATGTTCTGAACTCTACTATGTTTATGTTCACACCCTCACCCATCATGGAGGCAACAAACCAAAACAATATTGCTGCCACTGTCCTTTCTACACCGCCTTTGAGTCCGAGAAACAAGAGTCACCCTGACATCAGACAACACTTAGAACAACATAAAGACTTGGTCCATTTAATACAGAAGCATTGGCCTTCATTTATAAATGGAGAGGTTGTTCTCAAATTATGGAACAAAACTGCCACTTGCCAGTCTGGTGTCACTGTTACATCCCCTCTGAACACACAGAGTTATGGAACAGAACACTGCTGAGAACAGCAAATCCTCCTTGTGCTGGGGCTGCACTCAGAGACACTCCGTGCTCCACAGTCACTGAGATAAAGCAGTTGGGAGAGGTGTCTGTTATAATCTAAACACACAGAAAAAAGGACAGTGGAGGAAACCACAGGCCAGGAGAACAAATTGGTTTGATCCATTTCCCATAGCCAGAAACAGGAGAATTGAGTAGAAAATCAATGACCTAAACCACCTGTCCAGTGGTTGAATTTTTTATATTCCCTTCCCGCTTCAGAAGTAGCATCATATGCATTTTTTAGGCAACCCTAGCAAGCAAAGGGATAAACAGCACCTTCAGGCAATTGGGAGCGTTTGTTCTTGTCCAAAAAATAAAATGTTTTCAGCTGAGTGGAAAGAAGCAGGTTTAAAGAAACGTGGAGGTTCTTATCTATTCTTTCCACAATAGAATTGTTGGCCAATAAGCACGAGGAGCTCTAAAGAATAAATAATTACTTATTCAGGCTGTTCTTTTAAAATGTTTTTAATATTAGAAACCTTTACAAGCAAGTGACATGTCCCTGCTGCTTTACACTAACTCAAGTGACTCTGTTCTGAGGAACACATTTTAAAGCCTTTTGATTTTATTTTTAAAAGTCAGCTGGAATCCTGCAACACCAATTTTGTTGTATTAGACTTTTAAGTGGCAATATTCCAATTGCACTTGTTGCATTACTCACACTTCCTGGTATTAGAAATAATTTTTCTAAGTCTTCATAAAGAATGCTGCATGCTTTTACAAGCAGTCCTTTTGATTTTCATTGTCATTCATGTAAGGACAATACAGGGACTCACACATGGAATGAAATATTTAAATAAAGGAGAGAGATGTAATTGAATTAATGGGTGAACCACAGATGGAATGAAAGTGTGAAGAAAGATATTAGAGAAGAATTTACATTATTTGACTCAGTTATTTCTTCCTTCGAGGCCTCACACTGGTCCTACAGCCCTCTCTCTGAGGGTCCCTCCTGTTATGGCAGCACTGGAAGTAAACATGGGTGCAGATTTTGGATCCTCAGGTTCACACACACTGGAGAGCAGAAGCAAGCAGCTCAAGTTTACTTCTTCTTGGATATCAAATAATGAAGAGAATCAAACTACACAGCAAGAGAAAAATGTCCTGGGATACCATTCTTGTTTGCTTCAACTGACTCCCTCTAATCTTCATGGCTCGGAGTTATGCTTGCTAGCACAGTCTTTAAAGTAAGTTCATTTATATCAATACATGGTAGAAAACATTTGTTTCTACCTGAAATTGTAAAAACCTAAGAAGTTTTCATTTCCACTGCAATCTTAATGGTGAGGGATAACTAGGGCAGTTTTACATTTTTCAGCTGCTCTCACCTATTTAATACATGAGCCTGTTCAGACTTCAGGTAATCTTCCATGTGTCACTCAAACCATAAGAAGAGAACTATTCCTCATCTTTTTTACCAAACAGATGAGTTTTCTATGCTGTCCATCCTGTGACTTTTAGAATTTGAAATCCTTGAGGAACCATTTCTGATTTTAGGGAATGTCTAAAAAGTGTAGAAACCACACTCAATAGCAAAAATTACATCTCAAAAGCAAGTTAGTCTTAATCCACACTAAAATGTTTCATTGCAGAAAAAAAGTTCTTAAAATAGTAGCTCAACAAATAAATTACTTTCTGCAGCTTTTAAAACATGTTGTTGAAAATAAAAAGGCAATGACTATATTTCATTGAAATAAATGACTTCACATTTCAGCTGCAAAATCAGGCACATTGTTCACAGGCATATTTTTAATTATAAGCAATGGCTCTCATACAGCAAGGCTTCATTATTTTCAAAGGCGTGTGACAAAAAAAATCTACATCCATCCCCAAAGCATAAGAGCAGCAACAAATTTTTGGACCTATAGGCTTAGCAATCTCAGTACTCCCTACTCAGGTTTCTCTCTTGTGTTCTGAATAGCCCAAAAGTTTAACAACTCTCACTATTCTCCTGGCACCTTCAGTGATAACCTGTTTTAACTAAACAATTTTTTACTTAAATGGTTATGTAGTACACTTCAGGATTATAAAATGCTGGATTCTGTCCCTGTCCTATCATGTAGGGCTGCAATCCACTGTAATATCTTGCCCTATTTTTCAAAGATCAAGTCTTGTACATAAAGAAAATTACTCAAAAAATGGTTAAAAAGTATCTCAAATAGCTATTTTTTGGTAAGAAGTTTTAAAAGTCCAAGTGGCTATCATCAGACTGGATTTACTTGATTATTTTCCTTGTTTCTTTCTAGCTTCAAGTAATTTAGCATATTGAGGTGTAATGAAATATCTCAATGTTCCCATTCATTACTGGTTTTATCTGTCAGGAGGAACTTGCATTCACTCCCATGCACATAATTCTCATTTTCTCCCTAGCCCCTTCCTTCTGCACTGAAGACCCTTCAGCAGCCACTAAAAGCTCCATCAGAACAGCCCAAACCCTTGAACCTTTAGTCTTCTTTGGACACACCGATGTCACCTGCTATTACTTCACAGCTGCAAAAATGACTAAGAAAGGCAATCACAGAAAATAACCAAACCCCAAAGCCCTCAGATCCCTCATCTCTGAGCTTCAGGGACTGACAGAGGTCACTGTGAGAGTGATTGGTTTTTTGGTGCATTCTAAATCTGAAATCTGAGCATGTTTATCACTCTTTAACTTTACTGGATGATGAGCAGCATCCCTTAAGTCAAAAATAGCATCCCCAGAATTAAC
Organism: Sylvia atricapilla; assembly: GCF_009819655.1. Classification (NCBI taxonomy): domain Eukaryota; kingdom Metazoa; phylum Chordata; class Aves; order Passeriformes; family Sylviidae; genus Sylvia; species Sylvia atricapilla. The sequence continues at coordinate 12,992,994 of NC_089149.1, forward strand.
TATGCTATTACTGATCTTTTATCTTAGATTAGGATCACTGTGAAGAGATTGGTTTTTTGCCTTTGAAGGCTAAAGTATTAACTAATTAAGCTGCAGTAATAAAAGTAAGCTTCAAAGCTAGAAATTAAAAATCATGAAAAAATTGTTATAAACAACTGTAACACTCCATGGCTTCGCCTACACTTCATATTTTTTGATCATGCCTCATTCTCACAGAGAAATATTTAACACCAATGAATTCTGGGCATCCTGAAACGACTGGTGTTCTAAGTCTGGCTGACAATGAGTAGAAACAATAATATTCAGAATGACAATTTTAAAATAAGTTCTGTACTTTTAATGTTGTACCAAAATGAAAATTGCTGTTATTAATGCCACTGCTTATCATACAAACAACAAGCAAAGAGGCTGGACAGCTTCACTGAAGCTTTGTCTGAATCACAGAAATGGGATTTTGTGTTCAGCCCCTGGGTCCAAGTGGGCTGACAAGGGCTGGATTTGCTGTGGTGCAGCTGAGAATACACATTCCTCTGAACTGCTAAAATAGCAAAGAAGATTTGGAGAGTTTGTGGTTGCAGTTTGTAGGTTGAGTGGAATATTCAGGCATCCTTTCTGACTGGTTTATTGTCTCCTTATTCTTACAGTGCTTTTAGCACAGGCAAAATACAGTCAGAGACTAGGACTCCATCTGCCCAGGAGATGTGAACTGGAAGTGCTTCTGAGACACAGAGTATTTGTCTAGGGGGAGCCAGACCTCTGATCTTGCTAAGAAAGGCTCTCTAAAAATCTATCAAGAGAATAAAAGTAGCTAAAGATGTAATGGCCCCAGCTCACACTGGTACAATTACCCAGCTCAGCCTCGCTGGGACACAAGGCACTCAAGGGTGACTTTATCAGCCCAGAAATGGGGGCACAGTGACCAGCTTGGCTCTTCTCCTCCAGGGTGGGAAGGGATATCCATCACCTCAGTGCCCTGAATGTTACCTGCTGATTTTCTGCTTCAGAAGACACCATGAACAGCAAAAAGCCCCTCCACACCAGGCTGTTTAAGACACTCACAGTGATTTTAGGGAGTAACATAAAAGGCTTCTGCACAAAAAGGGTGAGAATAATCTGCCCTGCCTTGTGGATAGGACTGAAACTAATGGGCTAAAATCACTGTACAGAAAGTTCAGACCAAGCTTCATGAAAAACCAAGAGCAGGTGAAGCGTGCAATAGATCACCAAGGGAAGCTGTTGCATCTCTGCCACCTCAGATCTGTAAGACCAGGACAGAAAACTATTTCTCCTGCCTTGGGCAGGAGGATGGATTGACAACATCCTCAAGTTTCTTTTCAGATCTATTTTTGCACAGTATTGCTGATGAAACGTAGTTGCTGTCATTGGAATGCGCATGTCTCTTCCAAAAGCCTTCCATAACCTCACAGCATTTTCTGAGGGACAGAGTCCTGACAAACTGATCCAGTAGATCCCACCTTGTTTCTGGCCAAACTACCCCCAAGCCTGAAAGTCAAATCCTTGAAGTGGTTACCAGCCCCCACACCAGAAAGGGAGCAGGCTGTTGCATGGCTGACTGTGCCAGTTGGTGTAAATTGAATTAAAAGTTACATTCCTTCTTTTGGGTACATTTTTTTTTTATCAGATTTTTTTTTTATTTTTATCAGATTTTTTAAAATAGAGATTGCTCCCATGGATGCCCCTAAATGAGCTAAATCCACTTTGCACCTATACACCTAAACCTTGCACAATTTCTTTGTGGGTTTTGTAGGAGTTTATTTTTTGAGGGGTATTTTTTGGCCAAGGGGAGGGGAGGGGAGGATGGTCAGGGAATGTCTCTGATACCCTACAAAAGGCTCTAGGAGGCCATGGTGAGTTTAGTTATTTTAAAGGTCAGTTATATTTCAACACCAGTCTGTGAAAATCTTTTTTGGGCCAAAACTTGAAAAACTGAAATGTGGAAAACTGCTGATCCTGAACCTTCTCCCACTTACAAGATTATACTGGTATTTTCAAGCTTTCCTTTAAAACTAGGAGACAAAAATATAATTGCATAAAGGAGAGAAAGTGAGTTATGCTTGCACCATGATAATTTTTAGAACCAGGACTTTACATATACTTCAATTATTCAAAATAAATTCACTAGATAAAGAGACACCAAAAGCCATTCATTGCACTCTTATGAAAGTCTTCATGCTCCAGTTATGAGAAATGCTGATCACATTTGACAACCAGCATTTTCACAGGCACATTTAGTGCAGTTAGTCTCCCCTTAGTCCTTCCTGGAAACACACCTGTTGGGAAGGTAACTGCACAGAAGACTCTTTTTTCTCCTGTCATCACCCTTGACATTAAACATTAGATAGAGGTGAAAAAAAGTGCAGATTACAGTAATTTTTTCCTATGACCACTCAGGTTTGACATGTACTATAATGTGTGCACTCCTAGAAGGGGCTGACAGACTCCCCTTAGTAGCTATGGTGATAAAAAAAGGCAGAGGTATCAGAAAAATGTTAGAAGTTTCCATAACTGAAGGCTAAAACACCATTTGCAGCTTGGAGTAGGCCTGTGCCACAACATCTAAACTAAAAAAAATGAAATCATGGGAATGGGTACAGGAAACACATCAAAGCACTAAGGGCAACTAAGAATCACTGAATAGCAAATGCCTCTTAACAGCTTAGTTCTGCTCAGTAACAAAGCAGTGACCTGGTGAAAAATTAGTTGCCCAGGTGATAAATACGAAATGCATGAACTACCTGTGCACTGGGAAAGCAGCAAGGAGCAAACACGAGAACTAAGTTAAGCACCTGTCCAAATGAACTACACCGACATCAGCAACATATCAATGTGGAATAAGTCAGTAGATAAATAAATGTTAAATATTTATTAAATAAATAGGTGTTTCGCCTACCATTACCTGTCACAGTGATAAATGCTGTAAATTCCCTTAAACCTGTCACTGCTGGAAGATGAGCATTTCAAATGGAAGGCATTAAGAGAGGCAGGAAGATTTCACAGTTCATGTAACACTCAGCCATGTCTCTGTACAGCTGTGCCCCTGGAACATCAGCCTGGAGGGACCTGACACTGCCTTCAGTTCTGGTCCTGTAGGACTTCTGCCCATCTGCAGTGAATGGGTACATGGCAGCTGGGTGGTTGTCTTTTTTGTTTGGTTTGAGATTTGGGGTTTGTTTTGGTTTGTTGGAGGAGCTCTTCTGTCCACAGGCTTTGTGGGTGGGTTTTTAAAGCCAAATGCACACTGGTACTGCTGAAAAAAAAAGTTTATTTCTATAAGGTAATGCAAATCCTGGCAGAAGAGCCAACAATCTGCCTGTAAACTATTGGAGGGGTTGTTGCAGAGGAAGAAATCACAGAAATTTAGCCTTCATACAGCTTGTTCAAGGAGATCTCAGCAGACATTTCAGCATAGATCAGAAACTGCCCTGGTATATTCTTGAATCTGGGCCCATTAAAAAAACAACCAATCAACCAAACATGGAGAACTGTCCAAGTACTGGAATTTTTTTTCTTCTCAAATACCTGCATAAAATATGGAACATATTAACAGGCTGATGATAATATCAGTCTGATGAACTGTTGATGCTCTGATTCTCTGTTACAATTGAAGACTGATACATTATACAACTGAAATTTCCACATTTTAACAAAATATTGCCATAAAGATATTCCACATTACCACACTATTGAATGTACAGCTACTGGATATTGGTAATGTTGTACTTGTATGTTTCAGTTTTCTCCTGCTAAATACACAATGCAAATTGAATTTTCCATAAAAACCTTTAATAAATTAATCATATTATGAAACCAAATAAAAGTACATTATATTAAAGCAAAAAAATTACAACAGAAAGAGTAAATTACTCCAACAATTTAAAAAGACAGGAGGTTTTTTTTTTAAACTGTATAGAGGTTTCTCCAAAAGCATAGGGAAGGCAGGCCCTTCAAGGGAAGGAAGAGTTCAATCAGTACTATAGCATTATGCCTGGACTGCAGATCATGAGGCCAAGTATCATCACGAAATGAACTATTAATATCAGGGAATACAATGAAAATATTTCCCTTGCTATGAAGCAGATACTTCTCACAATGTAAATACTTCAAAACAAAAAATGGAGAAGCTAAATTAAAACTACTGTCGAATGCAACCTTTATCACAAAAGCCAGTCTGTTGGTTTAAGTTCAGTATTTCAGATGATTTTCTACATGAAAAGTAAATCACTATTTAACGAAACACATGTTGGTCTTCCCAATGTAAAAGCTGAATAAAATAATTAGGCTAACGAATTCCCAATCAGCAGAGTTTGCAGTGTCAGTGACAACATCCCTTGAAGGATCTTAAGGGAATGCAAGCAAAAGAACCAAATCTAAGATGGAACACCCACAGTGATAGAAAATTTTTTAAAAGGAAAAGAAATTACAAAGACATCTTTTCACTAGGAATTCATCTTCATGCAGCCAAGAATCACTGGGCACCATGAGCAACAAATCTTGGTATTAAAATGGGGGTCAATATAAAAAAACCATTTGGGATCCCCTGTTTGGCAGAGTAGGAGCTGATGCTAGTGTAAGCATTTGGGAAAAGTGAGTGAGAACAATTCTTTCAGGATGCTGTAAAATGCTGTTTGGGACAAGCACTTGGACTTCTGCTTCCTGAACATGACAACTCCCCAAGCGGAAGGCCACTCACCTTTGCCAGTCCCCTTCCTTAGAAAAGGTGAAGATTCTTAAGCAATACGGTGGGAAATCCAGGCACAGAAAATCTCAAAATCTTGTGCATGCAGGCCCAAACACAGTAATGAAAACAGGGTTCAACCTGAGACCTTGGAAAAGGCTTCCAAATTTGGAGACCATAAGCAAAAATGTGGGTCTGTAATTTAGACAGAAACATATCAAGCTAGGTAGGGGAAAATTCCAGAGTTTTAAAGTGTAGATACAGAAGTAGTTACAGAAATATTAAGAAAGCCCACATGGCAGCAGGACCTGTGAGAGAGTTTAATTAGCTATTGGTGAGAAAGTAAAAACAACGTGTGGCAACAGATTATTGGCTAACAAACCTTTAAAACCCCTTGTAACGTGGTCTGGTGACCACTGACCACGGACACTCGATCTCTAACTTATGCAGTGAAGATGTTCTCACCCTGCCATGAGACTGTAGAAGAGCAATCTCTAATGCTGTAAACATCTCTCGGTGGTCCCGTCTCTCTGGCACAAGTCTGACACACAATACCACCTTTTTAACAACTGCACCGTCTTAGGATCTTCAGAGAGGCTATCAAGCTTTACTATTCTCCCTTTTCTTCAAAAAGCATTTTTAATAAAAGAGGGAATTCAAGAGAAAACTTCCTTGACATACAGAAGTCTCATATTCTGCCTGAGGGACTCAGGACAGAAAAAGTGTCAAGTAAAATATACTTATTACAAATGCAAACTTGTATAGGACATACATCTATCATACAGCAACATGAGCAAAAATATTCAAAACCTCCATTAAATTTTCTAACTCTTGACAGTTATAAAGTACACAGGAAGATATTATTTGAGCAACTTTAAATATTTGTCATGCATTTTGTCCATAGCCAAGGAGCGGAAAAGAGAAATCAGGGGCTGTTACTGCTGAACAAAATTAATTTTGTATTATTACTTTAGGCAATTGCAATGATTCATTTCTATAAAAGCAAATTCAACTGTAATCATGTAATTATTGTGTTTTCAATAAACTATATTGATAGTGGGTGCCTGCTGTATTACTCTTTATTCTGTTCTGCTTCACAACAAATTCAGTGTAGGAAACACCTCCTTTCAGGATCTGTGGGCCAGCACTCAGGTCCTGAGTACTGACACAACCTTTACACATGTCCTTCAAATTATACTAGAATCTCCTTCCTTACAAATGGCAAGAAATTCAAAATGCAGTCCCCAGGCTCACGTACATTCCTACCTGCAAAGGGAACAGGTGCATCTTTATCCAAAGCAACCAGAGGAGGGTCTAAAATCACAGTGTTGTTGTTTTCAGTTATGATTCCATGATATGACGTCTCAATCCAGGGTTTGTGTTTGTTCACTAGAAAAGAAAAAGACACGCCTAATTAATTTGGTTTGTGTTTCATATCAATTCAGATCACTTTATCTATAAAGAGAAATTATTTAACAGACTTTCAACATTAATAGTATTACTCAAAAGCCACTAACACAATCCCTCCAATAAACATTCAAATATAAAAGAAAAATGACATGCACATTGTACTGCATTGATGAGACAACCAACAGGCATCCCTCCAATTAAGATACCAAAATAAAAAGGCAATTTACAAAATATGTTTAATGTGTTCTCAACTGTCAGCCTAATTAGGTTCAGACACTTTTGAAGGAATTTCAGTTGCAAAGCCCTGGTGAAAGAGAAGGGGCATCCAGAGAAACCCAACCTGACAAGACTCAGCGCAGAACACTCGACTCCCGGTCATCTGCTCACTTTGTATTTTCAGAACAAGACCTACAATTACTCCTGTCTTATGTACGTTGCAGAGAAAACAAACTTCTACATTTTAATCACTGCTTGAAGTCTGCATTTCCTTACAATTTAACCAGAGGATCTGAAGTTTTTCTGGAAAATACTGTCCTTCAAATCCAGCTGTTGAACATTTGGGTATCTGGTCTTGAAGCACACAGGAAGATCACACAAAAAGACACTTTAAGGAGAGGCTACATCACATCACCAGATTGGTCTTATTGCTGAACCCTCTCTATTTACACCCCTTTCACCATCTACCTCCTACTGACTGGAAAGGTTAAAGACACAAAATAAAAAGGAAGGGGAAATTTGAGAGGCTTAGCTTTGCTCTGCTTATAAATTGAGCTTTCTTCCTGCAGGCACAATCTGAATGTTATGCCACTGGAACTCCTACATAAGGAATACAATGGTGACAGCTAAACGAATTTCAATTTGAGCAATGTACTCCCCCAGGCAAGAGGGAGCACTGCATCAAGGAATATCTACCCCATTTGCAGCAAACTCAGATGCAAGGTAATTTCTGTACCTATCATTCAGCTGTGTGTTCCAGATGCTGAGGAAAATACCTGGTGAGTTAACAGAAATCACCTCAAAGATGGAGTTGACACTTCAAGTGAAACCAAATTTAAAAAAAAAAAAAAAATTAATTACAAAACCAAACAAAATCCACAGATATAACCCTAAACTCTTTCCTGCCTTGTCTTCTGTAAAACCCCCAGACATCAATGAGATTCAAGCTTCTCCCTCAGTGAGGAAAGCAGCAGAAACCACCAAGACAACAGAGTGGGCTCTCACCAAAGGTAAACGTGGGAAATGAACCAATTATTATTTTCACTGGCTATTTGGGAAAAGCAAACAAATATATTCATGGCAAACTGAAGTTCATTCTTTTCCTTTCTTGCTTCTTTCTTGCTTCTTTTCCATTAGGAAACTGTAGACTTGGGAAGACTGATCCTTCTAAAGCTGAATTATTTTATATTCTGGCACTAATCTGGGATCTTTGAGCTCATTTCTATGTAGCAACAGATCTTCTTTCAGAAGGAAGCATACTTATCTTCACAGTAGTTGGTTTTGCCCATTTTTGCAATAACTAAGCAACAGGAAGATTAAACTGAGGATGTGCGAGGGAAAGGTGAAATGGAAAATAGGGATCTCAAATCTCTTTATCTCATAATGACAGACAGAGGAGAGACTGGTGAGTTTATGTAAGAGATGAAGGACAAAAATCTTGTTGGTGTTGAAAAATGAGAAGTGATTGATGTAATTTCAGAGCTTTTTATGGCATTTGGGATTCTGGTTTGCAGGGCAGTTGAAGTATTCTGTATTTTTTATTAGAATATGGGAATTGCCTGAACATGAGGATACACAAATGTGCTCCAGTGGCACTCAGGTGTGACTCCCAGGCTCTGATGGACACAGGCTGCACTGAGCCAAAGGGCATCCCCTGATTGCAGGCAGATGCAATTGAACCACAATGAAACAGTAAACAGGAACTCACATGGAAAGGGAACTTCTTATACAACTCAAATTTCAAGCACCAAATGATTTTCTGATTCCTTCTGATTCTGATTCTCCTACAAAACCAAACAACCAAACAAAAAAACAAAGAAGGAAACAAACAAGAAAAGCACCAAAACTTTCTTCTTACTGATTCCTAGAGAATACTTCTGATGGCACATTCACTTAAGGAACTCTCAGAATACAGAGAATTCAATTCTGTCAGCCTTAGCTTTCTCCAGTTGGTGTCCAATGAGCAATAGCAGCAGTCAAATGAATGGAAACAACATCATTCCTTAAATTATATTGGGGGAAAGAAAAGCACATTACGAACAAATGCTACAGTTTAGATCTTAGAGACTGGTATTGGGAAGAGGAAAAGAACAATAAAGCAAAAACAAAATAAAGTAAAATAAAATATCAAATTATTTTCAAGGTCTTATCTTGGGGATGAATCTTGGGGATCCATCCCCAAATGTAAAAACTATGACTATATAAACTTTGTGTGATCCATGGTGTTCCAACTTTGCAAATAGTGGGAAACATCCATGCTCTTTGCGAGTGCAAAGCAATTCTTTTGCATCAGATGATCCCTCTGAATATTTTCACATCATGAAAATTATCGATCTTTTTACAGTGTTTCAGATACTTGCTTTAAAATAAGAAATGTCTAATCCTGAGATGAGTAGTTGGTGTTCTGGCTGGGGAGTGTTGTTCATATTCTCCCTGCTAAAGGCTGGTAAAATATTACCATAGAATGAAATGCAGAAACCACTCTATAGGCTTTCATAAAATATTAGGTTCTAAAGGAAAAACCTTCATATGTAACATGACCAATGAATACTTTAAGTTTCTTACTCTGCAGACAAAACTACAAAATATTAGACTGGTTCAAGTCAGTGTTTGTCCACAGCTTAACACAGCTCTCAAATCCCTGATATTTCCCTATCCCTATGCAGACAGGGAAGTCTTCAAAAGAACAGAATTTTCAAAATTCCAAAGTGTTTTGTCTTATTTGAGCTACTAATTCTACTTCAGGATATGTGAGTCAGACTTTAGGTTTCCAAAAGCATAGTAATGTCACACTTAATTTTTTTAAACACCACAACGAAAATATTTTCCCATGCTGTTTATTTTAGGCTATGTGAAACTGTATGTTTAACTAGAAAAGAAAAATAAAATTCACATTATTGAAAAAGTTCCAGAATTTTGATTATATACAATGCTTATTAGGATATTTCTAAAGATTAATATGTATCTTGGAATTCTTTAATATTTTAAATAAGAAGAAAAATTTTCATTTTATCTTTAAAATGGAAAAGGCAGGAATGATTAAAAAATATTTCAATGCTTCTCAACAATGCTTAAAATTCACAGCATTCTATAAAATAAAGTGATAGGCAAACTACTTTTCTCTGGTTTGGAAGAGATGCATACACAGATTTTTTTATGTGAAGTTTCAGGAACTAAAATAGCAAAGCACGATGTAGCCAGTTAAGGTCCAATAAGAAACTGGATCATCAGCAGGTAAATTATACATAAAAATCTTCTCCCTTTTAATTCCCTCTTAAATTAATTAAGTTTAATATTCAACTAAACATTCCCTCTTAGAGCATATTAATTTGAAGCACACTGATATTAACCCTAAAACAAGGAAAAAAGTTTAAAAAAGGGGGTTTATTCCTCACAAAAGATCTTCTCTAGAAGCATTTATTGTCTCCCTTTTCCTTGCATTTGTCTAGCTGGGTGGAAGATGGAATCAGTACAAGGCTTCCATGAATTCAAACATTTTTAGTTAAGACATAAAGATACCCATGCTGTGGGTTGTTTGGCTTTTTTAAACTTGCCTCCTTTCCTATAATTTATTAGTCATTCATGTAAACCCATGCTATAAATAATTCATACCATGTAGGAATAGGCAAATAATCTTCCTTTATTACAGCTTGAGGTCAATCCAAGGGAAAGGCCCAGGTGATGTTTAGAGCCCCCAGATCACACTGATCTCGGACAGCACAGCCAAAACTGCAAGAGATGCACAGCACCTCCCAAAGGCTGTGCAGTAAATCTTCCAAGTCAAAAAGCCTGTGAGCAACAGAGCTGTGATTTGTCCGTGCACGAGCATTATAGTAACAGGAGCACAATAAGGACAACATGTATCAGGACACATCTTATGAGCAAAGACATCATTTCTCTAAGCTGAGACAGACCCTCGTTTGGGCGGGGGAAGAGGGGAGTGGGTGGGAGCAGCACGTGCACAAGGGACACGCTGCAATGGTATTTGCAAAATTCAGATGGTTTCTGACTCAAAGCAGTTAGAAAAATGTCACTGATCCAAAAATAACACATTATAAAAGAATTGTAAAAGAAAAAAGTGACTATTAGAAGGTTTAACTCCTGACCCCAGGGCAGATTCAATATTGTCAGCTGGTTTAAATGACGATTTCTAAACTTCAGGCAGCTAAAACCCAAGGTAGCAAATTATAATGGTTAAGAATTGCTTTATGTTTTCTTTCCTTGTCTCCTCTAAATAACACAACAGATTTATTTTCCATTTAATTGGGTTGATAATATGTTCTTTCATCTAGCTTATAGAGGTGATCAATTCTAGAAAAACTGGCAGAAAATTTAGGCTTTTTTACCACCTCTTTCAGCTCTAAGTCTTTTCATCTGCTAACTTCAGTGATCTTAGCTCAGCCTGCTGGAATCCTGTGGTGGTATCAAAGGTTTTCCCCTCAGAACCACCCAAGCTGAGGATGCCCAGGAAGCCTTTGAGACAGGCAGGAAATGCCATTAACTCCTGCAGAATGTCAGAGACTGAAGCTCCTGCCCCATGGCAAGCCCTCCCCTAGAGCAGCAAGACATGCTGCAGGATGCTGCACAGCCAGTTCCACGGGATGCAGCTGCCACAGGACAGCTGCAAGGCATGATCCCTGTGGCTGGAAAAGGCCCCAGACCTGGACACACTGAGCTGGTGGTCACTCCTCCCAGGGACACCCAGGGACCACCCAGCGCTTTCCTTAATCGCCACAGTGGCAGCCCTGGGTCAGACACGGCCACAGCTCAGGCTCCTTGCTCAGGTGTTTCAAAGGAAATGGCAACTAAAACCATGGTCTGTCCATGGCTCAGTTTCTGTGAGCTGTTCTCTGAAGAACTTGAACAGCCAGGAGCTCAAGAAGGAGAAACTTGAAAGAGGGTGAGGTCAGAAGATGGTTTTGACTCACACGTGGCTCGTGCCATGGTCATTCTTTGATGAACAAGAGAGAAGTTTTGAAATCTCATATCCTTAACAGAAATTCACTGGAGTTTCCAGTAACTCCTGTTTCTGATAACTGAAGTATTTCAGAGATTATGTTTTTTACTAAGCAAGTCCTCATCATACAGTTGAAACACGTGACTGTATTGTGCACATGTAGCTTTATGGCAGAGGAGACCTCAATTCCCCCAAGGTAGGTCTTGAGATAGAAACCTGGATTTCCAGAATGAGCTGGGAATAGAACCCAAAGGCAGCAGCAAAATCCCAAATCTCATAAAGTAGGAGCTAAGAACAGAACTGTTCAGAAGACAAGCAGATTTGGGGACTTAGGTCACTAAAGAAATGAGGATTGGAGCTTGAGAAAGAATTTAAGACTTCCTCTGGAAGGCAGAGAAAACAAGGACAAGGATTAATGCATTTTTGAGGAAAAAGAAACTAAGAAAAAAGTGGAAACTGAAAATGGCTGTGAAGTAAATAAATGTTTGCATTTTACAGGATTAAATCTTTCTCAGCATTAGGAAAAAACCCCACTGAGTAGCTCCATCAGGAGGAACTGTGTTTCCCTACCTATAAAAACCCTGAAAACTTTCCAGAAATGTTCACATACAAAACACATTTTATATGCTTCGCCAAAGACAAATTGTAGAGAAGAATTGTATTCTGTCCCACACACTTTGTTCTCCTTGTGATGCCATTGCCTGAATTACTGAAATTCCAGCAGTTATGTTCTGGCTTTATTTTTAGATAGATAACTTCAAACCATAATGCTTTATGTGTTTTTACATAAAATAATAACGTGAAACTCCTGCCCCAATTAAGGCAATGGGAGTTTTGACACTAAGATCAGTTAAAGCAGAATTTATGTGATTTATGATGTGTGATTATGAGTTGTGAACTCTTTGGAGAACATTTTAGCTGAGCAATCCATTATGGGCAGTGCATCTCAGCAACATTAAATTACTCAGCAGAGCTCCTGTGGATACCTTGGCACTGCTTTGATTGTGCTGCACAGCAAAACCTCTTCTGCACCAAACACACTGCACTACATCTTCTGTCATAAACACATTGTCTGGCCCCTGGGAGAAGGTCTTTCAATAATGACAGTTCCCATCAACAAAATTTGTTCTTATATTAAAAAGGGGGAAACGTTTGAAAAGGAAGACTCTTTTGTTAGAGGCTAATTCTTATTACAAACTAATTTGACCAAAAGCACTGAGTGCCTTGCCTAATAGACTTGATAATATCAGTAATTACTCCACTGTTGACTATTTCCAAAGTAAAATAACACACTCCGTTTTATTCTGACATGTTGAAGTGTTTATGCAGTTATAAATACGCTTAATTCTGTTGTAAATCTGTTTATTTGTTTGGCGTTTTTTGTGAGTTGGGGAGATAAACTTCTTAATACTGACTGAATTAATATTAAACACTTAACAGGAACTTTATGAATGCTTTGCTCAACCCAAACCTGTGCTGTTCAGGAAAAGCAATCTAGCTGCAAATTTAGTAGAACTCCACTTACAATACTGAGATGTAAAACTTTCAGCAGTGTTTTTTACTTTTGACCCTTATTTCTGAAAAGCACATTTTGAATTTTCATATGCATACAGGAATTAGCCTTTACACCCTGAGACCACATAGGTGGTCTCTGGGCCTTGAAGTGCTTTTAAGCTTAAAAGTTATTTTAATTAACACAAAAGACATTTCAACTCCTTCATCAACATGTCCTAATAAACTTATCTATTGATAGTTGTCATAGCAGACTTCAGAGAATGCAAACCTGAATTCTGAGCTCCCAAGTTTCCATGCCTCAGCATTAAGAGCAGGAAGCTGCACATGCCCCATATCTAAGGAACAAAATTGGAATTAGGGGGATGAGTCTGTCCCACAGCTATCCATGGGAACTTACTTATTGCACCCTCAGACAGGAATTACACAGTTAAAAATCTTGGGGAAAGTATCCAACAGTTTAAAAATGTTTTCACTGATGTCTCAAGGGCACAAAAAAGTCACAAACAAGGTGTTTTCCAATATATTTACTTGTACTCAAAAAGCATTTCACTTATCTTGCTTATCAACGCTGATCTTCAATTCAACATGAATTCCTGAGGAGCAGCTTCATTTTCATTTAAAAAGACATAAAAGCTTGACATGCCCAGGATTTAACACTTCTATAATTTGATTTAACTTTCTTCAATATTTAATAACGCCACACTTGCTGTATGAAGCTGCTCCAGTCTTATGCACTTTATCTCTTTTGTTTGGGCTGAAGGTTGTTCAGAACATGGATTTATTTTTCCATTATGAGCATTAACAGGAGGCATTTGAAGTTAACCTGACTCTAGTCCTTATTCCTTAAATAAAGAAGAATGGAGTGAGTTCTGAAGGGCTCTGTCAGAGCTGATCAGGGCTCCCAGCACTGTTTCACTCACTGGGCACCAAATACTCCAGGTATTTCACGAGATGCTGAGGAACACACAGATCTCCAGTGAACATTTTAATCATGACAGTGTGTTTTCATAGGGAACAACACAAATCAAATTCAGAGGCTGTGCAGAAAAGCAAGAGCAATCCCCCAAGAGCACCAAAGACAGACCTCACTGAGGAGCTGCAGACCTGCAAGATGCCCTGTTTAACTCCAGAACTAACTTGCATCTGTAATATCCCTCTTACTGCCTGAAATACCAAAAGCGGGGAATTCCAATTGCTGCTATTTCTGCCTATAAATGTCTCAATTATGACATCTCTAAAGTGAACATTGCAGCTACTACGGGAGACATTTTAACACTGGTGGAGCAGATTTTCAAAGGGTTTTCAGCACCTTATCACTCAGATTAGCACATTTTCCTCTGCAAATAGTACCTTGAGTTAAAGTTTTTAAAAAGGATATTAAGGTACCTTAGGATCTAAGCAATTATGTCTCAAGAGTTTCAGCAATACTCTGTAGCTGAGAACAGTATTTTGAAAAACTCCAAGTTAAAATTCCTATTAGATTATGAAGTTAAAATAAATGAAAAAATATGTTTAAAAATTTTAATCTTTATAAAGTTTCATGCCACACTATTTTGATAGCATGGACTTGAGTGCTATCACAAATCTAATCTCATTGAAATCCTATGGTCCCACATATAAGCCTACACATTTGGAAATGTTGGGAAATGAGATAAATCCTAATGTCATGGATTTTAAAGGAGTAACAAGTTTCTTTTCTTAAAAAAAGAAAAAGAAAGTATTTATGTTCAGCTTTTCATTATTTGTTTAAAATGACAGGTTTCCATACAGCAGAGGCTGAAGGATATTGCAGGAGAGAGCTGACCATGTACAGGACAGGTATTGCTGCAAATTACCCTCCCTTTGCTTCATCCAGCAGATCTCGACAGAAGCTGCTCATCTTTTTCTTTCATACGGCCACCACTCCTTCCAAATGAACCACGCTGGTTTTGAAATTGTGACTGCACTACAGAAGAGATGCTTTATTCCCTAATGAAAACCAAGAAACTCCAATTCTTTAAGAGGGAATAAAAGGAAGAGTGCAACAGACTGACTGACAAATTCCAGGCACATTTGTGTGGGCAAAGGCTCGTGAAGCTAAAAGGTCAAGGGAGAGATGTGAAAATGCACAGAAATCCAGAGCTGGGAGCAGGAGAACCCTTTAGAGTCCATATCCTCTGATTGTCTTGCACCATTTGTGCATTATGAGCAGACCAGAGGGGGACTGCACATGTCCCATTCACTGCTCCACTGCCAGCTGTTCACAGGTAGGGTGGCACAACTCTGTTCCATGGCAGTCACAGGGTCATCAAAACCTGTCCTACAGCCATGGACTAAACCCACAGATAAAGGACAAAATGTAAAAATAACTACCAGTAATGCAGGCAGAAGGGCACCACAGAGAAACACAAAAGGAAGTCCATTCGCAAGTATTTATTTTGTGTTCAGATGCCTCTTAAGTCAAAATGTACCTCAAAATAAATCTATTAGCTGACTTTCCATCCTCACTCCAAACCTCTCAGAATATGCCTTTAAATGGCATTTGTCACATGGACCAAACACAATAAAACAAGGACTACCTAAGTTTTACTACCATCAGTGCACAAGGCAGGTGTCAGCTGATGGTGTTGCCCCTCTCAGTCCCAGCAGAAAGCAGGACTGCAGTAAAAAACACACAAGCAGGATAAAGGTAACACTGCAGTGTCTCCTGCATTCATGTCATTCAGTGCAGCTCTCTCCCTTCCACTCATTTCTTGTCATTGTGGGACACGAAAGAAAGATGAGAGACTCCAAATAGTCCAGAAAGCAAAGAGCATAGAAAAATGCTTTATTGTCTAATTCTTACTACCTTTTATAAGGTGTTCTGATACACACTTAACATGATTGGGGTGAATACGAATGACACCTCTCTGATCCCATGGGTTAAACTGGAGAAACAGCAAGACACCACCTGCAGAAAGATTGTTTTGAGAAAGGAGGGTTGTTTGCCAGGATTGTTTTGAGAAGAAGCTGTCTTGAGAAATTTTTCCTTGGGAAAAAGTTAGCAGCTGCTAGCAGGCTACAAATCTCTCAGACCCAGAAATATCAGGCCCACAATTTCTGACAAATTCTCCTTTGACTCCTGAAGAACAGCAGGTTTTTGGGGCAGAGCCCAACTTCTTTGCACTTTCATACGACAGCTCTTATTAGTTTCAGGTCCTGACTGGAGCTTCTCTACGCTCTGAAACAAACAATGATCTGTCTACCCCCAAAAAATGAATGGGAATGTGGGTGTTGCAGACATTGTAAGAGACAAATCCCTGTGTTTCAGCAATCCAAGGCAGAGAATGCTTAATTCCATGAGCTATGTAATCCATATGGTGAGCACACTGACTCCCTGCCTTTCATAACTATTCTGCATTCTTCAGACATATTCTAGTTACACTTTATTTTTTTCTACTTCATTTGTTTTCTTTTAACAGTTGAGTCTAGACCTAGGAACTGCCTGAAAGAAATATGTTTTAAAGCTTTGATGCTGTTTCCGATTATAAGTATCTCTGACTTCATAACACGTTTAAATTAATTGATTTTCATGCACCTCCTCATTATCAATGCAGTCTTTATTTTTTCCAAGGCAATCTTTTCTCTCAGTCTATTTTCTACAGATTTAAACCTAAAATTATCACTGATCCTATTCTTCCCTCAAAACTCCCTCACCTCTTTTTTTGCATTTCAACCTGGAAATGGGCTCTTATTTTTCTTTCTTCCCTCAACATCTTCAAGTGTCTCCTAATTGTTGAGTGTTTTGAAACTTATCAGTCTATTTATATAGGAATTATACTGCCAACAGCCAAGTTTTAAAATGCAATTCTTATATTAGCACTTACTCACATCCACATTTATGTATTTAAAGAACCAATGCTGAGTACAGGTGGAGCTTGGGGTGGAAGTGTAGCACAATTTGCCTGCATTACGAGTCGGAGTTCACAGAGTTCAGTCAGGGCCAGACCATGACCTTGCACCAAGTGACAAATTCTTGTCCCCAAATGGCTCCAACAACAGCACCAAGATGCTTTTTGCATTTCAGCCTCTTTAGGAATGAGAACAAACTATCAAATTCCACAATATAAGACAGCATTTCAGCTCTCTTAAATCTTGACTCTGAATCTTGACTCCAGGGAACCTCCCTGTACAACTGCCCCTCTAGTGTTAGCCTGCTCCTATCAACAGGTGAGGAAGGAGATGTCCAACCAGAGGAACGTTAACCTAGAGATCACCTGAATTTGTGGGTTCCCTTTTCCCCTTACTCTGGCATTAAACATAACTGAAGCCGGTGTTCTGGGGTCTGCACAGCCTTTCCTCAGATGCTAAGACAAATAGCATTCCAAGGTTTCTTCTAGGGCTTCTCCTTCAAAAGTTTGTAGCTCCTGCCTGTCTTCATCCTCATTACAAACCTCATCAAGCCCACAGCTGCCTGGCCCGTGGGAGGTGACAAGGCAGCAGGTTCTGTGGGATGGCATATTGTGGCAAACCAGGGACATCTGCTGCAGAGATTCCTGCCTGGCAGCCGCCCCCAACAGCAGGCACCAAGGTCCACCACTTCCTCCTTCAGCACAGCCCTGATGTCTTGTCTGGTGACACTGCCAGCCCTGCTGCCTGTCCAGGTGACATTCCCAACCCTGCTGCCTGTCTGATGACATTCCCAACCCTGCTGCCTGTCTGGTGACACTGCCAGCCCTGCTGCCTGTCTGCTGACATTCTCAGCCCTGTTGCCTGTCTGGTGACATTCCCAGCCCTGCTGCCTGTCCCGTGACATTCCCAGCCCTGCTGCCTGTCCAGTGGCACTGCCAGCCTGGGAACAGGACCCTTAGCCCACCAAGGTCACATGTGGCTCCTCAGGTATGGCAGCCACTGGGGCTAGTGCAGCACTCAGGCAAATGAAGGAAGATCAGATGGTGCTGGAGAACTGCTGGTCTGACCCATGATGTAAAACACTCTGCTCTGCTCCAGGCCAGCAAACACACAAGAGTGAAAGAATCACTGGTCAACCAGATGGGAGCTCCTGCCATTGGGCGCCACAATCCCAAGGAATGCTCACTGCTAGGGAGGTGACAATTTAGCTTGCATTTCTTCTCCAAAATAAAAATATACATTTGAAGAAAACATTGATTTTGAGAAACACTGGACTTCTCTATGCAATCAGTACTTTTTTCCAACAAAACAGGTAATATGTAATACTGGAATAATGAATTGCTCACAAGAGCTTGATATGAGCTTGCATAAGATACATTTTTTGGTCTATAAATTAATTCATTTCTGTCTGCCTAATCTCAAAACCAGCTAAGCTTCCATTCATTCCTTATTAGTATTCCCTGATAATTAAACAGCTCACTTCCTAATTACTGCTGTCTGCTGTAAAGAGTTTCCAGGGCTCCAGCCAGTGCAGAGAAACTTGTTTGTCAAACAAAAGACAGACTGATGGAAGGAAAATGAAATTGCATCTTCTACCCATTTGGGTTGGTTTTTTTTTAGTTAATTGGTTAAGTCTCGTGAGTAAATATCAAATACTATTTTCCCTTATCACTTGGTCCCTAATTACTAATCACTGCTATGAATTACTAATATTAATGATTTTGACCAGTGACATCTCAGCTTCTGTCCTACAGTACTACAGATAAGACCCCTTTTATTGCAAATTTCATTTCATGCTTTTTATTGTGAAAGGTATGGAATACTGAATGATAATCATATATTTTACAGTTCATTCATTTCAAACTGATCATTTCATATTCATTACTCCAGTGACAGACATGTCCTGTCTGTTTCAGCCCTCATTATGCACATAATATCTGCATTTGAGCAAGCAACAGAATTTTGAGAGGAGATTGCAACCAAGTTTCCATATAAAAAACCCCACCAAATTTCAAAAAGCGCTGCTAGCTTGTTACATTAGTTTTAGGGGCTGCTGTCAAAGAAACAGCTGACTAATGTCACATTATTTACAACCTAGTTAAAAAACTAGGTTTGGGCATAAAAATATACAACTATATAAATCATTCTTATGAAATCTGAAGAAAAGGTTAAAGCTCCTGGACATATTTTCAAGAAATGAACTTGGACTTCAATTTTTCCTAGTATTTCAGATCTCACCAAAACCCCATTATTTTTTGTATAGCAAGAAGTCACCCTGGTTAGCCAGTGATTACTTGAAAAAGTGTGTAACAAAGGAGAACTTTTTTTCTGTGCTTCTTAAAGCAACCACTCCAGCCAGTTTCTATGTTCCAATTTTAAGTAAGAGCTCTCTGGATACTCTGTTTTTGAAGCTCCTTTCCTATCAGAAATAATTGCTGATAATTAGAATCTCCTCATCTGTTGATTGCAATGGATATATCCGATGGTATACTCAAATGATGTTTGGGTTGCTAATAGAAAAATGTTCTGCTCTTCCTTCTAACATCCCCAAGAAGAGGTTCTGACTCCAGAATAGGAGGTTATGATATAAGAAACATGGCATGTTAAATAGAAAATACATGGCAGGAATGAGTACAGAGAGCAAGCACACATAAAACACCAAACCAGATACAACTCAGTACAAGCCAAGAGAGGACGAAATGAAGCTTTGTGATAACCACAACTGAACCACATGAATAAGTGAGCATTTCCTCTGGGTGACACCCAAAGGCACCAAGACAAAACAATCTGTTCTGCCCCCAGTATGGTGAGAACCTTCTCTATCAGGCTGTGCAGCACAGGCAGGGTGTTGCAGAGCCCAGCACTGGGGGCACATCAGACCACACAAGGTTACCTGACAGGAACAAGTCATCCAGGATGCAGAAGAAACTTCCTGAAGCTATTTAAATGCAGAAATAACACCATATTGTAAGTGGTAAGGCAAAAAATAAGTATTTTTCAGGGATCAACACTGACAGTTGTTTATTGCCTGATTTGGAGAGACCAGTGCTTGAAAGGACTACAGAAGGAATGAATTAAATCACACTAATAGGCTTTACTTATCTATTTGAATTTTGCAAATAAATAAAAGTTCTGAAGACCTCACCCTGCATGTATGACCCCCTGTGTAACAGCAGAAAGGTCTGGACCTGTCATGTCCTCAGCTGAACTGTACAACATTCACAAGTTTTACCTGATCTAAAAGCCCACTTGTAACTGCCCAGAGCCTGTCCCGGATAAAACCCAAAATAATCCCACACAACTCCAGGTTTTTTATGACTGAAATTTCATTCATTCAAGATCCTCACAGAGCAACTTGACAGTCACACTTAAAACCACTAAAAATGTTATATATTAAAATGTAACAAGAAATAGCAGAGTTTCTTCAATGTTTGGATCATGCTTTGGAGCCCAGGAAAGTGCCTGCAGCTACATAAATGAAGAAATGACACCCCATAATTACGTAAACATGAATTTAACAAAGCTGACACAGGGATTTGGCAACTGGTTGTGTTTATAGCAGCACATCTTCAACTCTGCTCATCAACTTTTACAGCAGAGATTAAAGAGGCAGAGGAGAAAAAAAAGCAAAAACCTAAAAATCCAGACTAACTTGCCTTTGGGGAAAAAAAATGTAATTGATGTTATTTGTGTCAGTAATAGAATCTACAAGCTCAATTAACTAAAGTCACCTGCCTGGCAAGGGTCAGAAGCCTGCTCTGGTTGAGCTAGAACAGGCAAAAGGGGCCACTTGTGTTTGCCTACTCTTACACACAGCCAGTCCCCACAGGCAAAGGAGGAAAGGGAGATGGAATCACACAGGGCTTGGCAACCCTTCCCAAGTCCCTTCCCTGTCAAAGCAGTGCTTGGAGTGCTTTTACATCAAGAATGCCCCTGAATCTCCCCTAGCAGCAGCTCTGTGTCCTCAGTCCCCTGTGGGTCTGATCCGACCACAGATGGTGGAGGGGGAACAGCAGGGCCAACACCTGTGGGAGCTGAAAGGTTCTGCAGAACATGGCCTGGGAGCCACTGCCTGTCCCACACACATCACACATCACTATCCCAATGTGTTTAACGTGTTCATACTTTTTAAGGAGATGCAGATGACAGGGAAATGACAACAAGCAAGCTACCCTAACAAATGCTGCACAGATTTTCATCAGTCTTACCACTGATACTACACAGCACATTTGCATAACAAAGTATAAAAACATGCCTGGTGCTTGTATCATTGTGAGGGGCAACATGGGAAAAAAGTCACTGAATTTGCTTGGTATGGCCCTCATTACTAAAGCAACATCACAAATAAGAGCCATGCTAACTGAATAATTTATCTGCTTCCTCCTACCTCACACCAGCAACAAGTCTTCCTTTCACGGTTCCTGGCTAAAATTAAAACTGAATAAAAAGGATAATGTTAAGATTATCAGGCAGATCACATTCTCACTGGTGCAACATGTCAAAGGAGAATTTAAGCAGCTGATTGAAAGGTAACAAGTATATAATCACTACAAGCTCCAAGGTCTGCCATCCTTCAGGCCTACAGCAGAACTGCATGGCTGAAAGTCCTCTGCACTACCATGTTCAAATGGTTCAAATGGAAAGTCCATGTTCAAATAACTCTGCTCCCCTGAGGCTGGGCCTTGGCATCCCACTGGGAACGAGCTCCTGAACTGCTCCAACAGCTCAGTGCACCAGCTTTGACAAGATCTCCCCACAAAGTGGCAGCTCAGCTGCTTTACTCATTTCCTGCCCTGGAGCACAGCCCAGCCCTACAATTCAGAGCCCTCCAACATTCTGCAGTCTAGCACTGGCATGAAGGAGGGAGGTGGTTGAGACCTTTTCTTCTCCTTCTCCATGGATCAAAGCTGTAGTGCTTAGTTTTGTTAAGCACAGCTTTTAGGACAGAGCCTGTTCAGAGAGCTTAGAGCAGAAACACTTTGAGCAATCTTCAGGCTTTGAAGGGAAAGCACTGCCAGTGGAAAGCTTTCTGCTTTTGCCCTACAGTGCAATGCCAGCATTTGTATGATGCTGAGGTCCTGCCTTTTTTGGGGGACAGATCTGCCAGTTACCTGCAAAATCTGAGAACAAAGGGCTCAGAGGGAAAAGGCAGCTCATCTCTGCACTGGCAGCTTCTAGTCTTTGCCACTGAATGAAGGACATTGTCAAAAAAATGAGCTGAAGAAAGAAAACAAATGCCACATCAAATATATTATAACCATTGAATTTTAGGAAGGAGAGGGAGTAATTGTCTGTAGAAATACGCATGCTAGTTTTTTCACTTGTTTCGTTTTTTGAAAATCTGACATATCTATTAAGAAATGCTACGGTCAGGTTCATTTACTAAGCCTTTTTTATATCAGAAGCAGAACAACCTATACAAATCATAATCTGATGGACACTGAAATCAGCATAAGTCAGCTCTACTCCAACAGCTTCACTGGATCCTGGGTTTCTGCAGCCACCATCTCATTACAGCATCACCCCCAGATTAAGATACCCAAACAACAGTGTACAGCAGTGAAATCCTCCCACACCCCACACCTTCCCCTTGCAAAGGCATCTGTCAGGAAGTCGATTTCCTTTGGAGGATGTAACAACTATCAGGTGAATTGTGCAGATTCAGAAAGCTTCTGTGTCACAAAATTCCACACCACAGCTGTAGCAGAGCAATCTGTAATAGTATCACAGACATCAATGAGATTATTCCGGTTTTAGGCCAAAAACCTGCCTTGGTCATGTTTGCACACAGCTAGGAGATTGAAGAATCTAGGATTGAAGAATCTTTGGTGAATTAATCCCAGTAAGACCCAAAGTCTATAAATATATTAACTTTTCAGGGTGTATTCTTCCAGCTTGTGATTCTGCTTCTGAGTTTATTCTATGGTCACCTTGTACTGTTAGCAATAGAAAGATCATTATGAAAAATAAAGGCTCTAATCATCAATTTCAAATGCAGTGGTTTCAAACTCCCTCTGTGACAGCCTCAGCATTAACCAAATGTGTAACTGGGTTTCTTCCTGAACCAAACAAGGTTAAAATGAAAATTCTTTTTACACAAAAGATTACGGGTGATGGCACATGGCCAAGACAGGGTTCGGCTCCAAGGAACACCACAAGTGTTCACAATTTCACTGCCAGCAGAACACTGCCAGCAGAGAGCTCAGGACACAGGAGAATATCCCCACCACAGTGAGATTTGCAGGACTGAGTGTGCAGTGGACAGCCACGAGCACCTTTGCTACTCCCCAGTGTGGACACAAAACAATTCCACAGCAAGTTAAAAATCTAGTAGGGTCACAGTTGGGGCCCAAAAAAAAAGAAGCTTTTGTTGCTTTGGTTTATTTTTTTTTTCCTGTCGCCTTGAACTTTTAGATGGCAAAAGACAGTGAACTTTATTCCATGTACATCTCTCAGTGTTGGGGGTTATATTTATCCTTGTCTGTTTCTGGTATCGATCACAGTGTATTTTACTTTGTATTTCTTAGTCTTTACATCATATTTTCAGTTATTTATTTCTTTCTTTTATTTCAGTTTTAGCATCCCTTTATATAACAGCCAAAATATAGCAATACAATTTCTCCTTCCCAGAAAATAATGCATATTCAGAGCTAAAGCATATTCAGGGCTCCACTGAAAAAGAAATGGACGACAACAGTTATGAGTGCACTTTATAAGCTTTTTAAATACCTTTTATGAATCTTCATCTGAGCCAGCAGTTACTACAAGGGGGCCACATGCAGACAGACAGAACTTTTTCCAGGTCTTTCATTCATCCTTTTTTCAGGACATCTCTCAAAGGCAGGATATAACCATAACTGTATACACCAATCATGCACTGCAGATCAAAACACATCAAGCAGTCCTATGGCAATGCTGAGTGAACAAGCCTTTATGATAGAAAAGCTTCTAAATTATGAAAATTAAGAGTAGATCGCAATCTTCGACTACAATACCAATTCTCAAGGTTTTGAAGAAATCCCTCAAGCTGTGACTATGAGTGTCAATTGATGAATGCCCAAGCCATCCCAGTGCAGAGCCAAAGTTTTATGGAATCCCAAGTGCTCTGCGGTCACTTTTGCCTCAGCATGGAACTGCAGTCACAAGTGAAAGGCAGAAGCACCTGAGCACATCCCAGCTCTCAGAGACCCAGTCCTAGCAGCTGACAGAGCTGGCACAGGACTGAAACCTGGCACAACAAGGCGCTGACAGAACTCAGCAGACACCAGCATGAAGTGAGCACACCAAATGACTCTGCCTGATGTGGGGACCTGACCACAGAACACAATCTGACAGCCCAAGCCCAGCCCTGAAACATGAGTCTTACTCTTAACGTAAGATTTCACCTATTTCTCTTAACAAGTGGGTAAAACCTGGTCAAGAGATAAAAAAATCTGCAAGAAAAGCAAAGCAGAGGCAGCTCAGAGCCCTCAGCTGAGGCAGCCCGAGGTGACCTCACACAGGTGCCCTCACAGGTCTTCTCAAAGCCTAAGACCACACCTCCCCAAATTCCAAAGCAGCGTGAAAAATGTACAAATTGTCTTCCAGTGGCACGATACAAATATTCTGGCTGAACAGTGACTGGAGATTAAATTTAGGAATTTCCACTTACAAAGCAAACATCAAGAACCAACCCATTCCTCACAATCTCTTTGCTTGCCCCACATGCTCCACTTTCAAGTCTCAGCTAATGTTTAACCTCTAAAAAATACCCTCCACAGCAGCCTTTAATGCATAATAAGGAAAGGTTAAAGTAAAATTAATTCATCACAATTCATTACTACATTGTTTCCTTTATAAAGCAAACTTCTCCTCTTTTCCTCCTCTTCTCTCTCCCAATTTATACTCCTGTTTTTCCAAACATGACTTGCAGGTGCATCCACCCTATTCCCCAAGGAAGCTGAATGTTCCTTTTCTATTAAAAATAAATGATAAAAAGGCAGGTACTAGTAGGCTTTGGCAGTGTTTGACTGTGCGGCTGCTCTGGGCTGGACATAGTAACAGCTTTATTTTATCTTTTTAAAACAGTTTAAAGTAAGCAAATCGAGAGTGTAAATCCATTTTTTATTATTCTCTCTGTGCATAGCCACCCTATTTCAGTACAAACACATTGTCCTCCTCCTTTTGTTTGAAGACAGCACAAACAGCTTTGCAGCTGTTTGTAGTTTCTGCCATTATCCTCAGAAATTTGCAGATCTCCTCACCTCCCTATAATTTTGTACCTCTTACAACAATGAAAACAGAATTCTGAGCAACATGGTGAAGTGTGCACTCAATAACCCTCAAATATTCCTTTAAAATTACTTTATTCAGACAGCATATTTTTCACAGCTTTTATTTGTAGTCATAATTCTGTTCCTTTAAGTAGTATCAGCTTCTTGATTTGCCTGCAGGTCTTAACAAATGGGGCTTATAAAAATTAGGAGTGCAATGCCAGTCAGCTTCATAAGACCCCTAAGTTTCAATTCTATGGAAATATATGGTGTTTATAAATTATTCTTTAACTGACTGCTTTGTTATGTTAAGCAGTAGAAAAAACTAATTCTATTACTATTTGTTATAACAGTGACATGGATTTGCTTTTTCTGAGATGTAGAAGGTTAGAAGTATGGAGACCTGTCCACGCATATGGTTTTTTACCAACATGAAAGAGTAGAGTTGTGTCACTATGAGGAAAATATCTATTACGTTGTCACTGATGATATAATTTGCTTTAATAACGTGTAAGCGACTGCAAGCTCAAGAAGTGGCAGATAAGGCAGAGATATGTCACAGAAGTGAAATACAGAATAGCAATTAGCATGGAATGAAAGAACTCAGAGCAGCAAATGAGCAGAGGGATAACATCGCATCTATAGACAGAGACTACAGATGTGTGACAGACAAGACCCAGAGAGGATCAGGGGCTGCTCTGTGACCACTGCTCTGCAGCGGAAAAGAATCCACCTGCTCGTACTCTGCTATGGGACAAGACCTGTCCTGGGTTTCCCAGGCCATTCACTGCTGAGGATGGAGCTGTTTTCTCCTCCCTCTGTGGCAGGGGAACACAGAGGAACCACGACGACCTGGACATCTGGCTCCTAGAGCAGTCCAAGACATTCCCCCTGAAGAAGAAAACGTCTGTAGGTAGCACCATACACTGACTCAGGTGTATCATATCGGGCTGACAGTGCAAGTCCGTCCTTTCCACCTGGTGGAGGAATGAAAATGTTTTTACATATGCAAAGTGGCAGTCACATGAAAGCGCTGGCAGTAAAGTCTGCTTTCAAAACTAACAGGATTATGCAACCCACAAGTGTACAAATACTATTATCTCTTTTAGTCTCATTAGATTAACATTTTTGAAATGGGTGAATGACAAATAAAACCAGTAACTTCCACTTGCGGAACTTTTCATTGACATTAAGGGGCAAGGATAGCTGTCAGTGTTAGGTCTTCTCAGCCTCAAAGCCACATCTTTCTTTAGGAAACCGAACTGAAGTAGAATGGAATGTTGAACTGACAAAAGATCTGACATCCCTTTCAAACAGAGGGAACAATTCAGCCAGAGGAAAAGACAACCACAGGATCTACAATATACTGAAACTAATGTAACAAATATAACAGTCCCAATCATCCCGCATTATTAAAAGCAATGACACTTTAATTATTTAGGGGTGTTTTTTAGCTTAAAACTAGTACTTTGGACTTTAGGTCCCCACCATGTGGAGTAATAGTAGACAATAGGACTGTCTCCATCTCTGTACACATTCCCAACTGAACTGAAAAAAACAGCAACAGTTAGAGGTAAAATAAAGAGAATATTGGATCTTGCCAAGATTTCATCCAATATGGATTAGATACAGTTAATGAAAGGGATCATGTTTAAAATAGTGCTGGCCAAAGAGGGCAGAACACAGGCACTGAAAGTTCTAGTCTGAAGTCCTCAAGATGAGTTACTGAGGTAGGGGTATACACCTGTGCATTTTCACATGGTGAAACAGAGAAATCTGCTGCATCAGTATCTGCATATATTATCTGCCTGTCAAGTGCCAAAGTTGCCAAATGCAGAGGAGAAGCCTTCAGAAGCAGCTCTTTTGCATCAAGAGTAGATACAGAGTGACTTTTGTAATGAGTCCTTCAGACTGGCTACCCTCTGTGCTGCATTGTGTCTGCTTTGTTTCTATCCAAACTCTGCACAGAGCACATGGGGATAACCTCTCACATGGAGAACTGAGGTGCACACAAATCCACAGCACTGAGTTCAGACTTAAGTTGCAGGCAGGATCCTGTAAAAATCAAGTAATTCAGTAATTCCCCTTTAACTGCTAATTATGGAAAGTCACACTACACATGTGCAGCTGGGTGAGTAACATATAAAAACCAAAAAAGTAGCCAGAAATTAATACTCACAACATAATCTATGCACTGGTTACTTCAGTCCTCTGCAACTGTTAGCATTAAGAACTGCTCTGATCTCAACATACTAGATATGATTTTAATGATGTACCAATACAAAAAATGACCACAGCCACATTAAAATCCATTTCCATGCACAAAAAACAAGCATCTGAGTACGTTTACAGAAAGGACTTAAGAAGGAAGTTATTTTCTCTTCATTAACAAGCTACCCCTCTCATAGCAGTCACCTTTAGAAATGAATTCAATTATCCATTCAATTATTCGGTTAGTCACAGTCACACTTTGCTATTTTTCCTCAAGCAGAGGGGTGTTAACTTTGACTAAATCTACCCCACATTCACACATATTTTCCACAGGGACAGAACTGGGTACATATGGCACTCACTGCTTGCTCACCCCTGCAGGGAACCATCACTGCATCATGCTGTGAGGTCGCACTGTAATAGAATCAATTTAAATTTATTCAGGACCAAAATAATTCTTCATTAAAAAAACAAAACAAAACAAAACAAAACAAAACAAAAACAAAAACAAAAAAAAAAAAAAAAAAAAAAAAAAAAAAAGAAAAAGATAGAAGACCTGAGAGAAAAAGTGCTACTTTTTTACCCACAGGATTTTGAAATCACACAGCATGATTTTATGTGTGGAATTTGTGAAACACAGATTAGATAGTTTCAAGAAAAAATGGGTAATAAACAAATTCTGGGCAGAAAAAAAGTTCAAAACCAAGTCCAGCACTGTTACACAGCAAAACAAGGACAGTACTTGAATGAGTGCGAGAGCAGGAAGCACTTGTTCACAACAAGAACTTTCTTAAGTTTTCCTACTGATAAAAACACATTAGAGAATTATTTCTTGAGAGTGTTTGTTGTGGCCTTTTCCCCCACCCTGAGGCCCCATTTATTCAGGTCTGACAAGAGCAGGTTGCTCCAGCCTGAAGCTCTTAACCCCATCCTGACTGCAGACTGTACCACAGGGGCCCCAGGTCC
This sequence comes from Sylvia atricapilla, assembly GCF_009819655.1. Taxonomy (NCBI): domain Eukaryota; kingdom Metazoa; phylum Chordata; class Aves; order Passeriformes; family Sylviidae; genus Sylvia; species Sylvia atricapilla. The sequence goes on from NC_089149.1 coordinate 13,021,087, forward strand.
CCCTCTCACACCCCAGCCTGGAGCACAAGCCCCTGCACTGGACACTAGCACAGAATTCTTCACCTTCTTGCAGTCCTATTTCGAGCACCCTGGTGAAGGCTGCTGCCGCTGATTCCCTTCTTCCTTCAGCAAGAAAAATGAAACACAGATCTACTTCAGAGTTAGTGGTAAGCCTCAGAATAGAGAACCAAAAGAGATTATAGCAATTCTTATTTCAACATACACCCCATGCATTAGTTTGAGGTAATAATAAACTGATCAGTTATAATTTCATAACTAACGTAATGCCCGAGATGTTTTTAATCAAAAAAACAGAGATGCAAGTCTGTAGCTGGAGACTCCCACACTACGTAAGTACCTTGTACATGTACCTATCTGCAGGAACTGCCTTTAATGAAAATGCCTTTCGTTGATCAGTTAGAGGGGAGACAACTCCTCTCTAACCCCCACTCCTTTATTGCAAGTGACTGGTTTTCTATAAATTATTCAGACTATGGTGCTTTCCCTTGCTCAGCCTGGCTGAGATGTAATTTGCCCATCCCAGACACCTGTTACAGCCCATAAATTCTGTGCCTGTGTTCATAGTGCGAAGACTTAATTGCCTACATGGCCAAAGCCACAAACATCCAGTGCTGTGGGATTACCTGTATCTAAGAGCAGTCCTTCAAATAATGGATGCTGTACATCATCCCAATGAAAAATCCATAAAGAACTGTCATTCAGAGAAGCACTTCATCTGAAGGGAGAGAGATTTAACTCTCCTTGTGTTTGAGGCACTGCTTCCCATGCTTTTGCCCATGTTTACCATGAAGAGCAGTTTGCATCCTTGTTCCATGTTTCCTGTGTGGGGATGGGACTATCAGACAAGCCCCTTCCCTGGGGTGACAGGGGGACAATCCAGGCAGCACATGATACAAGAGCATATAAGATGGCAAAGAATAGTTAACAGATTAAGGAAAATATTAAAAAAAATGTTCTATTTTATATGACTAGAAAACAAAACATTCCAAGATTTGTTAAAAAAAACCCAAACAACCAAATCACACCGAAACCAGAAAAGAAGACAGCACAGATGACACCAGGTAGAGAGTTCTAGCATGAAGGCAGCTTCAAATAATCAGTTGGAATAGGAATAAGGTCACATTCCAAGACCCACATATGAGGCTCTATGTTAATCTTTGGTCTATGTGTTTCTCTTGGGGATTTCTCTTTCAAGTTATCACCTTCATTGGAGACCTAAGGAAATACTCCACAAAAGGCTCATCAAGGCTGGAATATTTCCCTTTCAAATTTTGCAGGTCAATAAATCAGTGTTTCTGATAAAGCATTCTGTGCTGAAAAAATTATCACCTTCTCTTATATCCTTCTAAAGGATAATTTGTTTCTACAGTATGGACTTGCTCTGAAAGGGGGAGCCGTTCCATTCAAATTTTGTTTTCATCAGTGCTGAAAGGTGCTAAAAGCTATAAGGCACTATGCCTACCACTGTCATAACACAAAAGCAGCTTAAAGGTAATGAACAGAGAAACAACATATTCAAAATTCTGCATATTCAAACCCAAAATACATATGAATTCTTTAAGCACATGACAGATAGAGAGAATATGGTTTTCCCACGCCCACAACAACATATAATCAACCACTAGCTCTCCCACTGTTATCACTACACCCTGCCAGATGTACCCTACAGTGACTGAGCTCTGGCTCGACATCATCCCCACCTATCCTTCAGCCCACAGTCCACCACAAAGTCCCAAACCAGAAAACCTGTCTCAGTTATTGCTTCCCCTGCCTGTACTCTTGATTAATGGCACAACCACAACAGTTAAAAACCCACAATGGAAAGAGCTACATGGAAATTGCAAGTGATAGTAAAAATGTTTCCTAAGAAAGGAGGCTGTGTTTACAAACAGGTAATTTATTTCCTTGCACGGCTCAGTAAACTGAAGTTTGTGAAATTTAAAGTGAGATTTGTTTTCATGCTAAAATCCACTGGGAAGCTGATTAGTGCTGAAACACACTTCAAGTGTTGAAGGAACAAAGAGGAATGCAAAGAATGTTTCAATACATGGAAACTGCATATTAAGTAAACTCCTTGATTTTCCTAAATAATACACTAAAATGAAAAAAAAAAAAATTCTTATAGAGCCAAATTAAGATTTACCACTGAGTAATGAGTGAAGTACAGCTTTTAGCCAACTCACTTTATGTTAATTTCATTGCTAAATACTTTGAGGAGAATTCTTATGCAAGAATTGTGTTGCTCTCCTTCCATAAGGCAGTGCAGGTTAATTCCTGCTGTGGACTGCACAAGCCCCAGATAAATTATTTTCATCATTGCCACAATGAATCTGGACAGTATCTTCACCTCCCAGTCCACCCATTTTCCACCAGCTTCATCCACATATATAAACTATCCAAACACCAGACAAATCAGAACAAGAACGGTCGTTTAACTCCACGACTTCATTCATCATCACGGTAAGAAGCAAGTTGTTCTATTTCTGGGTGCCAATCTTCTGGGATCAAAACAGAGATAGAAATGCTGTCAACCTAGACAATGGCACATCAATAGGTCAAACGATTAATTCCGGAGATTTCTTCCCAATTGAACCTCAAGCAAGACCAAGACAGGGATATGGAAGCAGCAGCAACAACTGCACGTTTTCACTTGAGCTCAGGCCTTCAGTACTGTAGAGGTGTGATGTATTGAACATTTCAACAAGAGCAGTGCATCCTCACCTTTAACCTGGGTGGAAGTTGGTTCCCAATCCTGATGGGAGTCCTTTTCCCACCTCTCCCTCTCTCTCTCTCTCTCTGTCAATTATAGACAGAGGAGGAGAAAAAAACATCTCTGTTGGTCTCATGAGCATATCTCAAAATGGCATCCAACCAAGTGCATGCATCATGATCTCACATGATATCAAAGTTATTCATGAACAAAAATGTCGACAAATATTTTTCATAAATTTCTCTAAATGTAAAGCCTTTGGCTGTTTTAAACCAGTACATTTTGAAATGCTTCTCTCGGAAAATGAGAAAAAGTCTGTCCCAAGAAATGCTGCTCGGTGGTTCAAGTCACAAAACAGCAGAGATGTCTCACCCTCACAGAGTTGCAAGAGTTTCATCTGAGAGTATTTCTTTTCAGAAGTTTTCTGAATCTCAAATGAATTAACAGGAAAATGGTGCAGGCATTTAACCCCCTGCAATTCTGCACTGCTTGGGTGCTTCCAACAAGCCTTCAAAGCCTGCCCTAGGAGTCTTATCACAGCAGATGGATTTCACTCAAATGGCCCCATCTGTCACTTCTCGTTCCTGTGGCTGCAGCCTGAACTCAAAGAACACCTAGGGCACGTTTTCATCAAAATGCCCGGCTAAGCAATCCAAGAGATGAAAGAGATAAAGAAGATAATGCTCCAAATCTTACACTGAGCAGAGAATCTGACCCTAAAAAAATGAAATTCTGGCAGATTCATTCACATTAAGAGATGGGAATAGAATATTCCCCCCCCTGCTCCCTTCACCCAATGAGCTGCAGAGGTTTTTGGCAGAGGGAATTTTCTCCTTGCTGTCATTTCCTATTTTCCAGGGTTTGGCCATCTGTCCACTATTAAATCCCTTTGAATGAGAAACCAGTTTAGAATCACAGAGTCATCTTCACAACTGTTCTCTTGCAGGGCAGATAAGGATAGAAAGGGATGATTAAAGCTTTTGCTGGCTAACAATAAAATAAAGCAGGAGGAGGAAAAAAGAGCTGATCTGAGTCTTGGGAGACAGAAGATGGTTTCAAACTCCTGCTGCCCATAATTTACCTGTCTGGAGGAATGGAATCCACCCCACACTTGGCAGCACAGCAGATCCATTTTAAATGTAAAGCACCTGGGTCTATTAAAATGCCCTTATTTCAAGCACATCCAGTCAGATGCAGTCGTTCAATTTCCAGTGAAGAAGGTGAATCATACAGACAGTGCACACAGCCCCAGAGGACACACCTCCACCTCTTCATTAAGGGCCACACTTGGTGCTCCTCTCTCCCACAGATTTCTCCTCTTTCACAGGCAATTCAATGTGCTTGCACCTAGTATAAACTAGTTTTCCCTTTTCCTTTATTTTCTTTTTTCTCCTGAGAGTTTTGTCAATATCAGTGGAGACAGTTATCAAATACAGCAGTAGGGAAGGACAATACAAGTTCTCTGATAAGGCAGTGTTGCCTGTATCAGAATAGTCTCTGGATCACAGTGTATTCTACTCGTGTAAAGAAATAAAGAGTAGATTTCATTTGACTAGAACAAAGCTGTGTTTCTCAAAAATACCTTAAGAACAAGAAACACCAAAACCTGTTCAAAAAGTAGTGCTTTTCAGAAACATGTAATTAATTTAACAATAAATCTGTGAGTTGCCAGACAAAACCCCATCTGACCAACCTTTATGTCAATATAAGGTAGCATCTGTTGTCTGGTAAGTGGCAGGGAGATTCTGAAAGGTTTGTAAATGTATCAACAGTTAGGAAGCCCAGGCACTCACCTAAAGGAGCTCTGCTCCCATCCCCAGATGAAGAATGAGGCAAGGAAGCTGCACTGTTGGGTGCTAACCACAGCAGGAGGCTTTCTCCTCTTGACCAGGGAGTGCTGGCACACAGCACGTCACAGTTTACTCCTCCTTGCACGGGCCAACAAATTCCTAACAGCATCCATGTCCCTCAAGTTATGCCAAAGCACCTTTTTTTTTTTTTTTTTTTTTTTCCTCAGAAAAGAACCACACTCAGATTCGAACTACATTTTGACACTGGTCTCTGACACTCTTTTTTCTTGACCCTCTAGACTGGCACCCTGATCACCTCCTCAGATTTGAGTCTACACATCAAAAACTGTGTGTTTCTTCTTATCAGAGGGATGATGCAAATATAGATCCAGCATTTGTACCATGCTGAAACTCCAAGGCCATAAGTCGGATCCTGAAGAGAACACAATGTAAAGTATGTAAGAATCCTCAGTGGAACAATACCCTCACAAAAAAGCAATTCCAAATGTTCTGCATTAATGCAGAGAATTGCTACCAATAATGGCATTTCTGTTGACATTTTAAAGGTATTTTATATGTAGAACATTTTATATAGACAGATATTAGACTACAATCAAGCCAATGCCAGTAACACTTAAGTGTGACAAGATCAATCCCAGGAATCCAATAGCTTGGGTAATCATTCTAACTCCCAAGAACTGGCAGAACTCAGTGGCTGTGCTTTCCCCCCAACATTTTATCACTAAGCCACATGATACAAAGCATCTTGTGATGCAGACTGAAAATCACTTTATAAAGATGAGAGAGGAGAGATGAAAAATAGGTAGAGCAAGAAATCACGCAGATAAGATCATCAAGAACTGTTGGAACTACACAAAGAACTTGCAAAGAATTTGTCTGCAGTATGCCTAATCCCAGTTAGCAAAATCTTAGTTTATGAATAGTAAATTCTCCTCACACTTAAATAAAATATTTATAGTAATCGATTAAAAATGAAACTCTATATAATGTCTACCTACCTACACATGTATTACATTGACTGCTGTGACAGACACGAGAGTCACAACACTGAGGTGTTTGAATCACTTTACAAAATGTATTTATGGAAGCTCAAGAGGGAATTCCTTGAGTGGTGGGTAATTGCTTGTTCCCTCAATAGTGCTGAATTTAGAAATGAACAGTAGCAATGATATTCATAATGAAAATCCCTTAACTGTTTAGAGACCACTGCTCTGCATACTATTCACTAACTACTGTATTAGTGATTTTACACAGGACAGGGAATTTGGGCATAATTTGTTAGAAATTACTAGAAGCTACAGTATTTATTTACATAATGGCTATTTTTATGCCCTCTAAGCAGTCAACTCTGGGCAAAAAAGCTCATACAGGAAAGTTACAATAGCACATAAATTCATTCACCATCAGTTTTGGCAGCATGTACTTACACCCAGAGGACCTCCCAAGAGCTCAGCAAGAAAAGACAAATTGAACAGCTGAGAAGTCTGGGCCACTACCAAAGTCAGTGGGCAGTGTAAGGTAACACACTGAGCCAAGGAGGAGAACAAAGCTGTTTAGATCAGCTATACCTCATCTGCTTGTGTAGAGAAAAAAGAAACCACATTGAGCAGGACTTGGGATAAGGACAAACAAAATGCACTTTCAATGTGCACTGATCATCATCCCAAATTAGGCACATCACCGTCCACTCCAGACACTGCCCCAGACACATCTCCTGCTGCCCAGGAACCCATTCAGCAGCTCTCAGTCCATCCCCATCTTCCTCAGCAGCAGCAGCACAGCTTTCTGCCAGCTCATCCATGTATTCCATCCAAGCTCACATTCCTTGCCTGTTCCCCTCCAAGGCCACATCTTACCTTTCAGAATTCTGAAGCACAGCTTCAGTTATAAGGGTCACAGCACTCTGTCCTAGTACAAATATCATATTTTGATCCAGCAGGATACTGCCTCACAGCACAAGAGAGGTTTGCAGACAGACACGCTTCTCTCAAACAGCCACTTTACTCACTTGCTGCAGAATCCAGCACTGGGATGTTCCAGTGTCTTGGGTAATGTAACAAAAAAAAAAAAAAAAAAAACAAAAAACAAACAAACAAACAAAGGTTTATTCTACTCCATCTGCTGAAACCTGGTTGGGGAGGTGTTTTTTCTTTATCTGTTGTAACTCCAGGAGGGAAGGAGTGGCTGTCTTTCTGATAACAAGCCAGCTGTTAAAACTGGGTGGGGCATTGTGTCTTATCTCTGTTCACCCTCCCATTACCTCCACGCGGATATCTTCTGTTAATGGGCCATTAAGGCTCACTCATGACATGACACATTACATTATCCCATTAGGAGATACTCTACCCAGGGAGGAGGAGCCAAACCATTTCCAACTAGATAAAAAGGACCCACAAGTGTCACCAATCATCCAGTGTTCCCACAGGACTCCCAAAGGAAGACTGGACCCATCTCTGGACCCTTGGCTCCACAGGATCATTGCTGCTTCCAACAGGACCATATCTGCCACTCCAGGAGGGCTCACTTCTGCACTGTTTCCAACAGGCTGACCAACAGGGTGTCAGGTTGTATTCTGACTCTGTCAGTGGTCTTTTGTACTATTGCATTTATTTTATTTTACTTTTTTTTTTCTTCCTATTAAATTGTATTTCTGACTTGGAGTCACTCACTGGTTTTGCTTTCAAACCAGTACATCCAGGCCTTTGCAAATTCTGATTCAATCAAGTCTGCAGAAAAAGTCATATTTTTAACACAGCAGCTAGCACAGGCAGCAAATACTCAGGTAAAACATAATTTCCAGTAAAGATACACTTAATTATTTCAATCTCCCACTTTTTGTTTTTAAGCATGATTTTCTCTATATGTTAAAATCAACATAGTTAAAAGGACATTGTAATGGCTTTCATCATTCAGCAGAATAAAAAAGATCAACTGCACAAGAATTTCACCATCACGTATGAGAAAACTACCTGACTAATTTTGTAATTAAAAGAAATCAAAATTCCTTGAAAAATGCTATTTATTAATGGTAACCCAAAATATCATTTTAACAGACAAGAGAAGCTCAGTGTCTCACATAGGTGCAATAGAGGATTGCCCAGAAACCAGGTCACCATTGAACCAGATACAGGAAAGGTGATAAAAACTGAATTTTATCTCTTAGCCCTGCTATCGCTCACTGAAAAAAAAAAAAAAATTGCACAAATTCACAGCAATGACAAGGCCAGACCTTTTAATCTTCCTATTATATTAAAATAATTTAAGTAAGCTTTACTGTGTTATTTTAAACATGGAAAAAGATGTGACAAGTGTACCCATTAAAGGTCAACAGTGTTAATTACAGATTGAAGAGCCATGTGAATTAGGAAGGGACTCTGCTGGGGGTGAATCTCGGTTCTGAGATGACACTTGGACAGAAACCAGCCTGGGTGAGCAGCAGCTCAGCACTGTGACACCTGCTCCAGAGACTGTGCTCCAGCCTTAGCTGTAATTGTCTTTTCTCACTTTGCATGGTCTTTGGAGCCTCAACAGAAGCCACAGCTGAGCCGAGGCTCTGTGTGTGCACACTGGAAGGAGTCTAAGCCTGACTCACAGGGTACAAAATCCATCAGACAGGACGAGCTGTACCCAGTGATATATTGCTATTTCCTTTATCATACTCTGAACACCACCATCCTAGTCCCTCATCTAAATGGATTTTGATCCTCATTTATCAAACAGCAGATATGTCTTCTTTTGCTGAACTGAACTACCCAATGTGCAGTGGGTATCAGCCTTCCCCACTGCACCCTGAACAGCCAGGTGAGCACACTCCACCAGAGCTGATCCAGGAGGGAAAGGGTATACCTCTGACTTTATCAAGGTAAGACTTTGAGATATAGGAAATTGATGATTTTGCTTACACAGTTTGTTTCCCCCTTTTTAACAAAACTTTAACTTTCCCCTTTTAGAACAAAAGAGATTAACTGGAATAAAATTATAGAATGTTGATCAGCAAAAAAATTATCTAATTTTTAAGTAGATTTAATTTCAGAGATTTCAGGATACAGGTCTTATATCAGTTTTCTGGATAAATAAAAATAATACTGTGATTTCAACAGCCAATGCAGAATATACTGAAATAATTTTCATTACCACAATACTAGGCTGCTATCAAGACATTTTTCAGTAAACATCTCTTTCATGTTCAGCCTTTCTATCTTAGAGGCACTGAGATAATTTTCCTCAATAAAAAAATTAATTTAAAGGATTTTATCCACATTTCACAGTTTGCTCATGACCTACTTCTTTGTATTTGAACTAAAACTAATCATATTTCCCATGCATTTTACAGAATAATAAGATCAGGAGCTGAATATTGGATAGAATGCAAAAATATTATAAAAGATGCTTCCACACTGCTTCAAGCAACCTTGAAAACTTCAAGTCTGAAACACTAAGTGTCTGCTCTAGAGGCATTGATAGCTTGAGTTTTGATAAAAATGCATGGGTTAATTAACACTGAACCTGGCCTAAGCAAAACCTAGAGAAATTTAGTTTACAACCCAGTTTTTTTTCCAAAACTAATTCCTGTGACCAAGTCCAGTGAGCACAGTAGTTTCAGCAGTATCAACAGACAGCATAGAGGTATAAATGCCAATGTCAAAACTCTCTGGTATCTCCTTGTTACCTGATAAATAGATAGTGGGGTTCTTCCAGCATACCTTTGTTTCCACAAAGTAGACACAATAGCAGTCTCGACATTTCAGATACAGCCTCTGTCAGGCACATGAGAGGAAATGTCCAGTTTGCTGATTAGCTCCTGGTTTCACTGATGGTCTGAAAGGCTGATGATCTGTATGTGCTGAAGCCCTACTGAAAGGCTCCCCAAACTTCAGACCTCTCATTATCTTTAAAAAGAACTTTTAGACATTTAATCATCATTGCTAATTTTGCAGACCAAAACATAGGATGTTCTCTAAAACTTTCTGCTCCTGGCAAGTCAGAGTGTTGGCCTTTCAGAGCAGTGGTGACACAAACTGCTGTGCATTACCACAGTGGGCTGAATGATTTATTCATACCTCAGGCTCTCTTTTTCTGCCCTGTATCAATCCACAGCAGAATCTATACTGGATTGCAAATCATAATGACCTATGACCAAAACCCAAGGGCAAACCTGCCATTTTTATAGATACATAAATGATTAATAACTGGGAAGGGAAAGAATTGCATGTATTATTTGCTATATTAAATCACCTTTCTAAAGTGTGTTCTATTTTGGCTTGCAACAAGTGAAATCACACAGGAATAGAAAAATCTGAGCCTGCTATTTCTGCAAATGCAACAGAGAATGAGAGCCTACAGACCAGCAGATTCCATATCACTACTCCTGCTCCCATTTTCACTATGCCAAGAGAACAAACCCTTCACACTCCTTCGTGTCTTTTCCAAAGGAAAAATAAAAAAAATCAACAGCAGAAATAACAATTGGTTGAACAAGAAATTAGGTATTCAATGAAGTAAAGCAAACACTGTCTTAAATGGGCTAAGTTATCTTTTGGTAATGCAAAAATACAATCCTCTCCATCCCTGTGTTAGTTTTACCAGTACATGAGCCTGAATTTCTCAGGAAAAGTAACTCGATCTGCTCTGTGTGAGGCACAAGGAGCAGCACTTACCAGTGCAGAGCTGTACAGATGAGTCAACTGCACCACTGCAAGAACTCACACCAAGAGCAAGTGTTCATCCTCTCTCTGCACATTATTTCACAGCAGATCGTACTCTATCAGTATAAAAGAGCATATTCAAATAATCTTTAAAATTTCATTGTGTTCACAATTATCTGTAAATTATTTACTGTTTGCTACAGTTAATCCATGCAGGAAGTTCAAAGAGAACATCACATTAGCAGGTTTTTATCCTGTGGTGTGCTACAAGGATGCCTACAAAGCCCAACTAAAAGCTTTTAGTAGAAAGCTTCAGCTTTTGATCCAAACTGGCAAGTTCAAACGTTTCAAAACCACACAGTTTCCCTGAAAAAACAACTGGTACAACAAGAGGAAGAGGTTTCATTTTTAATCAGTTCTGTCTGGATGATAACTTCCAGCAGTCTTCACCACCACTGCAGCTGGTAACAGGCGCTGGCTGAGCTCCCTCACTGCAGATTTCTCCCAACAGAGCTCAGCTTCTTCTGGCAGCAGACTGCAGGAATCACATCCCACTGCTCACAGGCAGGGGTGGGGAGCAGCAGTCACATGGAACACGAGATGCACGAGCTGTCCCTCCACTGATCAGTGCAGGAACATCTTATTATTCAAAATACCAGCAACAAGGCAAATCATCAGCAAGGATCCAGATGGTAACTCTGCAAAAATTCCAGGATGCACTACCTGTTTACAGGGTGGTTCTGCAATCTCCTACTCAGAGAAGATGGATACATAATTCTATGCCAAAATAGGTTAAAACCCTAAGTATTTCGAGGAAAATCCTTATTTTCCCTGAAAATAGAAGGACACACATGCAGAACAGTGGATTTGTACTTGCCAGTCTTTCCCTTTCTTCCACACTACCCCCAGTCGTTCTATTCTGGGAAGAACAAGAATCAATTTGGTCATTCTGTGTGCCCTGACCAATGAAGCACTAAGACATTAAGGCTGTCGAATACCTTTGTTTCTAAAGGAGCATCATCACCTCTCCATATTAATTAACCTCATCCCCAAATTCTTAGCAAATGAAGCTAAGAAACACTAAGAAATTTGACTCACATGGCACAGGAAGAAACAGGCAGAGGAAATGTAAATTGCTAACAACTTATTCTCACCCACCTCTCACTTTTTAGAGTGTCATTGAAGGGAAGGTGGTAAGAAGGAAAAACAAGGGGGGAAATCCCTACCCAGCCATGTAACTTCATGATCCTTTTCCCTCAGACACCAGGCAGGTGGGATGTATCCCACCCTCACCAAATGAAGGAGCTGGCCTTTGCATGCCCTACAACCATCCAGGGAAAAGCAGCCACTGGAAGATTCTGCCTCCTGTGAAACTTTGCCTGGTAATGGCACCTCAGAAACACTCTGCAGAGATGCTATTACCCCTTCAGCACTTGGCATGAGTTTACCCTGAGCAGCAGCTCCACCTGAAGCTGCCTCTTCTTGCTCCTCAAGTGTTTAGTTAGTCCTACCTGGTGCAGAGGGGGACCACACTAACCTTCTGCAGCCCTGACTTCCCCAGGTAGTGACAATCCACCAAAAGGAGATGGTTTAGATTTCAAAGCACTCAAGTCTCAAAGTGCTGGCCTCAGTCTGTCAAATTCAGTACCAGATGAGCCAAACTGAAAAGTTAAGTTGCAAATATATTCCCCTGCCCCCAAGGTGTTCTAGTCCCCTGCTCCACTGGGGAACAGGTCACAGTTAAGTCCTATTATCTTGAAATTACCTGTGTTTTATTTCAGACACTAATATTTATAGGTCTACAATACATGTATAGAGTTTAACATTTACTTAAAATATATAAATTTTAGTTCTTCAAAGTTATTCAAGCAGAATTCTCAGTTATTCAAGCTTCTTCTCCCATTCTGTTTTTGTGTTTCCACTCCCAAGGAGTCCAAATACACTCTTCTGAATCTCTAACCCTTTACAATTCAAACTATGCACAGTGTGCCAGTCACAAAATTAGTCTGTGATTTGCAAAGGAGGCTCAGCTCAAAAATAGAAAAAAAAAGCAGCATGTGCAATGATTGCTCCATTTAAAGAGGAGGTGGGCAGAAATGAAAGTTACCACAAGATCAGAGAACCTTTTATATTGATTAGAGTTTAAAAGGATAACAAGAATAAAGAAGCCTGTGAAGAGTTATTAGTACAGGGTAATCACTACTAATGAGTTATCATTAGCAAATGCATTTCCAAATCATGAGGGATCTCAGGCACATAACTCCAAGTACTGAAGGAAGAAGGATTTATGGAATATAGGTATTTATAGGGATGGGGAAGTTTACTCACCTCAGTACTGGACTCCTCTCTAGGGAATAATTAGGTCATTTCTATTTCTTTTTTTTATCTTTAGTCTTCCATCCCTGAAATTCTTTCAGGACAAAAATGGAGTAAACAGAAGCATGTGCGTGCACAAGTCCCATCATTAATTAGCTTTTACATATCGTTACGATTTCAGCACACTAAGCAATTGCTGCTAACTTTGTGCAGAGCAGATCAATGTTGCTGTAAGGTAAAAACAACTGACCAGCTCCCAAATCTGCACTGAGTTGTAATGCAAGGCAAGCAGCTTTTATGCAGTGTCCTTTAGATTGTGTGATGCCCTGGGAAGCTTGGATATCAAAATGCACTTGGGTTAATTAAAACCAAGGTGAAATTAACAGTGTTGCTAGTTTATTTTATAACTAGGTATTACATCAAATTTCCTAATATCAGCAAATTTGGAATCTAAATTTGAGCTGCAAAATTAGTTCTAAACTACAGCTAATTTAAGAAGGATCATGGAGAGGTTAATATCTATTTAAAAGAAGAAGAAAGTAATAGTGGGGGCTACACTTTCTCCTGAACTTCCTACACTTTGTCTGAGGTTCCTCAGTTTCCTTGGCATATTACTCTTCTTTCCTTTGAGACAAGAACTGCCAATAATTAACAGGAAAAAACAATTTCTAGAAAACAGTGCCATGTGCACAGACCAGAGGTAAAATATTTATTTTCCAGTATTCTTGCAATAATTACAAGTAGGAGGAAAGGAGTGAATGCTCCAAAAAGTAAAATAAAAAAATGTAATTATTGGTTTCTTTTCCTTCCCAGGAATGCTTCAGGGTCTAGTGTAAGCCTGGCATTATTTTTTATTGTGACAGTAAGAACCTGCAACACGACTGAAGGTATGCAAAACTCTTCAATGGTCTGACTGCTTTGGGCACTGTGGCAGCTTGGTGGCAGAATGTCACCCTCGTACTGAAGTGCTGAATTTACTAGAATACCAAGGGCCCTCAGAATCTGGGAGAAAGATCTCTCCCTGAATAGATTTTACTGAATAAAGGGCACCTACCACATTCCACAGCCATATCAGTGTAGATTTCAGGTCTGCAGTGGATGCGCCCCAAATCACAACAGTTCTGACACGCTTGATGGGATTTGGTGCAATTTTGAAAGCTTGGTCCAAGCAGTATTTGCAGAGCACATTCAATATTTCCCTTACATTAGTTATATTGGTCACCTCTAGTCAAAAGCTCAGGATTGGCTGCAATTTTACAAATTTGAATAAAACAAGCCTGAAGTTTTCTGGGACCTCTGAATATAAAAGGGACCTTAAAAACTTCTGGTATTCAAATTACAGACTGAGGAAAGAAAAAGCATAATGGCCTCTGCTGCTTTTCTAATCGAGGCTCAGTTTATTAGCATTAATGAAGGGCACTTGGCCCAGGTATCCACAGAAAGATAAAAATCAGTATATTTTTCTCAGAAAGGATGCCCTTTAGTGACCCATGTTGGACAGATCTTCAGATCTTTAACTTAAAACCTGCAATTATAAAATACTGGTCCTTCAAAGTCTAAAAGCCTGACAATTCCTTACATTTGTCTAAAGGAAATGCTCATGATGCATGAAAAACTCACGGTACTGAATAACTCCCTAGCTGCATGCAGCCAAAGTGTGGGAGGTCACAGTGCCTTCTGGGAATGCTGCATACACTCTCACTTCTCCCCTCTCTTCCCCAGTAAGCTGCTCTGGAAGGAGGATCAGGTTCTGGGGTGATGCTGCTCTGACCTCCCACAGCCACTGAGTCACTCACCAGTCCCCCAACCTGAGATGCTTGTGACTGATGGACTTCTACCTTCACATTCATCTCAACCACCTTCCTCTCTTCCTGCTTCCAAGGTTAGGTTATAGCTTGACAGCTCTTTAATTTTGGTTTGGTTTGGCTATTTTAAAAACTCCCTCTTTCCAATCCTAAAAAAAATCCCAAAAAACCACCAAGAAAAAACCCACAAAAAACTTAACCTCCATACACCCAGCACCAAAACGAGTCTGCAAACACCCTCACCTGCCCGCTCTCCTGTGTCTACATTCTCCCCCACACCCCAAAGGTGATGGCTTACTTTTGAGCTGCTATGTCTGTTTTCGCACTCTTTACAGAAGGAAGCATTTTGGTCAACATTCAGCAGAATTTAACTGCTCTAAATTCACAGTCCACAGCAGAAATGCCACAAGAACCTTCTGCCAATTTGTTTTTCAATTTGAATTTCATCATTCCCAAACTCATACTGAAGCCCTCATTCAATTAATGCCTCTTCATTGACTTCAATTAAGACCAGTACTGATCCTATTTCTTCCCACACAATTCTACCATAATCTGGTTACTTCACACTGCAGCTATCCTACTTCTCCTTTAAATCCCTAATCCCACAGAAAACTTAAAGTATTCATACCATGCAAACTGAGCAGTTATCCCAGTCTTGAAAAAGGAATGGAAGAAAAGCATAATATTGCCTGTTCTTCTGAGCAGATGTGGAAAAGCTCAGTGCCTTTTGTCCCCTGGAGGGCTGCCTTTGGTTTGCAGCGGACACTGTCATGCTCAGCACTCTGTCCTTCCCAAGTCCAAACCACATCACCTCAGTGGCCATCCTGGTCGGCAAAGCATGGGAACACCCCTCAGTGACACGTGCATGACAGCACTCAGGACAGGCTAACACAGGTCTGAAACAAACACAGCATGTTCAGAGGCTCAGGTCCCCCACTGCCTTTCCCCCTCTTCCCATCCTGTCTGGATCACATCCCACACCACAGTGTCCAGCTACATCTGCTGCCCCCTCACTAACAAAGGCTCCTTTCTGAGCACATTGCCCAGTGCTCTCCCAGCTCCAGCTGGAATGTTTCAGGTGGTAACACTTCCCCTGAGAAACTCCTCAGCAGCACTAAAAGGATCTATTTACAATTTTTCCCCCCTGGTATTTGTATTAAGGATACCCCTTGACTGCCCTCATCACTGGTGAACATGAAACAAAAATTGACTTCTTATCTGTGCTTACACAGAAATAATATGTTGACAATTAGATTAATGATACTATACATATTATGCACTTCAGAGTTCCTTTCCCTCCTCATAATTTATCCCTTCCTTTATTCAATTTTCTGTAATGTTTTACTTATTTTTGCTGCAGATCTGGAACTGGGATGTAGCATTCCCAGTGTGGAATCAGAACTGTCTATAATCTCATTTGTAAACTCACAGTGTGTTGCACCAACTGGTTTCCTGCATGGTTCTTTTAGAAACCCCCACCCTTCCTCTTCTTCTGTCTTACCTGGTCACACATGTACCCTTCAGTCCTTGTTCTTATCCAACACTTATCTTTCCCCCTAGATTTTCCACAGATCTATTTGGGACCATATTTTTCCAAGAGGCAAATAATTTTGATTTCTGTTCCTATAATGCAGATACAGCTTCTGGTTTACATTCACTGAAAGATCTGTTCTGTGAACACACATTCCTGCTTCTAGATGCTTAATAAAGTTATGGAGTGAGAAATTACCTCATTCAGCACCTCAGAAGACATCCATGAAACCCTACCAAACCCCAGCAAACTGCCTTACTGTGTCTGTGAGCTGTCATCTGGCTTTCCAGAACTGAAGCTGCCATGTACTGATGAAAAATAAGAACAGGAGCACACCCACATCCTCAAGACCAAAGCAGCAAAAAGACTGGTTTTGAGACTAGGAGTAGAGAATCAGAGGCAAACACTGTTGGGTTCACCAAAAAGCACACAGATTTTCCATGTTCTTTCAAATATGGAAAAGAACAATGCAATAGAAAGGGGATAAAATTTTTTCCAAGGTACTTTTACTTCTGGTGCAGCAATAATTAAATTTCCTGCTCTTCAATCTGTGAACAAAGAAGGTTTTAAGGAACGTTACAGACTAAAATTACTACTCCCTTCTTCATGGATTTACTCTACATGTTTACAAGCTGCTAGAAAACCAGCAGAATTAGAGAGGAATGTCTAATAAAACATCCTCCTCAGTTATTACAGCAATTAGAGCAATTCTAACCAACTGTCCCTCTGTAGGAGTAAGTGAACCCAGTGAAAGCTGTCAGGGAGCAGTGAGCTGTCACATCCCTCGGGCTGGGGGGGGGAGCTGGCTGTGCCCCCCTGGATGGGCAGGCTTCTCTGATGGATTATCTCTGCTGTAGCTGGAAAACTCAGAGCATCCATGCAGGCAGTACTGCCTGGCTGCTCTCAACCCTCCCTGGAGCCAGAGAACAGCACTACCAGCGTGGGGTGAGAGCAGGGCACTGACAGGAGACACCTCCCAAATTACCCAGCCTCAGCCCCTGGGCTGGGACTTGCTGCTGTGATCAGCACCATGTACAACAGCACACTCATCAGGCCAGGGAGCAGATATAAAATAAACCTGATTTACTATTAATTGATAAAAACATGGCACTCAGCAGCCCTCAGCAGCCCTACAAAGCATCTACCTGCAAATGAATCTGACTGAAGTCCCACCAAAGCAGAACCCCTCAGGACCCCAGGAGCACAGCCCAGGAGCAGCCATGGGGCCAAGCCATGGTGACGCGGCCCCTGGGGCAGGACACTGAGCTGGCAGAGCTCTCACCCTGCTCCCTGTGCTCTCTGCTGAAAGGAGAACAGCCTGCTGAGGCAGTGAGGAACAAAACACACTGCTCCCAGTGACTTGTTTAAGTGGAGTTAACCTCTGCTATGCTTTGTAACAGATGCCATAGAGGTATGTCATCCAGCTCATCAGGACCTGACTCTGAAGTTACAAAATGCCTTGATCAAGCTGTGCTTCAAAAACAACCTATTTGGCACATTTCTATTTTTAAAGCCTCCACTTTAGAGGCTGTAAATATATAACACCTTTTCAGTATAAGTGAACAGTCTCACTGATTTGAGGTATAAAACTAATAAAACAATCCTTACAAAGTCAAGAAGTCAATTCCAAATTTAGGTTTTAGTCTAAAAACTGAAGTTACACAATAGAAAAGAAGGGCACATAATCAGGTTCAGCATTTAACACCAAACTAGAGATTCAAATCTTTGCTTTTCCTTTCTCTGGTTTGATCTTGTATATCTCCAGTTATATAATTGGATTTTTTGAACTGAATTACTAGAGTGTAAAATATGAAGTTGTCTGTGATGGTAACATTCTTTTAAAAAGCATCATAATTTAGTTGGCAATAAAATGTCTTTGTAGTGTGAAAATTTAATAATATAAAAAAAAAAATCTACTTTCTCAGGTAAGAGTCACTAAGCGACCAAGGCGTCGTCTGGAAGATGTATTGATAATGGTAGAATAGTTTTCAATCGAGAATAAAAACACAAATTTCAAAGAAATAAAAAAATAAACTGGAAGGCTTGTTATTTTTATATACTTAAATAAAACAATCATATTTTCCCTTTATGTGCCTCTCAGGACAGGCAAGGAACTGTCCTCTGAACTTCCTCAAGCATTCCATTCTAAAATTTAAAACTATACTTAATTAAAAAGAACAATATACCAGATTACTTTGAATTTTGAAGACTCTGAGAGAAATGCTGCTCATTTTCACACTCACAGCTCGAGCAGGTAGCCTTAAAGCAACATTTCCTATCAATTAACTGCATCCAGTCCCAAGTACCAGGCGTGGAAATGGGCCTCTGCCAGTCCAGCCAACCTTTGTCTGTACCTGCACAGGAGGACAACTTTTACCAGCTGGAAATAACTGGATATACACCCACTGTCTGAGCACCTCAGTGCTGAACTATCTGGAAAGGGAAGTCCACTTGTGCAGGAAAATGAGCATTCAGCCTTCACCCGAAAACTGCACTCCTTTTAAGAGATTGTTTCCACCTGGATCCTCAGTTAACCAGCTCAGCTGTCAGCAGCTGCCTCAGGCAACTTTCCTTCAGTAAAGCGTTAAACCTAACACGGTTCTGGTGTTGATAGTATCCTTTTGGAATGCCCCACCTTTGAGGTTTGTAAGACAACCAAGTCCATTCTGCAGCCACTTGTCCTTCCCTGCTGGTGGCAATTTGAAACACCCCGAGTGACAAGGCAGGGAGCTGGGAAGGATCCCAATTTTCAGGAGCATCTGGGCGGCAGGAGGGAAGCACAGAGGTGTGAAAGTTCCATTTTCTGTAAGTATAAGGTGTAATACACCTCCAGGGCCTTTAGATAAAGCTACACTACCTACCAACACACTCGTTTACTGCACCT
The DNA here is from genome assembly GCF_009819655.1 of Sylvia atricapilla. Classification (NCBI taxonomy): domain Eukaryota; kingdom Metazoa; phylum Chordata; class Aves; order Passeriformes; family Sylviidae; genus Sylvia; species Sylvia atricapilla. Next base: position 13,039,810 of record NC_089149.1, read on the forward strand.
CTCCCAGGATCTCAGGTCAGAAAGAGATCACGGAGTTGTTTTCTTTGATAAAGATTTTACAATTTGGATTAGTGGAAAAATAAGTCAATTTGTTCAATTTAGTTTCTGTTTGGCCGTTTCATTAGTCTCTTAGCATCCAGGTAAGTTGCTTAGTTCATCTTTGCTAGGAGCCAAGCAAATATTCTTTCATAGTATACTAATTATGAAGGTTCAGCACGATGAAGAAGCCGAAAGATAATGCAGCCCCAAAAAGTAAGTTATTTTCACACGGCATGTAGATAATGATTACATTTATTCTAAGTTCAACTAAAAAATGCAGCAAGAATTAGTTAGAAACTATGCAGATTATTTCCATTTTCATGGAATAATTAATGCCTTGAAACTTCCCAACATTTATCATCGCTTCAATGTACAGTCAGACGAATGGATAACAAATGCACTGTCTGAAAGGGAGGAAAGTTTCTTATAAATCATCTGTGAAGCCAGAGCTGGGCATGAACTGAGATACTTCTGCCGTAGATTTATTTAACAATAAAATGCGATGTCTTCAACTTTTGTCCTATCAAGAACAAGTACAGCATCAATTTGGGTAAAAATAATTATGTGCTTTCAGTAATCCCGTCTTTCCTAATATTTGGAGGAGGTTTTCTCTTGCTCATTGGACGGCATTCATTTTTAAGTGACACATTCTAACAACAATTCTCAGGACAAGGAAAACTGGAGGGATGTAACAGAAGAAGTGATTGGTCCAGAATCATGCTTTCTAATTTAAACTTTTCCCCAAAGCACATCCCACCTCACCAGGCCTTTGGAGTGACGCTGTAAAGCCTCATTCCAGAACAGAGAAGAAATTTACCCTAAGGAAGGAGAGGAAGCTGCAGGTGAAGAGGAAAGTTCTGGTTGCCGTGCTTCACACACACTCCTGAGCTCCAGCCCTTGAGTGCAGCAGACTCCAAGGGAGAGAAAAGAAAAACACCATTCAGCCTAAAGCTGAGAGGGGGAACTTCAGCTCTAACAAAGGCTCAGGAGGATCACCTCCTCCCAGGATTAACTGTGTGAGAAATCAGCTGCAGATGGAACAGGAACCTTTATAGGCAAAGTCACCCCACAAACACTGATAGAAAATATTACAAAGCAAATGGGGGTCCTTGTCAAAGGCACACGCTATACTAGCTATTTTTAACTCCTAGGATTTTACATGCAAATTACTATCAAGAACCTACATTGGTTCATTCAAGCCCCTTCAGTTAAGAACATGTTAGACATAAGACAGCAGCCAAATTAATCAGCTGTCAGACTTTTCCTGCTGCTAATTCATAAAACACCAATCCAGAAGACAATGGCCAGTCTCTCACTCTCCTCCATTGGTCCTTTTAGGCCAAGATCACCTTTAAATTTTTTACTTTGATTTGTATTGCTTTGATATGATCTAAACAATGTTGTTAAGTGGTGTAGGGTTCCTAATCTTCTACTAATTCTTAAAACAAGTACTAGGAAAATAAGAGGAGTGATTTTGGCATATATTTTACTTGCTAAATGTATTTTCAGGTAGAAAACACAGCAACCTAAACAACAGCTTTCATCTTATATGGAACAAAGTGTTGATGAAAAGCAGTTTAGCAGCTTTGATAGCAAGGAACACAAAAAGTTGCTTGTTGGGACTCATGTTATGTAAATGACAACAGGAGATGGGCAGACCTTCTAGCCTGGGAGCTGGGACAGAAAGATTCTACTTGGGAAATCCTCAACAGGTTTGCAAGCCCAGAAAACCAGAAATGAGACATTAACAGTATAAACTGCTTGGGATACTGTTGGGGTTTTTTAAAGGCTTTTGTTTTTTGTTTTTTTTTTTTTTTTTGCTGCTGCTGTTAAAATAGGAGAGGATGCTTAAAGGGGAAGAGAGCTTTCCAAAACTGCAATGTTTTATAACACTGAAGATGACTGATAAAATGGCTAATCATAAAATATGTGTTTTGCTTTCAGATCCTATACACCAGGTGCCTGGGCTAAACTATGCCCTGCACTAATTACAAACCAGCATTATGAATTTGAAATCATCCCATTTAGACTGTTGGCATCTTTTACAGATTACATCACTAAGGGAAGATCATCAATGTCTCACAAGGCGGGTAGGTTTGACAATATTGGGTTGAAAAGCACATTTAAATCTAGGCCCACAAAATGCTTCAATTCATGTAGCAGCCATCCCACACAGACCAGAAACCTTCACTTCCAAACGTGATTTCTGAAAAATCTCGTGTCCAACATAACCTAGCCCAGCTGTCTGCTTGTCAACAGCAAAACGTGCTTGCAAACACAGTACTTTGGTATTTACCATTGGTTACTCAAAGCAAAAATCCAGCTGTTCATTAGAAACTAATCCACCAGGCAGTAGGAAGGTGTTTTCTGAGGGGATTCTTCCACCTTTTTCAAGAAATGAGCACTTAATTCCATGACCTTTTGCAATATTTTCTTAGCCAGCTGCCAGAATTACTATTTTCTTTTGTCTTTTTCTAATATACCCTTTTAACTTACAACTTCTGATTTATTGAACTATAAGCTGTGTAAGAAGAAAAAGAGAATTAACTACTTCTTCTAAATTTCATTGTGCTTTTTTTCATGTTAAAAATCATTTTCACAATTACCATCCTGGTACAATCACAGATGCAACTGAAACATCCTTTTTAGAGGAATACAAAGAGCTCTGAATTCCATCAAATAAAAGTTTAGCTTGAACTGTTCAATATCGAAATTTGAAAATTTGCACTTGTTTTAAGTACTTCAATTTCAGAGTTTCAAATTGAAAGTAGAAAGAAATTTAAAATCCTTGACTGCCCAGCTCTGTCAGCCAGGGAGGAAATCCATTTTTGTATGAATAACCCTGACAGGATGCTGGCTTGGCATGTCCACTGAAAAGCATTACAGTAGAAAGAGTCTACTTAATTCTATTAACTGTTCTAATATCCCCTCATTTCAATTTCTAATTCAACTTCAAATCGTCATAATTGGATCCCATTACTGTTTCTGGGATTTTTGGTAGATTAGAGCTGCTATCATGAATCTCTCCCTTCTTCCTATATTAGCAGTGGTAACAATCAAGTGACCCCTATTTCTCTAGGCCATAGAACGCAAGAACAGATTGAGGTGATTTGAAGTCTCAGCACAAAGGACTTTTCTTACCCCTCCCTCTGACTGAAAGGACTGATATCCCATGAAACTTAATTCAGACAGCTCAGATGAGCCATGCCTTTACTCAGCTCCCTGGAACTCGTCACTGCTCCTCGCCCCTGCCTTACCTCCACTCTGCCTCTTTAGATAAATCGGGAAGAAAAGGCAGAACATCGCAATTTCCTATCTCAAAAATGTCATTTTCACAGAGGATGCAGCTGCCAGCCCAGTGCAAGGCAGGAGGTGCTGCAGAGCAGCCCTGGAGCGCTCAGCATCCCTGTCCCTGCTCAGGCAGCCGCCCTGGGATGTCACCTCCACCTTCAGAGCACAGAGCCACAGCAGAATCCTGTCACAGACCAAGCTCTGCACAGCCCATGCCTTTGGAGAGCTGTGTGGAACACAGCAGAACATCCCCTGGAGCCACATCTGCAGCAGTCCTTGCCCTGGTAAATAAGCCGCACTTCACCTTCCAGGAATTATCCTGATGGATTCTCCTACCCTCAGTAACTGTGCACTGCACTGCCAGACAAAGGCTGATTAGTGACCTGAGTGACACTTTTCCTTTGAAGTGTCTCCAGGGAAAGACACTCCATGCATTAAGAACACATTTGCTTAGCAGAGGTGCCTGAAAAAGAGGCACTTCAGGCTGCGGCTCACGCACATCAATTACCTCAGTGGTTCCTGCAGCTCTGAACCTTTCCCATGCTCAGTTCCACAATCCCCCAGCTGCCACTCACCATGGGTACTCCAAACAGCACAGCCATGCAGGATACACACCAGGAATACCATGTATTACTTCTTCTTGGGTCATACCAAGATTAATTTAATCCCTTTTCCTTCCTTCCTCCCCAAAAAGGAAATAATTCATGACTTGAGAAGGCACTTTGGGAACAATCCACTTTAACTTCACTAAACCTCTGTAGGTAGCAGAGTGCACTAGGACAGGCTTGGATATGCTGGGCCACATCCAAATCAAGCTTAAGCTGATATAATGAACTGATTTACTATATATTAAACAAGCAACTGAAAGTACATGGAATTAGATGAAACCTTTAGCATGAATCTTGAAAAAACCCCAAACCAACAATTAGTTGCTCTCATGGAGCAGTTGCTGGCAAAACCAAGCTCCCAGAAAGGAACTGTTTACTCTTTTCTGAAGATCAACATGCATTAGTGACAGAAGTAGTTCAATATGATTCTTTTTTTGTTTATTGGCACTTATTTTCCATAGAGCAATTAAGACAAAGCTTGATTGCGAGGAAAGCTTAATTTGCAAAGAGAGATACATATTTCATGAAAGCTGATAAGGTGTTTCTAATTGTGGAACTTGCCTTACCACCAAGAAATGCTGCAATCTCTTTTTTTGGGAGGAGGAGAGAGATTTTCTATACCCTAAATATCCACTCCTGTTGAACTAATCAGTCGGTGATGCATGGAATTAGACTTCACCTGTCAGGGTGACCTTGTAAAGGTCTTTTGGAACCCATTATTTAACAAACACTCCAGGATAACTCATCAGGGAGGTCACAGAACTGGACACAGCACTAACTTACACCTCAGGAACAAACATGTCTAGCTTCTCTGTAGCTCCACATTATTGTAAGAGCAAATCACATTTTGAGGGACCTGCCATTGAATCTTTACTTTCATAGGGCTTTAAAGCGAAATTAATTAAATATAAAAGCCTTTCAAAAAGCCTTTTTTTAAAAAAAAATTCTATGCCTATATTACCAAGAAGTGATTGATATCTACATTGATCAAACGAGCAGCTGCTACATTGGAATCCATGTGGATAGGAATAAGTGACATTACAGCATCATGTACTGCAGAGTTTCCACACAGCTCCTGCTTCTGGAACAGGAAAAAAGCTGGGGAACAGCCTCAGTAACCACAACTACAGAGCCTAGAGAGGAGAGGAACCAAGCTCACATCGTGCCAGATTCAGGACTGCACCTGGTGGTCTGAAATCCTACACTGGTAACCTGTGGACTGAGACAGAAAAACAATACTTACAGTACTTCCCACTGAAATGAGAAGTCCCCAGGCTTTCAGCAGGGAAGTTAGTTGTGTATTTATTTGTAGGAAATAAAAAGGAAGTGGCCAGCATGAATTTAATTGCAAACAACAAACCAGAATAGCTCAAACATCTGATATGACAGATAAATGATTAGCTAACTAACAGGTGTCTTTAATCTGGATCACAGCAGTTTCTTGCTGGTGGACAGAGGACACATGATTTTGACAAAACATACACAGCCTTGGTTGCAACACATCACTACTTTTTCAGTTGGTTCTCTTCCTTTCTTGTTCTTCTGTATAATCTCACACAAACTCGGTATAATGGTTTCTATCTACTTTAAAAGGTTGTGTGTGTCCTATGACTGCAGAGGACATTTAAATGCCAAGGGAACAATCCAGGACAGAAAAATGTGTGTGTTTGTATATATATATATATATGATCTCCACTTGTCCTTAATAAAAAATTAAGAACTCTACAAAAGCAAATACAACCATCTCAGATCATCCACTTTCCTCATAAAGCTTCTTACTTATTGAGTTAAATGCACAGTAAATTGGTTTATAAACTAATCAAAGGGTAGCAGAGGAAGAGAGAAGATAAATAAGACCTGACAGCTTTTTTTCCTTTCTTACCCAGGCAGTCCCTGTTTCTCTGCCCTGACCCATGGGTCCCAGCCCTGTGCTGCAGAGTGCCTGAGCAGGAGGATGAACTGCAGTGTCTGTGAGTGACCCCTCAGCTCAGTCACCAGACACAACTCCTGTTATGATCACACGGGGCACATCAACCCCAGCTGACACCCAACACTCCTGCCAGGATTTGCTGATCCCTGCTGAACACTGGCACAGGTGAACTGTTCCCACAGCACTGTGCTGCAGCTCCAGCTCTTTCTGAAGGGAAGCATTTGCAGGGAGCCTGCTGGGATAAGCCTGTGCCAGCACTGGCACGCCAGGTGAGCCAGCACACAACCAGGACCTGCAGCTGAGCCAGCTCAGCTCCTTGTGTTACTGCAGCTCTCTGGGCACTCACAGGATCAGAGTGGAGCTGCAGACCTCTGAGCTGCTCTGCCAGGCACCTCTGTTCCCCAGGAGGGTGGCTCACAGGGAATATTGCTGAGCCCTGGCAGTGCCAGAGGGGCTCCTCTGATGAGAAGATGAAAGAGTGCAGCTGACTGCACATGGCCATTCCCGGAGTTCACTGCACTAACTCGTCCTCCTGGTGCACTGACACGGTTTAACTTCCAGCAAAGTACAATTTATAGACAGCAAACAGTGAAGAAACTGGAGCCGGGTTGGGGCTGGCTGGGTTCACTTCAGCACTGACACAATTCTGGACAGAAATGACAGAACTCCTTTGTGACAAAAGAGATTTGAAAACACTGATAAACATTTTCATCAACAGAATTTACTGCTTTCACCCAGCTCCAGATGTGCTGAAACATCCTGACAGCTGAAATGTGGACTTCAGGAAAACACAATTTAAAAAGGAAAATACTTAAATCAATTTTTGTAATCTTTAAAAACCAAAAATTTCATTTGTTGTGGAAAGTTAAATGCCTTTATTTCACTCAGGGCTAATAATATACAGTCTGTCAATGATCACAAAACAAACAAACCAAAACAAAAACAAAAACAAAACAAAACAAAGCCTGAAGAAATTTCAGAAGCTAGCAGTGCAACAGAATCTCCATAACTCCCACAAATCCTCGTTTTTATTGAGTCTTGCAGCAATATCTTTGAAGTACAGCCCCAGAAAGGTGCACGGAAAGCTGAGTTTCCTTATACTGTGACTTGGGAATTCTCTAAACTCCCATGTGTACCCACAGGGAAAAACCACACCACAATTGTCTGTTATGAGGTGTTGTGGACTCAGGCAAACACCAGGGGTGGAGAACCAAACACAGAGCAGAATTAACACTGAATTGCAATAGCAGACAAGGTTTCATTTCAATGTTTCCTTCACAAACTAATCACACAGCAGACTTTTCATTTCTGGGAAAAGGGATGATGCTCCATCATCCCCATCTTAAAAGGCATTCCTGTGCAATTTATTCTCCAAGGTGAAAAAAACAAAAAACAAAAAACAAAAAACAGAAAACCCAAACCAATCCAAAACAAAACAAACAAAAGCCCCAAAGAAACAATAAACAAAACAAAAAACACAAAAAAAAACCCACCCCACACCATGAAAAAGGCAACAAAAAAATACCAAACAAAATGAACCAAACCAACAACAACAAACCACCACAAGGAAAAGAAAAAAGCTAAAAGTAAAAAATAATCAACCATGTTGTGCACCTCACAAAGAATAATTCATTACATCTCAGTAAATTATGGCCTTGAGATCACTGAAGTAGTCATGAAATTACCAGGCTGTATTTATTCCCTCTATTTATGAAATGGAGGAAGTGCTGCAGCACAGAAAAGCTTTCTGTTCAAGGCTTTTTTACGTTATTAACTAATAAATGCTGGGTTTGTATTTGGAATTTGATGAAGATTACCCGTGTAATTTCACAGGTTCCCAGCAACATGTCCAAGGAAAGTGTTTAACAGGGAGCTGAGCTGACATTTGGCTTGCAAAGCCTTTGAACCAGTGAGTGCATTAATTCCACTGCAAACATTCTAAGTCCACAAAGGCTTATGCTATTGTTCCTGAATTATCCACAAGCATTGAATTGAGAGGCCTCCCACAGGGTCACAGATCACTGCTTCTGCCTAGACCAGTCTCCAGCATGCTGATCAATAAGAGACATAATTGGAAGGTCTCGAATAATTGGAAATTTCAAAGGACTGCTGCAACCTCTACAACACACAACTGATACAGAAGCATATAAAAATACCAGAGTCTGAAGGGACTTTGAAACAATGCTCTAGCTTCAGTTTTTGAGGCTTTACCCTTTCAGAAACATCCTTCTTCATGATTAGTAGCTGGTGATTCCACCCATCATTTTCTGGACAAAAGTAGTTCAGGTTATGAATATTTGAGATTTGAAAACTCTCTTCTAACTTATACTGGAATAGCACTGTCAAACTTGTGGGGGAGAAAACAGAAATATCAAATATGCTTCAAGGATTTTTTTTTTCTTTTTTACAGGACTGGCAAACTTCAAAGTAAAATCAAATCCATATAAATGAGATTACACATTTCATACAAGATTTGCAGTACATCCTGGTCTTACTGAAGTATCAGAATTCTAACAGTACTAATTTTCCCTGTCCCTGCTCTGCCAACAGAAGTTTATCTGAGCTTGCAGCTCGGATGACAGCTGGGATATGCTGGTGGTGCCAGAGAAGGCACAGGAGCTGAATTCCCCCACTATCATATGCCATTACAGAAGTGCAAGAACACCAACACCACAGTGGGTTTGCTGGGGAAAAAATGAGCTGCTGATGAGGTGTTACCTAATTCCTGGACACACGTCAAAGATTTCACTAACAGTGTGAATGACCTACTGTTCAGTTTTGTTATATCACTACACCATTTCCACAGAAGAAGAACAAAGCAAAGTTCCTGACTGTTCTACTTCTCGATTTTTACTGCCTGTAATCTCGAAAGGAATTGTATCTTCTGTCAGGCCCCCTTCTAAAATTCTGCTCTTCAGCATGTTTCTGGTTTTGTTTTTAAAGCCTCAGTTCTTCCTCGAGAAGATCAGAGAAGAGCTCATCATGTGCTGGAATGCAGACCTTCATGTGAAGCAGGGATTAATTGCCAAGGAAAAGACTGTGCTTTCGGAGGTTGAAGCGGTCTGACAAGAACAAGAAGAGGTTTCCAGCAGAGAGCGAAGCAGAGGTCACATCAGCCCCAGAATAACCAGTCCCCAGTGCAGCTCTTAGGCTGGTCACACCAAGCCCGGTGTATTTCACTGTGCCCGGGGGTGCCACAGGAGCCAGAGTGCTCACACAACACCGAACACTTGGTGCGAAAACCCTCCCGTCCTCACAGGGCACGAGAGGCTCCTGGGGCAGCCACTGGTCTGAGGGCGGGAAGGGAGGAAAAGCCCTGGGAGGGTCTGGAGCAGGCACACAGGAGGCCGCAGGGACCTGGGGAGTTCACTGCTGATACACCTGAGCGGGCTGTGGGAAGGCTCTGCCCCAGGTGAAAGCTCGGCACAGTGACCTGTGCACAACACGGACACAGGTGTTGTGTCTGCCCGAGGCCCCCAAAGCTCGGGTCCATGGAAGGCTGTGGAACAAGAATGCTTCTCCTCCCCATGAGCACCCAGAAAGGGATCCAGCTCCCCACACAAAGGGGACACCACAGGCAGGGCCCAGGGCCCTCCATAAGGAAATAAATCAGTCTTTTGCAGCAGTCGAGGAGGGCAAAGCCTGCTCTGAGCCCTGAGACACGACCCCGTGTGCTCACTGCACAGCCACAGCTCGGGGCCTTCCACCGCCCCCAGAACGGGAACACACTGCACCCACAACATCACACACACCACCTACATCAGAGAGGGTTCGGCCACTGGGCACCAAATACACGTCTTTTCTTGACAGAATACATCAGAGATTGCATCACTTAAACGTTACATTCCATCCCGTTCCAGTGATGGGACTCCATGAGATAAACAGATAAGCACTGCCAACAAACACCCTCAGAAAGAAGAGGAACAATTCATCTCCTGGAAAGTTCCTAAATACTGTGCTCAACTGAATTTTTTTGCTGAACTATCCCCTCTGGAAATTGCATTTCAAAGAACTGAGAGGATACCTAAACCGAAGAGCTTAAAGTACAAATCCTGAAACTCAGCATTTCTCCATGTTTAACCATCATAAATTCATCCTAAAATATGAATCATTCAATAATGCAAAGCAAGGCAGTTGTGTAACAGGGAGGAAAAGAGAACTGGAAACAAAGCCCAGCACAATCAAAGAACTATCATATTTTTAATATGACTGTGAGGCATTTTAAAATATTGAAAGGTAGGTTAGAAAAAATAGCCCAGTTGTAATTAATTGTCTTTGAAACTATAAACGTGTAATTTTGACACATTTCCTGACAAAGCTTTTATTTAGCAATTGATGCCAGTTTGCAGCCCGTCTCTCTGATAACTTTTAATGCCCAGCATTTCACTGTGACAGCTGGCAAGAAATCTGCTGTGAGTTTTCTCATTAAAAGTAAAGCTGTGTTAGTAGCCAAATACTCAAAAATGTGAAAGGTTAAAATTTAACGATGGGGAAAAGACTTGTTTCAGCTTGACAAAAATCTCAGAACTTGAACTTGTCAGAAACAGCAGTTTGCTATTATTTAAAGGGAAAAAGTGGTAGGGTTTAAAAGATTTATCAGGAGTTTAATAAATTGCCAAGAAGTTAAGGCAGAAGGTCAAAAAGAACAAAAAAAGAATTATACAACACACATAAGAGACAGACTGGAGTTTGTGTGGTATAAAAATACAAATGATCCTCAAGGATTTGCTCTGTAAAAAGCTTCTGAGAGCAAGTGCTCCTGGGACTGCCTATTAGCAGAAGATATCCCATTCTAATGTACATTCACTAAGTCTTCCACTCTTAATGGAAAACTTTGCCTTTGGGGGACATGTTTTTATGACAACACTATTTCTTCAGAAGTAAAACTCACCTCATTCTTACTTTAACAAAGCAGTTTTACTTGTGCCTGGGTTTTCTTCGGGTGAAAAAAATAAAAGGCTACTAAAATATTTCAATCATCAGAGCAGCACGGTGCAGTAGGTGCTAATCAGGCACAACCCCAAGCTATGCAATATTCCATCTCTTCTCAACACAAATGCAATGGCCCTGTATTAGCCACCAGAATCAAGTATTCACATGGGTTCTACATTTGGTCAAGTTTTATGCAGCTCAAACTGACGTTTTAAAACAATAAATTATAATCTCACCTTGCTTCTGCCTCTTGCATCTGATCCTAACAAAGCAAGCATTAAGGGGAAGTAGGACCCAGTTCAGAGACATTAATTCAGGTGACAGAATCAATAGACAATATTTACTGGTCAGCAGAGTATCAGCCTGAGCTTTACGACTAGAATCAAAATTATTGACAACAGCAATTCAAGTGACTTCACCCTCCCAAGCATTAGTGGAACTTGCTCTCCTTTGGTATTAATTTCTTTAGTGGGAGCTTTGGGAGTTCTCAAATCCAGATGGCTTATTTAGGTGTTTAATTTTAGGCACCTGCACTTGCTGTGATCCAGGCTTTGACAAAGATTTGTGCATGTTTTCCCTAGTTCACTGAGTAGGGAGCAGGATACGTTGCAGCAAGTGTTTACAGGAACAAGCTCCAATATTACATTCTTATTTTAAGGATTATGTCTAGCTCAACAGCCTCTGCCCACATAGATTTTACAGCCCTTGGTCTAAGAACACGAGCCCAGAGCAGATTTAACACCAAGAAGCCTTCGGACTGCACTCAGACATCACAGCCACACCGCGTTCCTGAGGCACAGAATTCCAGCAAATCCATCTCCAATGCAAAAGCCAGCTGAGAGTCCCTAAGTGGATCTCCTCCTTCACTTATATCCCTGAAATAAGATGGACACTGCTCCTACCTTTCTTCCTGCCCTTCCTAGTTTGGTCGGTACAGACCTGGCTACATCCCCTCCTGCTCAGGAAGGGTATCCCTGGCTGAATCCCAGGTAACAGAGCATTCATTCCCTCAAAAGCATTCCATGTTCAGCTGCAGACACATGGGCACAAACTGGAAAGTTAAGTCTCCACATATTTCCTGAAAGGGGCAAGGTTTATGCCACACTTGTGTTTCTCAACAGAAGCTTTATTACACTGCCCTGTGTAGCACCTCTCTACAGAAAAACAGAGCCCAGACTTCAATCTCAGGTTTTAGCCATGAAAAAACAGTTATTCCTCAGGACTCAGCACCACACAGTTGCTGCTGCTTCTCATGACTTGCAAGCATTTTCTTGTTGCTAAATTACAGTTTTTGCAGTGTGCCAAATGTGTACACATGGCCCTGCAGAACTTCCAGCAGCTCTGAACACCCTGCACAATTACCACAGAAAGGGCTGATTATGTTTTACTGCAACTGCTCTTTCTAGCAAATGCCTCAGAAAACTGCAGTGCTGCAATTACAGTACACTGATGATCAAGTCTTTCACATCATCCCAACATTTTAGGGAGTTTCACCCATTTTTATTTATTCTGTTAGGAAATACGTGAGCAATATAATGATTTAGTCTCCTTTTGTCACTTCAGTATCAAAATAACTGTTCACCCCAAAAAGAATATTAGCCTGCACATCTTTTCTCTTTTCCCACTCTTAATGAGCGCAGACTAAATACGGTGATGGCAGTTCCCAAAAACATTTTTTCTCTTTCAAAACCATCAAATGAGCTCAGCCAATAAAACTGTTACTGTGGTTTCACTAACCACTGTTACAAATCTGATCTTCTCAGTTTTCAGTGTACATGGCAAGGTACAATTAATGCAACATTTTGCATCCACTTAAAAATGTCAGTTTTGAAAATAAAATACACATACTACTGGTAATATTTTCATACACAGGAAAATGGAGTCACAGAATAAATTAAGTCAAAGAACCCTTCAAGGCCATCTGCTGCAGCCACCTCCTCAAATCAGGGCCAGATTTGAAGCTAAATGCACTTGCTTGGGGCCTTACACAGCCTGTTTTCTGTATCTGCAAGGATGGAGATTCCACAGCCTCTCTTTTCCCTCATCTCTCCTGTAGGGAGAGAGGCAATCTCAAGGGATCTCCATGTGCATCCCCCCTTAGGCTTTCCTTTCCAATTTATATTTGATTTAGACCCAACAAATACATTTTTGGGTATTCCATTTGGGTATTTGGCCTACAGCCACATGTTAGAAACTCATGAAAGGGGTGAAACTGCTTCCAGAAGACACCTTATTCTCAGCAGCACTTTCCATTCCCTGAGCCAATGGGCTGAGATGGCTGGAAAGCAGGTACAAGTACGACTTGGCCCACAGCTCTCCTATGCCTGATCATCCTCCAACAAGGAAAATTCCACATTGTGACTGTGGAAGGACAAGACTGAGGCTCTCTCTAGGAGGCTCTGGCACCTCCTCATCTCTCAATGCCCTCAGGAAGGACACTTCCTCCCAGGAATGGATGTATGCAGGGAAGATACCCACAGGGGTGAACTATGCAGTCAGTATCTGGGATTTTAAACCCTAAACCAGATTTTAAAGCTCCACTAAATCCAGACAGTCTTTTATTTGGATGTTATAGATTCCAGAAGCTTGAGAACAAATCTTAAAAACTAAAAAAGCACCCACTGTAATTAAGATAAGGCTGTATCAGGTAGCAATACTACCTTATTCCTATCACATCCCAGAAGTTAATTTTATGGCATCTGCTACTTCAGTTGCATTAAAATTTATTTTTAAAAATAAAATCTATAAAGCAGTTATTTACAGATGATGTAACAGTCTGACATGCAGAAATGGTGCCTTTTTCTGAAGGATACTGAAGTAAAAAAAAATTCCAAGCAAATAACAAGAGAACTGCACTGGTTTTCATTTCCTTCTTTCTCTTCTCAGTTTTCCAAGCATGCATCCCCCTTCCTCCCATCTGGACTTCATGGGCAGCTCTTAGCAGATCTGTGAGGAGATCTGGGTGGTTCTCCCTGCTCCAATAAACCCCTTTTGTCCTTGAGGGTGTGATGGAGAAGACACATCCTCCATGGCAAAGCTCCAGCAGCCCCCTGGCCGCACCACGTCTCCCCACAGCAGCTCACTCCCAGGGCTCTGTGCCCCTTCCTGCCCCTGTGTGAGCTCACAAAACCTGAGTCATGTGGATGAGGTCAGTCTGTACTGCTCCACATTCTAAATTTACAGTTTCACTCAGACCCTTTTGCTGATTTGGAGGTGAAGGATGAGATAACTGGGTCAGGACTGGTTGGACTGAGGAAGGTCAGAATCAAGCTCTAACTTCATTTTATGTCTATTAACATGTCAGCAAACACTAAGATTAGATGTCAATTCAAATGCTCATTTTTAAGGAGCAGATGGCAAACCAATCAGAATCCTTGAGATTTTTAGTTCTGAGATGAATACTGTCCCTATTTGCTTTTCAAAACAATCTAGCTCAGCTTAAACAATTAAAAATGTATATATACATTATAACTAGGTTACAGATTGATTGATCACAGCTGAAGTTTTACATTCAATCACAAACACTCAAACTTTTTTAACCTCTCCTCCATATGTCAAATTCCAGGATCTGCATCACAATTCCACCACAATAACTTATAGTAATTATATGTAAAGTCAGCAGCTTCCTTCATTACACCTCAGTTTGCAATAAATACAAAAATAAACTGCAAAAATAAATTTGTGATTATTTCTCAGTAAAATAGCAACAGCAAACAGCACCTAAAATTCTTTTCTGAAGTCATCATTCCATTCAACATATGAATAAAATCACTTGAATTCTTCACATGAATAATTTTAGATTTAAAAAGGCAATAATCCATTTCCTTCTGTCTTGTCACCACCAGAACCAGATGAATGTTTTCAGACAGATCTTAATACAGGGTTACATTAGAAAGATTATTTTCTTTTTCCACAAAGAATTATTTATGAAATTCTATGTAATAGAGGGAAAAAAAACCCCAAACTGTAAAGATATTTAAATCCTCCTACAGCTACTGTTTAGATGTAGACTGGTATGATAATAAATCACTAAAATCTCACCTGATGCAATTTCCAGTTTGAACAAACCTTGGAACATAAGTGAATCACCTTCATTATGCAGTTTTACTAGGATTTCATACATTTGGAGCTCATTCGTTGCATAGAATGAGGTTCTTCAAAGTCAGTCTTCCACAAGTTATCATTTCTATACATTATAAACTCCCTCCTGTCAGGAACAACCATCCATGACATATTTATCTGAATTATTTGCAGCCATTATGAGAAGAATTCTGGTTAAACCTGCTTAGAAATGCCTTTCCATGCCATATGCTCTCCAAATAGCCTCTTCTGTGTCGAGACAAGTACAGCAGAATGATTCAGGAGAAGGGTGAAACAAAGTCTGCTTGGAATTTGTTCTGCAAATGTCCCCAGATCATCAGAATCTCATTAGGTTTGGATACATTAATTTATATAAGTTTGGTGTTTGGGCAATAGTGGCCAGAAGTGTCTCTTTCAACCCAAGTTGCTTGAAATTTAGACAATTTAATATTTAAGAGAAATTTAAGAAAATTTATATTGATGTTTCCCTTCATGTAATTTCATACAGAATGTCTACATTACTATTATTAACATAGCCACATGAAACAACAGCAAGTCAAAATAATCATCCATGACTCCTAAATCCCAAAGACTCTGCTTGGTTTGGGTACGAAAACACGACACAGAACAGCATCTTCAAACATTTCATTTAGGCAGAAGATGGAGATGCAGACAAAAAAGAAAACAAACAAAAAAACCCCAAATCAAACACACGCAGCTTCAACAAAAGGCTTTAAGCGTTGGTGATCAGCATTTGTCATAATATCATTGTGCCAGCCTTTGAAAATGAGGAAAATTGCCAATTACACAATTCTTCAAGTGCAAAGGGTAATGTCTAATAGATCACTTTCCTTTTTGTTTTAATTGGTCCTGGAATCACTTGGAGCTGGAAAAAGGCAGGTAATATCTGCAGCACTGATTCAAACTTCCTGAAAATTCAAGTATCAGGCATTCCTTGGATTGTTTGGATTGAAATTGGATTAGTGTGTTTTTTTTCATCAGTACTGAAGTGATATTTACTTGGAAAAAGCCAAGATTTAAAAGAGCAAGTCATATTTGCTTGTGAACTCTGTCAAGTGCTCCCCCAATGAGAAATGCTGGGCTATAACTCACAGGGTCAATTTATCCACTGCTAAACTTTCATTTTAGAAGAAAATCCAGATTTCTATTTATTAAAATTCATTTCAGCTTTGTAACAAATGCAGTTTATTTGCTCTAGCAGACTAAAACTTATCTGAGAGGGTTTTGCAGTCAGGATGATAAATACACACACAGCAGGTGGCAATGTTTCTACCTTTATCTTTGTGGCTGCTGAGCACGAGGCAGATGTTGGAGAGCAGAAGTTTGAGGTAGCACAGACTCTTCAGCCGGTGTGAAATCAGAGATTCCTGATATCCAGGGAGCAGAGGAGTATTTCCATGATTTTCTCGACCTCTACCCCCACCAAAAGAGATCCCACCCCTGAGTTAGGGCCACAGTGACCTGCCACAGAAGAGATATCATCATCTTTTTCCCCACTCCTGGGTGTGACAAATCACATCACAGGGAAGCACAAGTGAGAAATCACATGATTACCTTTGCAGCTCTCCTGTAACTTCAGGTTACAGCTTCATCTTGTTTATATACTTACTCTTCTGTAAGCAATCTCACAGAAAACCCTACCAGTGATTCTATGGAGGGAGAGAGAGGTCTGCCACCTCACTGCCCATTTTCAGCTTCCTTAAGGCCAAGACGTATTTTGGCAGTATAAAGAGGAAGATGAAATTCAGGGTGAAAGAAGCAGAGCTTGGTTCAATCCATGTCTAATACTCTGTGTGGTTTTTTTGAACTCTAAAAGATACAAGGTCTAAAAGACTTCTGTAAGAAAACAATAATTTAACTTACTCGACTAGGAGTATTGGCTTATAGACGAAGAAGTGTAAAGTGGTTTAAAATGACAGTATTTTGTTGTTCAGAAATACCCGTTGCTGGATCATGCTTAAGCTGCTTACGTGCCCAGCAGGCAGTTAAGTGCTGCATTACATCCCCTTTATACTTCTATTTATGGTATCTGACCATGACCTTTATCATCAACATTTTACTGTTCCAAAAGACAAACTCAGTTCTGAAGAAAGACCTTTGGTACACCCTGGAATAACAGATCTGTAATTTTCAGGCTTCATGGCACCATTACCATAAGAGACAGGTATCTCAGCTAATTGTCACACTGAGTCTGGCAAAGATGGAGTTCATTGTGCTCCTTGCTGGTGCTGTGCTTGATTTGTGACTAAACCAGCATGAAAACACAGTAGAGGTTTGGCTGTTGCTGAGCAGTCCTTGCACATCCTCAAGGCTTTTGTCCCTTTTCCCCCACTCTGCCCCTAGAGCCTGCACCAGGAGGCAGAAGGCACGGAGGGCACACAGCCTGGACGGGGAGCTGGCCATGCTGATTATAAAACCCAAATTACCTGTTTTAGCTCTACCTGCAGCAGCTGTGCTGTGCACAGACAAACACAACCATGGAGAAGGCTCCAGTCCAAAGCAGGGCTTCCCACTTGTAACACCGTTATGCTGGGTGGCCAGGCTCAGTGACCCATCTCACCCACGCACTGCCCGCTGGAAAAAGGCACAATTTCCCCAGCGAGCAGGTCCTGGGGGCTGCCTGCTAGAGAACGGTGACACAGTTACCACAGCAGTGACAAAAGGCTGAAAAGAAGAGCAGCTCCAAGTCTTTCAGGGCAGTTCTCAACACTGGTGTGTTCTCATTTTACAGAATGGTTTAAAAGAAAAAGGGATTTAAAAAGTGTCAAAAGACAGCCTGCTCTTCTGCAACACTACACTTCCCTTTTAAAGACAGGGCAGGAAGAAAGATTTTTCTCCCCCAGTAGCCCACAAGTACAGATCCTTATATTTTATTTTTCTTTTCCCTTTTCTCTGCAACATAAGTGAAGCCCTTGCTCCTGGTAGTCTTGGGAGAAAAAAAAAAAAAAAAAATGGACACTGGTGACTGCACTCTGCACTGAACTGTCTCCCTTCCCCCCCCTCCACCAAGCAGGAACTCACCCCAAACACAAATGATGTTCTCTTTCTCAGTAAAGCCAAGAGCCAAACCCTCTCTTCAGTTCAGAGACCCAAACTGGTTTTGACTCAACAACACAAGAAGGGATTTTCAGGTTCACATTGTCTTTAACACCAAGTAGTATCTTGGTATTACAGTAACTTCCATAAATACTTGGAGGATTATATACCACAGGATGATGACCTTTCCCTCCACCAACTTCCCCACTGGAAAAAAACTTTTAATTTGTATTTGCAGTAAATGGCTTTTACAGCTGAAAAACACCCCTTCATCTTGATGCAGAACTTCTTTCTCAGATAAACTAATCTATGAACATGCATTGTTGAAAAGATTGCTATTTGCAGATTTCAAACCAGAGCACAGATTACAATAACTTGAATGATTTTTGTAATGACTTAGCACATTCTTAGCACAGAACTTAAAATGAACAGAGGTATAATCTCCAAGGAAAAAAACATCATCACAATTTACAGAAAGAACAAAAATCCCCCAATCCTGTATATACTAAGCATGTAATTCTGGATTTGCTAAGTACTTCACACACTTTTTTCTACTGCTAGGCTTTCATGGTACATTTTCATAATTCTCCATTTTAAAGAAATAATGAAATATTTGTTTTAGGAAATGCAGTGCATCGAAATTTATTTCCAACTCCGTAATTTTGCCCCTGGGTGAAGCCAAGGCCGGTCCCTGTTCAGAGTCCCAATTCCCCTCCCCATGGGGAGCTACTGCTGGACAAAGTTCTTGCAACCAGGAGCAAACTACTCTTGCTCTGGATAATCAGCCTGCAAAGAAGAGTCACAGCACAGTAAAGCTACAACTTCCAAAAATCCCTGGCCCTGGAAGCCAGGTCAGCCTCGTCTGAGACTCTAGAGGCTCTGACACCACTGAAGTTTAAGCCCAAGTCACTAAAGAGATTCTCTGTTTAGATGGTACAACTACAACTTGCCAAGGCAATCGCACTAGGAGGGAGGTTTTAAATTATTTTGCATCGTATCCAAAAGCATTTAATTTCTGAACCCCAGAATATTTTTTTTGCAATAAAAATAATCAGACTAAGACAAAATATTATTATAAATATATCAAGGTTCTATGAACATAAATTTCCTCTCCTGTCATCTTGATTTGGAGTTCAGCCATTGGTACCCACCCATCCCTGACTCATTTTCAAAGAGAATTTAGGAAGCTGTGATTTATTCCCAGACCTCCTAAAGTGGAGGAGCAACTGGCTGACCTGAGATGGCCAGAATGTGATCAGGCACGTTTGCTTTTCCTTTCCACAGACCTGCTTAAAAGAGATAAGGAACAGAGGAAGAGGAATACTATCTTTAATGCAGAGTCCTCTCTCTCTGGAAGAGACACCTTTGAGGTGCCCAAAGAAAACTCCAGACACGGTAATGAGGGAGAATGAACGGAACATTAATACACTGCACAACAAGTTGTAAGTACCTTCAGGATTCTGGAGCCTATTATTCTGTCTGGTAATTGTATTAGTCCCTGATCCAGACCATCACTCCAGCAGAAATTATTCCTGCAATAAGTAAATAATCAGATACATAAACAGTTTGGCTCAAAAACATCAAGGCACTTGGAAAAAGAGTTCATTTGATGCCAGGGAAAGGGGAAAACCAAGACAATCAATAGGAAAACCAAGCTAAGTTCATGCCCATGTTTTTAATTCTAAGATAAACCAGTACATCTTGCCCAACCACCACTCACCTAACAACAGTCAAAACACGAGCTGTTACTACCTAACTACTTATTTTTTATGGATCCTAAAGAAAACCTTTCACTGTCTTTCTTTCTCTCAGTGTTTTCCTACAGGAAAATCTTCAGGAGTGTGTTTGCACAAACTCATCGTAACACTGATTTCCGGTTAGAATAATACTCACACAGTATCTTGAAAAAACAAACAAACAAACCAAACCAAAACAAAACAAAAAACACCTCCCAGTGCACAAAAAAAGCCAAAAGAACAATAAAATGGAACACATTGCCTCCTATAGTGTCGAGACAGGTTAATTTTAGAAGGCATGCCAGTTAAACAGGATAAATGATTTGAAAATCCAGTTTGATCCCAATAATTATATGGGAGGTATATTTTGCATTTGAGAATTAGTTTGTAATTGCAGTGATAATGAGATCTTTCATTATCCTTGTACAGATAGTTTTTAAGCAGGCAAGGTGCTTTGAACACATTCTGACCCAGACTGTGCTCTTTAATAAGTTGCTGAAGATGAAAACTGTAACACAGAACTACCAAATAAATTTTCCTCCAAGTGTCCAATTAAGAAAGAAATGTAAATATGAGCAATGTGGTCATTAAAACCCCAAATGAAATGCAGCACAGTTATCCCTGCAATGTGCAGCTGGAAGCCAGGGATCTCTCACCTGTGAGCTTGAACTGACAGCAAACATCAACATTTCCTGACCTCTGCAGCCTGAACAGAAGACCTGCGGCCCCTTTAGTAGGTGAAAGCATCTCATTCTCATTCCTCTTTTTCCAAATGATCTGTCACCTCACAACAAACTTGTATATTTCCAAAGCAGCTTATAGATACACTGACACTTCAACAGAGAATGTTGCAGGTATGCAAATCCCAAGAGCATTTTTTCTGTTCTGAGAAATGAACACCCATTTTTCAGTCCTTATTGGAGGTGTGAAAAACAAACAGCCCACAAATGACAGCAATAAGACCATAGTCTCTTGAATTAATATAAGGTTCTTTTTTAGTTATTAAATTTTGATTTGTGTGTGTAGGAATAAAAAGATATTCTTAATTTACATGTCTGTATTTGTCTGGGCAGCTGTTTCTGCACAAAAACGCTGCTCCCTTACAGAGGGAGCACCAACCTTGTTTTCACATTCACATGAAATTTGTTACAATATTGGAGCTCTTTAAACAGTGCCTTCAAAACAGTTTTGATTAAATTTCTCCAAAGACCAGAACATGATTACAGACTACTTCACAACTCATTTATTTGTCATTTAAACAGATCTACACTGAAATAGGTTCTGACACAATACAAATAGACACAAAACCACATCATTTTAACAGTATTTCTGGCAAAAACTTTTATTTAGTGTTTGCTGTGTTCCGTCGGGTGTTTTTATTGATTAGATGAATTGTTTTTTAACTGCTATGGCTGAAGCAGCTCAATGAAGATGTGAAATTGGCTGCATGAATACAGTTCTGGGTCAGACATGCACCCCACCAGTCCCAGCACCACCTGAGAGGACAAAGGTGCTCAACATCACTGCTTTGAAACAAGGGAATAATGGAAATGATGTGACACGTAACCCAGAGACATGGGACAGAAGTAGGAGAGAGGTGATCCTGCAAAGCATTTTCATCCTGTAATACAACTAGGAAATCAATTCAAATCTGGTTTTCTGGATTTTTTAAATATGCTCTTTAATGCTTCTCTTGAAAATAACGTTTATATACAGTGCAGAAAATAATTCTGAGTAGTTTCCTGGCTTTCAGCAGATATGCCATACTTTCAAGCACAAGAATCTTTTGCTGGCAAAAGGCAAGCAAAGACAAATGTAAAAAAAGTATCAGACAAGCACGTGTGCCCTTGCCTGGTGGAGGAGGCTGCAGATTGCACAGCACAACAGAAAGCCTGAGTTTCAATGCAGAAGGTGAATTCTTGGCAATTATTCAAAAGAAATTACATCCTATCGAGGGATTTAATCACTTCTCTAAATATTACTGGAACCTCCTTTACCTTATACATTAGTCACAAGTGCAGAAATTCATCTGGTATCTTGACAGAGTAAAGGGCTTGAAGAGCAGGCAGCTGGAGGCAGACAGGCTGAGAGTCAGCCTTGAGAAAGTTCCAAGTGTGTGCAGATATTCCAGAGGAACAGGGAGCGGTTAGGCTGAACTACCCACCCCAAGGCTGTTGATAATCTTGGGTAAGTAGCCTGACACAAGGGTGACAAAACTACAACTCCTTTATGCCTGGGAGGCCACACACAGCTTTCCCAAGAAGAGAGGAAAGAAGCTGCTGCCAAATGAGAGCAGACCTAAGCTGACTGCTCCAAGCCCTCCTCCGGCTGCCAGCCCTGGCTCTCTCCTCAGCACCATGGGCTGGCTGCCAGTCCATCTCACATTCTGAGAGAAAATTCACTGGGAGAACATCACATGGCATTTTCCTCAAGTAAGATCCTAATGAACAAGTCCTTATTGCAGTTTCAGCAAAGCAATCAAAACTCTGTGCAAAACCATAATTCTACACATGTTTTAGAAGCCTGCACCTTGTTCCAATACCTGCTCACCTTGTTAAGCTGTCACTGGAGATTCTGACATGCAAGAGCTGCCAAATGGGAGAAATACCCATTACAGGGAAGCTGGAATTTTACACATAAAGTGCTAAGTAGGATTGGACTTGGCTGTTGACTTTGCAGAAATGTGTCCCCAGCAGAACTGTTCAGCAAGCTTTCAAAGCAAAGTGTTTTGTCAAAATATTGCAGCACATGCTTAGGCACTTCTGATAGGGCAGGATGGGGATTATTGTGGTGAATAGATAGAAGGGGCAGATTAACGCAATCAGATTCCAATTGACTTAGGATGGCAAAAAGCCTCGTCTTAACCATAGTTCTCAACAGGCCCCTAGTTACTAGAAATGGCTAGGAACCAAGGCATTGGGAACCTTAACAAATCTTCCAAATTCTGAGATTCTAGTCAAAGCAAATGATAAGAAATCACAAAAACCTAAAACAAAAAAACCAGGGGAAAAAAACCCCAAACAACCAACAACACCACCCAAAAGCTAACTGAAATCTGTTCCTCTCCGTGCCCTCCTGTTCTTTCTGCTGCAGAACTGCCTGTCCCTCCTGTCTGCAAAAGTTCCTGCAGAGCTCTCACATTTCTCCTGGCACACGTATGGGAGAAGCTTTTCAGACATTCACCACATAGTGCCAGAGACCACCTAACCACACACACAGCAAATACTCATTTTTATCAGCTCATATTCTTCAGTAAAATCTAATTTTCTTGGGAATTAGCTAATCTCAGTTAAATAAGATGTTGATAGTTAGTCAAACCCAACAATAATTTAAAAGCTGTGAGAGAAGAAAAACCAGAAATTAGTTTGATAATGAAACACAGTTATAGGCAGTTTGATGTAGCATTTTTGTTCCTTTTACAAAAAGAGACTGAAGGTAATAAAACCAAGCAGATGTTTTCATTAGTGGATATTCTATTTTGTCTGGAATTATATATTGCACATGTATATTATTCTTGTTAAATCTATCGAGCATTTAAGCTGTTTCACTAGGAACTGTTCACTGTCACACCTGGCACAAACACTGTGGTGTGTCTGTACGACAGCAGAGGTGAGAACAGTGTTTGGGATCTGTCCCAGGATCTCTTTGAGGAGGAAGGAGGCACTGCAAGTACCAGACCCGTGTAGTCAGTACCCAAACTAACACATCAATTTAAGTCTTATTTGCATGCAGCTACATGCACTGGGGAAAGACCCTAAGTGGGATCGACAGAAGGGAAGATTTAGGGAAGGTCTCAAGGCTAGTAGAGATGTCAAACCTTCTAGGGTGCACAGAGAGAGCACATTTTCATTTCCTCATAATAACAAAGATGCAGATACACCATAAATAAAAGACAGCTTGTCACCAACCTTTCCCTAAGTCATCCAAAGGTAACACATTTCTGCAACATCTTTCAACGTCTTTGGCAATGCTTTAGAACCAATGACAAAATACACAGACGATGAGATGCCGCTGTCTCCTTGTTAGGTGAGGCACTGGGACACATTTGACCCACTATGAGGCTACAGAACCCAAAGCACTTTCTGTCAAGCAAATGGACTGGCCACATTGCCACGGCTTGTCTTCTTGGAATAACTCACAACAAAACCACAACAAAGGGGATAATGATTACCAATACTACAAGAAGCTACACAAAAACCATGAAGTGAGTTTTGATAGTCTGAAATGCATTGCTAGGAGTAAGGTGGAAGGCTTAAATTCAGCAATGGAGCTGCATAAATTGGTGGTCAGTGATCTTTGGGGACTCCTCTAACTCTGTAGGCAGACAAACCTTGGCTTAGGGTTTGTCAGATCAGAATAAGACAGAAATAATATCTTAACATTCTGTTCTCCGTCTTCCACAGAATCTGTGCACATCTGCAGTAGTCCTCAAACGCTCAGTGCGACAGTGAGAAATATCTGAATGCTGTCAAAAGTTACATGACAATACTACAGTTTGCACTGAACAGAGTTTTAAAATGAATGGGACCCTCTAGAAGTCACAGAGGATTTTAAATACTTTACTGCTCCCCTTCTAACATCGCAGAAATAAACATCCACAGGTCTTCTGCATCCAAAAGAGGGCTCTAAATGAGCCCTCATAAAAATCACATAACATATAACCTTAACAAAACCAAGCTGTGCAAAAGGCTGAAATAACAATGGCAGCAGGGAGCTACAAAAAGTTGGTATTGAATTTTTCATGGGAGGAAAAGAGGAAAAAAAAAAAACCCTTTAAGTCAGAGCTGGATCAAGATTGTTTCATCTATAGGGGAAAAGCAAAAGTGACAAGACAGATATAGGTCTATGAAAATAACAGCAACCAATCTATAAAACAAGATGGTACATAAGAAAAAACCCTGGAAAGAGTATTTTAGGTACAATAGTCTGGAGCAGGTTTTATTTACTAAGCACACATTTCTTTGATGATACACATGGCTGAATTTGCAACAGTTAATTTTCCATTGCAGCAAAGGCTGAAGATAGCCAAGGAAGATATTATACATCTCGTTACAGAGGCTGACCAAGCAGCAGGTGAGAGGCTTTTCCTTAAAAACAGACAGCATAATAGAGAAATGTGGGGAATTAGCAGAATAAAGTACCGGAGGTTCTTTCCTGAGCAGAAGGACAGGACTTAACTTCTGAATGGTCTGGCACACAAAGCAGATCTGTTCACTACTGCCCCTCCATGAAACATAGCAGAGATTAGGAATAAAAAGTGTAAATAAGCACCTGAAAAGACAGCAAGTCATCACCTTCTCACACATTGCTAAGACTTTGCTCTTGGATTTTCAAACTAAGGCTCTTCCTCCTTTCTCAGCTGATTCCATTGAAGATATTAAAGTATATCAGCACCAATTCTAAGAATAAGGAAGAGGAGTTAACTCTTGATTTGGAGTTTATTTACTTTAAAATCCCACAACCAGGCATGACTTCTTTAAACAGTTTCATTTTCAACATGTAATTTCTTCGGGCAACTTCTAAAATTGATTTAGCTCTTCATACTTTTCAACATTTTTGACACCCACCTGTGATAATGCCAAGGATCCTGCTCTACACCACAGCATTTTTAATCTCCCTTTTCCTAGGCTATCCCCAGATTGAAACAAAATGTCTCTTTAAGGTCATTTCAGATACCTCATTGGCTCTCACAGAGGAAACAGCTAAAACAGACTGTTCTACAGGGCAACTTGGCCTGGAAATGTCAGAGATATAAAATACTTCATCAGCTTTACCTATCACAAGCTCAGCAGTAAGACTGGCAGCTGTGGGGTCTGAACCAGGGAACCATCCATACAAAAGAACAAACTGGCATCAGCTGGACCCACTGTGAGAAAGTACAGACAAGACTAAAATCAGAGAGCTAAAGTTGTCTGACATTTCCTGGGGAATAATCAATGTAAAAGGCTGAAAAGTTTCTTTGCAAGAGGCTGGGAAAACAGAAAATGTAATTTGCAATCAAGAGCCAAAAACTAAAGCTAGGTCTGTCTTGAAGTTTATCTCAAATTGTTTAAGACATATCTTAACTAAATAAAAACTATGTCAGAAAGAGACAGACAAGGACCTTAACTGCGGTTACAGCTCTCAGATCTTTAGTGTTGTACAAATCCCAATTAACCCTGAAAAGGTTTTCTGGTGACGTTTTCCACTCACATAAACTCCCAGCATCCATCGTTGAAAAGAAGAGGTGATGGTCCACAGCTCCCACAGAACATCTACAAAGCTCTGCTTTCCTCTGCAGCTGAACTCTCCAACAGGCTGCAGAGAGGTGTTTGATCTTTGGTGATAGTTCTGCCATAGCATTTATGTTTAGATGTAACAGAGGTCATTGACAAGAAAAATAAAGACAGCTGAGGGAAGCCAGACACTAGAATCAAGTTGTCCCCTGCTTCAAGGGCAGTGTGATACCAGTGATTCTAATGTGAAATGAGATTGATCCCCCACAGCAATATCAACATATGCTTCCAAGCATTAATTATCATAAACAAGGCAAGGTAACTGAAACATAAAATACATCAACTTTCTAAATCTCTAACTTCCACCTGAGCTGCTGTGACTCAGGTTGGGCAAAAAGATTTCTCAAAAGCAATTAATTCAATAGGGAAAAAAAGAAAGGTATTTCAAGCACTTTTTGCTTCTTAGATGTTGCAAAATGAATTCTCTTTGTAGCTAGACACTAAGTGGCATAGCAGATTGTCAGAAAAGTCAAAATACAGTGGTTTGACCTGTCCTGAGATATACTGAAGGAGCGCACAATAAAGTAAAATAAAGTAATGAATTACAACATTTACAGAACTGGAAGTTCATTTCACTCAGCCTGCATTTAGGACAGTGAAGATGCAAGACACATTCAGCCTTTCTTCATGGGTCCCACATCTGCTCCAGAAATGTGAATCTACACCTTGAATGAAGTACCATGACCACTGTGCAGGAAAGTATCCTGGGATGTTATATTCTCCTTCTTCCACAGAATCTATGCACATCTGCAGTAGTCCTTGCTCAGTGCGACAGTGAGAAATATCTGAATGCTGTCAAAAGTTACATGACAATATTACAGTTTGCACTGAACAGAGTTTAAAATGAATGGGACCCTCTAGAAGTCACAGAGGATTTAAATACTTTACTGCTCCCCTTCTAACATCGCAGAAATAAACATCCACAGGTCTTCTGCCTCCAAAAGAGGGCTCTAAATGAGCCCTCATAAAAACCACATCATCTGACATGCCGAATAATGACAGACCACAAAAAAAAAAAAAAAAAATAAAGCAACCTCTTGAATCTGGATTTCAAGGCTAAGCACAATATTAAAAACATCAATTTTTTTCTTAACTTATTCAAACCTGAAAGCATAGCTCGAAATTGTTCTTTTACCATGGTTTTGGGAATGTGCCTAAAAGCATAGCTTGAAATTGTTCTTTTACCATGTTTTAGGAATGTATGAGCTGAAAACAGCTGTTGGAAGAAGAATCACCCTACACTGTTGCCAGAGCAGTCTCACACCACATTCCCAACATTTCCCTTAAGGAGCATATCCAGGGCAGCCTCATCACAGGGTACCCAGGCAAATTTGAGCTATGAACAAAGGTGCATGTGATTATCAGAAGGAATAACAGGTTTTACCCAGGCCTGTGTCCCTGGAGCTCTGCAGTCTCAGCCATGGAGGAGCACTAGGTGCAGTTAACAATTCCAGTAGTGTCTGCTGTGCCAGGGCCGTGGCCCAGCACTGCTCCAGAGCACGGGGGGATAATTAGCACCACAAGACAAACAGTGCCTTTTTAAATCTCTATGGCTCACCACAGGGTGCTTCTGTTAAGGGAAGGTTTGCTTGTTCCTACATGGAAAAATAATTTATCAGTGTAACGTCTGAGCAGAGTCCTCTATCAGCTCATGCCACATACCACAAACAGCTTTATTCTCTACTGCTGTGACTGCAAAGCATTGTTTTCTGTTAGTACACTCCAGTGTTTTAAACTGATTTTAAGGCTCATTTATTTAAATACACTTGTGCTACTATGTAAATACTCATGGTCCACAAATCCTAGGATTTGTTCATGGACTTTTTTTTAAAGATTAATCATGACAGCTTTGTTGCTCCTCACAGCAGCAGAAAATGCACTAGAGAAATTCGCAGAGTGCCCTCCGTTCATGTCAAAGACATGTGGTGTGTGGAGATCCCTGGAAGTGCTGCACAAAGAGCTGCCCCTCAGCTTTAGAACAGAGGTAGGCAAATACAAGCTGCACAAGGCTCCACACACCTCACCTGAAGTTATCACAGCTATTCCCCAGTGTCTGGGATCCAGGGACTGAGGGACAAAGCCATCTTTTCATCACGCTCTTTGGAACAAAGACAGGCTTAAGTTATTATTTCTATCTCACTCTGATCTGACAAACCCTAAGCAAACCCTAGGTTTGTCTGCCTACAAAGTTACAGGAGTCCCCAAAGATCACTGACCACCAATTTATGCAGCTCCATTGCTGAGTTTATGCCTTCCACCTTACTCCTAGCAATGCATTTCAGACTTTCAAAACTCACTTCATGGTTTTTGTGTAGCTTCTTGTAGTATTGATAACCATTACTGTTAATTCTTGCCAACAGCTTTGCTCACCACTACCTGTCACAGCTCTCAAAGGCCACTCCATGTCCTGAATATTTGAATTGCACACTGGCAGCACAGCCTTGTTCCAGCACGCCGGGTGGATAGCAAATGGAGGTCTTGTTCTCCAGCTACATAAATCAGTGGAGCATTTCAAAAAGGTAACATGAAAGATTTATTACCCCATTTTCAGGGTTCACATGTATTGCTTCCTAACAATAGTTTAATAGTGGTATATAAAATCCAGGTTTTGGAAATAATTCATCATAATCTGAAAGGACTGGTTTGCATTACAGACTAACTGTAATTTCAAGCTCCACCTCATACTGAAGTCTGAACATGCCTACTCCCTACGCTGCTCTGAAATCTGGTGTTTCCCATTTTTAGACCTTTCCTTGCACAGCAATTCCCAATAGTTCAACGAGTGCTTGCAGCAAGCAGCTCACAGAGACTGTCACCAGTAACGTGGCTGACAAAACCACTGGGAGCAGCAGCATCCCCAGCGAGCTGACATCTAGGATCCCACTTGTGCTAATAGCTGCTGATGTCTCTCAGCAAAGGCTTCTCACAGCCAGTATTATTTCCTTCTGTTGAGACAGACTCTCCATCCAATTCAGCAGCTCCCTGTGATCTTTTGCATTGCAAGAGCAGCAGCTTTTATTTTCCTATGACTGCCTGAATTGAAAGCAACACAACCTGGGAGCACAGGATTGGCGGCAATCATCTCATATACAGGTCCACAGCACTTTAATGATCTGTCCATCATTCAAAAATCAATTCCTGAGATGTGCTGGCTTTAAAATTACGTACAAAAGCCACACACACAAAGGTTTTAAGTAAAAGCTAAAAGTAAGTAAATGCTAAAAGCATCAGGTTCCACAAAAATCACCCTTTATTTTAAATCTCCAGACTTCTCTTCTTTCTTTAATCACAGATTAACTTAAGCCAATTACATTACCTTTTATAATCACAACCCTTTTGGACAAACTTTAGTTTAAAACTCGAGCATAAAACACTGTCTCTTCATAGCCTCGAAGACTCCCTGACCTTCTTACCTGCTGTGCTGGGCATAATAAGCATTGTTCCCTTTCCAAACCAGAGAAACAGAACTGAGACAGCATCAATGAGCACAAGCCAAAGGACCAGAGTACAATAAAATAAAGAAATTCACAGGTCTATACTCTCAAGAAGTATTTGGGGATGGTGAACATACGGAGAATTAAATAAACTCTCAATCACTGTAAAAGCCAGGTGCTTTCTCCTTTTAAGTGAACTTGAGGGACTGCAGCCTAAGCAGCAAGGAATCAAACTTAACACTGGAAATTAGACTTCAAGTATATTTCTACCCTTCCAAAATATACTGCATTGGAATTTCTCTGATGATGTTATATTGCTGCTAGTGTTATAAAAAAGATGCTGCAGTTAGGGTCAGTTTATCTCACTATTTTTCACACACACAAAACTCAATGCATTGGGCAATACATACATAGCCTAAGGAATGTATTACCGGTGCTTTTTTGTAGGCTTTTCCTCTTCTGGCAGCAACATATAATTTCTGTCTGGAAAGATCTTCTTTGAAGTGTGTTCAGCACAATAAAACCCTTCCCTGCACAGGTGTGTTCCAGGATGTGACTGGTGGGAACACTTCCCTGCAATGCTTCACCCAGGCCAGTGTTTTATGGCAATATAGTCTCATGGCAAAAATAGGGAAGATGCACAACTTGAGCTCATCAAATGCAGCACCAAGGCTAGAAATCTAATTTATTTTCTACATCTATTGAACAGAGATGGAAAAAGCATTCAGCTGGGTGAATAGGCCATTTATTTTGTTGTCCATAAGAAAACAGAGTAACACTTCAGCATAATCAAAAATTACACATTCAGTTGCTTCAACACTGAATGAACTTCTCATCTGCTGGTAGGAGCTGAAGATTCACACTTGTTCTGCTTCCTCTGTGAGTCTATGAAAGCACTGCCACCAGAACTGACAAGATGCACAGAGTGGTTGATAAAATACGTTCACGCGCAGTGCTAGATTAACAGACTTGATGATCTTAAAGGTCTTTTCCAACCTAAAGGACTCTGATCCATAGATCTTCATTGAATGAGAATCATCACTGTTTTCAGGGTAAACAGTGCAGAGCAGCTTTCTGCATTACAGAAACAGGCTCCTATAACTTGGAGTAAACTGAATTTCTATCACCAGTGCAGGCTGCTGTTAACTGGAAGTGCTGGGACAAATCCCCAAGGCCCAGACAATATCGGCCACAGCCATAGCAGGAAAAGACTGCAAAAACACAATAAAGCCATCTGCTGTTTTCAGGAAAGCCTATGATGAAGCAAGCAATATTCCAGGGAATATCCCACCTGGGAAACAGCAGAGTACTCACTCATCTGAGACAGTCTCTCCACTTAAGTAAACACAGTTGAGCATTAATCAGACTCTCCTCAGCCTGGGATTTTGGCAGCTAGAAAATGCTCTTGTATTTCTACTTTATCTTGTTAAGTGTCCCCTTAAAACAGAGATTAATGGTTATTTTGCTTATCTACCTGAGGGCAATATGCACAATAGAAATGTTCTCAATAACAGGAGAAAGCTCAGCAGCATATTTCAAAATGGCCTGGCTTTGAGGCAGAGTGTTAAGATGACCAGATTTACATCTCAACTAAGATGTAAATAAATGCCAGTGATTCAATCCCCAGTGGTTGTTTTGAATAAGTCAGCTCCATGCAGCAGGTATGTTTTCCTTATACCAAAAGACCCCATGGTTTGTACTAACTCCTAAATGAACACTTTGGCACAATGGATTTTCCTTATATGTTAGCTTCATACTTTTTCAGAAATGGTTTTACATAAATTAAGAACTCAGACTTCATATCACAGATTCAGAATAAAGCTTTCTTCAAAGAAAAGTGTTTTGTATAACACATCAGATGTGCATCATTTTGTAATCCCTATAATCCTTCACTTTCTCTGTACCCTGCACCCAGGTCATTTAGAAAATTACTGTAACTTGTTTTCCTTTTTCAACTGGACAATGAGTGTATAAGTCAAATGTAGAGTTTTAATGATTGTTAGGGGCTGATTTGCCATAGCTTTATCCTCAGCAACCTTTGAAGGCATCTCTCAAGCAAGACTACAGCTGCTGGAACAAATTTCCCCAGAGCTCAAGTGCAATCTTTTGGGAGTACCAAAACCAATGAAAACTTGAAAACTGGCAAAGGGAAAACTATCTGAGATAGAAGACAGATGCCTGTGTGTAGGAATGTTAAGCAAGCCCCTGAGGCAAGATGCACTCCCTGGAGTAGTTCAGAAAGGCATCATGTGTTGGAGAGGATAAACAGCTACATTGCTTACTGTCTAAAATTCCAGAGTTTTCCTCCCATCATCTAGGTATTTTTCTTTTTATCAGCTAACAAACACCTAATTCTCATGAGACCTGTCATTAATGACAGGATTTTCTTTATTCCTCAGGGAGAGCCCTGAATGTGCAGGATTTATCTTACTGCCTCAGTAAAACAAGGGCAGTTAACACTGTGCTCCCCCTTTTTCACCTTCTCCAGATTAGTGCTTTCAACCAAAAACCCAACCCTTACTTATGCTGTTGTAGTTACTGAAACTTCAACAGTGAACAAACCGTGCACAACTCCCATGGCAGCTACAACCTTCATTACAAATAAACTAATTGTCCACGTGGATTCTTACAGGGTTTCGAGCAGATTAGCAATAAAACTGACTCTTCATTAGCAACATGATAAATAATCCCCTGGATTTCACCAAGGCTACCACACCTGCACACAACTTTGTTGGATTCCTTCAGGGTCCACATGCAGTAAAATGTAGGGTGAAAAAGGGGTTTTTAAAAAGTGTTTTTCAGTAGACAAATAATGTTCTCAAATATTAATCCATTCCACTTTAAACTGTTTTTTTTTAAATTTAGACTCTAACTTCTCAATCTTCCTTGAACCACGCTTTTCTAAATTTATAGACCACACCAGTGGGCTGGAAATTAGTAAGAGACAAAATTTCCTTTGCCCTCCTCTGAAATTTATTGCTCTGTCCCCAGGAAATCTCTAAATGTTGCATGACAAACGAGCCATGACTTACTGGCATTCTCACATACAGCAAGGGCTGAAGCTGAAGGCTTTAAGCATTGCTGAGTCAGCCATGATTTGCCTTACAGATTCAGTAATTCAGAGCTGTAAACTACCGTTTTATTCATTTCCAAGTCCTAAGTTAATAACAATACCTCAGCTCCAGAGTAAAACACTAATACTAATGACTTTCACATTGTAGTCTGAGTTGGTTATCTATTGCTTACATGGAAAATTGCCATCAAATCAATTTCAGAAAGGTCAAAGAAATGGAATAAGACAGGCCTGAGCATTCTGCATTTAGGATGAGTTAGAAAATCAGTGTATTTTCTGGTGAAGCTGAAATAATTTCAGCCTCTCAAAAGAAGTGTGTTTTGCTTTGCTTCAAGACCAGTAATTCATCTCCCATTTGAGCAAAGCTCAAAATACAGTGAGATTTTAGATAGTTCCTGTGCAAACAGAACCCATTTTGGTGCCCCAACACATTTTGCTATTTGCCGAGAGAAACCAGCACTCTGCAGAGCCACCTCCTGTCACTTGGCTGGCTTTTAGAAGCATAAACACAGACACTGCTCCTGGATGTGGGCAAGAAATAGATACAAATCCTGCATGGGCAGCACAGAAGACACTGGTAAATATTCCCCAATCAGCGACAGCAATGCTGTGCACAGGTCTGACTGGAGCTCTCAGATAATCAAGCACAGATAATGGAGCACAATTGTCACACCAGAAAGGAATAATTCACTTGGCTTTTCTGTCAGTTGTTCAGAAAACCCAATTAGTACCTGGTATTTCAGAGCCCTCATGCCTCACAGTCCAAGCAGCACTCAGAGAAATGAGTTTACTGTGATGCTACATATGCAATACATGGATATTTACCACTGTTAACACTCTCAAGTTCTGGAAAGAAATTACACACATACAGGAATGTCCCATCCTACGCTGTCCTCTCATGAGGAGCTGACAGATGTTACAGAGAAACAAAGGGTGTGTGCATTACGGATGCGTTATTTTGCTTTACATGTACCTTTGCAATCCTTTGTGATTCACAAGGCTGAGGAGAATCAGTCGTTCTTGCACTAAGATGTGAACGCAGTAGGAAGTAAATTAGTGCAACTGCTTTACAAATACAGAACAACCATGAATTTCAACCACCAAGATGCTACGAGACCGACTGAAACATGCACACTAAAAAGATAAACCAGAACTGCCACAGCTATGTACGTGTTTACTGATGTCACACACTTGCTTACATACTGAAACAAAGCACACTAAGGTTTGTGAAGAGGCTTCCAATTCATGCACCAATCCCATGGTGCATGAAATAGATGCACACAACAATTCAGAAGAGCTGGGCAAGCCATCATTAAATATTGGCCCTTATCACAAAAGATTAGGTGCTTTTTGGATGTGCAATAAACATTCCAAATTTAATTACTGACAGTCAGCTGTGACACCAGCAGTATTTTGACCTACCAGCACTATTAGAAAGATGAAAATAGAGCAGAAAAAAATCTGCTTCAGATTATATTTAAATATATATATATATATATATCCATCCCTTGGACAATAAAGCTAAATCAACAAATGGAGAAACAAATCCTACATCTGAACCACCTGCTTACTTCTTAAAAATAGTAATGTAAAATTACATGAAACTAAGTATTACACTTATACACACAGAAAAAGCCTAGTTTTGTGCATATCCATGATAAGTAAGCAGTTGTCGGAATAAAAAAATGAAACAGTTATTTCAAATATTTCAGAAACTTCACACGTATCAGTTCAGCAGCAAGCCATGAAATGTGCAGCATAGTAATTTTACTGCACATCCAGGGAGAGGAACAGGGGTAAAACAGTGATTGCAAATGTGGAAGAGAATAATTTGTTACTGTTGGTCACCACAGAGTGAGAATGGCTGAGGCAGAGGCTGCTGAGGCTCCACATCCCCAGGGAAGCACAGGCAGCTGTGGAGCACAGACTCCCACATTGTAATGCTGAGAGAATTCTGCAGTGAAGGAATCAGTTTGGGATCACGGGGTAAAAAGGCAGCTATAAATTTAGTTCTGCCTGAAAACAAGAAATATAGCTCAGATAGAAGACAGAAAAAGGACTGAATACTAATGGAATGGTGGTAATGGAATAAGGAGACAGGAAGGTTACTAAAAATCGCTCTCAGTGTTATCTTCTGAAGATGGTTTCAGACTAAATCATGAAAATCACAGAATAAAGACTCAAATGCTTTTCTGACTGGAAAACAAAGGAGACAACAAAACATCAACACTGATGGACAACGACATTCCCATTAACTCAGGAGGGAAGAATCACAAATCTGAGGATCATCTCGCACCTTTGCAAAATTCCAACCACTAATGGTCTCTAACTTGTTCACTTACAGCAGCTGCTGCAAAAAGAAGGAAATATAATAAAGCATTATAAAATTCTAGAAACTTAGCAGCAGCTCATTTTGCATTATGTGGATCATAACTGCTGGGAAAACAGACCATTAATACTCTGCAAATAGGAGTGGGTGCTGTTTATTGCAGGCTGCTGTTCTAATTGTCCTTGCTGCCAGAGCAATCGTTCATATTGGAAAGCACTTAGCCCAAGACTAGATAAGAGATAGTTTCCCTACTAAAAGCTGTGAAAGGTTTCTTTAATACATTTCTTTTAAACAAAGTACTTGGAGGAGCTAATGTGAAGCAGATGTTTTTGAATCACCCCAGAGAATACAAAATACCTATTTCATCATTATATGAAATAAGATATTACCAAGGCAAATGCTGGTAATAAAATTTCCCCACAGGATTCCTGTTGATATTATCTTACCCTAAGTATTACAAGAACTTAATTTTCATAAATGAAGCAAGTACACAAATTTGCTGGAAGGCCATAGTAAGACATTCAAACACCTTTGAAAAACTAACAGGTCTCCTACATACACAGTTTGCAAGTTGCAATGGTTTCCATAACTTCACTGAAGAGCCTCCACACCTCAAACGACTCCAAAACTCAAAGGTATTTATTTTATACTGCCTAATTAATGGGGACTGATGTGATACTATTCACTCCAAAGAAAGTCCCAGAAGTGCCACATCCTATCCCAGGCCTTTCTCAAGTCTCCAAGTCTCCTAACTTTGCTGTGCTGTGATTAAATATAATTAGATAGCAAGCAAAAAAAAAAAAAAAAAAAAAAAAAAAAAAAAAAAAAAAAAAAGCTAAAGCTACCTTTAAGGCTGGACTCTGTGGGAAATCTAACAACAAAGCATGGCCTGGAAAAGCTAATGTGAAAGGAATAAATCACCAGCAGTTTGAGGTAGTTCTGCATGAGCACTTGTACAGAATGCTACTTTTTGTTAAAACATGGTCGTTTCAGCTGAGGGAACTGCCAAGCCAAGCAGTTTCGCCATAAGAGCACCAAGAAGTTTGGAAATTCTGTGTGGAAGAAGCAGCTGCTCCCTTGCAGCCTGGATCAGCACACGAGCCTGGCAGGGAACTGTGCCATGGAAGGAAGGCACAGCCAGCACCAGGAACATGAGGACTTTGCCTTCCTTTCTGGTCATGTTGAGCACTTCCACGGCAGCAGACAACCACAGCCAGGGATTATCCCTTAAGAAGGGACTAGGCACAACAATGAATGACTACACCACTCATATTGATCAGCTGGAACACCTTTTATTTGTACTCAGGAGTTTGTAAAGAAATGACAGTAACTTTTCGCTGTGTCAGAGGGCAGTGCTGCTCACAGAGTGGGGTTCTGCACTTGTTTAGTAGGTCCTCATCAGGAAGGAGATTTGGACTTGAAATTTTGTTTAGAAAAACACAGAGTAAGTGATTTCTCAGAGCAGCACTGAAGCACAGACCATAACACCCGTCCTGCACACCGTGTGTACAGCACACACACATACACACAGTGCCCATTCCCCCCGGGCATCTCCCCTGACCTATGCTGTCACACTCACTCCTTAGCTCACTTCTCCACGTGAACGGCTGCTTCTGAGCCTCATAACCACTGCAGTCAGTGGCAGCCTTTTGAGCACACAAACCCTTTCCTGAGAGCGTTTAAAACATCTGAAACCTCTATTGAAGCACTAGAAAAGAAAACCCTTTCCTTCCATTTCCAACAAGCAGAGAAACAGCTATTGTTAAAATGGCTTAAACACTTAAATGCTCTGCGTCTGGGAGAATTGAAAGGCATCAGCTGGGATTATGGTAATTCCAGCATGTAAGAGAAATACATAATTGCCAGGTAATTATTTACGATGCGATTTTTTATTATGCGATTTGAGGGGTATTTGTGCAACCCAGAAGAGTGATTGCTGCTATACTGCTGCAGGAAAGTTTATATGACAATCATAGCTTCGTTTTTATTGTTTTCTGCTTATTAAGAAAAAAAATCCTCTCTTTTCTTTTAGACATGTTTTTCAGCTGAAAATATGAAAACCAAAATGACACTTCCATTCTGAGATTAATGGCTGCGTATTTTTTGAACAAACAATTGTGAATTTTAATCTGAATATCTCAATGCATTATTATATTTACGCAATCACTTGAAAAATACTCCTTCACTCCTATCCTAGAACTTGCTTTAAAGCCAAGGAAAACAGTATTTCAGAAAATTACTTTGTACATCTAATAAAGAGATATTTCTATATTAAAACCCCATGCAACAACCACAATCACAGCAGAACAGATTGTTTCAAGGAAGTGTTTGTTATGTTACAGGGAAAAAATAATTTAAAAGTTGGCCTTAGAGCTAAGTAAGCAAGAGGTTTTCTTTTAAGGATGACATTGCAATTTATTACAGGAGTTTACAGTCATTTCTCTTGCTTACAGAGGTGCTGCTGATGAGCCAACAGTGAGAGGCACAGATCAACTGGGCAAACATTATTTGCACTCTTAAAATCAGCTACCTATTGCCTTTTATAAAATACCTGCATTTTTACTTCCCTCAGACCTATTTCTCTGAAATACTATGTTCCTTTAAATTATTATTTCTGCTACAAATGAAGACTTTAAAATTAGGATGAGGCAGATACCAACATACATTTTGTCCTTCATTTGGAGCTCTAAGTAAAATCCATTATCTCATGGAATCAAGGATACCTGGGTATGAAGAATAAAACCCCAAAGTACAAGCTCTTAGCTAAAGTTATGATTGTTAGAGGCTACTGTTTCAAGTTTACTCATTGAATGTAATAAGTAATCAGCCCAATTTCATCAATATGCCATTTTATTAAGAAATATTGTGAAATAGAAATTGGAAAAAGCCACAAGCAAGAGGCAGTATCAAGCCCAGGATCGGTGCTGGGTGAACCTTAGAATCAGCTGTGTGCCGTGTGCTCTCCCTTCACAAAGTCTGCCTTTGCAGGGCCACCTTATATACAGCTTTTGGGCCAGAAAGGTGGTTGCCTCATCCATTGTGCACTCGTTGTTTCATACTCATATTTCTTTTCTCTCCCTCTGCCGGTCCCATGGATGGTTTTCCGGGCAGGGCTGGGTGTCTGACTGCTTTCACAGGAATTCTGCATTGGGATGCACACCCAGGCCGATGGAGATAAGATTTCCACCAGGTGTTTATCATTGGGTTGCTGACAATCCGATCTCTGGAGAGGGCCCATCTCCTGGTGGAGACACCCTTCTTCCTATTGCAAATGCATTGCTTCCCCTGTTCCCGGCAGAGGCTTGCAATTTCACAATTCCTTTTATCTGGTGGAATTAAAATGATTCAATATCATATCTTTCTATAAAATCCTAATTAATTCTCCAATATGTATAACAGTGAGTATTGTTGAATAGGCTCATTGGTATACCTTTACCCCATCCCTCATCCCATAGGCGTACCCGTTTTGTTCCCGTATCCTTCCCGTGGGGCATGGCCTCCGCTGCTCCCGCACACCCCTGCACATGACACCACCTGACATGGGAACCAGAGAACTCCCACGGACCACAGCGCCCAGGGGAAGAGGAGTGGACACCTCAAAACCCCTAGAGCCAGTGAGCCATTGCCCAGACAGGACTGCAAACTACACCAGTGAGCAGGGAAAACATCGGGCTGCTTGCTGGGGCTCCTTGCCTTGTCACCATGAGGTGGCTAACACCCGCTCCACATGACTGCCCCGGGCCCACAAGGAGCCAGGCCTCCCCAGGGAGCCTGGAGCAGACAGAAGGGCCAGGCGTGTGCCGAGCTGAACATCTCCTTGGAGCTGAACACCTCCTCCCTGGAGCTGAACACCTCCTTGGAGCTGAACACCTCTTCCCTGGAGCTGAACACCTCCTCCCGGGAGCTGAACACCTCCTCCCTGGAGCTGAACACCTCCTCCTGGGAGCTGAACACCTCTTCCCTGGAGCTGAACACCTCCTCCCGGGAGCTGAACACCTCCTCCCGGGAGCTGAACACCTCCTCCCGAGAGCTGAACACCTCCTCCTGAGAGCTGAACACCTCCTCCCTGGAGCTGAACACCTCTTCCCTGGCGTCACCCATCGGGAGCAGTGCGGTGTGCCCCCACCCAGAGCTGTTCTCAATAAAGGCTG
The DNA here is from genome assembly GCF_009819655.1 of Sylvia atricapilla. Taxonomy (NCBI): domain Eukaryota; kingdom Metazoa; phylum Chordata; class Aves; order Passeriformes; family Sylviidae; genus Sylvia; species Sylvia atricapilla. The sequence goes on from NC_089149.1 coordinate 13,078,745, forward strand.
GTAAAACAATCCGGTCTCCTGGCCCCTTTTCTAACGTGGGTACACCAAATACAGTCACAGAGTGATTTTAGCAATGGTCATTAGGAGTTGTAAACAGTCTTTCTTTCCCCTACTAAAGATGAACATGGAGCTGCCACAGTCTAGTGGAAAAACAGAAAAAATTAATAGATACAAGTCAAACAGAACTTTGATTTTAGAACTTAATTCTTCAAAATACTCCAAAAGAGCATATGCATTGTGATTACCTTGGGACCTGCTGTGCTACCTCAAAAACAGATGCTAAATTGAGAGCACTAATTACAGAATAAGTGCCCACTAAATCAGACCTGATGTTGCAGCACAGTTGTTACTGACATTCCTGCTAGTTTAAAAGAGAAAAGTACATTCCTAGGAGGCAAATCATGTTTTGTGTATCGCTTTCTGCCTCTCTGTGGTTGAACTCAGCACCATTCACTAGCAATCAAATTAAGCAGTGCCATCCCCCTTCCTCCTTGGCTGCTTTACAGCTGGTTTCAGTCAGGGTCACAGGGTTGCCCTTTGTACACTGCATTAGGAAGGCTACTCTCAAATCAGGATATAATTGAATAACAGCTCTATGTCAGGTGGTGACAGCTCCCTCAATCTCACTTGACGAGCCAGTAAAACATCATCTCAAATGTTAATGAAAATGAGGGAAACAAAGGAAACTACTTGAAATTGTTTCTAAGAAAAACCCAAGACACTCATAAAGACAGAGATTCTTAGAATTTTGAGTCAGAAAATCTTTTCCTGCCACATACACACACATCGTTTTTCCACTTTTTCTGGTCTAAATGATGGCATTTTCAGAAGCAATAATCCCACTGATACTACGGCACAGTTTCTTCCTTTGTAAATTGAGCCTAAGGATTTTCCACAACCACGGGTCAGACAGTAGCCGACAACATTTAATTAGGCAGTACTACAAATGAAAAACACAGATTTGGAGAAGAAAAACTCATCAGCTACTAAGTATTAGATGAGAAGTCACTCATTTCAGCAGCAGCCAAAATCCTATTTCTGTCTTTCCACTAAGTTGTTTTCTGGAAAGCAACATCTTTGAAGTTCAGTTACACCACAAAAATCCAACACACAGGAAAAACAATGATTAAGACAGATCTCACCCTCCCATCCCACCGATCCCCAAGCTGCTTTATAAAACCAGTCCTACCACTTGAGTAAATGCATTTTCCTATCTAGAAACTGCACAGCGCAGAACAACAAAGGAGCAAAAGGTAGTTCTGGCAGAGGACACATGGGCCCTGTGTTTCCACACAGCAGGACTGACAGGACTGAGAGGCTTGTAGCAAAAAAACACCAAATAAAGGCCTTCTCCCTTAATTTCTCATCCAGCCTTTCTTTTACCACTGATAAATTCCTTTTTCTTGTGCAAACTTGCTATTAACAAGGACTTCCAAACTTCTTTGAAACAGCTATCTTGCCAGGCCACCTCTGTCTGATGTCCCTGGCTACACCTGATCTCTCCCAGTTTTTCTCCAGGATTCAGATGGCTAGAGGGAGCATTTGTAGGATTCATTCTCAGTAGGCACAGCCCCCTGTGCCATCAGTCTCTGTGCTTCTCACAGCAGTTCTCTTCATGGGCCCAAACCTGCCAGTGCTGACACCGGGGGGCTGAGCAGACATCTGTTTAAATTAAGAGACCCAAATTCCTGCTGATTAATGACCTTTGTCTGCAAATAAACAGAGAGTATAATGAGTTAATTAAGGTACACGTTCAATTAATCTCACTGGTGTCAGGTGCACGGCTCCACATCAGATGCAAGGAAAGAAATCCTCTGGCCCTTGAGGACACAGCACACACATCCAACAGCCTGGGCTTTATCTGGGCAGACACCGAGGGCAGCACAGAGCAGCAGCTCTGCACACACTCCTGCAAACCCCAAAATAAAACAGTGCACAAACTAAATTTATCCTATCACATATCCCAAAACTTCTCTTCAAATGAACTCCACTCAGTCATAAAGCTTTGCAACTTCACTGTGTTACCTTTGAGAATTAATGCAGTAGAAACCAAAAATACACAAAAAAATCAAAAAGCCATTTACTTCTCTGAATACCCATGACCTGAACTATTAAAAAAAGTTACTCCACTGCTGTTCAGGTTTCCTTCAATAGCAGCTTCAGTGCTATTGCCAAAGAAATGGTACAAATTCCACTCCAAATACTATTCCTGACTATACTCATTCTATCCTCTTCTGTACTGAAGAACATCATAAGCTGGTCAAGAACATCCACTCTGAGAAATAAAACTAGACTCTCTATTAATGACATTAAATCTACCGTGTCCCTCCAGAAAGATAATAATTTGAAAATCTTTTTAGAGACTGTCATGACACATACAAGAAAATACCAGATACACATGGACTGAGTGTCCCGCGCCCCATGTTGCTCACATGATAGCAAATAATATCAATTTTTAAAACTGATTTTAAAATTTAAAATTTTTTTAAAACTTCTTTTGTACAAGCCTTAGCTCAGGACTGGAAGTTGTTTACAGCTAGCAGGGATGTGAGCATCAGAGCCCAGAAGTCCACTTGCCAAATAAAACTGAATTTTAAATGCTAGAATGAACAGGAGACCTTAAAAGGTTTCTAAGCAAGTTTCAGAGGAGCACGTTGTCCATTGCCTCGGGATCATTAGGTTAGATTACAGAAGTGCAGGTCATTATTTCTACAAGGCTGATGCTGTAAAACAGAAGGTATCACTGCCATGATTAGTGTCAGAAAGACCAACAGAAACAATAACTCAATATTAATGGACAGAAAATGTGATAAACCTCGGAAAGGAACACTCACTCTGGAATGCCATGAATTTCACATGCCCACGGTCACCAAGGCTTTCAGAGCAGAACTCAGCAGGGTTTTTTACTACAGTCTAGCAGGCTCTTTAATACAGAGGTTGTTATTTCAGTGCTTTGCATGGTGATTCTTGGCTACTTTTGTCTCACCCTTATGATCAATAAATAATGGCCTAAAGGAACCACATCCCCAGGAAGGTCACGTGTATTTCTCTCAACATACTGCACAAGTCACTGTAGCCTAAGAAAAACTGACTCACAATGTAATTTTCTGTCAAGTAAATAGAAAACTGAAGCCTCTTCCAGCATTGCTGTCTACCCCACTGCTCATAGCAGGTTTTGAACCATCCTTCTGGAAATGAAATAGTATTTATATATAAGATGCTCAAAAGCATTAATGTAATTGTGTTTCTCCAGTTAAGTGGCAGCAGCAGAAAGAAATTCTTCTCGTACACAGTCTGCTTTTAATGCCAATACCAGATACAAAACCTTGCAAAACAGCTGCTAGAATATAAGCCAGTTCAAGTCAGTCTGTTGCTGTCACAGATCTTGGCATCTTCCAAATGACCAGCTAAAGGCCTACCTTTCCAACACATCTGTACAGACAACAAATCTCCTTTCTGTCCAGCTTTGTGGCGTCATGTCAGACACCTTAAAAACCCCGAGGACATTTACTGCCTCCCCCAACTGTGTCCTTCATTCTTTAGTCTTCTCACTCTGTAAGGCAGAGGTCCATCTCTTCCACTAATATTTTTTCTTTATACATTTCTCCAGCTACAAAGAGCCCTTAGTGGCCTCCCACTGCTGCCTCACCTCCAGTCCTTCCAATTAAACATCTATCAGACTCCTCTCTTCCAGAAACACAGAAAACTTCCCTCCTGATGCAGCCTGACTCTCTCCTTATTCCCAACCACCCTAAATCCTCTTCCTTAAGAAAAACTGGAATCCTTGAATGAGGTCCTGCCCTTATCTTCTCCAGATATTGTGCTTGATTTTAGCAACTGAAGGGCCTGGCAGTCACTTGAGCAAGAAAGGACTGGGACACAAAAGCACACCTGCTCCAAGGCCTTTTCCTTATCAGCTCTGTCACCCCCTTATTTTTTACAGAGCCTGGCAGAGGGCAAGTCCCAGCACAATTCCCAAGGGTAACCCCAAGAAAGGCCAAGGATCCATTAATGATCTGTGCTCAGTGTGCCCACACTGCAGAGAGGCAAACCACAGCACTGCACCCAATGGGGAGGGACAAAGCACCAAAGGAATCATTGTGGTGGCACACAAAGGTTCAGTTCCAACAAGGAAATGAGCAGAGTAAGACACAAAAGTGCAGGTTACATTTCCAGTTGGAAGAGAAAGCATTTCCACACCTACTGCACTCTAATTTTCCTTCTACAGCCACACTGTACAGCTTGCTCCCACCTTTAACTTCCTTATTTGGACCAAATCACAGACCCAACTTCACACCCAACCACCCCAAAGGGATTGTGAGTTCCTGCAATGCAACTGAATGGCATATTTGACAATTCCCACTGTTCTGCATGCACATGGAAATGAGTTCTCTGCAGCACTGCCCTCTGGGCTCCCCACTGCTGGCCCCAGTTACCACAGCAGGGTCAGGCATCCACTAAGTGCTGCTCAGAGTCACCAGATGAACATTTCATGAACTGAACCTCAAATGAATCAAACTCAGGAACAACTATTTTATAAACAAAAATTATCATAATCCTCAATTACAAAATCAGGATTACCCTCAATTAATTCATATTCTGTGCTAAGTACACAATGCCTTTACATGTCAAATACCTTTTCAGCAGTACTGAGAATGAAATATTGGATTGGGTGAAGGTGGAATTATAAAGGTAAAAAAAAATCCCAAACCTTAATCTTTAAAGAGCATTACTGCTTCCTAAATCCTAGTCAGGGCTAATAAATCCTTTTATCATTTCAAATCTAATTTCTGTAAATACTGTATGAAAAGGTATTTGAAAATATAAGAATATGCTTTTTATAGCTCTGCAAAACAATTCAAGGCATTTGCTTACTCCCTTAATCTTGTTAACATCTAGCAAAGGAGAAAGAAAAATTGTCCATCTGTAAAGAAAATACCTCAGGAAAGGCCTTTTGATTTTTTCATATTCCCAAATTACTAAAGTGTTTGAAAGAACTGCACCTACTTATAAGAAGGAACATACACAAAACCAGGCAATTCAAAGTTCTTTTGCTAAAAATTAACAGAAATCAGTAGCTATCCACCATGTACAAATTCCTTATCCAGACATGCTGGAAAGATAGCTACAGTCTCGAAAATTACTTAATGTCACATCACTTTACTCAACAGAGTCCTTCACTTTCTCCTTTCAGTGATGAAGCAGTTTATTTGTATTTTTCCAGATCTTCTTGATCAAGAACCAATTGAATTTGCAGGGGAAAAAAAATTAGGTTTTGTTCTGCCCCAGGTACCATTATAATTCACATTAATCATGTTCCTATTGCACAAGTAAATTAAATTTTTGTTTACTCTGTTGGATTTTCATAAATGCAATTAAAGGTAGGATTTTTGAGCACAGAAAGTTATGATGGATTTCATAATGACATCTTAAGGAAAAATACATATTTATGCCTTTTTATTTCCCCATGAAGAAACTTTATTTTGGAATCCATGCAGGCTCAAGAAATCAATTTTAAAATAGGTCTCTAAAGAGGAACCATTCTTTAACCCTCAATGGTTTTATACAAATGGTGGTGGCTGAAAACCATTTATTCTGACTGGAGAAGATGCTCTCAAGCTCCATTTCCTCTCCCCCTCTCTGAGAGGGGAAGAGAGAGAGACATGCCTTTTTCTGCTGAAGAGATATTTAGATGCCTTCTCTCACTGTGAAAATACGACGTTTTTCCCAGGCAGCTAGCACAGATAGGCCCAATACCCCTGAGCAAAGGAAAAAGATGGATTTTGGAGTACGTCTCTTAGATATAGTGGGGCAGCTGAGAACTCAAACTGAATTCATGGACAGAGGAATTTATGCTGAATCCTCATGAGAAGGTGAGCTTCTTTAACTGCCTGGAAAAGTTTAATGCCTGAGAGTGAGGCTGCAAAATGCAACACTTCACACAACAACTGAGCCCCATGGAACTGGAGATCAGAGAAACTCACCTCAAATCCTTCAAGGGAGCAGGGAGGCTTTTAAACACTTGAACAGCAAATTATATTATTTGTTTCTCTAAAATTAATATGAAAATTTTCAAAAGGCTTCCAAATGGATATCTGCTCCAAGCCTCAGAGTACAACAGTGGGATAGAGCTGGCAAAGAGGAAAGAGCAGGCACAGGAGAAAACCAAAGAGTAGAAGAATGCAAAGGAGTGCCCAAGTTTTTATTCTAAGTGTGCAGGTAAGACTCAAGCAGCTAAAACAAATGCAAGATATAAGTTCTATAGCCCATGGCACAGAGAAATAGGAATGGAGATAATGTAAGGAAGAACTTAATACAGAACCATCAGACTGTTAAATAAAAATGGAAATATAAAAATGTAAGGGGCAAGTACAGCTGATAAAACAACAGAAATCTTAAAATAATTTAAGAAAGGCTGAAGTTGCCTACAGAGCACAGTTATCTCAGTCCAGCTGACAAAGTTAATAGATTAATTAGCCTTTAACAGGCTTGGGCAGGAAGTTTCTCTCACTGTTTAAGGGCACCCATGATAGCTGGGAGCAGACCAACTCAGGGAATATTTAAGACAAGGCAACTGATAATAGAAAGGCTGGCTTGGAAGTCACTACACCCATTTTTTAAATCTGTTCTTTTAAAGATGAATAATGATTGAAGGTAGGTCTGGAAATTCAGTAACACACCAGAAAGTCAGGAGGCTGCAAAGGCAAATAATAACACAAAAAAACCCCGAATTATGTCATAGAAGAAACACTGCTTTATGTTCAGAACTATCAGTGATGATAAAAATAGGTTGTTAATTATACCAGCTGGTGGATGGGGTCCGCCGCTTGGGACTTAGAGAGCCACAGCCATCCCAAAGGATATCTCGCTAGAAACTGCTCTTTGGGGGGTCAGGGCGCTCTTCAGCTGGGTAGAGGGGCTTCTCAGCATCGGGCAGAGCAGTGATTTTTCAGCTCAGTGATTTCAGCTTTCCATGATTTCAGCTCAGTGCTCTTAGCTCATGCCCTTGCGAGTTAGCCCCTCTTTTAGCCGGCCGTGGTGAGAGAGAGAGAGGTCTCGTATGGAATTTCCGCAGGTGGTACTTTATTGAGAGGGTACCAGCGAAAGGGATTCAGGGACGAGGAACCTCTGCCGACTAGAGGAAACTTAGGGGTTTTTGTGGGACACCAGGGTGGGAGGAAAAGGGTACAGAACCAATCAATTGTAACAGATCTACATAAAATCCCGAGGGGGCTTGTGGGTCTTCAGCCAGGTCACCGTGGCTAGGAGGTTTGTCTTTGTCTTAGGTGCTCTAGCTGAAGTTGCAAAATTCTTCCTTGACTCCTCAGCTTGGCTCCCTCCAGGGCAGAGCAACCAGGGCTCTGCCCACCTCCACAGTTAATACAGAGCACCATGTAGGAAATGCTCCTCACACAATAACAACTACCCTTGCTAACAAGAACCCCTGCTTAACAAAATTTTAAATAAAATACAAGGATAATATGCATACCAAAGGAGATAATGCGTTTACAGTCAAGTGATAAAAGTGCAAATACAAGGCTTCAATGCAATTAGGAACATGGCTTTCTATTATTCTTTGCAAAAAGCATTAAATTATGTGGGTTAGGGCTTGTCTCTAGCATTCTTTTTTTCTTCAAGTATAAGAAAAAAAAAAAACCACATTGGATCCTCCATCCTCTCCCCACAAAACTTCAAATTGAAAGAGGCACTTCTTTGTTTTACAATGAAAACACAGTAAGGAAAATGCCTCTTGCACATGCTCATAAACAAAGCAGATGATGCTATTCAAAAGCCTCCTCTAGATCAGGTAAGTGAGTGAGAATTCAAATATGGAGTGAAACCTTCTCAGACTGGACTGAAACAACACCCAGCACATGCAGTGATTGAGGGCACATCCCCACCCAAGGGGCCCCTCTGATCTCACTCAGCCTCTCTGCCATTCACTGGCACAGAGCCACAGCTGAGAGCAAACACTGCCACTCTTATTTCACTCTGAATACCAAAACATCTCCACTGACAGACCATTTGTTCTTGAAGGTATATTTTGGAATTCCTGGAATAACACTTCTGTGTAAAAAAAACCCCTATCCAAACCCTAGGATAAGAAACTCAACTACTTTCAATTTAATAAAGCTAACACTAAAAATTAAGTGCTTTGTTTACACACAGGTGGCAAGAGAGATCATATACCCAGCCGAATTTTCTGACTTAAAAAGAAAAGGCAAGAGAGAGAAAAAATAATAACAATCAATCTTGAGAACACAATGTATGGGCAAGCCAGTTAAAGAAAGTCAACCGAGGAAAGCTTGAACTATTTCAACAAAAGACAAAAGTTAAAATCTTGTAATTTTGCAGCTGAATCACTTAAAATAGCTAAACCACAAACATTATGAGAAAGGACAAAAGGGAAAAATGGAAATGAGTGTTTCCTCAGAGATGAAATCATGCTCCAGAACACAGAATTAGTATAAAGCTCTCGTGCAGCCCAGGAGACAATTCTGCCCAGTCCTCATTCCCATTCAGCATCCCAGGCATTCCCAAGGAGCACAGGACTCTTTCAGCAGAGCCAAACATTAAACCAACTTTATTTCCACTGAAGTTAACAACCATTGATCTGAGCAGTGGGACAGCAAAATCAAATTCTGAAAATCCTAGACCTGGCTGGGGAGAAAGCAAAGGCCCATAACCCTTCCCAATGTTCTCTTTGAATTCTCTCCACTCTTTAAAAGTCACTCAGATCTACCTGTGCCTTCCAGAAGCTGCAGATATTGACACATCAGAAAAGATGTGCAATCCCTACAGCAAAGGCTTAGGGGACAGCCTTGTCCTCGCTGTGTGTCTAGAAAAGAGCACTTCAACCACAGACCCACTGAGGTGTTTCTGAACCTTTATTCATGGGAGTCTGAAAGTCAGTTGAGACATGGCTGCTTCTCCAGTCTAATCACTATTCTTACTAAAACACAATAAAAAGACTGGCAAATGTTTAGTCAATAATCAAGAGAACAACTGACATTTCAGTTGGAATAACTGATACATAAAATGATGTTAGTTTACTTCCTGAAGGAGAATGAGCACAAAACAGTAAAAGAATGCTAAGGGATTATCCATCAAGCTCAAAGGGAGGCTTAGGCATTTTGTAAGCAACAGATGTACAGAAAAAGTTTCACAGAGTAAAAGAGAATATTTGCACAGAACAAATAATACTGACCTGGACATAAGCATCTCAAATGGATAAAACCACCTCCACATAAGGAAAAAAATGCATTAATTCTTCTTTCGTGGGAGAAGAGTGTACATACTGCCTGTGGACTGTTGTGGGTTGGAAAGATTCTGCTGTAATTACAGCTACAATGGTGTTACCCCTCAACAGCCACAAGCCAACTGCAAGCTCTGCTCCTTGGGTTGTTAAGATCTCATTCAGCCTCTGCAGTTTGCACAAACAAATAACTCACTCATTGGGGGATGAAGACAGAAATATTTAATCCAGACATGACCCAGACAGCAGGCACAACTCTCAGGAGTTGTAAAAAAACAAGAAGTATACACTGAATTACACATCCCTATGGCTAAAAGTTTTAACAGAGGCAGATACAGTTGCACACATCTGTGTGTGAGATTTCATTGCAGAAATGAGTTTAAAACAATGGGAAAAAACCCTAAGCACTATTTCAGAACAAAACAACAGCAACCTGAGTGGGGATTCAAGTTCAGTCAAACCTGGCATGCTCAGGAAAGTGGTTATTTGCCAAAAACTCAAATTCAAGTCCACCTTTCTGCCAGTCATTAATTAAGATTTTTTCAACACCTGGCATTTCAATTCAATATGATATGTATTGAAAATTATAGAAAAAAATAGGTAAAAGGAAATAAAAGGATGCCTTTCAAAGGAGTGGCTGTGAAAAGGTTGGCAGATGCACAGTGTGAGCCAGGAAACAATACCAGAAATACTTGACATGACCTTGAGGACATTGGCAGCTGACAGAGTGCCACCTATAAGAGAATGAAACAACTTTTTATATAAAAGTGTAATAATAATAAAATAAAATAATAAAATAAAGGGGATTAGTGGAAAGAAATTCAAGTAACCAGAAGTACCAATTTGTATCTTTCCCATGAGCTGTAGGAAAAAAAGCACAAGATTTCTTTATTGACTTTTCCTATTCAGTTTGGGTGCCTCAGCTCAGTGGCAATGCCACTGATGTTGACAGGGGAACACAGGGAACAGGAGAAACAGCAGCAGACTGGAAAAGGCAGGAGTGACCTCTCAAAGGGAGTCATGACTTCCTTCTGTGAGTGAGAAGACACCAAGGTTCAGACAACTGGCTCAGTTGGAAAAAAAATCATTGAGTCCAGCTGTTGCCCCAGCTCTGCCAACCCAGCCCTGCCCCATGTCCCCAAGTGCCACATCCATATGGCTTTTAAATCCCTCCGGGGCTGGCACTCATCCCTGCCCTGGGTAGCTGTGCCAGGGCTGGAGAGCCCTTTCAGAGAGGAAACTGGCACTAACAGCCAGTCTAAACCTCGCCTGGCTCAACCTAGAGCCATTTCCTCTTGTCCTAATGGGACAAAAAATTGGGCAAAACACAAGCCATCAACTATTCTCAATTCAGAAAAAGGACTTTCAATGACCTTGCTTTCCTTACCTAGCTTTTCTTTGTCCAAGCTGCATCAAATGTGCGCAGACCTCTCTTTCTTTAACCAGAGAATAAAATAATTTTAGTTGACAACTCTAAATTAAACCTTAATATTCCAAATAATTATTAAATATTTAATAGCAATATGTCCTTTATGAACCATCAATATAATATTTCGCATCACTTTTTATTTTTCCAGTTTAAGAAGAGATTTAAAGAAAATAAATGCTATATGGTACCTTGGAAGGTATTCTGCACTGTAAATCTCCCATATGCTGTATCTTAGTTATTCAGACAGACCTTATGGAAACCTGGTATGAAAACACACCCTTGAATAATAACTCCAAGGAGTGTGTCACCACCACAGCCAGGGGTGAGCTCAGTGTTTGTCTGCAGCTGCTGCCGCCGCAAGGATTGCTGCTGAGCTGGGAATTCCCAGGCTCACTTCAGAACAGGCACCTGCAGCTTGGTGGAACAGCTCCAAGGCAGGCACCCAGGGCTCCCTGCAGCCCAGGAGCCCACAGAGCTGCACACAGGAATGGATCCAGGGATAATGGCAGCAGCAAAGCCTCAACACATCCCATTCCTGGCCCTGAAAACACCCAAATCCAAGCTCCAAACACAAGCACCGAGATGTCACCTCAGCTGCAAAGATGGATTTAGGGTTCAAGTCCTTGTTTTAGGCAATTATCGGGCTGGGTTTGGAGCTGTGCAAGAGCTCAGGGACACTGCCCACATCCTGCACGAGCTGCAGCAACAACAGGGGCAGCACAGAGCCCCCAGGGCAGCCCATGGCAGAGGCACTGAGCCAGGATGCTGCAGGAACAGCATCTCCCAGCCCACAGCTGCTGCAGGAACAGCATCTCCCAGCCCACAGCTGCAGGAATGCATCTCCCAACCCACAGCAGCTCCTCCTTACCTCTCAGCAGCCTGAGAAGGGAGGTGACTTGTCCAGCTCATGTTCTGCTCACAAGAAATGCCAAAGAACCAAAAGAAAAACAAGATAAACCTACCTGAAGTCATGTTTCCCCGTCACCTGTTCACTTACCTTCCCCCAAAGACAGATCTAGTTTCAGATTTTATTTCTCAGCTGGTTTACAACTTGGGTAACTGATTTACTTAAGCCTTACTAAGACTGAGATAAATACAGGGCTTCAGGTCCCTTGCTTTTCATTGACAGAACATGATAATGTACATTTTCTGTGCATCCCCAGGTAAGTATTAAAGTTAGGATTCCTGAATTAAGGGAATACCAGCTTGTAGTCTTTAATATTAATAAAGCTAATTAGGCAGAAAAAAGACTAACTTAGAGCACATTAAGGGGAAAAAAAGGCTTTGCTGGCATATTTTCTCTGAAAATCCAAGCTAACATTTCTCATTCTGTGTGAAAAGCTTATTTTCATGTGTATATTCAGGGACTTTAGTAGCAGAATATTGCAAATGTGTTAAAGACAGTGATAAATTTGCAAGGACAAGCCAAGAGCAATCTAATTGTGTTGTTTCAACCAAAGCCAGCTCGATGACTAAGCTCTCTAAGGACATGGAATATAAAGCCTTTTTTAATTTAACCACTGCAATTCAATTTCTGCCACTGTTGATCACCTGAAGAAATCCCAAATGATACAGGATTTTGCTTTCTGGATGCAATGAATAACAGGATATGAGCCTTACCTCCCTCATGCAGAACCTGCACCAGTACTGAATGAAGGTTTTTCCAAATCTGGATAAGGAAGCAGCAGGGTTTGTTATTTCTGGTTGTTTGGGATCAGATTCCTGCGGTCCAGGTGCAGTCAGTGCCCTGTACTCAAACACGACAAGTGCAGAGCTCCTGGATCACAAGATCCTCTGTCTCCAGCTCCTCAGCAACCACCTTGGCTTAATGACAGATTCATGCTCCAAGAGGGCTAAAAGTGGCAATTGCATATAATCTTTATTACTCAATACAGTTCAACAATAAGGAGGTTGCTTTGTGATCAGACTTAATCTCATCTGTTAATTAACCATTCATTAGAAACACTCTGCAAATCCAATAATACATTAGACAGGGATGGGATTTTTCCAAAACTATTCATGTTCACAGTTCAAAATACCATTAATTAGCAAGTACGTCCCATTACTTAAATAGGGTCAGGGAATGTGCAAAGTAATTTTTCCTTAATATGTTCTCCCAGCTCTTTTGCCTCAAAAAATATATCAAGTGTTAATTGCTGTGCTCTGTGTATACAAGACTGCTCAGGAACCCTGAACATGCTCCGAGAATCACATCAGCCTGTGCACCCCTCTTTAGCTCCTTCACAACTCTGCAAACACATTTTATAATTTTTCCAAAGTATTTTTTTCTTATGAATTCCACAATGCAATGAAATGTGACATTACAGATAACACACAAAATATCGCTCTCTTACACAATGATTTACAAAACTGCACCTTTACTTTTCTGTTCTCATAAATGAGAGTTCTTATTTTTTTGTGTCTCCTGTCCACATCATTCATGTTTTATCCCTGCTTTAAAACTGATTGTGTCATCAAAGGACCTGTTTCCAACTTCAATGATATTCAAGGGAAATAAAGAAAGCACTAAGTACCAAATTTTTTTTTTGGTATAGAGGATCTCTCATCTACTACTAAAATTCTGTCCTATCTCAGATTTCATTACAAAATATCCACTTTTCCAGGAGAAGAAAAAGCTTTTCAGAACCACTTCTGGACTAAGCCAAATTTTCCCAAAATTTCCCAAAACAGAAGGAGTTCAATAATCTGACCTGAATTTGCACATGACAAGTTTGCAGCTGTGCAAATGGACTGGAAGTCTCAACCTAATTTGTCAAAACCCTAGTTTTAGATTTTTTCTAAAACACTTTTCAGAATTACACACACAAACAGAGCAGACAAAATTAGTTACTGTTTGTTCCTGCATCTCCTGCTCCAGTCCTCCATCCAAACACCCGGCAGCCAGATACTATTCCTGTTTCATGCCTAGTCCACAGCAGTATTGATTCTGAAATAACGCACTTCCTTTATGTTTACTCCTAATTCTACAACAGAGCAAACAAAGAGAAGTAAAGCCCATAGCTAACAAAGCTTTGTTCACCACTAGTTATTGGTGTTTGAAAACAATTATAAAGCATTGATGATCTCTTGTGCTAGCATTAACTAAACACTGTTAATTGATTTTATTTGAAGGTAAACAGCCTCCAGGAAAAAAAACTGCTCCTGATTCTTCTGTGACAGTCCAGCAGGATTCATAACACTACTGCTGCCAGCCACACTGGCAGGTGGCAAAACAGTGTAGCAGCATGTAGTGATGCATTTATTGTCCCATGAGTTCACTGGTGCTGTGCACCAGGAATGGCCTCTGGCCCGTGCAGCTCAGGGAAAGCTGTACACAGAATTGTGATGGGGGTCTCCAAATGGACTGATGCCAATTCCAGCTCTTGAAAAAACTGAATTTGAGGAATTTTTTTAGAGGAGAAATTATCACATGAAAATGGGAAGCACGTAGAGTTTGGGGGTTTTTTTCAGCTGAAAGAATGGGTATTTCATATCTCACATCAACATTCAGACATGAATAATCACAAAAGAAATCAAACTATTGTGGACACCTGTAATCATTTCTGCAGCAAGCTACTATATTTCAAACGCCCACAGTCACTGAAAAGAGGCAAAATGGGGAGAAAAAAGTATTTGCATAACTATATGAAAGAGTATACATAACATATAGATATACAACACATATACATAATCCATATGGAAGTGTAGAAAAACAAAAACTGTCAAGCCATCAAACAGCATCACGACAGTGACCTTCCCTATGAAGAGGAACTCACAATTCTGGTGTTGGTATTTCATCATCAAAATAAAAAAAAAATTAAAAAACCCTGAAAGGAGGTGAGATATTAATTTTAAAGAATTAAGGACTTTAGTTAAAGTAGACGTGGACTTGCTGACGTAGACTTCCCTTTACATTTTGAAGAATAAAAGACTTTAGCACGTAGACTCCCCTTTTACTAACTAGACATTGCTGAGGTAAACTTCCTTTTTTAACATAAGCCGGATTTAAGGAACCGATAAATCAGGAGACCTGTCAACTTAATCAGTAGACTCCAAGAACACAATGTGATCATAAATCAGATAGTCTTAAGAAAACAGGATCCTGGTGTCACCAACACTAAAAGGTTAAAAAGGAAAAGCGAGGAAGACGCATCTTACTTCATCATTTTGAGATCCCACCCCCTAAAAAGGACCACCGACCCATTTCAAAGAACAAACTACACATGTTTAATTGCTTTTTGGCTAATTACCATATGAAGCAGGGAATGGGATGGACCGGAGTCATGAATATGCATTTGTGTTTTGAGTATTCAACACTTTTGTACATAAAAAGACCCTGTGATCATCTGTAAATTGCGCGTGTGTATTTGGGAGCTATCCCTCACGCTGCCCGGCGTCGTAATAAACATACACTTTCTAACTTCAAACTGTTAGAGAGTCTTTGTCCGTCATAGTTGGATATTGGTATTAGATCAATATCCAAATTTTTTTAACAAATCAGAGGGAAAAAAAAAGGAATAAAAAGGTAGATTTTTGTAGGTGTATCCTTGATGCCTATTCCAAGAGGCACTCCAGGAGAATATTTCTCCCCAGATACTTCAGGAGCTCACACAGGATTTCTGAAAAGAACCTGTCCCATGTTCACTTCTGCAGCAACCAAGTGAATGAGGGGCTCCCTCATCATCCCTCTGCAGAAATTAGAACAAGTCTGATTGCTGCAGCATAATTGGATTTCAGCAGTTGGCAGAGTAATAAAAAACCACGAATTACATGATCAGACCATATCACAGGCAGAGAAATGCCTGTCCATTGCAGCCTTTCCAACTTCTGTTAGTCACTTCCCATGTCCCACTCTGACTACTTTTTCATTCTGCTGTGCTAAAACAAACACTCATTTCGGTTACAAATCTCTCCATCAGTTATCTGGGGTGACTCTACTTGATTACAGTGTCAAGGGATATAAAATAAAATCCATATTACACAAGGCAGCACCAGAAAAACCTTCTGTATCAGGTCACCTAATGAACTTGAGGGAAGTTGTCCTTGAAGAAAGCGTAACTTGACTGAACAGCACCAAAATAAAATCCAGCCAAACTGAGTCTTCAACTGCTCTTAAAAGACTCAAAGCTGCACTGCAGAAAAAAAAAAAAAAAAAAGCTATCTTTATGAAGATAATTAAAACTAATTTGGCAAATGCCAGAATTGCCAGAATACCATTTGAAAGTGTGAACTGACTGTATTCCTTTATTAGTCTCTCTAACCTCACTAAGCATTTAGGTCTCTTTCCATGTCTAAATTAGAATTCGAGTGCATGACATTCACTTTTCATTAATGTCTCGTGCTCCCCTAGCAGAAAAAGAAATCTAAAGTAATAGAATGTTAAGACTGTACCATTCTAGAATAGAAAAAATAGCTATTAATAAAAAACTTTAGCAGACAGTTCAAAATACGGTAAATATATGACTGCTAACAAGTTCTACCAATTACTGAATTCATTTTACTCAAGGATACACTTTACCTCTATTTTCTTTTATTCCCATAGTACAGAGTCCTCACAGTCATTGTCATTCCAGAAGGGAAAGTAGCCTTGAAGACAACATCTTCTTAATGTCAGCTGCTGCTGTCAGCCCAAATGTTTTGACAATCAAAACAAATTCCAGAATTCTGTTTGTTTGCAGAAAACATCCAAAACCAACTCAGCAATTCAAACGTGATGTCCTGCATTGGGGCTGATTAAATGAAACTGATTAAAACTTTGCAAGCTAGGAAAAAAAGTGGGAACGTTCCCTTCCAAAGCAGATTTAGGGATAGGACATGCTGTCACACTGTATTTACGTTTCAGACTCTGTTATTGTGCTTGAAAGTTATATCTGGATGCAATTTTGCTTTAAGACAACTCTCACTAAACTCAAATTTAGTGTTTTAGACTCTTTTTGATCACAAGTTCTTGGAAGATTTAAATCCCAAAAACCAGTCTTCATTCAATGGTCTGAGATCCTTTTCTTTTTGTCTCTGAACTGTGGGGGAGGCTTTATCCCTTAATTGCTCACCAAGAGATCCAACCACACACTACTGGACTTGCCCCAGGCTGAATCCCATGGGATCTTCTCCCTGTTTGCAGTTGATCCTGTCTATGCTGTAACTTTGAAGCCACAAGTTCCTAAATTACAGATCCTCTTCAAGCCAGGGCTGCAGGGCTGGAACAGCTCTTTGTGACAGCAAGGCTCCTGGTAGGATTATTATTTCTGCTTATTTCTAGGGGGTTTTTTATACACTGCAGTTCCCCCCAACTTGACAATAATTTTCCCAAAGACAGGAAGACACTTCAGGAATTAAAATAATGATGAAAGTCAGAAATTGACACCAGAAAAATTACCTTTAACAAAGAGTTCAAGGAGCCATTTGTGAACAGGGGTTTCAGTGTCTAGCAACTAACACACACACAAAGGTGAATTATAATAAATCCTTTTTACTTTTCCACAGCACTCTGGCAGGAACAGCAAATAAGCATAGTTAATACACAGTTTTATGATACATTTCAAAAGAATTCCTAATGAACCCACATTCAACATTAACTAAACTCTTTAGGCAGGGCTAACCTTATGAAAACACTATTTTTTTTCCTTTTTTTTTTTCTGTCATATAATAAAGAATAAAATTTGTAGTGAACAAATATCTTTCACCTCTGTTAAATCTTTCATCATGCAAAAGGCGTTAGCACCTAGATGTTAAGGTCGCACACTGAAGTAAAACACAAACAACACTTACAAAAAAAAATCTTTCAGAAAGACAGTTTAGACTGATTTGTTTCAAAATCCATCAAATTAGAAACAAATATTAGTTAGAAAATTAGAGAACTTTTCATTTGGGGGGTAAATGAGGATCTTAACTGAACACTGGTGGATTATTTTAAATAAAGCATTTTTTCCTTTAGAAATGCAGCTCTTGCATTCAGAATTAATAAACACATAAGCCACATGTTTTCTTAGAGACCAAAAAGTGAGAAAGGATTTGTCACAGCTTCAGTGGCTGTGCACTCCCAGTGTATTCAGTGCAAGGTCTATAGACACAAGATTTATTTCCACCCTTCTTTCTCTTCCTCTCCTATTAATCCGTGCCACTGTAAGATATGACGCCACTTCTTTCTGAAACACAAACTGGCTTCAGCTCTGAGCAGAGGGAAGGGCTCATTCCTGCTTTTGGAAGGAAAACAGGAGGTCCATAACTTTTCCAATACCATATATACAGGGAGAATAAAATCTAGTTCAACATAACTTCAAGTTTTGACCCCATCTCCCACTCATGCCTACCTTAAGCTAACCAAATTGAAACAGAACCTCTCTAGATCAGTAAAATAAATCAGTATAATACGCAGGGTCACCCAGCAGTCTCTTCCTCATCTAGGCAAGGTCCTCCTTGCAGTCCAGTGTCTATCCTAGCAGACCTGGCTCCCTGAAGATCCAGTATTCCACAACTGCCATCACATTTTCAGCTGGCCCTTGCCTGTTCTAGGTTTTAGAAGAATCTGTTTTATCACACAGTGCCCAGGACTTACAGAAGACTATTACAACAACCCAGCTTCTTCATCAGATCAATCATACCAGGTGTCAGTTGAAATCAAACACTTGAGAAATGAAAGCAAGTCCTTCAGACCACTTCAGTCAAGTTTCAATCCCCAAATACCTGTAATTGAAATCCAAACACCATCTAAGCATTTTTAAAAGTGAAACACCTTGAGCATACTCAAAAGAACAGTCACTGGTACCAGTGCTGCTTCACACTGTTTAGTTCTTTGGAGCCTCCTCCTCTTCAGGCCACCTTTCACAATGAATTGATCATGTTCCTCCACCAGTATTTTCAGAAGAACAGCAGGTACAGATGTACTGAATTGTTATTCCTAAGTCCTTGGCAATACAACTCTTTATCGAAGTTTAACTCCAACAACTTAGTGAAAGGAATGTTCTCCTAAAAGACTACTCAGTACAAAGATTAGGGGTGTCCTCCCCAGCTTGGCTAGGAAAC
Organism: Sylvia atricapilla; assembly: GCF_009819655.1. Lineage (NCBI taxonomy): Eukaryota > Metazoa > Chordata > Aves > Passeriformes > Sylviidae > Sylvia > Sylvia atricapilla. Next base: position 13,097,452 of record NC_089149.1, read on the forward strand.
CATTCATGGGACTGAGGGGCACCCAAGGCATGACTGAACAGCCAACTCCCCACCTTGCAGCCAAGGAGCTGACGAGTCACTTCTGCTAGCATCCCTCTCATCATAATGACCACAAAACCCATTCTAAATGAAAGACTGAATTCAATTTTATACAATTCATCCTGGTAACATTAAGACACTTCAAAGTTGTGCTTTTTCCCTTGAGTCAAGAAAGCTGTTTGAGTTTTTCCTACTGCATCATCCAGTGAAAAACAACAGAAGATAGCGGATAAAACAAGAGTTGTGGTGTAACTATCAGTGATGCTGTACAAGTATCAGAACTAAAAGTTTTGTCCTAGCATGGGGATCTCAAACTGATGGGCTGAGAGGACTCATCCAGCAATCTTCCAAAAAGCTCATTTTCCCTCCTGCAACCAACACAACAATTATTTATACTTCTTCCTTAAAGATCCTCAAAGCCAGAAAAGAAATCTACAGGACACCTTGGCCATGTACACAAAAATTACCTCTATCTCCTCTGAAAGCAACGTTTGCAGAGTAATATCCATCATTTGTTTGCCATCACCTGGTTATAGCCCCTTCAGGACTTGAAGAGTGTGACAGGAAATAATAGGTCAGATATACCTAAACTAACAGCACTGGCAAATCCTGTGTTCAGCCCCTCAGAGCAAATACAATCAGATGCTTAAGAATATTCTTAAATTAATGGAATGAATTTAAAATATTTTAAGTTTTAAAGTTTTAATCAAAACTACAGAATTAATTTCTACTGGTATCTTTCCAGCAAGAGACCATGACTGCCTTAAAGGCTGAATTCTGTCACAAAAGCCACAAGCACTCTGAAGGCTTATTTTAGTCTCCTGTTCTGCTGAGACTGAAATATAACAGCCAAGATTTGTAAATTATGAACACTTTGAACTGCCAATGGAATAGAGAAAATGAAACAGCTAAAAATTATATGGGCTACTTGTAAATAGACTGGGAGGTGAGATCAGTGGTGATGGCCCACAGGCTCTTCTCCTGCTGGAGTGATCTCCAACATTCATCCAATCTTTGAAAAGGCTCCTTCTGCCCTTTCCTCTCAGGGAATGCTTCAGTCTCTCGTATCTGAAGTTATTTATTCAGCTCAGCTATCAAAGCTGCACTCACAAATGTCTTCATGTGGCTCTAAAGGTCAAAACCATGTCACTCCAGCTCAGGTCACTCTTACTGCTCTTATATTGTAAATCAAGGTCAAAAATCTGAGTTTCCTCTCATGAAAGAATGAGAGCCAGTTAATTTCACCACCGACAGCAGTACCAGATGTAGGACAAATAGCAAACAGTGGCACTTTACAAAATGTGACATTCACCTCTCTTCCCAAAGATCATTTCTGGTGGTAAAGAAATATTCTGTATCAAGTTACCTTCTTATGCCACATAAACAAAGCCAAAATCAACTGAAATTTTTCTCATTTAAAGAAAATATTTATCAACACTATATGAAAATATTTCCACATTGTAATTGATGTGGTCTCTCACGCAATCTTTTACCTAGAGCATTTCAATTTGTTTGCCCTTGATTATAAATTATAAACAAGCAGTGCATGTGAACTAAGTTCTCCTTCCTTCTCAGAGAAAATCAATCTGAATAATTAATTACTGAAAAGCTACCCAGTTGTTTCTGCAGTAGTAACATACTGGGCAAATTCAAAATTCTTCAAACTCACTATTTCATAATCTAGACTTAAGCCAAAATTCAACTCTACTTACTTTAGCTGCCAAAAAGAATTATTTGTTCCATCTTCTCTAGACGAGCCTTCCTCTCTTTATAAATATTGATTAGAGACAATTTCTGCCCAGCTCAAGTTCATGAAATGGGTTCCTGCTGCAGTGTGCTGCCTAGGACTGGGTGCCATGGGCAAAAGGCAGAAGGTGCAAAAGGCTCAGCAGGCAAGACAGTAATTCCAGGATCTGCAGGAAAAGCCACTGGAAAGGCAGGAGAGCAACACTGACTACAACACTGAAGTGCTCAGCTGGACAGAGCTCCTAAATTCAGAAATGTTGCATTCCATGGGCAAATCCAACCAGCACCCAGCCCAGCAGGACCAGGGCAGGCAAACTCTGATATATCAGCACATTCACCCTGCACTGCCAGGCTTAAACACAGAGTTAAACCTTTCCAGTTACATCAGCACACACTCAACTCCATCCTCAATAAAAAAGAAATTCAAACAATCATTTCCCTCTTGCCAGGACACTGTTTTGCCATTGAGAAAGTGAACAGCTGAGAAAAGTACCCATTTGGTCCTGTAGCATTACACATAGAGGAAGATGCTACAATTGAGCATTGCAAAGTAAGAGATTTTACACACAAATTGGGAGCTCAGAGTTACAGTTACACTTTTCCTCTATTACAAAACCCTTTTTCACTGCAAGAGCTTATTTCTGCATCATATAAAGTTAGTTATTTCCACTGATCAACTGGTTAAAAGCTTCCTACCCTACTTGAACTTACTTACTCATGATACACTAGAGCAAAAGAATAATTCTTTAGCAAGGAAAACAATCATTCTGTGCAAATACCTAGGCCATATCCATCCCACGCACAGCTGTGTATGACCACACATATATAAAAATGTGATATTAAGTGAAACAAAGACAGCTGCACCTTTCTGTAAAGGCTCATGCAGGAAGAAAGCCACAGCTGTACACTGCAGCTGAATGCCCTGGGCAGCACAAGCACTTGTGGGCAGGGATTAAGGCTTGAGCTTCTGCATCCCTCCACTCCCAGAGGGGATTACTCACTCTGATACTCCTGGTCTGGTTCAAAAGGTGACCATGCTTTGGGCTGTTGGGCTCCACACAGCCAGCACCCTCCAGCACCAGCTGGGATGGCAGCAGATCCACAGGGCTCCAGACGCAGGAGGGAAATTATCTGTCCCCTTATCCATACCACAGAAATCACAGAAGGCACCTAACTTCCTCCTTTAATAAGGGAAAACATTTAGTGTGAGTTGGACTGGAGATTGCAGGTGTATTGCTGAGATGCCACATCCTCTCCCCTGGCCAGAGCAATGTTTCCTGCCACGGATCACATCCCCAGCCAAGCACCTGTGGAACATCAGCCATGGGAACAGGGAAATGAGGCCCCACACAGCAGGCAGCCAATCTGCAATGACAGGGAAACCTAAAAAGGGAATTAAATTAACTCTCACACAGAGCACTCCAGAAACTAACAGATCTGCACTTTGGTTTGCGTACTGATGGACTTGAACATCACAATTTTATTTGGTTTTCTATCCCTCTTCCTAGATGTGAACCAAAAGGCAAAGCCTAAATGTCTTAAGGCCTTCCCCTCATGAAAGTCAACAGGATTTATCCTGAGGCTATGGATATGAGTCCCCAGACAATATGGGACTGGATAGAACACCTCTCCACTTTTCCAGCATTTCAGTTTCAGGGACCTTATAAGCAGCTACAAGATCATGATGGAAGGTGAGTCCCAGCCATGCACGTCAGAGCTGGCCCACAAATGAGGTGTGAGCCAGCCCAGGACTGCAGCAGCACCTGCATCAACTCAGGTAAGGCAGAAGTACTGGTGGTGTGCACACATGTACATGAAGATACTGTAAATGCAGACTGTGATATTACATCTGCATAGAAATGCATGCAAAGGAACTATTTCCGTTCCCTCTTTGCTATAGCATTGCCTCTGCTATAAAATTAAAGCTACCCTGTGGAGTAAAAACTTCCAAAACCTTAGACTGTCCCTGAAAAGACAAGACAGTCACTCTTTGCTGGAATAAAACCCTCCCTTGATGTTTTCAGACGTAAGATTTTGCTCTGTTCACATTACAGTAACTTTGTAGAGCTTCTGTTAACTGCAATTCTTATGCTCTTCTATTCCTTTTGATCACATCATGGCGAAGTCATTTCAGATCAATACATTGCCCAAGAGGTCAAAAGAACTCCAGTCAATGGGTTACTTGCACCTACCATGGGCTGTTCTACTCACAAAGCAGAGATAAAGCCAGAAGAGCTGGATCAAAAATTTTAAAAAATCACTTAGTCCTTAAAGTTAATTAATTGCTCCTCAATACTTTCTGGGGGCTTTTCCTACTACAGCTGACCATGGCTGGCCTCCATTACTTCACAGGATTAGAAACAGTACTGAATTTCATGAACATTTTATTTGGTGATGATTGAATTTTAAGGCTTTTGTTACCCTTCTCCCCTGTATTTTAGCAAGGGTTTAAGACCAAGGTTCACCCTATTCAACAACTATCTGTCCTCAGAGGTGAAAGAGTAGCTCATGCCAGCTGATGAATGAGAAAAGGAGAACCATGAGACAGAAGGAGAAACCCTGAAATAACCAGATTAGTTTAAGCCTTTATGAACTTCTTTATGTCTCAGAAAAAGTCACTTACAGTTGTAGCTGTTACCTAAGCTTCTGTAAAGTCCCATAATACTAAATAAAGTATAACATTATGAAAAACTGCAAGTCTGCAAAGTACCTCAATGTCCTCAGTATTTATGTAGAAATCTATTTATATTATGACTTACAAGGTAATGTTTTCAGAAGCAAACTGGAAATCTGCAGACCCTGCTTCAGTACCAAAATAAATTTTGATTCCTCAACTCTTCCTGAAACAGGCTGAAATTACTTTTTACAATAAAAAGAAATAAATTGTTTGGTTAAAAAAAAAAAAAAAAAAAAAAAAAAAAAACACAGTTAGTTTGGATTAGTAAACCAGGTCTAACAAAAATCACAGACAACAACAGTTTTACTTTGAGTTTTCCAGATGTTCAAAAGATAAATATGTGTTTACCTTTGGCTGTGTATCCATAGACAACAACAGCCTCACTGTTCCTACCTTTAGAACCCACACCAAAATCTTAAACCTGTAATTACTCATATCCACTTAATAGGAATATTTAACTCACTGAAAAACCTTATTGATTTAGTCACTGATTGTGTGATTGAGTCAGTTACCAAGATTTTTACTTTCTCTCAGTAACTGTCCCGATTCCCCAGAAGAGCTGTGTCTGGTGTCACAGAATATTCTGAGTTGGAAGGGAACCACAAGGATCACAGAGCCCATCTCTCACGTGAGGGACTGCACCCACACTGTCATTAGCACCAACAGAGCTCATCTTCTCCACATGGACTTAGACTCATTAATTCTGCCTTGACAGACATCAGCATCAAGAGCACAGCTGCATCAGTGCTATTTGGCAGTGCTGCTCACAGCTGCAGAGAACGAGTAATTGTTTGTTTAATGCCACTGCCAGAGAAATGCATTTTGAAAGAAGGAAGGCCCAGCCGTGTTGGGTGCTGTGCAGGCAGATAAGCCTGCCAAGGCTCTCCCCGGGAAGGATGTCCTTTGAATGGGCTGGGATAAGCTCATCTCAGCCCTCCCCGGGAGAGATAGCCCTTAGCTAAGGCTGTTCTCCCTGGCCATGGTGAGTCCCCACCAGGCTCTGATATAGCCATGGAGATTCCTCTTAACCCACGGGTCCTTCCCCTCTGGTACCACCCTCACTTTCCCCCAGAAACAGTCCAGTTCTGCCCAGTTCAGCAGGGAGCTTGCCCCTGGCCCCCTTTGCTGGGGGCTGGACAATAGAGGCCATCACTGTGCAGTGGCCACACAGCTCTCCTGGCTCCATGTTGGCCTGGGATCACCTCGCAAGGCAGAACTGATGTCACTGCCCAGAGCTGATGTCACTGCCCAGAGCTGACGTCAATCACTGCCCAGAGCTGAGGTCACTGCCCAGAGCTGATGTCAATCACTGCCCAGAGCTGATGTCAATCACTGCCCAGAGCTGAGGTCACCACCCAGAGGTGAGATCAATCACCGCCCAGAGGTGGTCACCTGCAGCCACAGGCCGTGCCCTGCAGAGGCTCCCCCATGGCCAGAGGACTGCCCAGAGCCCTGGGAGAAGGAGGCCTCCTGTGAGATCTCTCTCTGGGAAGGTTGTGGCATTCCAGACCACAGACCCCTGCCAGGCCACCCCAGGGTGCTGCACAAGGACCAGACAAAAGCAGAAATAATCCCATGAAAAACAAGTCAACTTACAGTTTCTTGAACTAAGACTGGCATATCCTGAAGGCTTGATCCCCAAGAAATGAGCATAACACAGAAAGCACAGACGTGCAATAGGCCTCTGCTCAGACACTGCCTGTTTTAAACCATTGAAGTTCAAGTGCAAGTTGTCTGGGCTAACTATAGAGTGGAAATACATACGGTGGAGAGAGCACATTCTTTTTTCCTTTCTATTATGAAACCACACTCCTAAAAATTTCATTTCTCTTTTCCACTCTCTTCAGTATCTTTGCACCCCTGCTGCATACTTTGTATTTACACCTTAGCTCATCTACATGTGGAGGACAATGATATTCTGTTGCTATTTTACAGCAGTGCTTGAACTACTGTCATGAAATTGAGGAGTGTTTTCGATACAGTACTTTCTGATTGATGGCAAACATCCTTACTGAAATTAAATTCTCCCTTCAGAAACTGCAAGTTTTGCTTGAATGAAGACTACAAGTAATACTCTGCAGGATCAGATTATACAATATAGGGCACACAGTACCTCCAGATAATTGCAGGGCAGAACATAAATGAAGATTAATCTTTTTCACTCTGGCATGAGGCAAACAACAGCTGCAGGCTTAAATTATACCATCAAATTCCACAAGACTATAAAAGCTTAACAGTATCAACACCGATTTTCAATCTAAGTGAAATAGTAAATATTCACTAAGGCACCAAGAGATTTTCACAATTTAGGGAGAGAAGCATCTGATATCTTGGGCTTTGCTCTTACTCCTAAAGCTTCTATTTGTCAAAACTCAATTGCAGTTGCCTCTGCTTCCACCCCTCTTCAAAAACCTCTTCTACTGCAAGAAATGCTTCACTGACTGCAGCTTGTTAAGCAAAAGAGCACCTGAAGTACACAGATTCATATTGGGAAAGCAGCTAAACAATTACACGGGGATATTGATTACCAAAGGCATTTACTTTTATTAAAAACATTATTCAGATTTGAACATGGACTGAACATTTCACACTGTGTTCAGCCAACAGCAACTCTTCCTCTCCTGCTGGGCTGCAAGCTAAGCTGCAGCCCCATGGCACAGCATGTGGCAGAAGAATCTAACCATGGAATTACCCCATTTATCATCAAAATTATGCCTCAGAAACTGCTGCATTAACATCAATATCTGCATCAAACTCCAGGTGTCACCACAAATTCTCATGCAATGAGCAAAGTCAGCATGCAAAAGATAGAGGTTCCCCAGCAGAAATCAATAGGATATTACTTCCATCCTGCTCTCTCTTCAGCATCCTGGCCAGAAGAAGAAATATGTTTGATCCTTATACTTACAGAGGGCCCCAGCTAACACGATGGGCAACCTCAGAGAGCTGCCTGAGAACCCTGACAACACCCAGACAACCCTGACTACCAACAGCTCACCCCAAGTGCAAGAAGAGCTTTGTGCAGTATTTTACCAGACATGTGAAAGGAGAAAAGGAAGATCCCTTGCATAGTGAGTACATCTAGACTGCTGAAAGAATAAACAGCAAAGGTGTTCTGCGAAATGTGCCATGGGAACACACAGGTGCTGTTGAACACTGAGGTATGGCCATTTGTGACCAACAAAAGGAGCTCTCATCGCAGGGTCAGTGCTCACAGACTGCCCCCACAGCACTGAAAGCACCCATGGCATGATGAAAAAAAGGAGATTCACGGGAAAGGCATCCCACAAAACTAATCTGAAAGCAGCCCCACATGCAGTGCCAGTGTTCAGCTTTGTGTTAGCAGCATTGGAGTGTGGACACCAGCAGAGCAAATTGTCACCAAAATAATCCTGTGCAAGGAACAGCTACAGGGACTGCCAGGAGAACAAACACTGACCTGCAATCCTCTCTGACGCACAAATTGTTTTTACATCCAGCATGGACAACACCAGCGTGAACCCCTCAGCCCCCTGTTTCACAGCTACAAACACGCAGAGCAGCAAAAACCCTGGATCTCTGCAAAGTCATTTGTTTACAGAGAAAAAGAATCTTTTCCACAGATTAAATGCAATCTCTGATTCAGATCTTTGCATTTAAAAGCAACAGACTTCTCACTGCATTTATATTAATGCTCAGACAGGAAGCTTTGTTGATTAAACATTCAATTGCTGTTGAGTATCACCACAGCCTTATTACCTCGTGGGGGTGGCTCAGAGTGAATCCAATTCTAGCCCAGCACTAGCACCTGTACATTTCTGCTTGACTGAATTTGCTTTTTCATACTTGTGCAAATGACTAATTTACTGAGCAGTAAAACTTCTTTGCTGACTGCAAGAAGAAAACCAACAAAACCACAGCCAGTTTAATCAAAACTAGCCCATTTTACAGACCCTAAAACAAAGGGGCACCTATGGGCAAACAACTGGAAAGAGGAATAGCAATTTTCACTTTATATACTGTGCTCAAGTTGGCTGACTTTGTTTTTTGTTAAAATTTAGGCCTCTTCTTGAATAGTTGTTTGACCTGTGATGGCATTTATTTGATAGAAAACTGTCAGAAACACAGGAAGCTCTTTCTAGAGTCCATCAAGCCATTTTAAAAGTCATCCAGAAGAAGGCCTATGTAAATATGACACCCACTGGTTAAACCACTTCCAGTATGTATTGTATTTATAGTATCAGAAGGTTCTTCAAAATTACCTTGTTTTTTTGTTTAGTACTACCTATTGCTAGTCAATGAAAGTTAAATTCAACAGCAGCATTCTGATGGCAGAATAATTGCCGAAATGAAACAAAGAAATACTACTCTGCTGATAACAATGTAGGATAGAAGAGATGCCCTGTATGGCCTGGTCTAAAAAGAACCACAGCCTTCTCCATTGTGTCCCCTAACTGATGCTGTATGAAACCCTGCACACTAAATGGCACAGGAGAACACACAAAGGAAGCAATCAGGGATATGAGGTGCAATTTAAGGTAAAAATGGTCTATACACAGACTTAGACAAAAAACACGTAAAAATGTGCTGCAGAAAGATGCTTCCTCCTGCAAGGTAAAGCTGCATCACATTAAAATCTATTTTCAAATGAAATTTATAGTATATTTTGAGAAGAATAAACAGCCAAAATGGATGTCTTGGCTTGGGAAGACAGGTATCTGCCAGGGAAAGCTGGAGTTTCCCTTGGAATGGAGAACATAAACCACCACCACCACCCCCTTTTTTTTTCCAATTATAAATTTGCAGTTAAAAAGCTTTTAGGCAAAAGATTTTGGAAATAAAAATAGCAGTTATTTACTAGTATGTATAATAAAGCAAACAAAAACAACTACAGCATTAATAACAAAAACAGTACCAAGAACTTCGAGGACTTTGCTTCACAAAAACCCAGGGCAGTTTGGTCTCGGTGCCTTTGTAGGATCCTCAGAGCACCAAGCTGGGAACAGTGGAAAAGTCCCGGGCTGGTAGCTGGGATGGCAAGATGTCCTGGCAGGGGCAGGGTGTCCCAGCAGGGGCAGGGGCAGAGTGTCCCCAGCAGGGGCAGGGGCAGGGTGTCCCCAGCAGGGGCAGGGGCAGGGTGTCCCCAGCAGGGGCAGGGGCAGGGGCAGGGTGTCCCCAGCAGGGCAGGGGCAGGGGCAGGGTGTCCCATCAGGGGCAGGGTGTGCAGGGTCACTCTGTAGCAGAGGAGCAGCACTGATGGAACCATGACAGTGGGACAGGGCTGGCCCAGCTCTCACAGGGTGGCAGAGGAGCTCAGAATTCCAGGGCCAGCAGATGATGGCAGATTTCCCAGGACTGGACTCCTCCAGGGACAGTGACCCCTTCTAGCAGCGAGCAGCAACCCAGCCGTGCTTTCTCCCCAAACGATGAAAACCAGAGTGCCAAACTGCCCCAAGCTCTGCCCTTTACCTGCCCCAAAACTCACGTTATCTCTCTTTTCAAGCTTTGACCACCGCTTTGTTTTCTGTTAAATAGAAAGTAGAATAGAAAGTGTCTTAAGTAGACACTTAATTTTCCTTGGGGAAAAAATTCTTCAGGGTAAAAGGGAACAAACCTAACCCCTAACAATGGGGAACAACTTTTAACAAATTTATTAAAAGTACGAATTGACTTCATTTTCTTCTTATGAAGACTAAATTAAAGTTTTGTCTTAATTTTGTTCTGAGGTCTCAAATAAGGAGGAGTCCCTGCTGTTACACTCATGGTCTTATTAGTCCCCTTTGAATTTTATGAAGTAAAAAAAATGAATATAAGAAACTATTGCTTAAACAGCTCAGACATCATCTTAGGTCCTCTTTTTCCCCTTATGAAATTTTCCTACTAATCTTGATTTCACGAAAGGATAAAGGGCGGTAAAAACACTGGAGACATTATTCTGATTCCCTTTTTTTGGTATGTGAGTATAAACAATCAGATTATAGTTAAGGTTTTATCTATCAGCTACTCCTAATATAACAACATGGCACTTCCATCTGAGCAATAGTTTCTGCCACTTACTGCTCTTTCTATATTAATACCCCATGATATTTTAAAAAACCCACAAAAACCACAAGAACAAAGTCAAAGTTAAATAAAATACAAGAGAGACCAAAGAGTCACTTCAGAGCTCATTTTATATTCATGATGTAGAGTTTAACAAATACTGTGTCTGTGTTTGATTTTATTATGCTACTGGCTGACCTACAGAATCTCAGGAGACAACTAAGAAGAGAGATGACCACTATTTGATCAGTGAGAAAAATCAATAAGAGTAGTTACTTTATGCAGTCTAGAACTTAATTCATATAGATTTTTTAAGGAGAATAATAAAAAAAAACCAAACAAACAATTCTTAACTTTCCTTAACTGATAAAGTAAAAGAAAACTATGTTTCATTCAGAATCAAGGTCAAGAGTCTAGCTGTTATGCCTAAATACACCAAATGCAAATATAAATAGCATCTGTATTACAATATAGGCTTGCTTTGGGGGTTTGGTGGAAGCTTTTTTCTCCCCTTTCAAACCATTCTTATCTGTAATTTCACACCTATTAAAAATAACATCCTTGTTTTACAGTAGCTAGAAATGCTAAACTAAAAACCTACGCAAATGGAAAGCAGAGATAAGAGCCAAAGTGTTCTGCCTGGAAAAAAAAAAAGTAAAAAAAAACCACCAACCCCCCATCCCCACCAAAATTTTAAAACACCATAAAAACAAAAAAAAACAAAACAAAAAAAAAAACAAAAAAAAAAAAAAAAAAAAAAAAAAAAAAACAAAAAAAAAAAAAAAAAAAAAAAAAACCACCAACAACCAAACTAGCCTGCAAGCTTTTCTCCCATCTCTGTTTTCTGAGGCTCCTTCAAAGCTTTTGCTAGAGGAGAAACTTAAACATAAATTAGGGTGACAGGAAAACTTGCAACACCCTAAAAAAACATTTGTAATGCCCCAAGCAGCAATTCCCAGGGCACAATCACTGCATGGCACCCTGCATGTTCCTGCCTCGGTAAGGACAAGGTATCCCTGTCACCAAACGGGACCTCACTGTGCCACAAGGGCTCATGTGGCACACTATAAGGGGACAGTGGGCAAACATGAGCCAATGCCAGCCTGATGTACACTGCTGCAGCACATTGCAAACCAGCAACTGTCAGCAGCATCCACCACGTTTTTCAATTATCCTTGAACGGTCATACTGTAGTTTAGTTTAGGGAACAAAGTGCAGCTATTGGTATCAGAGCCTAACCAAAAACACCCCCCGTATTTCTCAGATGCTGTGGGGATGCTCAGAATAATGACTAATCTTCTTTAAAAGCCCTTCAAAGCAGAAAGATGTGTGAGCCTGGAGCAAACACCCCAGTGCTGAATGCCACTGCCAGGCGCTGGGAAATCACTCACACATGGGGCTGCCCTGCTGACTGCCCTCAGCAGCAGCTGCCTCCCCGGTTCTGGGCACGGCCAGAGCACACACCCTGCTGCCTTGGCAGTGCTTGCCGTGGCACTGGGGGGTGGCTGATAGGGCCCTTTCTTTGCGGACACAGACCGAGAGCACCCTCAGCCCTGTGACACAGAACTGCTCCAACGCTCCGGGAGAAGCTCCATCCCTTGGAGCAGGTGCTGAACAACAGCACAGGGTGCTGCCCAAACCCCCCAGCAGGCAGCAAACACAACTTCCAGCCCAGCTCAGTCCCAGCTGGGAACAGGCACTGGCTCTGAGACCTCTGCAGGAAGGTTGCAACTGGTACCAGTAACCCCTGGGTGCTGGTGGGCAGATCATCCACCTCGGGACAGGACAGGATTCAAGCTACACACAGTCTTCTTGAGGAGATCAAATAAATAAATCAACTTTATCATAGCTAACAAACTCAATAAAACATAATGCAAGGGGAAAAGAATTCTTTAAGAGCTACCAGAGTCAGCAAAGGAAAAACCACAAAAAAACCCCCAAACACACCACACAAAACATCAAACAACCCCCACAAAAAAAAACCTCCACCACAAGTCAAACAACCAAAACACTGAAAAAAATAAGAAATAAAGAAGACACAAACAATTTCTCAGGAATAGTACAAAACCCTGAGAAAAGGGAAGAGAAGAACTGTAGCCTGGGACTTAGAAGCCCATGGTGCCAGTATTGCCTCCCTACATCCTGGTAAAACAGCAATTCAGTTACTGCACTTCAAAGAGATTGAAGTGTGTGCCATTAAGGACAGCTACAGATTAAGACAGCAAAAGGAAAGAAAACTGAAATCAAGAAAAGAACCAGCCAGTCTTGAGTTCCTCCAAGCTAACTAAACCTTTTGGGATAGGGTATTTGGGCTGTGGGAAAATGTTTTCTTCTGAAGTTTTAGAGGCAAACACATTTTCAGCAGACTTCTCAAAGCCAAGGGACTTGTTTTGCTTTAACAGCAGAGCTGAGAGTGAATGACAATGATGGTTCTACCACCACCACCCAGCTGGTTCACGACAGAATTCCAAGATGATTTTGCCCATTCCCAGGAACAAAAGGAGCCCGATATAGCCATACTCTGGCTCCACACACACAGCATGCACTGCTTGCTTTCACTGCACTCCACCTTGCTCCTCACTCAGCTGCACAGAGTGGAGAGATCTGGCTTGGGAGCACAGAACAGGTGACAAGGTGATTGTCACAGAACATGGGTCATCTCTCAACGAAGAGCAGCACTTAAAGCAGAAGAGGCATCACACCTCTTCCACGAAGAATAAGGACTCTCGCAGAGCCAAGAAGGATGCACGAAGAGCAAATCCGTGGTGTCTCATGAGCAACGTCTTAGCACAGAGCCTTCTTTCCTTCCAGCGCCACATTTAGAGGTAAATCCTTAAACAAAGTCATCACATTGTGAAATATGGGTTTAGGAGCCTCTTGCAAAGGACACAGCGCATGGTTTTTTACTGCCTTGCACACTAAGCCTGATCTGCAGAATTGCACTGTTATGATTTCCCAACTGAAAGCCCAGTTTTGATCTCTTTACTTTGAACTTCTTTCACAAGCCATCCTGCTGACTTCAATGAAGGAAAAAAAAAGGAAAAGACATTAGCTGGAATAATTAAAGGGATTAGAATCTGATGCATATCAATCCCAAAAAGCCATCTGATTACAGAAAAAAACCACAAGTAATGTTTAACAAAAAGACAGCCATTAAACTTAAGTCAAAACATATGTTTTTTCACCAAGTCATTAAGAAATGCATAAAACATATTAGTATTTTCTGCGCTTCAACTGTTTACAGATCTTGCCTGCAAAAATTACAAATTAATTTTTGAGAAGTTAACAAATGCCCCAGTCTCGTTCACAAAAACAGTGGCCCAAAGCTTATCAACCAATTGCTCTACAAAATGGAAATGGAACAGCTGAACTCTGCATACAATCATTTATTCAGAACATGCAGGGTATGTACATATAAAAAATAAAAGGCATGTAGCAAAGATACTTGATATTTTAAAGCAGGTTTTTACAATTTCCTCAGGTGCTTACATCATATTACAGTTCTCTTCAAGAACTCAACGTAAACGTTTTCATGAATCAGTGCTGCAAATGCATTTAAAAGAGCTAACAGCATGAAAAATCCTTCTTTAAGGTAGAGTTTTTACAAATTAATTGACAAATAAATTTAAATTCTAACCAGCAATATATACACCTAAAGTAACCCTAACCTTGGAGTAACTCAATTCCCTCAGCTGCTGGTGCAGCTCATACAACATTTTGTATGAGAAGTTTGAGTACAACACAAGGAACTGCAAAAGGCACATGCAGTGCACTTTATCCTTTTATCAGCTGCATTCGGATGTGTTGGTGACAAGACTTTTAAAATCCGTCTTCTCAGAAGCACCATGCTGAGAAACAGCCCTGTCCCTCTAAGGGTGTGCATCTCAGGGTCAGAGTGCTGGGCAAATCAACTGCCTTCTTAGCCTTTTCATAACATTTTTTCTACCTGCAAAAGCTATTTTAACACATTCTGCTTAGTTTTAATATCCTTACCAATTGCACCATGGTATTCAATATTTCTCATAGGATGCAATCAAAAATTCACTGGCATGAGTTAGGAATGGCAACAGTTGTGTCCTGTGCAAAATACTCTGCTGAGTTTCTCTGAATTGCAGATTCAAGAATTACGTCCCTGACTGAAAGGACTTGCAGTAAAACAGATAACCTGCCCACATGGTCAGCACCTTGAGAAAGAGAGAAGGTCAAAAGGCTGGGGTGGGCTAAACAGCATTTGCCAGAAACAGGGAAAATCTGAGCTGCAAGCACAAAGCAAGACTTTCTGGTACACCATCCCAGACTCGATCCATATTCACCTCAAAGACTTCAGAAACTGGGACAATATCATAATTTCTGTCATCTTCTCCTGCACATTACAGACCATTAGTTAAACTAAACCATGGCTAAAACTGATGCAACAAAGACTTCTCAGTAACCAACCACATCACTTGGTCAGGCAGCTATTTGCCCAAGACAAGATTTTTAAAGAGATTTACAATATTGACATATGTAAAGATGTTTTCTTAATAAATCAACATTTTGGTTCTATTCTAGTTCTCTAAAATTGTTAAACTAAAATCTTACTCTCTAATCTAAAGAGGCTGGGAAATACACAAACACTCTGTCTTTAAACTTACCTGTATAAGAAAGAGGGTCTCAAAAAGTGCCAGGAGACTTCAGCCCACTTACCCGTATCTCTGCACATGAACAATTCATTACAGGCTGGAAAAGTCTCTTGACTGTGCTGCAGACAGGTTATTTTTAAAAATTGAAGACAAACAAACAACTTTACAATTTGACAAGAAAGGGAAACATTAACAGGAAAAAGAAGAATAAAGTCAATTATAATTTTTAATTAGCTTTTCAAGCTATTCAGAGAATGCTGACGCTCATGAATAGCAATCAATACTGCATTCTAGTAATTTGTTATGCAAATGAAGCACTTCAGCAGATTATCCCATGCAAAAGTTAATACCCTTAACAAAAACTCAAAAAAAAAAATTAAAATCTATTTGCCCTTATTATAAAGGCAAAGGAAGGAAAGAACACAGAGAACGTCTCTGGAATTTGAACTAGTTCTACAAATGTACTTGTTTACACTCCAGAACAATTCCTTCAATCTGAAGATGATGTTGATACCTAGATGCTTTTGAAATACCAAGCCCAACTTCACAAAAGAGAGTTGTTCAGGAATTATAGCAGGAAAAGTGAACCATTAGCATATGTAAAAGGAGTTTATAGCCTCAGTATAGTCAGAACTAAGTCAATATCTCCACTCTGAATGAAAAAGAAAGAGAAAGAAAACCCAAACAACTAACTGGTCTGAATACAGAAGAGGAACAATCAAACCTCAAGTAATTCCTGCTATGAAAGCTAGGAAGATGCAGATTTTCCCTTGGAATGTTATTTTCAGTGATATTTGAAATAACCTATCTGCAGTTGCATGGTCACCATAGCATACACAGAAATTCGTAAGTACTGTCAAGTTAACCCAGCCAGCAGCTGATGAAAACTTACTTTAAAATCAAAAGCACTCTCTGTTTTTCTCCTGCCCAGACCAAATCTGTAGCATTAACAGAACATGCTCATCTCAGCAGCAGTCAAATGTTTGAGTGGTCACACAAAAGTCTCACTTTATCACACGCATACCCAGATATATCACTGGAAAATCATCATTTCTGCTAGCACAGAGGAGCACGATCCCACATGGTTTGGTGGGTTCTCAAGCATACTACCATGTTTCTACTTCAGGTCACAACAATGTGGAGCATTACTTTGTACAAAAAGCTATCAAACACGGTGAACCCAGTCTCTGTCAGACACTCTGCACTCCTGTGTGCAAAGCTGTTGATTACCAAGGGTCTGCACACAGGCACTGACCCAGCTTTCCCCTTGTTAGCAGAATGAGCTATGGATCTCCATTTGAGCTGATGTGCCCCTGAAATATAAGAATGCTTCAGAATAATACTTCTGTAAAACCAGCACAGACTTTTTCTCCAATTTTTGTCAAATAAATACTGCATGGAAATGGAAATAAATACTGCATGTCAAATAAATACTGCATGGAAATTCCCCTGCAGCCAAAGTGTCTCCAGCTAAATCACTGCAGTGAAGAGTGCAGCAACTTTTCAGGGTCCCATTTTCACACAACCAGTCTGAATCTGTAAACTGGCAATGACATCTCCATTCCCTTTCATGAGGGATCATGAGCACTCCCCATCAGACACATCCTGGAGAAAAAACACCAGGGTGAGCACAGGATGCTGCAGCTCCTCTGCAATTTGAGCCACCCATTTTTTAGGAGGACCACAGGAGAACTCCTAAAGGAGTGCAAAGGCAGGTGCAATTGCTGTTTTGAGCCAGATACTTTGGAAAGGCTAACTTTGAAAGAGGAACCTTCCCTCTGAAGGGCAGAAATCACTCACAGTTTTGCTGCATGCACTCCAAAGTTTAGCCAAAATGAGTTCCCCACCCAATGGGTCATACAAAGCTGGTGGGAATCAGTTCCACTCACCAAATGGAAGAGCACTTATTACTACAGAAATTAAATATCAGCTCTTCTACATTTCAGATCAACTCCCTGCAAGGGCAAGCACTAAGTTAGGAGCAAAGCCCTAACTTAAAAGACATTCATTTCTACATGCCTAAGAACGTGAAAGGATACAGGTTCTATTTAATTTTCTTTCTGCTTCCCAGCTCTCTCAGAGATGACAGGGTGCTGAATTTTGACAGACTCACTACATACTGATACATGCATATTTTCATGATATGCATCATGAAAATACTGCTGAGTTTACAGAGCTCTTACTAAATTTTATTTTTACTCATTTAAATCTGAGACTAGAAATTTAACTTGTAATAACAAACATGAAACCAGCTGAAGTATTACAAGCCAACCAGGAAAAACATTTTTTCGGTAACCAGAGCCCTTCAGTTGCCCAGCCTCTGGAGCCTCAGAAGTAGTGCATTTCTTACGAGGCAGAGAAGCAACCAAGAGTAGCATGTGATGTCCCACATGCTGTCCCTTCCCTCCCTAGTGAGCAGGGACTGACACAGCTGTTAGTGCTGCCCAGAACAGTGCAGAATAATCCCTATGTAGCATCCCACTGGTGCTGTTTTTCCAGGAGTTCCCACTGTGCATTTCCTTGCCTGCCTCACCTCCCCATGATCAAATTTCTCCTCCTGTGCATGCAACAATAGATGAGAAAGAGATCTGCACATTATCCTGGGAAAAGACTGCAATCAGCTCCCTGCCCACAGATTACACCAGACTTCTCCAGCTCCTGGGTGATTCAGCTCCCCTGCGTATTTGGCCTCCAATTTCCTCCTTTGTTCAACACACTGATTATAATCATTGCAGCAGAAAAGTGAAAAGGCAGCAGGTCATAAATTATATCAGAATAATTGCTTATGTGGAATATAAGATAATTCTCTAACATGCAGCCTAAAAGAACTGGGTTAGACAAGATCTGCAAAAAGATACCCAGGAAACATTTTGCAAAGATAAACTCAAAAATCTCAAAAATCCTTTACAATTATGCTACAGTCAGCATTTTATAGAAGGTATTTAGTATAGAAAGTGGTGAACTTAAACACAGACTAAAATTAATTTTCCTTCAATGTCCCAGTTTACCCTTCAGCTACTCTCAAGGTTTCACAAAATCCAGTAATCTGCCAATAGTGGCAAGTCTTGCAAAAATATATTCAGTTTTATTAGCTTCCAAAGAAACAGAAGCTGGTCTATAATTAAATTTCTATAACAGACCTTATTCCCTTGACCTAACTTATTTTTAGAATTTTGGTCTCAGTGAGAACGGCTTCCTGAAATACAATCAAGGCCACATACTCAAAAGTTTACAGAATTTCAACGTTTTCTCACCAATATGAACTCTCTGGAGAAGGCTCATGGCTCAGAACTCCTGTCCCTCAGTTGGGTTTGCAGTGCTCAAAGCACTGAAGCCTTAAAACCTCAGAACTTGATGTGCCAGCTGCTTTGCTTACCCAAACACCGAACTGTTCCTCCTCCTCCTCTGTTGATCTTCTGTAAATAAATACTCTCTATTGTGCAAAAGAAGTACACAGCCTCATTCTGTACAGAAAGCATTTATATTGTTTAGCTTCAAGGATTTCCAGAGAATGTTAAGCCCAACCATGCATGGATTTAGCTCTTCATGTTCAAATGGAGAGTTTAGGAATTCATTACAGCATTTTAGGATTTATCCCCTACTAAACTCCACCGTACATTAAAGAATATATATTCTTTGAGACTGGGAAACAAGACGAGTTTGTATTTTGCAGAATGCAGCAGGGGTAAAAAAGGTAAATATTCCCCTGAACCTATGAGAGAACTACCTCTTTCAAGACATCTCAAATTAAAGTACTTTCTAATAAAGGCATTATACTCAAATCTACACAGATTTAAGCTATTAAAAAGGAAACATATTGGACAAAATATCTTAACTTTTTTTATTATTAGAAAGTCAAACATCCAACAAACAGACTGACATTTTTTGAGGTCAAGTTGTTTCCACCAAAAATATTCTCGCTCGGATATTTTTGCTGATCTTCACAAGCAGCTCCAGTTCTTTTTGATTTGTGAATCCCTACAAATTTAGATGGACAGCTGAATGGTAATACAAGCCTACTGAAAATAGACGTGTTTTTCTCGATTATTTTTTGAGCCATTGGAACAGGCCCACAGATCCCATGACACCAAAGATCACCATTAAAGTGGAGTGCAGAGGAAGTAAAAAAAAGAAATTATTTTAGTTTCCAGAAATAAACCTCAAAATATTTCTCGTCAAATTATTTCATCTCAATAACTCTGCCTCATCTTGTGCTTTTCGCTTCAGCAAAACACTGAAATTGCTGCACTCTGATGATTTTATACACACACAGTCTTGATGCTTTTCCTTCTTGAGGAAGAAAAAGATAGAAACTGACTACAATTGGCTTCAGCAGCCAATGCTTTCCCCTTTATGACACCAATCAAGAGTTTGAATCTACCTTCCCCAGGTTCAAAGACCACTATCAGACTTTAAGGCAGTTAAGTAGAAATCAGACATTTAACATTTTTCTAGCTTTCCTTTTTCAATCCAAATTTAAAATTCTGTTAACTAAGGAACAAAAAATGAACTTTTAAGATCTAAGCCTGACAATAATGGCAAATACCATCTGTTCAGCTGCAGCTCAGGAATTTTTAAAGTAGCTCTTGTAAGGAAAAGGGAAAATCACCCTTCAAACACGATTGCTGTACAGTTTCTTCAGAAACGCCTCAGATATACCTGCCAATGCATTCTGTCACTGACTGACCTGTGCTAGTAGCCTTTTGTGAAACTAACTCCAAACCAAATTTCAGAAACCAACATCATCTATCACACAGAAAATGGTGAGAAAGAGTTCACAAATTATTTTAACTTTGTTTTACCGACTCATATTTTACAAGCTCCTCTCACAACCAAGAAATTCAACCCAATTGCTGCAAATTTGCACCCCGGTATAGGCAAGGGGTATAATACTTTCCAGCCACAGTCAGACTTTGCATTTCCAAGAACCATGTGTAAGATCAAAACAACCCACCAAGCTATGAGGGAAAGCTGTAGTAATGCACCCCACACCCCCAGCAGGCGTTTCCAAAGAGAGAAAGAGTTTAGTTTACCTCTGAAATTTTAGGAAGTTTACCTAGATTCTTCCATAGCCTTCTGGCAAGGATTGGCTCAGGACCAGGAAAGAAGCATCTATTGGATTTTATCACTGTTCTTGAAACCCTGTATCCCTCTCTATTGGCTGCAAGCCAAGTTACCCCTCCTAGAACATTCAGTATTTAAGGAGCACAAAAGGGAGTAAAGGCTTTTCCACGTGTCTTAGCAGGGTGTCTGAGGTTTCTCAGGCGCCTGTGCCCAGCTTGTTATTTGTTTTCTGTAACGTTTTGTTACTTTGTTATTTTTCCCTATTAAACTTCTGATTTTTAAAGCATCTTCAAGGAGTAGTCTTACTAATTATTATAGCCACCTTTCTGAAGGCTGGCCCTCAGAATGTGGGGCAAACCCACAGAAACCCTCATTACTTCCTTTGTGTTTGTAAGCTTTTGTGATTTACCTCACGACCTGTGCGCTTCTCCCTCACATTGGAGGAAGGGTTTATTTTTTTTTTTTTTAGGGGATGAAAGACTAGATTTTCTTAGTTGCTTGATTTCAGAAGCTCAGAATTTAAGAAGGAAAAACCCCAAGGGTCTAAACAGTCACGAAGTCCTTGTAAGTGATAATGATCAGACACATGCAGTACATAAACATATACAGTGTTGATAATCATGTGCATATTCAGTGAGAGGAGAATCTACACAAGAAAGAATGAGGAAATTAATCCCAAAATGAGCAGAGTCTATTTTTTCTCACCTGTTTTCCTTACTCCAATCTGCTAGCAAATGAGTGATAGATGAATGCTGATCAAAAAGCAGAATCTTAATATTTGCATTTGATTGCAATTTTCATCAAATGAAATAAAAGGTGTCCCACTTCATTTTAACTGTCCTAAGACATGCAAAGAAGAGCAGTAGTAAATGAAACACCATTCTTAATCACTGTTATTAGAAAAACAGCCAAGTGCTATCCATATTTAGGATATGCAACTTCAAGTGATTGGTCTGATTTTTAACAGCAACAAGAAACAGCTCCACAAAATGAGCACAAGTGAAACCTAAGGAGAGTGCAACACTGCTTGACTTTACCCGGCTCCCAGCATTTACCCAGCACCGGACAAGAAGCAGGGGCTGAATACAGACAACAAGCACACAGACTGCTCCAACACGGCTGTTCTGACAGGCTTATCATGGTTATCATGGAAGGATAACCACACTTAAACCTGCAGGATACCCATCCTGGCCAACACTTCACTTAATCGTTTTCAGTTGAATCAAAAGCACTTTGAAACGAACAAAAAAAACCCAAACAAAACAAACAAAAGTCCCCCAAAGCAACCAACCAAACAAAAGCATCAAGAACAGTTCTACTGGCTCAGTGAAAGCAGTTATACCACAGGAAGCTGTAAGGTGAAAGAGATTAAATCAAACATTTCTCCTGTTTGGATAAGGGCAATTATTAGCAGAAGACCATTAAAAGCTTTGAAATAACTGTTTACATTTATAGGAAAACACACAAAGGATAAAACTCCGATTCTACTAAGATACGCTACAAATCTCACATTGATTTAACAAGGGTCAAGATTCCTCGTACAAAGACCAAACATCTAAGTAACAGCAATAACTGCTGGGAAACTGCAAATCTATGCAGAGCCATCTTTAAAATCAATACAGACAGAAGCCACATTAAAATGAATTGTAATTTAGCACATACACTTCTATTCTATTCCAAAACATGTTTCTAGGTAAACTGCAAAAACTGTTTTTCCTAGCACAATACTCTTAAATAATCTATTGGTCAACTAACACTCCATCTGTATCTTAAGAATACTCAGATCCATAAGGGCCCAAAAAAACCTGAACCACTTTTCCAATCCCTTTAATTCCTGCTAAGCTTGAACATCTTGTAAACACCCAACCTGTACCAGAAAGCCAGCAGCATCAGGGATGCTTCACCACCATGAGAGATTTACACACACCCAAATAATCTCTGAAAAGATGGATTTTAAGAATCATCCATCTTCCACATAGAGCAAGGTTTCAGGGCAGGGAGATTAGATGTGGGCACTTAGATTCAACGTGCCTTAAACACTGGGGTTTTTTTCAATATCAGTTATTGAGAACGACAAGTACCAAATTAACTGATGCAGTGAGAGACACACATCCAGAGCCTTTAGGCTAATTTAATCAACAAGTCAGCTGAATTTTGTTGCCGTATTATAATGCATAATATTCTAACAACTAACTCAAGGTAACTCACTACCTTGCTCTACATCTATAAGCAATCATCATACCCATTTTTATTGGAATGCTCACAGCAAAGAATTGGAAGGCATTTAGCATGAACTGTCCTAAAGTGCACTTTAGAAAACGACACTTGAACATTTTAAATAGTTAGATTCCTCATTAACCTTCTTGATAGAGTAAATTTGCAGCTCATAAAAGGAAACAAAACACTGAAGCATTGCAAGCATCCTGAATTCTGTGCAGAAAGTCCCCAGTGAGCTGGGGAGCACAACTCTCACCTCCTGGGTACAGCTGCTGGGTGTTTAAAAACCAATGAAAGGAAACCGAGGTCCCTTTTTAGTGTGCAATTTGGGCAGGAGAAGGTGTGTCCAGATCCAGATACAACCCTCTGAGTTCAAAACCAGTCACTTTAAAGGGGGGGAAAAAGGATGAAACTGACTGCTCACAGGCCACTTAACAGGAGGTGACAAAAGACACACACTGGAGGGTGTTCTTTAAGTGGCACACACGCTGCTTACAATTAAAATATGCTTTGGAAACTCTTAAGTTCCCAGTCTTGGTAGCCTTCCAAGTAATGCAATTAAAATTTGTAACAATATGACTCTGACTGGCAAACATTATCTAATTTCATAATGACATTTTAAATACAGTTGTCAGTCTTCTATGCTGAAATACCTGAATACTAAAGCTGCTATCAAATACTGACTTCTGTCTTTTGAGACCTCTGAATCATTTCATTATCTTGACACCCAGACTTCATAATCAGACGAATCTTTTATCCTGTGAGACACAAGAGTCAGTCTTCATGAATTGCTTTCCAATCAAAACACTCTGGGGAAAAAAATGGATTCCTAACTCCATTTATTGATGAAAAAAAACCAGAAAGAGGGAATAATTTACATGTCTTATTGGGGGTTATTGGTGAGCTACAGGAAGAACCAGCAAAAGCAAGCACAGTTGCTTCATGTCCCATCTTCTGACCTAAGCACTTGCTAAACATTGCTCCTCGTGTATTTCAGATGAGGTTGAAAAAAAGGCACTTTTTTAATGTCTCCCATGAAGTAATAATAAGAAGAATTTCATTATTACTTACTACAAAAAGAAATACAAGGAAGCACTGAGTGATGCAGACTAGGATCTGTCCAGTGTGTTCTCAAAGCCGTTCCTTCACTTTGCTCCCTCCAGGTTTCTCTCACCCAGAAGGTGCTGGCTCTGTCTCCCTGGGTCAGCTCTTCCCCTGCTGCTGAGAGTCAGAGCTGATGGACTCACATCACACACCTGCCAAGTGGACTGAACATTCCACTGATTTGGAAATGTCTGCAATGGCTAAGACTTCAAGCTTTGCCTGTCTAATTAATTTAAATGGAATCAAATACTCTTACTAATTCAGACCACTGAGAGGCTTTCAGCTGTAACTAAAAATTATGACTAAAATGTTGTTTATGGTAATGATGAAGTTCAAATACAGTGAAATTTAAGAGGTTGATTAATCGCGTCTTACAAGAAATTTGGATATGACGAGTCCTTTTAGGACTTCACTGAGTAGTTTAGTGGTACACACTAGAATAAGATAATAAACTATTTAAGAGATCAGCCTTATGCAGAGATTTGGGGAAACAAAAAGTGCTGCAGGTTGTATTGGTCTCTGCCTGTGACAACATGGACCTGTGAATTTTGAATATGATGGGGGGGAAAAACAAACCTTATCCTTCAGCATATTTTCCATAACTGAAGACAGCAAGACACAGTTCACACAATTTCCAGACATCATTAATGCAATTCCAATAAACCAGAAAGTGTGCCTGTCTTATTAAACAAAACTCTCTGGAAATACTTAAAACATTTTTTCTGTCCAAAACGGTGATTTTTATTGGACCCTACAATAGAGATCTCAGTGTCGACAACCTGCTGCAAAGCTAACAAATTGCATATGCATATTTAATACGCCCATTAAGTTCTGTAACTAACCACCTCCTAAACACTCTGATGTTGCCTCATATTTCTTTTTCCTTGGAAAACTTTAGAGAGGCTTTTTTTTTTTTTTTTTTTTTTTTTTTTTTTTTTTTTTTTTGAGGGAGGGTGGGGCAGGTTTTCCTCTTCTATTGAGAGTAAACACTTTGCAGCCTGGAGATATTTAGTGAAAGAAATTGTTATTTTCTACTGAGTGAAAAGTGAGAACCAGAACTGTTCCTGTAATCCTTCTCCTCATCCTCACAAATGTGGGGAAAAGGAGTGGGGGTGGAGGGGGCTTATTTTTGTTTTTAAAACGAGAAACAACAGAGCACAGCGAAGTGAGATAAGAACTGAAACCATTATCTTTGCTTGTCTTTGATCCTCTATACAACAGGATGCTCAGGGCACATGGGGGAGCTTTGCACACACCACCTCCTACCTCCATCTCCCACCAGAACGCACCTTCAAGCCACAAGTCCAGGTTATGGTTACAGCACCAAGCTTTGCAATTGTGTGTGAGATGCCCACAAAACGCTTTTTAACTTAAAACTTGCTTACTGTAGAAAAACAGAGAGCAAGGAGAAAGCAGCACGAGGTTCTTGCTGAAATAAAAAAGGCTTATTTATTTATTTATAAAGATCCTTTCTTTTTTCCTGTACCGATCAGGTGGAGGAAGAAAAAGCATATCAGGTATTAACTGCATACGGTGCCAAGACCTCTTACTTCATTTATTGACACTACATTATAGACTTTGAAAATACCTAATTTTAAGAAACAAGGTGTATAAAGTAATAAAAAAAAACCTTAAAGCACAAGACTATCAGTATAAATAACCTTAAAATGCCTATTTTTAACCACCAACTACTGGGAGATGTTGTCTCCTGCTACCCAAAAATGTTCTCTGCAGCCCTCCAGTGGTCAAAGGCACAGCAGAGCCCAGCGAGAGAACGGCTCCGTTTTGTCTGATCAGCTGCCGGCAGCTTAACAGACATCTCCCACGAAATAAACCTCCCACGCTCGTCTAAAGAAAAAATCCTTATAAAGGACATGATTACCTTGAATTACCTTAGAAAGTAGAGAGGAGGAAAGTAACTCCCCTCCGTCAAAATGTTACGTGTTCTATGCTAATCTGCCCAGAAAACACGACATTCCCACGAGGACACGGAGGCACGTTGGGTCAGCAGAAGGAGAATTAATTTCCTACAATCACTTTCTACTATTCATACCCGTAAATGTAAACAAAGTCAAGTAACATTTGCTGGAAATAATCAATTTTCTCACAAGGTTACGGCTCAAACAGTTGGTTAGGGTTTTGTTAAGAAAACAAACACTGAAGTTTTCTCTCACACACCTTCACAAATAAAATAAACACCAAAGCCCCATTAAAAAAAAAAAAAAAAAAAAAAAGGCAACTGAAACGTTTCAAAATAAAATAAAATAGACTGAGACAGAGTTCTCAAAACTAAGTTTGTAAAACTTAGGGCTCGAAAGCCAGTCCTGAACTGCATGGAAACAATGCAAGGTGGAAGAAAACACGCAGAGGCAAGACATCGCCGACACCTGGGCGGCCGGAGCTTTTGGAAGGGGCACGGCGGAGCGGCCGGAGCCCCGCCACACCTGCGGCACGGCGGGCTCAGCCCTGTCCGGACCCAGGGGAGCCAGGGCGTTCTCCTCCGCTGTCCCCGCGCAGCCCGGCCCCTTCCCGATGGCCCCTTCCCGATGGCCCCTTCCCGATGGCCGTTCCCGATGGCCCCTTCCCGATGCCCCGCAGCATCACGGCGGCGGCAGCGGCTCCGCCCGCCCCGCCCCGGGACAGCCGCGACAGCCCCGCTGCCGACACCCGCCGCCCAAACTTTGCGCCCCTCCGTGCGGGGAGCAGCGGCTGTGCCCGGCGGCCCCGCTCAGCCCCGCGCAGGGCTCCGGGAGCCGCCCCGCTGCCCTGGCCCGGCGCTCGGCCCCGCTCCCCGGTACCTGCCTTTGGCGGCGAGCAGGCTGCCCAGCCCCAGCGGCAGCAGCAGCAGCGCCGCCGGGCCCCAGCAGCAGCAGCGGCGCCTCCGCATCCCCGGCTCTGGTCCGGCGTGCCGGCCCCGCGGTGTGCGCGGCGCTGTGTGCGCGGCGCTGCGGGCGGCCGCCGGGCGGAGACTGCTGCTGCCGCCGCGCCGTCACTCGCCCTCGCTGCCAGCGCCGGGGCGGCTCCGGCCCCCGCCCGGCCCGCGGCGACGTCACGGCGAGGGCAGGCCCCAGTGCTCATCAGCCGGGCGGCGGCAGGGGCGGCCCTCCTGTCCTCAGAGTGCCACCGCAGCCCCTGTCCTCGGAGTGCCACCGCGGCCCTTGCACCTGCCCTCGGAGTGTCACTGCAGCCCCTGTCCCTGCCCTCAGAGTGCCACCGCAGCCCCTGTCCTCGGAGTGCCTCCGCGGCCCTTGCACCTGCCCTCGGAGTGTCACCGCAGCCCCTGTCCCTGTCCTCAGAGTGCCACTGCAGCCCCTGCACCTGTCCTCAGAGTGCCACCGCAGCCCCTGTCCTCGGAGTGCCACCGCGGCCCCTGCACCTGCCCTCGGAGTGCCACCGCGGCCCCTGTCCCTGCCCTCAGAGTGTCACCGCAGCCCCTGTCCCTGCCCTCAGAGTGCCACCGCAGCCCCTGTCCTCGGAGTGCCTCCGCGGCCCCTGCACCTGCCCTCGGAGTGCCACCGCGGCCCCTGCACCTGCCCTCGGAGTGTCACCGCAGCCCCTGTCCCTGCCCTCAGAGTGTCACCGCAGCCCCTGTCCCTGCCCTCACAGTGTCACCGCAGCCCCCCGCAGAGGTGTCCCCTCGGCCCCGCGGGGCAGGGCAGGCCCGGCCTGGGGACACGGGGAGGACACGGAGCCAGGGCAAGGACACGGCAGAGCGGTGTGCAGTGAGAGAGACGGGACGGGGAGGAAGAAAACGAGGCTCCGGTCAAGAATGTGAAGGGCACCGGGAAAGGAAGATACAAAGGTGGCAGCTGGAAGAAAGGAAAGGGGAAGAAAGTATAAAGTAACAGTACAGTAAATTTGGAGGGAAACAGAAAACCTTGGAAACCCAAGGTGGGAAGAGAACAAGAAATGCTTTTGTTGGAGGAAAAGGACAAATTGCAAAGGTTTTGGTAAAGGGGAGAAATGAATGAGGAATGGACAGGTCTTCAAGCCTTAGACACTAAGTCTATTGCCCTGGCCAGGCTTTGAGTGATGCACAAAGGCAACGGGGCCAGGCTGTGGAGCCAAGGAGAGCCGGGGTCCGGGCCTCACAGATTATGTTCAGGGGCAACTTGTTACCAGGATTGCAGACTGCTGGGATATTCTTGCAGGAAAGCACCGGCAAACGTGAGGATACTCACGTTAAGATTACAAATTACACTGACTGCAAGGTATTAGCTCCGTATAAGCTGTGAAAGCCACAATGAACTCTTCCAGGTAGCTTGTACCCTTCAAAGTTCCCTCCCTGCTTTAAATGCTCCCTCATCTGTGCTGTCTCATGAATTGCTCATCAAAGCCACCCGACTCTGGAAAAGCCAGTATTCCAACAGAACCACGGCTCCAAGGGATTCGTGTTGGCCACTGGGCAGTGGGAGCGTTGTCATTCTGACAGAGGGATGTCAGGATGTTCTCCTGAAATGTTCCCTGAACACCTCGTGCCTGCGAGCAACCCCAGGGCCATCCCAGAGAATGCCATGGAAACTTTGCTAAAGGCATCACTGTGGCTGAAAACAATCATTTGGGTTTAGGTCTCTATCATTATTCCTTTCCATTATTTTTCCCTAAATGTGGTGCTAGAAGCATGACTCATTGAGCAAATTGCAGTGAGTAGATGGAATCCAGGATTCCCTCCTCCTCCTCCTGTCCACACACACAGGAAAAATGGAATGTGACACAGCGATGAGAACTCAAGCGCTTTTCAAACCAAAGATGTAATGCTTCACCTGCTAAGGAAGACAGATGGAAATATTTATTTACTGTTATGTTGCATTCAGACAAAAAAAACCCCCTCCAAGCTGGAACTATTGGGACAAACTTATAAAGCTCTTTTTGGCTGCCTGACTAATTAGTTATGGAATCTGCTTTCCTGTAATCTAGATTGTGAGCTTGAGTAGAACACTGTATAGAAAAAACAAGCAAAATCGGGAGTAAAGTAACTTTGAATACTAGAGAGCTACAGAAAAATCAAGTTTTTGGCAACATTCACTTATTTTATAAACTTTAAAATCTATAGGACTGTAGCTTGTTAATTTACAAACAAATAAATAAATAAAGTGGCAAGCACCATAAGCATTTTTAAACGCAACATCCCACTTCGTGGAAGGCAAGAAATATGACCTGTGGACTAACACTCTGAAATAACATACACATGTAAATATAAATATAAATATATTAAAAATATAAAATATGTATAAAAACAATATCGTAATTCTGAGAAGGATATTTTCCTACAGGGAACCATCAAGTCTTTGAGGGAGCTGAAATTGGCAAATACTGCATTTTTAGTATGAGCCTCTTATTAACAATCCCACATACAACCGATTTGGTGGTGGGATGTAGAGAGCAGGTTTGCAAGGCAGAAGTTGTACATGAAGAAGCATCTCCTCAGCCAAATTACAGTCTAAATAAATAAGCCAGATAACAGAAATAAAAAAGGGATAAATGCTGCTCCATTCCATGGGCAGGGAGCTGAAGCACAAAAGATGAAGCGGATTCACTGATAGATAACATTATAGTGGTGTCAGAATCAAAACCTTATTTCAGCTCTGGTACCTTAATCAAAAACTCTCCTCCTTTTTCCCTGACTGTGTTTGTTTATTGATGTGACAACCTGGGTGTTCTGCAGTGCTCTGCTGGCGTCTCATACAGGTGATGGATGTAGATAGATAGAAAGGTTTACAAACAGTAATGATGATATGGCACTGTGCAGGAATTCATAATAGTTAATTGCCCTTACCTCTTCTGTTTAATGCTGACTTGCAATCCAGTATGTCCATTAACTCCTATAGCTTTCACTGGGGCTTGGGAAAGCGACTGGAAAATCCTTCACTTATTTTATTCCTTCTTTCTAATTGTTGCTTAACTGAAAGAGTGTATCCTTCAAATTTTCCTTGCATACATTTTTGACAGAACCATTACAGCAGGGAGATGTATTCTTTAGTCCCAAACAGGAGCGTGCTGAAGGATTACCTCTGACCTGAGATCCATCCATTCACATGTCTAGAACCACCACTTTCTCCTGACATGGTTTATTAGTCCTGTAAAATAGAAATTTTAAAACAAGGGGGAAAAGGTCACAGCCATGCATTCCCTGCGAATTATTGACATGGAAATAGCACCAGAGGCAGTCAATCAGAAAGATCCATTTGAGTCTGGAGATGTAAAGATTATTTTTATCATAATTTCCCTAGTGTGGATTCCAGATACTGCTGGAGGCCAGGATTTAACCCTGACAGGAGAGTTTGCTGAAGAAATCTGGGTTGCTCCAAGGTCATGGTTGATCCTACCTCATTATATATCAGGACATTTAGCTGGGAGCTTTAACTATTGGGATGTTCATGTTTTCTGAATAAAAGTCATTAATATCAAGGTGAATACTAGATTTTCTAAGTAACAAAGAAGAGAGAATTTAGTAGTAATATTCAAGTGTAAATTGGGGTTAGTCTACTGTTAAGTGCATTAGACTCCATTAGTTAAAAAATAACTGAAGCAACAAAAAGGAAATCATAAAAGAAGAATCATTTTAACATTATAAAAGTCACTTTGTCATCCATAGAAAATAATTCAGTATGTAAATACATGTAATTCAGATCCTACAGCAAACCCCACTGTAGCACTGGTTCTAGAATCGCGGTCTAAGGTTCAAAGTTCTTCACAATTTTATTTTAGGACATGCTTGTGTAACACCAAAAATAGGAAGCACATAATCTGACTGGGTGCCTATAGCCATGATTCTAACAATGTTAATGTATAGTCAGAAATAATCAACCAACTGAAGTGAAGGAATCTACATTTTGAATTTGATCACATTTAGAAAATATTTATGTATTACTCAAGAAAATGGCAGCATATTTTCATGTCGGAGAAACAAAAGGGAAAGCAGTGTAAGCATCACTTGAAAGAAGAAAATGGATTTAAAGTACAGTATTATAGAGCATACATTTTCTCTGACACTGCTATTGCAGTCACAAGATAGAAAAATAAGTTTCCAATAGAATGGAAGTAAATGTTGGGCTTACTGGTGAATATAAAGTAATGGTTTTGCTGTGTGCCAAATGCAGTAGCAATAACAATGATGTGATTTATGTTTCTTCCCAACAAGCATGAAGTAGGCCTAGGGCCATCCTGATTATTTGTTCTTGCTGCATGAGTTTAAACTCACCTTTCACATCAGAGGACATGAATAGAACGAGGCAGCATTTTGCTACTGCTACCACAGGGGCCATTGCCTCTGTAGAAGTTTGCAAGCATTTCTGCAGACTTCTGCAGGTCAGGAACTTGCAATAAATAAGCACGGTGGCCATCAAGTGGAACAAAACAAACAGCCTGAGAAATGAGTATAGATATAAACATTACTTCCCGTATATACGCTGCAACTGCTAATGTGTTAATTAAACAGAAGAAAATGTACTTAAATTATTTAGTCTTAATAAATGAAACATCTGAATAATAAATACATGTGTTCTATAACCATCAGGAAGGTTTTTAAACAAAAGAGCCTTTTGCAGAAGGAAAAATCCCATGAAAGGTGGGGAGAGGACTGTATTTGTTTAAATACCATTAAGAAGCCAAGCAAAGCCAAATAGCTGTAATGGTGGGAATTAATACTGCTAACAGGCTATTGCATTGTCCCGTACATTCTGTGTACAGTGCTGTAATTCCTGTTTGAGAATACAGATGGGAGCTCTGAAAGTGTATCTAACCCTACAGTGGCTAATCAGAATAATGGAAATGTGCACTCAGTTCCTCAGCTCTGATATTTGAGTCCATCACACTGAGCCCTGCTGCCTTCAGATTCTGCTCCTGTCACACCCCTCGGCTCCAAAGACATCCATCCTGTCCTAGGCTGCGTAAGAGGTACGTGGGTTTAATGGTTATTTCCAAAGCAGTTTTTGTTCTTAACATATTGTGAAACCTCCTGGGTTTTTATTGTGAGAGATCACTAAATAAAATCATCTTGCGCGCTAAAAGTTAATCTTGCTTAATCACATCCAAGAAGGCCTTTGATGGACACCTGTTTAAAACACTTGTCTTTTCAGTGCAAGTTGAATTACTGGGTGCTATTGCCCTTCTTTTGTGTCACCCACTTTGGATCTTTCATTTAAGATACTTACATTTAAGGCATTTTTCATTATATGTAAATAAAATAGAATTTGGAAGCAGAGATACCATTTTTTATTAATGAGATTGCCAGCAGCGAAGAAGAAAATTAGCAAATCTGTGGAAAAACTTAAATAAAGATAACACAGGATTTCAACCTTCACGTTAGACCCAAATTGAGAAAGATACAGTTAAAATTAAGAATTGGAAGTGAGTAAGTATTTTGCCTATAGCCAAGATGTAATTTCAAAAAACTTAAACCAGCAACACACTGAATAAATTTTTGGGATTTTTTTTTTGGTGGGGCTTTTTTTGGGTTGTTGGGGGGTTTTTTTGGCTTTGTTTTGTAATTTTTTTATTTTTTTTTTTTTTTAGTTCTTTGAGGTCTAACATGGAATTGGTTTTTGATGCATCTCTCCAAAGGGATAAAAACCACCAGGTGTAAGTCACAGCTAGGGCACTGTCTCAGATACTGACTAGTCAGACAGAGAGATTAATGCCTCCAGAAGAGGAATTGTAGCTTCCCACATCCAGTCACCAAAAATTCCTCCCCCTTCTGAAAGTCTGGGCAATGAAGTCTTATATGTATATTTAAACAGGTCACTCTAGATTACAAGTAAGTTGCTATGTTTTACCTCTGGGGTCCCCCCCCAATTAATATTTTTATACTTTTGAGAAAGATTTTAATGGAAAAGTAATGAATCATAGCAACATGATTTCAAAACACTCAAATTCTCTTTTTTTTTTTTTTTTTTTTTTTTTTTTTTTTTTTTTTTTTTTTTTTTTTGTGAGAGTGTTCTCATTGTCATTCCTGCTGTAAAAAGTGACAGCCCTTCTCCTCTCTCCCGTTTGGCATTAGCAATAGGGCCCCAGGAGCAATAAATGAGTTTTTATTTGGTTACTGGTCAGACACAGGATGATCAGAGCTGCCCTAGCAGGACTCAGGACCTGAACCAGATCATGAGAAAGGTGACAGATCAACATCTGCACTGGGGCTTGCACCAAGCAACATGAAAACAGAGAAAACAGCAACAGAGGGTGCCTGGCACAAGTGGATAATGCTGTTTGCAGATTAGTAGATCATGAAATTGGTGCTGCAGTGCAACCTGCTGAACCAGGGCCTTTCTTTGGGACCATTTTTCCTGCACCCAGACAGCCAAAAACATGACCTTGTGGAACACTAAGTCAGCTCTTCATGGGATGGATTAATGCTTACTGAACTTAGATGGCAGCACCTTTGGTAACTTAAATATCTAGAGGAAATGAGAACATCAAGTCCTAGTTCTTGAGAGGAAATCTGTCACCTGCAGGAACAGCAAGCAAATTCTTTAACTCATTTAACTCCTAAGTGTTTCTTTAAAACATTTATTTCTACTTCCTTGTATTTCCTGCCTTCAAACCAACCTTCCCCTCCTACATACAGAACAGTCTGTAAACAGCACAGTAAAGTTGGAGTGTAAATTGGAACCCCGTTGCAAGGTTTATAGCCCACGTTCATTCATTATATTCTCATTTTTGATCTGTACAGACTTTAGGGAAGATGTGGATCCATATAGGGACAAATCTGAATGTGTGAAGGGGGAATAACAATAAATATCCAAGGTGACTTTTGAAGCCCAACTAAAAATGTGATTTGACAAAATTTTAATGGTACTGAAGAGAAAAATTAGAGTATTTCTATCTACCCTGAGTGCCCTTTATGGCTCCCATCAGACAGCGCAACAAAATTTCTGTAGGATGTTTTTCATGCTCCATGCCTTCTTTAGAACTTTCTCAGCTCTTATGCCTTTTGCCATGTTCTGCACATTTTAAATGAACATTTAGTTTACTTCACCTTCATTATTTTACGTATTAACCTTTCAGTTCATCAATATTTCCTCTGCCTACTTTCTTCTAGTTTCTTTAAATTTTCTTAATACTTCCTGAAGCTCTAGAATAAAATGTCAGATTGTAACTTAGGGTAAAGTAGCCCAAAATTTATGAGGTTTTCACATTATCTTTGTAACAAATGCAATTCATTCTAAACTAACACTTAGAGAGCTTCTATTTATTTGGCAAAGGAGACAGCTTCCCTTTCCCAACTCAAAGACTTCAAAATGAAAAAATACACCTTTGCAGGAAAAAAATATTCTAATACAAAAATGTAACCAAAGCTTGGAATCTCTACATGGCTATTAACATTGTTGTAGTGCTACATTTCCTGTAGTTTAAATACCATTATTACATCAGGCTGAATGTCAAAAAATGTTGATTTTTTCAACAGGTAAAGATTTTCCGCTCACTGGAAAATTCCCTCCTTAAGCTAAATTTGTACCAGTAAACTTTCAATTGCTGCTCTTCATGTTTTTGATTGATGATAATTCCTTACAATTTCCAACCTTTTCCTCCATGTCTGATTTCTCTTGATTATTATAATAGTATAATCCTATCCTGTATCTATTTTGCTTTCTTCTGAGGCATATTTCTCAATAGTCACCATTTTAGGTTTAGTGCTGTTTGATCTGAGGTGCTAGGAGCTGCTGTGTTTTGGCTGATCACTTAGCAAGAGCTGATATTTCCAGGAGCTCATTGTTTCAGGGGGAATATAGGTAAAGAGTGCCATCCAGAGCCACACGGAGCTCCAGGCACTGGGAAATGGGGAAAACCTGTGTGCCTGGGTCACAGCACTGGGGGCTTTCTGTCCACTCTGGGAAATACAGTGCAATGTGGTTTATTTTGGTGTTAACGACCAACACAGGTCGGATCTGTATCACAGAAATAAAGTTCCTGGGTCCTCAGCAGCACCTCACATTGTGCTGTTGTTGGCACACAACTTGGCTGCTCCAGAGATGCCCATTTCCTTTGCAAAGCTGAGCGCTTCTCTGTAGAAAGAAACTGCTGTGGTTTTTGTGGGTGACTGTATCACATGGAGATGAACGAAAACATGGTTTGGAAACCAGTCAGAAAAGCTGTTACTGAAAGACAGTGTTTCCAAGGATGATAAACATAGGAAATATTACAGCAGAGAAGTGCAGTGCTGAAATGCATCCACATTGCTACCCACGAGTCTCTGAATTTCAGCAAAATTCAGCTGAAAGCAAAGGAACTGCAGTCAAGTCCTTTTAAAAAAGTGAGTTTCAGAAACCCAGAGCGACTTCAGAGAGGAATTACATACACAGGACAGAGATAGCAGATTCATCATTCCAGGAGCCGAGATGAATCCTTAAAAATAAAACCCTTTTTGTTGGGTTTGGGAACTAAAGGAAATGAAACCACCAGAGTTCACATCCTAGAACCATTCCAAATGCAGCGCTATCTCTTCAGCATAGATTTCTACAAAACAGCAAATTTCTTACGGGAAACTCCAATACAGCCAGGACAAATAACTCCTGCTTCAGTCATAGAAGATATCTCCAAATCCACAGTGTCCACACTGCTGCTGAATAACTGATACAGCAGCTATTGCAATATCCCACTTACTGATGTCCTGGCTCACTGCAAGGCTTTGAGTTTCCAGAATCACTAATCCTTTAACTGTGAAAGTGATAAATTCTCTCAATTGCCCCAAATGATAAGTTTTAGTATACAAATAAAACATGAGCAAGGAACGTTTTTCCACATGAAACGGTCCAGAGCCAAACATTGCCAGGAAGGCAAAAACAGGATTCTTCTAAATGCATTCTGTGAGCCCGATTTGAAGTATTCCTCTGAACTCTCCTGCCTTGTTTACACCACAAGGGGACACATTGAGTGGCCATTACCAGCAGTAACCTGCAGAAAGAGTTCATTGGAACTCAAGGTGTCCTACCCCGTTCTCTAAAAATCAAAGATTTTGGCTGCTGTCTGAATGGGGTTACCCTTACTGTGCCCTTTCCATCCCCTCACTTTCTGTCAACACAGCACAAGACTCCAGATTAAGCATATTTATTTTTCTGTATAGAATATCATTGGTGAAACTGCTCTGGTTTCTAAAACTACATCTTGTTACACTTCCGAGGACAGCACTGATCTTCCAGGCTGTGGTGGTTTAGCGTTGGATTGGCAGCCTAGCTGACCAACAGAAGAATTGTCCATGCCTCTGAAGAACCCCAGCTTAAATAAAAAACCTCAGGGGTGGTTCGGTCTTTTTGTCCATTTCCGGCAGGAGAAGGTGACAGCGCACTGAGCGGGGCCCGGACTGCCTGGACTGCCTGAGCTGCCCCCATCGCTGTGGTACCCAGCCCTGGGTCTGGAGTGTCTGCCATCGGCTGCTCAGGGTGGGATGGAGGCTGATCCCGGGCTGCTCCCATCGCTTTTGTGGGTTTCTTTTCCCCTCCTCTTCCCCCACTGGCCCGGCCGGTGTGGCCTTGAAGTCAGCTGCTGTCCGGAGGAAAGAAAACCTGAGTAAATTGAACTCTCTTGGCACAGATAAAATTTCCGAAGCCTTAACCTTTTTCTCAGTAAGAGAGACAGGCAAAATAAAGATACATAACGGGACAATATGAAGATATCTAAATCAGTAAATGAAGAGTGACTTCTCAAGTGGGGGGAGATGACAAGTTGCCTGAGTCCTCAGCTGAAATCTCCTGGGAGTTTTGGTGACAGACTATAATATGAATATGCCAAAGTATTCCTCTGAATTGTGGACAATATGAATTGGGGAGATGATTTGTGGATTCTTTGAGCAAAGGTGTCGGTGATTTACTGAATGAATATTGAATTAGAAGTTGGGATTTGGTGGTCTCATGAGAGGTTAGAACAGAGAGAAATAAAAAGCCCCTGTGCCAGTGAAAGGAGTAAAACATCTCTGTTCCCTGAGTTAAAAAATCCTTTGCCTTGAAGTTGTTTATCTTTAAAAGTGCCACCCCAATATACATTTAAGTCTACAGCCCATATGTAGTCCTAGGAAAAGCTCCATGATATAAGAGGTTCCACAACTGCAGAAGTTTCCTGGGCAGGAGGCATTTGTGTGAGTTGGAAGCCACAAGCAGACTGTTTCTCTTGTAGAAAGTTACCAAACAACAGGAGAAACTTCTCTCTCTCAAAGACCAAATAAAAAACTGTTTTATAGGTGGTACTGACCTGGAGTTCTGAGGTTTTTTTCTCTCTACATTGTTTGTAAAAAGTAAACAGATTTGTACTGGGAGAAAGGGCTGGTTTACAGATTCATTTGTGTTGGTTTTGTTGGGGTTCTTTTCCCTTTTCTTTTGCTTCTCTTAATGTGTATTAATAAAATCTATCTCTTTACTTGTAAGTTGAGCCTGTTTCACCTTTTTCTCCCAAAATCCATTCTCCCAGTTAGCAAACAAAATTAAAACCGCCGCACAAGTAATTGAAAATTAACTTTTTTGAGGACTGTAAACTTCAGCAATGCTTGTGGTAGGCACTGAATTTAGAATTAACTTATTTGCCCACTAAGTATCTCAAATTCTACTGTAAATTGACTAACAAAATAAAAGAAGAAAGAAGCAGAGCTTTTCACAGAGCAGAATCTTGCAGCACAGACTGCAAATTTCCCAGTGAAACTTCTTATCCCCAGTATTCAGCAGGCCAGGATTATTTAGCAGTTGCCCAACAAGTGATTGACATTTGCATTTCATCTGTCTTTGGCAACAACAAAGTAACTTCGGTGTTTTAGTTACTTGAGTTTGGAAAGGCGGCAATTTAAATGTGATAATATGAAAAGCTGTTGTAATACAAATACATACATACATACATACATACATACATACATACATATATATATTATCTTTAGAATTTGATAGGACCAATTAATAGGTAAATCAAAAATATGATTAAAATACAAAACCAGTCAAGCAGTATGATATTGTTTCAGCTGCCTATGGATCAATAAGGAATGGCCTGTTCCCTGAGCAAGTAAAAATTGTTACCACTTTAGTTTGACTTTGCAAACAAAACAAACAATCCCAGCCCACCATGCCCTTTTACACTGCAGAGCAAACACAGAACACATGGACTGGATTCCTGTGGAGTGACATCAAAGCACCAAATGTGGTCTCTGCCCACACTCAGTGTCCTCCAGCTCTTTAGGCAGCTTGGCCCAAATGACCAGACTGGGGTAAAAGATTGGAGTTAAATTCATGAAATGGAGTAATGTGGGCAAAAGGTTCTTACCGTCATAGCTGCAGTCATTCCATCTCCTCTCACTGCACATCAGCAGAGCATGCCAAGCTGAAGTGGGATTTAGTGGCATGGAGTTAATTTCAAATATTTCTCTCCAAAACCAAATTACAATCTGACAAAAATTTTGTGATTTTTATTTTGCAATCAAACATTTCAAAGCGCTGGAAATGGACAAATGGATAGATGGACAATAGATATCTGGGTGTCTTTATTATTCTATAATAATTTGTGTTACAGCAAATAATCCCTTCTCCATTTTTCTTACCTGGTAAGTTATTTCTAGAGGTAATGTACAGAAGGACCTCCTTTGTGGTTGTAGAGTTTGCACTTATATTTCTCTCCTTACACTCACATTAAGGAACACTTGTGCCTGCTCATAGAATCCCAGAAGGGTTTGGGTTGGAAGGGCTTTCAAAGCCCATCCAGTGCCACCCCTGCCATGGGCAGGGACACCTCCCACTGTCCCAGGCTGCTCCAAGCCCCAATGTCCAACTGGCCTTGTGATCCAGGGGCAGCCACAGCTGCTCTAGGCACCCTGTGCCAGGGCTTCTCCACCCTCCCAGGGAAGGATTTTTTTTCCTAATATCTCATGTGAACCCATCCTCTTTCAGTCTGAAGCCATTACCCTTTGTCCTGTCATCTCTCGAGATGTACAAGGTGCTGTCAGGTATTGATCTGATCCATTTAATCAGTTTTGTATCTTTGCTCTGGCACAGCAATTTAGTAATCCCATGCTGACAAGTATTTCTGCATTCTATATAGCTTGAATATCATCCAAGCACCTGTACATTTTAAATGTGAATATTTGAAGTTCTGATTCTGCAAACCTTAAAGTGATTAAAAGGTAATTTCCAAATGTTTGTAGGATATAAACAAAGCCACCTGAACTACATTTTCCATCCAGAAGAAAAATGGTAGAAGTATTTTTATAATGGTAATCCAGCTTTGCACACTTTGTCTTAGTGAACATCAACAATCCAGCATGTAGGCAACAAGTCTGCTACCAATTTATTGTATATATTTTCATGTCCTAAATAAATGTAAAAGGATTTTGCATGGTTTTCAGTGCATTTTCAGAAAAATTAATCTCTTGAGAAAAACAAAACAAAATCAAAAAGCCTAGACTGAATTAATTATGAACAAAAGATATCCATCATAAATGCAACAGGGGCAGCATTGAGCAGAGCAGTACCATGGCCTTTGTTTGGGAAATTGTATTCAAGTCACTGTCATGTTTCTATCTATATCTTGTCATACAAATGACTCTTTGACAGAGAGCTGATATCTCATCAAAAACTATTATAAAACCATAATTACTACTTCTGGATCATTAATCTGAAATAGCAATATGTTTCTGCATAAATGGAAGTGAGTTAGGAAATTCTGGCAGCCTGTGGTCCCTCAGATGTTATAAAGCTGTTAATTAACAGAACTGAGACCTACATAAGGTCTACTTAGTTCTGTTATCTCCGTGAAAAAGCACAACTCGGGGCCAGATTGTAATTCTGGCCGTGCCAGCACTTCCTTGGAAATGTCAGATATCCATTCCCTGCTCAGTTGTCCTTTCCCTTCTCACTCAGCCTGCTGTGACATGGGAACTTGGTCAGGACCTTTCCTGCTCATGACACTGTCTTGTTCTCACTGGGATGCTCAATTTCCCAGGAATGTGTTTGTGCCTAAATGCTTTCCAAGGAAGACAAACCACAACTTTCTCCCTCACTCTTCGGTGGTGGAGAATTTTTATTTTTTTTTGGGGGGGGGAAGTTGTTGTTTTTTGTTTTTCAGGTTTTTTTTTTCTCAAATTTCACGTTGTTATCCTCCAGTATCTCCATACAGTGCCATGGAAAAAAGTGCCGTACAAAAACTGGCTGTGCTTAGTCTTGAACATGAGGTAATTACTGGCCGGTAAGTGCAGCACCCTGCAATACCATTTTTAGTTGTGCTTTTGTATAGATTAGTGTACATAAAAGGGCATCTGATGAAGTAGCACATTATTAGACAACTCTTGGGAATGACAAAGTAGAATGGACAGAGAGAAAAAATTAGGAAAACTGAAGCCAAGGAAATTAGAGATGAAGGTACATTGCAACTGTTATTCATCTTTCCAAATCAGAGACAGCTTTACATGTGAAAGAACTACAAAATTTGACCCTGAAGAGAATAACAGTACATCAGGTTTAGAAAATAAACAAGGTGATTTAGTGCTGAATGCTACCAGAGTTGTCAAACACGGGCTGTTTTTTCACTGCGTTCTGCTATTGCTACTGAATTGTGTACAAACACCTCCTCTGTAAATATTTAACGCAAAGCAGCAGAAGACGCTCAGATCCTCCATCATGAGCAGAGATGGGAGTTCTAAAGCTATGAAAATAAGGGAGTTTCTGCAGGAGCTACCAGACTAATCTCAGAATTACTAGGAGATTCTGTTCAGAAGTGATGCTGGTTTCACTGAGTCCAGGTTCCAACTACTGCAGAACAGAGGATATTTCGACACAGATATGAAGGGCTACCACACAAGACAAATCTGGTTAGATTACACAAATAGTTACAGCTTTCAAATTGCAAATAATATTTCACATAATCACATAATAATTCAAATAATCACATAATCAAGTATTGATTATTTAAGACTTCTGAGAAAAAAAGCTGTTAAATTGGTTCTCCTGTGGGAAAATATAACTCTGTTTTAGACTTTAATTCCCATAGAACCCAATACCAACGGGAACAGCAGGACAGAAAAATGAATGGTGTAATCCTACTGTCCCACCAGTTAAAACCTTGATTTTACTCTACAATTGCTAGCATAAAACCTATAATATTTCATCCTAGATTGTTCCTCACTGTATTGAAAAAAATAAAAGCTCTGTTGTAATACAAATATAGAAACTGTAGAAGTTATTTTTTACAGCATTATTGGAGTTATAACAAAGCTGGGGGAAGGCTCATTTCAGAGCCCTAGACTCCATGGGATCAACCACCACTGATTCCTCTGAGTTTTGCCTTAAAAATTGCTACCCAAAGGCTCCAAGAAAAAACTTCAGTGACTTCAATGAGGCCAAGAAATCATATCTCTAATGCAGTTTGAAATAAATCACATGTGCGAGATACAAAAGAATTAAGAATTAAGACCAAAACTTGTTTTTCAACACCACTCTCTGCAGTTTTGTTTGACTTTGGTCGTGGGTTTTTTTTGTTTGTGTTCGACTCATTCTGGAAGTTAAGAGAAGGGCCAGAGTGTCACTGGACTGCAGCAGTGAGCTGGGGTTTGTCACTGCTCGTGGGTCAGCTCCTTTGGGGTGCAAAGGCTGGGCTGAGCAGCTCACCTGCCTGCTTTTCCCTAACAAAAGGCTCTGTTACAAACTGCTCCTTTCTGCTGTATTCCATCTGAAAAGGTTTTGAGGTTATTTTTCTGTATTCCAGCTGAGTTGCTGGTTTCTTTGAGTTCAAAGCAAGCTTTACTAGTTTGAAATTTTAAATCTTTTACTACTTTACTACTAAGTGTTTGCTGCTCTTACTCCAACAATCAAATATCTTCCTGTGTTTTACATTTGTCTGCTGCTTGTAATTTGTTCCTCCTACAGCTGCTTGCATTGTAAACAGTACATTGCCTTAAAATTTCTGCAGTACCGTGAATGTAGATGTTTTACAAAGCTAATATGTACATGTAACAACCTCATTATTTAAAGGTGCATAAAACTGATAACTCACAGAAAAGTAAGAACTAGGAAAAGAATACATGAAAAATATATGTTAATGCTACCCCGTTATGAGAAGCAAAAATATGGATAACTATGTCAACACACAGACTGCCAAAAAGAGATTATGACATTAAAATGCATTTTAAAAAGTCAATTATTTTTTCTCATCTGACCAATCTTTACATCAAAAATATTGCCTACATTCTGTGTCATGTTTGTCAGAAAGCAAATGTAAGAAAGCCAGATCAAAACAAGAAGAAAAAATACTTTGAAGATGGAAGAAACTGAAATTGTCTTTACAGAAATCCAACAAAGAATCAGCAAAGAGCTGGAAATATCAGTGATTACAGTGCAGCCAAGGCACAAGGCAGACAGACTGGAGAGGGTCTGTGTCAGCAGAGCCTGCTCATACACTTTCAATGAAGAAATTGGTGCAGTTAGTCGTCTAAAATAAGTGATGCATTCAAAGATGGGGAAATTTTATTAGGAAATCCTCATCCATTTCTTGTCCTTTCCCACCTGTTTCCACAAAATCTCTAAAGATGCAGGAGGACAGGAACCATACTGTTTATTAATTACACAAAGGTAGCTCCTTCTGAAGGATTTCAAAGCATCTTGTCAAACATTTAATTCCATCACACAGTTAGCCATGCTTCCAGAGGGTGTTAGTCTCTTTTCACACGAGGTTTTTCAGGAAGGAGAGGTTTCTGCACTGCAAAGTCATCATGGAACTGAATATCTGTTCTCAAAAGGGAGAGGAGCCAGGAGGACAGGCAGGAGCCATCCCCAAAACACTCTGAGCACTGCAAGGGGACAGATGGATCCCTCCTGGAACTCATCCCACTGCCAGCAGTGACCAGCTCTTGGATCTTACAGAAATGATGGGGACTTGGGCAAAAAGAGGAGGAATTCCCCACCCCGGATGCTCTGGTTGACGCAGCTCCCAAGATCCCTGAGGGAGATCCTTTCAAGCAAAGGCCATTAAGGAGGAGCTGCCACCCCTGTGGAACACTCCAGTGATGCTGCCTTGGCTCTCTGCTGTTCCAGTGCTCATGCCCATGCCAGGAAAAACCATGGGAAACCTGCAGAGGGATGCTGAAACAGCTGCAAAGATGTCCAGAGACCTGGCAAATATGCTCTGCACACATGAAGCAGGAAATTCAACCTATATATTTTGGCAAAATATGTTAAGTAAGTCAGGAACCAGCTAAAGTAGAATAGTTAAAAAGAATAGTAGAATTTGTAAATTATGGGGCCATTTAATTCAGGTGACAAAATGAGAAAAAAAAACCACACCAAAAGATGACACTACAAATTTAATCTTTTTTCTTGAATAATTAATCACCTATTGGAATAGATTACCAACAAAACTGATGAATTTGCCAACAGCCAGCACCTCTAAAGTGAGGCCAGCTCCATTTTAGAAAAAGGGACAGCTGACTGGAGGCTGAGGGCAGCAGTTTAGTTTACCTTTATGACTATAAAGCATTTGGTGTGACCTTAAAGCCACCAAATCACTATGAAACACATGATTTCTGTGTGGATCATTCCCAATCATGAGAAAGTTAAGGTGATTTAGTTATTTGTTCAAGCTTTGTTGCCTTTTCAAAAGACACATACTGAACAGAAACAAAAACAAACAAACAAACAAAAAAACAAAAACCAACAACAAAAACCAAACACAAATACAAACAAACAAAAAACTATTAAAAAAACCCCAACAAAACAAAAACCCACCCAAAATTTCAGGAAATGCATCAGGAGAAAGTGATTTCACATTAGTGAAAAGGCAGAAATTTCAGGTTTATGATTTTTTCCATTTCTTTCTGCAATAATTGTTGTGTTTTTTTTAATCATTTAATAAAGCTACTCCATTAGTCATTTTCTTAATCACAGCTCAGCTTTCAGACTTATCAAGAAAAATATTAACTTCTTCGTTGCCATTGCAAACCATTCTCTGCATAATGTGGGAACAGGAAAGCTTAGTAACTAGGAATTGAGGGAGCAGTGTTCTCAGTCAGATCCAGATGGTTTAGATAGGTGCCACTAATGAAAATCATGATCTAAACCTGCCCCTGTCCAACCACCTGGGTACTGGCAGGTAGATGGACAAGAGCATGAGCAATCCTTTTCCTCTCTTCCTTGGGAGTGTTTTGGTTTTGTTTGCTAAAAGACAAGTTCTGCCAGATTTTGTAGCAGCAGTTTCAGATTTGCCAGCAGTGCAGGGCAGAATCTGTCATGCACAGTGGCAGCAAAAGCCATTTTAGTGAGCCCAGGGAGGGCAGGACACCGCTGGCACCTGCAGCAGCCCTGGCTCCTGCTTCCTTGGGCAGTGCCACTGTTGCATCCTGCTCTCCTGGAGGGGCAGGAGCAGGAATTCTCACTGCAATGGCACAGGAATGGGAGCCCAGCCTTGTGCTTCTGTCACAGGGCTCTGAAAAGGGCCATGCTCTGCTGTCCCCCAGCTGGGCCCAGTCCCCCAGCATGGCCAATTTTATAATTACTGTATATGTAACAACTTCATCATTTAAAGGTGCACAAAATTGATAACTCACAGAAGAGTAAGAATCAGAAAACTAATATATGAACAATATATGGAAATGCCACCCCATTATGAGAAGCAAAAATGTGGATATGTATGTCAGCATATAGATTGCCAAAAAGAGATTATGACATTGAAATGCATTTTAACAAGTCAATTATTTCTCCTCATCTGATCCCCTGCACTGCCTGGCAGGACCTTGGTGTCCACATTGCCCAGCTGTGTCCATTCCCTGCTCTCCACAGAGGATCCCTCCCACCAAACCCCTGGGAGCTGCCATTAACATTAGCACGAGGAGGGTCCTGCTGTCAGACAGTGCAGT
Source organism: Sylvia atricapilla (assembly GCF_009819655.1). Classification (NCBI taxonomy): domain Eukaryota; kingdom Metazoa; phylum Chordata; class Aves; order Passeriformes; family Sylviidae; genus Sylvia; species Sylvia atricapilla. Next base: position 13,141,745 of record NC_089149.1, read on the forward strand.
GTGGGTGAACAGAGAGAGCTGAGGTTTTTGCCATCTGCAGCAAGTGCTTTGAAGGTCCAGGTTTGCCCTTGGTAATCTCCACAGGCCCATGGAAAGGGAGAGCTGCAGCCCTGCACATGGATAACCCTCCTGGGCACCCAGACAGGCAGTCATGGGCTCCCAGGTACAATTAGCAGGAAATTAAAGGAATGTGAGAAAGGAGAAAGTCTGAAATAAGTTAAAAATATAGGTAAATGCAGGATACCACATTTTGTTATGCCACAGTGTCTCTGCATAACAATATTAAAAAATAGTAGAAGAATTACCTAATAAAAACTATTTTAATGTTTGTGCTGGTTTGGGCTATCCAAATCTGCTATTCTAAAAGAGTTGAACTGATGATAATTAGTGAGTGACTTTATTCACAGCTTTGGCAAAAGATTTCAATTTCCCATTAAACTTGTCCGTGTGGCAACATTAGACTTTTATGCTGCAGGGATGTCACAAGCACATTTTTATTCTCTCTGCTTTAATTATTATGATCATCCAGAGTCAACTTTCTTTAAAATAAAATACAGGTGTTACAAATCTAAAATGATTGCAAAGGACTATCCTAAACCAAGCTACATGAAATAATTTAAATGCTTTCTTTCCATTTTCCATTTCTGAACTAATCTATTTAGAAATTACCATGAGAAGAAGGAATAAGTGTAGTTCTTCCAATTTATTTGCATTCCTGTCAAATACACAGCATACAGGTGATACTGCCCAGGAACTTCAGTGTAAGAGCAAAGTGTGGAAGCCTTTGAATAACAAAGGAGGTCATTCTACTCAGAAGGAAAATTGAAAATTAAATAAATGCAGTAAGGACAATGTCTAGGCTTGAACAGATGACTTGAATTTCTTGAATTCACAGACCTTATTTTTGTACATAAAAACCATTCATTTTAAATATATAGAGGAGAAAATATTTTTTAAAATATTGCTGTAAAATAGCAGAGTTCTCCAGAAGGAACAACAATGATCACATCAGTCTTGCAACAGTGCTGAGACTTTCCACTCTGCTCTTTGTATTACAACCTCGGGCAATGTTTTCTGCAATTGTGACTGGAAGACCTGAATATTTTTCCTTGGGTGAGAAAGATGATAATTTTGTTTCTTAGTCTTTTCCTCAACCTGTCCAAAGAATAAAATAGCACTTTGCTTTCTGTGGTCAGTTCAGGAGCATCTTGGAGCTTCTATTAGATTTGGAGATTGCAAAAGAACAGAATGTGCCTCCACAATCTGGGCGCTGAGTCCGTGTGGGGGCCATGGAATGGTAACTCCAGCAGTAACATTTCATGGCTTCTCTTTTCCAGTTTATTTCCAATTTATTAGGATGGAGCCTAGCACTATTGTGCTTTCAGGCACAGCCAAACTTCACCTGTCCCTGGAGAAGTTATGAGCAAGTTCACAAAGCCAGGCATAAACTAATTCACGACTGACATTACTAAGCGCTGCAAGAGAAAAATATCCTTCGTACTTTCCCAGTGGAAACATCCTCAATCCCAGCATGAGACTGATCCAGAGATGCACTTTGATTATGGGGGTAAAAGTCCCTGAAATAAATGGGAATTCTGTTTACCAAAGGAAAAAGAACCACATCTTGAGACTTGAGCATATGTGGTCTTCCCTTGTCTCAGTGCTGGGCTGTTGACTGACAGTGCAAGGCTCCTCATCTTCCCTAACAATGTCCTACAGAGTGAAGGAGTAAATCTCCTGATTTCCCTTCTTAATTTGTATTCCCCAGTCTAACCTCATTGATCCCATTAACACTACAATAAAGACAATCCTGTAGTCATTAGTAGAAATCATTATTTACGTTCAAGCCTCTTAAGGATCTCCAGATTTTGCTTTGTGCTATGAGACCACTGCTGGAGAGAAGAGTTGGATATATTGAAAAATAAAAATAATCAGTGGGATTTTTCCCTTTTTACAGTGACTAATGCTAACCTGTCTTAAAAGATTTGGAAAAGGTAACCTGCTTTCTAAATAGAGGAAAAGAAAGGTACTTGAAAGGGATTAAAATCTTTTTGATCTCAGAGACAAAAATTACTAACATGCATTCTGCTTTCCAGCTGAGAGTAAAAATTGATGCACAGTTCCTTACAAACCAAGGTATTCACACTAATTTAAAATTCATCTCTCCACGAGCATCATAATCCATTGCCCTGAGTGTGCAGAGTAGAGGAAGCAGGAGTCTAACCAATTTGTAAAAATAATCTCCAAGTTTAATTTTTTCTTGGTTTATTATAATCATAGCCATTTCTGTAGATGTGTAAACCTCTGGTTCCAAGGAGTAAAACCATAGGTTGCAAATACTCAGCTTCAGAAAAAGGGTTTGCTTAGAAATACAAATCTTTCTTTCTAAATAAAAGTAGGGATTCCTACCCTTAAGAACATTTTTAAATATGTTCTCATAGCTGTATTTTTAAAAGTCTTAATTACATCTGTGTTTTGGAGCTCCTGAAAAGGGTCTGGAGCTTAACCTCTATGTATTTTGAGAAAGCTTTATCACAGCATTTCAAAGATTTTGCCTCCTTCTTCCAGGTGCTGCGAGGGTCAGTACCTGGAACATGAGATCAGAGATCCATTCTGTACTCCCTAATTGGCTGTCTCCACTGATAGGAAGAAAAAGGAGGAGAATCCTGAGCTGGCTGGGAGCAGAGGCTGAGGCAGTTGTGGTGCAGAGAGACCTCAGTGCCTGCTAATGGCATGTTAGCTAAGCTCTAATACATAATGAAACTAAATTAAGTACAGGCAAACTTAATTCCAGTTTGTGTGAGCACATTAATATTTGACTTGGAAACTGTAGGAGCGTGATGGGTACATGTGGGAGCAAAAGGAACAGAAAGAACAGAAGAGAGAGGAATGATATAATTATTATTTAGCAATCCTCAGATCAGCTTGAAAGTTGCTAAGGACTGTAAAACCTCAGTGTAAGTGACAATTCCTGCATAAGCATTTAGAAATCTCAAAATGTATCACAAGGAAAGCTGTAAGAGGCAAAGCACTTAGTTCAAAGCCCTCCCTTCTGTGTCAGTGGCAAAGGAGTGCTTTGATTTGCTTTATGGGCAATAAATAACACAAAAGCCTGGAAGATGCAGCAGGAGTGACAAGACTGTACAATCCTCACAGGACAGCACACACAGCTAATCAAACACACTGGCTTCTTGCCTCCTCTGCCTTGCAGTGCTCTCCTACACCTGAGTATTCCTGGTTGGAGAAGAAAAGGATGACATTATAAATCATAGCTAGCAACACAATGGCTTTGGCACATCCTACACATTAATTTATGCAAAGCTACACAGAACTACCTGGGTACCTAAAGAAATGAGTGAGCAGAATCTGCAAATTATTGTTCCTTTTGCTGCAGAGCATGGAGTGCTGCCTTCCAGAGGCACTGAGTTCTGCAGGGGCAGAATGCAGGAAGAACATCAGGTTTCTTACTGCCTCAAACTGCAGCCTCTCTGACTGCAGGGCACCCTCACTCACAGCAGCAACCAGAGAGCAAAGCCAGAGGGAACTTTGAGTGATCTTGATCCTATCTCCACAGAAAAAGGGATTTTTGCTCCAAAGTCCAAAGGGTTCTGAACTTCACCTCCCTCTCCTGCTCTCCAGTCTCATTCCATTACCTTGGGTGTTCTTGCCACAGCATCAAAGGTGAGTCTCTTTTGGTCTTGCAAGGTAAATACACTTCCCTGTGCACTCCAGAAGGTGAAGTACCATCACATTTTATTCGAGTTAAGAGAAAAACTGCAGGTCTGCATACCTGCGTGAGAGTGTGTTTTACATTGCAATGTAATACTCAGTGATGTTATGTTACCAAGCACTGAGCAACCTGACAGATACATCTGTTAGGAGTGTAATTACACAGGATAACTTGTACTGGTGTCCCTCTCTGTTAAAGAAAACAATGGATTTTCATTCAGAGGGGCACCTTGGAAGATTAATGGTAGTAATGAAGCATGAAATATTTCCTGGCTAGCATGGTTAATCTGAAACAGAGGAAATAATCATTTCACCCCGGAGGGATAATCCTTTGAGGAAAATTTGCAGTGAAATAATGTATTGTCATATCTCACCCCACATATGTCAACAAAGAAACTATCAGTGTTGTGCATATTTCAATAAAGACCAACAAAGAAAAAAAAACCAAACAAAAAAAAAAAAAAAAAAGAAAAAAGGAAATGCAATCAGCACAGCAAAAAACCTAAGATACATAGCAGCAGGAGGGAGAGAGGAAGGCAGGAAAACTGTGACAAGAAGCAACAGCAAAAGGAGCAAATGAGGCCAGAGACCAGAAATTCAACCATAGGGAGAAAAGTTGGAAGGAACTGTTCAAATAAAAGCATTTGGGGGCAATCTTTTAAAGTGAGCCATGTGCAGTGTTTGTCAGAAAGAAGTGGCCACAGAGGCACATGCTGCAGCTGGGCACAGCAAAGGGTGCCAGGGCAGGCCCTGAGCTCCCAGAGCCATTTCTGTCACCCTTTGGACACAGTTTATACCTTGAATGGGCTCTGCCAACTAACACAAATATTTTTAAATATACATACTTTTTTTTTTTTTTTTTGAAGTTAAGCCTTCTCTAGCAAACACTGGTCTCCATAGAAAAACAAAATCCCTTGATAACAACTTATTAGAATCATTGCCTCAGATCCTTACCAATGCTCTATCTTCAAATAACACTCACAAGCCTTTAATTTTTGATAGATAAGCCATTTGATCAATATTTTCAACACTAATCTAGGCCAAGAGCATTTTCATTTCTACCCTTTCCCTAAATTGAATTGGAATCTAAGCAAGTGCATCACTCTGTTACTTTGCTCATGGTAAGCAGATTCAGCTGAACGAGACAGAGGCTTTCAGCAGCAACTAATGCTGTTTGACTGATAATACTTTATATTTATCTCACATAAACATCAGTACAGCAGGAAATGCTAAACTTTCTCTAGGAAAAAAAGCTCCATTAAATAAATCTATTTCTAGATTCTTTTTTTTTAAATACCTAAGTGCCTTTTTATTACTTGAACTGATGACTGCTGTTGTCCTGATAATTTTTTATTCTGCAAGATATTTTATGCTCACAATATTCTCAGTGCAAAGCACTAATTAGAATCAGAAAACCAGCCTATTCTCATCATCTTTTTCCTGTCCACATTTATTAGAGGAAATGTCTTTCCTGTGAGAGGTGTACCTTGTCCCTGGTTGTGTGGGAGGCTGCGAGAGCCTGGAGACTGTCACCTGCCACTGCTCAGTGCTAGCACCAGTGAGTTATTGCCATGGCCAGCAGAGCCAGCTGAGGCTGGACCTCCTGAGCCAGGAATGAAATATTCCCAGGGCTTTGCCTCAGCCTGTCCTGCTGGGATGGTTCCTTTGCTCCAGCCGTACCACACTCACTGTGCAGAGCCCCAGATGTGAGGAGGCAGCACAGCTGCACTCACTTGGCAGTAGGTTTCAGGAATCTCTGGTGGGACAGCCTCTGTGGCAAGGAGAACTCCACCTGCCCACACCAGGCTGGTGTTTGCTCTTACTGATAGCCTTGTCTCATGTGGCTGTGGCCACCAGAAAAGGTCCAGCAGGATGCTCTCATGCACACTCTCCACTTCCATGTCACATAGCCAGGAAAAGAATCAAGAATGAAGTGTAGAGAATATCAGTGTGACTCTAAAATTGCATTGCCATACTTCACTTCACTGGAAGAAAATGCAGCTCAACTATTGCAAGCTCTGTGGCAATCCCACAGACTGGCCTTTGGTTTTGAGAAGGCCATTTTGGCTTTATTCCTCTGCAGCAGACCCTTTAAAACCTGTCATACATGGGGGCTTTTTACCTTTTGGTTCTTCTCCTGGTATTACAACATAAAACCCACAAAAGAGAAAGTTCCCTTTCCCAAACATCTTCAAAGCTAACAGAAGCTTACCAAATGCTGTCTGCTGTGCAAACACAAATTTAAGACAGTTTTATAGGGCCTGTTATTTACCCAGCTCTAACAGCTTCTTTGTTAGAGGATGGCACTGTAATTATCTGCTTTTATCATTAATAGCTTGAGTCAGTGGTTAATGCAGAGGTGACAAATCACTGAAATGCCCAACAGTTTATGGCTTTTGGCACTAAGGAATGTTTCTTTTATTTCCTATCCCTTGTCTATATCATATTTCCTTTAGATGTCTTCTGCTGTCTTACATACACATCCCCATTCATAATTAAACGTACCTGATCATAACTTATTCACATGCAACCAATTACCAAATCTCTGTTGTTAAGTGATAGAGCCTATTTGGAAAGGGGTGGAACAAGGGGAATGTTTCTAACTGAGGAGTACCACAGTAAGCTCTTCAGTCTTTTATGTCTATTCTGCAATATCAGCTAGCAAACAAATAAAAAGTGCACATCTGCTTGAATTTGCCAGCCATTGGAAGGACGGGGGAAGTGCCAGTGCCCTCAACTACACTCCAAAAAGTGGAATCAGAAATGTTTTGGGCCAAAAGCAAGAAAATGCTCTGCTTTCCCTGCAAACTCCAGTACCCATATTCCCCTTGCATCACATTACAGGCACCCAGACCAAGGACGTGTCTCCAGAACTGGTGCTGCCTGTGCACACCAGAGTGCTGCAGAGCATGGGCCCTGCCCTGCAAACATCAGGATGAGAATACAGAATACACTTCCAGCTTCCGACTGCCCTTCCCTATCAGGAAATGCAGACAATTGTACTCCATTATTTACACACAGAGCACGGGATTCACCCTGTGTATAAACATAATTTGCCCCATACAGTGAGGTTCAGTTGCTCAGCCTCCTGCCCCATGCTCACAAAAACACACACTCCCCTCGTCTGAACTGGAATGTAAGCCCTTGTGTTGTGAGAAATCAGTCACTTTTGGAAGCAATGAGTAGCAACTGTTAAAACAAACCCAACTCTATTTCAAATGCACTGTGAAGCAAAGGAGCAAAAAAAGAATGAAGCAGAAGTGACCTTATCCATAACTACAGCCATAAGGCTAGTTAGGATTCCTTCTGAGTAAAAAATAGAGAAGAACAACTGGCAAATGTCAGCCTCATTATCATGAACTCTTTTAAGTAGTGAAACAAAAATTGCCCTTAGATCTTTTTTCAACAGCCCAGAGCATTCTCTGTGTTAGAAGCCTTTCCATTTCTTTTGAATAACTATCAAATTATGGCAACATCTTTTCTCTTTAGTACTAAAAACACATGTTTCAGCCTTAATGACTATATGCACACAATATTTGTCTTTCACAAACACTTGATGTTAAACTAGTTGGGGCATAATGTTGTGAAATACAGTGAGCAGAAAAAAAGGGGGTGAAGCTGAGCAAAATGAACGTTGAGTTCAAAGGTAATTGCTTCTCTGTGATACCTACAGTTTTTCATATTTTCCTTTAAAAATACTAAAATATGGAACATATCAGCTCAATATAAGAAATTCTGAAAAAAATCATGTAATGCTCATGTCACCATTTAAAGACAAGATTATGCTCTTCAGTCTTGAGTCTACAATGTCTACAGATAGAGAATACTGCTGTCCTTAACCTGACAGATGTCAATGGGAGTTTTCCAAAGTAATAACTTGGTAAGAAGTCAAATCCTAACTGGCTGCAAATCCCTGAGGCTCCAGTAAAGTTAACAGAATTGTGCCATTTCATGCAAGCCTGGGCTCTGGCACAGTGCAATTTCATCCAGGCACTTTAATCTTTCTAGCCAGCAGTTCAACTAATGCATGTTTTTACAAGGCACTTGAGTGAAACAACGGCAGTTTCTTATCTTGTCTTTTTTTTTCCTCTTGTATAGTTTTGGTCATTTATGCTTTGATATTCTCCAGTAGTGCATCCTCAGGTGTACCCTCATCTCTACTTGAAGGCCAAGGCTTTAAGTCCACAGTTGTTATCCCTCCCAGATCTGACTCAAAAGCTTTTGAGTCCCTGGAACAGTGATCCCTGGAGCACAGCTGATTTTCCCTGTTCAGGACATCATGAATTGTCTTTTTTGGGAAAAGATACTGTTCGTGTATCCACATCATCTCTAGGTATGGCTCAGAAAAAAAGACCAGATGTGGAGTTTTGTAATGGGTTCTTGTGGGTTCTTTGCCCCACTTATTTCCCTGTAAAGAAACCTGTGATTGTGATCTCAGGTCAGGATTAGTTGTTCAAATCCATCCCCACTTCCATTTGCCCAGCTTCCTGAACAGACACAAAACTGGGTGGGTCTTCATCACATTAACTCACATGGCATTACTGAACTGGGAATACAAGGACATTTGTCCCTTGTTTCCCACTTCTCTGGTACTTGGAGATACAAATGTCAAGCTGAGTGTTCCAGGGTTCTGTGACCTCAAAACACCACGTCCAGCAATTCTCCCTGGAAGCACAGAGAGATGAACTACCTCTGTGCATCTTGTGAGCCTCGGTACAAACACATTCAGGTTCATCCAGCCTTGGTACAAACACATTCAGGTTAATCTAGACTTGGTACAAACACATTCAAGTTCATCCAGTTTTGAGAGCCCTGCATCAGCTGCTGCACCCACCTACCTCCACGGGGCACTCTGGGCTGCAGGACTCACCTCCGCAGGGACAGGGACAAGGATATGGAACTAAACAGAGACATGTCTGACAGCTGCCCAGGGAGCAGCAGAGAGGAGAAGGCATTCTGTCTCGAGCCTCATTCAGGACAGATCCCTCAGAGGCCACTCTAAGCAGCCAAGGCCATCTCACGCTGCCTGTGACTCCCTGGGGAGCAGCATGAACCAGAAGCATCACATGAGGGTTTTACCATGTGAAACTCATGAGGATTCCACTCAGCCACAAGTTTAAGATCAGAATATGAAGGCTAAACAGAACATCCCATAAGGCACAGTAAAAGGTCAACATTCATATTTGAAAAAAATGGAAGTGATGATAGTTATTTGCTCCAGAGGGTTGTTATAAAGCTCAGCAAAGTTCTGTGTGATTCTCTGATATGCCTTATCAATGCCAAGGGTTATTACCTCTAAAGAAAGCACCCTCCAGTGTGTCTTGCCAAAGTATCATTTACAGAACCCACCACAGAGCAAACCAGAGACAACTCTGAGAGATGCAGAGCCAGCAGCCTGTAACACAGAGGTGCTGCTGGGAGGGAGCTGAAGTCCGTGGTAATGGCTTCTGCAGAAAGCAGGACTGGGGCTGTGAACAGCTCTCCTGGCTTTACAAGGGTGCTGATAAACCTTCAAAGACTTCTACTACTGTGTTCAATGAGCATCTGCCTTACACCTTGAATGCTTGCTGGAAATGGAAGCTTTACACAAGATACTTTTCCCCTGGACTTGTAGATACATGGATTATGTTATCTCCCCTCTCATGACAGCACCCAAGAAAGTCATGGCCGGAATCTGAGCAAGCTTCTTTAAGTTCCTCTTCTTGCTGATTTAGCTCAAGGCAGCAATAGATCACTCAGGTTATATTCCTGAAGTTTCTTTTAAAACATTATTACAAACATAGAAGACAACATTTTCCATTTTTTCCTATGAATCCAGGAAATTCAAACACTTAGTTGAAGAATATAGCTATCACCCTAAACACTCCATTCCTTAAATATGATGCTCATTGCTATTTCAAGTTACTTCTATGTGATATTCCATCAGAAAACAGATGGATTCAGGAGACATCAAATAAACTTTTGTTATAAGATCAGTGAAATACAACGATGATACAACATTTATAACAACAACTGCAAGAAATGAAAAAATCCACAGTGGCCTAACTCATGATGAGAGTCAGTAATAGCTCCAATTCAGTGCCAGGCAGAGATGCTATTAACTTGTGACCCAGTAAGCTAGCAGCTGTGAAATAATGTGTTCACTTAAAAAAAAAAGGCAAAAACCCCTAAACCTCAACAAATCCCACCACAAAATAATAAGACTGAACATGTTGCTTATAAAATGTTTACACCCAGTTTAGCAATTTGTGCGGTAGTTATACTCAGAGTTTGTTTCTCAAAAATGGCTTTGAGATGCTAAATGCGAAACAAGAATTAGAAGACTTGAAAACAGAGAGCATATAGTTGCTACCAAAAAAGAGATGGCACCAGCATATCACACACACCCAATGAAATCCATATGGCCATGGCTATTTTCAGCTGTCTCCCTAAATTCCTTCCTGTCCTTTCTTTGGAGCTGATGCGTTCATGTTCTCAATGACATCTCCTGTAACTGCATTTCATGGCACAAAATGGGGCCACTCTGAACTCAGGAGTGAAGGAAATCAGCACTTTGGGACCTGGGAGCATTTTCTGGAGGAGGAGAAGCACAGAAACACCCAGGAACATCAGGAAGCAGCGGGGGCAAAGCGAGGGCTGTGGTTGGATGGTGGGAGAAAACAGTGGGGACCAATGTCACTGCTTTGGGGTGGGACCAAGCAGAACAGAAAAGTGTCCTCCAAAACTTCCTTATCCAAAGATTTCTAGATTCCAAAAGGAACAAAGAAGAGGCCTGGATTCAGTGGAGTTACCTGAGTATATGTCTGACTTAATGGGTTTTTCAGTTTGTTGTAAGAGTTGCTACATGTCACAACTCTTTGACATTTATTTTGATGACTATGTCAGATTCCTGCTCTGGAAATCTTACTTCCCCCAAAGTTGCTGTTAAAGCTAAAAAAACCTCCCTGATTTGCTAATTTATATCAGTTTTGTCAAAGACTCTAAATAGAGAAACTTGCTTTCTTTATTAAAAAAAAAACAAAACAAAACAAAACAAAAAAACCAAACAAAAAAACCCACTTATTTTTCTTCTGATTTTGTTAGTTTTTCTAACAGAAAAAGCTAATCAAACAGTGTTTTAAAATATTTTAAAATACTGAAAACCCATGCAAAAAGTCTTGTGAACATCATGTGATTGGAGTGTTGGAGTTTCTACAGTGTCTAAATACAAAAACTGAATATTGCCCTCTTTTCATCCCCAAACTCTGACTCTCTCTGTATGGCCAACTATGACAACCTCTGTAAAGAAAAGGGATTGAGCTCAGACATTCCAAGGTCTGATGGAGCTGAATGGAAACTCCAGATGTCTGATGAGAAAAGGAAACTGGATGCAGGGGGCAAATGGCCACTGAATAAATGAACCAATATGATTCCAACAGAAGCTGTTTGTTGTTTTCATTTCATGGCAGATATAGATTCTAGGTCTATAGACTCTGTCCACGTGGGCACACATCTCTGGGTTGGCCGAGCCACTTCTTCCTGAGGCAGGCACCTGTCCTTCAGGACATCCAACTGGTTAATGTCCTTCCTCACCTTGCGCTTCCCCTATCCAGGGTTTACATTTTTTGCAGACAGTTTCTCAGGCTCTCTTCTTATTTTTGATCCTGTTGTTTTCTCAGTAACCTTGATGAATTCCTGAGAGCTCTAATAACAAAACTGGAGGTGTATTGATAATGCTACTCACAACCAGTTTGGCTGGTGCATCAGAATGGCCTGTTATACAGATACATTGCTATAACTGGAAATGTGTGTCCTCATGTAAACAGTGCAAAATGGAGGAGATGCTGCCAGGGAAGAAGATGTGATAGTCTGAAGCACAATAGTATTAATAAATCTAAGAACAAGTTGTCCAAAGACCAAGAATAATTAACCAAACTGCAAACTGACAGCCAGACCTGAACTTTCTCAGAGAGAAGAAGACTGAGAACTGGTGTTTGTTTTGCTCATTATCTTTTTCTGAGTTCGTGACACACATGGCTAATGAGAGGCTCAATCTGAAATTTCCAATCTGGCAATTTTTTGAAGTTAAAAGCACAGGTTACAGGTAAGGAGACTTGTACAGCTAAAGGGGATGTGGAATTGCTTTGAAATATTAACCAGTGTCTCATGCTCGATGTGAAAGCCTGTTTTGATCTGATGAGCATTGGTGATAGAGCAGAAATCTAGAGACAGGAGAAACCTATCTCTCTCCCTCTTTGTGTCTTTCCTGAAGAAGCTTCAGGCCTCACTTGGCTTCTTGGCTTTTCTGTGGCTGCAAAAAATGCTGAAAATGTGACATTTTCACTAGAACCAAATGTCACCTTGCTTGGCCCTTGACACCTGAGTTTATGTACATGTATAAGTGTCTTAAAGCATTGCCAGCTAGACCACTGCCCACAAAGGGAATTCTCTCAGGCTCCCAAAGTGCAGGAAGTTTAACATATTAAACAGTTCCGTGCTCCAAGAAGATGTAAAGCTTTTGAGGGCAATTTGTAGCAAATGGCCACACGCTGAGCAAACTGATGTGCATCAAGTGATTGATGTCCTTACTGATAGTCCCTATTTCTGTGCCAGGTTCCTGCAGCAAATCCTGCAGTAAACTGGCAGCTCCCCTCAAGTGAACAAGGCTGGGGTAATTGATATGTGCTGAGAATCTGCCTCTTCTCAGCCATGGATTTCTGTGGGCCGCCACTCTCCACTAAAATCTTCTCTTGGAGAACTGAGACAGCTCTGTTTCACACATAAATATCACCATTTCAGTTGGCTTCCTGTCCTTCAGATTACAGCCATACTTAAAGCCAGAATGCTGCTGAGCTTTTTTCAAGCCAAGGAGATAACACTTCGAGCAGTTGGGCACCTAGAGTTCCCACCAAAATCACAGAACTCCTAGGCAGAGCGCCAACAGCCTGGAGGATGATAAAGGAAAAAAATAAAATTTAAAAAGAAAAATCAAACTGCATTCCTCACTGTTGAACTTTTTCTTCTTGGAGCTCCTTAAGGTGCCAAATGAACCAAGTGTTGTTTAAGACCCAGGTTGAGGGGCAGGCCTGGAGAGAGGTTTCTGGACCCACAGTGGCACAGCAGAGCTGAGCAGAGGCACAGGTGGGGTGATGAGAAGGCCAGGGGACACTTCTGGAACCAGTGTCCCCCAGCCAGATCCTGGGGCTCAAACCTGAGGGCTCACCCAGGAATTGCCTCATGGCATGGGCTTCACTCACTGACCGAAAGGGACAAGTTCCAGTCCTTTGGCCACTGAATGGTGGATTTGGAGGACACACTAAACATAATGCTAAACCCCTAATGCAGATAAAAATGCCTCAGAATTAATGACAATAAATTGGAAACAGTGTTTAAGACAGAATTTTCTATCCCACTTCACCAACCACATGTACCATGTTCCCCAAATTATGTTTTAAGTGAGCTAACCTCTAAAGAGAAACCATAAATGCTATTACTTCTATAGCCCAGGTACAATAGAACAAGTACATGATCTGTGAAACATTTGGAAGGAGAGCTCAGGAACCTAAACCATAAAATATAGTAAAAATATAGTTTATAAATAGATGTAAAAATATCTTTAGTCTCAAGTTGTAAAACATTCCATTGATGGGATTCTGAAAGGTCACTCCTCACTTTCAGAAGTTTCTTTAAAAAACAGTTCATTAAAAGAAACCACAAATAGATGAAATTATATTATAAATATTTCATTACTTACAAATGCAGTTCTCAGTAGAGCTGGAGAGCCCAGACCATCTGCTCAAAGTGCCAAGGACAGCCCCTTTCCTTCAGTAGACATAAATAAAGCTGTGCCATAAAGACAGACCCACCGCAGTTCAGTAGATTTACTGTTAAGAAGTGAAATCTGCTTGGTTTCCAAGCACCTGGGCTGGTGCAGCTTTATGAATGGAATGTGTGAGATAGCAGCATTTATGAATTAGTCCTCACCACTCATTTGGTGAGGCACTTCTTGCTATTTATTGCCATGATTACCTCTGAAAGGAGAGAAGAGAAATATTTATTTTTTATCTAAATATTTCACATGAGTGGTGCCAAGTCCAACAGCTGTAAACCAGCAGAATATTTACAGCAGGCCCTAAGAGCAGCCACAGCTGATGGAGAGAGCCCTGGCAAGCTGCTGAAGTTTCTCCTTCAATGGATCTTAGCTAAATTGTAACATATAAAACACACCTTCGACAGACAGCAATCAGGGCTTGGCTTTTTCCTCCTGTATATTAGATTTTGTTGTATTTAAATGCAGTGTTTCAAGTCCCTCCACTGAATTCTTAAGAAGAAACAAAACATGAGCCTGAAAGATAAAGACAATACACCCTGTCTGTTTCTATGGTAATTTTAAATCAGTTTTATGCCGGCTTTGACAGGGGTCTATTAAATCAAAAGCCAAAGATTAAAGTGGCAGTTCCAGTAGAACTGAATGAAAGCTAAAATAACTGCAGTCAAAGAAAGGGTCAAAATGTCTGCTTCAAGAACAACTTTCTTTTATTTGTAACAATGATTTTTAAGCTGCTAAACATTCTGAGCATGAAGAGATGCCACTGAAAGGTGCTGGAGTGAGCCCCGACCCAACAGGAGCTCTGCCTGCCTCTGGATGCAGAATTCCAAACACAGAACCTCTCCACAGGCTCATGTAAAAGCCCTGAGTGCCACCCCGAGTGACTTCTGTGGGAGGACACTGGCCCCTGAGGTGGCTCCAGCCCCTCATTGCAGATCCCACCCTGGGCACCTGAGGAGAGCACGAGAGGAACCCCAGCAGTGGCCTCAGGCAGGCTCACACAGGGTCCCTTTACAGCCAGAGCTGGTTTGCTCTAAGACATGATTCAGGAAAGAACATAAACCCAGGAAAATGTGTTCTCCTGAGTTCCAGCCTTAAACAATAGCAGCTGTTTTGAGATAAGATTCATATGGACACAATGGTGTTAAAAAAATCCCTATTGATTCACCGTGACTTTTTGAAAGATTCCTTGTTTTTATAAGACTGTTGTCTGATAATTCAATGGAAAATCCTCAAGGCTTTTCTTGAGAAACACTGATACTTTACTGTAAATATATTTCTATCTTTTTTTTCTTCATGCCGTTATTGATCTCAAAGACTTCATATCCTTTCACATGTGACAATTTAAACAAGCACAGTGACACTGTGAGCTCAGAACATGTCTCCCTTTCATGAGAGTCCTATTTCATACTCATTTAATGATACCTAAACCTGTATTAAATAGTGCTACAACAGAGCAAAGACCTCAGCATGTCAGGAGCACAGGTTTCCAGAGGGGAGAAAAGGTCAAAATCAATCATATAAATTCCACTGCTTGCAAAGAAGCAACTCCACCAGAGTGATGTTAGAACTGATGGTTTTACAATAGTTACTGTCATCATCTAAAAAACCCGATATCTCCTGGTGGAAATGGGGATCTCCCAGGAAACCTTGGTCAGGATTAGAGAGCAAAGTGAACCAAGAGGGGAGAGCACTTTGTGTTCACAAAAACAGCATTGGGTTGGTTTACATCCAATTTGTTTTTCCAATTCTATAAAATATGTGGTAAGAAATGCAATGGATTTCATGTGGCACCCGTAATTATGAATTAAAGACCTTCTTCAGTATAAATGTTTCACAGCTTCACACCACTTACCTGTTCAGATGGGATTGTTGAGCACTTTGCCTTTCCTCCCAAGCCTCAGCCACTGCCCTCCCAGCCAGGGACCAAGGGGCCTGGTTGTGTGACAATAACTGTGCTGCTGTGTTGCACAAAGGGGATGGAGCTGGGAGACCTTCCTAGAGACTTTGCTGCAGCCCCAGCCTCAGCACAGGGTCAGACAACTGAAGGGTGCCAACAGCTCGCCTCTGCCAGCAGTAGCCAAAGTTTGCTTTGTTACAGGGCATTTTAAAAGTTTTCCAGCCAATAGCACATTGCTAAAGCTTACAGACAATTGTTCTACCAATCACAGACACCTGCTTCAAACAATGCTTGCTTGGATGCTTTCTATTAACAATACACACTACTCTTATTAATTTTAAAACCTTCTACTATCTTGCTGGGCATATTTTTCTGCAGTCTTAAGGTCTGTCCTAGCCAAGCCTAAAAACTCACACTATTGTTCATGTCCTTGCTTGCTGTACTTTTGTACCTTTCCCTACTTTCAAGCTTTGCAGCCGCAGGTAATTATAACTTCTTCTGCTCTTTCTGTTTCTGGGGCCTGCTTTCACAGCTTTCTGAAAGTCTTCTTACCTTTAGTGTTTCCCACAATTATCTTCAGCTCCTGATTTAGATCCAAACTGCAACAGTTCTCTGGTTATCTGGCTCGTATTAATCAATTGCATCAAACTAATTCAAACTCCCTAAGAGAGAAAGAGACCAGATCAGAGTTTTATTATACGTCTCAATTTTCTGACCTTTTTTTTTTCTCATTCTGAGGAGGACTTTTAGTTATCATCCATTTTATCATATTGGATTTGGGGGAAGAAAGGTGAGAAGGAGGGAGTGGAAGCAAAGGAAAAAAACCCAAATGTACTGGAGAAAATTTGGAAAAGTAGGAGGCTGGTGGGAAAATATAGTGGCAAAGCTCCTTACAAGAACAGGCCATATTGCTACTTAAAACACTCCCCTCCCCAAAAAAACCCCCCAAAACCTCAAAAAAACAAAACCAAACCAAACCAAACAGGAACACTGCAACAACAACAACAACAAAAAGTAGAAATCACAGACAAACACCTCCAAAAGAAAAACCCCAAAATCAACAGAAAAGAATGTTAGAGAAAAATAGCTTTCCATTGTCAGTTGAGCAAACTGTGCTTTCCAGCCACCTCCAAAGGCTGCTTCTAACCTGCAGGACTGTCTTGGGCATGGTTTTTCCCATCCCATTTTTGGGGTTTTTGATCTCTTTTGTTAGACCCAGATGTCTCAGCTCGTGCCCCCTCAGTTTGTAGCAGCCCCTGGGAGAAAGAGGCACATCACAAACAGCTCGATGCTTTAGTACCTTGTCAGGCCAGAAGAGCAAAGGTGTTTCCAAAACTCTTCTTAGGAACAGCATCTCTCTTTCATTATCCAGTGAACAAAAAAGAGCATAAACCAAAACAACAAGAAAAATGTAAAAGAGAGAAGGGAAAAATACATCTGAAGCCAAAAGGTGTTATCCAGAGATCATATTGGAGCAGAGACAGTAAAGAAGAGTAAGTGTGCAACAAAACAGAGATGGAGCTGAGGAATTTCTTCTGAGTTTTTAAATTGTCAGCAAAATGGTGCAGTTACACAACACAAATGAGTTACAGGCAGTGATGGAGATAAGAGCACTGCAACTTTGGATTAGGAGAACTTTTTTCTGGGAGAAGAAAAGATTTTTTTATTTTCTAATGTAGACCACTTGTTTCTTAATTTTCCAGGCATTCCAGCCAAGTGCTAATTGCTTAATCCAACCATAGTGGGTTTGTAATATCCTACCCTCAGTACTTTCAGTGTTATGAAATGTCTTCCTCTTCTTCTAGAAAAAAAAAAAAGGCAAGGAAACAAGAAAGGGAGAAAGGGAGAAAGGGAGAAAGGGAGAAAGGGAGAAAGGGAGAAAGGGAGAAAGGGAGACCCTGTGAGTGCATATGAAAACATCTCTCAAATTTTTCTACTAAAAAAATTTCTATTTAAAAGAGCAACTAAATGATAACAGCAGCTATACAGGGGGAGCACTCTGCTCACCAGCTGCCCTTCTTCCCTCGAGGATGACCCAGGAAAAGTCAGCAGCAACCAGAGAAGTGTTTTCAGAGAGAAGGGTCTGCAAAACCACAAACAGACTGTCCTTCAGAGCTCCCTGGACCTCTCTAGTTTTTTCGGTACAAATCTATGTACAAACACTGTCGTGTGCCCTTTAAAGAGCTGTCTGGGAGTGCACACAACAATTCCTGCCACGAAATGCTGTTAAAGCTGGGCAGTTTGGGGCCAGGATGGCATCAGAGCAGCGCAGCAATCTGCTCCAGGCAGGGCATCCCTGCAGGAAGGCAGCAAAGTGGGGCAGTGTGTGCTGGAGAAGGCAGTTTTCCAGCTCTCCTTGTCCCAGGGTGGGAGGGGGAAGTGTGGACCTCTCTGCTGGGCTTGAGACTTTCAGCAGCCTCTCAGCCCTCTAAGCCTGACTCTCCTGTTGTGTCCAAGGGGTCAGAAGGGACGTTAGAGACCAGGGGAAGGGAATGGAGACACCAGCCTGGAGGACAACAGAAGTAAAACTGATGCTTTAACATCTCCATAATCTCCTTTACTTCTGCCTCATAAAGGTAAATATCTGAGTAAGAATCGCTAAGGGAGTATCTGAAAGTCACAAGTTAGTGTTGTGTCTTTGTTCCAGAGGTCCACAGATAAATTGTACCTAGTTCCCAGAAGCAGATCACTGTCTCAGAAATTCACCTGGACAAGCAAAGAGCACAAGATGTTTCCAAGATTTAATGGTTACAAGGTGAAAAAATGGCTTTCTGAAAATATTTTGCAGTGAGCATCTCATCACTTACAAGAAGTTTGTAGAGAGCAAACAAAGAAATGCGAGCAACAGGAGGCAAGTGAATTCATCCAGAGATGGGGCTGCAAATTCAGAATACATTCAGTGAGTTCTGGCACAAGCACTGGAGCCATCAGGGACTCCTCATACTGCTCCTCTGACATTTCATCTTGTGCACAGAAGGGGCTCATGTAGAGCAACCACATTGCTTGTGCTGATTCTGCTCCACCTGACCTCCCCTCTCACACAGAAAACAGTGTAAAAACAGCAAAGAAAGAATAAAAAATTAGTGTTGAGGCATATGAGATGAGTAAAACCATTATTTTTTATGTGTTCATCAAGTGTACCAATTATTTAAGCTATGCATTAGAAAACTTTACGCATGTTTAAACAAAGTATTTGAAAGGATCTAAATAATTTTATCATATTTGCAGTAGAGATAGC
The DNA here is from genome assembly GCF_009819655.1 of Sylvia atricapilla. NCBI lineage: Eukaryota > Metazoa > Chordata > Aves > Passeriformes > Sylviidae > Sylvia > Sylvia atricapilla. Next base: position 13,160,420 of record NC_089149.1, read on the forward strand.
ATAAAAATTCCATACCAGCTTAACAGCAAGTGATCAGAGCACAAAACAGCAGGTGAGATTTAGATTAAAAATATACAGGGCCATCCACATAAAAAATAGTTTCCCAGCTCACTCCTATGCCCCGTTGCTGGTTCTAAAAAGCAGAGAATTGGTGCTGTGTGAACATGGCCCTCAGGACCCTGCAGCACTGCCCTGCAGTGCCTCCCACATGCACAGAAATATGGGGCTGCCTCAGCAGCAGGGCATGGAATATGGAATGGGTAATCTGGAATATGGAAATAGAGACTAGGAAATATGGAACAGGAAATATGGAATATGGATAGAGGAATAGGAAATATGGAGCATGAAATACTGTTGTGGTTTGAAAACAAACCAAGTGAGAGGCTCCAAGTCAGAAATACAATTTAATGAGAAGAAAAGGAAAAAATAAAATAAAATAAAATAAATGCAATAATACCAAAAAAAAAAAAAAAAAAAAAAGAACAACCCACTGACAGAGTCAGAATACAACCTGATCAGGGTGATGGAAGTAGTCCAGGTGAGGTGGTCTTCCTGAAGCAGTGATCCCGTAGAAAGGTCTGGTAGCTCTGGTCCTCTGGGAATCCAGTGGATGAAGGCTGCTTCTACTGTCCCAAATCCCAGCTTATCTCCAGGTGAGAATTCTTGGCTCCTCCCCGTGGGCGGAGCATCTCACAATGGGATGATGAGTCATACAGGAGGTCCTTGATGGCCCATTAAAGAGAGATAGCTCCAGAGGGAGTTATCTGTGAGTCATGGCAAGGCATTGATGGGCCATTAACTGAAGATGGTGATAGAACACATCCTAAACTACAGCCCAGGACAAATACAGAATAGGAAATACGGAATATGGAACATGAAATATGGAATGGGGAATGTGGAATAGGAAATATGGAATGTGGAATGCATCTGGGCCACTGCAGGGACTGGGGCCTTCTCTCCACCTTTCTCATCAAGTTCTGGTCTCTACCACACAGAGATTGAGAAACTGAATCCAAACCTTATGTTTCAAGACAGACAAAAATGAAAAAGATTTTGCCTTCCACCATTTTCTGATTGAATTTCAATTAGTTTTCAATCAAAAACTTGATCACGTTCATTCTTAAGCAGTGCACATCTTGAAAATTTCTGCCATTTCCTTTCAGCTGTAGCAGAGCAGGTTTTCTGTTCCCCTGGATTTATCAATGTCTGTGTCCGTGTGTGTCCTCTCACTGCCTCAGCCCATCCCTCCCAATGGGAAGAGAGCTGCATTAGTGCAGGATGTGTTTTGTTTCTCCAATTTCATGTTAGATCTGACAGGAGGAATAACTATACACTTGTCATCCCATTGCAGACATTTCCTCCTTTTATCACCAGGCCCAGATGCTTTTCATTAGATTTTGCTTTTCCTACAGCTTTGATCTCCTTTACAAAAGGCAGACTGCTCCACTGTATAAAAATGTGGGGGGAAAAAAACCCTGGAAAAGAGCCTCTAAAATATTGCATCTGCCTTCCCAACTTTTATTTTTATGTTTCCTATTCTTTCTGTACTTTGCCATAGGGTTCCTCATAAAATATCTGGACAAAAAGTCAACATTTTCAAATTAATTTCTCACACTGAAAAGTCTTTTTTCCTCAGACAACCCCAGGGCACTAATAGCATCTTTTTATATATTCCTGCTTGTCTTCCCTTCAATCCATTAAATGTCTAGATCAAGGGTTCCCGGACTCAGCATGCACAATCTTATCATGCTGTTTTCTTAATTTAAATGCTTGTCTTCACTCCACAGAGTCTAATACTTCATCTGTTCATTGCAGGACTCCTTAATTCACTGAGGTGATTAAACATTTAAAAAATACATATATTAATTATTCATGAGAGTCAGTTGTGTGTGTCCCCTGCCCAGATTCTGGCTCCCGAGAAATACAAACAGTGAGTCCAGTTGATCAGTGCCAGCACAAAGGCAGATTCCTCTCCTCTCCTACCTGCCTCAGAACCATTGTGTTAACTTTCCACTGGGCCAGAGCCAAGGATTTCTTCACTTCTGCACTGCTGTCTCTGTGGATGCTGTCCCTTCCTCACTGCCCACAAGCTGAGCCAAGGCTGTCACCCCAGGCAGCCACACTGCTGTCCTGAGCTGAGGTGACACTGCTGTCCTGAGCTGGGGTGACACTGCTGAGTCCTGAGCCATGGTCACACACGTTGCTCTGTCTGCTGAAAGCCTGGGCTGGGTGTGGTGACATCAGAGCAGCTGATGGGGCGACTGTGCAGCAAAACCACCTCTGGCTGATGTTCCTCCTTCCTGAGCTCCTGTGAGCAGGAGTTACTCAGGGGTTATCAAGAATGGATGAGGGCTCACAGGGGGACACAAACCCTGCCCAGGGCTGAGGAATGCCCAGAATGGATAAAAGGGCTCACAGATAGGGACACAAACCCTGCCCAGGGCTGAGGAATGTCCTGAACACAGCACGGGGAGGAAGGGGTGTGTTAGTCCCAGGATGGAGCTGGGACAGCTCTGTGGACACCGTGTCTCCCACAGGCACAGGGCAGGAGCAGTGGCCTCCAAGAGCAGAGGAGTCAGTCCTGAGCTGTCCCAGATAAGCAGCACTGCCAAAACCAGAGTTATCATCAGTTTAAATCTGCTGTCCTAAGGGGCATCCTGTCACCCAAACACATCCTGGCTTTGGCTTCAGGGACACTTTCACTAGGTTAAAATCCAGTGCCTCAGTCCCAGAATCTGAGGAGATGGAAGAGCTGAGGAGGGACAGACAGCACCAAAGGTAATTCTAACTCAGCAACCCTCAGAGTTTATCACCCAATTCAGTACAGTTATATTCAAGGAAATTTCAGCAAAATCAGTGGAGCTCAATTTAACTCAGTCACGTTGCAGAAAGGTGCAAGCTGAGGAATGTTCCTGAAGATGGGTCTGGATGGGGCAGTTAGGTCTGTTTTCTGACATAACCGAGTCACCATCAGATTGTAAACCTGAAATACAGCTCCAGCACAAATCAAAGGGAGTTCTGTGTTCAATGAAAGAATATTTCCCCCTCAAGCCTTCAGCAGTGCTTGGTAAATGATGAGACATCTGAGCAGCTGTTCAACTGCTACAGCTCTGGTCATCAAACAGATAATGAAAGAGGGGGCAGTTTTATGCTCTTATCCTTTTTATTTCAGAGGTCTGCAGTTCTGAGGCCTGCTTTGGAACAAAACACAAACTAAGTTACAAGTGATACAACCTCCCTCTGGGGAAGTGGCCTTGTTTCCTCAGCAGAGGGAAAAGCAGAGGTAGCAGAGAAGAGCAGCATTCCTGGAGATTTCCAAGTCCCTGCAGGAGACATTGTTCATGCCTTCAAAATTCCTCTTATCCCAGAACTGACTCCTGCACACCAGTCAGGTAACTTTGAATTCAACTTTAGCAATTGAAAATATTCTATCTTCCTCTCACATAAGAGACCATAAAAAACTTTACCTTAAGATAGAAACCTTTAAATCATTATGTGTCTGAGATTTCATCCCTGTGGTTTTTTCTTAATGAAAATCCTTATTTCCAGCAGAAACAGTTTAAAAATATATTCTTGCACTTCTAAAATATTCCTTTTTTTTCTCCTTCTTCTTCTTTTTTTCAGTGAAAGATCATGACGTCAGTTGAAGAAGTTAGAAAGAAAATTCCCTTTGTACTAACATTTCTTTTATTGTTGCTTTGAATCCCAGGTCAAGGTGTCAAGTTGCCCTTTCCAGGCTGTCAAGTGTCAAACAGGCACTTTGCAGAGTTTGTAGTGATGTGCTCCCTCCCCCTCCTGCGCTGTTTTTCTGGGATGGACACTCATCAGGACCAGTGCACACTACAGAACTCTCCATTAATGGAAAATTAGCCTCTCCATGAGGTCCCAGGCACTGTTACTGAACACTGATGTCATGTTTAAATAAGTCCTGTATTAAAGCAGCAAGGGGCTTTGGACTATTTCTAGACTTTGAGGTATTTTCATACTGCAGCTGCACTGTGAACACCTAATTAATATTTCTCCTCTGCTGCCATCTCCTCTCCTTTCTCCTCACCCCTTCCTGCTGCTGTAATTCCTTCTCAGCTGCTATCCCACCCAGCTCCCTCTGATTTGGAGCCACCCCCTGACAGAGGGGAGCTTTAAAAGAAGGGGTTGTCTTTATTTTCATCAAGAGAAATCACAGCTGCAAGTTTCAGTACCCACAGAGGCTTTTAACCATGACTTTTTATTAGAAGTTCTAAATTGGGAGTAATAAAAACTCCCAATTTAATAGTTTAATAAAAAAGAGGAAGCTACAAGCCAGCATGGCTGTGGAGGAGCAGCAGTGAGACTGGAGGTGCCAAGTATTTGGGGTTTTAAATGGCTTGGCTTTCCCCTGTGTTTTCTGGGTCTCCATAAGGCTGTGCAGTGAGCTGCTCTGGGCACAGCCAGGTTTGCCTCATGAGCTGGAGAATGTGACTCTGCACCCACACAAACACTGGGCTACCCTCACAGGCTCCGGGACTACACAGGAGTGACTTTTGCACAGCACTTGGGAGGAAAAGTCCTGGCCAGGATTTTCTGAAGCATTCTGCAGGCAGACCTGGGGCCAGATTCACTGAAGCTGCAAAGGCTTTATCTACAAAGAGTTTTCTGCCTATGTGTAGGACAAATGCTTCAAATATGACCCTTTTTTCTTGTAAAAAAACCTTGGGGTTGTTTTCCACAAACAAGGCAGGCCTCCAAAGTTGGTTTTGAGAAGCAAGGGGTAGCCATGAAAATTCAGTGAGAGTGCAGCTGGAAGCTTCTGCCCAAGTAGCCAAAAGCAATCCTGATGTCACCAATGTCACATAAAAATGCCACACCACCAGGCCCCACTATTCCCAAATCTCCCCAAAATGCTGCCTGGAAGTGAATTGTGCTTTCATTATTCTGTAACACCAGAAATATTACAGGAGTTCAGTTTTATTTCCAATATTAGAATTCAAACTGGACTAGAACCAGTAATCCCAGCACAAAAAACACGAAACCACAAAACACTAAAAATGCACCAAAAACCAAACAACCGAATTCCAAAGCACAAAAAACAAACAGACAAACAAAAAACAAAACAAAAAACAAAAGAAAAAGAAAAAGAAAAAGAAAAAGAAAAAGAAAAAGAAAAAGAAAAAGAAAAAGAAAAAGAAAAAGAAAAAGAAAAAGAAAAAGAAAAAGAAAAAGAAAAAGAAAAAGAAAAAGAAAAAGAAAAAGAAAAAGAAAAAGAGCTGAAAACCCCACCCTTCAAACCTTCTTTTTTTGTTTTGTTTTTTCAATAAAGCTCGTGAGTCAGCTTTGTGGTCCATGTAAGCCCTAATATTCCAAGCATGAAACAACAATGTAAACATAATTTTTGAGAAGATCTAGTTTTGTCGGTAGTCACAGCTACACATGCTGACTTCAGAAGAATTAGCAAAGGCCCAAGGAAAACCTAATCTAAATGACAATCCAAGTTTCTATATAAAATTAACGGACAACTCAGCAACATTTGCCTAAATAAGGACAATTCATCTCTTACTCTTGGGAATAAAGGAAGGGTAGGCTTTGGCTACATTGTGCCAGCTGTCCCTGTCAGTATTAAAGAGTGCTCCCAGTACACAATCTCTGCTTTAAAAAAATGCTTTAAATGCTACTTTTAATTATTTCCAAATGCTAAAGCCAGGCTTTCTAGATTTCAGACAGCTGCTGTTCTCCATACTGTAAACTATAACTGGAGTTTTTGACCTTCCAAAAGTCCAGATGAAGCAGTCCTAAAATGTTCTAGAGGAATTTTACAGGTTTATTAGCTGACTCCATTACAAAGTGCTGATGGCTGTGGGAGCACACAAAAGTTAACAGGCAGGAATTATTCTGAGCTCTCTGTGAAGCACCATCAGCACATCAAAACAACAGTCCCTGCTGGATGCCACCAGAAACTGAGGGGGAACTGGCAGGGGAGAAGGGGATTTTGAGGAAGACTGAACCAAATGCACACACCTTGTCCCAGTCCCCTGGGTCAGGGAGATCTGAGAGCAGAGGAGTGAAAGGATGCAAAGCCTCAGCTGTGCTGCTGCCAGAGTTAGCAAATTCCCCTTCAGGGAACAAGCAGCTTGGCTGTGGTTACTGCTGCTAGGGACACTTGCTGCTGTACTGATCAGAGTCCTGCACGGCTCTGTTCCCAAAGATATCTGTGTGTGTGTATACACGTAGGGATGTATACATATGTATATATGTAGAGATGTATAGATATGTACATATATTTCTGCCACTTGATTCTTCCACACAGGAACATTCCCATCTAACCCCACTCTGGAAGCATTTGTTTCACTCATTTGAGTATTTGGCACCTGAGAAGTTTCTCTTCCCTCCTCTTCTAGCCACTGCTTGTCAGAGCCCCCGTCAGCCCCTAAGGCTGGCAATTCCCCTTGGGAGCATCCCCCGGGCAAGGAGGGCAGGCTGCAGTCCACAGCCTGCACCTGCACCAGCAACTCCTGTGCAAACAGAGCAGGGCCAACTGCTGCAATGGAGGGAGCACACACCGCTGGAAATGTGGGGCTTACAGTCACTGAAAGAAGAAAATAGAATCAGTAACAGTGCTTGTATTTGTTCCACTGAGTTCCTTTCAAATCCACGTGAAATCCCTTTTACTTCTCAATTTTATAAAGCCTGATTTCTGAAAAGACTACAGTTGTTAGTTATTTTTACACAAATTCCCTAGTCACAGATATTTGATGTGTTTCAAGAAATTCTGGCATCTATCTTTTGATGGATTTTGGTGTTCTTTGCTTGCTTCTGGGAAATCTTTGCATAAATACTTTGGATTAGAGAATGAAGTTTTTTGATAGCACAAAGGATAAAAGTTCTGTTACAGTAGTAGATGAATAAAAATGGTGAAGGATTATATAAAGGAATATTACTTTGTTGAAACAGTCTTACTAAATTTTCATGAAAATTTTATCAGAAAAGGCTTCTGAGGTTCACGATTAAATTCAAACCTGCAGAATTAGGAGCTGTGCTGTGATCCTCAAATGACCAACTTAAACCTTAGATTTACAGACAATGAGAAAGCTCCCAAGGGAAAGGACATCCATCATCTCTGAGTGAAGACACTCCCAATGGCCCAGACTCTGAGGTTCTGGCCCTTGCTCTCCCTCAGACAGACAATGGAAACCTTCCAGATTGCTCTCTGCCTAAAACAGGAATGGCAGCATCATCTTCAGTGTTTTGGAGCTTTTCCCATGCACCACAGAAAAGAAAACACTTTCAAGTTTTAAAACAGTTTCAAACAGAAGTGAAGAATTTTTTAAATATCTAAAAATATTTCCTGAAGTAGGTTTTTTTTGTGATTTCTAGCGCTGCTCAGCTGAAATTCTTCCACCACTCCTGTCCACAGACACACACACTCCATACCCAGGTTCCTTTCCTCAATTCTCCTCATTCTCATGATGATTTCCATCTTTCTCATGCAGCCTGGCCTGACTCCCAAAAGGCTGTTGTCTCCTAGTCTATCATATTTTAAAGTTTTCTCCACTGCTGCAGTAAAGGACAACTGCTGGATTTCAATCTGTAAAATTTTGCAATCTTGGCAAGACCATTTAACTGATTTGTGGTCGTGCAGGAGATGTCAGGTGGATCTGTCTGGAGGAGAAAAAATTTCCTGGTGCTGCAAAAATGTCAAAGATGGAGACACCAGGGACTGGCGTTTCCACATCAATAAATTCCAAGGTCATCTAGAAGAGACAGCAGATAACTAAAGAGCATAACTGTACCACTGGCAACCTGACCTCAATTAAGCATTTCATCTTAAAACGGTTGAAATTAAAAGGAGAATGAAAAATCTGCTTTTGAAAATCACACTTTTGAGGAATTTTTAAGGTCCAGCCATGAACTCTCCAAAAGGCCTGATTTTCCACCTCTGATCTCCTCTGTTATTTACAGCTTAGGCATTTTATTTATACACAGCTACAACTCTCCCTACTCCTTCCCCCAGAGGAGTGCCTAGTATTTAAAACATGCATCAAAGGGCTGCTGATACTATGCTAAATCTATTTTTGTCCTTGTAAATACCGCTTTGCTCAGGGGAGCTGAAGCATTTCGGAATCCAACTTTATTTGGCATTCCTATTTTGGAACAAGGATTGCCAAATGCCAGGCATACCATGTGAGCAGAGCAGGAGCTCCCTCCCAGTGCTCCACCCCCAGCATGACACTGGTGAGGACTCTCTGGGAGCTGTCCCTCAGGAACAAGCCACTGCTCCAACATAAAACACCAACAGCTCAGCGAATGAAAGGCAGCACAGAGTGCTCCTGGAGAGGAAGAACCCCTCACTGCCCCCAGGACACCTCCAGTGCCTGGCACAGCAAGGGAGCTCCAGAGCAGTGGCTCAGGAATCAAGGTGGATGTCTTTTATGGAAATGTTTACGTCCTTCCATTGTGCCAAGAGCAAGGAAACTGCTGTTGCTGATCATTCTTTTCCTTTTGTGCCTGGTGGCACCTGCCAAAGGGCAGGTGAGCAGCTCAGAGAGAGCTCCCCAAGGTTCTTGGCTTTCACAGCCCCCACGACACTTTCTCCAGGCTGCTCCCTGTGGGAGGTTATCAACTCAAAGCCTCTACTGGCTCCCTCTTCCCCTCAGGGTTTTCCAAACTGGTTTTCCATCTGCTCATACATATTTTTCTGAACATTCCCATTTGTACTAAATATTGCCAGGCACAAGACAGTATTTTAAATGAAACAGCATGTGCAAGTGCATGCACTTGTATTTTTAGCAGACTGCTTTTGTTTTTCCATGTAAATAACCAAGCAAAGAAAAAATTCAGGAAGAAAATTTAATGCTATTAGTTGATTAAATAGAAAGAGAATGTGATAACAGAAAAAGCTATTAGTGCTGTGGGAATGATCTTCATAAATTGAAGAAAAGATCTGAAACATATAGGTGAAAGTCAGTAAGGACAAATGCAAAGCACTACAATGAGGACTAATCCCCTCCAAAACCAGCAGAAAACCCCAACAACAACAAAGATACAAGAAAAATCCCCCCAAAACACCATGGAGGAAAAATGCAAGAAGCACTAATTTTCCAGATAAGCATACCAGAGTTCTGTAGGTCACAAATTGAAATCAGAATTATCAGATCACTGCTCCACACCAAACTAACAAAAGGTGTCATCAAGATGCAGAAGTCATTCCTGTGTGCAGCCTGGCAGTGCCTCTGTTGGAATGGATCACCTGAGCACTGCACTGAAGGTTCACATCCAGCACAGACTGCCTGTAGCAGAACAAGAATAATGACCCAAGACTCAACAGGAGGTCACAGAATCATAATTCTATTGAAATTCCTGAGGAAAGGACTGAAACAGGATCATGTGTTCTTTAAAAACTCACGTCTGTGGTTCTGAGTCTAAATGTGTATGTACGCAATACAGAGAGGAAGAGAAGGAGTTAGTAATTGTTTATCTTCTGTGGGCAAAAGAAAAAGTAATGCTCAGCATTCAGCCGGAGAGATTTGGGCAAGGTACTAAGAAAACTCGTGTGGTGAGAACAGTGCAGAGCTGTGATACATTGCTTTAGCACTGAAGGCTTTTGGAGAACACATTACAGGAACATTTATCAGGAAAAGCTTGGTAGAAGTTATCTTACCTTGTGAAAAAGTATAAACTACATGGTGTCTTGGGGATTTTTCGAGACAAACCTCCCTCATAATTTGTTTTCCAAAGCTGTCTATTTGTCTGCAAAATTCCCCGTTTACTCCCCTCTGAGTTAGCCGGATTCATTTGTATTTTCTTCTTCACTTAAATCTTCTCTCAAAGGCTTGTGCCATGGTCACCCATCTTGATGGCTGACTAGAAAGCTGTCTGGACACCGTAAATATTTGCCCTTCTCCAAGATAGAGCCCAGCACCTTCACAGGAATCCCAGCCTGGCAGCACAAGGGGAAGAAGTTGTGACTGGAAAACCAATCAGATGGAAAGCTTCCACTGAGACTGGATGCTGCACTTATTTCCTTGGAGTGTTAGCACAATCATAATTCACAGCTGTGCTCATGGAGCTGTGGAAAGCTTCTCGACTGCTTGCAGGGTTTCATTACAGAACTGCAACCACACAAAATTAATCAAATGTTTCAGCAGCCCAGAATGGTTTAGTATTGAGATTCTCTAATTAAATCTGGAGAGGGGGTAGGGACAGGGAGAAATGGATAAAGGAAAAGATTCTCTTAGGTAGGAATTAACCAAAATGTGACCTGATGCATAACCGCTTCAGCCACCAGAACCTCTGCGTTTTATTAGCAAAATATATTAGAACTGGGCTTGAACTAGAAACTGGAACACAAATATCTAATTTGAGAGAAGCTGGCATATAAAACTGAACCTGGATTCATTTTACAGTTGAAGCCTCTCTGTATTATGTCAAGCTATGGGCAAAATACAGGAACTTGGCCAATTTCCCTCCTTAAATCCCATGTAAACAAACAAATAATAAACAATATATTGAAAAGCACCATTTTCTAGCTACTCTATTTCTTCCATATTATTTGTTTTCCTCCAGGTTTCCTGGGCAACTTCCACTGGGACAGTTTTTAGGTCTTACAAATTTTGATTTGTATTCTCCCCAGTCAACATAGACCCTCTCTAAGAAGCCAGGCACCCAAAATGCACCCCAAATGCCAACTTGGCCATTCATGTATTGAGAGAACTGGAGAAACCTCAGCCCTCTGCTCACCTTCCTGATGTTCCCAGTGAAGAGCTGGCTCCAGATAGAGAATCCTCTGGGATTTCCAGGTTTCAGTGCCATACAATAACCCACAACAGCCCAAACCCACCAATCATGCACTCCTGCAGGAGGAAGTTGGAGTCATAAATCCTCTCCACATTTCCTCAGGAAGTTGGACTGTACTCTGCCTCATCCATCACATGCTGTCTGCTGGATTCAAGGGCACTTTCCAAGTGGACATTTTTAAGTAGGCCAAGGGAACTCTGGGACAACATGATAAAGCTGAATTAATCAACTGCACAGTAACGTTCAGAGAACATGAGGTTTTGGGGTGTTCTAAACATTAATATAAGGAAGCCTATTTAGAACAAATAAAGGTATAAATGATAGCCAACTTCCACGCTTGGGTTTTGTTCTAATCCAGAGAATCAGCGTGGTAACAGTACATGAATTTTGGAATTGATAGACAGACAGAAAATTATGAATCCCCTGTTATAAAGTGCATTTGATCTGTGTGTATAACCTCTGCTCTGAGGAGTTGAGGATATGCAGAAGTACCCAGTGGGTGCACTCTGGGGCTGTGGTTTCGGGACACAAAGGGACACTGAATCACCACGTCCTTCAGAATAATCCAACTGTGCCAGGAATTAGATTGGACCCATCATTGGACTGTGGGATTTGTGTTTCACAGGCTGCTCTGTGACACCAGGGCACTCAGCTGTGCCTCTGTCCTTCTGGCCAGCTAAAGCATTTTCAGACACTTGCACTTCTCTGCCCAGGGAGTTCTCTCACAATAATCCAAGTAACCTCCTAAACCTCATGCAAATTCAGTTTTACAGTGCAAAAAACACCTTGGCCAGTGTGTGGCATGAGGGTGTGGCTCCCCCACATGGAAGTGCCTGGCAGGGATTCCCCCAGAACCCAAACCAAACACCCCTGAAACCCTGGAGAAGCCTGGCTGTGCAGGGGCTTCCCTCCCTGGCAGGACACACAAGCTCTACTTGGATGGTTCTTTGTCTCTGCCAGCTTTTCAGGGTAGAGCTGGCATTCTAGAATCAAAAATAAAACCTATTCATCTTCTACCTGGGTTATTCAATGTTTTTTTAAAACAAATTTAAAAGTGAGAGATATTTCAATATGATTTCATTATTTGCATTAAAAAGTCCAAAGCTGCACTAGTTCTCAGTACTACAACAGTATTTCATTACAGTCATAACTACGTGCTTTCCAGCAACTGATTGTGATTGGCTATTTTTCGCTTTTTAAAAAATTAATTAAAAAAACCAAACTTAATGTTTACATAATTCTCAGATTCTAGAAGGAAAAAGCATTCAGAGTGAGAAGAAAGAAATTCAGATCATGAAAAGGGTTCACAACCCACAGAGAGATTAGATAAATAAATTCTGAGAGATTAGATTAACTGATTCTCTCTTAAATAGAGACATCAAATCTGCTTCTTGGCATTTCTGCTGCAAATATCTAACTCTACTCTGATAAAATAACTAATCAGATTTAAAAGGGTTAGGCACAAATTCTATTAATACAGTGCAAATCAAGTACTTCATTTTATATATTCAAAATAAATTCAAATAGTTTGAATAACAGACCGCCAACTCTATATTAGTCTTCATTAAAAATCAGATTATCACACATTCACTATTCCTTCAGAGAAAAAGAAACCGATCAGGAATTGTGACAACACAGACCCTGATAATAAATGCTGCATATTCCTCATTCTGTCATCATTATATTTCTCATTCTGTTGTCATTTTCCATTGAAATTGAGTGATGAAAATACACTGAAATTACAGTTAGATGTAATTGGTGCAATTGAGCTCTATCAGAATTCTAATTGTGAACTACTTTTAGAAATAACTCAGGCTCGTGCAGACCCTTGTGTATCTCAGGAGCCAAGCTGCCTGGGCCCGGCCAGGAACCTGCTGCCCAAAGGCAGGAGACACATTCAGACCCATTTCAAAGACACTAAGAATCATGTCAAAGACTTTCCTACCCATCCCTTCACCCGCCAAGTTATTGATAACGACATTAGCACACATCTTCCCTCTCCAGGCAAAGGGCCCCAGGTCTTTGCACTCTCAGCTACAGAAGCCTCCCTTGCCCCGTAGTAAAAGTGCCCAGAGAATTCCTGGGCAATCAAGGAAGAGAAAGGTGCAGAAGATGCCTTAAAAAATCTGTGACAACCATCCTTTCTCTGCTCTCCAGGCCACATTTTTAAGCCTCCACTTAATCAAAACCACCTCCACTTTCTCCTCTCACACCAGAAAGAACTGCCACGCGACTGACCAATGACATCTCAAACACCAGAATTAAATGGCCATTATCATCCCTAAACCCAACACAAAAAATCTTAAGACCAGCACAAAATCGGCTGCATAGTTATAAATAATGAGGAATTGTAACTTTTTTATCCCCTAAGATTTCACGAGTAGACAAAGAAGCCAAACTCTCAGTCAGTGCCGATGAAAAGCAGAGACAGCAAATTTTACTGTCTATCAGCTTTTCTTAATGCATTCTGTCTACTTTAATGATGACACAGATAAATCTTAAGTGCTCCTCTTTGCAGGCAGTGCAAGGTGTAAGGACCTGACTAAATTAAACCTTTTACCTCAAAGCACACTCTGAGCTCCTCAGTTTGATGCTTTAGCCTAGAACAGCAAACCCAATAAATAGGAAAAAACACCACAACTGGTTAAATCAGGCACCAAAAGGCATATTGAGGTCCCAAAAAAGAGAGGAAAAACCAGTCACTGCATCCATATTTTAGGAGCCTGTTATATAATCTGCACCAAAAACATGTATAAAAGCTCAGGTGACCAAACATGCTTTTGTTTATTGTATCTTTTCAAAGCAATAAATCTTTGATGAAAAGACTTGGCTGCACTCAATTTAAGTGTACCCTATTCAACAGTGCAGTCAACTGGAAATTCTTCATCAAAAAGTATTAATATCAATTTTTCCCTAACTGGAGTTAGAAAAAAACGAAGTTACTATTAAAATAATCTATTTCATTTTTGGTTTCTGTAAAATTAGATACAATTTTAAATTAGATACATTTAAGGGCTCATTCCAATCAAGCACAGATGAATTTTCTTAATTGTCAATTTTCTTTCTTGAAACCCCTATCCAATTCCAAATTAAGTTGCTCTTGCAGCTTCCCATGCCATAATTGCTGAGTTGCTCAGACTGATTTACCTGTTCTCAGAATACTGATAGAGAGTTAGGAAGTGCCGTGAGGCTCATCCTGTGATTAATCACTGCAGGTGGGTGTTAGTGGCCTTAATCTCGCATAGTGCAGGTCATTAACAGCCATTGATTGCTCTAAGGAGCCTCACCCAGGATCCCATCCATGTGCCCAGGAGCAGCACATAAACTCCAGCCTGGGCTTTCAATCTCAGTTTAAAGCCATTTGTAGACTCTTGTTTCTTCTCCTGTTCTTTTGGTGTCTTAATCTGACATCGACTTGTTGCTTTGCTTTATTTGGTGCCAGTGATGGGAAAAACTGCTGGTGCCACCCCTGTGCTGTCCCTGTTTGGCTCCAGCTCTGTGGGATTGTACCCTGCAAGTATCTCTGGCCCTCCTTGGCTCCCTGCTGGACTTCCCTTTGGGAATAACTGTTGGTATAAATACATATAATAACATTGGCTTTTTGCAAATATTAAAATGGATGCTATACATATAATGTTATAGTAACTTTGCTACAGAGATATAGCTTTTATTTCTGCTATTAACTAAACTTAGACATAAAACAGTGATATAGTTATGCTTGTAACTGAACTGCCTGCTTGGTTGGGATAACATTCAGTGAACACCTGAGGGTGACCCTGCTGCTGCTATGCCACTATCAGCAGCTGCTGGCTGAAGAAAGCACGGAGCAAAACCTGGCTGGAGGTGATAACAGGGACTGACATAACCACAGCCCAGAAACAGGCATGCTCTAAAAAGCCCACCCGAGGAGGACCCATGATGAACCCTTCCAGGACCATGTAAACTAGCTTGGGGAAAAGTTTAAATGTGCATAATTGTATATGAATATTCAATAGATTGCTGCAATAGAAAAGGTATATAAAGGGTGTCTCCAAAACTGCAGGTGTGTTCTTGGCTGAATGCCAAGCACCCAGCCATTAAAAACTTGGCTTTATTATCTTTGTCTCCTACTGTCCTTTATTAAACTTTTAAATTTTACCAGGAGAGTGAACCTTGTTTTTCACACTGCATTCCTGCTGTTCTATGCTGCTTGACTTCCCTCCAGGAATAACTGGTTTACTGTTCTCCTGCACTGCTGGCTCCACACAGACATCCAGGTACTGCTGCACACCCGACTCTCACAGTCCTTTTTGTCCTTTCCTGCCCCCTGACTCCCTCCAGCTTCATTGCAGAAGCTCCTCAGCCTTCAAGCACACTCAGAAGTCAGCCCTGAGTTCCTAAATAACTCCAGCTGAGCAGCAGTGCCTGGCTCAGAGTGCTGAGCTCTGCTGTGTCCTGCCTGTGTTCCCACTCTGCAGCATTTTGGGCATCCCACTTCCCTGGGAGTGCATGGAGCCTGTGTGCTCACCGAAGGGCTGGGTATATTGCAAATCCTGACGGGTTCTGCAGTCCCTCAATTACTATTATCCTGTGGTCACACTGCAGGTGACAGTGGAGAAGACTTAAGGCCTCTCCCTTGAGTGACAGGTTGTACTGCTCACTGAGCCGTGCCTCTGCTTCACGTCCTTGGCAGACAGTAAGTTTTGCCTTTCATTTCACCACTCAGTCTGAACAAAAGGGCTGAAATCAAGATAAGGGAATCATAATTCTACTTTAGCAGATCACAGGGTTCTCAGCATTGAAATTCCAGTGGCCGAGTTTTCTGTGCACTGCGGAAGAGCAGGAGGCCCTGGGGACTGGTAAGGGGGTCTTTGAGCACTGGCTCACTGCTGTGGCTCCAGCTCAGGTCAATGAGAATGGCAGCTCACGGGCATTGCCCGTGTTAATTTTGCTGATTGCCTCAGTCCGCCTCTGTAGAGTGTCAATAGCTACAAATAGCCCATCACCACAACTGCCATTATTCAAATAAGTTCATCAATAAATTAAATACCAATCAAAAAGTGCAACAAACCTTACTCTTACTAACAGGCTTCAGGCTGCTTCTAAGACAAGATCTAAGCCTATGAGTGGAGCTCCCGTAGTCAGAAAAAATATAGATTTGCCCTTTTCCCAGTGTATCTACAGCAGATAAGCAGCCATGATTCCATCACTTTAGCATGGATATACCTTTGATTAAATCAAAGTTTTATCTTATATAAACAAATGGGAATTTATTGTTTAAAGTGATCTTTGAATAGGAAAGGACTTTTCTGCTACCTTTGAGTTTATTAAAGGCTGCATTGTTATATATTTAAGATCTCTCGAGATTTCTTCGGTCTCAGTGAAACTGTAGGGAAAGAAGTGCACAGCCAGACAAAATAAACTGTGCTATTTAAGGATGCCATAAGCAGGAAAATTGAATAGATAGACATAACCTCTGTGTACTCAAGAGCCAGTTTGAGAACGTCTAGCACTACAAACACTTAACCTCCTCCAGCATAATCACAGCTCTTCCACATCACGACAGCAGAAACTAAACCACATTTGTTTAGTTTTAGCTAAACTAAAGTTTTAGTGCTTTAGCTACATTTTTTTTTCTAAATTGTTTGGCTATCTTTTGAATAGAGCCTGGGCTCTAAATACACTTCATGTGTGATCCCTGTTTGGGACACACAGAAAAGCCTTGGTCATTTTGGGTTTTCAGCACAACAGTGGCTCACTTTGCCTTGGGGACGGAGGTGAGTGGCAGAGCTGGTCCAGCAGTGCCCTCCAGGGCACAGACAAGGGCCAGCCCCAGGCACACAGAGGGAGGGCTAGCTGGGTCACACGGCAGGGAAAAGCCAAGGTGCAGGTGCCAGAGGGAGCAGGATGCATCATCCCAACTCCCCAGCATCATGCTGGACACTGGGAAGGCAGCATGAGCTGCTCTGAGGAGATGGAGCTCTGCGCTTCAGTGGAGTGATCCCGCCTGGCCTAATTAAATGATGTGCATTGCCAGACTTCTGGGGAAAGGCTCATTGTGCTCTCCCAGCTGCAGGAGGAGAGCACAACTGAGGCCTGCTGGAGGGCAGTAATGTGGAAGAGTCTCCCAGGGAGCTGGGATGTGTCGGATGGTATTAAAAATGCAGGAGCAGCAGGTGAAGATAAAATCTAAGGAAGCATCATCCCCAGTTTTGTGAAAAGCAGTGACCCACTTTCTGCTTTAGATAAAGGTATCACCTGCGGCTCTGGGGCCTCTTTAGAGAACAAGGCCAATGAAGAACCAAAAAGGCAGATTTCCTGCAGGATAAGTGGTACTGAAAGAGAAAGGAAGCAGAGTGCAAATGAAGCTATGGCCACTAATAAGCTATGGCCAGTAAGATAACGAGTAGCTGAGAAGAGCAGCAGAATAAGCACATGATAGACTAATTATGACTTAATATGAAGAACTGCCAGCATCAAGCACTGAGGTACTGTAATTCAGTCCACTGATGGTGGAGCCTTTTCCTCCACTGTCTTATTTTTCTGAGCTCTTGGAAGAATTTTGTATTTTTGCTCTAACTCATAGCAAAACCTGCTTTGCCTCCATGAGGCTTGTCTGCCACTCTGAAATAGTGCCCCGTGGTCCCCAAAGGGGATGTTCAGGAGGGGATGTTTAGCCTGGCACAGTGGTGCAGAACATTTCTCCTCCCTGCTTCCACAAAGGCCTTGAGTGCTAGCAAGTCCACAGATTTTTCTTTATATGGATGAGGAAGCTTTTGTGTTTTCTTTTTAATATGACCCAATATAGTTAGAGAATGAATATATTTAGATCGTGCAGCTTTTCAAGTGACAGCCCCACCTGTTTAGTGGTAACAACATTCAAATACTTCTGTCAGTGAATTCAGGCAAGAAAAAATATTCCTTGTCTTTTGTGTTAATGTCTTGTTCTCATCAGTTAACTCTAACAATTGAATATTTTCAAAAATGTTTTGCAAAATACAAAGAATAGCAGAGTCCCTTTTGACTGAAGTGGAATACATATGCCTGTAAAGTGTTGTAAAAACTGGACTCACTCCTGCTGTGTATGCACACAATAAGTAAGGTTAAAGTGTTCTGTTTGAGAGATTTGAACTGGAAGAATGATAATTTGTTACGCACTGCAACAGAAAGAGTGAAAGTTATTTAACTAATTCTGGTGAATCACATTCAGCTTAAAGATGCTGAATTTAAAACTGGAAGCACAGAGCTCTAATAAACTGATTTAATCCATTAGTATCACAGCACATTACGTAAATAATGCAAAGTCACACAGCACACCGACCAAGATCTTTGCATCTTTCAGGACTTGCATTACCTCACTTTCTTTTACTCATTGTGATGTAGCTCTGAGAAGCACACTTATGTTAAAGCAGATGCTCATAGCCCTGGCTCAATTTATAATTTACAAGCAAACTGTGGTTTTCTGTGAATTTAAAATGAACATATTAAAATGATGTTACATTTGGTAGCATCTTTTCTTGTGCCAATATCAGCCTGAAACCCCAGCTCCTTCATGAGGTCACTGAGTCTCATCAGCTGTCAAAAATGTGAGGGTGAACTCCTCAGTACATCTGCAGATTGGACATGTTTAATGACATTTTTTAAACTGTATTCTCCAGTAAAGCCCTAAATGTGATCACATACCTAAATCTGCAGTGTAATCTGGATAATAGGCACATGCCACCCTAGTCAGATTCGAGCTCAGTTAAATCTGCTTGCATGAATCTCAGGTGATGAATACCTACTATTGTTCTTCAAAGAAAAGGCCTCAGGATAAGAAATTTGCATATGTATATGATGTTTTACTTTGTGATTGCTGTATGCATACAGAGCTGGACATCTGTGTTATGTTAAGGTCTTTTCCTGTGTATTTGATTGCCCAGTTTATCATAGTTCTCTTTTACCTTTCTCTCTGTCTATTTTAATAAGTAATTCATTTTAAATCCCCACTTTTTTGCCTCAGCGAAGATGCAAGTTCTCAAAACTGTAAGGAGTATGCATCAGTGGAAAAGACAGGGATTTGATTGAGCTGACTTGAATCAAACTCCCAAATTTGTGTCTGTATTGTTGCCCAAGTAATTTCTCTGCATCTCTTCCTTTCTGGTCTCCCTCTTCTATTTGGACACACATTTCCAAGGCCTCTTCTCCGGAGAGAACTTGGGACCACAGCACCCACAAAGTACTTACAGCATCTTACAAAATACTCAGACACAAAACACAAATACAAAGAGTGTTCTATTTTTCTTGGCAACATCACCCACAAAGTCAAAGGAAGCAAAAGGAAGGACTCCCTCTGATCCACTAGGTTTTGGTTCAGATGAAATTCAGAACTGAAATTTTGCTACATCTTTTTATTGTTCTACACCACAGCAGTGATCAGAGCCAAGAGCTTTCTAGAGTTAAAACTCTCCTCTTTAGAGTAAATCTCCACTTGATCACACTTGTTCCAGGCTTGTTTAGTGGCTTTAATTTTTTTCCTGGGTACCTCAGTGATGCAGAACTGATGTTTGCCCTGCTCACATCCTCATGCCGTGGAGATTCCTCCCCTGGAATGAGGAGAACTCTGCTGGTGTCCGCAGCACTGGAGGCACAGCCAAGTTTCCCTTGGAAGCTCTGGTTGGTCAGTGCTGAAAGGAGGGAACTACAGAAATCATACCTGCCTGAAGTGGGAAATGTGAGAGCAAGGCCAGCAGTAAGTGGCTGAGGAGGGAATGCAGTCTGATGGAGCTGCTCTGCTCTTTACTGCTGCTGGACCTGGCGATACAAAATCTATACCAAAGTGGAATTATTTAAAAGACTCCAGAAAAGACCATCTCGCTTCTTTGGCACTTAGGCTCTTTAATTACTAGCAAAAAAATGCCCCAAACTATCTACAGACATTCATACCCATGGTGATGTCATATTTATTCTTATTATTTATAATGGCAATAACTACTTCCAGATCAGATAATCCCTATCATTTAATGACCTCAGGCAATGCCAAGAGCATGGACTCCTCCAGCCAGTCACCAACTGCCAGGAAACTTGTTCCTAAAAGTCATTGTCCTTAAATTCCAAGTATAAGACACTACTGTAGAAAGAGGAGAGGATGTTGCTGTATTTGCTGACAGAACTCCAGCTGGAATTTGTGACTTACTAATCTTTGTAATTAGAATGTGTGAACCTATATGGGCATATATATCATAAAAACGTTCCTTAGAGGCAGTATCTACATCATTTTTTCTTAGGGAATTTCTCCTTAGGTGTGATTTACAAACAAGGCAGGACGACAGTTGCTGTGTTCAAAGTGAGACATATCAAAATTATATTACAGCAGTGATTTGACTACTTGTCAGATTTTGTGGGTACAGAGGATGCAGTGCTGGGTTCAAGCTAAGACATAGTCCTTTCCTGTTAAATACTGTAGTTCTGAGCCACAAAAAACCCAACCCAACCCAACCCAACCCAACCCAACCCAACCCAACCCAACCCAAACCAAACCAAACCAAACCAAACCAAACCAAACCAAAAAAACCCCAAACCCCCCCTCCCCCAAAAACAACAACAACAAACAAAAAAAACCCACAAACCAAATAAACAAAAAACCCTCAAACAAAACAACAAAAACTAAACAAAAAAACCCAAACAAACGAAAAACAAAACAAAAAAACCCCAAAAAAACCACCCACACCCCAAAAAACCCACCCATACCCCAAAAAACTAAAAACCATATATATATATATAGATAGATAGATATATCTATATAGATATATAGATATATAGATATATGGATATATACACAGAAAGAGAGAGTGCTCTTTTCATTATATGAAAAGGATGTAATGATAATATTCTCCCAAAAGATTTTTGACACATATTTGTTCCACCCTTGCTGCTGGGTTACATGAAACAACTTAATTATATTAATATAGTACATTCTGTATCATTATATTAATAATGATACAGAATGTGCTATAATGTCCTCAAACTTCTTCCTCTCTGCCCTGTCGAGGAAAATGCAATTTGAAGTGATTATTGGTGTGAGAATCACATCTGAGCCTCAGCTGTGTGTGAACAGTACAGCTGCAGATGTTAATTTTTATTATACACCACTGGATTTAAAGATCTCCAGGTATTGAACACTCTTACAGTAATTACACAAAGTCCAAAGAAACTGCTTAACATAAACTGCAATGTTGCATCAGTGGAATACATTTGTACATAAATTGTGAAATATTGGTGTTTGTTTCAGTTTAAGAACACGAGTTTAAGAACAAGTTTCTATTTTAGCATTTTTTCAACAAGCACTACTTGTGCAAAGAATGAAAATACTTAATGGAGGTATTTACAATAACTTACCCTGAAGCACAGGTGCCAGCTAACATCTGGTTACCTGCACTCACAGCTAGAAAGCAGATCCAGCAGTTTATGGAGCACGATTATTATATTATAATGAAAATAACAACAGTTATTTCAGTGGCTCAACATAGGATGCAGCATCAACTATAACAAAAAGGTCCTTAATGGATCCTTGTTGGCTCTGCAGCATTCCAAAGGAGTGGCCTAATCACCAAAGGCACCCCAAAGCACAGCTGAATTGGCAGTCCAGGACTCTCCATCACCATCTGTTCAGCATTCTGAACTGCCAGCCTCATCTTCTTCCAGCCCAAAAATACATTTTTTATGGCCGAAATGTATTTTTCCATGAGCAATTAAGGCAGGTCTAGGAGACGGTTTATTACAAGATGCACTTAAGTCACTAAAATGTTAATTGGATATTCTGGACCAACCAAAAGAACACAAATCCATTTTCCAAAGTTTAACTGAATTGGAAGGCCTGGTGAAAACAGCCCAACCTACTGTCCTCAATAAAACAACTCAAGTCCTGCTCTCCTGGTTCCCCAAGCGTGCCCTTTCCCACAGCTGCCCAGGAATATGCATGCAGATCATAAAGTGACTAAACTTTATGATGTGTGGTAGTGCCAGGAGCAGAAACTCATTTGGCATGACCATGAAGAATTTTGCACGGACACTCCCTGCTCTGTCAGGGAATGCTCCGGGCTGGAAGGGACCTCAAAGATGATCCCATTCCAATCCCTCGCCATGGACATCTTCCACCAGACCGGGCTGCTCAGAGCCTCGTCCAGCCTGCCCTGAGCACTGCCAGGGCTGGGGCACAGATCTGGGGAACAAAGGGGAAAGCAGGGGAAGAAGGGGATTAATAGGAATTGTGATGAGCAGCACATCCACAATAGAATTTCTATTTACAGTGTAACTGGACAGGGTAATTTCTTAGTGCTACAAGCACTAAGTGTACCAGTGGAAAAAGATACATCTTTTGTGAAGCCTGACTTCACATGGCACACATCTGCTGTAATAAAGCAGCTGTAAATGCACACCCACATGTGTACATATATACACATACGTAAGTACATATATATACACCTGGTTTAAATACAGCAGGTTCCTCAGGATTCCTGAGAAGGAGTGGCTCGGCAGCACCTCCTGCCAGCCCAGAGGGGAGGAGTGGCAGACTCTGCCATGGTTCACAGGGCAGGACTCAACTACAGGGGCAGCTCTGCATCAACAACGCTTCCAGTGGAAACTGGTCAATGACTTGACAAAGATTAATCAAAAACTTGGATCACACCTCTCAGGACGATCATCAGGCATGGCTTTTCACCTCCTCATCTTTGCTTTCCACCTAATGGATATGCCATTTATCTTTGGTTCCATAATGAAAGTTCCAAGGTTTTTTGCTCCTGACATGCTGCTAAACCATCGCCTTTTGTAAGCCATAAAATTGAATGCAGTTCTCCATTTTAGTTTGGGGCTTTTTGGAGCCCTGGGCACTGAGAATTTCAGACTCTCTGTGCTGACAGGCACTGACCCCCAAGCAAACACTGCATTTCACCTAAGGCCGTGAAAAGGCTCCCAAATTGAGTGACAGCACTGGGATTGTGCGTGTGGGGTTTGAATAGAAGTGTGGGATATCACAGGGTGGAAAACTCAGAGTTTGAGGTTTTAGAATATAGTAATATATATATATATATATATATATATATATAAAGCAAGATGGAGGATTTAGGGCAGAGGCTGAGTCCTCCTTTTTCACCTTCTTCTTCATGGTCTGGGTGGTATTTTGTAATTGGATAGAAAAGTCCTCATTGAAGACCACATGTGGTTGGTTATTGGGTCTAAAGTAAAAATAATTTAGGTGTCATTTCTTAATTGGACAATTTACCCTTAAAAGGCCTTGTAGACAAGGAGATAGAAGCCATTTTTTACTTTGTTAACTAGAAGTGCTGTAGAACTCGCAGCTTGTGAGACTGTAGTGTAGATAAGAATTAATAAACATCTGAGTCCGAACATGAAACATCATCTCAAGCATTTAACCCGACTCTGGCAGAAAAGAAGGTAAATGCAACAGGGGCTGAGTCTCTGTTTCCCCATATCTTTGACTGTGCTAAACCACTGCATAAATCCTCTCCTCCCTCCTCTTTCCTGGTGGATGATGGACTTGGGGTCCAGCCAGTCAGAACTTGCAGGCACTTGCAGAAGTGATCTTCGATTAGTGCTGTTTTTCTAGGGGTATAATATTGTATAATTGCCATTTCTGTACATCATCTTGGAAATCTAGCCTGGAGTAATTGAGTAATAATTGGGTCCCAAGTTTTTTTCCTTTAATTTGGAAATCAAAACTAGTACATCAGCAAGCCCTCCTCCAAGTAATATCCATTTCACCCTTTGAATATATTATAGCTTCATTTTCATTTTTAAATCACTTTCTGTCGGTTCTTGGCTATCAGTCCTCACTTCAAATATTCAGAGATATTAATCAGTTTCTTTCATCGTCTACTGAGTGTTTATTCCACAAACCACTATTTTTATAGTTTAGAAACCTACTTCAAAAGGTGTTTCATATTTTTTCTTCTAGCGAAAGATAGCTGCTATCAAGTTTAAGATTACCACAGCAAAGAGAGTGAATAAAGCAGTGCAAAGAGGAGGAACAGTTTCTAGCACAGCAACAAATTCCCAGCAAATATGAGGGCATTATTATGGGAGGCCATTAAGTGGAACATTCATTTCTCCACAGCGCTGCAATTACAGAGATATCCCATTCTTTATAAAATACATTTCTGGAACCAAGATATCACCTACCTGAAACCCTTGTGCATCAAGCTTGAATAGTTAGGAGAGAGAAAGCCAAATCAACGGGCTTTGTACCTACAGCGTGCTTTTGTGTCCTGGGTTGTAGTTTAGGGTGTATTCTATCACCATCTTCAGTTAATGGCCCATCAATGCCTTTTGCATGACTCAGAGATAACTCCCTCCGGGAGTTATCTCTCTCTTTAATGGGCCATTAAGGCTCTCTTCCATGACTCATCATCCCATTGTGAGATGCTCCGCCCATGGGGAAGAGCCAAGCATTCTCACCTGGATATAAGCTGGGATTTGGGACAGTAGAAGCAGCCCTCACCCACTGGATTCCCAGAGGACCGGAGCTACCAGACCTTTCTACAAGATTTCTGTTTAAAGAAGACCACCTCGTCTGGACTGTTTCCATCACCCTGATCAGGTTGTATTCTGACTTTGTCACTGGTTTTTCTTTTTTTGTATTTATTTTATTTTATTCTATTTTATTTTTTCCTTTTCTTCTCATTAAATTTTATTTCTGACTTAGAGCCTCTTACTTGGTTTGTTTTTAAACCACAACATTTTGTCTTTCCATGCCTCTGTCTTCTCCATTTTCAGCAGTTTTACTGCCTGAGAGAAACTGTGGCATACTAATGCTACCTGTCATTAAAAAAGAACCACTAAAACCCACCCCCCTCCACAATCAACCCAAGAAGAATGAAATTCTGCCAGTGTCCAATTAACACATCACCAGATCAAGGTGGGAAAATATGCTGGTGTTCAAGGTTTGGTGATTTCACTGGGACAGCTTGTCAGATGGTGTAGGCTTCTCCAAACGCAGATCAGCCTGCCCACTATTCATTTACACGACTTCATTTTTAAATTTTTTTAACGAACTCACTCCTTGCCACAAATACCTTTATGTTTGTTTCTAGCCTTTTAAATCACTGCATTTAAGGCAACCTGATGAGCTGAGTTAAGGCTAGTTCTGGATGGGAGGAATTTCTAGCACAGCAGTTATTTGGTTTGATTTCCACATTTTAACTTTGCTATTGGCACAGGTGTTGTTGCGGTGTGAATGTGAGATCCTAGAGACACAAAATTGAGGGAATCCTGTGATGTACAAACCTATGTTTTGGCATTTCCAGAGAGTTGTCAGATTCTTTCTGCCTGTAAAAGGATTTCTGCATACCTCTGGAGGAAAATGGTAACACTGCACATTATCTAGGGAAATAAAAACTTTCTGAATTGCAAAACAGAGCAAAGATCAAAGAATTGACAGAGAAAAGGGAAAGCAAAAAAGATTCACAAGTAGAATAACAGATTGAGAGATGTCTGAGAGACTTAGAGAAAAATAGAAGAGGTGGTCTTTATATAGTAAATTAGAAGAAAAAGTCCTAGAGAATTTACAGATAGTGTAAGACTGGCATTAATTAACATTAATAAAGACAAAACCACATTTGAAATACCTACTGAAATTCTAATTAATTAGTGCTGCTGATCCCTTCTTGCCCACAAATACCCCAGGTATCTCATAAGACACGTGAGACTTATGAGCTCTGTACACCAGGACTAAAGGCTGAGATGACAAACTTGAAACACAGATGGACCTTAGTGAAAAGACTTTCCTACCTCCCTAAAATCAGAGGCTGTTTGGCAAGTGAAATTATTTCACTATAATATTTTAATTAGTTTACCTCTTCACAAGCTTTCTGACAGATGTAGATCTTAGAGCGGGATTTGAATGAGAATAGTGTATCTGGCAATAGATACTGCACTTAATGAGTCTGGAATCTAATCCATGTTGGTTTGCCACAGGAGATAAGCTCCTGAATCACACCTCAAAATCCAGAAGCAGTGAAAAGAAACCTTGTGTTATTTTTCAACATTCCCTCACTTTGCAGAACACTACAATTTCTCATGATCAACACCCATTTATGCACAATGTAAATATCACATTTCTAAAATTACAGCAGTTATGTGGCCTTAACAGCCCTGCAGAGATTTTTAGCCTTATGTTTCCTTCCTATTCAATACCTCACCACTGCTCCTGGTCAGCCCAAAACTTCTCCAGCCATCTAGAGACTGAATCCAACGTCGTGCCTCTTGGATTAACTTACACCAGAAGAGGTTTCAGTCCACAGGTAAAGCAAACGTACACCTTGTTCCGTGGGGTCATTGGCTGGAGACAGAGACGACACAAACACACTGAGTGTCCTCAGCAAACAGCCAGGAGTTTATTATGGCTGCCCTTTTTACAGGAGGTTTGAATTCCCTGGGTTTAGATGCCCAGTTGGCTGGGATCTCTCTCCTTCCAGGTCTCTGGCCAGTGGTGTGTCTGCATCTAGCCTTGAACAGGGTTGGCTGAAGGTCCCTGTCTGAGTTCAAATCTGTCCCATCATTGTTCACCCAGGGACTTGTGCTACCTCTTTTCTAGAGTGAGCCAGGTCAGCTGAATTTGGTTTGTTATGGCCAGATTGATCTTGCTCAGCTACAGATGAGCTGAACTGTGACAATACCTGGAATCCAGTTTTGCAGAAATAAGAACTATAAATATAAGCAAATTCTGCAGATTCCTTTCCCAAACACTCCAAAGTGTTGCCAGCTTTTATTTCCCTTTAATTAAATTTTGAGCTGGATGCTGGGACAGATTCCCCTTGCTATGTCCTGTATGCACACCTTCTATATTTTTCAAACCTCTTCTTCTCCTTCTCCCACTCCCTACCGACTCACCAAGACATAAAAAGAATCCAGAAAAAAACCTGGCATTAAGTTCTTATCTTTGAAACCTCGAGGGTAAGTGGATTTGAAATCTACAGTAAGTTTCACAAGAACTGAACATATGGTGATGGGAAGTTTTATGTGTGTGAAGACCAGCTCTGCTCTCTCCACCAAGAAATGTGGGGAGCATTAAAATACCCTTTTTTTCTCAGCATTCCCCTTCATATTGTCCTACAAGCAGGCACATTACACCTTTTTGTCTAATAAACAGTTTAAAACCACTTCCCATTTCTCACATCCATAAACTTAGATGCTTTAGGATTTTTTGCAAATGAGCTTTCACAGCTGTCACTTAGTAGCTGGATGTGAACCTGACAACCAAACTGCTCTGTACCTGCCACTAGCACCACAGGAACCCTTCTCAGACTACAAAAACGAAGAGATTTAAAACAATAATTGTTTCCAAACTCTCATTTTCTCCATTTTCAGCTGACTGACATCCATTGCCATGGAAACAGTCGAAGAGCAGAGTAGCAGGGATATAATCTGACCCTGAAGTTCTAGGATTCTTCCAGCTCCCATCACACTGGTAACAGTTTTCAAGAAGTGACCTCTCTATTTCACCTTTAACAAGAATGAGAAATACAATATTTACTCATGCAGTAAAACTGAGCCAAAAAACTGCTTCTAATTTTTAAGCTGGGCTTCCAGTCCCAATTTGCATCACTGAATTTCCAAGTGTATGATAACCCGAGCCATCCAACACGTTCAGCACAGCCACCATCTCCTCCCAGGGGTAGAAACGCTGCTGCCTCGGGTGGGGATTTCCCCTTGCACAGTTGACTCTGCTTGCAGCCCTACGAGCACTCAGCTGTTTCTTTTCATCATGCCCATGCTGTGTCATTAGGATCTGAACAAGACAGAAACAGAGCTGAGCAAACAGAGCCAGGCTGTTCTCAGGACAGCAAAAGATGATCACTGTCACATTTAGCAGGAAAGGAAACAGATGCAGCTACCCAGAGTGCAAAGGAGCAGTCTGGAGTCAGACCTGAAATTCAGATACCAGCCCTGAAACACTTTCTGCCAAGAACTACCACTTCACTATTAGAGCTTTTAATGCATTTGAGTATTTATTAGGTAAAACTTAAATATTTTAAGTTCTATGTAACAGCAAGTATTCTGGTCTCTTGCTCACAACCTTTTATTTTTGTCACTGTATTTCCATAAAGCCTCAAGAGATTTGCACTTACACTCTCAGTGCTCAGCTACCACAGTGCTGAATCAGAGCAGTGATACCAGAGGTAAAATCCACAAAGCTCAGGGATGATGGTGATTTTCCTTAAATGCTGTTATTTGGAGAACCAGTACCAATTGCATTGCAAAGATGCTGCACACACTTGAAATAGACTTAAAATTATCCTTTGGGCACCAGCTGCTACTTGAACAACAGATTGTCCATGTAACATCAACATCACACTTTCATTCTGCACTGGCAATACCTTTGGAGAGGACACCAAGAAACTTCTTCGCTGGGGAGACACTTTTTGGTACTCAGGCTATTTCCATTCTAATTTTATTCACTGAGAGGTACATTGAGTCTACACTAAGTACTCAGGAAAAGCTCATCCTGAGTTTCTTTTGGGGATGATCAGCAGAAAAGTGGCATATTTTTTTCTCTTGATAGTCAAGATTTCAAAAAGCACCCATGTAACCTCGCTGCATTTTCAGCAGGGATTGCATTGTGCACTTCAGAGACTTTGGCTCTGATACTTTCATGCAGCTTGCCAAATGCTTTGAAAGGTCTCTGAGTTTGTGAACTCAAGTTCAACTAATTAGAGTGAATGGAGAATTCTGAATTTATGAAAGCCATAGGACATCAATAAAACATAAAGCCTAGCAAGTCAGTCCAGAAGTCAGCAAGTCCATTTGGCAGCTACTGAATAATGCCAAGGATGAGGAATGCCAAATAGCAATGGGAGCTTATGGCAAGAACAGTGCACTCACCCACACATTCATTGTGGCACAGAGACCCAGATTGACCTTTGTCCCTGAATCACTCCAGACCAAGACTGTCCCTTCAAGGGGCACTTCTGATGTGCCATCTTATTTTCTGTGCCATTCTGCACCCATCAACCACAAGCCTGGCTCAGTAAATAGAGCACTGGGATGGTGCAGGAATTCCATTGTTTCCTAAAGTCCTCTAGCTGAGTGACCCTGGAAGAGCCAGCCTTTCCCCATAGCCCTGCACATAGCCCTCCTCATATTTATCTCTGCAGAGTGAGACTACCTGATGGAAACAAAAACTCCAAGCATTATTCTCTTAGCAGGCAACTAAATAAATGAATCATCTCAACTGAGGGAAAAAAATATTGCCTCACAGATTTTTGTGGTATCCAACTGTCCCTACCATTAATTGGAAATCTCGGAGGGCAGGAACTTTCCCGCAGCTCACAATCTGAGGAAAGTAAGTAACAATTAGAAACCAAATAGATTTTATTAGCCCTTACTCCTTCAACTCAGGAGAGAGGGGAAGGCAACTTTTTTTTTTTTTTTTTTTTTTTTGGTGTGTAATAGGAGCTCCTCAACCGTGTCTGGGCCAGCAGCCAGCCCGTGGGTGTGTGAGTGTGGCTGTCTGGCACTGTGTTCTTACACAACCCTGCTGGGAATGCTCCTGCTGGGAGCTCTGCTATGGACAACTGCCTGTTCCATCCTAGACTAGCTGTACAATTCCCTTACCTTCTCCTGCTTACCTGGTCCCAAAGCATTTTGTGGTTTGCACCCTCATGATTTTGGCAGGTTCTAACAGAGGATGGGTCTTGCACTGCACAGACACAGCAGAGGCATTCTCCAGCCTCAAGGAGCTCCTGATCAGAACAGTCCACACATAAATGGGAAGGAAAAGTATTCTTATTTAGAGCTGCCACTTAAATTTTCCATCTCTGTGTTCTCCAAGTCCCTTGTTCACTGAGGTGTGTGCTCTACATGACCTTTGGCAGGATTTTGTCAAATGAATCCACTGTGCAAGAGGTCTGACAAGAGGGCAATGCCTTCAGCTCTGGCACAGTGTCTTAGTTTGAAAGACAGGTATGTGCTAGGGAGAGGCAGGACCTCCCTTCGGAATGGAGAATTCAAATCCCCTGCCTCCAAATTATCATAATTTAGAAAATTAAAGGGCCTTTCAGGCAGAGGCATGGGGATAGGAATAACAGTTCTTCACTAGTATGTATAACAAGGCAAATGAACAGCAACAACCTCAGCATTAATACTAAAAACCAGGGACCTTGAGGGGCTTTGTGAAACAAAGCCCAGGGCAGTTTGTTCTCTTGGGAGTCCGGCTGGAAAGGTGAAACATCCCGGGCTGGTGGCTGGAATGGCACAGTGTCCCCAGCAGGCAGGGACAGGATGTCCTGGCAGGGCAGGGGCAGGGTGTCCCAGCAGGGGCAGAGTGTCCTGGCAGGGCAGGGGTGGGATGTCCTGGCAGGGGCAGGGTGTCTCAGCAGGGCAGGGGGGTGCAGGGCCACACTGCAGCAAAAAGAGCAGTGCTGAAGAAGCCGTGATGGCAGGACAGGGCTGGGCCAGCTCCAGCAGGGCAGGTGGAGGAGCTCAGAATTCCTGGGCACACGAGCAGATGATGGCAGATTTCCCAGGAGTGGACTTTGTGGTGACAGTGAACTCCTCTCTCCAATGCCGTGAGCAAGAGAGAGCAACTGCCCCCAGCCCTCTCCTACCTGCCCCAAAATGCATTGATCTTCCTCTTCCCGACTTTTGGCCACCTCTTTGTTTTGGTCAAGCACCCATAAGCACCCAGTACATGGTCTCCTAGCAACTTGTGGGGAAAAATTTTATAAGAGGAACAAACCTAACCCCCAACACACAGGCACCTTCAGCAGCAGCTCAGAGCCCTCTGCCTTGTGCAATTCACTCAGCACCAGGATCTGAGCTCAATGACCTCTCACCAAAACAGATCCAGGTCAAACTTGGGGTACTGGAAAGAACTGGGAAATAATTGACTACAGTTAATCTAAGAAGGAAAAGAAAAGACAATGAAGAAAAAAAGATACAAGAAGAATGAAAAAAAATTAATTTCTTAAAACTATCTGGGTGAGATTTTGATTAAATCGTAATGCAATTGGCTTTGTTTGTCGCGAAAATATTGTTAATTTATGAGTTGGGCTATATTGAGCAGCAGTGAGGCTGTTATTTGTTCTTTGTTTCTTCTGGGTTATGAGGGGAGGGATTATCAGGAGTAATTGCTGTCTGCTAGGAAACACTGTAGATTAACAGAAGGAAGAAATGAAAGGCAATCTACACACATATCCTATTTCTTAAGAATGTATCTTCTCAGGACCATTGGTGCACTTCAGCTGCCATCCCTAATGCCAAGTATAAACCTTTGACACCCTGCCATAGTATGTCACATTTATGGATGGTAAGAAACCCAGCAGAAATCATTAAAAGAATACATGCAAAGAAGTCCACAAACATCAAAGTTTGCATGGAGAGCTGACAAAAAACAACACAGAGAAAACTGATGTGTGGAGGCAGCAAATTGAGCAAGAAGTCAGATGGAACAGAGGGAGGCTGCTCTGCTCAGCTGCACTTGTGTGCTTTGCATTGACTTTTTACCAAGGTGAAAAATGGCTTTAATCAGGTCCTTGGGGTCTGTGCTTGGCTCTATCAGCCTCTCTATTGACAGTGAGAAAGTCATTTCACTTTGCTGGGAAATCAAAGTGTGGGGTGGAAATGGCAAGATGTGCACCTTGACACCAGAATTATGGGGACTCTTGGCCAGTGGAGCCAACAAAGTCTGTCTCAGTTGCCTCTCTATAAAATCATGAGACTCTCTGCCTGCTTGCTTGAAGAAACATTTCTCCAAACAGTCTTGCTCTCAGTGAGCTGGGGATTTTTCCTACGTCGTCAGCTGCTAAAAATGTAATTCTTTTTTGTTGCTTTGCAATGAAAACAAGGCAGCACAATGCCAGATACAGGAGAGGCAGATGACACAGGAGAATGATAGCCTCCAACTGGGGCATCCAGCCAGGCTGCTTGCAGCACTCACAGCCAAGCTGGCAGCTTGAAGCATCCATCCTGGATCAGGCCATTATTCTGGCAAGTTTAAATGTTAGCAGCCAGAAGCACCAAATATTTCAGGAGAAGATAAATCCTTCCCCCTTGAAACAGCTCATGAGTTCTTCTCTTTTAGGTTTAAAATGCTACTAACCTCAGCCTAAGATCACTGGAGCTTAATGTTTACATTTAGTCTTGAGTAATGGTACATCAAAGTATTCTTAAATCCTTTCAAAATCCTACATTTGTTCGAAAGTGAGAAGTTCCCCACTGAACACACATCTCAGTTATTCCAGCAATCAAAAAAAAAATTACCCATGGCTTGGTACACAGAAGAGAAAGCATTTCCAGTTATTCCTTTAATATTGATCATCTTTGCTTTAATACTGACCACCCCTCAGATTTCAGGGTCTTTATCACAGTTTGTGATAAAGTGGGCACTGATCACAGTTTGTGAAGCTATAGATAACTAAGTTTGTATTTCTGTGGGTTTACTGTGGTTTCATTAGGCAGACACAGAACCGGCAGGGCCATCTCAGGTGTGCTGTAATCCAGCGTATTCAGCCCTTGGAGAAGGATAGGACACACAGTGGTCCTCTCCCTCCACTGATCCAGGACTCCCCCATATCCCAGGAGCTCTGTGGAGGGCAGGGAGGCAGTCTGGCTGCAGGGCAGGCAAATACTTGTGCCTTGAGTTGGACTTATAAAAGACATGGGTTAGATCCTTCTGCAAACTGAACTTAAATCTTGTTGGCAGGAAAACCAACAGAATATCGATCGTGTTGGATTTTCCAACAGCAAAGATTTAGGTTTGCTTCAGAAGAGAGGCAATTACTAAAAAAGAATGAGATCAGAGTTCATGAAGAGCAGCAAATTAGCCAGCAGTGGAAACTCCCCAGTATTTAGATTTATCCCCAAGTTACACACTATGATTCTGTGCAGACAGTAGGGCTGTGTCTATGAAGCAAAATTTTTGAGAATTAGAAGTACCATGTCCAACTTGAAAAAAACTATCATACATGATTTTTAGAAGAGATGTTTAGGTGAAAGAAAAAAATAAAGAAAAAATTGGACCTTTCTGTTAAAGAAGCAAATAAGAAAAGGTTGAGGACTCAGTCTGATAACCCAGGAATCTACCACATGTAGCACAGCATATGACATGTGAAAGTACTAAAAAAGTTGAAGCTTGACTTATTATTACTTGAGATGTGTTGACAAATAATATTCCACTGATGTCTGGCCATCCAATTACACTTTTTTATCCAGGACATTTTTCCAACATCCAAATAAGTACAGGAACACTTTACAGAATTCAGACATATGACTTTGAGTTGAAACAAGAATTTTCTTCTTCTAAAGGCCGTCACTGTAACCAGCTGGCACCAAAAATGTTCACATTTTGTGGAATCATTTCAGTTTCAGGAAGATTCATCACTGAGACAGCTGACAAATTCCTAAGGCCACTAGAAATGGGCCTTTTAAAACCATTTTTGCCTTGTTCTTTTTAAGTTACAGGCAAGTGGAAACAGAAATTTCTCCATATGGTTTGATTTTTTTAATTATTTTTCTTTTTTAGCTAAAGAAAATTTGGAGCAGAGAGGTGTCTGGGGTTCATATTTTGTTACAACAGGTATACAAGCTTCAAATCTCTCAAGACTGAAGAATTTCTTTGCCAAATTTCAGCAGTGACAAACTGTTTCATGTCCAAAGTATAAATCTCATAAATTCAAACCTGTAGTGACAGGAGATGTTATACTAA
The DNA here is from genome assembly GCF_009819655.1 of Sylvia atricapilla. Classification (NCBI taxonomy): domain Eukaryota; kingdom Metazoa; phylum Chordata; class Aves; order Passeriformes; family Sylviidae; genus Sylvia; species Sylvia atricapilla. Next base: position 13,193,868 of record NC_089149.1, read on the forward strand.
TGGAAACGCAAAATGTTAGCACTGCAATAAAATAATCATAGCAATCTTTTCACCTCATCAATGGGCATCAAATGAAGAGAAACAGGAAAGCTTCAAATAATACCTTTTAGTGGGTTTATCAGGCCATGATAAAGATGTGAAGTCTCATTTTACACACTATAATGTTACAAAAAGGCTGTAGCTCTTTACCAAACTAAAGTGAACCAACAGAATGAGAAATTCATGTGTTTGCTACACAAAACAAACTTGATATGTAGTCACTGTGCACTGGCACAGGGTGAGACAGTGCAATCTGTTTACTGCCTTTTCCTTACAAACATTTGGTTCCTCCTGCTGGTCAACCTGCCGATTTAATTTCACTCTCTGGCATAATAAAGGCTTTTCCTAATAGTTACCCCTGGGTTACAAATCATTAACAAGTATGAAAGACTAGGAACTGACTTTCCCATTAATTTTGTTTTGAAGAGCTGACTCTAACAGAGGAAACCGAGATAATCCTTCCCTCCTTCTTTGCTCTTAAAACCTTGAGGTTTGAATTTCCTGCAGGCAAGACAGAACCAGAGCGAGAACAGCCATTCACAAGGACTCAGCTGGAATTTGTGCTGGAGAAACCTGAGCTCAGCTCAGCAAAGTGCTGATAATTGGGCCAGGACACCTCCTGCTCAGCAGCCCTCTTGTTCAGGTAGGTCTAGGGAGAAGCTCAGCCCAAAGGGAAACCTGGCACTGGTGCGGCTGTGACTACCTCATGCAGGTCCAGAAGCCACCCCAGTGCCATCAGAGAGGCTTTCCCTGCTGCAGTGGGTCAGGAAATGCCTCAGTTAAACTGTTCAGTGAGATGGTTCTGACCCCAGCTTTGCCCCAAGCTGCCCATTTCCCATCTCTCATGATTTGTCTCCCTTCCCCTCCCCTAAATATGCATGTGTTTCCTACCCCCATGCCAAAAAACCCAAAAAGAATCAGAGTCTCTCAGTAAGGCAGGCTTCAGCTGTGAAGGCCATGAGGAGGACATAAACTAATTTCCACCATTTATCAAGTGATTGGAGGCAAATTTTTCCAGGCAGGTGTCTATGGACACCAAAATTATTGATATATAATCAATGTGACCCAATGCATGCAGCGTCCTCTGGCAGCAGGAATGCCCCACTTCCATCTCAATAACTCAGCTGTGGTTTTTAAAGGACCAGTAAAGCTGCACACTAACTATTAAACAAGATAAGAATAGAAGAGATCACCTATGAGCATAAACCGGGAGATTCAATGATGCAGGCAACAGCACTTTGGTAGTTGCTTAATCATTTTAAATGGAGTAATTTTGGAAGTGAAGCAGGTCACCTCACTGTATTTTTTGAATTCTCCATCTTAGGTTCACCTCACCTGGAATATAATAGTCAATGAAATTTTATCCGTCAGGAAGAAATATGCTTCAAGTTCACTGAATTTTTTCTTCCTTTCAATTTCCTTTTAACCAGGCTAGCTATGCTTTTGAAGTGGAGGTGAAATATTATTGGAAAAACTACACCAGGAGTACCTTTCAACCTGACTGCAATGTGCATACCTGTGGTTGCAGCTTTGGAAGATTTTGATAAATGAGAGAAAAAATACAAGCAAATGTCTGTAACAATATTCTAACGATAATTTTAAATAAAAAAATACACTTGTGATTGTATTTAACAGGAAAAAGCTATCAGCAAACAAACAGAAACTGAAACCAGATCTGCCCCATCTCTAACAGCACTCAGCCTTTCATTTCAAAGGCATATTCTTGCCTGTTGAGGGTTTATTCTTGTTCTACCTGATCCCTGTCTGACTAACACAAGTCCAGCATTTGAGTGTGAAGCCAGCAGTATCCCCTGCAGAGGATGCAGCTGCCACCTCTGAAATAGCATTTCTTTGGAAATTGGGAAACAGCCTCACCTTTAACAATCTGCTAGAGATGGTATTCCTGGGGTGCAATCCATCCTGCTTTATGTGTGATCATTGCCCAATTTGTTCTTATTATGTTATTAGTGCTGAAAGATGTTTTCCATTAGAGGGTGCAAGCTTTCAAGTTCTTGCTGGCTAAAAGATGAAATTAAAGGCTTTCAGCTCTTAAGGGAGAGACATGTTTGCAAACATTTAGTTTCTATGAAGCAGATCTCTTTTGCACAGTAGCTTTACTGTTTGGATTTTCAGGTGTCATACATGAAATGAAGCTCCCAGTCTACCCAGGATCTTTCAGCATCAGCCTTAATAACATGTTAATACTTCACAAGAAGTCTTATCAATGTATTTAAAATCATAGTTTAAATATAAGACTCACCAACACCAGCATCAGCTATAGAAACAGCTGATTCACGGGAGGAGTGGCTGGTGCCATGTATTCCATTAAACATTGGTTCCCAGCCCAAAGGAGGTCTGGTAGCAGAGTCCAACAGCTGCTCACTCCATTTTGGCTGCTTTCAGTGCCAGTGTGAGCAGGGTTTGGGCAAACCACAGCCAACACCTGCACTGCCAGACACATTCACAGAGCAAGACCCTTGACAGCCACAAACAATGCCTTTTGTATTTCCCTGCAGCTCTTCTGGGCTGAGATTAAAGGCACTGGGTGCTGCCTGCTGCCTGGCTACATGTCCCAGAACTGCAAGAGCTGCAAGGCTTCAGGCTACATCTGTAACATACTGTCAGGTGCAAATCAATAAAACAAGAATTAAAATGTATGTTCCTAACTTGCTGAGGAATTGCTTATTCATACCTTGAGCTGTCATTTCATTTTACTCAAAAGGGAAAAAAACTCACATCCCTATGCCAATGCCCTTTACCTTGCCTGTGAAGAAAGCTGTTCTGGTAAAGCACAGACAGCTCCAAGCCCTTCACATGGATGCACAGGCTCTTGTTTTACAGATGACAAAGTGAGGCGACTGCCCACTACCACACTGAGTCTAGAGAAGACATAGAACTAGAAGTCAGATCTCCTAAATTCTTGGTTTTCCTGATATTTTCATGGTGGACAGACAATTTGGTAGCAATTCTGTAGGAAGCCATCTCCTGCCAGTTGTTAGTGTAAGTAATTGTAAAGAAAATGTCACAGGCCTGATACTCATACAATTGTGTGCCTGTACTGAGCTAGGCTTTGTGAGATCAAACTCACTGACGTTTTTCCATTTCTAGTGGCAAGAATTAATTCCCTTTTTAACATTAGGACCTTTGCTCTCAGAAAACTGAGACCAGTATTACTGACCTTGAGCAAAACACAGTGCCCAGATGTGGGAACTTCACTCCACATGACCTGCATTTGCAGGAGGGATGTACTTTCTGCTACCCCCATCAAGACCTGACAACTGTGCCAGCTTCCAAGTGAGAGACATGAATTTCAGGTTACACCAAGGCAATTCTAAGTGTCAAACCATCTAGGTATGCACTGCTATTTCCAAAATACATATCCATTAGAGCCCCAGAGCACTTCCCCATTCCCTCCTGGAAAATACTGAAAGGACCTATGGCAGCAGAATAAGGACAACCTGGTTCTCAAAAATATAATCTCATATAGCTCTAAACAGAGGAATGATGTTGGGGTGTCTTTTTTATGTGTGGGTTTGGGTGTTTTTGTGGGTTATTGGGGGGGGGGGGGTTGTTGGGGTTTTTTTCTTTTTGGTGGGGGGATGTGGTTGTTGTTGGTTTAATTTATTTTATTTAAATCACTATTCAAGGGAAACGTCTTTTTCCTTCGCTGGTTGATATAATGCATTTTTTCCCAGTGTTTCTACAAAACTGTTTTGGTGGAGCAAAGTTTGATAGCACAAATCTTTACTTTTGAGTTAATAACTAGGGGGCAAAATGTCAGAGAAATTTATTTTGTACAAAGTTTAGAAGTTGCCAATCCTTTGTCTGATTTTGACACTTCACAGGTAACTTAGCCTCAGTACAAAGTTTTAGAGGATTAACTACAAGCCTTATTACATGTGAGATACATATAAGATAAAGCAACTCGAAAATATAAATACACCTTTCCCCCCACTAAGTTTACTGAATCTTTTGTTAGGTTTACCAGGCTTAATGAAATAAACTATTTCTTTATTCTCGCACAGAAGTTTTGGAAGTACCTATAGTAATAACAAAATACCAGAGTTACATGATTAAATGAGGACACCACCCTCAGCACTTCAAAGCAGAAATACAGAATATTATCTTAAAGTCATCTTTCAAGTATATACAATACAATGTGAATGTGCAAGCCCATGATGTCTCTAGTAAATATTTCAAAAACTATTTGAAATACTGAGCCACAAATGCTCTCAACATTAGTAAGAAAACAAGAAAAGGACTTGAAAAAATAAACATTGTTTGTAAGGTGAAGACTTAAATAGACTCCAACATGGACCATTTAAAATTAACAAATAGCTTAGTTGGCTTAAAACAATCATTTATTATCATGCAAATTTTATTTTTAAATTCAAAAGCTTAAACAAGTCAAACAATGCTATTCCTATTAAATAACAACAGCTGCCAAAACACAAGGCATTGGGGGCCTCTTCTTATTGCACCTTCACTCTGCTCATCAGACTAAGCAGTTCTCCTCTACTCCAACACAGGAATGAAAACCAACTTGGTCAGGCCAGGTATAAACTCTAATTAAACGTAGGCAGCTCCCAGGACTGGGCCTAGACCCCTAAAACACGTTCCTGATGTTAGTGCTATGGGAGTGAAGGTCTGCTTCAAACACAAGAGCCAAATCCAGTCTGATCCCAGCCCAGGGGAGGCTGCTCTTGCCAGCTGTGCCCCTTCTTCCAGGCACCAGTGTTCTGGAGCTGCTGGGATGGGTGGTACCATCCCCTAACAGTCCTGTGTTCAGCCCTACACCGGGCTCACTGCTGGGGAAGCACTGCCTCCTTATTCCTTGGCTACCTGGAATGACCCAGCTATGAATTACACCGACAGCACTCCATTTATCAGCTCAAGTTTAGCCTTTTTCCATAAAACACATTCATATATAAGCAAAGAGATCCACATGCTGTTCTATTACTAAAGGAACTGGTAACTACCAGCCATTTAGGAACCATTTCTCCTTGGCTGTGACTACTTTTCTAAAAAGGGAAGGGTATATCAATATTCAAAGGAGAGTGATATTTAAGCGTTCTGAAACTTAGGGGACACTTAAACAGTGCCAAGTAGTATACGATCCAACTGAAATAAATCCGAAAAGACATTTAAGTCACCATCCAGCAGGATAGCAGAACCTAATCCTAACTGCAATTAAAGGCCCTCATACTTTTAAGTCTGAAGTCACTGGATTGGTCCCTGTGGGCAGAGAGATGAGAACTGTGAAAATCCAAATTAATCTCTTCAGTGATTCTAAGCAGATGGCCCCTGTAAATCAGGGAGTTTCTGATGCCCTGAGCAGCTCAGCCCAAGGAGGCACAGGCTGGGCTGGGCTGGGCTGGGCTGGAGGTCCTGAGTTGGTGTTTGCTGCCCAGGAAGGTCAGCTCAGGCTGAGCTCCCCCAGTCCAGGGGGACAGAGCAGGCTGGGGGAGCTCCCTGCCAGCACTGACATCTCACTGCCTGGAGCTGCCACAAGTCCTCGTGGGAACTTTGAGGTTGTTTGACAAGAGAAGGATTCAGTGGAATAGCTTTAACAAAATCCTGAAAGATCCCAAAAGTGCCAGAATTAAAGGGCAAGTTTCCCACAGTGGGATCTGCCTGGGTGGGAGCCCACCTGATTCCAAACAATTTGAGGTTCTCAGTGTCTGAAGGAAGTCAAGATTTTTTAAAAATCTCCTCACAGAGTCTAAGTGTTCTTTTTACTGGGATCATAATGAACTTTGTGCAAAATAATGACATGGAAAGAAAAAACCTTCAAGGTTTTCTTCCAGAATTCCCAATGCCCAAATCTCCCCTTTGGCTCTAAGCTTAGCTGCATAAAGTGTCCTGACTCCTGACTGCTTGAGCATCTTTGCAAAAAGTCATGTTTAAATGCTTTACATGTTACACATAAATAATACTTCACTATTTCATTGCTGATACTTAGATCTGAAACACTCAGTCATGAGTTTGCTTTTAGTTATGCCAAAGGAAATATTCTATTTTCACATTTAGAACTGGAACAAAGATTTCTCTCCAACACTTGTTACTGCTTATTCTACTAGGTTGCAGCTTTAGTATTTGTTAAATATGAGAAATCATTGAGACTGTAGGCCCTGCAAACTCTGTCTGGTTTCAAAACTCTTGAACTTGAGAGGAAGCACTGCATGCAAAGAGCCTTCACAGAGGCTGTATGGTGAATCAACCCAGACTGCAGGAAATCAGCACCAAGAATAGCCTGAGCTTTACATAAAAATCAGCTTGACATGGCCACTGGCTAAGAGTACAAGGCAGGAGGTGTTTACTGGAGGAAGGACTTCAATAGCACCAACTGTAATTTTGGTATTACCTGTGATTGTCTCAATAAGCAGAGAGCTAACCCAGCAGATCATGCACCTACCCTCAAATGCAGAGCCTCATTCCTATGGAATAGATTTTTCACCTGAGCAGTATATCCAATTGTATTAGCCACACTCAGAAGTGAAGTAGATTGAATCTATTTTAGCTACAAACTCTGATTATCTCTGTATTGTTATTATTTATTATTTAATTCCTTCTGGACCATAAGAGTCAAAGAAAATAAATTATTCTATATTTCTATGTGTTCTCCTCTTTGATATACTACTTCAATAACACAGTAATTTTATTTTTATCTCCTAGAGAGATATAGAAACAAAGAAATAAAGAAACACAGAATCATAAGTTAGAAAACAAAAGCACAGTTTCAGCTTCTCAAAGCCTCAGAAATTCCATGGCTGTTGTCTAACAGAGATGTTCAAAGCCACCATTATTTAATAATAATTTCTAAAAGGCATCAACACAAACTCCTACTTTCTCTGTTCTTTTGAAGAAAAAATCCAAAATGTACTTCACTTCTGAATACTTCCATTGATCTTCACTATTAAAATCTGAATTTCCCATTTTAATTACCTACCCCAGCAATACCAAAACCCTTGTAATTGATGAGCTCTATTGTGCTCACATTATTAACCCAAATGAGGAGATTCTGGCTGAAATAGCTCTGTTCAGGTCAATGGAATCACTTTTGTGAATGATTTACCAGACCACAGTCTGACTGAGGATCTCAAAAAGCTCTGAGAAACCTTACATTTGTTAGCACTGGGCACGAAGATGTGATGGATAAAAATTTATGATGTAGAAGTACAATATACCCTACTGAATACCTACTTCTTAATATACACGTTCAGATAATGGTCAAACTTAGGGCCTTATAAAAACCTTTATGTGACCAGTTAGCATTTAGAGCAGTGCCCACCCCAATGCTCACAGCAGTGCTACTGGCCTGTATTGACCAATAGAAACATTTGAAATAATTCTGGCAAAGATTCCTCAGCCATTTTCCTTCTGATATTCTGTTTTCCAGTGTGTTCTGAAAGGTTAAGTTCTCCATATCTGAAATTTTCTTTGAGCTTTGGGAAGTTTTCCTTTAAAGGTCAAATAAAACATGATCTTGTCATTTCTGTGACCATGTTCTGGAAAATTTACAGATTTTACAGAAAATTTAGGTTTTTTTCTTTCTTTTTTGCTTGTAAGAATTATTTTGGAGGATCCTGAGTAGTTCTATTATTTGGAACACAGAATAAAAGCAAGGCAGGTTTTCTGGTATCAAGTCACATGTAGAACCATGTGTTTGATCACATTTCTACTTTAGACACACCTCAGTTTATATACACTCAGATTTCACTCGGGTGTGGCATCTTCTAATTCCCCAGTGTCCAGCTTCCTGGCTCTATCAGGGCTCTTGGAATATTCAGTGTCTGGCAGTAAACTTAGAATTCAGTGAGAATTTTGTGAGGATTATATAGACACTAGTTCCTTGCTACATACTGTGTACTGTCAAAAGAATTCAACAGTATTTGGTATTTGTTAGGCAAATGCACTGGAAAGCTTCATTACAAGTTGACCTTCTCCAGGCTCAACCCTTCCCAGAACTGCTGTCTGTGCCTCATTGCAACTTCACAATCCAGAAAAATAAACATTAGCACAGAATTTTTATAGGATATAAATAATTGCCTCTTAGATATCTATGACAATACAGCAGGTAGACAAAAAATATTCATCACATCAATAGCAGTTTTTAGACTATTCTAAGTAATATGATAAATGTTATGATCTGAGAAACAACAAATTACTGACTCACCATGGTCTTCATCTTCAATAGTGATTTCACATCACTTCAAGTACTCCCAATTTACAAATTAACAGATTTCATCCCTTCAGAATTACACCAAGTACAAGAGATCATAGAATCATTAAGGTTGGAAAATCCTCCAAGGTCACAGAGTCTAACCATTTCCAGCACTGCCAAGTCTGCTGCTAAATCATCATGGCACATTTACACACCTTTTGAATCCCTCTAGAGATGGAAGCTCCACCACTTCCCTGGGCAACCTCTTCCAAGGCCTGACCACCTTTCTGTGAAGTTTTCTCTAATATTCAGTCTAAACCAAGTCTGTTTCCTCTGGTCCTGTCACTTGCTATGTGGGAGCAGAGCCTGACCCCCAGCTGGCTTCCCCACCCCCTACAGCTCTCTCTCTGTGCAGAGCCACAAGGTCCCCCCGAGCCTCCTTTTCTCCAGGCTGAGCCCCTTTCCCTGCTGAGCTCCCTCAGCTGCTCCTGGTAGGATTTATTCTCCAGTCCCTTCCCCAGCTTTGCTGCCCTGCTCAGGACATGCTCCAGCTCCTCAGTGTCTTGGAGAGCAGGGCCTAAAATGGATCCGTAGATCATAAAATACTGCAAGAACATCATCCCTTGAAAGGAAAAGTTGAAATAATTTATGATGTTACAGTTATTGTGAGTCTGAGTTACAACATAACTGAGTTGCAACTTCTTTCTGCTTCCTAAACAGAGAACTCAGAAGAAGGCACTCTTTGAAGGAACCACCCCAGTTCCAGCCCAGCCAAGGAAGAGCAGCCATTGGCATAACAGGAACAACTTCATAGTCATTTTTTGCATGACAGTCCTTCACCAATGCTAGTGTAAAGGATTAGATGAAAACTCCCTTTATCCATTCCAGACCCCCAGCACAGCATGTGTAACCAGTCCTGCAGTCTCACCATCCCTCTCCAGCATATAAGAAATCAGGAAATAGCCAACTCCAAACAACGAGGTTCCAGCTCATAGCAAAAGTTATTTTAATTAGTCTCTACATGTTTGACTTTGTGCAATTAAACTTCATCCCATTCCCATTTTTCAAGTCTACAAGGCCATATAAAATTTGTGGATGACAAAATGAGAAAGTATTGCCAGTCCTAGAGGAAAACTGCATCATAATTCAGAAAGAATTGTTCCCTTAAGGCTATCTAATCCTTCCTAAATTATGACCCAGTCCTCTTCCAAAACTGGTAACACTTTCTGACTTCGTGTCAGATACAGATTTTATAATTGTACCCACTTTGTTCTTGTAACAAGGTCACTAATTGAAATATTAGACAGGGTTGCTCTCCAGACCAAACCTTGAGAAGTAGCACTGGTAACTTCTCTTCATTCCGGGAGCTTTCCCTTCCACAGTTCACCCAAGCTTCTATTTGAGCAAGCTTTTTATCCACCTCATAGTTTTTAATTAATCCCCATTTTCTCTTTCCTTAAGAATAATTTCGCTTGAGAAACTATGTCAAATACTTTGCTTAAATTTAGACAGATTAGGTCCATTGTATTCTCCTTGTTTAAGAAGTCAGCTATCTTATCAATTTATTCAATCAATCTGATAAAACCTCCACTCGATGGAACTATATCCCAAGTTATTCCATTTACCTCTCAAGCCTTGATTGTTCTTTCATTCAAAACCTAGAGATTTTGCATCTCATCGGGGCCAAACTCATGATTTCATGCATTGCTTATAACTCCCACTTTTGTGACCATATTTTTTTTGTTATTCTCCATGTTATGATATCAGTAGTAGGGGGACATGGCAGCAGTAACAAGGGACAGATTTCAGGCAGGATCAAGGCAGAGATTTAAGCACAGTCCTTGGCCTCAGAGAGCTGGACATTAACCCGAGAGACTGCCCTGTAACCCCAGACTGCTCTGTGGCAGAAGTGTGAGCTGCCTTTAACATCCCCATCCACAATCCTGGCTGGGAGTATGTGTTTCTATGGAGATGTGTGAGAGCAAAATGCCCTCACTAAACCTTGGTGTACTGCAAAGTGCAGCACTGCAAAGGTAAAAGATGGGTCAGCTTCATCCATTTGGCAGAACTGCCCAAAGATGGGAAGAACAGTGAGGCTGGTGAACCCCACCACAGGCAGAACCTGATCACGAGCAGCAAGGAGGGTCTCCCACAATGCTGCACACACCAAAGGTTCCAGGGTCAGAACTGCATATAAATGCCATCTTTATTGCAAAACCAAACCTTTTCTACTGTTTACACAGTGATGCAGTAAAGCACCCACAAATGACCACACTTTTCCCACCCAGATGTCAAAGGAACTGCCACTACCCCAGTACACAACAGGAGCACACACCCAGAGTAACTGCATGGGGAACAGACACTTCACAGAAATAATCCTCCAGCTTCTAGAAACCCTCACAATGATCTGCCTGCAGACTTCCTGAAGCTGCAGAAACACCATGGAGATATTTGTAAGATCACTCAAGTAGGTGTTGTTATGGCTTATTTTGATACAATCGTAGATATTACAGTTAAGTTTTATTACCTAAATTCTTTTTTAAATGAACAGAGCCCTGCTTACACTGAGTTTTGGAATACCAACAGTTTTCTTGCTCAGTAATTTTCTTCTCCCAGCATATTCAGCTGATGCTACCCACAGCCAGCCACAGCAGTTTCATCACCAGTGGATCCTTGACTTCGCTGTAGGAAGCGCTCCGTGATAAAGTGACTCGAAAGGAACAGCCACTGCTAAACTTAAAATGCAATCACCTTCTGTGGATACTCTAACATTCAGAGCTATATGGGGACATCTAACCACTCTAAAACATATAACAAGTAGTTTCTACCTGTGAAAAATTCTATGTGCTCAGGACAAAGATTTTTTATGAACTATGGATTGTTAAGAACAAGTCACCAAGAATAAAACAGATTTTGTCATAGCCTGTATGAGCTCAAGAACTCTACAGGTTATTGGTATTGATTTGACATTCAAAAGGAACACTACCCTAATTCTTTCAAGAGAGCCTAACTCAGCAAGAAACACAGTAAAACCATTTAAGTCAGGCTTGGAATGCTACAATAATAGCAAGGTTTGAGTTATTTCAATTCCTGTCATTGTCAGTTTGAAGCACTAAGCACAGAGAGGCGAGTGAGGAAGGAGAGAGATTTTTGAAAGATAGGAAGACTTGAGATATTTCTTGACTTCGGCCCATTCATAATTAATTGGTCTTTGATACACTTAAAAGGTAAAATTGAACCAATGACCAGTTCAAAGCTGGCTGAGAACCATTTAAGAAAAGATTAGAGGACACGAAGCAAGCCCAAGAGGATGAAGTAATCCTACTGATGACATGCTTAATTCATCTGAATTCCCAGGATATAGGTAAGGGTAATCAGAGATACTTTAGTAAGGCCAGGCTCCCTTTCTATCTTTACTTTCTAAATTTTTTCATCACTTCTATTTTTCAAAGCATTTACCATTGCTTTGGATACCTCTGTGAGTTTACTGGCTGTTTGAAAATGCATGTTAGGAGCATAACACCTTTCATGCTCATGTTTTGCATAAAACCCCCAACTTCTATCAATTCAGTAAGCAGAAATATTAGAAAGCTTTAAAACATTTTCCCAGTGAACCTTTCATTTCCATATTGGTTTGAATAAGTTGTTTTACACTGACTTGGAAAATATACACAGCCAGAGAGCACTTCCGAATTAGAAGTTAGTTGACTGGACTTCAGACTGGGGAGGGTAGTAGGGGAGAGAGAAGACAGCACTGCTACCAAGAAGCATCCTTACAGTCATTAGCTGCAGAAAGGACTGCTCCAGAGGCTCCCAGAACAAGCAAACCTTTGAGGAGTTTTGAACAGTTATCTGCTGTCTAATGAGAGCACTGCAGCCTTTATGAACACACCAGCCACAGAGCCTGCAGCCTTGCCTGACATATTGCCAGGCAGAAAACCCCACTCTGGAAGCACTGAATTGATCCAAACCAAGGCAGCTGTGCCAGGGGAAGCTGGGGACAAAGCCACAGCCAGAGCAGCCTTTTCTTGTGGGACCTCAGCTCCAAAGCAGCTCCTCCTCTGACAACCCACTCAGTGAACACCTTGCTACTCATGTCATGCCATAAATGTACCAAAGCTGGCAGAATGCAGAATTTGAGGGCTGTAAGATGCTGAGAGCCAGGTTCACTGCTGCTCTCTTGTTCTGCTCCCTCTCCTGATGTCCATCAGGGTGTTCATCAAGGGGTGTCCTGGGCTTTATTTCTCATATTCTTTCATTCACGCTCTGCCACAAAATACCCTTTCCCTCATTCTGAAACTCTCTTATATCAAAAAATAGATAAATTTTGGCAACAGATCAGAATTAAGTACAAAAGGCAGTGTGTGCAGACTTCCTTCTAGACATTGTCACTGTCCTGGACAAATCCTACAGCTGTGGAGCCCTCAGCATGGGATCCACAGGGTCCTCTTGGAGCAGGGACAGCACCACTGGAGAGCTGGAGCACCTCTCTATGGGGAAAGGCACCTCTGAGGCTGGGGTGCTTCAGCCTGGAGAGCAGAAGGCTCTGGGGACACCTTACAGCAGGGTCCTGGAACAAAAACTTCTTAGCAGGTCCTGTTGCAACAGGAGAAAGGAAAGTTTTTAACTTAAGGGAGGGTAGATTTAGACTACATACAAGGAAGACATTACTACAATAAGGCTGGTGAGACAGGAGAATGAGTTACTCAGAAAAGTGACGGATGCCTCATCCCTGAAAGACTTCAAGCCAGGGCTCTGAACAACCTGGTCTAATTTAGGATGTCCCTGTTCACTGCAGGGGGATGAACTCGAGACCTTTAAAGGTCCCTTTCAACCCAAACTATTCTATGATTCTTTGCCTAGCTGCCCTTTATTTGTGCTTTTTTTTTCCAGATTTCTTCAAGCATAATAAAGTGGAGATTTTCTTGAGGTGGTGAAAAGGTTAAATCCCATATATTGGAGAGAATGCTAAGCTAGACTAGCATGAGAAAGTGAAATATACAGTTGGACAGTAGAAAAAGTGCCCTGAGGATCCTTAGAGCTATAAAGATTTGGGGTTGGACTGATCCTGCTGGATCCCACACTGAGGGAATAGAGAAGACAATGGTAATCAGAACGGGGGAAGTGTCTCTTATTCACAATTATTAAGGGTATCTACAGGAAATTCTGTCATCTGTCCTGTTAGCGTTTCATATTACCTTCCTCCACTTTCAGATTGAAAAAAATCCAGAGTGGCAATGGATTAATTTCAGTGTTATCCTGCAAAGACACATATGACAAAATGATTGTTTTTCATTCGACACAGACCACCTATGGATTATCAATATTTAGCTCCAATTGCTGAATTATACTCTGTAATTTGGAGGATGGTTTTCATCAGTCCCATCTGGTTTTCAACTTTTTTCTGTCAGAGGAATCAGGAGTTACAGAGGTCCTCAATAATTATCAAAAGAAGCATGAGGCGTGAGTTGTTAGTGATGTAAAATCAAAGGCATCTATTTCTGGGTTTGTGATAACTCCAGAGACTATTTCCCATGGCTAAGGATCTTCATTGCCGTTTCTAACTTGTGTGTTTTCTGTATCAAATTTCACTTGCATCACCTGAAAGACTCAGGATTTTCTGTCCTCAAATTTCTATTTGAGGACAGGACAGGACATTTTCACTGTGCTCCGTAGGTGCGTGGCTCTGGTAGGACCAGAGACAGATCCATTTCCCTGCCTTAAGTGATTCCTTCTTGGGGCTACCTAAAAACAAAGGCCAGATAAAATTAGGGTAGTAAAAAGTGGTTATATTCATTGAAGGCCCTTCAGGTACATTTAGGGCAGACAAAGCCCGCCAGGGGCTACACCCCAAAAATGTTCAGGTCACAGGTTTTCACACTTTTATAAGTTTGGGCCATTTGCACATTGGGGGTTCATCTTCCAGTTACAGCTTCAGGTAAAGAAGTAATTTTCCCCAAGTTTGCTCCCCCAACTCACTTCTGTTTCCATCTCTTGGGGCCTGAGGCAGTGAGGTGTCCTTGATTCCCAGGCCTGGAGAGGAATTGTTGTCTGACCAAAATGGGAAAGCAGCAGTTCACACTGTGTATGGAATTTAGAGTTATACACTGAAGAATTACAGAACTACAAATAAATGAAAAATATAAAAGCTAAAATCCTAAGGCATCATAAGAAATGAGAATTTCACTGTCAGTCCTAGTGCAGTCCCACAGTTCTGGTGAGGACTCAGACCCTTGCAGAGAGCTACATCCTCCTGAAGCTGTGCAGTCTGGGGCCCCTACTCCACCTCCCACCCAGCCCTGGGTTTACGACATGAGGAGCTGCTGGAGCTCAGCATTCCCATCTCTCTGTCATTCCAAGGATATTGACACAACCTAGGGAAAAGCAGCAGAAAACAAACACCTGATGTTGCAGAAGTGGAACTCTGTGTCCCTGCCACCAGCTGTTAAGAGGGAAAAACTCTTCCTGGCACAGCAGCAGTGGCACACAGAGTGCAAATTAAAGCCACAGCTTCTCCCCAGAAGGGCTGGAAGGCCCAGCAGCACTGGCCCAGTGACCTGTGCCCCTGACCTGAGCACAGGAATGAGAGAAGAGATTGGAGGGAAATTCAGGGACAGGGGACAGAGCAGGGATGAGCAGCTGGGTGTGCTGAGGTGGCTCCGGAGCACCCAGGCTCCAATCTTAGGGTGTGTTGCACTTCTGAGCACAGAACCTGCCTGAGTGAAATTTATTTAACATTTTAAATCTAAGTGCTGTAGTTTTTGATTTATTAGTATTTCAGAATCTGTAATAGACAAGCTATGTACATCAAAATAAGCACCTTCATGTTAATACTTATTGTTCCCCTAAAGCAGCAGGAGCCATACAGAGAGGAGCCATACAGAGAGCTCTGTACACTCCATGCCAATGAAAACCAATCAATATGCAAGCAGGAAGCAGCTTCTGATTTCAGCTGCAGCACAACAACCTCACCTAAGCGAGATGATGCCAGATTCGTTCTGACATCAGAGATGTGAGAGATCAGATTTGCTGTCACAGCCCAATGGCCTGAGCCACTGTGGCAATGGAAATCCCCCAAATGCAGAGAGCCCAGGAAGGAGGCAGGACTGGCTCCTCTAAACCAGAGGAACAAAACTGCAGCAATTTACTGGTGCCACTGAGATAACACAAATAACTCAACCTCATGAAGAAACTGAAAACTGCAAACACTAAATGCAATATTTGCCGCAGTTTTTGTGCTTCATTTTTTTTGCTGTAAAGCTGGGGCATTTAAGTTTTCCAACATGGGCTGCTCCCTTCTGTGGGCAAACTCATTATGTACTTATGAGACTGCCTTGTTTGCTTGTCCTTTATCTCTCTTGTATCAGAAGAGACTTGGTCTCAACACAGCTCTCAGGGAGAGAAGGAAAGGCATAGTGATGCATTAAGGAAGTCGAGAACAATATGTATTTTCAAAAAAAGAGAATGGAAAATATCTTAACAAAGGTCCCAAAAGGCAAGCTGAAACAAGCTTTTATTTGCAGAAGACAAAATATTTTACAGATGTGAAGTCCTTCCTCCTTTTATGCCATGATCAATAATACTAGTTCCCGTGGATCAGAATGGTATTTATTCTTTAGAGAAAATAATCTGGTTCTAACAGTATCTCCAAAATTTAGAATGGACAAATATAACTAAATGCAGGGACATTCCTGAGAATTACAATAGATATTTTTTGCCTCCATCTTTGTATAAACCTAATATATTTAAATATTCCTAGTATTTTAATTTCATATACATTAATCAAAAGTATAGGTCACCATATGACAACCTTCCTTTTATTTTTGAGTCATTTCTCAGGATATTCTTAATGTTTTCAGCCAGAAATAACCCAAACAACACATTGTGTTGTGAAGAAATTCTGACTTTCAAATCCTGCAACAGACTTCAGGCACAATCAGACTTTTCCAGTCCTTGTTCTACAAAAGTCCTTCCCTGCATTTATCATAGCTGCTCCAGCAAAGTGCTGAGGGGTGCCCTTTGAAATACTCTGGAAAAGCACAAAAGCACAAGATCTGCAGTTGAATCTGAGATCAGCCAAACAGCCCTGGGAGCTCGGCTCTGTGCATCTCCCCCAGTTCAGCCACTGAGCCTGGAGTGCTCAGGCAGCTGTTCTCACACCTCTGTGGAACAGCCCAGCATTCAGGGAGGTGCAGCAGGAAAACAGTCACAGCAAAAGGGGATATTTCCAGCCACAAATGGCTGGGTGCACACAAAAGAGAGGTAAACAATTTCCCCAGGTGACGTTGCCTGTTGCCTGCACACCTGGGTTTGTAAATGTCAGTGACAATCTGGGTGGATACGGCAGGCAAGCCAGCATATTCCAGGTTTTCAGATTCAGAAAGGAAAATGATATTAAATAGCTCAAAAAGGAAGAGACCAATATGGCTACAGCTCTTATGGCAGGACTGTGCCTCTTGTTCCAACTCTTTTGTTACAGGAACAGGAACTTTCCAGTGTCAACTGAATATGAAGTCATTAACGGCCTGATCACACACATTTATTAGGAACACAAGATATTATCTACCCAGTGGAATTTATGATACAGGGAGAAGTACATCTGTGACTCTTGGGCAACAAAATGGCTGGAGAGAAAAAGTAGAAGACCGCACACTGAGCATAAAGAATCTGTAAGTTTCCTGGTGTCTTAGGAGCCCTCTCTATTTTCAGGGCAAATTAACCTTGTCCTCTCACTTTGCCTTCTTCTTCATACATAACCACAGCATATCAGCAAGGCCAGCTCTGGCACTCACACTGAGCTACACAAGTATCTGTTGAAATGCAAACTGCAACAAGAAAAGTGATCATTTTTTGTCCCGCTTGCTGGGGCAAGCAGCCGTTTTTGCTCACTTTTAATATCACGTATATCCAATGCAGATATATATATCCCTAACACCAGAACTGGGTTAGGGAACAGCACGTAAGTGGCCCTCACAGGACTTCATTTTGGAGCACCAAAGAAGAGCCATAGAGGGCCAAGCCCCCAGACCCTGACACAGGAACCCACAGCAGGAATGTCAGCTGAGCTCTTCTCTGTTTGGCATGGAAATGCAGGCTGAACACCACATAAACACTCCCCTCCTTACAAAGTAAATGCATTTTTGCAAACCTATATTTCTCATTCATTTAGTCTTTTCTCAGAAGCAGTTTATTAGTACTCTGTTTCCCAGTGTGTGAAATCTGGCTTTTCCATGCTTTGGATTTTCTTTAGTTCCAGGCTTTTTGGAACAATTGTATGGATTTCTTATTAGCAGTGCCAGTGTTTCATTTAAAATATCCCTAAAGCCAATTCTATTTTAAAAGTGTCAAAAATCAAGCTGTTGTTTTCCTGCTAATCCAGTAAGTGTATCTGAGGAGTAAATGATCACTCACTGGACTTTCTGTGTACGGTACACTTCTGGCATTATTTCAGTGCTAACAAGGATTTTACTGATTTATACTGACATATATTTCATTACAGACTCCACAGAGGCGTTCATAATATTTGAAATTTTTGGTGGTTTTTTTTCAGCCTCACAGATGCATGAACAGAATTAAATTTTTTAGACAGTTGGGTTTGGTGGGCAGTAGATAAAGCTGCAGTATTTCTAGGCAGTACCTACCAATAAATATTGTTGGTGATTGGGAGACAGGACTTTGCTTGGTGCAAGCAAGAAGTTGTTTATTGTGAAGTTCTCTATTGTTTCCAGTGTTCAGTTTATATACTTTTACAGCTTTAGGTAAAATTTTCCACTGCCAAGCAATAATGGCATTATTAACATTCCTCAACAATATTGCTTAACCACAATCTTGCAGATGCAGTCTTACATGGCTTCCCTAAAGCAAAGTACCACATTTTTTTTTGCTTTCTCCTTACCTTTCTGTTTGATTTTCCCAAGGTTTCTGGCCCACCAAGGCCAAGATGTCCACACCCTCCATCAACTCCATAGTATTTTCTGCTCAGGTGCCCCACAACAAAACTTCATCCTACAAATAGCTGGTACAGCTTCCTGCTAATTTTTATATCCGTTGCTTTAACTTTTCATAGTTTCTCTCCCTTTTCAGTATTGATTTTAAGTATGGTGCACTGCACAGCTTAGGGAGAGTATTGAATTTGCTAGATCAAGAATTCATTGACTTATTACTGCTAAAAGGAATTACATGAGTTGATTATTCTTTATTGTGTTCTGTACTTCTGGATCTGCTGGTCAAACCTATTTTAACTCTTTCTTTAACAAGACAAGGGTAGTCACATTTTACAATAAATTCCTTCCTGCTTCTAAGCCCATCCTGACACAGCCTCTTTTACAGAAGGAATTTTAAAAATCCCTTTTCATAATTACTATAAGAAATTCTAGTTATGCTGTTCAGAAATACTTATATTATTTGCTAAAGAAATGCTTCAGAGGAAAATGTGAAAAAAGCACATATTTTACTGATCCTGATGGCACCAGAATGTCACCTTCCTACAGAGAAGCCTGATACCAGACAACTGCAGACTTTCTGCAGGGCATGGAGAGCCCTACCAGGGTTGGCCTGAGGCATAAATTTAGGGTTCTATTCTTTCAAAATTTTCCTATTTTACATTGGCAAACTCAGGCCTTCTACATTTCTCTAGATGCTTTAGACCAATCTACCGTAATAGAATCTGTATACTTTTCCTCCTCCTTTATTTATTAAGAAGTAAATCCTTATCCCATTCAAATGGAAAGCTAATACACATTTTAAAGACCATCAGTTGCTCGATAACAAGTGCCAAAGATTGATAGGAGAAAAAGTTACCCAGGTTTTTTGAAGCATGTCTTTTGAAGAATTCTTGTAATAACTTAAAGGCAAATTCATTTCTTGAATAACGCAGTGCCAGTGTCATTAACCTCACTGAATTCCAAATCTTGCCAAAAAAGAAAACCACCTTTCCTACTACTTCTTTGAATGTAATTATTCATGATTAAAGAAAGCCAAATTAGTAGGAAATGTGAATTCAGTTCCATAAAGCAATTTCAGAGATACGAGCAGCTGCACCTTTGCTGCACAGAACTGTAAAAGAGAACCCGTTACTGCCTGCTCACAATTCAGAGCTGCTGTGCACAGGCTCAGGAAGAAGAAAGAAAATGTTAATTATGTTTCTTTTAACCTAACCCTCCTTTAATATACCTGTTTCTAGGAATACCATATCCAGAGATGGCTGAAGTGTTCTTAGGTTAAGAAGCTTTATTTCAGATGTGAAAAGATTGAAGTGAGGTATTACATTTCTCAGCTATTAATTCTTTCTCTTTAATTTTTTCCTGGGTATTTTTGGAGTTTAAGACTTCTCTTAAGGAAAGTCATTATCTATGTAAGAACATCAGGCATACTTTCTCTTCTTCAATCCTGTTCACCTCATTGTGCCATTTCCTGCAAATTGTAAAGAAATTGAGTTGTTCTAAAAATGGTACTACCAAACTCACTCCCTGCATTTCAATGTCAACATATATCCATGTTTTCAGGGTTATTTTTTCCTCCTCTTTTCTACTGCTTTACTGTCTGGTTTTCCTTCCTTTCTGAAAGAGGCTGGCCCTTTCTGCAGTTTAGTTGTATATCTTGTATTCATAAGCAACAATTAGAGGTTAAAGACACCAATGGTTTAACCTTTCTGCACATGCATGTAATCCTTCATCCAAAAGGAGAAAGGATTCCACCCGGCTCTCCTCATGCATTTTTAAGCAGTTCTTTATTCAGTGTCATGCTTTACATCTGAAGGTTCATAACTTCTACCTTGGAAAGAAATCTCTCATAGTTTCCACTGGGATTGACAGTATTAAATTCCAAACAACTATCAGTCCTGCAGCTGGAACTGAATTGTTCACTTATGCAACTCCATGCTGGGGTCACATTCTGCTGCCAACAACAGCACTATGGGGGGAATGCAGAGAAACTGAAAACAGCAAGGCATCAAATACCAGCTTCCAGCAGTACAGAGGGGTGGGAACTCTAAAAACAACAATTTGTTTGTGATGAGTCTCAACACATCTGCAGAGAAGTCTGGGTAGGACAGGAGAAAGATGAAGGGCTGGCTTTGTACATTCTGTTCTTCATTTTTTCTGTAAAATTTGTAGTACAAAGAAATGACACCACAGTAATGTTGCATCACTCCACATAAGGGAATCCTGACTCTGCAAGGTCCAGGGAAAGGGAGACAGGGCCCTTGTGGCCCCATGGACAACAGCAACAGCTGGAACTCTGCTGAGGTAGAGACACTGAAGCCTGGAAAAGCTCAGGGGATGAGGGGACAACTGAAATCACCACTTTGGATTTTTGTTTATTTGAATTACAGATGCCTAAGGGAGAGAAACAAGCAAACAAGTCTGCTCTGTACTTCATGAATGTTTTCAGCAGAATTACTGTTTCCTTTTCCCTTCTCTCTTTTTCTAATCCAAGAGGTATTCAGGAAAATCTTATTAAATGGCCTGAATTTCCTTCTCTTGCTGCTGAAACAGCCATTAGCCTAACACAAGGCTTAGCTTTTAATTTTAACAAACAAGGTATGCAAATCATGATTTTTGTGTCTTGCTGCATTAAAAATCTCACATATTACAACCGCACATTTTGAGAAGTTTTCGTATTATCAACATCTCCTAGATGAGCAGAAGCAGTCATCAGAGGAAACACTAAAAATGCTCAGTAGAGCAAGAGGAAAGTGAACTTAAAAGGCCAACAGAGGTAATGCGGACAGGCAAAATCATAAAGCTCAGTGAAAAGAAGGGGGCAAACCGCAAGCACAGTGAGAGCTGAGCTAAAAAGGGGTACCGAGATCTCTTTTCAGACTCTCATCGGTCCCCTGGAGACAAAGTTTTGCTCAGGAGCAGAACTCAAATAACCCCTTTGCCCAAAAACCAAACGGGCAATAGAAAAGCACAAAGATTCCAAATTAAGGTGCAGAACTAACAGGTCACATGTCCCCATCCAGTCTCAACTGAAGTACAGAGGCCAACATCAGCCCAAACATCCAAATTACCTCAGAACTTCCACAAGGACTCAGTGAACTTGGGAATGGAATTGCATCTTTTCCTTCAGAGAACATGACGAAATATCCATGAGAAAGCTTTAGGAATAGTATCTCCCTGCTGAATGGCTTTTACATAAGAGACAGCCACACCCCGAAGTACAACTAGGCAGATATGGCCTTATTCTGAGGTTTATACCTGCAGCTACAAAAGTATGAGCTCTCATGGACTGAGCCCCTCCTTCATACCCACATGGTTTCATATTCCAGACAGCTCCCCCTGTACTCTGATCACATCATTAATCACAAAGGCCCCATAGCTAACAAAATATCCTTTTCTTCCAGAGGAATGAAACAATCCTGGAAGGTCAATAGAGGTAACAGAATGAATCATAATAGCAGGTAATTACATCTGCTGCAGCGTCAACAAGGTGCTCAGAACACCATAAATTGGTTGATCAATGACTGGAGCAGGAGGATAAAGGAGCTCATCAGTGCCAGGAGGTGACTGACAGCTGTGGCAAAGCTCTGGCTGCAGTCTGGAGCTGATCGCTGTCAATGGCAGGTTCCCCTCACAGAACCCCAGCAGGACCAGCAGGCAGGGACAGAGATTTCTGCTCAGAGCTCTGCTGGGACACAGATGCACTGATGGGGTTAGGATTTAATGGTGTGTTGAATGTTGAGGATTTGGACTGGGAATTTTAACCACACTCATTTCCTATGTTTTTGTAAAATCTTTTCTTAAAGGCTGCTCTCTTTGAGTTCACTTTCTGAGATAAGAAGTTATCAGAAGGTATCAAACTACTGCTGGCAATTGTTTTCAGAGGCTGAGTGTGACTGAGCTATCTGGAGAAACAGCAGACACAGCTCTTACAGTGCCAGCCTGTTCTCCCTGTGTTGGACAGGACCAGAACTCCACCATCATCCACCTTCAGATGCATTTACATGGCCTATGAAGAAATGGAGAAATGCTATCCCACCTCCCTTGCAAACTTTCCTTCTGCATCAAGTAATTCAGCTAAGAAAAATTTTTGCACATAAAATCATTCTGGTCTTAAGCATCTCTCACAAAAGAACAATCCAGCAGTAAGAATTGACAAAAATTCCCTGAAGAATTACGGATCACAGAATCAAGAACTAACTTCTGCATTGCAATTCCAACAGAAATTCCAATTTCTAGATGAAAAGGTAGCTCTGAAAGCAACATAGTTTTCGTTTCTGAATTTCTGCCTCTGTTCCTCTCCTTTCATGCAGATAAATTAACTTGTCCTTGTCATCCTATTAGCCAAGAAATTCTTGCCATATCTTACAGTTACATAATTTCTGCTTTTTCCTTTATGTTGGATATATCAGTTTAGACATACAAAGTCTCCATCATTCATATTTCCTGTTTAATATACACAAAATATCAGTAATAACCGTGTTGCATACTGTCCAGGTGTTTTTTGAAAATAAATTAATGGCAAACTGTTGAATCTCACTGAAGAGAATTTTTGCTATTTTTATTAGAGCACCCAAATAACTGTAATTACTTATGCCCCAAAAAGTATTAGTAAAAAGTATTTTTGGAAGTTACAGAGCAGAAAAGACTGTTTTTTAATCAACCATAAAAATATGGACAGGAATATCGCAATGAACTACATTCCTAATTACATTTCATACAACTGAGAATGATGTTTCCTAAACCCCACCTGTCTGTCGATTTAAATGGTGCTTTTCACACACTGCAATAAATCTGTAGCTTTCCTAATGCTAATCAAAAATATGCAGTAGATGAATAGCCCAATGCAGCAATCATGGTACATAATTGCAGTAAAATAACAAACAACCACAGCTTGAATAATGTTTCTAGTTTAATGCCAATGTCAACAATCAGTCAAATACTTTTTCTCCAGAATAAAACTTCGGGAAATGAATAATCCTTAAAACCTCATGCAGGTGACATTCATGAAGTATTTTTCTCATTGTTCAGCAATAACTTTTATTTTATTCAAGCAAGTCGCAGTGTTGCCAGGACATTTATATGGGAACATTTACCTTCACATATGCTTGTCAAAAACATTATTTCTCCACAAAACAGAACATTGTAAATTGGATAGACTGTTTCTTGGGGGCAAGGAAAATAATGTTGTTTACTGCTATTTTTTCTATGTTTGTACATATAATAAGACTCTGAAATTAGCTCCTTGGGATGGTTAATGAAGTCAAGTAAGCCCATTCATTGTACAGCAGAAGCAATAACTTGTTTTAATTCCATGTTAATATAATTTTGCCTGGATTTATTTTTTTTTAAATAGACCAGTTCCACTCCATTCTGGAGCAAATTATGTATGCTATGCACATACTGAGCATGCCTTGATAACCAGAGATCCCATTACATGTTTAATAATTGACTATTCAATAGAGCACTGATGCATTTTTGTCTGGAACTAATTCACCTTTGTCTGTGTATGAAGAAGAAAGTACAGTGAATTACAGATACGGTCTTGAAATGTGAAGGCCATATGCTTTATTCATCTCAGGTCTTTTAAACTCCATATTCATGACAGGCACTGCTTGGGAATTAATATCCTGACTTGGGTATGCCAGTATATATACAATATGATTTATTAGAGCAATGATTCATTGAAAAGCACCTTGAACCTATCAGGGAGACAGCACCTTCTGTAACAGGTTTGACCTCACAAATAAATCACTCACTGCTGCATTTGCAGAGATGTGTGTGACGTGTCATGCTGACAAATAAACCTGGTGGTTACAGCATTTAAAATATCAAGTTTAACACACCCACTGGAAGTTTAGAAACTCCACACACAAATGTCTTTGTGTCAGAAGAGTAAGCACAAGAAGGTCCCCACTGTTCACACACAGCCGTCATCCCACCACTGCCAACTTAGGAACAGAAGATCTCAAAAGAGGGCTTACTCTCAAGTGTAGGACGTTTCATCTCACCAAAAAAATAAGCATCTCCATCATCTCTCTTCTCATCAAACAATTTTAACCAAAGTCAATCAGCCTGGCTGGTTTCAAACACAGATTTGCTCATCTAGGTCTCACAACCCCATTGAATTCAGCCCAGAATGAAAAAATAAGACTGAAGAAAACAATCTCTAAAATTTTCAATAAATGGCATTTAATCTCAAGAAGAAAGAACAGTAATTTTTCTCTATTGGTAAACATTCTCTCTTAGCTGTACTGTAACCAAACTACTTTTCCATGTTTGGAGGCTGCATGTCTAAAGGTGAATTTGTTGTACATTATGCCATTCAAGCCAGCATGTTCAAAAAGAATAAATTCACATACAAATTACATTTTTGCCAACTGCACTATCAGCCAAATAATGCTTCTGAATTTCCTCTGACTATAACCAATGCCAAATCCCTCACAAAAAGCAGCAATGCCCTGAAGTAAAGCATCTGGTACTTTTATAGTGATTTGTATAGTCACAAATGTAGATTTGTCACCAACCAAATCTGGTGAAGGGTTGCCTCTATCTGATAATCTCACCTGTTACACTACCTTGAAACACACACAGGCTGACATAAAGATTGTCATGGAAAAACCTGATAATGTTCAATTTAACATTTTAAGAGATTTCAGATACAGACTCTGGTATTACTTCACCATTCTTATTCTTATCAAGTATTTATCTTCAGATCACCACAAAGCTGATACAATTTCAGACATCCTTTTGCATGTTACCTTAATTTTTGCCATCTTCGCAGCAGTTTCTCCAAAGTATTTGCGTTTCATCTCTAGATGTGGTCACTTCAAACCACAACAGACTTTCCCTTGTACTTGGCAGTTATTTGTTTCCCCTCAAAGGGTTTAAGAAGTCCCTTTCAACACAGAGCATCCTAAACATTTTTATGCACCAATACTTAGCTATGTTTTGAGAGGCATTTATCAAACAAGGTCAGAGTTTTGCCACAGCCATGACAGACCCTACAGCACTGATCACTCTGCAGAGGGCCCAGATGAGTGCACTGTTCCCAAAGCCCCATCCTGAGGGTGCCCTATCGCAGCAGTCACTCACTCACAAACCCAGGGGATCCCCAATATTTGTTAAACTCTGCCTGAGGAATAGCTGCAGACACCCCTTGTATTGGATAAATGACCCTTCATTGCTGCTATCAAACCCAAAAGCGAGAGTGTTCTGCTAAATAAGTGCTTTTTTCACCGAACCACCCTGCGGCTGCTGATGAGCAACAGAATTTCTTCTCATCTCAAGAAAGAATTTCAAGTCATGTCAGCTACAAGCCATTGTCTCAGCTCTAGAGGTGAGGCAACTGCAAGTTCCCTATTCTCCTTTAGGTCTGGAGGAAAAACAATGTAAAACACTGAAAAGACCTGAACTGGGATTTTTAGGAATCTACATTCATTGTTTTCTAACACATTTGAGATGTCTAAATTTCATTTCCCTGTGGACTGTGAGTTTCACTACACAGCTATCCAAGTGTCAGCAGCTTCATTTGTGATTGGATTCTGGGCTGTGATTTTATTTTATCTTTTCCTGGTGGGGCCCTCAACAGGCAAGTGAATTTAGCGATTTTCTGAAGCAGACAATAACTTACAAGATGCGAACTCAATTCACGGTCCAGTTGAAGTGTCAGGAATCTCCCCGGTGATCTCATGTTTAATGTGATTCTGCTGTACTTGGGAACATTTCCACTCTTTCACACCCTTCTTCACTGAGAATACCTTTGGTAAGTACCATTGATTCCCAGTGATTTATTTACTTCATGTTTATTTAACAAGATGTGTTCTTCACCTCTTGAGTGGTGTTACAGCCGTGACAAGCTGCACACTCATAGCTCCACTGCTGGTTTTGTTGGGATTGTGATCACAGACACAGGGGCAACAGACAGTGGACACTGAAGATATTCATTACAGAACCTGTTTTTCCTTGCCTTTTTTCTTCAGGACAGGCAATAATCATTTATACCACAGACAGCTGTTTGTTTTTCTGTTCCCACGTAACTGTTATGTTGTCAGTGCGCTCAGTAAAACACATCTAGTGAAAATCACAAGTTCAGGAGATAATGTTGGTCCCGCATTAGCTGGAAAATTACTGACATTTCACTGCATGAGGGATGCTGTTTCCTAAGTGGATACTTCACCTTTTAAAGGGCTTATTACAAGCTTGGCTGTAGGCTGTACCATTACACATAGATTTTGTCTTTCATCAACAACAATGGCAACGTCAACACTGCTCTGCAGCTCCAGAGACCCTTCAGCTGCTCGTGGCCTCCAAGTGGTGAAAATAACCAGCAGTTCTCATTCCTGAGTTATCCTGTGGTTTTCATAGCTGGCTCTCTTAGTTCTCTGGATCCTGTCTAAATAAGTCAAATGCCTCATCCAGGACCAAAATTGAAATGCACTCAGAAATATGTGGGAAAGGAAGATTTTTATGAAAACATTCATATCTTCAACGAAAAATAGACCAAGGTCTACCTATAATTTCTGTCTCTGTTTTAAATATGAATAAATTGTCAACCGTTAGCACATCACAGTCAGCTACACTATTTTGCAATAGTAACTAACAATGACAGTTACACAAGATTTTATGACTCTCCTGAAGAAAAAAATCTTGACAAAGCATGTACGAAAATTAAAATAAAACAACAAAAAACCAACCAAAACAAAAAGAACCAAAAAAGCCCCAAACAAAAAACAAAACACCAAAAACAAAACCAAAAAAACCCCACAAACAAATAAGCAAAAAAAAATCCCAACAAAAAAAAACCCCCAAAAAACCTCAAACCAAACCAAGCCAAACCAAAACCACCAAAACATCAAACCAACCCCCCTCCCAAAAAAACCACCCAAAAAACAACCCCAAACTGAAACAAACAAAAAAAAAAACCCTTAAGTCTGCTTTTCCTACAGCTTCATATAAAATATTTTTCCCTGCAAGGTTTTATTTCAGCAGTGATCTCTGCAGGAAGAACACAGCTCCAGACAAAGCCAGGCACTGCTGCTGGATTCTGAATCGCCTGTGGATGGGCAAACCAATTAGTGACTGGCAATAAGTCATGAGGTGCAATTGAAAGGAATCTGCAATCTGGCTTTCCCTTCTCAAGAGGCACTTAGCTTCCCATCCATTGCTGCGAGAACTTGAAACTCCTCTGCAGCTGCCATCTGGCATGCAAGTGTGGAGCTGGGCCTAAATGAGGAACAATAAAGATGGATGGAAGCCTTGGTGCTTTGCACTGCACAATACAGCTTTGTAAAAGATCCTTTCTATTAAATGATACTGAAATCAAGATTTTAAGCATCATGACTATGCCTCATTGTATCATTTCAAAGTTTATATAAAACAGATTAAATAACCTTCTAGCCAAGTCACTAAAAACTAAACTGAACAGGCATGAGAAAAAGAAATCTTCTAGCTGACAAAGATAAGAGAAACCATAGTCAAAAAATGAGTAAAATGTGATGTTTACAGCACATTTCATTTTTACTCTCCAAAGTACAATATTGCATGTCCTAAAAAAGTGTACAAATATAACAGAAAAAATAATTTTTCTTTTTAAAATTGAAACCATGTTGTGCCTCAGTAGCCCTTGGAGAGGGTGGCAGTACCAGGTACCAGGGAAGGCAGCATCTGACTGCACCTGAGCTCCTGCCGTGGCCTGGGGATGTTGATGAGAGCCAGAGCACCAGCACTGTGTGGACACAGAGGGAATTCCTTGTGGGAACAGTGACCCTGCAGTGCCTCCCCAAAACACAAAGCCCACACTCACCTGACTACTTTGTTTGCCCACAAAAATCCCATGGTACTAACCGGAGATCAGTTATAGGAAAGGAAAAATTCTCTCAATTTCCTCCTGACAACTCCAGGAGAGGAAAAGAAGGTTACGCGAGGGGAAAAGAACCTCTAAGTACGGTTTGCTTTCCAAAAATAGCAAGAAATTTGACTGTTTCTGAAAACTTGTGTGGCTGTGGCAGCAGAATCAGAAGCTGGAGTACCTCTGTTTCTGAGAGCAGGGAAATGATGTGTTTTCACATGAATTCCTCCCAGAAAAGCAATAATGAAATCCACACCTTATACCCAGTTTTTCTATGTTACACAATTAGGTGTTACAGAGAGGCTATTCTAAAAATTACAGAGCTCCCCAAAAATGACAGCTCTGGTTCACAAGAAACCTTCACAGTTTGAAATTAACCTTTGTTCTGCATTGAAAGAACACAAAATCCTCTCCCTATCTTTTCTGAAGGAAAATGTGTCAGATACCAAATTCTATGAAAACACAAATGCTTTCGAGTCCTGGACTCACCTCTTTTCTCTCTGCCCTATCTGCAAGAGGTCAGCCAGGACTCTGCAGCCAGAACGTTATCGGAACAAATACGCCACCACGATACACTTTCATATTGACTAGAGCCACGTTTGAACTAAAAGCAATTTAATTAAAATCATCAGCACAGGGAGATCCAGCAAGTTCCAGTGTTGGACAACACCACAGAGAGGAGTTCTACCTCTTGCTAGGTACCCACGTTCCACAGTGGGGATGTTACAGCACCTTCGCAGCACAGAAATGTATTTCTGATTACAGTGGCAGCACTTTTTGGTCTTGGTTCCTTCCTGAATTAAAACAGAGCCACACCAAGAAAACAGGAATGGTTTCCTTCTGATAATAGGATCACTCCCACTTTCAGCTCAGCAGAGCCATGAAATCCCAAACTTCCAATGATATAGAGGCTTTAGGTATGGGAAAGCTGACACTTGACACAAATGGTGCTGTGGTTTCCAGTACAATTATTAGAAATTCCTGCAGTTAAGTTCTGTAGGTTACAGAAGAACACAGTACCCCACTAAGATTCACCAACAGAGATCCCAAAGAATGCACAAATGAAAAGCAAAGTGCCAAATACTTTCATAAAACCAGCTTGAAAAAACATTATCAAATATCTTATATTAAAATTGATTTTTAAATGATCTTATAAAATTTCTCTTGGGTTGTTATGTGTTCTTGTTGTTGTTGCTACCTCCAGACACAACCCTGCAAATTGTTTTTAACTGTGATTAAAATACTAAACTGTAAGATTTTATCAGCCAGTAATACCAGTTATTGTGCTGGCAAGGTAATATGGAATGTCATTGGAAACATCACGCAGACAAAACAAGCTATTTTAGCTCCACTAAAATGCAAAATACAACCAAATAAAGGAAATTACAAAAATAATTGATACATATTGACATAACTTTACAAACAGTGCAGGATTAAGGAGAGGGAGAAAAAAGAACCCAAGGCAATTTAAAATGCACATCTGAGAGACTCTCTAAAAACAGAAAGAAAACAACCAAACATTTCATTCTGTTCACCTGTGACAAAAAAAAAAAAAAAAAGAAAAAACAAACAAAAAAAAACCCCACACACCAAAAAACCAAAAACCAAAAACCAAAACAAAAAAACACCAAACAAACAAACAAACAAACAAAACAAAACCAAAAACAAACCACCCAACTGCTTTGACAGTCATGGAACCTAAAACAAGTGAAAAATTTAGTTTATCTCCTTTTCTCTGTTTTCTCTTCTAGATAAGTCTTCCTTGCAGCCAAGTTAAAAAATTTTATGATTGTTTTTGAGCCTTTTTAAGTTGGTTTGGGTTTTTTCCTTAGTTCTCAGACAAGGCTTTGTATTCTGCCCTGTCCCTACCTCAGCTCAGTTATCTTCTGTGGCTTCAGAGGAATCAGCACACGGGAGCCTGCTTTGCTTTGTTTCTGTACTGCAGTTTAGCCTTTTGATTCCTGCTGCCTGCCTCAGTAATAATGGACTTGCTAATGTTTGCCTTCAGTTCCAACAGCAATCAACCAACGGAATGATTTTCATTTGCAGAAAGTCAGCATATTCTTGCCCACCCCTATTTGTGATATTCGATGTCATGTTCAAAGTAGCTGTAACTGCAGCACTTAGGTAATTTCTAGATAAAATCTGTGTATTTCCTTTACTTGTGTATAGATGAAGCCATGTGAATATCACCAAAGCTTCAAGCTCTCCAACTCCGTTATGGAGGGGAAAGGTTAGTGGCACTTCTCTCATGTCTCTCTTCTCCATCTCAACCCGATAAAATTTTATTCAGGTCTGAACTACACATCAGAGCAGAGCAGATGCCAAGAACTAAAAGATTATTTAATAATTTACAATTACAAGTCCTAATTCTGCAGCCTCGGTGTGCACAACTTGAGTAAGACCCTGGGAGTTCTGCACCTCAAGAACTACATTAAATGCCAAATTTTCTTACAAAAACTGATTCACAGCATCTGGAACAACTTTGGCTTGGAATTCCATACTCTCAGTTTCACACCTTGACATGGGTATTCTGGTTTATATTTTACTTAATACTAACATAAGAGTAACAGAATAACATGTTGCTCCAAACTCCCCCAGAAACTAGGCCAGAAACCCATGAAAATAATTCTGTAATCAAGAGTAGAAGCCAGTCCAGTGTTACCATTCTCTTTAGGTAATTGTCAGAACATTACATGATTCTTCTGTAGGGGTAACTTTGTCTTCATTTGGTTGCTGGAAGACAGGTTTTAATTAGCTCATCTTTCATTATCGCCGGGGAACTTTCTGGTCATCTCTTCCTCCCTTGCAGAGGAGCATCTCAGTGCTTCAGCTCTTTCACACTTTCTTGTTTGATACTCATCTCTGCCCACATCATCCCTTTTACAACACTGCACTTCAGGCATGCTTTGCAATTTCACCCACTTCCAGAGGGCTCAGTGGAGAACTTAGTTTAGGATCACACCCAGTGCTCTATTTGTTACTTTCAGCAAATTATTCTTAGTCCTAAAGCATTTTATTTATTAAACAGTTTCTTAAAAACTAACGTGAAGTGGAAACCTTATGCTTAAAGGCAGCAAGCCAGAAATGCTTATTTCTACACCTGTGATTCAGTTTAGAACAAAACGGTGAAGGACAGAACCTCAGCCAGCATAAAACAGCTCTCACTGGGATCAGTGGAGCCACAGTAATTTGTGCCCACTCACCAGTTCATCCTTAGTTTTCCAACCTGATGCACAAGATTTAACCTTTGGATTGGTTGTCTTTTCTATAAATGAAATGTTTCCTTTAATAGGGAATCTTATATATTGATAAAACACATAACAGTAATTCAAACTCCAGAAAGATGAGGTTTTAATCCTAGCTACTACTTTTCAGGAAAAAAAAAAAAAAAAAAAAAAAAACAAACAAAAAAAAAAAAACC
This sequence comes from Sylvia atricapilla, assembly GCF_009819655.1. NCBI lineage: Eukaryota > Metazoa > Chordata > Aves > Passeriformes > Sylviidae > Sylvia > Sylvia atricapilla. Next base: position 13,225,286 of record NC_089149.1, read on the forward strand.
ACAAAAAACCAGCAACTTTATATGCTTGTTAAGCCTGGTCAGCCAAAATAAGTGGTCCATTATGCACAGGATGTTAGTGTCATAAAGTTTTTCAAAGTGGACTTTTGTTTCTCAAAGGGAGTTGAGGAATTCTTCTACAAAGTTGTAGATCCTTTTGTAAGAAAGGATTAGTTCAGACACATTAGTTCATTTCAAAACTGCCAATCTGACTTTTCATCAGTATATAATCCCACAGCTTTTAAAAATTAAGCACCTACAGTCTGGACTGTGTATGTACAAGAAATTGCTTGTGTAGTCTTCATCCAACACTCTCCCTGTTTTAAACAATGACAAAAGTCACCCTGCAACTAACAATAATAGTGTTCCCTAATATCTCAAATTGTGAGTTGTAGTCTATGAAAAATTAAACTTTATGTGAACAAAGCAGGACCAAAGACAAACATGGAAACGTCATGGGGAAATACACAGACACACACAATTTCAATTCAATTTCAGCACTGCCACTCTATCCCCCTGAAGTTAAACCTCAAACCTGCACGCAGTCTGAAGCCAAAGCCTCTGTGCCAAAATCATCTCTTGGCAAGGGCAACGAAAGATCTGAAGTACATCTCATGGCCTCTGTGCAGGAGTGAAGCTTCATCATTTGGATGTGCATTTCGCACAGTAGACTTTAAAAATGTATTCCACAATCCTATTTAATTTTTTATCATAATGTCAGACTAGAGGAACATTTGTGTTTTCCTTCAACAGTACAAAACACAGGATGTTTGTGGAGGACTCTAAACCTAACTGGTGACATTCTGACATCTCAAGAAACTGGATTCTATATGCCTAAGAATAAAAGAACCAAATTATTTAAAACTCTCCGGGTTTCACCTTTTGCAAAATCTATTTAACACACTTTTCATTACATCGGTGTATTTTGCAAAATGTTCCATAGCTGATGGAGATGACTTTGTGAGGCCACAGAGAAAGCTGAGCTTCATGAAAGCAGTAAGATGAGAGTGTCTTTACAAACACACCATGTGGATCTGCTTGTAGACAGGGCCAAGGACTTACACACAGAGTAGTGATGGAAGAGACCATCAGTTCTATTAAACGGTACTAATTGGCACAGACTGTTGCTCAGCCAAGGCTGTGTTAAATTCCTGAACTTAGGGAAGAAAAACAAAGACTTAACAGAGCTATGAACGGTGTTTTGTTACATAAAAGGAAAAAAGGGAGGGGTACATAGCAGACAGGGACGCGGGGCAGGGGACTCGGGAACTCTGTACCTGGCGAGAACCTTGGCCGATGGGGAAAGCAGGAGGGTGATGTGGGTGGGAAAGCAGGAGGGTGATGTGGGTGGGAAATCAGGACAAAAACAGGGCTGTGTCTCCCAGCCATTTGAAAGATCGCATGGGAAATGCCCCGTGGCCTCCACCTTTATTTTAACGAAGTTACACGACTCCTCTGTCTCCTTTTCGGACGCAAACCTCCGGCGCTGAGAATTATCCAACACATTCATTATACTCCAAGCCTCCCAAGCCGACCTTCCCCGCGCTCTCAGCACAGTCCCGCGCCGCAGGGCCCATCCTCAGCACCAGCAGGAAGCCGAAAGTTTGGGAGGTCACCTTCAGGTGACACAATAAAACATAGCTCCGTGTAAGGCGGCTCGGCGGCCGCTGTGCAGCGGCGCGGGAAGGCCGGGCCGCGCGGAGCCAGCCCGGACCGCGCTGCAAGCGCCGGGGCCCGCTCGTCCGGCCGACAGCACAGGACCACGGGCGGCCGGACAGACAGACAGACAGACAGACGGGGAGAGCGGAGGGGCCGGCAGGAGCCCGCCGGTAGTCGGGAGCGGCTGCGGGCTCGGGGCGGAGCGGGCACTGTGGGCCCTGAGGCCGCTGAGGGCACTGCGGGCACTGAGGGCTGAGGGCTGAGGGCTAAGGGCGCTGAGGGCTGAGGGCTGAGGGCACTGAGGGCTGAAGGCTAAGGGCGCTGAGGGCGTTGCGGCCGGGCCGCAAATCCCTGGCCGGGCTGCCGGGCTGGCCACGCCACGCGCCCGATTAAAGGCACATCCACCACCATATAGACATATGCGTGTATTATATATATATATATGTGTGTGGGTGCGCGTGCCTTTAAAACAAAAAGCTTTTTCCCCCTTCTCTTCCCTCCCCCAACACCTAGCCAAGTGCAGGGAGAGTTAAAGAGGAGAACAGTAGATGTGGTCACTTTTTGTTTATTTCGATCGATCTGGCTTTCATCGCTTAACTTACTTCTCTTTCTCCCCGCCTTTATGAGGGTGCAGCAGCTGCTGTTTGATTTTATAAACAATGCCTGATGTTTGTTTTCTTTAAGCTTTGTAGCAATACAATCCGAGTGAGCGGTTCGTTTTCCGGGCGTGGTTTGCTAATGAAGTCTGGTTCCGCTGTGTGATTGTACTGGTAAATTGCCTTCGTGCCTTTAACCTCAGAAATGCGAATTTTAGAATTTAGCCTATCTATGACAACCTAATTAGCGTTTGGACGATCTCGAAGACCTTTGAGAAGTCCAGAGGTGTGTGTGGGGAGCACTGAGGACACAACAGGCGACAGTCCTGTCAAAGGGGAAATTGAGCTTGCGCCTTTAAAAATAGTTCAATGAGACAAGCTGGATTTCATAGCAGTGATGATTTCCAAGGATTTAATTCATACAACGTTTCAGTTGCTGCTGCCCCTGGAGCGGGTGAAGTTGGCCAGGTGAAGCTGTCACACCCCACCTGCAGGTGCCGCTGGAGAACTGCCTCAGCCTCGCCAGGCAGCTTCACATCTCTGTCTTTTCCCACCACATTGCTGACTTTGTGCGATTGCCACTCAAATAGTTGTGTGGATGTCACTCTGCTCACCAAGCACTGCGCATTTTTATGAACAATTACTAGCGGAAATGAAGAAATTAGCCATGCAGGGTCACAAAGTATAATGGAGGACTTCAAAAACATAAGAAATGCCATCCAACCCCATGATTTGGCACAGGCAGGTCTTGCTCTGTGGTCTGGAAACCCTGCCTTACACTGTGAGTGCTAGATATGATTATTTTGCATCTAAGTGTTCAGCAGTAGTACTGCTAGGCGTTTCATTAGCTTTCTGCCTTCTAAAACCAGCTATAGAAGAGCAGATTTTCATGATTGAAGATGTTTTCTTTACCACTTAAATTTATCTTCCATGTGTGTGCGAGCCCAGTTTCTGAGATTTGCCTTAGGATATGCTAAGTGTGTTTTGCTAGTTGAAAGAAAATTATAGAGATGTTGATAGACAAAAGATCACTCTGAATGGTTTCTCAACAGGAACTCCTGAAGTTTTAGCAAGAATTTGTTTTGACAGACAAGTTGGTGCTTTCACTAAATCAGCAGTTCATTTGCTTAAAAATAGGCTCCCGGAGTTGCAGTTCTGTGTGAATCCTCTTTTTCTGTAAATCAATATATTGTGCATTGTGGATGACTGACTCGTACATGCAACCAGAAGGAGGACTACTGGCTTTGCCTAGAATAGTTTAGAGAACTGTAGAAGAAGGAAAAGCTTATTTATTAGTGTGATACAGGCACAAAGAATAGGAAGGGAGTTGAGTGTCATATCACTGAGTGATCACTGGGGATTACTGGAGCAGTAATTATAAAGATCATACTGTGGGAAATACAAGATAGCAGGAGATGATTGTATTGTCTTGGGTTGTGGAAATGCTGCAAAACCGTGCAGGGAGTGGTGTTGTGTGAGGCCAGGGAGATCCTGCACTACCCAGCAAACACTGGGTACAAGGTGTTGGCCAGTCTGGTCCTTTTTGACTTATTTTCTGCATGGTTCTGGGTTAGTGGAGTATCACTGGCCTTGTAACCCGATGAAACTGCTACAGAGCTCAATGTCTGAGTATTGTCAAGTGTTTTATGAGCAGTTAGGATGTAATTAATGCCTTTTGTACAAAATGGAATTATTTCATTGTTTTCTCTGATACAGAAAAAGAACATTAAGGACGTTGTGTTGTGGTTGTCTTTACATGTTTGCTATTTAAGGGCAGCAGAAAATCTGAAATAACCTCATAATATTTAGTGAATGCAAAAAACAGGGATGTTAAAAATATGGGAGTTTACTGTTAATGTGCACAAATGGTGACTTCTGAATTCTATGTTGCTGAGTTATTGTAGTCCTTATTGTTCAGGCAATGGGCAACCTGCAAGTGTGATTATTTTGCAGGATGATTAATAATATTTGTAACATACAATATTCTTAAGAATACTAAGAAAAATATATCATATAGGATATTATCGTGGGAGTATCTCTGTGAATAATTTATTGGCTGGACTCTGGCACCAGACACTCTTGTGCCCCACTGTGGAATTTTAGTTATAAACTTGCAGCAACTCACAGCCTTAAAAAATGTGTTGTTGACTTGAATTCACAGGCACTGTTTTGTGTGTCTTGAGAATATAATCTTTGTAACCTTGTGCTAAGCAATAATTCTGCTCAGAATTTTCAGAGTTCAAAATTGTTGAAGGCAGTACTATGTTCACTGTTAACTGGAGGTTCAGTATTTGCATGTATTTCAGGGTGCATGAGTCCTGTGCTCAATTTATTGTTTGTATTTGTTGTGCTTTGTCAGTGTGTACTTTTTGTGGTGTATTTTCTTATTTAGTCCCTTTCAACTGCCAGTTCTCTGTAGCAGTGGAGCAGAAAGAGTTGGGATTGGAAGCTGAAAACAGAGAACTACTTGTATTCAGAAGGAAAAACTCATTCCAAGTAAATGGAACCATAAGTCATGTTTAGGTTGATTTTAGAGATGTAACTGATAGAGTGCTTTTGTTTGTTCTTCTGTGAAAGGGAATTTCCCCACTGATACAGCCTGAAATAAAGGAATGGCAAGAGTGAAGTGTTGTGCTGTGCTTTGAAGGATTATAACCTCAGGAGAGGAGGAGACACTTCTGCTGAGACTGCTGCTTTCTCTGGTTGCCCCCAGGGCACTTGGAATTTGGGCCACAGGCAGTTTTCTGTGAGGTGACTTGTTAACAGACAACTTTCTGTTTTATTGGGAAAATTGCTGCCTGGACAGAGAGGAAGAAGAAATAGTGAGTACCCCCAAAATGAGCAGGTCTGGCTCAGGCAAATACCCCCTGCATTGTTAAGGACAGCATTTGTTGTGTTTTGAGCCATCTTCAGTGTAACACATGAAAAAGCCCAGAAGATTTTTATAGGCATGGATGAATTCCTGCTCTAGTGAATACTGCAGTGAGGAGGGAAGCAGATCTTGGGATTTCTCTGAAGCTGCCATGGGACTTGTGTTCTCTGACTAAAAGTCTGGTGTGGGGATTGGAAGGTGCAGCTTCATAGTTCTGATAAGGTGAATCTGATAGGAAATCATGTATCCTCTCAGGGCTTTCAGTGAAAGTCAAATAAATGGGGCCCACCTGAATCACTGGAATTTAATAATAATATGACTCACCATGTGGCCCTGAAAAAGCTGTTTTGGAGAGTTACAAGATCCTGTTGGGCTGTGTGTAATATATATGTCGTCCTTGCAAAATCCTTTGTGGCTGGAGTGACTAACTTCTTGATGACTAAATAAAATACTGCCCCAGATCATACATTTTCCATTTTTCCTCACACAGGTGCATATGTTTATTATTGAAGGGAAGGTGGGGATATACAGGTAAATATTTGTCACTGTTGTGGAGGATTGGTTTTGGTGGCATTGAGCAAATGCTGGGAACTTACTGACTGGAGTAACTTCTCTATGGCAGCAGCTCTTGTTATTAACAGCATGAGAAACTCTCATATCCAGTCATATTTTTAAGAGATATCTGTGTGCTGTAGCTTGCTATGATTTGGGTCAGCTACTAAATATACTTTTATTTTCTAACTTTCAAAATCTGCCTCACAACTCTAATATTCTTGGTGTCACTTGGTGTAACGCAGCTGGCCCTACTGCATCTGCATGAATTTATATGAAGTAATGATTTGGCCTAGTAAAAGAATGGACAGCTTTGAACTTGTTCAAATCTAAATTTCGTCTAAATTACTCTAGATTCACCCTCACAGGAGGAGATAATGCTTTAATCCTGTGCTAGGATTTGGTTTATTTCTACTTTTTGCAGGAATGTTTGCTCAAGGGTGAGTGCCTCATAGCGTGCACGTATCAGTGTCTTCTTCTCCAGTTTACTAATTTAACAGCTCATGAATCAGACTGTGCTGCTCAGTACTCCATTCTGCTGCTGATAATTAATCAGATATGGCTCTAATTACTGACTTTCAGCAAAACTTAACTGTGGTCATCTGTAACATCATCTGTTGTTGACATATTGTAGGAATATAGGCACCAGGAAAAGAACTTGCAGGAATTATGGAGTGAAAATCAGAATGCTTTGTCTATCGTTAAAACTTTTTTATGTAGCTTGAGCCTCCCCATCTGAAGGTGACTGCCCTTTTCTGCATTGCCACACGGTGTCCCTGTTGTTGGAAGCTCCCCAAAATGCAGACTGGCATTTCTAGGAATTCACTGCTTGCCCAGGGCTGCTGGAACATGGGCCCAGAGCGGGGCACACAGACTCTGTGTTGAAACTTTCTGCAGTGTTTGATTTCTCAAGAGAACTTAGCTGAAAAATCAGTTAACTCTCTTTTTTTCTGTTACTTTGAATGGTGTTCTAATGATTTAAAACCCCTCAGGTAATTATACCAGCTGAGACAGGAACTGAATCAGAAAGTTTTGTTTTAAATACTAAAAGTTGTTCTGGATCTGTTGAATAGGTGTAGGGTGCACTATATTGGGGGATAGTAAAAATAAAAACACTGATTTATAAAAAAATATAAAAATAAATACATATGTTTGTATGGGGTGTTTGTGAGTTTATAGTTATAAAATACTTTGTAAGATACTTTTTCATTATATGTTTACTATTAGTACAATCTTGGTTTGTTTTGGGGTTTTTTGTTTTGTTTTTCTTTTTGGTTTCATTGTTTGTTTGTTTGTTTGGTGGTGGTGGTGGTTTGATTTTTGAGTTTCCATTATCAGTAATGTAAAGTTATCACTAAAAATCACAGGTTGAAGTCTTTCCCTGGAGTTTCCAGGTGTATATGAGTAAGAGTCCAGCACCTTTGTTTCAAGTGAGAAATCGAGTAATCTGTAGAATTAAAAGCAAAGCAAAAGAAATAATTCAGTTGAGATGGCAAATAAAGGAACAGCTATGGAAATCAAACTGCACTTGATCAGAGCAGTGAGAGAACATCCGTTCAGATGCTGATGTTTTGCTCAGTTTCAGGGCAGAAACACCTTCCCCCATACAATGGAGATACATTTGCAGAATTGCTGATACTGAACAAAAGAACATTTTTGGGTTTTTTTTGAATGAAGAAGCTGTAGATTTTGCATGCAGTTTTCATGTGTGAGTTTTTGTGTCTGCACAGGGACAGTAAATCAGAGGAGAGAGCAGGGTGTTCCTTCCTCCAGCTGCTCCCATCACCATAAGACCATAAAACTGTTGCTAACTTTCAGTGAGTCTACAGCCAGCAAGTCTTTTCTCCCCAGTATGTCTCCCCTAATATGATGGAAGCTATGAGAAATGAGGAAAGTAGAATAAAAACATTATAAAACAATTATTGTATTCTGTACTAGATGCTGGAGGTACAGACAATGCTTCAAGGAATTTTCTCAGTAAAAAGGTTCAATGTCAAAGGTTCAAAAAGTCACAAATTACAGTATTAACACTTGTTGCTTGGTGCACTGAATGCTGTTCCATGGTACAGTCCCAGTCTTCAGGTTGTAAATCCTCTATAAATGAACTGATCTTGTTGGCAGCTATAAAACATTGACTTGACATGGATTTAACCATTATTATTAATTTTTTGTAAGTCAGAGACAGGGAAGGGGGAAGGGACTGTAAGAACTGGAAACAATAAGAGGTGAGCTCTGAGCTACAGGTACAGCGCAGATGGAGAATGAGATTTGGCTGATCAGAACACACAGTCTGTGCTGGGTTTGGTCTGTTATCCCAAGACTGAATTCTGAAATTTGGGATGTAGGTGTCTCCTGTAGGAAACCTGTTCTGTTTGATGAGAAGGGCTGGAGGCCAGGGGAAGGGAAGAGAGTGGTGCTTGTATCATACACAGGTGTGAGCAATGTAGAGGTTTCAGATTCTAGGAAGACTTTGGATTTGCAGAGGTGGATGTGGAACACAATTGTTTTTATCATGCCAGTTGTATTCTGGATTCATTTTAAAAAGAGTTATGCAAGTAAAGAGCTCCAAGCACAGTGGATTGAAACTGATTTTTGCTACATTTTCAGTAGATGACTGACAGTTTAACCAAATTATATCAGGGTTGTTTGTAAACAGCCCTGCAAGGCTCCTCACAGCATTGCTCTCTACCCATTCCCCTGTTCACAGCTTTTTAATGCCCTGGGGATTTCCTGACACTCCCTGCTGCTCCCTGTTGCTGGTGGGCTGTGCATTGCTCTGCAGTCCAACAGAGGAACCACACAGCCCAATGCTGATAATCTGGCTGGAAGTCTTTGCCAGCTGGCTGACCCCCAGTGATGCCTACCCAGCTCCAAGGAAGGCACACCTTAGGGCTGGATGTTCCACGTGAGGTTTTGGGGTGTGTTGCAAAGGTTCATTGTAAGAAGTTATTAAAAAAAAATAAAATCAGATTTTGTAGCAGACCTGCAGGTTCCAACATCAGCAATGGCCACAAAGGCAGAACAAAACCTTTCTCTCTAACAAAAGCAGGTTAAAAATTAAAAATAAGTGAAAATTTGTCATGTTTTAATAATAAGAATGTAAATTTCTAGAAGTATAGTCTAGCCATGTCTGTATGTGGGGAAGCAGAATGTGTTGGTGTTCTCCTAATTCATAGCCAGGAAGAGTTGTGCTCCTGAGCAGGCAGGTGCTGAATGCTGGGACAGGACTGACCTCTGGATCCTGCAGTGGTGCTCCAGGAACACCCAGTTCTGGAAACAGCTCCTTTTAGTTCAGGAACCAAGGGCAGACTGCTCTTTCTCAACTTTGTGTTTTGTTGAATTTTTTTTTCTTCAGGGAGGAGGTGTAATGTTTTGCTGTCAGGATGAGGAGCAGGATCCCTGTCATCCTCCTGGCCTGTGGCTCCTTTAACCCCACCACCAACATGCACATGCGTTTGTTTGAGCTGGCCAGAGACCACCTGCACCAGACAGGTCAGTGAGGGCTGGGAAAAGCAAGAAAGAGTTTGAATACCCACTTAGACCAGCTCTTTACATATTCTTTAATTTCTTTAATTTATTTTTAATTTAATATTCTTTACTGATATTAATGTAAAGCTTTCATGAGGTATTCAGTATACAAAGCATTACCTCAGTGTACAAGCAAGTATAATAAGTGTTCATGCAAAGAGAGCAAAAGTTTGAGGATCCTGTTCATGGCACTGGCTGAACCTTGTGAAATAATACAGTTAATAATTTTGAACCTTAGGAAAATCATTTATGTTCCAATTTCATGATTTTATGATACAGTGTGTTTTAATATGAAGAAGAATTGCAGGTAGCAGTTTTCACAGAGAAACTGAAGAAAAGATGAAATGTTAATTATTCATTATTTGTCTTCACTAAGAGCGACTTTATCTATCGTAGAAAAACATCAGAAAAGCTGATGCCGTCAGGCTAGAATGTTTTGGCAACAAAAGAGTGAGATGGTAATATCAGGAATTTAAGAAAGAATCAGCAATGCTACTGAAAAGCCTGCAACTCTTAAGCTTGAGCAGCTCCTTAGTTGCTCTGGGATTTTTTTTTTTTTTTTTTTCATCTGGCAGCTAAATTATGCACTTATGTTTCTGGAAGTGGTTGGAAGGGAATCATTATTTGTTGGAATCCAACAGAGAAGTTCCTAGGGAGGAGGTTTAGTAGGAACCTGAACAGCAAATAATAGTAAAAGGAATTTGGCTGTCAAATTGAGCAGAGGGAGAGAACCTGGGAACCCACTGATGGCACTGTGCAGTAAAAGCAGCAGCTGCATACTAAGAGTATCCTGTGAGGATACTTTGACTGTCATGAGGAGGAGCTACAGAGCTGCTCTGAGGGCAGATTCTACAAGTCTCTGTTTTCATAGAACTAAAATTATTTTGTTGCTCCTGCAGGACTGGAAGTAAAGGATTAAAAAGAGATTTTAATTTACTTTTTTCACTGTAGTTTTATAACTGATTCTGCTGCCCAGGTATGCAAAGAGTAGAAAGGTAATATGAGACCAGATAGTAATTCTGTTTAAGTCATAAATTATATTGCTGTAACATTTTTCTTTGCATTTAAAGAAGGACTGAACTGGGAAATGAATTATTATTCTGTCTGAAACAATTTAATGTGTGGTCTGCTCCAGGTTCAGTTTAGAAAGAGTCCACCCCTTACTCAGGGCATTTTGATTAAAGTCTAGTAAAAATATAATGAAAATGAAATTTTGAAAAGTTGAAATGGAAATTGTGCATTATATTACACCTGATGTCAGTGACTAGTTCTGGGTAAGGTTTGACTTGCCTTTTGGCTTCTTATTTTAATTTGTGAAGCCTTACAAGTACAAGGGCTTTCTGCATTAAAGAATCCTTCTTTGGTGTCTGGGTTTCCTACAGTGCTGTCTTTGCACTTTCTGAAAGCTTAACCCTGCATGGCAGCAGTCAGAATGCTTATAATGCGGAAGCTTTGCCCATCCTGAGCAGAGGTGGCTGTATCTGCAGGAGCTCCAAGGGCAGTTGTGTGTGGACACAAATCCCATCTATTGCCCCTCCTTGACGGGGAATGTAGTTTCTCAAGCAGAAGGGCTTGGCAGCATGCTGCAAAAGTGACTGATTCTGGATGCCTGTTTTATAGCAGAACCCTTCCTACCCAGGAAATTGATTGCTCATTCTCTCATGGTTTTAGCCCTGTTTCCACTTCTGGGACAATGCAGGGAAGGAGAGGAGAAATTGGAGCTTATTTGCTGAGAAGAAGCAGCAGCTGCAGCCTGGGAGCTAATGGAGGGGCTGGAGAACAGGGGTTGTCTGGCTTGAAGCAGCAGTGATTCCCTTCTCAGAGGGAACAGTGCACCTTGGAGCTGACACCCACACTGGATACCTGAAATGAGTGCGGAATTAATTAATTAGCGTGAGGGACATGTTTCCTAGGCTTGGCAATGGCTTCATCCTCCTGCTGCTCCAGTAGTGCTGCTCCATCACAAATCAGGCTGAAATGATGAGTTGGGCTGTAGCTTGGCTGGAGTTCAGTCACCAACCCTGGAAGTGTTCAAAGGTCATGTGGGTGTGGCACTTGGGGACACTTCTAGTGCTGGGTTATGGGTTGAACTTGGGGATCTTAGAGGGCTCTTCCAACTTGAGCAATTCCAGGATTCTGTGACTTCTGAGGCAGGTTTCACTGCCATGAATGACGTGACTATCCCTGATGTGCATTCTGACTGACATCTCCAGTAATTCTGTCTGCCAGCTTTTTGTACATCATGTCAGTTTCTAATGCTGCCTAATCCTATTTTTCATACGTCCCTATTTTAAGTAAGACATTTTATTGGGTTTCTGATACTTTTAAGTGCCATTTCCTTGCCACATGTCAAGTAGTCCATCCTATTTCTGTTAATATCAGCCAATAAATCTTGTCATGCTGCCTTTTAAATACAACACACATAGCTGTGTGTGCCTGAATGACTCAAATCATTCTCTTTTTCTGGATTTTCTGTCGACTCATTTGAACTCGGCAATTTACACACCCTCAGACATGTTGCTGTTTCTTTTCAGCAACTGTGGAGGCTTGGTCTTCAGAACAGACAGCACGGCGTGTACATTCTACCGGTACCGCCGGGCCTAGTAACAAACGCATTCACCAACGTGGTAGACGGTTACAAAGGCTTTTATTATCTCAAAAATGTAGTTTATATACTCTGGGGTCTTTACTACGTCAGAGGGGTATTGCTACATTTCCTGGGTTAGAAGGAGGAATGGAAAAGTACTAGCACGTGTTAGTAGGGGCTTACATTCCTCTAGTGATAGCTTATCTTAGGGGGGGTTGGGGTATTTCTTTCCTTCCCGTTACAGCCCGAGATCTTCCGCGCCGCCTGTCCCTATCCAACCACACAGACATAGCTGAATTTTCTGAGATTCAGTCCCTTGTTTTAAAGCTGTTTTTTGAAACTGCTTCAAAAAGTGACTTGCAGTCACTTACAAGTGACTGTGGAAGGTGCCTTTAGAGTCTATTAATACCTAATGTAAGGCACTTTTACTTCTCTTTGACTGTATTTCTCATTTGACCATAAAGACAAAAGAAATAGCACTAGAATCAATCTGAGATATTTTTCATCTTGTTTCTCAAGTGTTGCCAGTGGAGGATGCTTACATGCCTGAGTTTCCAGGCGAGACCAAAAGGGATGGAGGGCAAAGGAGGAGGGTGTGAAAGACAAAATGTTTTATCTGTGGCAAGACAAATGTGAGGGGTAGGTAAAGAGTAACAACTTCTTACCTTATGAAAACTGGGGAAACTGTGACCCTGTTTATGGGTTCTGTCAAGTGCATTCCTGTTCACTGGGTAGGGTAACACCAGGAAGCTGCAGAGCTTCTCCTGGGGGATTTTCCCTTGACGCTTAGAGAAAAATGAGTAGTGAGCAAGAGGTAAATGTATGGAAGTGTTTTGTTTATTTGCTTTTCTGTAGTGGTTATTTATCTTTATTATTTACTTCTGGTGTAATTTCTCCCAGTGAAAACCAGACCTACGACCTACTACCAGAATAAATTAATCTTCAGAAGCCTCACCAAAATACATAAACAGTTTTGTATGAAATTGGCATTTGATAAATTTGCTTTCATATTAATAAGCTAATTAAGCGGTACAATTTGTGTTGTGTTTGTGACAATTTACAGTGCTACCTTAATAACAGAAAACTGAATACTGATTTTCCTTAATGATCTGCTTTAACATGTTTGAGGGAGAGTCTTTGTTTCATCACTTTTGTTATGTTTAGTTTTCTGAGCACTAGCCAGTTCTCCTAAACACTACTTAGAGAATATAAATTCATAGCAAGAGGAACTTTTTTGCAGCTTTTGGTAGGTATATTTTGAAAAACGAAGCCACTTGAGGGCCTGGAGGACTTTTACACATATTTAGGACAAGTAATAATGACATGCTGCGTGATGAAAACAAATAGGATTCCATAGAAACAGAATTTGAAGATAACTCTGGACTAAGGATGGTTTGAAGCAACCTTTAATAATTTACAGGAGAGAGAAGAGAATTGCAGTGGACATTAGGAAAAGCCCAAGGTGACAGAATTTAATGATTTCCTCTTTGCACGCCTGCCAAAACTGAGGGGCATATTTGAACAGGTGAACCTTTGAATTACTGAATAGGAAACAAGTTATTTGGAGATAGTAAGAAAATTTTTTCATATATTTTGACAGCTAAAACTTGTGTTTCTATGTGGAAGGCTCTCATGCATCCTGTTTGCACAGTGCTGGGTTACTCAGTTGTGAATCTTCTCAGGCATTTCCTTTGTGTGACTCACCGAAGTGTTACCAACCTTGTTTTTTCTCCTCCAGTTGGTTTCATTTCTGCTTTGGAACAAGCTGATATGGCACCATTATCTCATCCCATTTGTGCAGCTCTAGGGCACATTAAGGACTGAAATCTTTCCATCTTACAAGGATCTGGCAGACCCATATCATTCTTGGTTAGCATGAGCTCACAGAAGTATGATTTTTTCATTTAATACATTCTTCTAAGGTATAAGGGAACAACTTATATCTGTAGAAACTTAAAGAAACTGAAACGTGGAAAATAAAATCATCATGTATGAAAAACCTTTTAATGAGGTTAACACAGTAGGGAATTCAAACTACAGTTTCCTTCTCTTTAAACAAGAAATGAATTTAAACTGTAATTTCTTTCTCTTTAAATGACAACTTGTTATAGCACTGCATAATGCCAGAATACAAGAGAATAATTGTTCTTTATAAATCAAGTGGAATTATTTTTAATTTCAAGTCAAGAGATGGGCTTAATTATATACACATCTTTACATGATTCTGGAAAATTTTATCTTGCTCATTTTTCCTGTAATGAGAATATTTTAAAACAGAGGATGGTTTGAACTGACATCTTAAGAGGATGTGAATCTCATTGACTCTTAATGCTGGTTTTTTAAGCCCAATTCTTTTGAAAGTTCTTTTGAAAATTTTATTACATCAAAATAAATGTGACATTGCTAGAGCATGCTATTCATCATGTAAGAATATTAAATTGTCGTGTGCCAGTATCAGAAATGTCAGGGGGATTGTTTTCCTTACAAAGGAATAAAGGTACTATGCTGCATCGAAGTTTCTTAGTTCAAATAATTGAATTAGAAAAAAGGAGGAGGATTTTTTTCCTCTTTACTATGATATTTATCATAGTTATTTAAAATGCATGTGTTTCATTAGAAATAATTTTGTTCATTTCTGTTCAGTTGAAATACTCCTCCTCTCCTCTCAATTTCTCAAGGCTTGCAGCTTATGGTAGTGCTTTATTTTTCTTTCCTGATTTGGGGCCAGAACTGCAAAATCGTTATAACCAGTCTGCTACATTAATGACGATGGTGTATTTTACAGGGGTAGAAAATCAGGGGCATATTGTCAAGTGTATTTAACACGGTCAGCCAGATAGAAGAGCATTCGGTGGCTGTTGAGCTGATATGTGGAGCACAGTGCTCCAGGTCTCATTTTAGACTCCACTAGCCCCATCTTTGTGCTTGAATCTTCGGGTTTGTCTGAATCACATCAACCGCAGCTGCAGTGATATGCAGTAATTCTTGCTTTAGCACAAAGAAAGGCTCAATGATTCTGATAAATAGCAATGATCAGATCTTTAAGAACAAAGTAGTGGTCAGTTAAGTCGTTCTTTGCTCTTGCTATATTAAAGCTGTAACAACTGGACTATGAAACTTAATTCTAACAATTTTGATAGTTTGCAATTATCAATTATGACTATGTCCAAGTGGTTTAAAATTGTCTGTTTACCCAGCTTTCCTTTTTGGGTAATTTATTAGGATAAAAATGATAGTAATTGTGAGCAGTTCACAGAGGAACAACACGTTTGCATTTTAATTCTGTAATTGCTGGGAGTGGATTAAAAACATAACCCAAATCAAGTTGTTCGTAGCATCTTAAAACTTTGAGGTTAACCATGGAAGTTATCCTTTGAAGAAGTTGGACTAAGTGAGTTCCCAAGGCCCTATCCACCCTAAATTTTAAAGATTCTGTGAATGGGTCTTAATTTTCTTTTTTTTTTTTTTTTTTTTATTTTTTTCCCACAGGAAGATACCAGGTGATTGAAGGCATAATGTCTCCTGTCAGTGACAAGTATGGGAAGAAAGGCTTGGTGTCAGCAAGGCACCGGGTGGCAATGGCCAGACTGGCCCTGGAGACATCTGACTGGATTCGAGTGGATCCCTGGGAGAGTGAGCAGGACACCTGGACAGAGACAGTGAAAGTATTAAGGTGATTTCATTCTCTTCTTCCTGTCTTAATGAAACGACTGACTGCCAAAAATCTGCCAGGCTGCCACGTCAATGCACAGAACTTGTTCCTCTAAAACACCCAGGCAAGTCAGGATTCCCCACCAGGAATCTTTTACTTGCTTTCCCAGACCTGTGCAATAACCATGGTGCTGCCCTCGTGTCCTTCAAGTAGTTGTATGTGTGTGAGAAGCCTCTGCAAAATGATGGCCAGTGCTGGGTTCTGCAAGAAAAGTTCCTGCCTCTCAAGTTGCCTTTCTTGGGTGTAAGTCTCTAAGTAGGTAATGGCTTTGGATCAGAAAATAAGAGAGTTCACAAAAGATTCTGTTCTTCAGGAGCATCTCTGTTCCAGATTAGCTATGGTAGCAGTATTATGCCTCCAGATTTATCTGTTCATGGATCCTTGTAAAGTTCTCCTGTTAACACTAATGGTGAATTAAGCCTAAGCCTCTAACTGCTGATGTTTTCTTCAAAATCTCAGAGTTTACTGTGTTTTTGTGCTGGGAGAAGTTAAACAAATTGTCCAAAACTTGATGCAAGAGCCTCAAAACACGTCTTTTCCATATGTGATAAATGCATATGGGGCAGCGTGTGAAAACACAAACTTCTTGTGCTAAGTGCTCTTTGGAAAAGATGCTGCAGAAGGTAACAGATACCATTAAACTGAAAGCCTTCATGGAAGTCTATAAACTCATAGCAATGTGCTGTAAGAGCTACCACTGATTCTTCATTCTTATCCCCATTTTCTAGGTTACTTTCTAAGTGGAAACAGGTATTCAAAGCTCTAAATTGTCCCCTCCTACAGCTGCCCCAAAAGCTCTTGTGGTTCTCTGTGAAAGCAGTTAAAAGCCAGACCTGTTACTTTACAAAAGCATGCGTCAGAATTCACTACAAACTTACAAGACAAAGTAGAGCCTTTTAGATCTGCTTTTGTTTGCTTCCCTGAGGGAACACAGACACCCAGTTGCTCCTTTTGCCCCTTCCCTCCAGGCAGTGGAGCAGGATCAGGGTGGGAGGTTTTCTATCTTTGCAGGAAACTCGTCTTTCTCTAATCATAACTGTATGTCCCAGTGTGAGAAGTCACCAAGTGCTGTCCTACGGAATTGCCTGGGGGTGGGGATTTTGTCCTAAACTTCAGTTCAGTCAAACCGTTTTCCTCTGGAGAAGCAGTCCCAAATCTTACGGATCAGGTGATCCTACTTTGGTTTTGTGCAGCTCCAACCAAACTAAGTACGGCTTGCAAGACTGGGTTTGTAAATTATAAATCCACTTCAGAGTTCTTCAGGATGAGACATCCAGTAAGTAAAAGCTATCTGTATAATTTTCTGCACAGGCAATGCAGTATGAACAGCCAAACTTCCCATCTGCTAAGAAAGTGAACCTCTAGTTTTATTAATAAATCCACAAAATGTTAAAATGGCTGCTTGTTAAGGAGAGAAATGAGCTTAAATCTTGTTTTGTCCACAAATGTTGATGTGTATTAATGAGCTGAACAGTGCGATAATCTGGTGCTGAACTTTGTCCTTCAAATGGGGAAGAAGAATTCTGAAGAAATCCAAGTATTTGTGCTTTACATTGCATTTTAAGTGTCACAGGTGAAAAAAATGATTAAAAAGAGCTGGCTTTAGCAGATCCTTACTAAAGTGGTTTATTGTAGAGTTGTTCTTCACATGTTTCCAAAGCAAATCTATAGGTTCTTCACTCCTCAAAAGACCAAGGACTAACTGCTGCCTTTACTATAAGCTCCCTCAGGTAGGAAACTTCAGTACCAACAGAAAGAGATTTTCCTATTGCAAGGCAGAGGAAATCATCATTGTACCTAAATGTCTCTTCTTATCAGTAGTTTGAGTTGTACACTTAACTGCAGTAGAACATTTAGTGCTGAAACACATGAATGGCCTTTTCCTACAGTACTTGTTTTAACTGAGTGCAAAAAAATGTCACGTTTCATCAAAACCTCTGGATTTTGCAGAGAATCCCAAGTAGTTGTGACATAAAAGAATTTTAAGCAGCAAAGCTCAAATCCCACTTATGGTAGTGCTATTAAATGAGTGTGGAAATCTTGGAGACTACCCCAAGGCTTTTCTTAGAGAGGAGGAGGAAACATAATAGAGCTGTTTTCCACTTAGCAGCTGTTTGTGAGTATTCTTAGACAAGGAAACAGTATTGTCAGTAGGCAAAGGACTGCATTCATTTCTCCTGTGGACTTGATTGGCATGCAGCTATAATACAGAGTAATTAAAAATTGGCTAAGGTCTGCATTACCCAACTTCTGTTGAGTTGTGCTTGTGATTTAGCTCTGTAGTTGCTCAAAGCTTCGTACAGAGTTCAGAAAATGCTAAAGAAGCTGGCAGATGGATTTGTCCTTTTTGCTGTATCCAAAGTAATGCAACTCCACTTGCTTCAGCCCTTGATCTGCTGAGCAGACCTGGGGCAGCTCGGATTTTGCAGCGTTTGTAACGTTGGTCCTGCAGGGAGCTCTTTGCCAAACATTCTTGTTTTTGAATCCTGGCCCAAGAACGTCAGAGCACGACACACAGTTGGTGTGCTTGGTTATACATAGCACCAGCCTGTTTACTGCAAGGCAGGGTTAAAATTAGACATGTAGGAAGCCACAGACCGAGCTCCTGCTACCCACCCTCTGCTGCCATATGTGCCTCGCCTCTTGGCTGTGCAGTTTCTCTGGCCAGTTGCTGAGCATCAGAGATCAGTGGAGGCTGCTTTGCAGCCTGGCTGGGTGTAGGTTCTTGACACATATGCAGCTTATTCCTGTGGCTAAAGTGTTTGCATGATTTGAAGAGTGTGCTTTTAAATCACTAACGTGAATTCCTTCCTTACAGCAGACATTCCAAGGGTCACCTGGGGCTTCATACATGCACTGGATTGAGACTGTTCCTTGGAACTCAGAACCTTTGTGTTGCTGCAGTTGGATAAGAGCTGATAGTCACTGTGGCTCTATATGTGCCACACATAGATTGGACACAGCCTTGATTCTGTGTCTGCTTGTCCCACCTGACCAGGTGCTTGTATCCTTGAAACAATGTTGGCTTGTGGAAATATGAGCAGTGCTTAGGCCTGGCTCAGGATGGTGCTCGGCAGAGACTGTTCTGAACAAGCAAGGCTGTGCTGATTTGGAGGGAAAAGGCCACTACCATGAGGTAGGCATACCAGTAGAATTTCAAAAAGGATTTACAAGCCAGGATGCCATTAAGGAGATCACTTGAGAATTCCACAAAATATAACTACATTGATACTAATCTCATGGCAGAATCAATGTGCTAAATTCTTAACAAATGGTATTCAAAAGTAAAGGGCATAAAAGTAGGCCCTGTTCTGGAATGGGAAAATGCCAGGTAATGACTTCGTTGCATCTCTGAGAGGATTACCTCACACAGAAGCCTTTATTTTAAATGTAGGCACCATTATAATGAAGCACTCAGAGCGTTCCAGTCCAAGGAGTTAATGAGAAACAAACATCCCACAGAAAGCTCTACGGGGGATTCCCTTTCTTGCCAGCAACCAGGTTGGTTCATGACTATAAACATGATGCTGTGTTTAGCATTAAAAACTGTACAGCTTTACCAGATAAGTAGTGAGAAAATTAAACATAGTAGCTGGTGTGTTTTGAGGGTTGGAGCTGTTTCCCAAAACGAAGCCATGCCAAATGCCAACATAACTGTTGTCTTGTAATAGCTCCCACACAGATAGGAGACCCTGGAGTTGCATTAATTCTTGGTTTTATAAGCATCTCTTTAGCTCTGTCAGAGATGTACATTGTGGTCCTGCTTGTTTTGCAAAGCACAGGCTGCCTTAATAAAAAATGTGAAAAATAGAGGATTACTTAGAATTCTGCTTCTAGTGTTAGCCAATGGACAAAATGCGTGGATGGCACAGCAGTGCTGCCATGTTGATGTTTGCTGGCCAGAAAAGCTCCTGTTGGCAGTAGAGGTGCGGCAGCCTCTGGAAACAGTGTCAGTTTTCAGTTTTCTATCTAATCCTCTTCCCTAGCCCTATGGCTTACCAAGATGCTGGATTTTTGATGCATTGCCTTTTTCCTCTAGTGTTGTAGCATCTCTTGGACATGAATAATACATTTCAGTTGTTCCTGGTTGTTGAGGACTTGTATCTACAGTTGGTGGAGGAAAGGAATCACGCTTTTTTCATCATGCATCATCACCGGAACATTTCTTATATTCTGACTTCTCTCCTTTAAGGTGTTTGTAGAGGACTTGAAGATGTGCTAACCATCAAATAAGTGTAAAGTAAAGGCAAACCTCCATCCTTTCCCTTCATTTCACATGGCTGTGAAACTACCTGGTCAATGTTTGTACAACGCATAGGTGGAGCAATGATGAGTGCTGTGGAAGAAGTTCAGCTGAGGAAAGAGTTCTGTGCTGGGGCTTAGGCAGGGAACAGCAAATAAGAAACAGAGACAATAAAGAACAGCAGGGCAGGTTGATGTGGAGTAGCTAGGTTCAAACAAGTCTAATCTTTGTGCTAAAGTATTTCTCTTTATTTGCTTCTTTCCCTTTTTGGATTGCTTGAGTGGAGTAAAAATTCTCCTTTAACTGTGTATAGATAATATTCAATGTGCTTTGAGTGATGATGAAGTAGGTGATAAAGTAATTGTTACCAGACACATAAAAACCAAAACTGACTTTTTCTTGCAACTGTCTGAAAAAAGGCCTGGAGTAAAGGTAAGTGATTTTAAAAATAAATTTAAAAAAAATTTTGAAGTGATGAGTTAAAACTGATTTTAAGTATAAACTTCCTAGAAGACTGAGAAAGAATACGACATCTGGTTTTTGCTTTTCTCTTTCCAGTTCTACCAGAATTAAAGCTGCTCTGTGGGGCTGATTTTCTACAGACATTTAAGACACCCAATCTCTGGAAGGAAGAGGACATCAAAGAAATAGTGGAAAAGTTTGGTTTGGTCTGCATTAGCCGGGCTGGCTCTGATCCATCTCAGTTCATCCAGGAATCTGACCTTTTATCTGAATTTCAACACAATATTTTTCTAGTGAGAGAATGGATCCAGAATGAAATCAGTGCAACACAGATCCGCTCTGCCCTGTGCAGAGGGCTGAGTGTGAAATATCTCATCCCAGACTCTGTCATTGCCTACATTGCACAGCATAACGTCTACACAGCAGAGAGTGAGCGCAGGAACGAAGGGCACCTGCTGCAGCCTCTCAGGCAGCAAAACACAACAATAAACCCTCTGAGGGACTGATTTCGACGCTCTGTACTGTCTCAGACCAGGAGCTTTGTCATGTAGATTTCTTGAGAAAGTTGTTTCTTATTAATAATGAAGGCAAAGTCCAAAATTTCTTGAAATTGTGTGTTTTAAAGCCATGCATCTGTGTGTGGTAGTGCTCAAGAAAATTGGGATGCTCAGCTGTATAGCTTAAAATACACAAAGAACAACTTCCTTGTGAAAATAAAGGAGATCTTTACAATAAATATTCTTAGTATTTCAATATTTCAGTGAGTCAGTAAATGTGACTTAAGGGTCAAACACAGTACTTTCTTAACTTGTAATTCTGCAATCCTTATTGTTCTAAAACAATATACAATACAAAGCAAAATACGATAATTTGAGAGAGAGAGAGAGAGAGAGATGTTTAAATAAATATTACTTCTAAACTTTGACTTTATAAGACCCTGAATAACTTTTTTGATTTTTGGCAATTTGGCCAAGAGGTGGAAATCAATCCTTCTTTCATGCAAGCCCTTAGAAATGCACGTACTACTTCTGCTACTTCTAAGGCTTCGGGTTCTCAAATGACAGACAATCCTCGTCCCCACATTTAAAGTGGGTTTCTTTTCTTCTCTGATCTAGAGTCTTCTTAAGAGCAAGCAATTGCCAAAGCCCCAGAGTGGTTCAAATATCCTATAGGGGCTTCAGTTGTGCCATATGCAAACATCTGAGAGGCTCAGTACTTGAGCTCTGATGTTAGCAGGGAAAATCTATGCTCCTCTATGCTGGTTGCTTGTTACGCTGGTTCAGTGTTTCTCATTTCTGACAGGAGCCACTTTCAGAGAATACAGAACTCTATAAAGTTCTCCCTCTGTGTTTCAGAGTTCCTTTACTGAAAGCATTCATACATCAGTGATGTAGCATTTATCACTGTACTGAGTAACCATTGCTTCCCAATACAAGTTTCTACCTAACTGGTCCTTCTGAGTCCCCAGCTGGCCAAGCAGCTTCCACTGGTGGTTCTGTAGGATTCCAGAGCTTGTGGAACAAGTTAAAGGAATACCAGACACAAATGGCTTTGACTGAAAGGGGCTGTATGATTGTTTTCTTGAAAGAAAGCATAAAGTAGCTGAAACCTATTCAAGAAAGAAGAATTTGGCTCAAGAAACACACAGGATCAGCACTTTTTATAGCTTTTGCTAATATCCTAAACTAAAGCTGTTTGAAATGCATTTTTTTCTGAGTGGCATGAAGAATGAAGGGTAATACAGTTAAAATGGATTTCCCTTACACAAGTGATACAAAAAGTGAATATTTCATTCTTTTTAAATCAAGGCATCCTCCTGTCATTAGAACTTTCAGAGGTTCAGACTTCTAGAAGGATCTTAAGGCAGCCCTTCAACAATAATCGGATTAGGACTTGCGTAGCTCCACGGTCTGAAAAAGAGATAAAAGAAACCACGGTTCACACTTGCTACAAAGCAAGGCAGTGAGTTGTGGCGTGCAGAATCAACACACGGATCTGAGCCTGTGATTTGACAATCACCTGAAGCAGGGATGCCTGCAGACTTCAATGGCTACTGGAAAATGGTCAGCAATGACAATTTTGAGGAGTATCTGAAAGCACTGGGTAAGGTTCCCTTCAAACTTCTTGAATGAATAATCAATAAATGCCACCTGTCTTATTCTTTATGTGAATATTTTTTTCTTGTACAGTCATAAGTCATTTTTGTGAGGAGATTTTTTTCAGAAATGCACTTTAAGAATTGCCTTAAGCAAAACTCTATTGCCTTAAGCAGCCTTTACTTTTTACTGGTTTGAAGCTTACATTAACAGACGTTAAACTACCATAGCTTGAGGAGATAAAAGTGGTGGACTCCAAACATAAAAAAACCTCCTATAATTTGAAAAACAGTAAAAATTTTATATTTAATAAAGATTCAGTGTAGTACTTAATGCGATTTTATGTGTTTGTATTTGATGTTGTGTTAGTACCTCTGTAGAAATAATGGAGGCCTTGTTAACTGTCAAATACAAATTGTGTTTTTTAAAGATTCCCCATAATCAAAGAATTGAAACATTAAGTTATTTTAAAGAATTTTTTAAAGAATACAGACTTTTTCTGGATGAGAAGGCTGGTTTGAAAAATTTGGACATCTATTTATCTTTGTTCATTTCAGTTCTCTCTAGAAGTGACAAGTTTCTTCTTATGGAAGACTTTTCTGGATGAAGATAACTCTTTTTCTTTTTCAGATGTAAATGTTGCTGTAAGAAAAATAGCAAATCTGCTAAAACCTGACAAAGAAATCCTTCAGAATGGGGATCATATGATCATTAAAACGCTAAGTACTTTTAGAAACTACATCATGGAATTTGATGTAGGGAAAGAGTTTGAGGAGGATTTGTCTGGGGTGGACGATCGCAAGTGCATGGTAAGAATTAGAACTTTAGCAGTGGACAAAAAGGAATGTTGATAACCTGAGGCCTTTCACAGAATGCATCTTTAAACCATCCTGGGTGGCTATTCCTGAAATTATTTCTGTGCTTCTCAGTTTGCCATGATGTACTTACAGTTATGAACATGCCTTTAGATTAGAGGAATGCTAATTTTAATCAGGAGCACAAAGCAATTTTATCTGTCAGTGAATAATAACCTTAGTGAAGCTGTGCTCATTTATAGTGGGATGTTTGTTAGTCAGGAGCGTATCTAGGGTCACTTCCAGAACCTCTTTAATGAGTAAGGTTTCACAGTAGAGGAAATCCACTGATTGCAAGGTCAATGTGTGAGAATGGCCAAGTGCTTAAAGATTGCCTGGGTGTATTTATTAGAGCACGCACTTAATTAGCCCACTGGAACAAATCTTACTGAAAT
The DNA here is from genome assembly GCF_009819655.1 of Sylvia atricapilla. NCBI lineage: Eukaryota > Metazoa > Chordata > Aves > Passeriformes > Sylviidae > Sylvia > Sylvia atricapilla. Next base: position 13,248,839 of record NC_089149.1, read on the forward strand.
GAATAAGCAAACAATGAGGACTTTGTTTTACTATAGCTCTGTTTTATGAGCTCTTTCTGGTTTCCACTTAGGATTAATAAATATCAATTTACAGGGGAAGAACTTGAGAATAGCAGGTCTCACCTATTAGTTTGGCAGCATGACACTGGCAATATTCTACAGTGAGGAAGATGACAAGATGACAAATAAAAGAAAATTATCTCAGGAGGGACTCCATAGGAGAAATCACATAAAAGAGAATAAGTTTCCTTTCTGAGAAAGAGTGCTATTTAAAACCAATACTTTTCTCTCACACAAAGATTTGCAAATTTGCTTTTGCTCTGATCATGGCAGGAAAGGGAAAAATTCTGAAGACCAGATAAAAAGAATGGTTGGCTACTGAGGGCCTCAGCAAATCCCTCTGTAGTCCTTGTTACAGTGGGTAGAAGTTTGATGAGAGTGCCGAATACAACATTCACAGAAGGGAGGAACAGGTGCATTTGTGTTTAGGAAAGTGCCTCAGTGGTATTGTGTGATTTTGGGCTCCTGGAATGCTCTTAATCAGGATATTGAGGTCCAGATTCACTGAACAGTTATGAGCCCAAGGAAAGATTTAAGACTGAGGTGATTAAATTACCATCAAAGATAGCAATGTTCAAAACATCTGCTACAAATGTTTGTGTGTGCACAGAACTGTCCCTATGTAAGCATTGTCTGCTTGCTTGAATACTAGCAAACTCCCATCTGAAGGAGAACTAAAGCATCCTCTGCATAGTGGAAAGAAGTAATGTTTTATAATTTTTAACAAGGCAGAATTCTCTACCCTATTTTGCTAAATTGAGTGATAAGGGAAAGATTCAAAATGTTAAACCAGAAAAAAGGAACTGGAGAGAGATAATTTCAGTCACTACAACAGCTGGTTGATTTGGAGTAGAACCTAGTTCAGCCTACTTTCAAAGGTTACTCAGCCATTTCTCTGTTTACTGTTTAGTGGGAAATGCTTATTCAGCCTTGGAAGCAGAAGGCATCAGCACCTTTGTGCCTGTTACAAACAAACAAACAAAACCCCCAAACAACCAGCGGTAGTCACTGACTCTGGGGGTTTTTTTAAGAAGGACTTAAGGATGTAATTCCACATAACCCCCCGGAGATCTCTGTGTTTCTTTGTGGTCTCCAGCTGTAGCTGGGCACTTCAGGCCACTGACCACTGGTGGTCCATTTGCATTGCAGCAGCACATCACTATTTTTAGCAGCACATTAATAATTTTCTTAGTAAAGATTCCTTTTGTGCATGAGACCTCTGTATTGTAAACAGAAAAACAGTACAAGAAGCTGTCTTTCTGAAGTGACTTCAGTCCAAATCTGATAACCACAATGTCAGTGTTAAAAACCAAAAATTTGCAGTTGTTAAGCAGCAAAATTACTCCAACAGTGCAGAAGGAGTCTTGTGAGAGAAGAGTCATGGAGGTAATAAGAGATACACTCCCTGAGTGGTGTTATGAAGCAAACCACCATGAAAGCAAAGGTTGAATATCATTCTTGGTGTTCCATTTGTTCTTGTGGAGCCTGTGGAACTGCATGCCATAAATGGCTTAATCATTAATAGTCAGCTTGTGTAATGGGAGAGGTTGTGAATCAATTATTGTTATTTGTATTGTGGAAGGAGCAGACCACTGGGCAAGTTTTATCCAAGGAGCTCAGTGTATGAGCAGTACAAAGGAACAAGGATAAGACAAATTACACATTAAACATTAATCTATACAGCACAGCAATCATCAGGAGACTAGCAAAAATAACCTTAGAAGTAATCCTTCCTAGAAGTATAGATTGTTTTTTCTTTTAATGAAGAATAGATCATCTAGCTAGAGTTAACATATCTGTCAAAATAATATCAGCACGGTGAGCAGGTTAGATCCTGTGTGAAATTCACTGAAATTGTGTTCAGCTTTCAGTTGTAAAACATATCCTTGAGCCAGTCAGGGTAGAGTGTAACTACAGTAATTCCAAATCAATACTGTCCATGAGGAGGTAAGGCTAAAAAGTTTTGCTGAAACTTACGTTAGAAGTTGAGGTTTTGACATTAGGAACTTGATAGTCTTGTGATAGTGCAAGCCCTCTCCTTCTTGCAGTTAGGGTTTTTCTATTTTTATAGTTGGTCACTCCTGGGAGCCTGTCTGAGCTTTCTGGATCAGGGAGTTAATGGAGAAGGATAAACCTCAGCAATTTCAGTTTGTTCTTCTTCTGACTGTCAGCCTGGCTTTCTTGCATGCTCATGGTTTTGGGTGACTGTTCTCTAGAGGGACAGAGGGAACAGCAGCTGGTGACATCAGGTCTTTTAGGATGGTGTTTCTGTTGGGAAGTGAATATTTGCTACTTTGGAAACTCTAAAGCCCTGCAATTTAGTTAAAGATGCAGTTTCTGTGTTCTGCAAAACCAAAGATGGGATGTTGACCACAGGAGAGATCACAAATGAGAGTTGGTATCAATACTCCTTGAGCTTTCCACCCAGGATTGGATCTCCCAGATAAAAGTTAAATCTATTCACTTGGCATTTTTTTGAAATATATCTTTCTGCAACTTCAGTCATATTTAACCATCCAGGGTTGTTAAAAACTTGGCAGTTTCAAGTACAAAGGTAAAATGAGAGTTTACATCTTCAAGAGCATCTTTCATTCTTTCCAAATGTTCCGAGGTGTACATTAGATGGTGTAAGAAGAAGTTTACAACATTAATTTTTGTGACATTTTTTTCTCACATGATCTGAATTGGAACATGTAGTCAAGTTTCTACTGCTTTGATAACTCTGTTGATAGTTTTATTTGGCAACATATTATCAGATGGAGAACATACTGAGACAGAAATTTAAAGTTAAATGGAGAGCTCTGGCTTTGGTATTTCTCACACCAAGTCTTAGATCTTGATATCCTAATTCTCAGTGAAGCTCCAGTCTCTTCATAAAATCTCCTCAGTTTTAAAGAGAATTTCTGCCATGTCAAGTTGTGATTTTTTTAGCATCTCAGGTGTTGCTGTAAGTCTGAAATTTTGTTTCACGTATCTAAACATTACTGTGGAAAAAAATTTACTGTGCATGCAAGAGGAAGACCTTACTAAAACAATTAATCCAAAACCATCTGTGGAAGTATCTCATTCATCAGCAGATAGTTGTGCTTCCCTTTCTCACTGTCAGTCATAACCAGTGAAGCTGGTGTAACATCTACAGTGTGAAATATGTACCAGCACATAGGAGCAAGGCACATAAGCTTTCTGTACCTTCATAGTGTAACTTAGTGTTTAGTAAAGAAATTATGAAAAAGTTATCTGAAAAACCTTAAAATGCTGAAACAAAGGCGGAAGTTTCACATTGCAAATCTTTGCATCCAGTGAATCAAAGCAGATTGAAAATTGGATAGCTCAGATGCAAAAATCACTTTCTTAAGATTTTTAGGTTTTTAATGGTTCTGCTGCTAAAACAGTGGAACTCTTTGCATAATTATTCTCTGCTGTTCAGGCATTTGAAAGACTGAATTGCTTTATCTTACACTATGCAGAATTAATCTCTTTTGACAGAGACTACGGGCAAGTGATCCATTAAAAAATCAAGAAAGATTTTATGTTCTAAATATAGAGGAGCAGAATTTCTTGGATAGCTGAGAACAATTGTGTTATATCTGAGTATTTGTCCAAGCGTACGAGAGTTGCTTTGATAACTCGGAACCTTGTGCTCTCTGATACAGTAATTTTCTTCTTCCATTGAAGCAGGAAATAAAATGACAAGGGCAGGGAACTGGGAAACAGAGAAAACTGCAAGAATTTTAAACTGAGTGTGAGAAATAATACATCTTAACCATTTAGTTATCTGAACATGAATACAAATGGGATATAACCATGAATAAGTTACCAAGTGGGTGTTTAGGGTTCCTTTATTGTAGCTAATAGAACTTGCTGGGGTGGGGTAGGGCAAGGCGGATTTGGGAGTTTTGGATTTCCCTCATCAGATCTAGAATACATCTTACCACGTGAAATGTCAGTTAGTGTTTGAAATAACCACGCAAGGACTGTTCACTGAATGTGCCATATCCTGCTGAAGGGAGGGAAGTTGTTCAAAACTGATCATGGCTCTGTTTTAATTAACAAAGCTGCCTAATGTGACACTGATTCCACTCAGGTTTGTATTCAGGAAAACTGCAGTGGAGGTAATTGTTCTGGCCTAGATTTGATTTATACCACTGCAAGGTCAGAATAAAGCCCTGTTACAAAATCACATGGTTCAGGAAGCTTATTTAACTATTTAGGCAGGTTCCTCTGTTACACAAATGGAATTCACAACTGTTAATCTGGTTCTGAGCAGGTTTGGGAATTAAGACTTTGCTGCCAGAAAAACAGCAACCAACAAACAACATTCCAGTACATGGAGTTGCAGGAGGGATCTCCCACAGGGTGAGAAGATTCAAAATTAATTGTGCCTGTCTAGTAAGATGCAGGATCAGCAATGTCTTTAGTCACTCCCTCTGATTTAGCTGTTTTATTTCTTTACCCATCCAGTGCTGTCCTTTTGGGCTTGTATTTTCTCCTATACTTTGGTGGAACAAGCATTATTCTAGAATCACTGTTGCTGGGACTGGTCTTCTCTCAGATTTAGTGCCTCCTGTCTCTTTGCACTACTGTAATTTCCCCAGCTCCTCATTGGCATAAACCTGATTTTTTTTATTTTTTTTTTTCGGTGGGGAGGGAGGTGTACTTTAAAAGAGGAAGACTTTATGATAGTTTTCTGTTGGTATTTCTGGCCTTTTACAAACTGCTCTCAACAAGTGATGAAGAAAAGTCCTTCAGTCAGCCCCTCCGAGGTTCCAAAGAGCAGAAGTCCATCCTGGGTCTGTCTCAGGCTCTGTCAGAATGGACTCTGGTCCTTTCTGTCTGTGCCTCAGTGAAAAGGAGCAGTTTCCTTTTTCCTGCCTTGTCCAACCCTGTTTGCTCCTTGGGCATTAGTTACTGCCTGGAAGTGATGTGCTCAGCACATTTGCATAGTGGTAGCAAATGAGATGATTGGAATCTTTGGCCATATAAATGTCATAAACTTCGGATTTTTCAGGGCTGGATTAATGTCTAAGCCACGAGGCTGCGTAGAAGCTTTGGAGCTAGTTATTCACAGAACTGCTGCTAGCATGCTGAAGCTCTGCAGGGAAAGTGGGTTTGGAAAGGTTCAGTATCTCAGCTTTTTGTGAACTCTAAAAAGCTCTGAGAGTCATGAATGCAGAAAGTGCAGTCAGAATCAGCTGAACAGCTGAGAACCAGACTTAACAAGTCCAAATTTGAATGACAAATCATTAGTGTTATGTACAATTGCAGCTTGCTAAAATCACACGGGATAAATCAGTTATAGCCATTAATTTAAACAGTAAATGTCTTAGAATTGATTCTGATCTTTGCACAGAGTGAATTGGATGTGATGGGATTTACTCTTTTTTTTCTGGCATGGGATATACACAAGTTTTCCTATTTTTGTATTATTTGTATACAATTTTATTCCAGTAAGAAAAAAAGCCACCATTCCTAAGAAATAAAACAATATGCACTGTCTAAAATATTGATTCTCCTCCTCCCCCCACATATTGTCAGCTGCATAGCCTGGAGCTTTGCACCTTCACTTTCCTACTCCCTGGAACATGTCTCTGCTTTGCTTTGCTCTGTTGCTCTTATGAGCAAAGATTCAAAATAAGGAATTGGAGCATTTGGGATCTGATCCTATCTGACAACAGCTTACCTTTCATCTAAAATTTTTCAATCCAATCCTAAGTCCCTTCTCTAGCAGTGCTACCCCTGTAGATACTGACAATGACAGAAGCAAAGGAGACTTTGCTGTGACTGAGCTGCAGCATGGCTGAATAGGTTCAGCCTTTGCCCAGCACCAGGATCTGGAGATAAAGGCCAGGAATCCTTCCAGGAATTCTTCTCTTGGGTTTGTTGTTGTTTCTCAGCAGTTGTTGTTGCTGAACTTCCAGATGCAGATGTGATGAGACAAAAGGAGTTTCAGGGGGAGAGGTACTGCCTGTGGCTGTACCCCCCGGAGCAGCCTCCTGCACAGAAGCCATAGGAGCAGCCCCCTGGCAGAATTCTCCCTCACAGCTACACTGGACTTTGTCTGTGACATCAGCATGAGTTTATTCTATCAGAACTTCATTCCCCCCACCCCCCAAGCCCCCAAGAAAACTGCCTATAAAAGGTTTTTATATCACTTTGATACTTAGTACAGATGAAACAGTTTATCTTGAGAAGCTGTTAAATATGCTTTGTTAGAGATATTGCTGTGTTTGACCAAAAGTTCTAGGATACTTTCTTGGGTGTTATTTACAAGACACAGCTCAAATTGGATTTTTCTGTTTCATTGGACCTAAAAAAATAGATTTTCCATTTTTTAATTTTTCTTAGATCATAATTTCAGTTGTCAAATGGGCTGTCATTCTCCCAAGCAGAGAATTACTGGATGGAGATGGAGCAGAGAGTGTGGTGCACACCTAGCTTTGCAGTCATTTGGTGCTCCATATATTGAGACAATGCTCTGAGGGAGGCAGGAGAAAAATAGAACTGGTGCTGCTGTGTCTGCTACAGATAGGAAATCAGTAACGTATTTTTGATGAAAGGTGGGAGCTGCAATTCATACTTGTAAAGGCAATGTGTCAAAAATCTATGCAGCATTAACAAAAAATGTTCATTAAGTGCTTGGGAGAAAGTTATTTTCTTCCATTCATCTGTAAAATCCATTCTGTACTGAACTGCCGAGCCCCTGCCTCAGGCAGGCACACAGGAATTGCCAGCAGGGGAATGAGAAATGCTGTGCAGAGCCAGCACCAAATGTCTTTGCACTTAGACCTCACTGGGAAATGCAAAGTACTCTGATAACATGTTTGATGACTATTTCAGTAAATTACAAAAGCCACTGTCTCTGCCTGTGGGTCAGGATGATTTGTCGCTAGAAGCTGAAATGGTGCAACATTTCACTACAGTTGCTGCTACTAAAGAAAAAGCAGATACGTTGTCAGTAATATTTTTAGAGGTTAGTAAATATTTCATTTAATAAATTAATAAATCTACCTTGTCTCATAACTGGAAACAGTAATGACAATACTTTAATTATAATTTCTTCCAACTTTAATATTCAGGAAGATTAAGGCAGTGCTATGAGTATGAATTTAAAACTTCATAACACAAAGAGATTAAATCATTAACAAAATTATATGGATGCTTAAGTAATAAAAGGAGAATACTGAAGTACACAAAAAGTGAAATGCTACAGAAACCATACCATAAAACTAAAGAAAATTTGAACATTTTTTGTGTCCTCAGGCTTCAAAGGCTTTTTCACTTCCCAGAAGAGCTCCATTCTCTAGTACTACATCTCAAGAACAAAGTGTACATAATCTGAAAAATGTGGAATACTGGTGGTTGGAATTTTTGGGAAGAGTTAAATTGAGGCAAGACTCCCTGGTTTTTACCCCCCTCAGTCACCGTTTTGGCGTTCCTTTAGTACTATTGGTAGTACTGTTGGCTAATTGCACCCATCTCCATTTTCTGCTGAAGTTTCCCACAGAATTACATGCACAGGACCTAGGAAGTGTTCATCTTAGGGTTAAGTATGGGCAGGTGGTAAGTGAGCAAGATTTAAGCTCAGTTATGGTGAGCTAAATTATGTACTATGTAGTTGGAAGGAATGAACAGTGTCTTCCATTTATTATCAAGTAGTACAAGATGCTGAAAAAGGTGGAGTTCAGTTTTAGAGAAATGCTCCATTTTCAGCTAGTTGGTTCTGTAACTGGAAACTGCAGCTTTCCAGTGTCCCCCGAGTTTGTCAGCCTGTCCCCCTCCTGTGGAAGAGGATAAGGAACAGGAGCTGTGTGCTGTTTGGGCTGCTGTGGCCCCCAAACCCTGGCAAGGATTTTCAGTCATTCCAGGCAGGGGGCAACAGCTCTGTAATCAGGCAGCCCTTAGGTAATGCTATTGCCAAAATGGGGGCAAACAAGGTTCATTACAAAGGCATAGTTTTCTATGAAAAGTAGCTTTAGATAAAAGGTGAAGTGTTTGTTTATCTTGGGAGTGTGCCAGGAAGAACTGAAGGGTTACACAGAACTGCCTTAGCAGTCTGCAAGTGCTTTGTTCCTGATTATACCATGGTAATATCCTGATCCAGTCCTCAAAAATAAATCCTTGCTCTTTGATACAGCAAGGGAGATTATATATACAACGTTTGCCCTACAGGATTTCTGAGGTAATGGTTTTATGTTCTGATTCTGCTATTTGGGTATGTTGTAAAGCAAGTGTTGCTCTGATTTAAGTGTTTTAGAGGGTGGAATGTTGGCAGCAGCCAGGACATTAACTGCCAGGGCAACTTCAGCCTCAGCTAACACCCACTGTGTATCTCAGTAGAGATATTTGGGTGGAAGGATGTGTTTCAACCTGAGCTAAAAGCGAATTTCTTATTTTGTGTATTAGTTTAATAAAAGAGACATTGAGACATTACAGTTTGACCTGAAGAAAGGATACAGATGCCAATGATTAATCTTACTGTCACAGAGTGGTTGTTTCTGCTAACAAAAAAAATGACATTATGTTCTCTTGCAATGTATTCTGCCCTTTATAACCTTCAGAGCAAAACAGCTACATACAGAAATCAGGAATTGTGTGGTTTACTCATATCCCCTCAGTCTTTGTATTTCTCAAAGGCAAGGCAGAGGATACCTGAGAATATTGTCTGATCAGACAGCTTGGTTAATGTCTGTGAGTTTAGACTCTTCATGGTTGTCACCAAATTGCAAAAAGCAATTTCTGATCTTGACTGGAAAAACAGAACATCCTGAGAAAAAAAGTATATTGTTTTCTGAGATGAAACAATTTCAGTCACCCTTGGAGACTAAAAAGTTAACATTTCCTTGTACTGCTACAAATATTTCTCTATTTCCTCCAAGTGTACTAAGTCAGTGTAACACTCACAACTGACTTTGGACATCAGTAGGACTAAGAAAGTTGGATCCTACTTTATCATGGTGTATTGCCTCTGAATTCACATATAAACCCACCAAATTTAGCTGTTAAACTTGAGTAAAGATTAAACTATGCTGAGTGAATACTCAATGGATATAAATAAATGCAGTTACTAAGCAAAGTTCCACATACAAGTGCCTCATTCCACAGTATCCCTCACATCTACAAATCGTCATTGATTGTCTGTTATATTCATTTTTTAGAATCAGAAATTTGTAGATATGTTAACTTGCAAATTAAACACTTTGACTCCTATTATTTGTTGTGTTCTATCTCTTGGGTGGATGTGTGCAGACTCAGATGTAGGAGAGGATTACAGGTGACCACATTAACTACAGCTTTACCCAAATGTGTTGTTCCTTCCTGCATTAGCATTTTTCTCATTAAAAGAATATGGTGTCATAAAATGTTATCTATTGCTTGCTTTTAATATATCACTTTACAGAACAGAACAGAAGAATTTGTGAATGCATTTTCTAAATTAGGGATTTTTAGCACAGACACGTGAGTTTGTCTCTCAGAGCCCCCATGTGGTGCAGACAGACTGATGGGATCAATCCCATTTCCTTGCCCATGGTTTTCTATCCTGGCACTCTTGGAATGACTCATTTTCCATGCTGCTTTAGTCCAGAGCTTCCCACGGGAGGAGGCTGCTGCCTGCACTCATTCAAAGGTAGTGGCTGTCATGGTTATCATTTAAGAATTAATTGTTTGTGACATACACAGATGAAATAAATAAGACTGGATGGGTTTTGAGTGTTAAACAGGGTTTAGCTGCCAGAAGGAAGAATGTAGGCTGACTTCATCTCTTAGGAACTGCACAGGATGAATGCAGTAAGTGCCCTTTAATGACAGAGCAGAATTCATCGTCTCTCCATATCTGACTGCTCATGCAAGCAGTGGCTGAACACTTTTACAAGGTAGACAGTAATTCCATATTTAGTCCTCAGAGTGCCTTCACACAAGCTGATTTACAGGCCATGTGCTAATATTAATGTTAAACTACCCTCACAGAGCACGAACTGTCACTGTTCTTCCCTTGTTAAGTATTTTGCAGAGCATTGCTTCTCTTTGTCTTAGGGAGATAGGAAAGGCAGATTGTCAGTAAATGCTAACCAGAGGAACAGGCTGCAGGATGCTCTGTCATACAGTGGAAGAGTTTTATAAAATCAGGTCTTTCTGAACCCCTCAGGACAGCACCAATATTCACAGAAGTACAGTATTGATTACTGGACCTGACTCCTGACTTACTCTGTGAGTTCTGGCTTGAGTAGTTCCCCAGCCTCAGCTGCAAAAAGCAGCATGCTGGCCAAGTCACCAACTTGCTGATACTACCAAACCACTCTGCTCAGTGAAGGAAGGAAGACTTGAGACATGAGGAAAAGCCAGTTCAGTATTCAGAAGCTTTGTTCATCCATAGTGCCAGGAAACAGGAATTGTTTTCAGGTAGAGCAGCTGGGGAATCTTTCTTAGGGTGAAAAAACAAACTGGATCTTTAGTTTTCAGCTCCTTTTGCAAATACAGTGTTAGGCTTCAGGGTCCTTCATCTGCTGCATTTTTCAGCAGGGAGAGAGGAGTGTGTTCTTACACAATGGTTTTGGTGATTTTTTTTTTTTCTTTATCTTGTTCCTCCAATTTTTGGCAGGCAGTTGGGCAGCAACTTTCTGTTCAAGCTCATTTCTTTGGTAATTATCCTAAGTGGTACAACACTCTCCAACCATTCTTTTTATGAGATACACTCATCATTAGAGATAAGTTTTGCTTCACAGAAACTAATCATATCAGAGAAAATATGGTAATACCAAACATGTCTGTTTTATTAGACCACTGTGTCTTGGGATGGAGATAAGCTGCTTTGTGTACAGAATGGAGAGAAGGAAGGCCGTGGATGGACCCAGTGGATTGAAGGAGATGAAATGCACCTGGTAAGATGACGGAAGAGGTTTGGAATGCCCCTCCATTAAAATGGTTAGGTACAACACAGCAGGGAATGTGCTATGCCATTTTGGCTTACTTTGACATAATTTTGTATTGGCGCAGCATTTGACTTGTCTCTAAAGCAACAATTTCACTTGCAGTCATTATGTTTTTATGTCCCTTAAAAAGCCTGACAATTTCAAATGTTCTTTCTGTGCTCAGTGTCTGTCTAGACTGGCCAGGCTGAATGTCCCTCACAGTCTGTAAAATACTCAGTATGGGAGCTGTGAAACTGAGCACCCAACAATAAGGAAAAAATACACAATTGTTCTTTTAAAATAATTATGGGCCACACTACATTACAGCCTAGAGAATTAAAATAGCAATTAAGCTTTTGAAATTGATGTTTTTTTCACATCATCATTTTTATCTTTCTAAATTAACGGGACCAGAAAGAAGATCCCTGTTCTTTTGTCCTATAACTCTTTAGAGCATCCTTACTCTCTCATCAGTGTGGGTAAAAGGCAGTGTTCCTGCTGGGATAATAAACTCCAACCTCCATTTCTCCTCACTGTGCAGTGCTATTAGCATTCAGCAAGCTAAATAGATACCTTCTAAATGTTCAAATCAGTAGCAGAGTTATGAAATCTTTGCAGAAGTACCCCAAGCCCCTTCCTTGTTACTAAACATAATTTTGAAGAAGTATTGGCGGTCCCAGAATCCAGTTTAGGAGAGGAATGAATATGACAGATCTTCCCACCTGCACTTGGTGTGGCACAGGCAGGGAGAAGGTTGCTGTGTAAGTGAGGAGTCTGTAGCTGAGGCTATGGGCTCACCTCGAGGAGGGGAGGCAGCAATAAAAAAGAGATGCCCAAATTTCCTGTGCATGCACACAGCCTCCAGGAAGCACCTTTCAGTAATTCCACACTCTGTTTCCACAGCTGCACAGCAGGCAGGGCCATGGCAGCAGGCTCCAGCCCTTCCAGCCTCTCTGCTGGCAGGCAGCTCCATTACCTGTCACAATTCCTGGCCCAGAGTTCAGCTCACACCTGGCTGTCCTCAGTCCTGCGCATCTGTGCACTCCCCTGCACGTAGAAACCGTAGCACCAGTTGCTCTTGGAGTTCTGTGGCCTGGCAGACTGCTCTCTGGCCTTTGGCAGTTCCCAGGCATTGTCTCCTGTCCTCAACACCAATTCCTTGAGCCCTGCTTTCCGCTGTCCTTACTGTGATTCCTGCTCTAGCCACACAGTCTGGCCATGGACCTCCATGCCCAGAGCACTTTCCAGACTTGTCCCTGTCAGGAGGTTGATTTCAGAAGTCAGACACTCAGATTCAGTGGCACAAATACTTGTGCCTAGTGCCAGTTTAGGTAGCTCAGGGTAACCTGGTTGCTCTGCTGCTGCTTTTCAGAAGGCTGGGAACAATTCTGGATCATACCTGCCAGCTGATGTATTCACTCACTGGCACTTGGAAAATTTACCACACTGGTATACAGAATACCCACGTATGCAGAAGTCAGTACAAAATTAATGCATGCAAAGGAAGTAACCAAGTATTTTAGATCCCACTCCTCAATATTTCAATTTTTTCACTTATTGTATTTCATTAATTGCAAAAGATGTCCTCTTTATTTCTCTAATCCTTGTTAATGCAGCTCTCTCCTTTAAAAGTACAGTGGAGTCCCGTTTAGTATCTTATTTTTGACCAGCTAAGATTACTAGGTCCTGTCCTTTTGAGAGTGCTTTGATACAATGAGCAGTTACCCTTAAAGAATTGATACTTCAATAGCTTTATGATCCTATTGAGCTTTACACAACGAGCCAAGAGCTAATTTATTCTTTTCACAGTTCTGCAGAGAGTAGGAACACATCCTTTAGTATTTTATTCCTTCCTATTTTCTTAATTTCATTCTGTGCTCTGTACTTTTTAGTTATTTTTAGATTTTATTTTATGTGAGTGGCTTATTTGAACCATTCCTCATTTCCTTTTGAGTTTTATTGCCCTTTTCTATTGCATTGATTGCTTCTTGTCACTGTCAGCAGATCTTTCAGCCCTTATTGCACACTCTTTCTTCTGGGTTACCTCTGCAGGAGTGAACAGAACAGGTCCTAACTAAAGTCACTGCATTAGTCTGTTGTCCCACCAACTCAGCATGAAGCACTTTTTCTTATTGAGGTCAAGCAACATATGTCAGTTAAGGTTACTGACTTAGTTTAAGGGTTTTTAAAGTAATTTTATCAAAGTCCCCCGTAAGAAATGTGCATAACTTCCTCAAAATATTCCAGGAGTTTTAATAAAAGTCTCGTCTTGAACTGTTCTATGAAAATGACCCTTTTGCTAGGTCGTGCATAGGCACTGTCTTTATGTCCCTTAAGAGCTTCCACACACGTTTTTCTTTCACCTAAACCTTCCCCCAGGCACAGAGCTGAGTGCAGATCTGAGGTCAGACCTGAGGAGTTTCAGGACCAGGGATAGGTGAACAGGCAAAGAGCAGCAGCCTCACAAATCCCAGCCCAGGATGGAAATTGCCCCTACTCATGCCCAGTCACAGAGATCCAGAGATCAGCAAGGGGGGCTTGGGAAAGCTCTTGTGGAACTCAGGGGAACAGCTTTATGCATCCAGGGTGCTTGGGCTCAGTCAAACCTCTCTGCTGTGCTGCCTGACAGGCCTGGAGCAAATCTTCTCTACAGTCACCTGCCTTGTGTGGCCATGAGCTCCGTGCTGCAAAAGTGGACCCTGTTTCCTGAATTTGTAGCCTCGAGCTATCAGTTGTCACCACACAGATTCAGAGCTGCTGAGGCAAATCCATCCCCACTTCCTTATGTATCCAAAATAGAGAATGCCCATTCCAAAGGCCTAAAGCAGTTGCATATTATTCCCTGCAAATAGAGAATAGGGCACCAGGAATGTATTTGGCCCTTTGAGATCTGAGATCCCAAAATAACTTCCCTTTCTCCACCTTCTAGCAGAAAACAAACCCAAACCAGATGGTTTCTTTTAGGATGAAAAATAGGCAAAAATGCATTCAAGCCTCCCAATCTAATTTAATAGAAAATTGTGGATTCAAATTAAGCTGTATGTACATATAAATCTCTAATGTTTGTGTCCTAAGTAAAAGTTGTTGTTTTTAATTATTTTCTCCTCCTAGGAAATAAGAGTGTGTGGAGTCACATGTAAGCAGGTCTTTAAGAAGGTGCAGTGAGCTACTGCTGCTACAGGAGTGAAGAACAATAGAATTTACAGACACCAACTCTCCAAATGCTAGTGCTCAGCGTCCTCAGCAACAAGAGCAAACACAGAAATGAAGATCACATTAGAACTGGATAGCTGGAATGAAATATTTTTAGGAAATTAAAAAGTGACTGCAAATAGTACTATTTTTAGAAATGCCAATTAAAGATACTAAACTCTCTAAATGTGTGCATACCATAATTCTTGACTGTGCCAAAAAAGGACTATTAGGTATAAAAAAAGATGCTGGAGGTGTAGTCCTTGTAAGCTATTTTTTTTTTTTACTCTCAAGTAGACATCACCCTTTCAGAGCATTAGCCTTGTTTTCAGCTGGTGAACTGCAGTTGTAGGGAAGCAAATGAGAGCTGTAGGATGCAGCTTGCACTTAAATCATGAATTCACTGAAGCCAGTAAGAATGTTACCATTAGCTCTGGTGGTAGCTCTAGACTAGAAGTGTTCCATCAAAAAAAAAAAAATCTGATTTCTCAAAACAAGTAAATTTATGGATCAATACTTTGGAAAAACAGTGCTTACAAAACTATGGCTAAGGGGCAATCCTTTTCCAAATGCTTTAGCCAATATCTGCCCATGATTTTTTTCCCTTGTTCTGGAGACACTGAGAGTAAGATCATAGCTAGAAACTGTCTATAACTGTACACACACCACGCAGAAGATGAGACCAGCATTGCTTTGTACAGTGTCACTTGCAGATGTTTTTATGCCCATCATAATCCTGTGTTCTCATGCAGGCTGAGCATAGGAGAGCCTTGGCCTGCAGTTGAAATCAGAGCACTGATTAAACATTAGTGAGGGGAATAATACTGTCAGATTTTCAGTCTGTCAGTATTAGTTAGATACAGTGAGCACCACCAGGTCAACATCAAATTGAAAAAGGTTTCAATTCACAAAGCTTTAGCATGTAACCCAGAATTTCAGGTGTCTCCTGTAACAGCTGTTATCAGCCATTTTCAGGGGCTCATTCAGGAAATCACCACGCCAAAGCCTGCTCTGAAGTGGGAACATCCCTTTCCCTGCTCTGAAATGGGAATATTCCTTCCCTGCTCTGAAGTGGGAACATCCCTTTCCCTGCTCTGAAATGGGAATATTCCTTCCCTGCTCTGATGCAGCTCCTGTGCTTAGCCCTGCTTTTGCCTTCCCCGAGGACTCAGTGCTGATGAGACATTTTAGACATGTAGATGGAACAAATGCTGCCATCTTCTGCTAACCAGAGATGGTTTTAAAACATGCACTGTTGTTAATCCTGTTTGGGAAAGCTGTGAGCCTGATCTAACATGGAATCATGGAATCACAGATCAGAACCCTGGCCTGGGTTGGAAGGGATCTCAAAGATCCCCCAGTTCCAACCTGCCTGCCATGGGCAGGGACACAGCATGGAGACAAGGAGCTTCAGAAACAGCCATTGTAAGGTCCAAAGCTGGCACAGCAGGGATGGTAAACTTTCTGAACTATGGTATTTCATGGTACTGTATCTCGTGAGTGCAGCACCAGATGTGCTCTAACAGACATCAAATTCAATTTTCTGAACTTCTGTGGTCTGGGGTACTTCAGAAAGTACCCAGAAGATATTATCCATGAAGGCTTGAGCACCCTCGTGTGATGAACAGGTGAATAATGCTCCCTCTCCATGTAAATTCTTGTGTTACCATTCCAACACCTGTGGATGAAACCACTCAGAATTACAGACATGCAATGAAATTAGTTACTTTAATTCCTTTTTTTTTTTTTTTTTCTTGGCAATACTTATGGCTAAAGAAGTCTCTGGGAAATATACTTGGGTCTGATCAGCTAGGTCCATGTAGAAGGCACTTTTCTCTCCTGGAAGAATGTGTTAGCCAGCCAGCTGTGTGTCCATAGCTGAATGGATATCCCCATGGACAGACAGACAGACCACCAGCTCATGGGGATTGAGTTTTCTGGTACTCGGAATGGGACAGGTCAAAACTGGTTACAATTTATAAGGTAGAAAGGTTGTAGGAGAGGGAAAGGATCAGAAACCTGTGGATCTTGGGCTAAAATGCTGCTCTGCTTAAGGGAAATTACAAACAGTTTCCTATTTAAAATGCTATTTATCATCTTACACAAGGTTGAGGATATCCCAGTTGCCAAATTTTAGTGCATCAGCCATTTGTTTTTCTTGAAAGGTTATTGGACACAGAAACTTTTTTCCTTCAAGTTTCTAATTATTGGTTCATAACCATGGACACCCTCCAGGTATCATTCTACTCTTCAGCCCCAAGGAGAGCAAGAAAACAAACAATTGTAATAAAGAGATGGCTCACACCACTATCCCCAGATAAACTTGGCAGAGTTTTTTTAATGTTCAGCACTCACTGGGACCTTTTTTGAAATGTAGTTTTCCTTCAATAGAACTTGGCAGTTCATAACCCTTATTTCACCAGCTGTCTTCTAATTTTTGCCTGCAGCTCTCTCCAGTCTTGTGTAACATTCACAAACTCTTTTTGCAGAAGGTTGTAAGTGGATCAATTAACATCTAGCTAAGTAAATCCAATTGTTAAAAGCTATTATTATTGTAATCAAACAGACAGCTTTTCCCCTTTGGGTCATTTGGTACAAGGGTGAATTTAGCACCATACTAATAACTAATGGCTTATCAAGCAGAAGCAATGTAACCTGCTGCTAATTATGGAGGAAAGGCAAACTCACAAAGCTCTTCCACAGCTCTTGGATGGAAAATACAAAAACTTCTGAAATGTTTAACTTTGAATTAGCTTCAAATCATCTCAACTACTTGTCATTATAATTGTAACCTCCTACCTCACTGCAGCAACACTTTCCCTTGGAAAAGGAAATTATGTTCATTCATTACTTCCATGATGATGCTTTCCAATTAATGTCTGTAAAATTAACCATGCTGTTTCCATGAATCTTTAACAACTGTTGCCATGAAATGTAATTCAAAACTTTCTCTATGAAATAGATGCTTACTGAATGTATAGCATTCAAAAATTACTTGACAAACATCTGCCTCTCTGTACTATTTCATAACTATGTAGTAACCAAGACTTTTAGCAGGGAATTCATATCCAGATTTGCTTGCTACTCAGGAATCAAACTTTGTTTCTTGATCTTCAACAGAATTTCAGCCATGGTTGGCTACTCTGTACTTCTACAGAACTGCAATGCCTTCAGATAATGGACATTCTATATTTTGTTAGGAAAGACCAGTACCTACAGGAGCACTGTGAATGGAAAGTGTAAACAAAACATTTTTTGTTTACTTGAACCTGCAACCTACACGTACATTATAATGTAATTCCTCCCACCAAAGAGCCATTCCCTGTTTTGTCCTTGCCACTCAGGTTTTCTTTACCCCTTCCAGTGTATAAACTTGGCTATTTTCATCTCTTACAATCTAAGCCATGGAAACCAGGATAGAAATAAGAGTTGGGGTTACAGTCTACATTTATGCAACAGTCCAATTGTGAAGGATGGGGGGAGTTCCTTAGTATGATCTGGGAGACAGTTTCATTGTAAAATAAACCCTGCCTGAATGGCAAATTCCTCGCAACAAGAAGGAGCATCAGATTCCCCAAGAGTCTCCCACAGGACTGAGCAGTGGAGCTCAGGAGAGTCCTGGCGTGGCATGGATGTGCTCCCCTGGGCACATCCGCTTCCATCAGTGTCTGTCATTTGCTTGGCTCTACTCTATTTAATTCGACAGTCAAAGGAAGAGTTCACCATTAATAAAACTTCCTATTATGTATCATTCTGTATTATATTCTCTTTTGGACAGCCTCATCTGTAATCACAGAAGAGATTCCCGGCCATTCATCTTTTCACCCTCTATCAGTAGCACATTTGTCTTGGATTATTACCTGGGTGGTACAGCTAGTGCTATTTTAAGGAGTTTTTTTCACCTCAAAGCAAATGTTTATTTTAAAAATTTGCTCCTGTCTAGCAAAAGTGCACACAAAAGTAGAGTCCCTTCAGTACCATGTATTTTATTACCAGGGCAAGCACCTTCTCTCTATTAATAGCTAATAATAAGAATCCACATTGAAAATTTAAGCAAAGTGGCATTTCATTTCTTCACCAAACCCTTCAGTAAGACTGCATGACAATTAAGTTCCTGCACCATGGAGGCAAAATAAAATTCCCTCTTTAAATGGCAACGTTCTTATTAAAGGAAGGGAGGAAAGAATGATAGGAAACAGTCTGTGGTTATTGACTCTACACTTATTTACATAACAATAGACCATTTGTCTTGTGGTACACCACTATCCTAGTGCTGAGCAAATAAAAGGTCAATATTGTGACAAGAGCATTCCAAATTTAAAATATTTTATTTAAATGTTCAGCTATTTGACAATTCCAGATTGGAGCAGAAGCATGAGCAATTATTTATGGTTCCATTAGCATTATAGAGTAGCTAGCATTTAAAACTTGTGTGTGCATGTGCAGAGACAAACAGAACATGGTTATCAGCAGCACACTGCAAAAACAGGCAGTCCTTTGAATGCTTTTAGGCTCACTCTCAGAGCTTTCTTGTGCCTGACTGGCCTTTATTGTCCCTCTCCCTCCAGCTGCACAAGACAACAGGGCAGAAGAGCAGAGGTGAGACACAAGGAGTGATGAAGACAATGCAAAATTGTACTAAAATTTGGAGTTAAACAGAAAAGTTTCTCTCCATCCTGATGTTCCCACTGAATTTTTCTCTGATGCGAGTCAGTGGATTTACTACAAACAGGAAGTTTTTGTAATGCAGTGCAGTCACCTTTAGAATTTGGTGAGGCTTAGAACCACAGCATAGGAGGAGAGCTCACTGCAATTTAACATTCCATCAAGTGCAACAAGACTCACAATACTTCCTTGCTCCCCTTCTCTAATTTGCAATCAGCATGATTTGAATTATATTTTCTTACCAAGACACTGGTGCTTGTCATCCATAACCATTCCAATTTCCAACACTTCTCTCCAGCTGGGCATGCTAGGGGCATGCAAAGGAAGTTAACACAACTCAATAGAACTTCTGTGAAATGACTGTGTGATCTTTCTCTCATCCTGTCAAGAAACATGTTGCCATTCTTGATGCTGACATTTCCAAGGTTATTTTTGTAGAGAAAAATGAGAGAAAAGTGCCATTTTATGTGCATTACATCAACACAGAAAGAACTTAGACACAGCAGTGAGCAGCTTCTCCACACACCCAGCTTTGGGTACCACAATGTAACGCAGTCTCTCCTTTGCCACACTGATGCCTTCAGTGTTCATCAGACACACTTAATTACTCAGGACACTCTTTAAGGGCAGCCTGTGGTCTAAAGTAGCCCCAGCTGGGAAGCCAAGCTGTCACTACTCCTTCATTCCAACACATTTGCTATCTTATCTTATAAACACAGAAACTCTCAGTTCCTCTTTGGAACTGGTAATAAATTCTAAGTCTGAAAGAATTACTTGAGAGTTTTAGACCTATTACACCTAAAAAAGCGGCCAAAAGCACAGAGCAGACTTTCCCAACGCTCTGCAGCAGTAACATCATCCCAGCTTTGCCTGAGCTCGGCTTCAGCCACTCGGAGACACGGGGGCTGACAGGAGCCAGACAAACAAGAGCTGCACATGAGATTTCACACTCTGAAATGATGCAGAAATGATGACTCATTCCCTATCAAGCCAAACAGAAAAGAAGTAGAACATGAGAGTTCCCTAGCAAAATAACCTGTGAACAGTCTCGTTCCAGCTCCTTTAGGACTAAAAATTCCTAAACTTCCACTAGAAACTTTTCTTGTCATCTTTTGTACAACTGAACCCAAGGAAAATGACTCCCAAACACAGATGCAGAATTATTTCAGATAAAATTTTTTTTCAACACATGTTCAATCCTTTATAATGTATTTTTCTCTCTACAGCAAGTCCACCTTTTAGACATTTGAATTATCACATTACACAAAATTCCAATTCTGGTTCCTCCTCTCAGCATGGAAGCATCTGTTTTTTATTTTCTTTCCAAATGTATTTTGGGAACCAAAGAAACAAGGAGATACTTAAACTGCTGAAGGTCACTCAAAAACCTTGCCAGGTACTTAACTTTGAGTTAAAATTAATAGTTAAAAAGTACCTAATTTGCTTGAACATCCTGTGGATGTTTTAGGAGACCCTTTTTCCCTCTTCAGCCACAAAAATGCTTTGAAAATCTGATTAATATCACAAAGTACTTCCCACTGCAGCTTGTATGACTTTGGGGACATTTAGGTACGTTCTCAGTCACATATTCTCCTGAAGTGATTGGTTTTCAGTACCCATTACACACCAAAAATCTGAAAAGGGAATGTCCAAATCTTAGTCAAGTGAAGGTAAATGTAGAAAATATCCCCAGACAAATAATATTGGTCTTCTTTTAAGTCTTCCCTGCACAATGAAAAGGAAAAAGGCCCCACAACAGCAAAATCATCAATAGCAGAATAAGTACAGCTTTCAATCACAGAGCTGACCAACAGTTCATTGCAGCTCCTCTATGAAGCATCAAATCTCAAGATGCCGGATCATGAGAGAAAAAATAAATGTACTAGGTATGCCCAGAAAAGGGCCCTTTGCATATGAGATATTTCTTTGTGAAGTAAAGCTCTTCCTGGACCCACTACAACATTTTTTGGAGTGCATTTTGTTTTCTTGTGGAGCAGGTGCATTCCTCCAAGCAAAAATAATTGTCAATGAAACAGCTGGGCAGAACAAGAAGATTTTTCCTTTTTTCATACTCCTTTACTTTTTAGTTTGAGTTCTCCTAAATTTTAGAAAATTCAGGTTTTTAAGAGGTACCATGGTTAGTTTTGGTGCTTATTTGCTCATAATTTGGTCTTTTCACAATGAAAGTACTTGCTGAAATGACACTTTTTAATTCATTTTTTATCTTTTGACAAGACAACAAAACTACCTGTAATTTTGCCAAGGATTTCAAAAGTAGGTATTTCCATGTTTAAGTTTAATTAATTAACTTTCATGTTAAGATTAATGCAAGTATGCTTCCTTGTATTTAAATATCTAAATTCAACCTACTCTTTGCATTGCAAATGCCCTTGAATGGGATTCTGCAAGGGACTGAGATCTCTGCCCTGATATGGGAGCTATTAAAGCACAGTGCTATCACTGACAGAAAGAAAAAAGTTATGTTGATGTGCTGAGGAGATAAAAGAGAGATTAGCCAGCAGCTGCTGGGTCTGACACTAATGAAAATGTATTAATGGGGAGAAAAAGAACAGTCTTGGGCTGCTTTTGATAAATCTAAATTTCCGAGGCACCCAATTAGAGACTGGGCCTGGTGAGTGTGTGTGTAATAGCCACTAGGGAAAGGTGATCATGATGATGTGACGTCTTCTTTGAACCTCCAGCTACACCTGATTGCCACGCAGCAGCAGCACCTTGAGTGGTGAGCGGAGGATCTATGGGACTGAGAAGGTAAATCAAACCATAAGCCCATCCCAAGCGATGGCAGGCATGAGGCAATTTCCCAGCTGTGTGTTCACAGGGCTCCCAGCCCTTCCAGCCATGCTGTACTTTGTCACTGCCACTCTTACAACATGGTGCTCTTTGAACCCTGAGCACTGCTGGCTGAAGATGCAGCTGTAGTAGTCATGAGGAGGAAAAGGAATAATGTTTTCTCCTCTTGCTGAATATTGTTCTAACAGACATTTTTTTCTACCTTAGATGCCCCCTGGTTTCAATCTCCTGATAGCAGAGCTAATTCATGCAGCAGTGCTCTCCCCAAAAGTTCTCCTCATCTTGCAGCTGGCAAGCAATGGAGCACAATATCCTGAAAGCCAAGCCTCCCCTTTTCCCTGGCAGGATTGTCTTTCACCAGCAACACAGGCCATGATAAACATCACTTGTATAGCTTCTTACTGCAACGACTTTGCTTCATGTTTGGCAAATTAGAAAAAACTGCCCAGTTATCTATATTTTCACAAGTAACACATTTCATTTCAGCACAGGACTTTGTTTTCCCACTGTTGTGAAGGGACACTCCTCAAAGGAGTCTAATGGTACTGAAGAAATACTTCCCAGCACAGATTCCTTTTTCATGGCTGTTACTGAAGAAGTCAGAGCTGACACTTCACTTGTGGTGCTCCCACACCCCTGGCAGCCTGTGTCAGTGTTCATAAACAGGACACACTTGTATCCATACTGGGCTGTGCTCTGATCAAACCTCAGATCACCTGGAAATTTCCATAAAATCAGGACAGAGCCGAAAAACTACAGTAACTGTAACTTCAAATACAGTCGAAAAGGGGCAGGTGGGAAAAATCTATTCTAGGCAAGCTGTTTTCCTTCCTTCCTTCCTTCCTTCCTTCCTCCCTTCCTTCCTCCCTTCCTTTGCTCCCTTATTAAACCCAGTTAGTATATTAAAAATGCACTTGTGCAGTTCTCCAGTTTCTAGGAAGCTTTTAATGTAAATTTGGAAAAGCAATTTTCAATGCTCTGTTCAAAGTAAGTCTCCTTATCAATTGATTATTTTTTTATCCATAAACTAGAGAAACACATCATCATGAAAATTACTCTGAACTTCTGGGGAATCCTTTCCTAATCTGAGATTATATTTAGGTCTCAGGTTTTCAAGTTTCAATCTTTTTTCTCTTTTCTTTTACTCTTCTAATGAAACACAGCCTGACATTCTTCTATATTATATGTAGATAAATACTGGTATAGGTAAATATCTATCTAAATCCATAATTTTTCATCGAAAATACAGAATCTAAAAAACTTGATTTTCTCTTTTATCTTCTTCTATAATAAATGTACTTGTTACATTTTACTGAAAAGTCAAATTACCATCTTTGTCAATTCCTTATTTCAATTCAGTTTTCCAGTGGCAATGTCAATAAAACAGATATAAATGCTCCTTCCCCTGCCTTGAATGCGTGTGCATCCAGTAACTGCAACCACGTGGCATCACTGCTGTTCAGAACCAATCCTGTCGTGTGTCTGGGGGAAATCTTAACTTCAGCAATGTGTCCTGGATTACCAGGCTTTGCCCATCCCCAACAATCGGTTGCTTATACACCTGCCTTAGGAGCCAGCTGGCAGGGTGTGCTGCATTCTAGCAGCACTGGGTGGACACACTCACTGAACTACAGCAGATAATACTGGGAGTTTTCAACTTAGATTTTCTTTGAAGATTACTTTAAATTTTCATCCCAAGTGCTATTTCTATCAAACAATTGCCAGGAATTCACCAAAAGATCAGACAGATATCTAAATGCCACTGTTACTAGAACAATTTATTTTCCAGTGTTCCAGGATGCTTTGGAGAGTTTAACACTGGTTCATTCCTCAAACAGGGTGTGGTAGAACAAAGCCAGAGCCTTTCCCACAGGAGGGATGCTGCTGTGGAGCTGCAGATGCAGACAGAAAAGAATTAACCATACAGCACTGTGAGAGGAGTGAATTCATGAGATTTACTGCACAGGGCGTCCCTTAATCAACAGGAGATAATGACCTGATGTTCTAAGAGAGATGCAGCAGCACAGGATGGGGGTACTCATTTACCCTGTGATTTGCTGCTGGCTTTCTGATCTGCTATTTTTTTTCTATATCTGAACCAGTAAAAGTGATTTATGGCAAAAAGAAGGCAGTCAGGAAATACATACACTCACCTATCCAGGGATTTTCCTGGAGTGGGGTAACAGTTCTGGAACTGCTCTGTGCTGATAGCAGCACAGTGAAGGAAAATGGGCTGAGTGTTAGTGTGGATTTCCATCAAGAGCTCTAGACCCAGTTTACAGCCCTTCTGGAACACTGGCCTCAAGTCCTTGAGGTTATCACAAGAATGGTTCTAACCTTTTTCTAAATGGCTACAGCAAACCCAAAATTTTGCACTAATTGCAACAGCTGATACAACTTTTTCTCTTCATTGGGATTCTGGAACTGGAAGCAATATTTTTCTATCATTGAATTCTTACAAGTTCTATCATTGAATACTTACGAGTTACGTGGAAACTTGAGGTCTAAGACATTTGAAAGTGTCTCTATGAAGTGTTACTCAGATGAGGTAAAGAGGATTGTTTCTGTCTGACAAAGCTGATTCTTTAAAATAGTTTTCTAATGGATGAGACCCTGCATTAAAAGGGCATTTCAGCTTTTATGGTCAGACATGAACAAGCCAAAGGAGATACATATTTTCTTAGCTAAATTCTGCTTAGCATGGAAGTACCAAAGAAAAAACCTCAGACTTCTTTCTATAGATTCTTTTAATTCAAAATCCATCCATCAGTATTCCAGTTCAATGTCTAAGTAATACAACCTTTATCTGGTAAAGATAAGAAGTGGCAGTTGCAATTACAAAACTCTGCCACAGAATAAATACAATTAAATATAGATTACAGTTATAGATATTAATGCATAGCTCATGCAGGGGATTCACGTCCTGAAAAAATCAATTTAAACAGCCTTAACGGCAATGACAAAACACTTGAACTGGGTTCATATTTTCCATCCACATTCGTTAGCCCAGAAGGAGTTAGCCCAGAAGGAAGCAGGCTTTAGTGGAGAACATAAAGGGTTCTGCTCACTGGTTGCTCTGCCTGATGGCTTTGTTCATGACCTTGGCCAAACTGTGCTGTCTCCTCAGTTTTTCTGATTTCACAAAGGCTGATGATTTTTATCTGCTTCCTTGAAGCTTGAACAAAAAGCTTTGAATAAGTGCTCAGGAGAACTAATAAATGAATAAATTCAGTATTTCCCATTTATTTTGAAAATCAGTCAGTCAGTTTCACTCACTGGCTAATAGTTCTCTAGAGTGTAATATTTTCATAATGTAACCCACCCTAAGAAAAATGAGTTCTCAAAGCAATAGAGTCCACTGGATTATATTTTTAATGTTATCAAACTCAGTTACACAATCACAAGTGACATTATAAAGTCTCTAAGAGCTAAGCTAAAGTCCTTAATTAAGAGAGGAGGGAGCCTTTGGATTAATAATGTGTGTAACATCTGCATCCAACTCCCTCAGCAAAATCAGGTGGGGTAAGAGAGATGGAAATTACTGAAAAAAACCAAAACCTCAATGGCTGAAAAGTAATTATTTTATTTCTAAGTTTTATTTAAAGCATATTTTGTGCATCTTTGCTGAAGTTGAAGGTAAACACAAAATGTGTTGAGCTGGAATAACTATGATCTCTCTGTGCCCTATGTACAGTGTTGCCTTTTCCCCAGCCTGGAAATGAAATTCGAGATAATTTTACTAAGGAGATAATATAAGAGTGGATCTTTATTTGAAGGCCTTTGGGGGCAGTTATGGAAAGATGTCCACAAAAGCCCATCCCTACAAGGATGAGTACATCTTTAAAGGTTTTAGGGAATTAGCATAAATGATAAAAAGCACCAATTAGGAGGACAAGTGATGATGCAATTCCCCCCCGGGCCAAGCCCCTTCTCTGGAGTCCCTCTCAGCACTGGCTGTACTTTGTCCGAGAGAATGGATATCCAAGAATTGTTCTTGGCCCTGGTTCCCAGGGAGAACCAAGACAGGACAGGGGCCCTGCACCTCCTGGGACTTGGAGCTCTGGAATTTGTTTTGTCTTTCTGCCTAGGGAAAGGCCGTGGAGAAGTACAGGGAAAAGCAGCCACTAATACAATAGGTTACAGGACTACAAATATACGTGTGAAGGATACAGAGAACACAGACAAGAAAAAAAGGCAAAACCCAAATCGGCATCAACACCCTCATCCTCCCACAGCAGCTGAGGCTGCAGGACATCACGGACACAGAGCCCATTGCCTCCTTCCAGAGCACTCTGGCTGTTCAGAATGTGACTCCTGCTGTTTGTGCAGAGCAGAGCCCTCAGCCTGAGAGACAGCACCTCTGACAGCTTGTGCAGCAGCAGCCATCACTGAATACATTGCAAGTGATTAATTTTCCAAAAAATAAAAATAAACCTAGTGAGTGCACATGTGCTAACAAGTTAAAAATAATAATAGGTGTCTGTGACCATGCTGCTTCTGTCTGAATCCTTCAGGGGGATTCAGTTGCTAAGAACAACTTACGCAGTTTGCCATATTCCTATGTGTTAAACAACAACCAAATAACTACAGGCAAAAGTCCCAGCTGTCAAGCATGAGGAGTGTAGGGGCTGCTCGGGGGAGTACCAGGCATTTCTCTCCTGTGTTATATCTGCACATTGGATAATTTAAAAGGAAAATTAAACGAGGCAAGGACAGAGTGGGAAGCATGTTACCATCTCTTCAAAACACCATTCCCAAAAGTCTACAGGGAAAATTCCACTTGACTGGTCCTTCTGTGCTTTATATATAGAGAGCTCTGACAGTGCTTTACACAAGAACTTTTCCAAGGGGAAAGCACCTGCAGCTCTTTCAGACAGCAAGGAAGGCTTCATTCACTTACCCAGACAGAATTTCTCTCTGGGCAGGTCTCAGACACAATGGGAGGAACTGGGGGCGAGTCTTGGAAGTGGCATCCATGACTGCTGACTCTTCCACACAAAGGTCATTTGGGTGTTTTCCATGAGAACTTTTCAAACTGTCTCTAATCAATCCTGACTCATAGGAACAAGGCAAGCAATGCCATCTTTGTTTCTTCACACACAAATAAAGACTGGAAGTTACCTAGGCTTTTAGCAGAAGTAAGCTGATTTTTTGTGACTTTGCCTAATTTCCAGGGCCTCAATCTTCAGCCATAAATCTTAGCCCTGTGTTGAAAAAAAATATATATGTGATCTCAACATTTCATTTTTAGCAAGTGGTTTTGCAAGAAAAGGATGCTGAGAACAAAACAGTCATGACAATTAGGAGAGAGCACCTTATCTTCATTTCTCCAAATGTAGACATTTTCCATGGGAAGGAAATAATGTTTTGCATTTTGAAAGCTTGTATCTGTGTATGCAGTACACAAGTAATAAACATAGAGCACAAAGAATAATTTCTAAGATTTCAAGTGGACAGTAAGTCCAAATTTTAAAATTTTGTTGGGAGGGAGGTCAGTCTAACTGGTAAGGCAGACCTGAGACTTAGAACTCTCCACCCAGGGCTTTAAAGCAATATTGTAAGCAGTACCTGTGCTGTGTTCTGCCACCCTGTGATTTAGGCTGGCATTTGACTGTGGTAGAGGTTTTACTGTCTCTTGAGATATTGTTTCATAAACTGAATATTCTCTTTGTGGACCTTAGCACAACACTCTTTAAAACTCAATGAAGTATCACAGAATTCTGTCAGGTCAATATTTCATATTTTATTAATCCCTACCTAGCCAGTTCTCTGATTAGTTAAATGTAGTGTCTGTAAACCTCTTAGTTGTATTTTTATCTGAAAAGGCTGGAAATGCTAATTTAGTTTGATGGATAAAGACGTGCTTAGAAAATACACATATTGGGGAAAAAATGTAAAAATCATAAGGGATGAGCATAACCAAAACACTGTGGGGAAGACCTCTACAAGTATGAATGTCTATATGTCTATGCAGTTAACTAGTTATGATATTTTACGCAAAGGATGCCTTCATGTCATAATTACTTCTCTCAGAATGTGCCTAGCTCTACATATCCACAGCAATGGAACCTTCTGTCACTCTATTAGGTGTCAATGGACATTAATTACTGATGGCCACACAATACAGCTTCAGTCCCTTCTGCACCTCATCAAAATGATTGTTCCATAGGAAGTAAACTACATCAGAACTGAAATCAGTGAGCATCTAAAATATTCCACCTTGAGCTTCTAGCACATGCTCTGATTCTAGGAGGTGATTGTAGACATTCAGCTTGATGTATTCTTATTTCTACAGGACCTTTTCACATATACATAAAATGTGCAAATAGTAATACTGTATTATTGGCACTGATGCCACACGGAGGCTAAGAAAGAAAATGCACAAAGACATGCAAAATCCAACTGTTGCCTAAGTATTGCATAATATCACTACAGAACAAAAGGGGTTTAATTTTCCCTTTCAGTGTGACATCACTCAGAGAGTTTCATCTAGACTTTCATCTGAATTTCTTAGAATGGAAGCAAACACATCAGTAGTAGATGTGATCAGCCCAATAAATTGTGCTTGAAATGAGACATGTTTCAGAAAACTGTTCTTGTCCTGTGTAGAGGTGTCAGTGATCACCTGCCCTGGACAAACTGCTCTGCAGATAATCTGCACCCCACAGCCAGGGATGCAGGTCATTTCCTCACAGGAATTCCCCTAGCTCCAGATTTCAGTCACTGAGTTCCCTGGGCCTTTGCTTGATGCTCCGTTGAAAACCCTCCTCATGGCTCCTACAAGTACAGATCGAGATACTCCTTTTCTTTGTCTTAAATTAGCTCTTTAAGTTAAGGCATTCTAAGAACTCAACTCCCAGAAACTTTCAACTTTCTTTAGGTTTCTTTTGAGGTTTTTTTTAAATCCCTGTACAAATTTTCATCATTTGTGGAATTTTGCATTACATTTTACAAAGTAAAGGCATAGAAGAGAAATCATAAGATCAGTAACTCTTCTCTTTACTTATTTCTGAGTTGAAGATCTAGACCTTAATACATTGACTAGCAAAATTTTAAATAATATTCCCATTAAAAAAGAAAAAAAGGAGAGGAAGGCAAGGAGTTCAAGAAGTTTTTGACTTTTGGTCACTTCAATTATTCTCTTTGTAGAGCTGTCTGTAAGTTATCTTGACTAATTAAAGCCACATACCATAAAACCTTATCTTAAATTAATTTCCTTTTAATATTTACTTTAAATTCCAATAAAGTTTCATTGCACATTCTCCATTCTGACACATTCTGAATGTGCTTATCTGTGCAACTGAAATCCATGGTTTTCTCCACAACAATGTAAAAAATAGCTTTCCAATGCAAACTGACATGTTTCAGAGGAATTAGGAAATTAGGAAATCGTTCTCAGGGCAGGACTGATACTAATTATGATTGATTTAGGTTTATTTTACATTTGCTAAATGTGCTCTTAAACCAAACCAAAAATATTAAAGTGTAGTTGGTATAAGTACAGCTATTGGCATATCACAGATACATTGAAAATCAAACAAAGCCAAAAATATTTTGAACAGAAATATTCTCTTTGCTGCCCTAACACTTGTTTCACATTCAAGACACCCATAAGCTTTCAATGGGAGCTCTGGATGGGTCAGCTCTGTAGGATTCCGCTTCGTAGGGAAAAGTGACACGTAGAAAGGAGCTATGATCCAATTCACCTTGGAAACTTTAACTGGGTTGTACAGTCTGCCACAGTGTTTAATGTATTTCAAAGGTGTCCCATAATAGCCAGCAGTTCTTTACAAAGGTCACTGTAAAATCATATCCTGTATTAGTGCATGTGTCTGAGTGTTCTTTGTCTGCCAGCTGTTCAACTGAACTTTGTCAATGAAAGCAAAGTTTCCAGGGTTATCACTCTGCCCCTTCAACTGCTTTATCTGCAAAACCATAAACCTGAGTGAAAAAAAGATATGGAGAGGTTTATAAAACATTCTCTGAGCAGAGGCTGTATCCAGTCCCACCTGCTGAGCTGAAGTTGGGTTTTGGCTGCCGCCACCATGCCTGCCGACTACAATGGGACCTGGGAAATGGTAACCAATGAAAACTTTGAAGGCTACATGGTTGCTTTAGGTAAATGAGAAAATATTAATTTTATCTAGAGAAAATGGTTCAATTCTAAGGCAAATCCTTCTAAAAATTAATGAGCTTTTTCTGGAACGTACATTGTGGAATAAGGGTTTCTGCCAATCACATTACAAATCAAGTAATTATTCTTAAAATTGCAATGATCTGAATATATAAACAAATGAAGACTTGTAGCCAAAGATGTTGTTCTTTTTTTAGATAAATGAAGAAACAGAAACGTGGGGAAAAAAGCCCCAAACCAACAGGTTTTCAGATCTAGAAGCTCTTTTTTACTCCTGGTATATCCTTACTGTAACAGTGTAGCCACAATCTGGTTAAAGAGGAATAAGAAATTCTATACCACTAAAGTAACAATAATTTCATTATGCAATTAGTGCTTTGAACTAATTATGGTACAGAGATGAAAACAGATTTTCTACTAGTTTTACCAAAGAACCTTAATCTTAATTGATTGACTTGTTCTGATTGAAATAGAAGAAATACAAAAATATAAAAAAATAAACTATTATCATTATTCATCAACAATTTAAAGCAATTTCTCAAAGCTGCAATTTTTCTCAAAGCTTAAACTCTCATAAGAGAGAAGGGCAAGTTTCACTATTCATAGTTTTTAGCTTTTGTATTTCTGGAAAAAAATTCAGTAACTTCAGGGGTATCTGTAAATAATATGCATATACACCCGTGAGAAACAAAATGAGATAGTGCTTGAAAATGAGAATGATTAGGACAGTGAGAAAGATTAGAACAATGTTTTGAATTTCAGGAGAAAGATACACATTAATTGAAGTGATTTTTGTGCATCTATAAACTACAAGTTATATATATACTATCAATTATAGTAATTTAAAACTGCCAATGAAAAAGCGAAAAAAACTCAACACCAAACCACTGCAAACATGCATATGCTGTAGGTGATTCTCAGAAAGAAATGGCAGTGAAAGGGTGAAAAGATATTCTTCTGCTCTTTTTCTCACCATTTTACACTTTGTTGATATTTTAAGTATTAATGTGCTCAGATTCAAAGCACACAGAGGTTTTGAGCATTTTTTAAAATTCATCTGTCCTTTTAATTAATGCATACACATTTCTATACTTTAATTAAAGATTAGTTTTGCCCTTTAAGTCAGAAACTTTGATTTTATCATAAACATGCTACAAAGTATTTAAATCTACTGTAATAGAACTACATATCATTTTTATTGCTTATATTGTTCAAAATGCAGTTATGAAAACCATGCTTTAATAAAACCTCCCTGATTTTTCTCCAGGAGCAACAAGTCCAATATATTAGTCAGAAATAGCATTTCTTTAGAGGTCTAGCCATTTTTTCCCTCAGAGAGAACTAAATTTTATGTTGCCTGGCTATAAATCAGCCCTGGAGATACCTTTAATCCACCACAGCAGATAAAATATACCCAAGAAGTCTTGAATATAAATACCGAACAAGACCATTATTCCCCATGTTTAAAAGTCACATTTTTTTTCAAGCCTATCCTCTTACTCAATTCGATTAGTACTTCACAAGTAGGATAATGAATCTAGCAGAAGAAAAAGGGCTCCATTAGCAAGTGGCATTGCTGAGCTGACAGTGATTAACACCCACGAGAAACCACCAAAGGATGGCCAGCAAGCCAAACCCATTTTTCAATCTCTTGCAGAAGCATGGGGGATGATTTCATTTGCATACAGCCCGAATAAGGTTCCCTGGCAGCTGGTCAGCAATGTTTCTTGCAGCTGGTGTTGCTGCTGGCATTAGGGGTTGGCTGGGCTGGGCAGACTGGGATCGTGCCCATGGATAGTCTCCCTTGGGTGACTGGCAGCGCTTTCAGCCCCAAGCACTGGTGTGCATTATCATATTAGTCCTCATCATGAACAGAAGAAGGGTGCTAAGGAGATCAGTACTGCGGAAAATATTGACAGAATATTAAACAGAAACTGTCAAATTCTCTACATGGATACTTTTTTGACTTTTGACTTTGAATTTGTCTCCTTTTGAACTGCAATTTATGTGTGTGTCTGCTATTGAACAAGAATGGATTTCAGGGTTTTATTTGATTGCTTCTTTTTTCATGAATATAATTTTCATTCTTTTAAGCTAATTAATTAATCTACTGTATACTCCCACAGAGTATAGGTTCATCACAAAAGTAACATGCCCAGGTCCTCTTGATTACATACTCATTCTCCCTTAATTACATATCCATTCCAACATGCGAAAATTCTGACAAGGAATATTATTCTAAAGCTCCTTTAGTGAGGCCAAAAAGGCACTATCTTATAGGCTTAATAATCCCTCAAAAAATTCAGGTGATTCAACACACCAGCATCTATTCACTCTGGATTGTATGTTGTATGCTCACAACATTCCCACAGATATTCTTTTAATAAATAAATTTATTATCAGAGAAAGATCTTCAAGTTGAAAGTGTACTTGTAAACACAATATGATTTTTATTTGAAATAATCTTTTTCTCTGAAAAATGTTGCAGGCAAAAATACCATTTGTGAAAGTATGTTTCCTATATTTAATTTATTCTTTAATGTGCAAATATAAATGCTATGGGACTTTATTATTGTTGGCAAATACTGGAATTTTTGCACTCTTTTTTGGTTTTTGACAGGTATTGATTTTGCAACTCGAAAGATTGCAAAACATTTGAAACAAACAAAAGAGATTGCTCAAAATGGAGACAGTTTTAAAACCAAAACACTCAGTACTTTCAGAAACTATGAGCTGGATTACACTGTGGGAGTGGAGTTTGAAGAGCACACCAAAGGACTGGATAACCGAGTGGTGAAGGTAAAAACCTGGTACCTTGTATCTGTGTATGCTGCAGTCAGCACCAGGGGCCAGCAGTTCCCAAAATCAGCTGAGCACCTTAAGTGAAACCCCAATATTATGCACGCATCAGAGGATTTTTATAAAGCAGAAATAGTTTGCATCCTGAGACAGTTTTCTTTCCTGCTACAAGCATTTATTAGAAATGCAAATCAGGATGGCTACTGAGAGATGTGAGGACAATCATTAATTAGTGTTTTCTAGTGGGATTTTTCCAGCTTTTCCAATACACCTTATGTATCTAGAAAGTAGCAAAATTGTATTTTTACCTCTGCATCCTCCTTAATGAAACTGTGGGTTCATCCCTGTGAATTTAGGAGTGTGTCAATAGAACTTTTCCTTTTAGGATTGCACTGATCAGTCTCAGCTGGGCAGTTTCACAGTTGGGCATTGTTAAAAATAAACCTGCACTTAGCTTTAAATGGACGGGGAGCATTGGGAAGGGGCAAGAGAAAAATGTGAGACAAAGCTTGGAGCAGTTGAGGTGGCAGAGCACTGGCAGGGCAGAGGGGCAGGGAGGCCCAGCAGTGGGTGCTTTACTACCTTTGAGATAACTGGAGTAACCTGGGCGCAGAACTGCCCCAGGAAGCTGTGGCCATTTGTTCAGACACCTTTCCGGGAGATCTGTGGCCAACATCTGTATTAAGGGCCATAGTGTAGCCCCTGCCCTGCCTCCTGTGGCACAGGCAGTTCCTGAGGGATTCAAATAAGGCTCTCTCTGAGAAGTCAGGGAGGAAAAGAATACACACCAGCACTGATTCACTTCCTGAACTCAGTTTCATGTTTCTGTATCAATACTGCCTCTCTTTTACTTTCTTCTCACCCTAAAATCTTAAGCAACACTTTTGAATGTAGAAAGGCCAGTAGATCTTAAATTTCCATTGGCTGTCCCTGTTGGAGCCCTGCTGATCCAGCATCCACCTCCTCCTTTGGTCATCATTCACTGAATGTCCTTTATCACCTCTGTGGATGTCCACACCTGTATTCTGCCACTCAGCTCGCAGTTGCCAAACTCTGAGAAATGAGATCAAAACTCTTTGTCAACAAGACCTGTTTGTTTTGGCAATTGCCACAGGAAAAGTGGCAGCAGAAAGGACGCGTTTACACTTGAACTCACATAATCCTTCACTGGAGGGGAGCAAATTTAATAGAAGATGGTATTTGCTCACCACGGATCACTTTTAATTCTCAAACTAACTTTGTGCAGTGTAATTCCTATTTCTTCCAAATTATTTCTTATTCAGAGCACTGCAAGCCATCAAAGAGTAAGACCCATTTTTTTCACTATTCTGAATATCCCTATATCTAAATTTTCTCTCCGTCTCCTTCTCCAGTGGGCACTGGGTGGAACAAATTCCTGTGAGAAAGGCTATGCTTAAAAATACTGTGCCCACATCTCTTCAGATAACTTTAAGACATTGCTAAGGATCTAAGGACTCATTAGTTTCATCACTCCTTAAATCCATCAACTCATGCTCCTCTAGTGCTCATCACCACTACCAAAGCCTTGCTTTGCAAAATGGAAGGAAGGCAGGAAGGCAGGAAGGCAGGAAGGAAGGAAGGAAGGAAGGAAGGCAGGAACTGTGCATTTATAACCCTACCTGATTTAATTACTTTTGCCTAATATTAATTTTTAAACAAATAATATTATTTGTTTCTAGAGAGGAGAAGGAAAAAGGATGCATGTCATGCCATTATTCTTTGAATTGCTCTAAAAGTATTTTCTGGTCATTTTATTAACAAAACAATGCCTCAAACACATTAAAGTTACATTAAGGTAATAAAACTGGTAGGCAACATTTAAATGTAAAGAGGGCATGGATAATTTAAAGAGCATGTAGCTTGAAAATTCCATAAATAAGAAAGAAATTAACTGAAATGGAATGAGTTTTGTCTCATTATTAATGGAAAGCTCCCTCATAAGAGAAATAAATCATCCAGTGCTGAACTAGAAAATGAATTAAGTTCCCAATACACTTGGAGCGTTATAATAACTGAGCTTTCATGGACTGTAACTGGTGTCTAATAAGGAGTTGTCTGATACATGGTTAAATATATCCCTAAAGGACAATGGTTCAAATGCAGAACAATTCCAACAAAGTTGCTTTGAATGTACCCTGCCACATGTGTAGACAGATAATTCGGGCTGTAAAGAGAACTTTTCCTTACTGAGGGTTATCCTGCTCATGGACAAGAATTGTCATACCCAGTACCTTTGCTGCTGCTAGGTTGAATCACACCAGCCCAGGAGATGGTTGAGGATGGAAGGGATATCCTGAGGACACCAGGTCCAAGCCATCTGCTCAAGCAGGGTCAGCTACAGCACATTGTCTAGCTTGTGATCACATGTCTTTAAATTTCTTTGTGAAAGTACATGAAAATCTACAAACAAATGTAGTGCACTTTTCAGTATAATCCTTCAAGTCTTCACTCATGAAACCCTATAGTTTTTTCATTAATGGCTTTAAGCAGCGAGGAAAAATACTCGGCATATATTGCACAAGTAGCTGTGTGTAGTATATAAACACACTCAACAATTCACCAGTTAGTGTGAACACTTGATACTCATGTATGTGAAGAAACACATGGAAATGACAACAAAGCACTGCAAAAGCTTCCCTTCATCACACTGTTGTCATCCTGAATGCATTTGGGTGTTGTTTAAATGTTTTGAGGGGGGTTTTATGAGGAAGATGGAGAATGATAGGAAGCAACTGTAATTGTGTATTCACATTGTTTGAACTTATTTTTATATGTTCATAAACTTCTGGTTAATGTAACTGAGTTAATTTTCTGATTCATTCAGTCCCTGGTGACCTGGGATGGTGACAAATTGGTCTGTGTTCAGAAAGGTGAAAAGAACAACAGGGGCTGGAAGCACTGGATTGAAGGAGACATCCTGCATCTGGTAAGGGCTGCTCCACAGATCCGCAGCACATCACTGAGGCTGCAGCATAGGCGCAGGTTTTCCATTTCAAAGGATTCATTATTTTTTTTCAGTTAGAAAGGTCTTTAGACAGTTCTGATCTCTGAACTCTAAGTAAACTCCCCCCTCTGCTTCAACTCAGGAATGCTCAATTTCTTTCCACCTGCTCTCAATTAAGTCATAACCCTGCAGTGGTTTTTTGCTCCAGTCCACTTCCCTCCAGCTCTTAACCCTTCCCATTACATTGCATCTCTAACATAATCTCATTCCTATATAATCACTGGTAGAGAAAAAAAGATTGCAAGAAAAATGTTATTCTTTGTTCTGAGCAAAGCAATATGAAATTTTAGCACACCGTGCTGTAATGCAGATCAGAAACCCCTAGATATTCAAGAGGATCCCACAAACAACTTATGCTCCATTTTTTTTCCTAGTTCAATAATAAATTCAAACATCTAAAGTAGCAAGCTGTAGCCCAAAGACAGATGTGGTGAGTCCAAGAGAGGTCAGAAAAGCCTGTGCAGGAAATCAGCAAGCAGTGATGTGCAGAAAGATTTTAAAATAACGGTGTTGTAGAATCATAGAACCACTAAGGTTGGAAAAGACCTCCAAGATCACAAAGTCCCAACTTTGACTGAACACCACCATGTCCATGAAAACATATCACAGAGTGCCACATCTATTAATTTTTTGAACATTTCTCATAGTGATAACGATTGCAGAGTTTCCTGAGAAAGCAATCAAGAAATGGGCATGATAGTACTGGATGGCACAGTAGGTGGATGGAGAGAGATTTTTGAGAAGAGCCCATTGCTCTGTCCTATGCTTTGCTCCAAGCCATCTGCTCCTTCACAAGTTTGCTTCACACATACGTGGTGGAGGCAGTCACAGTGACTCCCATCTCTGTGCCTGAAAGGTCAAAGACAGGAATTCAAAACCACAGTGTGCCACCCAACTAAAATCACCTGTCCAGGGCACTTCTCCAGCTCTGCCTGAACACACCTTCAAAGGCTGACCTAAAAGGTTCTACGTGATTCAAGATTTAGGCTGAGGCTGGTGGAAACAAAGCCAAGAAGATCCTTACAAGAGTGTTCAGAAAGCGTCCTGCAGGCTTGGCCCATTGCTGGCCACAAAGGCAGCTGCAGTCCCTTCCAAGCCCTGTTAGGCACAGGAATGCTGCCTGATGTCACCAGCCAAACTGGCTGCACTGCAATGTGCCAGCCTTTAAGAGGCCACTGCAGCCCTGAGCAGCAATGGGGCATTGTTCTGGCCCCTGAGAAAAAACTGGGCACACCTCTGAAGCAAATCAGCTTTTTAAAGCATTTCTCCTTTTTTATTTATTTCCTTCTTTCAGTGCATCTCATGAATTTTGACGTAACAAGAATTATAAACTATTACAGTATATTGTTTTAATAACAGAACATGAAAAAGCCTTGAATTAAAGCACAATTTCAATGCATTTTTCATGTTTATTCTTCTTCGAGTTCAATTCATGTATCAAAAAATTAATTACTGCAACATGAGGTGCATACCTGCTGTTTGGTTACATATAATGCACTGTTCTCTGTTTCATAAGCATAAGATGTTAATGCAGTGGCTCAGTTGTGGCAGTTTCTGGTGGGATCTGATATATATGCAAAATAAAACTTCTACCACTGTATACTTACTAATTGTTTTAATACTGTAGGAACTGACATGTGAAGACCAGGTGTGCCATCAGACATTTAAGAAGAAGAACTAAAATGAAGCAGAAAGCCTCACAGATTTTCATCACAATGTTATGCTGTTATGTTTTGTCTGAAAAGAAGAATGAAGCCAGATTTTCATTCCTTTGACACTTCTATGTGAATATATTATGTGCCTGTTTATGGAAACAAACACATTTTAGAGAAATAACATCCAACAGTTACAAACCTCATAAATTCCTTTGCCTTTCAGTCTGGAGTTAAATAAAAGTAATTGTCTTTCAAATAATGTTTCCCTACATCTTTATAATGACTTCCAGAGGAATGTCCCTTAGCAACAAGGCTGAAAATTAACAGTCACAATTATTTCGATCACAGTCTGTGTCTCCATAGTGCTGTATGATCGTAATGTCTTTGGGTGACTGGGTAACACTGGATATTCACTGGGCTGTTTCTATTCAATTTAGTCCTAGATGACTAAGTCCACAGTTTCAGGCAACAGAATGCCTCACTGAGCACAATACATGTCCTTTCACAGCTGGACTGTTCCCTTGGATTTGGCCCAGGTCTAAAGCTGCTGCTGGTTATCACCTGACAAATATCTCATGGCCTTTGTGAAGTGCTTCAGCTCCTCACTACGATCCTAACATGGATCAATGACAATGCTGTAACTTCCCCTTAGAACTGGCAGCCTAATAACCATCCCAGTGGAGAAATTTGCTGTTTGAAGTAAACTCTGCACTGAAGAGTTGCTCCATGGTGTGAAAACTAAGGCACACTTATGACTGTGAGATGAAAACTGCAGAGTATACACAGTCTGCATGTACCCTGTGCAGAAAGAGTGCCCAGCATGCTGCAATCTTCACCTTGCACTACTTTTCAGAGACTGTAAAAAGAAAAGTCTTTTCCATGCAATTCTTCTCAGTTTTATTCAGGGTTTTTCAAAAGAATTCATGTTCTTTGCTGAAGGCAAGTTTAAGTTAACCATGGATGATGAACAGTACTTCAGTAGATAGAAACTTTTATTATTCAACAAAATGTGTGCACACCTTTCCCAGAAGAGCTTGTATGCCCAAAAGCTCATGTGCTTTTTCCCAATGTCATGAATTATTCTAATAAAATACACTGTCTTTCCTACAACCTTGCCTTTCAGATATAAAAACTTTCACATCAGCTTTAGCATGGTTAAGTTCCCTCTTATCCATAGGCCCCCATCCTCCAGCATGGGAGGAATGAAAATCCGCTAAACAGATCAGTGGTAGGGGAGTACAGCAAATATGTGAAAGAACTTTGGCAGAAATGGAGGAGCATATGCTTTCTCCTCATCTCCACCTGCTCCTCAGCCCACTCATTGTCAATAGCTCAGGGTAGGAAAGGAGTGAATCTCTCAGCTGACAACTAGGTTACATCTGCAAAAATCTGATCAATATACCACCAATACTTCTATGGCCATGGCCATTATACTGGGTCCAGCTAGGATTGAGCTAATTCTTATTTTAGTAGCCAGTACAGAGCTGTGTTTTGGATTTAGTATGAGAATAATGTTGATATCACACTGGTTTAGTTGTTGCTAACTCGTGCTTCCACTAAGTCCAGGACTCTAGGGCCCTGCTCTGCCTGTGAGGACGTGCACAAGAAGCTGGGAGGAAGCAGAACCAGGACAGCGGACTCAAACTGGCCAAAGGGATATTCCACACCAGAGAGCATCACACTGAGCATAGAAAGCTGCAAGAATGAAGAGAGAGAACCGTTGTGTTTGGAATGGCATTCCCCAGTAATTCCTTGGTCTTCCCAAGGAGCTGTTTCACGTGATGAACCCCACTGCCCTGGATTTGGATGAACACCAACCTGGGAAATGGTGAATGAACTCGTTCTGCTTTGCTTGTGCACGTGGCTTTTTCTTCACCCATTAATCTGTCTTTAGCTCAGCCCAGGGGTTTTCTCGGGGAATGGCTCTGTGGTGGTTAGTTGCCAGCTAGAGTTAAATCATGACCAGCATAGAAGTGCTTATGTCAGGATATTTTTTTGAATTGGACTTTGCTTCTCATGATAAAAGCTGACTTGATATCAAACTTCTTGTGTCCTTTGCCTGAGCAATACTTTCATGTTAGTTTGCACAGAAGAAACTGCACTTGGAGTTAGGAAACTCTTTATTTTTTCTTATTCAGCCCTGACCTGGACTTTTTAGTAGAAATGTATTGAATTCATATTTCTAAGTGTCTACCAGTTACAATGATAAAAAAGTACTAGAGCTCATTAAGATTTCAAAATATTATAAGCATGTAATCACTATGAAACAAAATATGCATGTTTTAATCAGTGACATTTCTCCTTGTTGGTTCTTATCAG
Organism: Sylvia atricapilla; assembly: GCF_009819655.1. Lineage (NCBI taxonomy): Eukaryota > Metazoa > Chordata > Aves > Passeriformes > Sylviidae > Sylvia > Sylvia atricapilla. The sequence goes on from NC_089149.1 coordinate 13,288,406, forward strand.
GAGTAACTCTATTTATAAATTCACACCAAATCATAAATCCAAAGAAAACCTTTCATCTATCACAAGAAACCATCATCAATTCACTGAGTTTGAAGAGGGAAAGCAAACATTCTTCAACTGATTTCTTATGCTCCCTAGTTCTATCTAATGGTTATAGTTCAGAAGTAAAGGAAGAAGGCAACTGAGCACAAGTAAATTTTGACTAAGAGAAAACTGGATCTGACCCTATTTTTTTGCCTATCCTGGAAAATGAAATTTCAGACTTTTTAACAGGAAGTGAGGAAATATGGAAGCTTTTTTACTCTCCTAAACAACATTTTGTTTCTGCACATACTGATAAGCAAGAAATTTCAGCTTCCTTTTAAGCTGCATGCACGGTGCTAGAGACAGAGGAGATAGTCATCCTGTTGCATTATAGTTACTCCCAAAGGTATTCTTGTTTGTATCATACTTGTGATGTTGGGCTGCTCTCTAAGCTGTTCAAACTCCCTTATCTCCTTGTCAGCAGATTAAGTACTTGTGCTGGAGGAATGGACCTTGCTGGTAAATCAAAGAATATTCATTCACATTTTTTCAGCCCTCTGGCACACAGTGCTGTCTCAGCTGATTTGGAGGATTACCATTTGCATGGATTCTTTTCCTCACAAAGAATATTACTCAGACACAGCCCTAGGAAGAGAATTTATCAGCAGCCCTCTGATCCAGTGTAGTGGGTTGACCCTGGATGGATTTGAGGAACCCACCAAAGCCTTTCTCTCACTCCCCTCTGCAGCTGTACATGGGAGAGAAAAAACAAAAAAGGATAAATGGGTTGAGATGAGGACTGGGAGAGAGATCCCTCACTAGATACCACCAGGGGCAAAACAGGCCCTAATTAGAGATATCAGCTGACTTTTTTACTAACAAAACAGAGCAGGATGATGAGAAGTAAAATTAAACCTTAAAAACACCTCCCTCACACCCCTCCCTCCTTCCCAGCTCTGCCTCCTGCCCCCTGTGGTGCAAGGAGACAGGGAATGGGGATTATGGTCAGCTCCTCACACGTGGCTTCTCCTGCTGCTCAAGGAGAGGAGTCACTCCCTTGCTTCATGTGGGGTCCCTCCCACAGGAGACAGTTCTCCATGAACTTCTCCAACGTGAGTCCATCCCATGGGCAACAGTCCTCCCAAAACAGTCCTCCCAGCAATGCCCTTGCTGGCTGCAGAGCTGTTCCTCTCACACCTTCTCACCCCACTGTTCTTGGCCACAACTGCACAATAACTTTTTTATGTCTTCTCAAATCTGTTCTCCCAGAGGTGTTGCTACCATCTTGAACTGACCAGCCCTAGCCAGCAGCACATCTGTCTTTGGAGCTGCCAGGACTGGCTCTGCTGGACACAGAGGAAGCTTCCAGCAGCTGCTCACCCCTGCAGCCCCACCCTGCCAAAGCTTGGCCATGCAAAGCCAATAAATCCAGAACAGAAAAGCCTGAACAATACAAAAGCACTTCCTCGTGACTGCAGTACAGGGGAAAGAACCAGCACCATTACCTGTCACTGGGCTTTTCAAATGACAATGACAAAGCTGTGTGGAGCAAATGTTTATGGTGGAATTTCTAAAATCTCTGCATTGAGCCAACTGGCTCTGCATTAAGCCAATTTTTCTTCCAAAAAGTTACACATTTATTGCCAACTCTAAAAGAAGAGATCAACACTGCAGGCAGAGGCTGTACAAGAATGTTGTTGCTCCTACCAATCGTGGTCTGTGGCAAGGCCCTACAGTGCTGTCTTTCTCTGGAGCTCTGGAGGGTCACAGATATGTACAGAATGTCTTCCAAATTTGCCATGGATATCCTGGATGCTGTGCTGCTTGTGAAAGATACTCCACTGCCATCTGGCAAGAAGTCTGAAGTTTTTAAATCAGCATTTACTTCAAGATCTAATGAAGACAAAATACAACAACAACAAAAAGTTGCTTATTAAGATTAATTTGTATTCTTTTAAGCAAGGATATATATTTTCCTTTAGTGGGGAGAGATTGATAGAAAGGATTTCTTTAGAAAATTTTTTTCTCACTAGAAGAAATGATTTTTTTTAAATTTGTGACTGATTAAAAGAACACAGGTTGCAGATACTTTAATTTCAGCTTGCTGATTACACTTCTTATGCAGATTATGAGGATTAGAAGAAATCATTTTGTGAAAATGAGATTTAAAATAATATTAAGGAGGCCAACTTTTCAATAATGGCAAAAAATTTGTCAGTTATTCTCTAAATATCACGTTTTCCTTAATTATATCTCACACTGCAGTGCCTCAGCGGCCACTAAATAGAAATGGGAATGCAATAGATGACGATAGATATTCCAGAGTTCGTTGAGGTGGAGGAATCCATGGAAAGACGAGGACCTTTGTCTTATATGAGAGCAAACTTTCTTCACTTGAGAAAGGATATAAAAGTGGAAGGAATAGGGGCATACTCTCCTCCATGCTCCAGGACAGGAAAAGATCCACAGGACAAGAAGGAGCAGCCTGGCACTGCAGCATGGAAACTGCAGCTGGCCATCAGGCAGTGCCTCTGCCCTCCAAAGAGCTGAAAGGCTGGAAGACACCAGCAGCTGAGCCTGAGGAGTCTCTGTGGTCCCACCACAGAATCCACTTTCTTCCATCAGCAAGTCTATCATTGCACCTGCAGTAACAGTTGGCAAGAAGATCACAAAGATATTATAATTCTGACTGTATTTATTGGGGGAAAAGGGTCAAATAGAGTCCCTGCAGTAAGGAAAAATACACTAATGTATAGCAAGACCCAGAAACAGAAACCATTGGAAGTTCTCTTAACCTGTTTTCATGCTACTGTACTTTGGATTTCTGCTGGATTTGGTTTAGGGTACAGTCTTTCAAAGAAAGGCTTCCTGAGCCTTCCTGAGCCTTTTCCTGTAAACTTTGTTATGACTTCAGAATTAAAGCATGGCATGAAAGTTAAATGGGATAGCTCTCTGTGAAAACTGCAACAGGTGTCCTTTGAACTACTTTTTAATGTGCAGTGCCCTTGCTGCCTTTGTCACTGCACCCGAAGTTAATTGTTTTCTTGCAATTTCTTAATTCTTCCCCTATCACCTGTATTTCATTCACTTTTGGATATACACATGTACAATATCCACATATATATAAAAAATGTAAATAAATATAAATATATATGTTTATGTATCTTTGCACACACCTGTATTTACATCCAGGGGTAGAAGGGTTCATAGGTGCCCACAATATTTGTTGGCCCACACCCCCATAGCTTTTGAACCAGTTGCCCCAGGTAGATTGGCCAAGCAAACATGACTGTAAAAGTCTCTAAATATAATATTTCTACAATATTAGGTGAAAATTAATAGCCTAATAGAACACTTCCAGTAAAAGAAAGGTTAAGGGTGCACAAATGTTTATCAAGTTCCAGAAAATCATTTAGGATAAATGCCTATAACCATGGAAAACCTTCAGCTGGACACCAGTGAACTCAACCATGAGATAAAATCCCCTAGAAACCACACTTTGGTGGTTCTGCTGCTCACAGCAGTACTTGTTTCATTGTCTACTATACAATATTTAATATTTTTTATACTTACTAAATGATCTGATTGTCTTTTTCTGGCTGTGTCTCTAGAAACTGACTTGTTTTTTCAAAATTTGCTCAGCTTTTCCTAACTATATGTAGGGAAAATGGCTTCAATAATGAAAGTATACTTTTTTCTTGAAGGCGCCATAAAGCCAAAGACTGCTTAAATTTCCTGATGATCAGACTAAAGCAGTATCCTTGCAACAGGCAGGAGTCCTAAAGGCCAACTGAAGAGTGCAGTGTGCCTTTTCTACACATTGCCTGAAAATCCTCCCACTCCATGACCATGCCGCCCAGCTTGAGCAGAGAAAGGTTACTGATTGAGCTTTGGCACAAAAGGGAGTAAAGTCATATTAAAAGTCAGCTGGTGCAACAAGTCAGACAACAGTAGGTTCTCAAAATATAGAATTTTATCTTTTCTTGATATGGTTTTAGTTAATTTTCAGCTTTTGAAGTAATTATAAGGGTATCAAACTAGATATTGGAGCTTGTTTTGCAAGTAATTCTACTTAAATCAGAGCACTTCCATGGAGTCATTTATTCAGTTCAGCCAGATCAGATCCTGGTCAGGCCTCCACTGAAAACAGGCTCTGAGGCTGCAGAGCAGCTTTAATGCATTCGAAGTATCAGGGTCAGAAAAACGTGTATTGCTATTCACTGTTGTTGATACAATAAATTAATGCAATGAAGTTCCTGGATGTTTAGAGACAGGGTTTTAGGTTAAAATTTTTTCTTTTTACTTAGATATTGAAAAAAAGCAACTAAAAATAAAGGCATGTGACATATGACATTTTTCCATCATTTTTAAAAAAATGAGAATTTACATTTATTTATATAGACACATACCATACTGTATTTTTAAAAGAATCACGTAGAACTTAATTTAAATTAGACTTTCATTTTCTAAACACTTTTAGAAAGTGAGAAGCCACGAGCAGTCAAATAGTCAGGAAAAACACCTGGAAGATGAGCTTTACTGATTAGAGGATTAAGGCAGAGTTGAATTGCTCCCTTTGTGAAATAACAGCCTTGGTTCTCTAAAAACACAGATTGCTGTTTGCTACTAATGGGTGCCTTGTGTAGCATTACAGCAAATTGCTTTCCTTGATGGCATAAACTGAATACACAGCAAACATGAGCACTTAGTTAAAATGTTAGCACATCCAGAGTAGCTAAAGGAAAATAACTGCTTTCCAGGGCAAGGTTTTCGATGATCAGAACTGAAGGGTTTCTGTGTTAGGGCACTCGTGTCATCTAAAACAAGAAGCAGCCCCAGATTTTCAATGGCCACGCTGATTGCATGGTGGCAGGAGGAGCTGAACCCTCAGCAGGATCAGCGTGCCCCAGGGGAAGTCCTGGCAGCTCCAGCCTTTGCCTGAGCTTGGCTTTCCAGCCTTTAGTACGTTGCTTCTTCACAGTAAGTCCCTAGGTGCTGTTGATACAGTTTGTGTTTGTCATTTGTTTCAAATAAGAAAGGCAATTCTTCACAAACTCGCAAGAAAAAAAGATCTGTTTTTCTTACTGTACATCTCAATATAAACAAACACAAGCAAGGCTGTGCATAAAAACACCACAATAGCTTCTCAGATCTCAGGTTTTATTTATAAAGTATGTGACAGAACACTGTAGCTGTCCTACTGCAAATAATTTAAATTAAAAGAGATGCAGAACATATTTGGAATCTTCCAGTGAAAAGTAGAACACATTTTGTCACCTTGGAATGGATTAAGTAAGGTCCAGATAGTTCACCTCACCCTGCAAATTTGTTTCCCAATGGAAGTGACACAGATTAAAACTCTTTCATAGAATAAATCAGCATCACTCTGGTAGATATAACAATAGTGCAAAAACTATCTAATAATCTGGGCCTACAATTGATTACAAATATATGCAGTACTCTGCCTTGATGGTCAACAATAGAACACCCAAGACTTCTCAGTCCATCTCCTCTAGATAGGGTTCTGCAGCCAAACATGTTCGCAGCCTCACACCCAGTAGCCAGTTTCCCCTTAAACAATTTATAGGCCAAATAACTTTCTCAAATATTAGGACAATGCTAGAGCATTTGACAGACATGTTTTGGGTTTTTTCGGCATTCCACTTGGACTTAGAGACCAAAATATGAAAATATTTTTATCAATTTATCTCACTTTGTTTAAAGGTTATAACTTATCCCTCTTCCCTGACCACTTCATTAGGTTTTGGTAATGAAACCATTAAACCATTACTATCCTATCCTTCCCTGCCAGCTTCCTCAGCAGTAATTAATCTCCACTGACTGAGGAGCATAAAGGTGCTTTTATCACCGTTTTCCTCCTGCATTATAATGATTATATAGAAGAAAAAAAAAGGCACCAGAGAATATCTTTAGGTAGGGAAGATTTCATGTGAGAACTTCTATGTCCAGTTCAATGTCAGGTCTTCTTATCTGGCAGTATTTAGAGAGAAAAAAATAAATCTTGGCTTCTGTAATTCCCTGTAAAGTGTGAGGTTGTAACGCTCACAAGTAAATTGGAGCCACGGAAGAATTTGCATCATCTTCTCTGGAGATAAATGCTCTAACTCAGTGATATTTGTTTTATAAGAGAACTTATATGAGGGGTAAAATAAGCACTTTTTTTCCCTATGCTATTACCTTCAGCATAGAAACATTTCCTCAAAGTCTGGTCTACACTGCAAAGGCTTATTGCCAGAAACCTTCTTTTGTCACAAATCTATAAACACAAACATCACGACAGCCAGCAAAGCCCAGTTTTTGTCTTGTCCAAATCAAATCTAGTTTCCCAAACAGCAAAACTCTCTCAGCCAACACACAATCACTAAATACCCTGCTGACAGAGTGACACTGTCTTGAGTGTTATTTTATAAACATGTCCAGCTTCTATTTGCAGCCAGAGTCAATCTTCTGAATGCCATCTCAGAGGAGCTTTCAAACAGCTCCAGCACTAATTTCTAATACATCAAATATAATAATATTCATCAGCTGTCATGGAATAATTCACATGGAAAGTCAGATGGCATTTTTGTTCAAGTAATTTTGTGACCAATTTCAGAAAGTTTCAAACAGTGGATGGCACCTCTTCCAGTTACAAACTCATCTAATGAGCCTGGATTTTGTCAGCAAAACAGACAAGTGTGCACAGAACATAGTAAAATCCTAAAATCTGTTATATTTGGGAGTTTTGTAATGGGTGTAATGCAGCCCCTTGACACAGAAAAAAGTATCACAAAGGAAAAAGGCCTTGTTTCTCGATTTGATGCGAGAACTGTTCCCATGCCATTGTCCACCCCCAAATATTTATGTTGAAGAAGCACTTGACCAAAATTGAGGGATTTTTTCATTGAGAGACTGGAATTAAAAGGCATCAGTGAAAATTGAAATAATTTTATTTACTGCAGGAGAAAAAATTAAAACTATCGTTTAGAAATATGTGATAAATATTCTTTCCCAGACAGATTTACTACAAAACCAGTTTTAGGATTTTGTGTCCAGACATCAGAGAGGAAAATGAAATGGAGATGAACAGAATCAAGGCGCCATCGAGTGGTGAATCTTGTACTCACAGTGCCCTCTTCTCTCGAACCAAAAAATAGTAATTATTGTCATTTCATACCTCAGTGGTAAATTGAATAACATCCTTGTCATTTCTTTTTAAGATACTTTGTGTACTCATAACCCATCACAGCTTTCCACGTAGTTTTACTTTGGGAGGATGAAATTCCAACAACATACTGGCTACATGTTGTTAAAACTCCTGAGTTTTAATCTGGAAAGCCATATAAAAATAATCCATTTCCATTTTTGATGGAAGAATTCATAAATGATATAAAAGTATGTGTGGGTGATGGTTATGATCACTGTTTGGAGGGAGGGGGAAGCTGACTGTGTTACAGAACGGCAAGAGCAGCAGCATAAGAGTTGAACCAGAAACCTCTAGGATTAAAAGCCTAAACTTTTTTAGTTTAAACTGAGACTCTGCACTGATCTTCATTCATCAACAGATTTTATACTTCATCTTTGGGACTGAATGCTGCAAATCCTGTGTCAGGTTCCATTTATGTAATACACTGACCCAGGATTGAATACAAGATATTCATTGCTACAGTCTGAGTTTAGAAATTCAGCAATGGACAGAGATTGTTGAGATAATTTGCAGTTTTCTGACTACACAAAGAAGGTACACAGCACACACCAATATTATTTAATTATATATGTATACGACTGTATCTCTGAAAAAAGTAATGATTCAGGTTCTACTAGAAACGGGAAAACTAAACAGTGCTTGTATATGACTTGTGCATATAAATATATTGTTACATTTTCCTCTGGCAGTATGTTATTTATGTGTGATTATTGTAAAAGAGCAAGGATAAAATTTATTATAGCTTTCATCATGGCCTACTCTCCTACATAAACAACTTGTTACTGGGTTATTGTGAAGAAAAAGCTTTCATTACAAAGACACATATTCAGTGCTGCAGAAATGCCACAGAATCCTGTGTGCTTCTGGTTTTCTGAACACAGTGCAAACCCATAAACAGTGTAACTATGCAGCTCCAGTCATAAATACAGAGGGGTTTGACCTCTCCTAGAGGATCACCTACACATTACACTGCTGTAAAGAAATTTAAAAATAATAATAATTTTTTTTTAAAGTTCCAAACGTGTTGACAAAGCCACCTTCCATTTGACAGGCATATCTTGAGAGAATAGTGTTGGATTATGGACACATTTGGGGTTTCTAGAAGGTTCTTCTGACACCTTGTGTAATTTTCCCTGCCCTGAAACCAAGACACAGCAGCAGGCTTTGGTTTTCTGTGCCTAGCACACCACAAAGCTGACCCTGCATTTGAGCCCATGGGGAAACAACTGCTGTCAAATGATAAAGACAAAAGACTTTGTGCCTAAGCAGTGGGATCTTAGTGACAGCAGTGACATCTGTGCTTTAAACCCAATCCCCTTTCCTTTGTTGACAAAATGCTCAAGTGAAAGGTATTGTCTGGTATCACTGGCAGTGCTACAAAAGCAGTGTTAACACGGTTGCTGTTCCTTTGAGACACACACCGGTGTAGGCTGTTTGGACAGGATACGGAGATTCTTGGATTCTGGATTTTTCTGGATGTTGTACGGATGCTGCAGTAGGAGCTGAAGCCTCACCTCTGCGTGTGGAAACCACAAAACTGCCAGATCAAGAAAAAACAACCCACTTCCTTCCTTCACAAGCCACAGTCAATTACCAAAGTCTGGCCACGAACTTTTCATGTTGACTCAGTGTCCATACTGCTGCTCTTGAATTTCCTTTTATTACCACATTCTATCTGGATAAAAAATATCTCTATGCCAATTTTGTCTAACTTTAATAGAAAACAAACACAGTGTTCTCAGTTTTCCAGGGTGCTGGCAACCCATGCTATTCAATAAACAATTTTTGCAAGCTTATGGAAAATCTAATGCTGAATCATTTCCCAAGAATGCTCTGACTCTGTAGCAGCGATAAGTTAATAATATATAATAGCAAATAAAAATGGAAATCACAGAATCTCTCTGTCCTGAAATCAATGTCATTACAGAAAATTTTAAGTAGCTACTGGACTGATACTCCTCAGACAAGAAATCATTTTATAGGTTTTCTAGTTCATGTTATCTCAAGACTATATTTAGGGCAAACTAAACTGCTCACTGAATCAGATCTTAGGAACAGTTTGGCAGGTTTGAAGATGAGCAGAGAAAATGGAATAAGTTTATCTGAAGCCTCAAAAGTCCACAAAAGAACATTAGCACCAACATTCGACTGTAGTGGGAGGCACGGTAAATCTGATAAAGAAAGAAATTAAAGTCTCCAAACTTGGAATACCTGGGAGGATATAAACTGCTGCCTTCTGGGCCACTTCTGTGCTATAAGGCCTTTTGCCACCAATCTTAATGGAAATGGAATCATGCCAGAATTGGAACTGTGGCCTCCAGGAAATAAAACAAGAAGCAAGTGTTAATAAATCAGGAGCACTAAGAGGTCAATCAGGACGGTTCTTGCTAAGTGATTACATGAATAGCATAAAGATAGCACTTATCTAATGAATCAAATGTGCCCAAAGAAGCTGTAGCACAGGAGGTCAAGAACTAGAGTCTTTATATTATGTACAACACTTTGGTCTCTCTCACTGACAACCTTTTTTTCTCTGAGTTGTCTGTTTAAAGACATCTCTCTCCTTGTTGTTAGCATGTGGGTATCACATACTATGGTGCTACCACAATTAATACTTTATATTTTCTCTTTAAATTAAGTCCATATCAGATGCTGCTGAAAGTATTGCTGATTATCCTGTTGCTGGTTTTAAAGAAGGTGGTATTTGTGCTCACTTAAAACCCTTTAAAAAATAGTAAACCTTTCTACTAAAATTTGAAGACAGTCTGAAATAGGTTACCTAGCACAAAATATCCACATGGCTGAAGTTTGGCAGAATTGTGAGTTGAAAAGGCAGGTCTGTAATGAAAGTGTCAGGCAAATACTATTTTAGATGACACCAAATACAAAACTTCCAATCCCTCCTTTACTTAGTGCAGTATCTCATTCCTCTGCATGCGCCACATGCATGACTGTATTTGAAGGAAAAAAACATTTTTGGAAACAATCATTTCATGCACCATCAGGCTGTTCCTGGCAGATTGCAGGTTTTGGAGGGGATGGGATTATATTTTTTCTAATCTGAACTCTAGCCTTTTGACAGTTCTTATTTCTCTACTGGCATTTTAATTCCTCATTATTCTAGTCAGGTTAATATTTGGTACTTGGGTCAGGATTGTATCCAAGGCTGGGATGTTTCCACGAGAGTAAGAGACAGGCTGGGCACCTCAGACTAAAGGAGACAAAGTGCATTCCACACCATTGCTGTGTCCCCGAGCCACCACAGAATGAAATCATAACAAGGGAGGCATTAATTGAGATTTACAGTGGGGTTTGTCTCACAGCTCTGCCACCTACATGGCAATAACACCTTCCCTTTAAACCCACCATGCTCCATCAATCTTCACTGTCTGCCAAGTTAAGGCTGCAAAGAGTTTCGCTTCAGTTCTCTGCACTGCAAGTATTAACTCCTGGCAATCAGCAGCACAGCACATTAATTTCACATGTAAAAGACACACTTCACAATGCTGTAGTGCTGACCTGAAGAGGTAAGTGCCTCTGTTTCTCCAAAGCAAGGACCTTATGAGAACAATACAGCACTTCAGGTTATAGGGTAGCTCCCAGGCACTCAGGGAATTGGTAAACCATCAAAAGCAGCTCAGTTAGCCAAGCCCCGAGGCACTGGGGAGCTGAGCCGCCGTGAAATACAGAGATCCCAGGAGGTGCCACAGAACCCCGTGAGGAGAACCAGCAGTGCCTGAGGCCTGGAGAAAGAATTTGCCTCCTGGGCAGATCAGTCAGGGCAAAGAAAGCCTGGACCCCAGGACTGAGCTGCCTACTGCAGCAAACAGCAGCACACGTTATATTTATTGCATATACTTCCTACATGTAATATATATATATACATTACATTCTATTTATTATATTATTATATTATTGATAAATTATGCTTGTTATTTATTTTTAGGCATGGCTCTACCTGACAGCATTCCACAGCTTAATAGGAATTTTCACACATATGGGATGTGCCACATAGAGATGACTCCTATTTCCAGACCTCTCGTCTTTACTGGAGAGAAAAAGAAAGTGGACTGGTATTCTTTGTTAAAACACCAGGTAAAATTCATTTGGTACACTAAGGATAAACTATAGGTGCTTGTGATTGATAGCCCAAACTGCTTTAATATTTTTCTCTGAAATAATGATACTGTGCTTCTTTTTTTAACCGTAAAATGCTGCATCCTACTTCCAAAAAAAGTCTTATTGCCAAACAAAACCTGCCAATAATTTTATAGCCAAAAGAATTGAAGCTGAAATCTCAGAAAAGTAAGGTTGAGTGGATTGGCTCTCCTGAGAGACAATTATTTGGGTAATAAAAAAGGTCTTTTTTAATGCTTTGCATTGAGAACTTTTAAGATATTTAAAAGAAGCTTTGCACCTAAAGGAAAAGCGTCCTGCAACACCTTCTAAGCAGTTCCTCTATTGTACACTTATAGACACACCTATATCCACACTTACAGAAATGCTGGCTGTGCTCCTAACAAGAAGGCAGTTGTGGAATGGCCACTCACTCTCCACTGAAAATGTTCTGCACAGCTTTATTCTGCTTTTTGAAAGAAGCCAGGCCCGCGGTTGCACTCTTCTCATCTGCACCCATCTCATCATTTCCCTGCATCATCCTCTCTTCTCCCCTTCCCCTGTCTATGCTCTATAAGATATCTGGTAGCTACAGGAGACAGGCCAACTCAGGCCTGTGCCCTTCCTCCAGAGTAAGGAAAATGTCCCATTTCTTCCAGGCCTGGGAGGAAAGAGCCGAATGCCCAGCCCATGTGTGCTGCCCCAGGTGAGCTGCAGCTGCTAGGGCAGAGCCAAGCAGGCAGAGGTGAGAAAGGGCCACTGGGAAACTTCAGTGCCCACAAGGAATAGTTCCCTCTCTTTCACTGCTCTGCAATTAAACACTGGGTTGGGGGGTTTTTACCTGAAAAATATCTTTCAGTAAACAGCCATAGGAAGAGCTGTTGAGTTACACAAAAAGCCTGAAGCAGAAATTTTGTTCTCATGCAATCACTGTATTGAAAGGCTTCTCAGAGACACACCAAGGTTCCAGCTGTTTTGTATGCAGCCCCTGGTGAAACAGTGGCCAGTACAGGATACACAGGAAACCACGTGAAAGGCAAACAAATATATAATATATTCCCTCTGTACAGCCATTCAATTTTCACAGCGGATCATGGTTTGGACTCAGAACTCATACCCAGCTGGTAAACTTGCCTCTAACAGCTTGTGAGGGATATTTCTTATGTCGAATTTAATTGCTTTTTTTTCATTTTTTCTTTTCTCCTGTAAGGTCAGTCTTGGCTTATACCCTGTGCTTTTTCACTTCCCCTTAGCTTTTCTATAACTACAACTTCCCAGGAGAAGCTAACAGCAAGATAATTTCTTCATTTCTCTGCTGTCATTTACTTGACTAACAATCTCGACACCTTCATCTTTCCCTTACTTTGCTGATCAGCTTTAATTACCCTGTAATAGTCTCATCTCTCCCTGGACAGGACTTCATTGAGTTTTTCAAGAAAAAACACATAGTGTGTGCTGTATATCCCCCACTACCCACATTCTCTATTATGTTTCCTCCACATCTCTTCTTTCAGTGTTCCACTTCAGCCATCTAAAACCATTAACTACACTCAAAATTTATAAATTTTACTCAAATAATTCCTTTTGGGCAGGATTATCCAGATTCTGCATCCTCAAACTCTGTACTCAAACATTTCAAGTGTAACTCATTACATTGTAGAATCATCACTGTAATGAATTCAAAGTAGAAAGCAAGACTCAAAGCTGAAAGTCTAAACTCACCCATAGCAGTTGACAATATTTGCCCCTTTTCTTGCTTTAGGCATTTCTCGTCTCACTTTTCATTCGACTTGTGGGGTTTTTTTAAGATTTAATTATCGGTCTTTTCTCCCTCGGAGTGACAATGACAAGAATTGCAGTAACTGTTCTGTCTCTCCTGCTTTTGTTCGTTTATGTCCTTCAGACTGTAAACACTCCAGGCTGGTGTAATCGTTTTTGCAGTGTTGTGGGATAGAGGACCCAGGACTCCTAATCCCCAGCAAAACACTTATATTGAAAGGAGAATTTTCTTTAACTGGATCCCAATGAATATAAATAGCCTCTGTGTTATTCCTCTCTTTTACACAACGCAGTGTGAGGGATGCAATTTTTAGAGATGGAACTTCAATCTGGCAGCAGGGTAGGAGAAATTCCCTCAAGAGTGGTTCCTCGTGCTCTGCTGGTTCCCAAACCCTCACATTCCCCATGTTTCTATTAGATGCTGTTTGGAGTTGCAGCAATTTTAGGTGGCAAAATGATAAGGAAAAATGTCCCATTGCCTGTCTTGGAGTTAGCAGGACTGAGCCGGCTCACGTGTTTGTCTTTGAGAGGGATGGACCTGCTGGGCTCCCTGCCAGGGCACCCCTGAGCGCTGTCACCAGTCGTGTCCCCTCAGCATCACCATGGGGCACACCGGGACTGTGCTCAGGGGACAGCACCGGGCACACCTGGGCCCACAGCACTGTACCAGTCCTGTCCCCTCAGCAGTGTCCCCATGGGGCACACCGGGACTGCACTCAGGGGACAGCACTGGGCACACCTGGGCACACCTGGAGATGGTCACCACTCCTCTCACGGAGGGCTCCGGGGTCACACAGGGAACTCTGTCTGGGGACACTGAGGGGACACAGTCTGGGGTACCACAGTATAAAAAAATACATTCAGCTGGTTGAGAATGTCCAAAGAGGCCACGAGGATGGTGAACAAGGGGATGAGTGAGTGAGGGGAGAATGAGTGTTTAGGACACTTGGTCTATTCGGCCTGCAGGAGACTCTGGGGAGAGCTCAGCAATCTCCAGCATCCTCATGGGGGCAAGCGAGGGGCCAGCACCGATCTCTGCTCTGTGGTGACAGTGACAGGACCTGAGGGAACGGCAGAGAGCTGCGTCAGGAGAGGCTGAGGCTGGATGTCGGGAAAAAGTTGCTCACACAGAGGCTGGGCACCGAACAGGCTCCGCAGGGCAGCAGGCACAGTACCAAGCCTGACAGGGTTCAGGGAGTGTTTGGAAAACGCCCTCAGACGCATGGAGTGATGCTCGGGGTGTGGTGTGGATTGCCGGGAGCTCTCAGACACACAGTGTAGTGTGCGGGGCCGGAGCCGGCTTCCATGGTCCCCGTGGGTCCCTTCCCGGGCAGTGACTCCATGGCTCCCAGCACCCTCCGCTCCTGAGGCAGAGCGCGCCAACTACAATTCCCACCCTGCTCCGCGCAGCGCGGCCCGGCGCCGCCGACTACATATCCCGGCATCCCACGGGGCGCCTCTCTCTCGCGAGACTGAGGGGCGCCTCGGCGGCGCTGTCGGGAGAGCGGCGGGCCCGGAAGCTCCACGTCGGAGATCGGACCGAGGCCGGGCGGAGCGGGGCCGGGGCGGCACCTGGGGGCACCGGGCCGGCACCTCGGCACAGCGGGGCCATGGTAAGCGACAGGCGGGGGCCCGCGGGCGCCTCGGCCCCGCCGCGGGCGGGTGACCATCCCAGCCGGGCGCGGCGATCGGCGGACCGAGGGCAGGAGGGGCCGGGACCGGGGCGCGGCGCTGCCCGTGGCTGTTCCTCAGCCCCCCGAGCGGCTGTACCGGGGGTCGGGCTGCGTGTCGCACCCTCCTACAGGCCATTCCCGGCCCTCGGGAGCTGCAGGGCCCAGACGTTCCGGGGTTAAGCACAGACTCAAGGGTAGTTGTGCTTACCTTCCTGGTGTTTGTAGCAGGAGAGGTGGACCTCAGACTCATCTCTACGTCCCGTGTCATGTCTGTGGTACATGATAACCAGGTGGTTTTTTTCCTCCTCGCAGTGTCTAACATGGGTAACTGCAGGTTTTATTAATACGTGCAGTGTTCTTTGATCAGCCATTGTCTGCTAGGTTCTCTGAGATAACAGCAGCGTTAAATGATCTCAAATGAGTGTCTAAATGAATCCATAGTGCCTCGAATATATTAGGAAATCACTTTGCCAGACTTCGTGCCTTTTAAATACTCTGACTTTACATTGCCAGTGATGAAAGTGGAAGGTCAGACCATTTTTTATCAGGAAAAGACTTTTACCTCCTCTCAATTTCTACAAGACAGTGTTCCATTCTAAAACGAATTTTGCAATTATAAATGAAAGTAAATTTATAATGGGCAAATGTTGTGCTCTGTTGTGGTAACTGACTTTTCTTCCTGGTTTGCCAGGTGAAGTAGCAGGAAGATTATTTATGTAACATTTGTATTAGGAGTAAGTTCTCTTTGCTTTGCTTTCATAGTTCAGGGACACCAGAAAGATATGCAGTGCATTTTTTTTATTTTTTTTTTATTACTCTGCTGGAGATACTTTTTCCAGTATGAAGAAATTCTGAATTTCACAGAATTAAATTAAACAGAGCTATTGCCATTGGTGGGAATGTGATGCTTCCTACAAAAACAGACCCACAGATAGAAAAGAGTAGTAACCTGAACAGCAGGATTGGATCCTTTTATTCTAAGAGCAAACTGCAGCTTTCCTGTTCCCTTCTGTGTGCCAGCTGGCAGTCCAGTCACCCGTGTCCCCAACTGTCCCTGCAGCCTCTCCGACTGGACATCAAGCGGAAGCTGACAGCGCGCTCTGACCGCGTCAAGAGCGTGGACCTGCACCCCACAGAGCCATGGATGCTGGCCAGCCTCTACAACGGCAGTGTCTGTGTGTGGAACCATGAGACACAGGTGATGCCCTCAGCTGTGCTTCCTGCCAGCTCCTTGTGGCTGACACTGCTGTGTCTGCTGTTGGAGAGCTGGGTTTGTACAGAGCCACCCAGCACTGCTGCTGGCGGACTGTGCTCTCCTCTGGCTCAGTACGAGAGTCATTGTAGCAGTGGACACTGTTAAGAAAGTAGAAAGAGCTGGTTCCAAAATCAGCATTTTCTCCAGTGCTATAAACGTAACTGTTTTTATTTTCAGACTCTGGTGAAGAATTTTGAAGTGTGTGACCTGCCTGTGAGAGCTGCCAAGTTCGTGGCAAGGAAGAACTGGGTTGTTACTGGAGCTGTAAGCTGGTCTCCTCTTGTCATTTCCTATGCAGCTGCACTTTCTCTGATTAATTTTCATGCCATTACTTTTTGCATCGCATAATAATCTGATCTGATATGAATTTGTAGAGGAGAAGGAAATACTTCACCACATTTTCCCAGAAGTTTTCTCCTTTAAGGAGGCTTAGAAGTTTAAACTTTTCATTTCAAAAGAGAGCAACCTGCTAAGGTGACTGACTCTGCAGGTAATGCCAGGGAGATGCAGTTTAGCTTTTCCTGCCAGCTGGAATATATACTCAGCACACAGTTCTGACTCAGTGTCGTAGGTGCTGCTTTAACTAAGATGAAACTATTGACAGTCCTAGGTAAGGTGAATTAAAAATTGCTTTTTACTTTTGTTCTTGGTTATAGTAAAAATATTTTTTTCATTTTGCTCACCACTAGAAAAAAATGTCTGCTTTTATTCAGTGAATCTAACTTGAAAGGAATAGTTGTATTCTGATCTTGGTAACATATTTTTCTTTATGGAGCGAGTATTTTTTGGCTAAATTAAGGTAATGCCTAAATATTTTTGTCTCAACTTTCATTTCCTAGTCTTCTGCCCTGTACACGGAGTGAAAACTTATTTTCATTTCTTTACCTTATGCTGCCATGATTCAGTTAAATGAAAAAATGAAAATTTGATTGAAGTTTTTTCCATTTCATAATGGAAAAAGTCATTCGTAAATGACTTGGAACAGCAGTGTGTAATTTATAGCCTTCTGAATCCAAGGATAAATTTATCATTAGCAAGCAAAATTCTTTAAATATTTTATTGTTTTCAATGGTGGAATGTTTTTTTCGTAGCTCCCCTGCATTGCATAGAAGGTGCACTGCACAAGAGACTTATTCTCATGTTGCTTTTGCTCCCTTTCCTAGGATGACATGCAGATCAGAGTCTTTAATTACAACACCCTGGAAAGAGTCCACATGTTTGAGGCCCATTCCGACTACATCCGATGCATTGCCGTGCACCCCACGCAGCCCTTCATCCTCACAAGCAGTGGTGAGAGGCCTTTGGCATGTTTTCAGGCTCCTCTTTTCTGTGCAGTGAGGGCTTGCAGGTCTTTTTGGGAAGACTCAGGCTTCCTTGAACAAATAGCCAGTGTGACAGTTGTCATTTTGTTGTTTCTTGGTAGTTGTATTGGTGTTTTTTTAATGGAATATCAACTGCCCTTAAAATTTAAAATCTAATGGCTTGTGTTCTTGTCAGAGAAGAGCAAAGAGCCTTCTCTCTAAAATATCTGCCAGAGGAAACATTCATATATATGTTAATTAGTGTGGCAAACTCTCAAATAACAGCTCAGGTTATGTTTATTAAAAATTTTGTTTAAAAATGGTTTAGAGTAAGTTTTTAGCTGGGAATCTGACTTGAAAGCTCCTTCTGCAAGGACTGCTAATCCTGTAGGTGCAAATTAGCAGTGCCTCCTTTCCAGCCTGTACCATGAAGTTGTAGAGGATTTTGCAGTTTAAGGAGGTAGTTATCACCCACTGAAGCTTGGTTGTTTGTGGTTTTTTGCAGATGACATGCTGATCAAACTCTGGGACTGGGATAAGAAATGGTCTTGTTCTCAGGTGTTTGAAGGACACACCCATTACGTCATGCAGATTGTCATAAACCCAAAAGACAACAACCAGTTTGCCAGTGCCTCTTTGGATAGGACAATTAAGGTAGAGAAACTGTATTTGGGTTTTTTAGTTGTTAAGTGATTATCAGTGTACACAAACACATCCTGTGTGGATGATGGGCCAGTATTCTTCAAATCAGATGCAGTAATAGAATTTTGACTGAACAAAGACCTGGACATTGATCCAGGCACCTGTTAAGTAATTCAGTAAATTTACCAGATTACCTGTTTGTAGTTCTTTAAACTCTTTTAAGTGCTGTATCTCCATTTGGACTACACAGAAATATGGGAGAGGAGTAACGGTTTTACTGTCAATGAGTGATTTGGTAGTATTGAAACAGGACAGTGGACAAAGACTTTTAACTGTGCATTAAAAAGAAAAAAACTAAACCTTGGTAAAGGTGTCTCTCCCATTACTTTCATGTCCTTGGCTGTCTGTGCATGGAATTGTTTCCAGAGATGCCCTCAGCCTTCTCATGGTCTCATTTGCCATGCAGCTGCTACTAAATACCTGTGACTGCAGGTTTGCAGCCACTGAGCAGTGACACCTCCTCACATTTCCTGAACATTATCAGCATATTGGCTGTAAAAAGCCAGCACTGATTTTATATGGCCACAGATGTTGAGATCAGGTGCACGTAAATGTTGATTTGGTGTGATAAAGGTGGGAAAACACTAGTTTATCTACATTTGACTTGTTTCATTTTGTATCCTCATTTAACATGAAATTTCGTATTCTTTAGTGTAGCTGGAAAATTCGAAATTTAGGACATGGATGAAACTCATGTATAATAACAACTAGTTACTAGTTAATTTTATAAACAGATACTAGTTCTTAAAAGCAGTGCCTTATATGCTTTCATGTCCTTAAAAAAGAGTTTAAAGCAACCAATTCTGTGGCTTAGAGGTATGAGCAGAACATGGGTAATTCAGCATGTTACTTGTGTTTACTGGGAGAAAGGCTGGTAGTTTGCTGAGCAGTTGTTGAGATTTTTCACCTAAGAAAACAACTGTGTCTTTGGAATTCTGTGTTCTTTCTCTTTGGACTTAGGAAGTACTTCTGGATACCTGCTGTGTTTGCCAAGGGTGACCTGGACACAGCAGGTTGCTGAGTACAGGTGGTTGTGTTTTGTTGGTCAGGTGTGGCAGCTTGGATCATCCTCTCCCAACTTCACCTTGGAAGGCCACGAGAAAGGAGTGAACTGCATTGACTATTACAGTGGTGGGGACAAGCCATACCTCATTTCTGGGGCAGATGACCGCCTGGTGAAGATCTGGGACTACCAGGTGTGTGTTCAGCTCTTCAGGAGCCCTTGTGCAGGCTGCCACATTCAGGATAAAGTCTCTGTTAGATTATTTTCCTGTGACAAATTGATTCTCTGCCTTTTAGGTCTCATGCTTTTGGATTAAGCTGTTCCTCTTCTATGTTCAAGTGTAAATATTGCTCATGTATCAACTCTTTCCATCTTTCCACTGCTCTTTTTCTCTTCATTCTTTATAGCTTCCCCCCTCCTGTTTCATCCTGTGCACATTGCACAGTCCCATGTGTTGCCTGCACACACATGCAGTGCTTTTATCCCCAAAGAGGGCAGGAGTGATGAGGTGTCCTGCTTGAATGTTCCTCAGGAAAGAGATCTAGTCCAGGAGACCATTTATGGTGCTGGAGCCTGGAACTCCTGAGTTCTTTCTATGTACAAGTGTCTGAATGGCCAGAAGGGCAAGACAGAAGTTGTTAGATGGTACTTTCTGGTCATTAAAATTTATTGCCCCAGAGTAAACCCTAGCCCAGAAGTTGAAGCTGGCACTTTTAATTTAAGCATTCAATGCAGTCACAAATATTACACAACAGGCCTTGAGATTTTGCCACCATGTGCAGCTGGAGACACTATACATGCTCCAGTCTTAGTTACCTCAAGCAGAGTAGCCTCTCTTTCACAACTGTGTGAATGAACATTCTTACCAAAGACCTAAATTAGCTCTCTTTTCACCTGTAATGCAATGTTTGGTTATGATTTTTTTTGCAGTGAATTCAGTTTTTTATCTTGCTTTAATCTGCTGTGCTATGCAGCTCTGAGAAAGCATATTTTCTAGCCATAAACACATCTGAAAAGAGGGAACAGCCTCTGTCAAGGGAAATAAGTATTTTGTTCTGTGCACAAAACAAAAAAGGAGGCACAAAACAAAAAAGGAGGTACAACTCAATACGATCACAGTTTTTAATAGCTTAGTGCTGTTGTTTGAATGCCTTACAAATGTAAGAAATCTAGAGAATTTTTAGATCTATTTTGGATTTGGGGGAGATTCGTTTTTAAGAAATAAGGGTTGAAATGTGGCATTGTGTTCTCTCCTTCTTTCAGAATAAAACCTGTGTCCAGACGCTGGAAGGCCACGCTCAGAACGTGTCATGTGTCAGCTTCCACCCAGAGCTGCCCATCATCATCACCGGCTCTGAAGATGGTAACTTTGGGTTTTCTGGTGTAGAAAGGACAGGAAAAGAATGGGGGGAGAGGAGAGCTCTGGTGGGGGCGTGGCTGCAGCCCTGACACTGGGATGACAGGCTCCATGGCTCTGTTTTCCCCAGGCACGGTGCGGATCTGGCACTCCAGCACTTACCGCCTGGAGAGCACCCTGAACTACGGCATGGAGAGGGTGTGGTGTGTGGCCAGCCTCAGGGGCTCCAACAACGTGGCTTTGGGATATGATGAAGGCAGCATTATTGTTAAGGTACACTTCATGGTTGGAAGTGAGAAATTGTGATTCATTGCTGTCCTGTGGGCAGAACAACTGGTTGGTTTCTCAGTCTGGGATAGTACATAAAATACTGAAATTTTGGCATTTTAATTGGCTTTTTTTGATAGAGGTTGGCTATTTCACGTGATACTTTCAGCTGAAGAGAAAATCAACAGTGTAATTTTTCCATAGCCTAACTTCTTTCTTACTTACTTTCCAGCTTGGTCGTGAAGAACCTGCCATGTCCATGGATGCAAACGGAAAAATTATTTGGGCTAAACATTCTGAAGTCCAACAGGCTAACTTGAAAGCAATGGGAGATGCTGAAATCAAAGATGGAGAGAGGTTGCCACTGGCTGTGAAGGATATGGGCAGCTGTGAAATCTATCCTCAGACAATCCAGCACAACCCTAATGGACGGTAACACCTTCCTTTATCACTTCTCTAGAGCTGGTTAGGGTATTTTTGTTAAGTGGCTCAAATAAAAGGGATCCAAGGTGCAGGAGCTGCTCAGTGGAGACCAGAAGGATCATGATTCAGGAAGGAAATGAAGTTCCATGACGTTTTAGGAATATATAAAGCTCATGCTTTGTGTTTGCAGTGATTACCTTGGGCATGAGAGCCTTTACAGATAATTTGCCTTCTTGCTGCTGCCTGTGGAACTGAACACAGATATCTAACCAGTGCCTCTCTCTCCTGCCCCAGGTTCGTGGTGGTGTGTGGTGATGGTGAATACATCATCTACACAGCCATGGCTCTGAGGAACAAGAGCTTTGGTTCTGCGCAGGAGTTTGTGTGGGCACATGACTCTTCAGAGTAAGTCTTGCAAGTTGTTTCTTTTTTATTACATTTGCTGCTGCTACTTTAGTTTTCAGGCCCTGAAGACCAAAACGTGCATATAAAATGAACTTTTGGTAGTTGTCCTGCTTGAAAAGTTAGGATTTTTAGCATTCTGCCAGTTTTAGAAGATAACTCAAATGCGGGTTTTTTGTAGCAGCTCATCGTTTAGTAATTCACTACTTTGAATAATTGTTTTGTTTATTTACAATTTAATCTCTATTTAGATATGCAATCAGGGAGAGCAACAGTGTTGTAAAGATATTTAAAAATTTCAAAGAGAAGAAGTCGTTCAAGCCTGACTTTGGAGCAGAAGGTAAGTAGTTCAAAAATAGGTATGTTGGTGTGGTTTTTGCACAGTGTGGACTTCCTCTACCTGTATTTTCTTGCAGGTATTTATGGTGGCTTTCTGTTGGGAGTCAGATCTGTTAATGGCCTGGCATTCTATGACTGGGAGAACACAGAGCTGATTCGCAGGATTGAAATCCAGCCCAAACATGTGAGTTCTGCGTGGGACTGAAGTAAACCTGTCGGAATTTACTGATCTATATTTTTTTATTTACTAAACTGATTTTCTTGCATGAAGCCAAGCTGTCAATAATAAAGTAATAATTTAAGTTTTTTTCAGTCACGTAGCAGAAAGGCCAGAAAAATTCCTGCTTGTGTTGGCTTCTCTGTTCTAAAGCTTCTAGAGCTGGTGTGTTTTATCCTTATTTCCCACACAGTCCTTCTTAGCTTGGGATGTGTAACATTTTGCCACTGTTGATTCTGCTGTCACAGATTTTCTGGTCTGACTCGGGGGAGCTTGTGTGCATTGCTACAGAAGAGTCATTCTTCATTCTCAAGTACCTGTCAGAAAAAGTGGCAGCAGCCCAAGAAACACATGAAGGTGTCACTGAAGATGGAATTGAAGATGCCTTTGAGGTAACCTTCTATTTAAAAAGTGGAATAAGATTAGAGATGGTAGAAGCAAGAGAGTGCAGCAAACTTAGTTCTTAACATAGTCCAATTTAAACGTTAGTTCCCAGACCGTTTTTAGTATCACACATTATGCATCTGCCCGAGGAACACTTAATCATGGTTTTGGCATTCCTGAGGAATGTATCCCTGTCTGAATCCCAGCATAACAGACCTTGATGCCTGCATTTCTCTTCATCTGTTCACTGTTAGAGAGTTATAGAGACTATTTTAAAAACACACCTTTGGGTCATTGCTCAATTTTTTTTCCTACAATTTTCAAATTTTGAAATGTTATTCAAATTTGAGAAGTGAAAAAACGTCCTGCACTGAAATGTCAGAAATAAAAATTTCAGAAGGAAAGTTACTGTTGATTGTCTTGTTTAATGCTTAAGTTTGGTGCTTGTTTCCTAGATTTATAATTTGCTTTGTTAAGAATTAGGGTAGCATGCATGTAAAACTAAATTATCATTTATGTACTTCTAATCGATTAACATTTGCAACTTGCCCAACTATTTAAGTATAGAATATGGAATTATATTTGAAATTGCAGTAGTCTTTCTACCACCTAGAAGTACCTTTTTATGTATCTAATTAACCAAAATTTGCTTTGCAGGTTCTTGGTGAGATCCAGGAGATTGTGAAAACAGGTCTGTGGGTCGGTGACTGCTTTATTTACACCAGTTCTGTGAACAGACTCAACTACTATGTTGGAGGAGAGATTGTCACTATTGCCCACCTGGACAGGTGAGATGCTGCTTCAGTTCAAGTGTTCAAGGTGAACCCTGGCAGCTGCTGCTGCACCCGGCTTCAGCACCAGAG
Organism: Sylvia atricapilla; assembly: GCF_009819655.1. Lineage (NCBI taxonomy): Eukaryota > Metazoa > Chordata > Aves > Passeriformes > Sylviidae > Sylvia > Sylvia atricapilla. The sequence goes on from NC_089149.1 coordinate 13,311,718, forward strand.
GTGGGAACAGGTTGGGTGTTGTGAGGCAGCAGTGCACTTCTGAGGGATGAACAGTGCTGTGTGAAGGAGTACAGCCAGGAAAAGCAGAGTATTTCATGGCAGTATTCTTGCTGCCAGAAGAACTGCTGGAATGTTTCTGTACAGACTGTTTGTGTGGGTCTGTTGAAGCTGAGTGCTCTTTGGTTTGTTTCAGGACGATGTATCTCCTGGGGTATATCCCCAAGGACAACAGGCTGTATTTGGGAGACAAAGAGCTGAACATCGTTAGTTACTCTCTGCTGGTCTCAGTGCTCGAGTATCAGACTGCTGTGATGAGGAGAGATTTCGGCATGGCTGACAAAGTTCTCCCCACAATCCCAAAGGAGCAGAGAACCAGGGTCGCACATTTTCTCGAAAAACAGGCAAGAAAACTACTTCTTAGTTATTAGTCTGAAGAAATCATTTATTCATGTTGTTAATTGAGTTTGCTAAGCAAAACCCAGTGATATTATCTGTGAGCAGTAACCTTCTGCTCAGAGTGCTTTTGGTAAAGTATTTAGGATTATGTTTGGCCTGACAAGCCCCAGCTTCACTGTCAGATTTTTATTTTAGGGCTTCAAACAACAAGCTCTTGCAGTATCTACAGATCCAGAGCATCGTTTTGAACTTGCTCTTCAACTTGGAGAATTAAAAATAGCCTATCAGCTTGCTATGGAAGCAGAGGTAATTATATAAATTTGGGTGATTCATCCTGGATTGTGAGTATTAGCAGGACTCTGAAATAGTGGTATGTGGAGATGCAGTACAATTTCCTAAACACAGCTGAAATGCCTGTAACTCCTTTGATGAAGTTCTTCTGCCTGTAATTTGAAGGAATCTGAGCTGTGGGATGGGAACAAAGAATGGTGTCTGCTCAGAAAGCTACAGGAACTCCTGGAGAATACAAAACTTGAGCCCAGAACCAAGCTTCAATCTCCAGTACCAACAGTGAGAGGAGGAAAGATAGGGCTGATGCCTTCAGAGCTTTGTTCCAGCCTTGGCGAACTTAGACTGCTGCACTAAAAAAACGTGACAGACAGTGATTTGTCTCATCATTATCATGCAGAGAATCGATCTCATTGTTCCTGCTGTAAAATAATCAAGTTATTTAGAAGGAATGTTAACTTAGTTACAGACACAAATGCCTCTCAGCGTTCTGAGGGTTAACTTGGGAGCTTGAAGAGATTGTTGTAGTTAAATTTCCAGAGGTATGCCTGCCTCCTCCCTCCACGTTTACTGAGAAGCTGTTTATTTTACATAATGTTACAGCTGAGGAGGGATCTCTTAACGCTCACTGTGTCATGCTGGGAATCTGCAGTACTCCCAGTACCTCAAAGGGAAGACAAGTGTAGTCAGGGGACACAACACCTTCACAAGTCAACTTAGATTTTCATATTGAATGCTCTGAAAAACCTTTAAATGCTATTCAGAGATGTGAGTGGTTTGTTGATTCCTTTCCCTCCCTCTCCGCTCTTTATACAATCAGTCAGAACAGAAGTGGAAGCAGCTTGCAGAACTCGCCATCAGTAAATGCCAGTTTGGCTTAGCCCAGGAGTGTCTCCACCATGCCCAGGACTACGGAGGGCTGCTGCTCCTGGCCACAGCCTCAGGGAATGCCAGCATGGTGAACAAGCTGGCTGAAGGTGCAGAAAAGGATGGCAAGAATAACGTGGCATTTATGAGCTACTTCCTGCAGGGAAAGTAAGTAGCAAATGAGCTTCTGATTGTTCTGGTCTGCTTTCTCAAGTGCTGAGACCCTCAGGTTCTTCAAGTGGTTAACTACAGCTAACTGAAAACTTCATGAAGGAAGATGGGCATAGGTACTTCCCAGAAAAACTGATTTAAAATCTGAAATGAAAGCACCTTAAATTAATGGAGTAGAATAAACAGCTGTTCTAATACAAGAAACTTCATTAAGTTTACTGGTTAAAATCACATCTTGAAATCTTTTAGGCTTGATTCATGTTTGGAACTCCTGATCAAAACTGGGCGTCTCCCTGAAGCTGCTTTCCTTGCACGGACATATTTGCCAAGCCAAGTTTCCAGGTAGTTTCTAAGCCTGTGCAGAGACGAGTTGTGTTGTCTGAATGAGCTGTCTGTAACAAATGTGGTTTGCATCTTCAGGGTTGTTAAACTCTGGCGGGAGAACCTCTCTAAAGTCAATCAAAAAGCTGCTGAGTCCCTTGCTGACCCTACAGAATATGAAAATCTTTTCCCTGGATTAAAGGAAGCTTTTGTTGCTGAAGAGTACGTTAAGCAAAGTCTTGCTGACTTGAGGCCAGCCAGGGAATACCCCCTTGTCACTGTAAGTAGGAGGTTTTACTGTCTCTAGGAGAAAAACATTTGGTGCTTATGTAAAATCAGCTCTAAGCAACTCATTGCAACATTTAATGTGTCTGGGATTTTTTTACTTTTAGCCAAATGAAGAAAGAAACTTACTTGAAGAAGCAAAAGGATTTGAGCCCTCTGGAATAATGACATCTCAGGTCAGTGAGTGATGACTCTAAGGGAGGACTTTGCTATCTTACAGTAACATCTACCCTGGAGAACATTTCACCAGTAATGGACAAATTACTGCTTTTCTTACCTTGACTGTAAGGGCTGCAGTTGGCTTCATGTTCTTTTGCCTCAGATTCTTCTTAATCTACATCTATACCTACTAACAGCTTCTTGACTGTGAAATTATTTGTGTGCTTCCTTATCTTGGGTCACCCATTGTAGTGTGAGTAATTGTAGAGTCTTTCCATTGAATTCATCCTACAGAAAAATAACTCCAGTTGCATTTACAAACACTGCCTCGACTGTAGCTGGTTTTCTAAAAGCTCAGTAGCTGGAAATGGAAACTCTTGCCTATTACAGCAATGATAAATGCTCTGTGTTCTTTGCTGGTCTGCTGCATGATTATGGAATCACACTGCTCCATAACTAACTGGAATCCCACCTGGGTACTTGAACATGGATTCTAATCAATATCTGAAGTAACAAACTCATTTTTTTACCACTTCAGTCGTCCAATTCTTATTAGACAGAAAATAGGACAAGTATAAGGTATAAGCATACAGATTGAAACAAACACTTGAAGCTTTTCAGAGCCTTAGGAGATGACAGCTTCTAATTTTGCTCAAGTCAAATACACTTCACATTTGTATGTGAAAATCCTGTGAGGGTTTCTTAAAGGCAGTGATGCTGGTACAACTCTTGGAGGCTATATAAACATCTCAAATCAAAACTGCTCTGGAAACTGAAGGAGAACCAGAAAAACTACAACTCTCCATTTTCTGTACATTTCTCTTCATAGGAGATGCACTACAAAACATAGTTTTGAACATCCCTGACAGAGCAGAGAAGTTAGGTTACTTTCAAGACTCTGTAGTGACTCTTTGCCTCTTGTGCATCAGATGAAATACTATTAAAGCAGAATCAAACTTGTCTGCACATTCGTTAAAAATGGTAAACAACACTGTCAGGGTTACCTATGAAACAAATGAGAAGTAGCCATAGAAGCTGAAAACAAGACTTCAGTGTCTCTTTGCATTCAGCTCATTACATAAACCCCAGCTGCCTCTTACAGCTGAGGCTGAATATGGGACATTTTGTAGGAGATAATTAATTCTGTAATTAAATTCAGTTAATTGAATAGTACCATTTCTTCAGTAGTAGTACTGACTGATGAATTAATGTAAACTTGTGCAGCAGTGAAGCAAGAAGATGAAGTGTTAAACCATTACAGCATTTGGAACACAAAGCCCAGCACCTACTAAACTTTGCTGTCAGTCTCGACTAACTTAAGTCTCTCCTGTTGAGGATGTTCTAACACTAACAGCACTTCAGTATTTAAAATGAACTGATTATTTCTGAAGGTTCTCATTTTATCAGTTCCATCATCAACTGCTTCAAATATACTGGGGAGGGAAATAGTCTCCAGTGGAGTGAGGACTAGAATCCTCTCTGACAGTGAAGATGTGACTCAAGAATAACTGAGGGAAGCTGAAAGAGAACCACTAGGAAAGGGGCATTAGAGATTTGCTGTTGTTTACCTGTTTTTGATGAAAGTATTTAAATTGAAAAAACTAAAGTAATTTCTTTGCCATTAGAAGGCTGAAGAACCAGTTCCCTCTCCTAAACAAGAAGTGATGAAGACAGTTGTGCAGAATTCTGATAACCTTCCAGCAAGAGAGCAAAAGGTACCCAAACAGTTCCATGAGGGGAAGTATAAGCACTCAATTCATTTTACATTAAAGACTTGAATGAGTGTGATTTAACCAAGCTACTGCCACCGTGGCTCTGGCAGTCCCAGAGGAGTGTTCAGAGCCCTGCACACAGTAACAGTTCAGCACGGGGGAGACAACGGGGAGTTCTAACCCAGCTGCTCAGAACATGGTCAAAAGCTGCAGTGCTGGGAGAGGTTTCCTCACCAAGCAGGCAGCTGCTCTTCAGCTTCCCTTAGCACTCATGTTCCTCATGAGGCCTTGGCTGGGTGCAGAGCCATCCATCCCATAAGCTGCCTCACATGTAACCACAGAGGTATCCCCTTCATCCAATCTTTTCTCTCCCTAGACACTACTGGACTTGGAAGATGACTTAGATAACTTGGATCTGGAGGATATTGATACCACAGATATCAATCTGGATGAAGAGATCTTAGATGAGTGAACATCCTTTTTTTTAGATGACCAAATCAGGAAATAATTTGGTCAAAACCCAGAGGAATGAAGTTCTGTGGACTATGTGCTCCAAGTTATTTTGATTTTTATATCACAAGTGGACCATGTAAACGTAGAAGAAGGTACAGAGCCAGCAACTGTACAGAGAATCAGCTTCCAGTATGTTGAAATTCAAGAAGTAGGCCTGCTCCAGAACATACTAAGAAATGTTTTCATTTATCAAACAATTCAATAAATCCTGCTCTAGTGATTCACATGTATTCACATGTATTTCAATAAAGAAAAATACATTCTATAGCAGTCATTTTCAAGTATTTATTGTGGTATCCTGTACAGAAAATGTTTATAAACAGACTTAAAACTTCTGATGAGCAGAGGTTTACTTCATGAAGCTGAAGAAGTAGCCATTGCTTCTTCATAAGCCTGCAGGGCCAGCTGGATATAACCTTCTCTCTGGGATTCAGTTTTCAGAAATACCTGCAGCCATGGCAGGAGAGAGGTTAATGGAACAGCAGTCAGCATGCCAGTGATGGCAAAAATCAGCCAGGCACAACTGGACTCCTGGTGCAGCTGTGCACATATATACAATTTAACAAAAACCCCAGCATGCCATCTACAGTAGTTTTGGTTAAGTATCTGCTTCCTAAGATAAGGAGAAGTTTAACTGCTAGATGGGGTTCTGCTGGTTAGAAGCTCTCTTCTGCAGGGTAAGTAGTAAAAAGCAGAAAAGCTTACCTTGATCAAATCAACTCCTTGAAGTTTCTCTTCTTTAGCTTCCTTTGCTGACTGACATTCAGGGTGAAGCATATGATACAGTGTAATTAAACTTGTAGCATCCTCTAGCCTAAGCAAATAAAAGGCTCATTTAGCAATTCCCTTCTCTTCAGAGTATTTACAGAGAGTGCATTGTGTGCTGTACTTTGCACACCACAGACTCTCAAACCGCTGGTTCCACTGAGTCCCCAGTCCCTGGAATACACAGGCAAGTGCCTGCATCTATCCCTCCTGCAGCTGAAGCCTGCTGGCCTGCTCAGCAGTCATACAGCTGACATCCCTCTGAAAATACAATTGATTACAAATAATGGGTGTTTAGTGGGACTTTCTACCACAGACTGCAAGGACCAGTATGTTTTACAGAAGTAGCATTAGAAATCTGTAGCACAGAGCTCTCAGCTGAATTTAAAACTACTGAAGTATGTGGCAGGGAAAGACATTTGAAACTCTGTTCATTTAAATTGGCCAGATACATGAATTTTCCCTTTACCAATCTGATTCTAAACCAGGAACCTTCCTGATTTCTCTCTATGTTCAGGTTTAAAAGCGAGATCTGACCACCTGTTCCAAGTTTCTAACTGAAACAGCAGGAAATAAATGCCACCGTCACTGCAACTTGGAGTTCCAATTGTACAAATTTCTCCCAGCTCTAGTGACATTTTCAGCTATTAAATATTGTTCACTTCAGGGAACTGTGAGTACATTTAGCACCATGTTTAATAGAAATCCACCCATTTAAAATGAAACCTTATCTACATGTTCCTAAGCTACTTAGGAATTGCTCTAATACCCAGAGTGTGTCAACCTTATAAGCCAAAACTGAGCTCAGCATGGAAATGTCAGGCTTTAAGATCAGCAGTGCTCAGAGCTGGAAGTGTTCTGACAATTACACGGGGAAACAAAAATAAAATATATATATAAAAAAAAAAAACAACCTATATATACACCCTACAACTTCATGGACTGTTCCTGGTGTTTCTGTACAGCTAACAGTACCTACACAGCTAACAGTTAAAGCTGGCCTATAACATGATGCAAATGAAAGCCTTCCTTTATCTGCCAGAAATCCTGTTTTTCTTGTCGAACAGCGGTACTTGTCCTAAGGCTGAGCAGGATTACCAGGTGACAGACAGACTTACAGGTCCCTGTTGATCATGTCTATGAGTAAGCCATCTGTCCTCCTCCTGCTGACCAGGAACCACACCAGGCCCCCAAAGTGCCTGGTTGAGCGCAGCAGGTCGTACTTGGCGTGTTTCTCGATGTCCTCGTAGGTGCGCTGGTGAACCTGCACACACGAGGGTTTGTTTCATTGGACATCTGGAGCCTGGGGACAGCCTTCCCCTGCACCTCTGACAGTTTTCAAGCCTTTTCCTTTCCATAAGGTGCAGGAGTCAGCCACACAGTGAACCATATGCCTGTTATAATTCAGGGTAACACTGAGCTAGCCCAGTCCATGGTACTTGGGCATAGACATCCTTATGGTAAAAGGAAGCTGAATCCTGGCCCTGTCCTGAACTTTTGGTGAGGGAGAGACAGAAACTCTGAACTTTCACTGCACTGCTGGTAAGCTGCATCTATTCTTTCAGGACAAAAATGCTAGAGCAAAGACATCAAACTTCACTTGGAAAAAAAAGTTGCTTGAAAAATCGCCTAATACAAGTTATAATTTCTCAAATCACTGAGAATATTACAGTTTAAAGAAAAGTAAGCATTTTGAAAGCAAGTGTAGACTAACATTTACCAGTAGCTATAGCTACTAATTTTATTCTGCTAGAACTACACTTTTGTAGCTGGTGTTTGTCAAAAATAATACTTTGTGCACAGTGCTGTTTCTCAAAAAAGCATTCTGTCGGTTCCCTAGCTGGTCCTGCCAGCTCCTAGACCAGCAGTCATTGTGTCTTTAGCAGCACAATTCTGCTCAGAGCCCCTGACAAGTATTACCATCAATTCTGCTTCGATACCAAAAGTACCTATCTTTCTAGGCTAGTGAAAATTACTTGTGCAAAATCCTGTTTTACTGTTCTGCATAAAAATAAACCCCAGAACTCATCACAAGGATAATCTGTATGGGAAAATGAGCACATATGACCAACACCTCTGCTCCTCAGATAAATGTTTATGTGTACAAAATAAACCCTACAATTCTCCACTAGGATTTTTTTTTTTTGCTAGAAGATGGAAAGTGAACTCACTCTGATATAGTCACGTGAATCTGGCTCAAACTGAGCAATGCACATGTTCAGGAGGTCTTCATGACGATCTTGCTGAAATACAGTCTGAAACAACAGTTCAGATTCAGGGGTAGATTATGTAATCATACCATCCCAACTCTCCAAAATCAAAACAGCAGCCACAACGTTCTGTTCTGGGCAACACTTAGAATGAGTAATGCCTTCATCAGAAGACAAAATGGACAGAAGTACAGTAACTGCCTTGATGACATTAATATAACGTTTCTTGATTTTTGATTCTGAAACACCAGTTCACATTTCCAGATTAAATGTACAATTGTTTCTATATGGCAATATTTACACCTGCTCCAGGCAATATTTACCTGGCCCTAACCTGGAACTTTGTTTCAAGTGTTTTATCCAAGGTACAATGAAAGACAATTGTCCAAAACAGAATTCAAGCAGCTAAACACACCCCCAGAAGCAGAATGGCTTATTCTAAGTTACTGCGCCCAAAGAGCAGAGTTTCACTATCAGGCTGCAATGAAGTCAAAGTGCTCAGTGTCAAAGGCAGGAAGAGCTCACCCCAAGGTTCTCATCCTTGAATAACGTGGGGGGAATGACCCTGCGCCCTTCCTTTGGGAAGAATATCTGGATCATCCTGTCTCGTTCCTCCCAGGTGGCTTTGCGTAACACCCCGCTGGGTTCTCTGACGACAATGAAACGTTCCTGGAAACGAGGTAAAAACCAAACACTGTCTAAAGCCTTCTCTCTTCATAGCCAGAAGCATCCTGAAACAACCCTCATTTGTCAAAGTCCTTCTACTCCTACAGTTCCCCTAAGAACACCAGTTTCTAACTGACTGACTGTTGCCATGTGCCAGATTAATCATTCCTGCCTTGCTACCTGCTGAGTGAGTGCTGCTTTTGCACCTCAGTTTTACTGTCTGACAACTGTGCACATGCCTATTCTGAAAGCTACAGCTGTGGGAAGTTTAGAGATAACATAACTCACAGCCAAACAGGGAGTTAGCCTGATTTTATCATCTGATAACCCATACAAAATTAGGAATGCAAGTGTCATGTGCTTTTGTACCTTTTCTCCAAAGGTAGGTGCTAAAATCAAGCAAGGGCAAGTGCAAGGCAAAAAAATAAAACAAATTAAACAGTATACTCAGATCTGTTCACAAGCATAATTGCTTTAGAGTGGAAAATTTGGGGAAAGTTTGTTTAACAGGGAAGTTTTCAATATGGTGCAGCAGGAGAATAAACAGCAGGCTTCTGGAGAAAACTCTCAGCTAGAGTACTAGATGGAAGACTGGGCAGTTCATGTCACAGGATCATCACTACATGCACATTTGAACCATGAAGGCTTCTTGGAATCATAACTTCATCAAGAATTTTTCTCGCCTCTTATTACTGGTACTTAAAGACAACTGAGATGTTTCATTACACAAAGGAAATTCTATCCCTGTACTCCCCAGTTCCATAGCACAAGTAATTCTTTACAGCTTTCCTGGGAATTCATTCATCATTTCCACAGCTTTCCACCAGATCTTTGCAAGTGTGGAGTACCATCTTACAAAGGAATCCAATCCTACAGAAAGCTTCTAGAAGCATGGAAGAACTGGGCACTCCTAGCATTTCAAAAGCACCTGCTTATAAAATAATTAATTACCTTCCACACAGCTTTCCCCATGCCCACTTTTGAGTAGCAAAATGTAATTGATGATTATCACTTAGAAGCAAGTACTTAGAAATACATTTTTCTCTCCTGCTTTGTACCAGACTGAATTTTCAACTCCTCAGCCCTTTTGCAAACTGATCCAGCTACATTTTCATTAAAGCTTATTTTGAGAACAAATTAATACTGTTGATCATGTTACTTACACGATGTGGAATGGAGTAACTTAAATCTGTAAACACATACTTTGCAGCTTCAGTTCCTTCAAGGACTTTATCTTCTGCTAAGACATCATCAATTGGCTCTCGTTCATTCAGAACAGGGGGCATGATTAGTTTTGTTTTAGCTTCCTCAATGGCTTTTCTTGTGGCCTTGTAGGGAAAGAAAATAGTTTAACTTTACGATTAAAAATATCATCCTATTGGAAAGATAACATACAATCTGGGGACAACTATTTTCATTTGGAGAAGCCTGTTTTTTTTCTTCTGTGGTTGAGAAAAAATGAGACACCTCTAGGTAGGTGAATTGCACGTAAACAATTTACCACTACTAAAACCTGGACAAAATGCTGGAGGAAGTTACAAAGCTTCAGCAGACAAACTATTGCAAACACCAAGCTAATTGCAAACACCAAGTTTATTTCAGGTGTTTTTCCATGGTAAATTTCCCCCAAGGCATAAACCAGTTGTTTGTATATAACTTTAACTGTGCCTACAGCAGAACTGGCTTAAGTCAGGCCCCTTTGTCATCCTGAATGAAGTCATACCAGAAGGGAGAGGAAAAAAAAGTAGTCAAAGGATTTCCAGGGCTATAAGTATCAGATGAAGGTATTTGACACAGTTAGAAAGCATAACAGGTTAATAAAGAGAAACTGTCACTTAAGAAAAAAAGATCAGATTTCCTTCCATAGTCCATCAAAATCGCAGAAGAAACACTGACTTACACAGATCTAGGGAATAATCTGAAACAAGGTAAAGAAACCAGAACGTTTTCAGACGCAGCAGTAAGGAAGGCAGAAATACGGGCTATTGCAGGCATTGCGCTAAATCCAACACTTATTTCCGAAGGAAGCAGAGCAGCCTACCTCTTCCAGCTGAGCTTCGGTCATCAGCTTGTAGTGGGGCGGCTTGAGGCCCTTTCTCACAGGCCGGAACACCTTGTGCAGGTCGAGTCCCGTCATTTTGTAAAGCAGCGTCTGAACCGCTTCGTCCGTGAAGGCGGGCTTGGGCTGGGCGGCCTTTCCCTCTGCGGGAGGGGGCACACGCTGTTACCGGGGCACCGAGGGGACGGCCACGGTCACCCCCGCCCTCACAGCTCCTCCCGCCCCGCCGGGCCCTCCGCTGCCCCACACCCGCGCCGACCCGCATCCCTCCCCACAGGGACCGCATCCGCCTACCGCCACTCGGAGCGGCTGAACCTCGAGGCTGGGGCTGCTCTGGGGGTGGCCCCGGGTCCCCCCGCGTACCGCCCGCAGCCGCCGCCAGCGCCCGCCGGGCGGGGAGCGCCCACAGCGCCCGCAGCGCCGCCGAGCCCCGAGCGCCCAGCGCCGCCATCTTCGCCCCCGCCCCTTCCTGCCCCGCGGCGCGCCGGGAAATGGAGTCACGGAGCCGCGGAGTGCCCCGGGCCGGCGGGGAGCCACCGGGACCGCCACCGGGACCGCCACCGGGACCCACTGCTCCCGGCCCTGCACAGCAGTCACACCGTGCGCCAAGAGCTGCACCCTGTGCCTGAAAGCGTTGTCCAAATGCTTCTTGAGCTCGGACACCTTGGTGCTGTGACCACTGCAGAGCCTGTTCCAGTGCCCAGACACTGGGTGAAAAACCTTTTCTTGATATCCAACCTAAACTTCCCCTGGCTCAGCTTCAGGCCGTTCCCTCGGGTCTTGTCGCTGGTCGCCAGAGAGCAGAGATCAGTGCCTACCCCTCCGCTTCCTCTCATGAGGGAGCTGTGGATTGCTGTGAGGTCTCTCCTGAGCCTTCTCCTGGCATGGGGGCAGTCATCGCGGTGCCCTGGCAGTTTCCCCGAGGGAACGGGCAAGAGCCTTGCTGCTCCAGGCGCTCCCAGCGCGTTCGTGCCATTAAAGCGCGGCTGAGGGCCTGGAGCCCATCCTGAGGTGGTGGCACAACCCCCGGCAGGAGCGCGAGGTGCCCGGCTCCCTCAGGCTCCTTGGGCACGGAGCAGGACTGCGGGTTCCCGGCTCCCTCAGGCTCCTAGGGCACGGAGCAGGACTGCGGGTTCCCGGCTCCCTCAGGCTCCTAGGGCACGGAGCAGGGCTGCAGGTCCCCTTCCTTAGCGAGAAGTCTCCGCAGTAGGGAGAACGGTGGGCCTGAGGGCACGGTGCGGGGTTGAAGCGCTGCTGACCCGAGCTCCGGGCCAGTGCGGGCGGCAGTGGGCGCCCCGGGGGCTGCCCGCAGTGAGGGCGCCTCTCGGCCCCACGTCCCGGCAGGCCGCCCCGGCGGGAGGAACACCCGGGAACCCGCACATCAAAGCCCACCGGAGTCCCTCCGTGCCGCCCCGGCGGGAGGAACACGCGGGGACCCGCACGTCAAAGCCCACCGGAGTCCCTCCGCGCTGCCCCGGCCCTGCGCGGCGCCCCGAGGCTCCTGTGCTGTGCGGGGCGCCGGCCTCGCTGCCGCGGGTGGGGAGGAATCGCTGCCCTCTTGTTCAGGGAGCTTTAAGCTTTTGCGAAGGAAGGAAAATATACAACTTCATTTAACCGTAACATCAAAATTAGCTTTATGCGCAATAATTATGACATATTGGCTCTAATAATACCAAAATTAGCTTTATATGCAATAATAATGACATATTGGCTCTAATGTCTGTGAAGAAGGGCTACTGACTTCTTATAACTGAGCGTGTTTCAGGGGGTTGAAAGTTTATTATGAAGTTTATTTATTCTAGTTGGTCTCTATATCTTGTATTGTGAATTTCAGTTGTACAGGCTGTGCTTGGGGAGGGTGTGAAATTTGATCCGAAAAATCTCTTCCAATCTTGATTATTCTATGATTGTCTTACCAGCAGGCAAATCTCTGTCCAAAAGGCCGGAATGTCTCAAGGTCCAGAATGTTCAGAGCCACCCATCGGTGCAAGCTGCCTCATGACTTCCCACTGAAACTAGGAAGATTTCATCGCCAGGACAGCCGACACAAGCAATGTGCTCATGTTCTGTAGATCTCCAATTGTTTCCAACTTTAGAGGCTTGTTCTTTGCTTTGCCAGATCAAAGTCTAAGTTATACTATTTTTGAAAATTATAATTGAAGTCTGGGAGAAAATGAAGGCTTTAAAACGTATATTTGTTTTAGTTAGAATAAAGTTAAGTATTGGCTAAAAATGTATTTGTTTCTTATAAATGATCTTTTTTTTTTTTTTTTTTAATGAATACTGGGGAGTATTCATTTTTTCTCAGCCTTATATCCAAACACGTGCTCTGGGTTAAATTTAATATTCAGTCTTTTCAATATCCTGGCCTTGTCAGAAGGGTTGCAGGAAGGTATGTTCTTCTCATATTTGCCTTGCTACAACTAAGTTGAAATTACTGGGTATTGCAGAGGGCAAATTAAACCCTTAATATTATTTTAATGTAATTTTGTGCAGAAATTATTTAAATAATGCTAAGAAAATGAAAAATAATTTTGATGAAATGGAGAAGGTGTTGTTTTTCAATTCTTGCATGGAAGATCTCTGGAGTGAGAGCTATACCCTATAAGGGAATTGGGAAGCTATTTGGCGATGTGCCTAAAAGCCACTTCAGACCTGTTCATGAGTTTGGATGGCAAGCCAACATCCATTTTAATTCACAGAAGTGCTTAGAAAAACAACAGAATTTATTGAGCAATATCCAGGAGAGGTTAAATTCACATTCAGTCTGTACTGGAGTAGTAACAGCTGCTGTGAGGATTAACCTTTTTGGCTGGTGAGATGAAAGGAAATATTAACTAACTATACTGTAGATGGAAGTATAGCAGGTTAACATAATTTATAAAGTAGGATCATTTATAATGGATGGGTTGGTTATATTTTATTGTGGTTTAAATTTGGACTGAAGTAACAGCTTTAAGTAGGATATTTTATATTGATGTGGTTAAAAACATAACACCAGCTTGATGATTTGGTGGTGTAAAAATCAAAATGAAATAGAGAATCTTTCTAAGCTTTTGTTATTATTTTCAATGCATCCCAGGACACTTGCTGCTGGAAAATTACAACCATCTGATGATGGGTAGATGTCCCCAGTGAAACACATTAGTTGTCCAAGTCTGGATTCTATTGGGAAAGTGTCAATACAAAATCACCTGCACAGTTGGCATTTATTTCCTTTCCATTGGCAGTTTCAGGAGAGCAGAAGGATCAGATGGCTGCTGAGAGTGCACCAGTTGGTAGACATCTCAGGGAGAGAGGAGACAAGCGAGGAGCTTAGGAGCTTGTGTTGTTGTTTTGCCTATTTAACTGATAAAACAAGGGGCTGTAGTTTACTAGTCTTCCTGAGCTATAAATATGTCAAATTAGTAATGAGAAGTTGTTTGGAAGGAAGAATTCTTTCTTGGAAAGAATACGGAGAAGAATACAGAATGTCAGGTTTGGTAACTGTGCATGCAATTTTTGTGTGAAGAACACAGAGTGAACAGTTAGGCTGTGCATAAGTTCACAGTTGATGATGTGACCTTTTTAGAATTAATGTTTGGTTCCCTTGTTCCTGATAAGAAAAAATCTGGCAATCTCGAGGAAAATTTTTCTGAAGGACACAATGGACCAGGTTGGAAAGTCTTTTTATTAAACCTGCATGGATTAGTCTGAAGATTTATTTTTTTTCCAGAGGAGGCATAGAGTGCAGACATGAGAGAGATGGCACATACCTTATTGTATCACCAAATAAGTTTTTAAATTTAATTAGTTTTTAATTTTTAAATGGCTGGTTTCGTTTCACCATGTACACTGAGGGAGTGGGTGTTTTTTGCTCAAATTGTTGGAGTTGTCATTTTCGATGGGATCGCCTATTTCCGGGCAATGAAGCTCAGCTGCAGCATTCTCACCCTGTGTGCCAGCTACCTTTTGCTGCTGCAGACATCCCCATTGAGAAGGGCTGAGGAAACATGGTGCAAAAGACTTCCAAAGCTTCCTTTGGTGGGGTCACTTTTAGCAAGTGCTCATAGTCGGCACAGGTTGAAGACCAAAGTTTTATTTGTGCCATGACTATTTGACATCCGTGTTTCCAATTCAGTGGGGAAATGACAAAGCAGGAAGGATTATCCGTGCTCTTTATTTCCAGTTTTCAGGTTTGTTTCAGCCCCGCTTGCCCTGAGCTCGTGTGCTGTGTTTCTGTGGGCCACGGCGGGGCAGGAGCGAGGGCTTTAGAGCAAGGAAAGTGCCTGGGGAGCTGCAGCGAGTAATGTAAATTGTTTTCATTAATGACCCACTTTTGCCTCTGTCTAGCATAAAGCTGCCATAATCTCACTTTAATAATGATAAATTAGATACACACAAACACTGTCTCCAGTAGTTGAGATTACATACGTTATTTTTAGTAGGGATATAAATCCCACTTCAGTTTATATGGTTTTCTTTGATATGCTATAAGGACTTGAGCCAAAGCCCATTAAAGTCCTTCCCTAACCGTCAGCAGGCTTTGAATGAGGAGTCCCTGTTTTTCAAATTAATTTTATTTTTCCTTTCTCCTCCTGTAATACTAGTCTTTCAAAAATAATTATCAAGGAAAGAAATAATAGTACATATTCAGTAATATTCAAAGTAAGGTATGGTTTCAGTACTTGTTTTTCATATTTTTAATAATTTTCTAACCTCTCTCACACTTTGTCACTATTTCAAGTCCTGTCCTTCTGAATCCAAGTGCTTGCCAGGGCGAGAACTAAATCTGGTGTGCAGCACAAACTGTTATGTGTGGGCAGGTGGGATGCGTCTGATCCCTTTGTTTCCACAGGAAAGGAACAGAGCAATGCTTCTGGCAGATTTGTTGGTTTGTTTTGTTCTTCAGGCACAGGAAAATTAGGAGAAGATGGCACCCTCCAAGTCAAAGGTTAATTATAATATTTTATAATTACATAAATATTTTTATAACATTTTCCTTCTCTCCTGTTGCTAGCACAAGTAGTCAATACCTTGTTCCCATAATTGTACATTTATCTGTTTTTCACTGAAACCTGACACCTGAGAGAATCTTCTGAAGCCCACACTGTCCAAATTAAACCTAGATGTGTGCTGTGTGTATTGCCTGGCCTGTTGTCAAAGGTTTCAAAAAAATTGAAATCCCATCTGTCTACTAGTCCCACTTTGTCATGTTTTGTCATCCTCATGAAGAAGTTTGGAAGTCTGGTTTTCCTGCTTTTTTTAATCGAAGTTTCATCTGGGCTATTGCCTCATTTTCTGGTTTTTAATAGAATTATTTTATCAATAAATTTACCTGGCAAAAAGCGCATCCTCCTATTTATAATCTGTTTTAATACCACTCAATGGTAACTGCCAAGTTTTGTTTCTTCCTGCCTGTTCTCATAAACTTGATTTTATTAATCACTTCACTTTTCAATTGCCTCAGAAAGGTGAATATATTTGTCTTCTTATGACCTGTAACAGTTAAATACATTTATTTTCCCCCAAAACTGGTTCCATTTCCATAATTTTGTTTGGGTTTTTTCCATTTTACAGAGCAGTTACTTCACACCAACCATCTTGTTGCTTAGCGATGCCAAGAAATCACTCTTATCTGCATGCCATTCCCTTCTCAAGTTTTTTTCCCTCTGAGACTCATCTATCTGGGATTCTTTTACAATTTCACTTCTCCTTTCATGCAATTATTTTTCTTTGAGTCTCCTGATTGTTCTTCATAGTACCCCTAAGCCTTCCTGTTACTTTGAATTCATCTGGATTTATTAGGATTTGTTTTGTCACCTTGACTCTTCTTTTGTCTTTCCCCAAAATATTTTTTTTTTTTGTGGAAATAGCTCCTGTAGTTTGCTATTTAACAGTCTTCACTTTTTAATTTACTTTGTTGTTGTTGATAAGGGCAATGTGTACCTTTGGCTTCCTATCATATATATAAATAGGGCCATATATATATAGGTATATACCATATATATATGATAGGGCCAACTTTTTTAACCATTTCATACCAATCAGTATCACACTATTTAAAAACAGAATCCTCTCTCTTTTAAAGGTGGAACTGGAGATGTGTTTACATGTTTGTTTTTTTCCTTCTGTTTTTATTTCTTATTCTTTCCTTTGGATCCAGACTGTAATACAAATTAAATTTACCTAGGCAAACCCACTGTGCATTTAAAAAGCTATTTTAAAGACAGGATCCTGGGGCTCTGACAGAAAAGCTAAACTAGCTGTGCTGTCCAGGACAAACAACATGGAAATCTACAGTATCTTTTCTTAAGGATCAAATAAGTGAAAGAAAAGCCTCAGAAAGTAAAAGATATTTTTATCTCACAGAAGCTGAGCCAAAAGAATTTCACGTCAGTTAAAATCTTAGCCATTCTTGTTAAACTTGTAAAATCCAACATATTTTCATTTTAAGCAGAAGCATTTTCATTTGCTAACCAAACAGCTCCATTTATCTGTTTGATATGAAGGTTGTCCTTAGGTCCGAAGAAAAGATGGTTATTCAGCTCTTTAGTGAAGAGCCAATCTCACAAGAACACTTTCCAGTTGTGTAGAATCTCCAGCTGATTTGCTTAAGTAGAAAGGAAGCAAGAAAATTCTAGAAACCAAAACAGAAATAAAATTTGGTCAAAGAGTTACCAGATTATTTTCCCCATTTATTTCCAAGTAAACCTCTTGACATTTATTAGATGGCCTGCTGGAGCTAATAAGAAGGCTTCCATGCATTTTTGGACAGACTGTCTGATTGGAGAACAAGATGTCACCAGATGATTTCCAGAAAGGCACGGATAAAAAAATGATTCAGCTAGTGCTATCCCTGCTGTATTTGGGGCAAAATATATGTGTGTGTTCTTCATAAATTGTTTTAAACCTGTGCACTGAGGAAGCAATTGCATTTATGCATCTGTGGGTTTTCAGACAGTGTTTATGGGTAGAACCCTACATTTCCACATGGCTTTCTCCTGCATGCCCTGCATGCTGCCCATGGCATTCTGCAGAAATGGAGTGGACACTAACAGATGTCAGGCCTCGTGCACTGGAGTAGAACAAGTGCTGGCATTTTGTGAAAGCACATATTTCATATCTTAATAAATAATGTAGCTGGACAGCTGGAGGGATCTAGTGGTGCTTTTATAATGCTTTAAAGGAAAAAAAGCCAGCAAACAGCCCAACATGGCAGGAGAAATATTAGTGACAGAAATCTAAACCACAGGCTTGACTCTGCCCTGTGCACAGTGCAGGGTGTCACCATTGTCAGAGGGATGTGTGTGGGACACAGAGCAGGGAATTCTTTCATAGCTGGGGAAGGGAATAAGAAACAACCCTACAGCAAGCAAGTAGACTGAAAATCAAAGTAAGAAGTGAAAATTGCTATAAGTCCAAGTGGTTTTTGTCTGATTAGATCTTCTTTATTTATTTAATTTTTTACAGCTGTACAGGAAAAGGGAGTGTCTTGGTCTTCCCCTTTATTTACCCTTTGCTGGGCAGACTGTCTCTGATTCTTCCCCTTATACCCGCTCCAAATACACATTATATCTTTTCATAAGCAACTTCAGTATATTATCTAAGTGGAAATAATAAATCATTTTTCTTTTTGTTTATTGAGCTGAGTCAAGTCACAGAGGGACCTACTGAGTTCCAGACCCTCTGAAGGAAAAAATGAAAGCAGAATCTTCCCACTTTGTTAGCAGCAAACCTCCAGATTGTCACAACCTTTCAGGTAATTGCAGCCTCGAGATACAGTTCTGTATCTGCCAAAAATGCATCTAAGACTTTTGTGTTCCCTCTGTTCTAGCTGTCCCTAGAAACATTTTGTTCTTCTTAACGGTTACTAAACAGAATTGATAATTTTCTTTTGAATTTTGATTAAAACCATGGTAGTTCGTGACACAGAAATTCAGGATCCGACTCTGAAAGGGACCTTAAATGCTGAATGGAAAAGCAAACTGGATTCAGTTCCTTTTGAGTCTCTTCAGCAGCACAGACCTTTCCTAAACCTTACAAGGTATTGTTGGGATGCAGCCAATCCAAGGGTATTTTACAGGAGAGTTTGGCAGCACTGATATAATTTCACTTTTCCTGGGTGCTTCACTGCAGCAGAATTGCTTCCAACCAAGTACCATTCATTTTGTAAGGGGACAGGGGAGTTTTTGATTGATACACTCAAATGTAGCAGGGTATTGCTTGGAGGGTTTTGTGTAACAGAGTCCAAAATTAACTGTGCAATTTTTATGCATATTTCTGCCTGAACACTTGCCCTTAAAGCAGAGCACCATTTGAATTAGTTGTTCACTCTTTTCTCTGCTCATTTCCTCTCTCTTTTTTTCGTTGCAGACCCAACAAAATTTCTTCTAAATTCTGATAAAATACGTGGAATTTACTATATTCTATAAATATGATTATATTTCCTACGAATGATAGTTCAACATTGCTTATAGTCAGACATTCTTTTGCTTTCTCCTCATAATTTCCTCAGTCCTACTAAAAAAAAAAAATCTTCCTTTTCATCTGTTAGACGTGATTGTTTTATAAAACAGTGCTGCACTTGTGAAAAACAAAACCGATCGGTGATTGTTATTGTGAACTAATTTGGAATATCCTTTCCAAGTTCCCGTTGTCGCTGCGGGTGTGACCTCGGGCACTAGATGGCAATGTGGCTGTGCGACATCCAGGGAACGGCAGTAGCAAAAGTCTCAACAAGTGAGAGAATCCTCATGTTTCAAAAATATTTGTAATATTGCCTTTTTATTATGAAAACAATTATTATGTGTAAATGCTCCATTTTTTCAGTCTAAAAGCTTTACAAACTTTCTTTTTCCTGCGTTATGGCTACACGGGGAACATTCCTTAATGAGTTAGACTGGTGAGTACAAAACTTACTCATTTTGTGGTCTGCTGTAAAGCTCTCCAATCGATTAATCTATCAAAAGGCAGAATTTTCAGTTCCTGGCATCACTGGCGTGTTCCTTACCATGAAAGAGGAAGGAGGAACGACAGGACATTGCCCTCCCCTCTCCTCAAATAACCTTTTACTTAGTCTCATGGCAATGATGAGAATGGACATTTTAAAACTTAGGTAAAAGCAAAAGTTGTTCGGTGGCAATAGCAACTTTATACCCCTATTTCAAACTACAGAGCCATCGTGAAGACACCCAGTGCAACAGCTGTTATTCTGTCAGTGTTTGAATGCTTTTGGATGACTTGGAAAGAAGTGGCTTCAAAACCATGGACCTTACACGACTGCCAGTTGTCTAAGGGCCTAATCCTGCGTGTGCTCTCGGGAAGACTGTGTGTTTTGGGAGTGAAGTCGAACCCCTTGTGGTGTGTTTCCACTTTTCTGTGTCATAGCCTACCTCTGTCCCACTGCTTTAGGTCTACCTCCTGACAAGCCTGCCTAGGGCACTTTTGATTGAGATGTGCCCTATGTTTGTCAGGCTTCATGATCTCACTTTGCAGACAGGCAGGCAGAAATAATTTCTTGAGGAATTTTGCATGGAATGTATTATTGCTGCTCAGACAGGGGGGAAGTATGGAATGATGAGGGCCCACCAAGGCTGTTAGGGGTGGGCATTCTGCCTAAGGCACCCCAGAATGTTTTATTGCTCCTGCCACTGGAGTGCTCTCTGTAGGGCAGGAAGGGTTTGTGTTTGCAGGTGTGTCTGCCTCTGGGGCAGGAGGGTGAAAAGGCTGTTTCAGCTGTGCTCTGATGGAATTGAAGGGCCATCCATGGCCTGTGATTCCTGTTGGATTGTAGGATGAAGGTAGCACTGTCTCATTCTTTCTTTTCTCAGAGGTAATGCTGCTTTCTGTGCCCAAAAGGGGAGGCAGAGGCCAGAGCAGACATTTGATTTCCGATTTCCCCTTGTTGCCTTCTCCATCCTAGTGCAGCATGCAGTGCTGTCTTATGATAAACACCAGCAGTCATTCCATTGGGAAAGGAAGCTTGGATGGGAAAACTAAGGTGTTTATGGCCTTTATTAATGACCCTTCTCTGCCTCCAGTCTCTTTTTTGCTGTTGGTCTCTCTTTCCACGTTCCTTCCCCACTGATGCTTTATTTTGACATTTTTGACCCATCACGCACTTCCCTTTTTTCCATTCATTGTCTCTTTCTGTCCTCCTCTTCTTTTCCTAGTAATAGGGTGTATTCCTGTGGCATTTGGTTTTGGTTGGTTGAGACTGACACCAGTCACCACCATAAACGCTTTGGTTTGGGTACTCATAACTGCTGTGTGTAAGTGTAAACCTCTCATGGCTACAATCTTTTATTTCTCAATGAGAAACACAAACAAGGAAAGCCCTTGTTTAGTGGAAATGAAATTTGGGACTTCCTGCAGACTGATCAACTGTAATATTAAAGCTGAACATTTTGGAGAGCAGTGCTGAAGTAAAACAAAATACAGCCAATGAATCATGAAAGAATTTTCCTGAGGTTTGAACTTTTGGGGTTTTCTTTCAATGATTCAAAATAAAATCAGCATCCAAACTGGCCACAGAGCTGACACCATCTTCTTGCAAAGCAATCAGTCTCAAAGCGAGCAGATGTATAACCATGAGCACATACTAACTCCAAATTGTGCCCCAGTGTTTAAAAGCCAAGGGTCTCTGTGCCTTCCCTCTGCCAGGGAGGCCACCTGAGGTGCTGGGGCAGGGCAGGAGCTGCAGCCCACCCCATTGCCAGGAGCCCCCAGAGCCTGGCTGGCCCTGCTGTGGTTTGCCTTGAAAGACAAGCAGGGCACAGATATTGCTTGGGAACAAAGCTGTCCTTTGAGTTTATCTCCATGACCAGATTATATTAGCTCCTAACAGAAGGAATTTTTCCTCCCATCCTTCCCACTGATTATGACACCGGTGCAGAGGACACAAATCTGAGTGTGCTGTGTCTGGGGAGGTGTCCATGCCTCAGGGTTCTTGGCTGCTGGAGGAAAACTCTTCAAAGTACCCTTTCCAAATCAGTTTGTTTTAATAGCAGATTAAACACCCTCAAGTCTTCTACTTATGTTTTCAGTGAGAAAATGGCCAAGCAATAGCTGAAGCCCCTCAGAGAAACAGGACATCCTGAGCTTGGCAGATGGACTTCCTTTACACAGTTTTAGTGAAAATTTTCAACAATAGCTCTGTGCATGTTCTTAGGAGGGTTAGCAAGTGCAGATGTTTATGGACACACACATACACGCTGTGCAATGCTACACAAGCATTTTAAAATAACATGCAAAATACTTGGTATATTTTGCTGGAATAAAATAGTTTTGTGTATATATATATGTGTATATATATATTAACTGTGTTATGACATAAGGCAGGATTAGGTAGAGAGAAAATTTCAGGATGTGGGTGGCCATAATTGAAAGTCTTACAGGGAGTGTTCAGTAAAATATCCTTGGAACATCAAATTAAAATAAATGAAGAATAAACTTGACCAAAGTATCAGTGAGCATAAACAGATCTTCATGCTAAACAAATAATCCAGGGAAGCCAAAATGCAATAATTAGAAATGGATAATTATGCTTCCTCTGCTTCCTATGTAAGATTTTCAGTGATTTCCTAAATGCATAGTGTAAGATGTTGGCGAAAAAATGACAAACCAATGTTAGAGTTTACGATATCCAAGAATCTACTCTGGCTGATGGCCTGTTTCCTGGCAATAAAGACGTAGTAAATGAAAAAAAAATCGAAAAGTATTTTAAAGGTGCTGTCTGCTATAACCTAAAAATGTCTGGAAATGCAACATATAAGAGAACAAAACAGTTACAATGTAATTTTGATAGGACTGTGGTAACATATTATCCTCGTTGACTGTGTTGTCTTTAGCTCACACATTTTCCTCTTTTGAAGGAGATTTATTTTTGATATTTCTGATTGTTAATTTCAGTTCATTTCTTAAGTACCAGTTTTCTAGGAAGGACAACAGATGGGCACGGTTCTGATGTCAATTATCTGGAAATATTCTGTGGAACTCAGTTTAGATTTTGAAGGAATGCTCTGAGGTAATAAACTGTTCTTATGATATTCTAACAAAATTATATTGTTGTCAAAATGCAGTAACAGCATGAAAAATATTTATTAAAAACTCTCTGCATTTTCTCTTATATGGTAAACAATCTGATCTGCTAATCCCTTCTGGATGAGCTAAACCTCATACCCATGCTCAGAATCACCCAACCATAATTGAAGCCTCACCTTCAGCCTCTCCTTCGTGTTTTTCTTGTCCTGTATTTTCAGCGTGTGTCAGTATTAGAGTCCACAAACACAGAGAAAAAGACATGCCCCAAATTTAATGTAGTCACAACTGGGAGGCTTTTCTGTTTTTCCTGTTAGCACAGTGTGGAGAAGCCTTCCCAAGATGCTTTAGACCGACCAAAGCTGTCAAGGAACAGCACTCAGTGTTTTGTTTCAAAGGTTTGAATCATTCTTAGAACCGCCATAATGTAAAGACTTTTTGCTTTCTAATCTCAAAAGAAGATGTGAAAAGTCTCTCTCATTTTGTATTTCCAAATTGGAACCTGGTTTTGGTGTTCCTGGGGAATAATGGAATGTAGGCGGGCAGTGTTTGCTCTGGAGGAGCACTGTGGTGTCCCTATCAGCTGCAGTAGCTGAGCCCTGAAGGTTAGTGACTGTGGCAACTCCACTTGTAGGCCAATAAAAGCAGCCCCAAGTAATTTATAACTGCATTTAACACACATTCAAGAACGGGGACAAGTAGCAAAACTCATGCTGGAAAATGTGGATATAGGTAAGCAGGGCTTGTGTAGATAGATGGGCGTGAATTCTGGAAAAGAAAATATAAAGACTTACACAAAATGCATCTCATGCAGAAGAAATATTTTATAATCTTTAGTTTTCCTACAGATTTGACTATCTTGCATCTTAAACTTCACTGTAGAAGAAATTTTTACCATAAACTTAAATTTTCAACTTTCTGAGAAGACTTTTAAAATTCTGATACAGCATCAGAGGAAAATACAATTGGAACAGTAAGTGGCAATCAGATACATTTTACTAGGACAGACATTTGCATGGCTTGTATTATGTCCAAGAGTCAAGGAACATAAACCTTGATTTTAGAAATATGTTGGTTTTATACCTCAGAACAGAAATCTTTTCACTGTCAACCTCTTTAGAATCGCTGTGGATTTAAACAGAAAAATTGTGCCCAGAATATTTTTGCTCTGGTGTCCTTAGAGCCCTAAGGAAGGAGAAAGCCACTGTCAGTTATTTCGGTGTGGTCTAACGCTGTACCTCTTTAGGATCTGTGGAATGCTTAGTGTTTTGTGATGGAAAATTAGAGCTGTTACTGGGAATGTCCCTGTAGGTCTCTGTAGGAGCTAGTGAAGATGAAGAGGGCTGATGAGTGGCCCTAAATTCGGAGAAGGTTCATTTGTTTGACTTGGTATGACTTGGAATCTGCTCAGTAACTCTGCTTCCTACACTCTGCTTGGAAGGTGAAACTGCACATGGAGCTGAGGAGGAAGAGGATGAGTGTGAGCAGACAGACACAATCATTTCAATGCAGGGCAAGAGCTTTTAAGGATGGGATTTGCCTCCACAACAGGAGAAGACCAAGAAGCTTTCAGTGGACAAAAGCAACCTGTGGCCCTGTATCCTGAACTTTTTCTTCTCTTCTAAAGCTTTGATTTTAAGGTTTGCATTTCCATCTCTAATCAAATCTGAATTTAAAGCTGAGCCTGAAGCTCAGGACACAAGCTGTTATCTTGCTTACTGTTTTATTTCTAGAGTTGTGCTGCTTGTGGTACTGAGTAGGATCAGTAGTCACATGTTTCCAGTTAGGATTTCAGTGGCTGGTTTCTCACAATTACCCAGCAGATCCAGTTGAGGTGGATATCTTTGAGAAACCAGGTGCCTCATTTTCAGTGGTTCAGTGTGGTTTCAGGTCTCCTAGAGATTAAATCCCACAGCTGTCTATAAAGACAATTGGTACCAAAAGATGTGATTTAGGGTTACGTGGGTGCAGCTCTATGTCGCTTTCTTCTTGAGGATGATGTAAGATATTGGGATACAGTATTATTTTATGACCCAAGTGTCTAATTCTAATCTTATCTTTCTCTGAAGATGAATGTTCAGACAAATCATTCTTCAGTTGAGGATTTGATGCTCATACTAGAATAAATCACTACAGATGTTTGATAAATTACTCACACAAATCAAATTCAAAATAAGGCTTTTCTAGACTGCATTTTGCATAAATAACCAAAAGTTGCAAATGCATTACAATCTCAGTTAAAATACAAGCATCTCTTAACATCATGAATCAAGTGGAAACACCTGCTGTGATTTAATAACCATATTGGCTACAGAGTAGGAAATTCAGTTGGGGTAATGCCTGGTTCCAGATCTTTGTTATCTGAACTCAGGAGCACCACTGAGCTGTCTTCTAGAGGTTTGATTTCCCTTGCAGGTAGCAACACTAAGTAGAAACAAAATAGTTCAGAACACAGGGGATAAAAATGGATCATCTGGGAGCACCAGGCAAGTGACCTAAAACATAAAGTGGTTTGTTGTGGATTAATTATCGTAATTTTGGGGTGGTCCTCAGAGAATGAGTGGTACCATCTCTACAGCCAGAAGAACCCAAAAGGATATGAGCTCCCAAGAGGAACATGTGGGATTTATTCTGTTTAGCTCAAATCTGAGACATTAGGCCATGCAGGCCTGAGAAATAAAAGTGACCTGTTGAAATTATCATACTGCTTTCTGTAACTGAAAACTCTGGGCTACCTTAGCTGATGTGTGAAGGTCTCTTTTAGAGGAATGAGTGCCTTGGTTTCCCACAGCTGGATTGCATGAGGAGAATGTACTCTGTGTGAAAACTGAAAAGGAGGTGTCATTCAAGAAATTACAAGCCCTGCATGGCCCCCTTTAGTTTTTAGGCTTGGAAGAAAGTAGGGAAATGAAGTCTTGGCTTCCAGTGGAGATAAGTTTCTCTTTCCTGATTCCAGCAGTGTCACAACTGTGCTCTCAATGACTGCAGTGCATGTGGTTATTACTCCCTGCCTGTGAGCCCCTGGGGAGGGGCTGTTGCCTGCCTTGGTGTTTGGACTATTATTGCCCAGGCTGCTTGTGATCATACAGCTTCACCTGCATTAGACCTGACTCTGCTGTTTCTTCTGTACAGAAGTTGCACCAGTAACACCTCCCTTGGTGTTAATTAGCTCACAC
Source organism: Sylvia atricapilla (assembly GCF_009819655.1). Taxonomy (NCBI): domain Eukaryota; kingdom Metazoa; phylum Chordata; class Aves; order Passeriformes; family Sylviidae; genus Sylvia; species Sylvia atricapilla. Next base: position 13,337,327 of record NC_089149.1, read on the forward strand.
CATAAAGGAGGGTTGAGATACGGGTAGGCGCTGCTCTCAAAGGAGCAAGACCCCATGGCTGAAGTTAACCCCACAGGACTTTCTTAAAGCTATGCAGGAAATCTGTGACAGATCCCAGAATAAATCCCAGATTTCCTGTCTCCTCCACTTGTGCTGTAACTACAAGGCCCAGAATTTCTTAGCTGGGGAAAGGGCTGTCCAGTATTACCTTTCTTTTTCTGGTTTACTGTTGCTCCAGTTCACTGCACAAGTTGCTGCCATATGTTAGGCTGTGACTGTTCATGCCATAACTCTTTTTTTTGTTGTTGTATTTTATGGAACATGCTTGAGTGTTGTACAGTGAGTAGTGGTAATGCTGAGTACCACTACTCTAGCATTTAAGCAAGCAAAACACAATTAAAGGGAGTATTTGCAGGTGAAGGTAATTTATTGTCTGAGACCCTCTTCAAACTAAATTGCTCATACTTCTAATCTAAATAGCATTCATAGAAGCAGGTTTGGTATATATAAAATAATAACTGCTTGTGCTAAGATAATACATACTGATAGAGTTAAATTATTTGAATAAGTAATTTTCCTTTGTGCAACTTTGTACTTTGGCAAATTGGCACATTCTGTTGTTCTCAAGCATCAGTCCTCTTTAATGAATTACAAATTAACAGATGCAGCATTATCAAGGGAAAGCAACTCATTGCGGATCTATAATTTAATGTGATGCTCTGAATATACTATGACTTTTACTAGGGCTTGATAAAGAGAAGCTGGAGGAATTTGATTTGCTCTTTGGGTATCTTAGATGTTCACATGGATTGCTGAATGTGTCCTCTTTTTTTTTTTCCAGATACTTTGCCACTAGGTTAAACTTTTAATAGTTTTCATTCTGTGCTTCTCAATTTGCCATCATATGGTTCTTCTTTAGATAACATTACTTGTACAAATTCCAACCAAAGCAGAATCAGTAATCTTCAGCCAGTCTTGACAGCATTTCTAATGCATTGCAGCTATGGAATTCCATTCTATCTTCTTGTTGCTAAATAACTGAACAGAAACATGGGAATAAATGAGCTTTGCTGAACATCATATTCTTAATTTAGAGGATGACATTTAGATCGCTTATTAAAGGTGTGATTGTTTTGAATGCAAAATCTTTGTAGACTTCAGTAGGCAATTTATAATCAGGATGCTGAAGGTTTGTTCTCTACAGATGTTTAAAAACAAAGTTTAAAAACTGACTTCCAGCCCAGCACAGAAACTGGTTCATGAGTCTGCAGGGAGCTCCTCTGAGCGGAACCCAACCAATGCTGACCTGAGGGCACCCAAGGAGACCTGCCTGGTGCACTCTCCCCAACATTCCAGAGCCCAAGGAGCTTTTTCCATGGGGCAGATGTGGGTCCACAAGAGGGCTGGTGCTTTGCCACAGCCCCTACTTCCTTCTACAGCCAAGGGCAGTGGGCACCAATGTGCAGAAATCCTTTCCTCTGCAGGAATGAGTTCCTTCCCACTCACCATTATCCTGGTGGGTCTTGCCTGGCCCCATACGGCACTGTGTGCACCATGCAGGCTGGCTCCCATTTCAGCCATGGCTTTCCCTTTACTGTCCTCATTCCCATTTCAGTGGATAATGGACAACCAGCTGGATTACAATTGTTTTCATGTAAGATTAGTTACTTTTTGTTGTGGGAATAGTTACTCTTTGGGGTGAGTGCTACTACCTTACCATCTGCACTGATTCTGAACATACTGTCCCACAAAATAAACCAGAAAACATCGAATCAAGGAATGGCACCACTCACTTGAGCCCATTGCAAGGCAGAAGGATAATGAAGATGAAGATTTGGAGGATGATGGTGAAGAAGATGATGTCTCCCTCACAGAGTTTTAATGAACATGACAGTTACATGGCACAGATCCAGACAATGAACTGCAGCTTAAATCAATGTAAAGGGGAAGGGTCTTAACCCAGGTGGTTATCAAATTCTTAGACTTTAACAAAGCATTAAGAGAGTTATCACTCAAAAGGTAAAACTTCAGTCTGAATACACTTTTGAGAAAGAGTCTGCTGTGGTTCTTAATTAATTTTTCATTTAAAAAAAGAGGAATCTGTTGATAGTCTATCTGTTGTCTCCTAAACAAAGCTTTAGACTGATCTCTGTGTTTGATACTCATGATGTATAAAGGAGGCTGGTAGCTCAAAGTGGACTTAAAATAATGTTTGTGTGAGCCAGCACCCAGTCTCTGAAACATTTTTACACATTTTCTGGCCTGGGGATGCCAGTCTGCATGAGCTACCAGTCTAAAACCTAACGGGCATGGAATTAACCACCTTAGCCTTTCATTTCCCCTTACCAAGGTGTCTAGAAAGTCAGGCCTGAAAGGAGACAGAGTTTACAACTCTGTGTGTGTGGTTCTGGTGAGGAGCTTCCAGCCTCAGTCCTGGCTGGAATTGGGTGAGGAATATTATAATATGGTATCTGCTAACTGACTGAGAAACTGTGTACTGAGAGGGAAAGAGGCTTTCCTTGCCACTTCTAATAACTTTCCTTCATATCTCACCCTTGATTTATAGCTTTTCTACTGTACTATTGTCTTGGTTTGGCAAGACAGATATCTACCAGGGGAAGCTGGAGTTTCCCTTGGAATGGAGAATGTAATCCCCTACCCCTTTTCCAATTATAACTTAGCAATTAAAGGCTTTTCAGGCAAAGGTTTGGGGGTAGGAATAACAGTTCCTTTACTAGAAATATTAAGAATACAAATGTAGTAGTACACAAAAAAAACCAAAAAAAAAAAAAAAAAAAAAAAACCAAACCAAAAAAAAAACCCACAAGAAACCCACAACCAAAAAAACCCTAAACAAACAAAACAAACAAAAAAAAGTAAGCCCTCCTGGAGTGGCAGATGTGGTTCTATTAGAGTAGAAATGGTCCAGTAGAAATAGGGTCCAGTGATGGCAAGATGGGTCCAGTCTTCCTCCAGGAATCCAGTGGGAACACTGGATATCTGGTGCTCCTATGTCTCAGTTTTTATCTAGGTAGGAATGGTTCGGCTCCCTCCACTGGGTGGAGCATCTCCTAGTGGGATGATGTAATGTGTCATGTCATTGGTGAGCCTTAATGGCCCAATAACAGAAGGTATCCCCCGGAGGGAGGACAGGTCCTGGAAAGAGATAAGGAACAATGCCCAGCCCCGGTTTTGACAGCTGACCTGTGATCAGAAGGCACCTGGCCCCTCCCTTCTGGAGTTACAAGAGATAAAGAAAAAACATCTCCCCTATGACTTTCAACAGGTGAAATAGAATACTTTTTGTTTGTTTGTTTGTTTTGTTTTGTTTACGTTGCCCAAGACAACTATGTATAAAATAGAAAAGTATAGGATAGTCCCCCAGACAAGCTCTGTGTACACGGGAGTTGATCTGGTTCAAACACTGAAGGATGCCCTCTGTACATGCCTTGGACTGCACGGACTGCAAGGCTAGTCTTTGCAGGAATGACATAGATGTCATTCTCCTGGTTTGTCCCCAGCTGCTGATGCCCAGAGCCCCAGAGAGGCTGGGTAGCCCAGCCAGCAGAGCTCTGGGCTTGCACTGAGCTCCTGAGCTTTGCCCAACCCAAATTTTCATTCACTTTTCTAAACCAGGTAATTATATTCAAGGAATGGAACAGTTCCTAAATTAGTGTCCTAAATCATAGGACACCACCATGAATTAGCAAGCTAGATTAACAGGAGCAAAACAATAATTAATTATACATGAATGTACATGGCAAACACTTTTGGTCTCATAGCACTTTGTGTTTAGCTTAGACTTTGAATATGGAAATGCATTGACAAGCTGACTCTATATATGACTGAGGACACAGCTTTTTCAAGGCTGCAGAGTTAGATGACACCAACAAATTTAGTCAGTTCTGAGACTCGTGGCTTCACTCCTTACTCATGATCAGCACAGCACCACTCTTCCTCACGCTGCACTGCATTGGTTCACATATTAGTGACAGCTACTGCTTAGACCCTTTAATCTGCTCAGGAGTAACAGAGGTAACATATTTGCCACAGGTCACCCTAAACAGATAAATAAGTGTCGGACACACAGAGGACTTTTGTTGCCACCATAGAGATGAACTGCTCCATGTTCATTTGATAGATGTCTCTAGCCTCTTTATCTTTGTAGCTTAGAAATTCTTACATGTCTCTGTAGTTGCAGAGTTGTTCTTATTTCTGTAATGCTTTATAAGTCCAAAGGGATGTGATTAGCAATTTATGTCATTACTTTGATTGCAATTAAGACAAGTTAAGGTGACTATAAACCAGCTTCAGTTAGAATATTCTATCTTTCCCATAATGTACCCTTTATTTAATCTAGTTGCTTACAATGCTTCTCCCTGGTTAATGAGGCTACATGCGGTAGTAGCATTAGCAGAAACCATCAGGTCTTTTCCTGCTGCTGTTTTTAGTAAGTCTGATTTCTCTGTGAAAAACAGCTGGTTTGTACTTGGACTATGAGTTCAAAGACATAATTAGCAAACCTCATAGTTCTGCAGTCAGAAAGCTGTTTAGTGCTATGAGACTAAGGATTGATTGCAGGATTAGAATATCCCTAATAACAGCTGGCTGCATCTGGAGAGTTCTGCAGCCATAGTTTCTTTCCTCATTTCATCACAGTCATTGGTTTCTATTGTTTCTTTCTACATTGATTTGAGATGCAAATAAATTTTAAAAATTCAATTAAATTTCCCAAATGAAACTGAACTGAAATGCTTTTCAGGATTGAAGATAAAAATATAACCATCATGTAGCTATATGCACTTCGCAAATTTGAGAAAAACTCAAATGTTATCTGCTTTGTCTGGAGCATATGCATAAATCGTTATTAATGCATCTCATAAAATAGTAAAAATTAAAACAATAAAAATCTAAACAGCGATGTTTAGCACAGGCACAGGATATCAATTTTATGTGAGTGGTGAAGAGCATCAACCTCCAATTCTTACTGTAGTTGTCTGTGGAAATACCACAGCACCTGGTCACCATGAACAGCAACAGCCATTCTCAACTAACTGCCCAAAGTTGCTCTTTTTTTCCTCCAAAATCCTGCCTGTCCTTTGTGTGCCTTCAGTGCCTGTTTCAGGGGTAAGGACAGCCCTATTTCAACACCCTCCTGATTCACAGAGCCGATTGTGCTGGACAAGAGGGAGCTGGTTTATAATCGGTTTCCACAGCAAACACAAACCCATTCTGAATGAAGTGCTCACCCCAGGAGCTGTGTCCCCAAACCCACAGCAGCTTTACAAACCAAGCAGGGGCTGCAGAGCTACCCCCAGGAGGCACACCCCACTTTGCCAGAGCAGCTTTCCCCGTGTGCAGGGCTCTTGGGGAAGGGCAGCAGCTCCCAGGAGAGGCTCCGCTGTCCGCGGGGGGATGCAGTGTCTGGGCTGATGGAGAAGATGTGGTGGTGGCAGGGGAGATGCAGTGTCTGGGCTGATGGAGAAGATGTGGTGGTGGCAGGGGAGGCAGGAGCTGGGGCAGTGCAGCTGCAGGGCTTTATCAGAAATCTTGATATTCCACTTCCTCTTGAGCTGCCTCCGTTGTGAAGTTGCTCATCCATTAACACTTGCAGTTTCAGATTCCTCACGTCCTTAATGGCATGGACAGGATGGACTTGCAGCAATATTTTACCCACAAATAATCCAGGCTGTTCTGCACCTCTGCAAAGCAATCATCCAAAGCTGGTGGCCAGCTTTTCCTAGAGAAAGAAAAAACAAAACAAAATAAAACAAAACAAAACAAAAAAAAACAACAAAAAAAAACAAACCCAAAAAACTCCAAACAAACAAAAAAAAAAAAAAAAAAAAAAAACAAACCAAAAACCTTTCCTCAAAAAGAAAAAAGCAGGATTGCTTTTCCTCAAACAAGTGGGTTTTAGGGTTTTACTCAGTTAAAAGCTAATATATACTGATATCCTTTGGTCGTTGATAATTTTTATTTATTTTGTCATTTTGTCTAATAATTATTTTTAAAGTCGAATTTTTAACCATTGCAGTTAAATTATTTTATAAGGATTTTTTTATCAAACCACCTGTATTCAGTGCTTTAATTCAGGCTGATAATCAATTGTGCAGTGTTCTCTGGAAAAGAAATAACTGCCCTTCTAGAATAATCTGTTATTGTGCCACTTTGAAAACATAGTTTAAATATTTTCTCGGAAAGTGAGGAAAGATAAATGTACAACTTGACAGTAAAAAATGGAGTAGAACTGCTTAGATTACCAGGTGTACTCCAAAATACTTTAGACCAACAACAGAAGGTGAATTTCTTGCAGAACTTTTTAGCCTAAGCTCTTTCTAATCTTCACAGATGGGGAAGCAGCAGCCCTTACACATATTTGAAATAGGTAAGACAAAAAGTTGTGGCTTTTTTTTTTTATTTCTAGTTTGCAGCTTTAAAAGAACTGCTGTTGTGCTTGCCTTGATGCTTTGGAATCACCAAAAAGCATTTTCAGTTTTGTGCCTGTGGATTTCTCTTGGCAAGGTTTGTTGTTTCTAGCAGACTGACCCCATCTTAGAGATCTTCCTGAAATTTTCTTGGTCTAGAACCGAGTTCAGAATTTGTGTAGGTTTAAAAATCGGTATTCCCAGGGAACATCCATGGGAATAGCAGCTGTGAGTAACAGAGAGGGTCACCCCCTAATCCTCCTTCTGCCGTTTTGTGCTGTCCTTGCTGCCTCCTCAGTGTGAAGGAGGAACTAGATCAGGAGCAGCGCAAGTCAAAGCTACTAAAAAGTAAGTTTTAAAGACGTTCTTCCCCTAAAACCATCACTCCCCTTTACTGGAAAAGCTGTTTTCTGCAGCATCCCTGTGCCCTAAGCTTCCTGAAATGATAATGAGAAGAGGAGGGCATATCTGCTGAGTCAGCTGCTGCTTTGCTAGCAAACCAACTGGGGGCTGGGGAGGGGGAAGTAAAAATACCCCGAAGCAGAGAGTTCACTGCAGAGTCAGTTCAATAAAACTTGTGCTTCCCAGTCCTGGCAATGCATTTGGACATTTCAAAGGGGCTGATAAACAGCAATAGCCTTGTCTCCCACACATTAAAGCTTCATCACGACAGTGCATGAAAAGAAGCAAAACCTGGCAGCACAGTAAAGCAAAGGGTAAGGTGTTCCTTGGATGGGTCAAGGTGCTCTGAGCTGCTCTTGCTTCACTGCAATAACAGGGTTGCTTTTCTGGCAGCAGAACATCTGTAACCTCTGCCTGCCTCCAAGCAGCACATCTGTTCACAGTTATGGGTCAGTACCCTACAGGAAGCTCACTCAAACTGTGCTCAGAGATGCTGGACCAGAGCTCCCAAAAAGCATTCCTAAAACTTTAATTAGTGAAGGAACACAGGATAAAATGAATGAAAATCAAAGCCATGAGAGTTAAAACCCCAAACAACTGCTTTTAACCTGGAGAACATCTAGACAGAGCTATAGGCAGCAATCACCCTGTTTTATTCAATGCTGTATTTTTTATTGATTTTAGTTAAAATTCCCAAATTATAAAAAATACCAAGGATTAAAATCTATATTGGTAGTGCTGCAAAGCTCATAAAGAGCGTGGTGAGCTGTCTGGTCACAATGAATTCACAGCACAGCACGTTTTCTGCAGTCATTCCTGTCCTGCCAGCCCAGAGCTGCTGCAGTGTTTCCCTCTGTCCAGCAGCTTCTTGGAAATTCTTCCAGCTTTAGGGGGGAACGTTGGAACATGCAGCACACACAGTTTGCAGTGACATTAACATCAGTTTACTGGTGCTACGGTTGCCCTGTAAAGAGCACATTTATTTCCTTTGGTTCTTTTACCTCTGAAAATAGATTTTGAGCAGATTGAGATGTATATTTTCAGTCATAAAATATGTAGTCCTATATGCATACAGCTTTCTAATTGTAGTATCTGCCTTAAATCCAGTTATTCCAAGTCTGCTTTAACTGGAATAAAGAAATATTTCTGAGAATAGTAGCACCAGAACCTTTTGCCCCGTGGCAGGAAAGAAAGATCAGGAAGAGATTTAGAAAACCAAAATTTAAAATACCTTTGTATTTCTTAACATCATCCAATTACTTTGTTCAAAAGAATTAATGGACTTGTTTGAAACATACACATATTAATACAAAATAGGCTGAACTGACATTTTCTCTGTAATTGGTTCTACTTGTTGATAATCTTAATAATGAGGCTAATCTTGCTCTCCACTTAAACCCATTTAATGTTGTCCAGTTTTATTGCTGTGTCTTGAAATAAGATGATAATACTGAAATTTGCCTATAGGATGCCTGACTTCTCAGCTGCTGGAAATGGGATGTTAATCTTTCATTAAAAAAGGAAATTACACTTCCATTTTCCTATTTCCTCAGAGCACAAGCACTTCATTTCAGTGTTCTAGCACAGTGTCTGTTCTGTGAATTCTAAATGCCATCAGGAAGACCCTGGAGGAGGTCACTGCTCTAGACAAAGACTTCTAACACACTGAAAGTTGTAATTGCTAAAACAAATTAATCTGATGACTGATATTTTGTACTTAATTGACAGACATGACATATAACAAGCATACTCACTATGGCATAGTATGCATTCATTTGTGTGGCACAAAGTGCTTTGCAACCTCCAGAAATAATGTAAAAAAATATGACCGGGGCTTAAAAATGTCTAAACTATTTACAGAAAGAGACTTGGGAGGTTGATAATGTGCTCATATCTGGCTTAACTCTCTTCTAAGTGCAGTTAATAAAATGCCTCCCCTTCTCGAAGCTCGAAGGGCAGTGATGTTCCTGCTGAGGAGGTTGTGGCTGAACCTGGAGCTCCTGACACTTCGGGGATAATATCAATGTTTTTTCTTGTGCAAAGTCCTGAGCACCTTTGAAGTGCATAAATAGAAAACATTAGTGATGCCACTGAGCCATTAAATAAAACTAGACAAAAACATTTGCAAATATATATTTGCTCTTTTGCTAATAAATCTAGCAGTTTAATAGGTATTTGAATAATACCAGTTTAAGGTTTAAGTTGATAGTAAAGCTGCAAATGTGAGACTGTGGGATGTGAGGGAAGAGCTTTTGGCGTGGATTCTGTGTTGCAGCTGTTCTGTCAGTTTATTGAGCCTGATAAACAGTTCCAGTAACTTGGCTTCAGACATCCCTTTACAAAGATCTTGGTGCACAGGTCCACTCATCCTCTATATGCAGCTACTTCAGAACTGGAGCCTATAAAATATTACCTGCTGGGCAGGTAATAGCAGCTATTACAGGCATGGATTTAGAAAATGTGCAGAAGCACAAACGTGACAGATGTTCTTGCAGTTGCTCTTAAGGCACCGAGGTCAGAAAAGTACATGAGAGGCAACGAGTACCTGGTTTTCTATAGAAAAGTGTTTTACTTATTTTTTCTGTGCACAGGTTGAGGAGGGAGAAGAGATCCCTGATCATAATTGAGCATCAAGAAGCTTAGTTCAGAATTAACAAATATAAACGAGGTAAAATTGATGAACATCTATTTGAAGGCTGGGATTTGAACTGAAGGAGTTATCTCAGCCTATGCAGTTAGATCCAAGGCTTCCTAGAGCAGCAAAAATATTGAGTTTCCTCTTCAAAAATAACTTTGGCCTCAATGATTACCTGCCCTGTCTGGCAGGAGACACAAAATCTCAAAGTACACCTTGGGCTGCAATGGCTGAAACAATTAGTGTAGTAAGTTGTTTCATGTAACCTTTTCTTCCAAAAGGTTCAGAGCAGGTAATTTTTGATGCTTGCTTTCTTCAGAGTCTGAACTTTGTTAGTTACTCTAAGACATAGTAAGGTCCTTGTTAACTTCAGGTTTGCCCAGTTTCCAAAGAGAACATCGGCATGGAGGAAGTTTTGTTGAACAAGTCACTGAGAGATGGAATCAGGAAGTTTCAGCAGCCCCTGGATGCCTTGCCTGTGATTGGTGCTGCAGGTTAAAATACTTTAGAAAAACCTGCAAGCATTTCTCCTGTAAACACAGTAGCATACAGACAAGAGGGCTGGCAAAAGCCTTGAGACCAGTTCAAGTGCAGAGGCAATGATTTATGTTGATGTTTAAGGCTGGAGAGAAACATATGATTGTTTTATCAAACATTAGGAGTTTTCCCAGAGAAACTTCGCTGCTTTTGTTGATAAGTGCACAGCTGACCAGTTGCTTTTCACTCTAGCAAATTATTCTGTTGATTGATAGCTCAGTTAATTTCAGAAGGAGCCTTCTTGCTGCAGATGCAGCTGTGAATTCTAATCAAGGGAAGCAATTAACTGCTATCTTTGTGGCTGCAGAGGAGCCAACCTGAGAACCAAATGTACTGAGAACACTACTCAGCAGATAACTGAGAAGAGGGAAATCTTGCCCAATATTTGCTCCCTTTAACATTCCCCTAAGTATTTAAGTATTTAGTAGCTGGATTTGTCAGTACTACTTGGTCAAGATTTCTATTTTCATTTTTTTAAATTTTACTTAGTTTGGCAGTTGGTAAGAGGGATTAAACAGGGAAGACCTTATATTTTGATTAAGTTAAATAACTGACTGCCACGTTTTCAGTCTGGATACAATATAAGTGTTGTGTGTCCCAGGTGGGCTTTTAAACATTGTCTGCCACAGATTTCAGTGAGAGCAGGTTTGATGCCAGGTCATATAAACTCAATGTCAGCATATCAAACAATACTAGAGTACAAACTTGTCAGGATTATGTCTTTCTCGTGCTCAGATACAATTTTAAAACTTCTGTAACTGCTAATATTGACAGTCACATGAACAAGAAGAAAGCAGGTGTTTTTCAGAAGTGACTAACAACAATATAAAAAGAGGATCATGAATAGAGTTGCTAACCTGGTCTGTAATTTTCCTTCCCACACGATTTTTCACTTTAATGTCAGCTGAGTTCTATTCTCACTGAGTGAAAAAAAAGCAGTAGTTGAATGAAAAAAAAATGACCATCAATTATTTAAGCAAATGAAGATATAAAAAGTTCATCTCATATGAGACTAGTACAATAATATCCCTTCTATTTACAGTCTGTGTAAAGAAAAATAATTTTCTATTCAAAACGGTACGTAAAAAGTCAGGGTTCACCAACAGGAATTGAGCATACCTCTTACAACTGCCACCCTTTAGTAAAACAAAGACCCAAAATAACCTTCCCAGCACTAGCTCTGACTCACCCTGTATTTTGATTTTCATGATCTCATTTGCCTGATGCATTTGCAGAGTGATAAGAGAAAGGAATTGCACCCATGTCTCAAGAAGTGGGGCTGCCTGGGCTCCAGCAAACTGCAAGGCCACAAGCTGGCAAATGAAGATCCACCAGAGCAGCTGAATTGTACTGGCTTAGAACTGAACTCAAAGGAGTTTGGGCTTGCTGAATGCTTTAATCTGACAGCAGAAGGAAGTGGTTATTGATTCTCCTTTTTTCAGTTGTCAGATAAAAGTTTAGGAAGTGTTCGGGTGTGCTTGGGGCAATTTAGGAATGCACCCAAATATACTTATTGACATGCCTGTGGGTAGTGCTGCTTGATGATTCCCTAAAATTGCTTAGTAAATATTTTAAAAGAATCTTTCCCTTTTTCCAGAGCAGGATGAAGGTAAGGTTAATAGAGACATTTAATTTATTCTAGAAGAAAGTACCTTGATATGTACAGCTGATCTTGATTTTGGAGCAGAGGTGAGGGAAATTGCTGCAATTTAACCATGACTTTCTTTTTTGTAAAGTGAAGCTTATACTTGGGCAAATAGATTATAGCTGCTCATTGCAATGGAGTTTGGGATTGCTGATTTCTGGAGATGCTGAGAGGCTGCTGCTGGCACTGCCAGGTTGGCTGGGCACTGCATTATTGCCCCAGCTCCCCCCAGGAGCTGCTCCTGCTGCTACCTGCAGGTCCTTTTGCAAAGCAGCTCCTTCTTTTGCATGCAGAACTCACACCTGGCTCACCTGGCAATTTAAAAGGAACTTCCTAATGATGTAGAAAGGAAGTTTGAGCTTTAAAAATCCATTCATCACAGGCGAGGCGTTGGAGCACTCAGATGAGCTTGGGACCTCTTGAGTCACGGAATTCAGAATGGAGCAGTGGAGAACAGCTATATCTCATTCAGAGGAGGCCAGAGAAGAGCTGTTTTCTTTTCTTTCATAGATAGCAAACTGTAAAAGTCCCTCTGATGTGCCCTAGTGTCTGTGCAGGCTTTTGTGGGGGACAGACTGTGTGGTGTCTGTTCCAGGCAGAAGCAGGCACCATGGGAAAAGGCCTTTAAAGCTTTTAAGGTCTGGCAAATTTCGTCCTCAGTCATCCCAAGTTAAATTAATTGCCTTTGGATCAGTGTTACATTAATTGTGAGGGCTGCTTCTCTGGTTTCAGCTTTTAATAATCAAGATGGCTTTCCAAGAGTTCACTCTGCATCCAGCTCTTTCATTTAGTTCTGTTTGGAAAACTATTTCTGGAAAAACTCAGAATTCTGAAGCAAATTTGGACTGGGGCAAGCTCTGCTGATGACAAGAAATTTCTGCTGGTGCAAATTTGAGCTAACTTTCAAACTACCCCTTTATAAATAACTTCATGTGTGCCAGCCCACCAGTAGGCTGGTCAGAAATGGTCTGTTCACATGTTACTTGAAAGTATAAAAGTACCAATTATTTTAGACACAGAGACACCAGTGATATTTAGTATAAATTTTACTTCCTACTTGCTGTGACTAATGTTTACCTCATTGCTTAAAAAAAAAAAAAATACATCTCCTGTTCTATGCCCCAAATTCAGTATGTTTTGTTTACTACCCTGGCACAGAACAGCTTTCGAGATGGTAGAAATCATTTTGGGATAGCAAAATGCTGCAGTGGGTTTTTTTTATTCCATTCAACAAAGAGAGAAATATCTTAACTGCAAAATACTTGGTCAAGATGTACTCCTGTACCCGAATAAATTCCCTGTGTTTGCCAAAAAAAAAAAAAAAAAATCCCCAAAAAAACCAAAACCAACAACCCTGCAGAACAAAAGAAAGTTTGGAATGAATAAAAAGTTCAGTAGGAGTAGATGCTATCAGAGCTGCTCTTTTTACTTGAAAGGAACATGAAAAACCTTTTGTAGTTCTCCCATAAACTCTCAGAGGACACTAACTTCTCCGAAGATGCTCCTGTCTGTGATGTGGAGTGCGTGGCCAGTGACCCCCAGGCTGAAAGAGCAGCTCCCTGGTAGCCTCCCATCCCTTTGGCTCTCAGCACCACTGGGGACTTCAGAGCCTCCAGCAGTGGTCCAGGCAAAGCCCAACATTGTCAGTGACAGAGGGGAAATTTCTCCTTCTCCTTCACCTCTGGCAGTTTGCTCCATGACACAATCACTGCTCCCTCATTGTGTCAAAGGGCACAGCCAGGCCTTGAGTGGTGCCAAAGAGCTCTGTTTAGGAATAAACACACATTGTTGAGATTTTTTAAATTACTGCTGCATCCACAGCTGATTTTAACCTCTTCCTTCAAGCCAGCTGGATCTGAGCAGTACCTTTATTTCTTGCCATTGACAAACTGATAGACAAGGGATGTGTAAAATCTGTAACTTCCGAGGTTCTCAGTTGCTCCCTTTTAATAATGAAAAGCTCCTCCATATTTTGAATGGAATATTGACATCTGTTTTGACAGTGTTGGTTAAGTATTCTCATAGCAATTATTCTTGAAAAAGGAAAAGCAGTTTGAAATGCAGCTCTAGGCTGAGTTCCAAGTGGGATAATTACATGCTCCCTCCCTTTAATCCCCCTCCAACATCGTTTCCTCTGATGTTCCTTAGCTGCTGGCTTTAAACCCTTGTTCTCTGCTGCTCAGCAGAGCCCCTGCTCCTTTCAGAGATGGCTGCACATCTTTGCATATCATGAGGCTAATCAGGGAGTCCTGTACTTCCAAAATTGCCCGGGTTTGGTGCCCATCCCTCGGGGCAGCACACAGCTGATCCAGCAAATCCTCCTCCAGGTACCAAAGCCAAGCCCAGCTCAGGCTGGAAGGCACTGCTAAGGACCAGCACACAGCTGTGTGCTTCCTCTTGCTTTAAGGTGAGACCAAACTGAAGGAAACTCTTCACAATTTGTTGAAGTAGTCCACATATTGATTAATTACTTAGATGAATTGACTGAACCTGCTGGGGCCTGACTGTGCCGTCTGAGGATCCAGACAAACTGCTGATGGTTCCCAGTGTCACTGACCAGTAATACCACTGGCACAGGTAATAGAGGGGGATCAGAAAAATGATGGATTTTTCCCTTCTCAAAAATACCAGTATCTGTCTCACACTTGCTTAGTCTGGCCAACACATGAACAAAAATTACTTTGAATTTTTTTATCCACAAGGAGGGCTTGAAAAAGGAAGTATCTTTCTTCCTCTGTGATTTAGCCTCTCTATCAGTACCTGGTCCTCTAGAAAGGACAATATCCTTGGTTCTGTGGCACCTCCCCTCTGTTTCACTGCTGAGATGAGAGTGTTGCAGCTATCTCAGGGTGGGAAAGGCTGTTTTGTTTCCTTCAGCCAAATCAGTAGCCTTGTTTTCAGAACAGAAAGTCACTGATGGGAGTAACAGTTCTTTTGGTGAGAACTGAATTGGTTCACAGTGATAAATGTCGCCTCCATGGTTCCACTGAACCAAAACAACTTGGCACTGCCAGGAAATCAAAATGCAAACAGTGAATATTAGACTGTATTGGGGGGGAAAAAAATCTGAATAGAGATAACTAAATTGCATTTGGGGCAGGTCAGATTCACAGCATAAAACCTGGACCAAAGTCCTGTGTCTCAAAGGGATGAGTTAGCAACTGATAAGGCAGGAAAAAGGGACACAGCTTTCCTCTTTGGAATTCTGATCCCACTGCTGTGGCTGAACTGCTTTGCTATCTTTTCTCCTTTCTGTTTACAGGAGGTAAAGGAGAACATAACAGACTTGAGAATTGTATTGCAGATGCTGTGGTGTGGAGGATGAGCTGCTTGAGTTAGTAGTGTGTGTTTACTCCTTTTGGAAATAAGAAGGGAGTTCAAATGGAAAAAAACCAGCTTCCTAAAAATTGGACCTTTTGACTGTCTTTTAAACCCCCTACTGGACCTGCTGACAATTTTGTAAGTTTGTGAAATCACTTCACAAGCTGTGGCAGATCACTGATTGTTGTGGCTGTGTCACAGTAATCAATACTATGAGGTTCTGCTTCACCTCTCTCTCTCTCTCTCTTTTCTCTGTAGTTTTGCTGGGATAAAGTACCTTGTACATTGAACTGTAAATCTGGGGGCATAGGTAAAATCCCTCCTGTACCAGGGACCTCCATGGAGCTCCCCTGATCTGTTTGTAGATAAATATATGTATATTTGGTTGATAGCCTGGTCCACTGAGGGGGTGGGCACTGAAGGGTGCAGAGGATAATCCAAGATTCACAGGGAGAGTGGAAAATGGGAAGGGGCACTCAAGAGGTGGTATTCTGTGTTTCAGGAGTAGTTGACTGAAGAATCACATCTGGTCCCATTGAGAAGGGAATTTAGCATGCACAGAAAATTGTTACTTGAAGACCAGAGAAAAAGTTTAAGCATATTAGTGGTCAGATTGGCAGGCTGTGTAAGAAAATGGGAGTTTTCCAGAAAATGTGTTGTCAATAGAGAGGAGAAAGTAGCATGGGTTGGAAGACAAATCCAGTTCCTAATATAAACGCCAAAATAGAAAAACTTGCTGGAAAAAAAAAGGCAGAATTATAGTTTGTGTAGCACAGAAAACCATCAGAGGGATAATGCTGTCAATCACATGAGTGTGGGAGGGCTGATTCCATAGCTGTGGAGTTACTGACAAAAGACAGGAGTAATAAAGCCTTTTGCAGTCACTGGGGAATTAAGTATGCTGCATTTTAATGTTATTCAAATGGATAATTTCTTGGGCTTTACTTCTGCTTTATTTGTAAACAGAAGGTATCTAGAGAATGCAAAATGAAATTTTTGTTGGCCCAAATCATAACGAGTCATTTGGAAACAAGCATAAAAGCTTAGAGACATAAATGCATCACTTTAACATCAATGCTAAAGTTCTCTGAGACTGATTCTTCAACTCCTCTTAATTTACGTGGCCTCAAAGATCTTTGGATTTTCAGTCAGAAGTTCATAGGAAGCACTTTAACAAAAAGCAAAGCCAGGGGAGTTTCACTTTCAGCACAATTTATCTTATATGAAAGGTTTTATAATCTTCATTAGAAACTCTGCCCCTTCCCAGGCTCTGATAATGAACACTGTGCATCCAGAAAATAACAGCTCATACTGGTTTTAGTTCCTGGAGAAGTTCACGCAATTGAAATCTGAGTGAATTTCCATGTTCAGACCCAAAGTGGCATGTACACACCAACACCCACGTGTCTGCCTACACACACACATCAGAAATAATAAATTGTAAATTTGCTTTTCAATTAAAAAATCTTGTAAAGACCTATTTTGATATTTTTAAAACCCAGTAGCATTCTTTTTAGTTTGAAATTGTTCTCACAGCTAGTGACTAATCAAGATTATTTAAAATCTGCATATAATACCCCAAATTTGTATCTCAGTTTGACATGGGAAATGGGAAATGCACCTGAAATCTCAAGCATGGTCCTATACAGAAGTTCCCCACCTACTTTTGCTTTCCAATCTGAAATGATTAATGTAGTGTGAAGTGTTGTCCTGATTTGTTTCACCAGGAAAACTGACAAAAATTCCTTTAATTGTCATGTTATGGGAGACAAGTTACTTAAACGTAAACCTGGCTAAATCCTGGCATATTCATGATATTCTGGATATCACTGTATGGAGTTCAAAGTGCACCTCTCATGAACGTACCTGAAAACAAAATTAAGGCACACAGAACTAAGGTTTATTGGTCACTCCTTTATACTGCCTGCTTCAGAGGCCCCTCTACCCACAGCCAGTGTCTTTTTCCTTCTGCAGAAAGAAATGCAAACCCCTTTTCAGGCCAGAGAAGTTATCAGAATCCAGCAAACTTACTGTGACCAGTGATTAATTGGGAAAGGAAATAGATGAACTGATTGCATCTTTTGCTCCCACAAACAGACTGTGTGAGAAGCATGAACTCTCATCTCGTGGATCCTGGTGTCTGACCCTTCTTGTTATGTACAGCAAGGCAGGAAATAGGGTTTGGGTTTCTTTAGCATGATTTCAGGGCACCTCTACTATTTAATTCACATGCAGCCTCATTTATCACAGGCATTATAAAAGAGTGAGCTTTGGTAGCATTCAGGGCTCCACAGTCCAGAAAACATTGCTGTGATCCTCTAATTATTGATGTAAATCCGGGTTCCATCCTTCCAAAACTGATTTTTTGCAAAGTCACTGCAAAAGCTGGACACGTCTGGAATGCAGTAGCTGGCCAATTGATTTCCATCATTCTGTCCTCAATTTTTAAGCACAAAGAGCCCTTTGGGTTGCCTAGTGTGATATGCTAAGCCCAGGTCTTAGCCCATGCCCAGAAGCAGCACTTTGCAATATTCACACCAGCAGAAACTGTGTTCCCCTGGGAGCTGCTGGGCAGAGGCACCGTGTCTGTGCAGCTCTCCAGCCCCTGACCCAGGGGCTGGAAATGGGACCAGAATGCCCCAAAAAAGGGCCCCAGCATTAGAAAGTGGGAGTTTGGGGAGATAGAGTTGTTGAGGTTTTCTAGACTTTGGGTTTTAATCTCATAGTATTTTAATGGAGCATGAAATATGGATACAAACCCAAGATTTAAGTGAGGTTTTGAGACCTCTGGAGTAGTTGATCAGATAGAAATTCATGAGCTCAATCAGATGGAACCTCATAAGAACATGGTTTAGACAGAAATTCCAGTATTTTCCTAGCAGTTTTCCCCTTTTTATTCCTCGGGTTTTTATAGATTCTCTAGCTATTGAGGAGTTGGAGGAGCACTGGCACTGCTTTTTAGGGCCCAGGATATTTTGGGTTTCCTGTTCTGGGTAACTGTTGTTGCTTCTGAAAGCAAGCACCAGGAGAGCTCGATATCCAGTGTGCCAACCCCTTCTGAAAAGGTGAAAATGGCAATTTTTTGCCAAAATACTGATGGTAGAGGACAGACATTGAGTAACAGAGACAGTTGAACAAGGAGAATGTGTAAAAGCTACAAGAGCAACTATTAAGAGAAGTTGACAGCTATAAATATAACACATTGAAAATTAATTTACAATGTTCAGCTTGTCTGTCCCACTTTTCTGTCTGGGACCTATGTTAACATTATACACTTAAGACATTATATCATTATTCTTATTTTAATGCATTTCATGCCGATAGATTTAATATAAACAGAGGTGCTGACAGGAGCTGCAGTTTAAACAGGTTTAAATGTGAATTTGACTTTATGATTCTCATCAGGGAAAAAGACTAAACAGTTTAAGTTGATTAAATTTTCTTAAAGCTGCAGCTAAATATAATGAAAGCCATTTGTGCATTTTTTTGCAGGAAAATTGAGTGGCTCAATGTTAGTGACTGACAGCTTGGTGCAATGAATTCTTTTCTTGTGAAACAGAGTCAAAACAGTTTCTATTTTTCATAAACTTCTGCAAGGTAGTTTCAATTTTCTGATTTTCAGAGGAAGCATGGCTAGGCCGTTTCAGAGTGGGCTTATTAGACCCAACTATATATGTCAAATTACTAAAAATACAGATCATACCAGATATTCCTTAAATATTATGTTTTCTTGTGCTATGGACATCACAGTGATCGATTTTTTTTCTTCCTTATTTTAAAATTAAATTTCTCCTTTTTAAATTTTATTTATGAAGTGTTGTGATTAGGTAGAGCCCAGAGCTCTGACCCAGCCCGAATACCTATTTCAGCATGGACCAGATTCCAGGCATGGTCTGTCACATGAAAAAGATGGTAGTGTGAACTTAGAAATAAAGAATGGCTCAGGCTTTGGCTAAAGCTGATATATGGCTAGTAGAGGTGACTTTTGCACAGGAAAAATATCACGTTCCTGCTCTGAAACAAAGCCATTTGAACTATATTTAAGGGGAATCCTTTATCCATAGGCAGACTTTTTTGTGATCTTTTTCCTGGGGCAGGATCTGAGTTGCACTGAGTGTGTGCAGACTCATTTTGCATGTCATTGTGGTGGCAGTAACAGCTTCAGCATTCCCAGCTGTGCAGTGGTATCTCAGGGCTGAGGACTGCCCACCACAGTGTGAGGACATCCTTGTTCACAGGTAACCTTGGGACAAAAAACAGAGGTACTGGCCCAGGGTGAACACCTGGGAGGGGTCAGAGCCACCTGCCCAGTCCAAGGATCCCAGACTACACCCAAACACAAATCAATTTTCTGCAAGTGGGACTCCAGGAAAGCTTCAGCTTTATTTTTGGTCAGAAAGTGATTCCTCTTCTTCCTGTTCTTGCAAAGTACAGAAATATCACTTCACAAAAGCTCAATCCTTCTTGACGTGTTCTTAGGAATTATTTAATGTTCTTGGCTCCAGTGTGGAATTTCATAGGACAGGAGCTCAGAGACTAATGCTCTGTGTCTTTGTATGGGTTGTTTTTGAAGTTGCCTGAGAAATTATTAGATTAGACATCACAGCCTGTGTCACTTTTCAGTGCACTCTATCAAACTTGCAACATCTTGCTGCAAGTTTGTTTGACATCTTTTGCCCCGCTGGTGTTAAAAGTCATGCAAGTCCACAGATGTTAAGTTCGGAAAATAACTTTCCATAACAAATCAGTTTAAATGATGTTCCTGGTTAAGTGATAGTGTGGGTAACTGGTCAGTTCAAATACTTGGCCACTGGTTCCCTGTGACTTCATGAGAAATCACATCCCTGCTCTGTGCCTCAGTTTCCCTTCACCTCCATCTGCTGATCTGCTACACCTTGTGTTTGGAGGAAATTTAGGAACTTGTAGAAAGAAGAGCAGAACTGCTTTGCTTTGGGTGTATACTTATCAGTTAAATTTACTTTTTCCTAGAGTTAGTCTTACATAGAAAATAAGGGAAATTCTCATGCCTAGTGTGTCAAACTCAGTTCTGTTGGTGGCCAAGAATCTGCATTTAGGTGGATATTGAAAAATCTGTCAGGTGTGTTTTCAGATTTTCTTGTGATCCAACCAACCTGCATTCCACTATCACAATGAGCAACAGAATCTCAGCTGTTTTTTCACTAGCTCAGAAACTTATTATTAGCTCTGTCATCCCCTAATTTCTAAGGCATATTTTTGGCACCAGTTCCTTCACTTCTTGGCCATTTTTTGAGAATAAAATAAGACCACAGCAGCTTCCACACTTGCCAGCCCTGCAATAGGAAGTATCCTTGGGGATAACTGTCTCAATATTTGGAAACATATCCCTCTGGTGTCACTGGATTGCAAGTTTCCAAGGATATCTTTGGACAGTCTCACTATTAGATTTATTCAGAAAGTCAGAGGGGTCAGTGAGTGCATGGGAACGAGGATCAGTAGGAGCAGTAAAGGCAACCATATGTAAGGATTCTCTGCAGTGAGAGGTTTCATCCCGAGGAAAATGAGCCCAGACCCAACGTTTGCACTGTTGCCTTGAAACTTTGCCAGGTACTGTAAGTTACAAATCTCTTGGATCCTACTGTGTAGGATCCTGATTCAAAGTCCATCCTATTTGACTGAAATCTGTTGGTGTGGCTTGAAGGATGCTGCTGGCAGCAGCACCCCCAGAGCTTCCCCCTGCTCAGCTGGGCACTGCAGGCACGTGTGGGCAGGGGGCTGACACTGCCTTACAGGACCAGCACAGGACAAGAATGATGTGCTTTCTGTGGGAGCATACATGGATTCAATCAGGGCTTATTGTTTAATAACAGAATTCATTTATATGGTCACTAATTACCAGAGACAGCATGAAAAATCTGGCAAGGGAACCTCAGTGGTAAATGGATTTTGTCTTGCATAAAATGACCATCTCTGTGTCAGCTATCAAAGCTGTGAAAGCATGCTTGGAGCCGCCCCAAATATAACATTGCTATTAACTTCCTCTTCACTTAGCCATAATTGCCTCATGAACTGGAATGTGCAGCTCCAACTGGCTTCCTTGGAGGACAGACATCTCCTGTTCTTGCCATGCACAATAAAATATAAAGTAGTAAATAAAAGAAACTCTTTTTCATTAAAAGGAAACTTTTCTTTCTGTGAAGACTTTCTTATGGAAAGTAATAGATGCAGGATTAAAAAAGAGAGAGCAAAACTGACCTGTGACATGACGTTAAAATATTTGCTTGAATCCAATCCACCCACTCGTTTGTAAAACAGGCAGTTGACCAGATCTGAAACAAAGGGCAATAAAGATAAACAGCTGGACACTGAACAATTAGCAATACAATTGGTCATGGATACTTCTTTCCTCTGTTTGCAAAGTTATTGTGAAATAGAAAAAGAGAATCATTCCTAGTGGCTTTTTTTTAAATGTGTATTTTTAAAATGCATTCACAGGAACATGTAATTCAGAAACGTTGGGCTGCATGTTTGTATCTGCAATACCTTCTCTGACAGCAAAGACCACACAGACTGCTTCGGGGTGTGGAACCATTCTCTCCAGACTTTTTTTTTTCAATTTTCTTCTTTTGAATTATTTCTAGGTCCTAATTCTAAATCTGTGCAATGTGTAGAAGCACAGACTGGAGGGACTGCAGAGAGCATGGATTTTTAGATCATGTAAAGCTCTTTCAGACATGGATTTAGGTGTCCATGTTAGTACATTAAAGGTACAAAATCAATGTCTTGGATGGTTTTGCTGGTGCCACCCCTAAAATTCTGTTGTAATTAATGCAAAGACTCCAAAAAATTTCGGTAGGACTGAATCTGATCTTAAATCCTTCAGGGAGGGGACCAGTTGCATATACCTGTAGCACTTAAAAAAAATTTAATGTTGTAATCTCAGAGTTCAGTGTCCCAAAGCCTCTGCTGAAGCCAAGATGGGTGCTGGGAGTCAGACTCTGGGTGTCTCCAGGTCTGACCTGCAATAATGTGGGAATGCACACCCAGAATTGCTGCCCTCTGTGCTGTGAGCACTGGCTGAGCTCCACAGCCACCTCCTGCACAGTTCTGCACCTCACAGCAAAGTGGAGTTAGTGATGTGGCAGGTGGGGCTCATCTGGGCAGTGTGAGGAGGTGGGAATGGGGTGTGTGGATGGCTGATCCATCTGGCTGTGCTTCCTTCTGACATATGGGGGTTTCCTACAGTCAGTGTAGGAAATAGCCAGAGGAACCATCTGTTCCAGGTCCCTGCCTCAGGTGAGAGGAACTGGAGACTGAAAATGGCTGAGCATGATTGCTTAACTTCCAAAGCTGTTGTGGCTAAGGAGTAAACTTGGGATATTTGTGGAGGAAGGATATTTCCCCACATTTTAAACATCCATAACCCCTCCATTTCTGACAAAGAAACTTGTCTCAGTGTGTGGATATGGAGCACTCCTCAATCCAGCAGTGAATTCTGCCCAGGTGTGCAGCTACAACAATTCCATCAACTGCAAAATGTTAAAAACAATATAACAGAACTTCAAGACCTTTCATTACTGCCCAGCCACGAGTCCATGACAGTATTCCAGCAGATGTGGGGGAGAAGCAATGAAAGCAATGCAATAAAAATATTCATATTTGTGCCTGAAGTGGCATCAGAGGCAGAGTTTGTCAGAAACTTCAGGCAAGAAGCTTAAGGAAACCCACCAGCTCATACATACAACGGTACAGACTCCAGGGTTTATTTTATAAGCATTCACTTAAGCTCTGCACAACAAAAATGTGACACTTCCCTGTTGCTATTCTCACATTTCATAATAGTGCACGGAGAATTCCATTTTGATGTTCTCAGAATTTATGTGATGTCTGCACTGAGTGTTGTAGTGCTCTGCTCTGCTGGGGCGAAGGAAATCATCACTTCTGTGTTTGTTGGACTCTGACATCCTTTCTGAACAGGATCCCATGCTGCTGCTGCTTGGGGGCTGGACCAGGAAACATGCTGTTACTTCTTGTCTTCAGGAAACTGGGGGAACATGTGCATTTCTGGGTCTGTTTTGTCCCACCAGCAGCCTTTGGTGTGAGGTTTTCTTATACCCTTTTACAATGAAAAAATGAAACATTTTGCAATCCTTTGCTTAATGAAATCCTTTGCAATCCTTAATTGACTTAATGAAGCCCATGCACACTTTAATTTCCCCATCTCCATGGAGTGTGGTGAAGATTAGAGGTCTTTCTTCATCCCTCAGGTCTGATGTTAATGTAGGATTTCCAGAGAGGAGTTTAGACTTTTCTTCTTCGTAGGCCTCCCAGGCCTCTTTATACTGCAAACAATCAGAAGTTTAAATTTTGAGATTGTGGCTATCTCTGATCAGATAAACTGAACATTGCTGTCTACCAAGCCCTCTCGAAAGTTCTCCCTTTTCTAAAGATCATTTTCCAACAAACTGCTTAGATTTCAATTACAATCACAGATTCAGCCAGGCACAGCTGGCTGCTCTGTGACAGTGGCACCTTCCTGGACCACATTTCTCAGCAGTGTTGGGAGCCTGGCATTAAAGTCACTTTCCATCCACACAGACAGCCAGAAGTGGCCTGAAGATTTAAAGTATCTTCACAAGTGGGATTTATGTTACACAAATTATTTTCTTGTGTCCAGCTCTCATGGGTGACTATTGAAACAATAGCCATGTATTTCCATCAAATTCAATCCTCACCCAGGTCTCTTTCAATAATTATATAAACCTAACTCTTTGTAGCAGAATTTATTGTCAAAATTACAGCAAATTTAAGCATGTCTGTCATGAGCTACATTTGATACAACCAAATTCTTGTTTACTAAGTCGGCTGAGCAAACAGAGGACATAAGCAGCCTTTTTATCCTCTGCTTCTCTACCTTGTGAACTGTGCAGTCTAGAATTCCAAAAGAAACATATATAATCAATTTATTAAATGTGTAAACAGCTTCTAACACTGTGTGGGCTTAATTTTAGTTACAGGAGCATTTCTGTAGAGGGTTCATGTGGATATATAACATTTAATTCAGAGAAAGAGGGTCTTTTACACTTATATTGGATTGCCAAAGTGAAATCCCATGATTATTAGGAGTGGAAATACAGGTTCTAAGCCATCTGAAATACCAGTTTGTGGAAACATCCCCTTGTTCCTCTGTGTGCCTGGTACAAATACTACTTCAGCAATTATATAAATATTGGCTGCATCAGTAAAGAAATGTCTAGGCTAAATTCAGTAAATAATTACAAGTTTCATCATGTCTGTAAGAGCTGAAATAAAAATCTCCTGGATGTAGTAGGGATGTGTATTTTCATTGGTTTCCTCGTTTCTGTTAGGACATTTTATGATTATGCACAAAGCTTAGCTGAACATAGGATGGGAGGGTATTATCAGAGAATCTGGGTGTTGTCAACCACAATGTGTAAAAAACCTCCCGAGGTGGAAGTGCAAGTGCAGTTCAGCTTGTTTGAATGCACCAGAGAGATCTGCTGGAGCACCACGGGCTGCTTTGGGTGAATCCTTCCCCGGAGCCACAGCTGACAGAGCTGGGGATGGCCCCATCTGTGCCCCCAAGGACCACATCCAAACGCTGTTTTCCAAGCTGGAATGCAGCCTGCTCAGCCTTCGATGAGCAGCAGACACTTGTTCAACACTACCATTAAAGAGCTTCCAGCGGAACAACTGATGCCTGTGTAAGCAAATGATTTGCCAAGCAGGAAAGAATAATTCTGATCCTCTGCCATGTGCCCGTTTGAGGGCCTGTCCCACTGGCAGCACAAAGTGCTTCATTCTGCACTTAAGAGGGCAGGAGAGAATGCTGCCAGAATTGCCATCTCAATTGCCACGTTATTAGTTTTTATTGCAATAGCTCTGCAATGAGGTTTTGCAGCTTTTTGCACACTCCCCAGCAAAAAAAAATACAGGCTGCCACAAAAAGAGGAGACTCGAGGAATCTGAGCAGACTGAGGCAAAGCTGTCCTCATTTGCTTATTTTTCGTTTCAAAATCTGTGTTTCTTTCATTGACTCTGAGATGCCAGTGGGGAGGGACTTTGGGGAGCATCAGTGGGTCAGGTATCCAGACAGAAGTGCAGGGTGAGCCTGAGCACAGGCAGAGACAGGCTTGGCTGAGATTGATAGAAGAGCTCTCATTTGTTACAAGAAATGCTAATTATTTTTAGGAGCAGAGCATTTCTGATTCATTGCTCAGGATCACTGTGAGTAAAGCATTCTCTGGTCCTAGTCCCAGAGGCCTTACAGCTGAAGTGTGAAAGAAGCATCAACTGAGTGGTTAGAGACCAGAAAGAAGATGAGTGAGATGCTGTGGCTCAGTGTGCTGTGCAATTTAGCTATAGAACACATTTCCACCTCTCATGAGCAGATGAGGCAGCGTGAGGAACTCAGCAGCCCCAGTTCTGGCATTACACAGAAATATTCCTGTTAATTAGGAATTAACCAGGAATGGATCTCAGGTTGTGAGAATTGCTGACACATTGAATTGGTGTCAGGATGGGATGAGCCCTTCTGCAGCCTGGTGCTTTTGCAGGGCTTTGCCTAAAGGTGTTCATGACCAGATAAATAATCCTTAAAAAGTCTCAGCATGGTGTTGAGATAATACAGTTGATCAACTACCATTGTATGGTCCCATAACAATTATCCATTCTTGACTTTTCTACTGAATTATAAATGTTTGGCATTCTAGTGGACAATTGGTTTTATAAACCCATTGTATTTCCTGACTGGTTATGGGGGGGTAGATAGACAGATAGATAGAGAGGGAGATAGAGATAGATAGATAGATAGATAGATAGATAGATAGATAGATAGATAGATAGAGATAGATAGATAGAGATAGATAGATAGAGATAGATAGATATGATATAGATATAGATAGATATAGATATAGATATAGATATAGATATAGATATAGATATAGATATAGATATAGATAGATATGTATGCCTTTTTTCCATACTTCCTTTTTTTTCAGATTTTTGTCTGACCTCTGGGTATGTTGAACTGTTTTTAGGCAGAAGCTTACAATATTAAGTTTATGATTTGTCAATAAAAGGATTTCTGCTTTTTATAGCATATGCAAATTGTCTTTGAGGTTCGGTGTTACTCTGCTTGGTGTGCTTCTCATTTTAAAAAGAAGAAAAAATACTGTTAGCTGCTGTGAAAGAAAACCAAAGCCTTAAATGAAAATAAACAAAATCAATAAATGAAATTTAATACAGGCACATGGAAGATATTTGCATATTTCTTTGTGGCTACACCTAAGAATAAATAGATTTTCCTAGCTGTTAGAAAGGTAGTGCTGAAATGTGTATTAGAACTGAGAAGGTCCATTTCCCAGGACTGGGCATGATGGTCTCTCAGTCAGAGCTCTGCTCTCTGCACTTACCGCTTCTGTGTTCTACATCAGAGTCGCTGTTCAGAGCAGACTTGGAAAAGGCTCCCAGCTCTTGCAAGGCACCATGGTCAAGTTGTTCTAATTAGGACTTTCATCCCAAGGGCTCCCGGGGTGCTGCCACCTGTCCACCCACTGGAGAAGGTTTGCAGCCCCTGCACTGAGGAATCCAGTGTGTGTCTATTGGCAGACAGCTCCTCTTCACCTTCTTTCCCCTCCTTGGCTATGAATACCATTGAAAAAACACTCCTATGACTTGTTGCAGAGAGTAATATGTGTCAGGTGCTCCCTCTCCTGAAATGCTTTCCTGCTAGAGCTGCTCAGTGATTGTTCTCCTGCTCTACTCTGCCTCCTTTTCCAATCTGCTCCTCTCCCACTGCCCCTCTTTCTCCCAAATCCATTCCAGAGTGCAGAAAGCAGGGAGTGATGACTGAACCACACACTTGAGCAAAGGGCTGACCCCTACCTTGGCCCTCAGCTCATGGAAAAGGTTGAAAGGACCTCCCTCACTGGGAAATGAGAGACAGGGGAGAGACCCCTGGACTTCATTGGGTGAGGGCTTGTCTGCAGTGGGAATTAAAGGAAGTCCAGTAAAGATTCCTGGGGGCTGGTGCTGTGTTGATCAAGCTTTTGTCAGCTTGAGCAGTTCCTGCACTGCACAGGCAGCAGTGTTCTCTCCTTGGAATGCTTTGTAGCTGGGATCCTGCTAAGCAGCCACTGCAGAAATAATGGCATAAACCCCATCTCTTCAGGTGGGTGCACCTCAGGTAGGTGCACTTCAAATCAAATTGTGCAGCATCCCTCCTTGCACAACATCTCAGCAGCCCTGGGGCCCAGACATGTCCCTCCACCACACTTTCAGTGCAACTGGGAAGTTCCAGTGCTGACATTAAAGCTCATTTTGGCATTGGCACAGAGGGAATCGTTACCAGAAAAGAGTTCCTGTGTGTTTGCAATGTTTCTGGGCACTGGTGATAGCATCACTGCTTGTTGCACCTTGGCTTTCTGGAGCAAAGGGCTAAACTTCACTCTTTCTGCCAGTCTCAGGGAATTTGGATTGGAAATGAGGCTGCAGCACATGTATTAATAACTTTCTTCAGTAACTTGTTTATTCATTTCTGTTCTGCCACTGCTGGGTCAGAGTTGGAAAGTACAAGACTTGGCAAAACTCCCACATTCTGTGTGCAATGTACTCGTGTTGCATGTAACACACATGCAGCAGTCTGCACAAGCAATTGCAATTGGATCAATATGAAGAGATTTAATAATTTTGATAAGAGGAGTCTCCCCAGCGAGTTCCATTTTCAAAGCTCGGTGTCCAGCAGTTGCCAGTGAAAGAATCACAGCAGTTTCCCTGCCTACCTGTGAGGCTCAGCCCTTGCTCTGTGCACTACAAAGAGCTGGAGCCTCCCCTGCCTCCACTCCAGGCAAAGAGCTTCAGCAAATTCGGGTTTAGTTTGCAGAGGCAGATATTTAATTGTCTCCTTCTGTCTTTCTCCAAGACACGATTCCTGCCAATCTTTGAGAGATGGTGTAAAGTTTCATGAGTGCCTCTTGCTTCATGGCAAATTTTCCAGTGGAAACTCCTCCTTTTTGCATTGCCCTGGCATCTTGGTGATGGGGTTTGCTGAAGGGAATGTGCAATTTCTCATTAGCCACAGTTTGGGTTTTCTGATCACTGTGTTCTGGATCAGAGTTTTCAGTGTGCTCTGAATGTTCACAGGTTGCAGGACTGCAGCAAAGGCTGGAATTCACAGATTTTACTGCCATGAAATTCTCACTGAAAAGGAACATGAATATTATTCTTTTTCCAGCCTCACATTTTTCAGTATTTCTACTTCTTTTTTGTTTTTAACACAGAACCCATTCAAAGTGCCCTGTGGCACGTTTATGACATGAGGCAGAACAAGCAGATTTGGTTGTGTATTTTGTAACTGAAGCTAGACTGCTTTCTACCTTGTTTCTTACTGAGTAATAGAATGCCTAATTTGACTAATTTAATTTCAACCATTACAAAAGCAAATGTGGAGAAAACATAGTAATTGACAAAATGTAAATTATTCTTTCCCTGAAGCCAAAGTGTCATTATGAAAAAAAAAAAAAAAAGTTATTCTTTGATTAGAGATTCCAGGATTAGGTTTAGGTTTCGCTCCTTTTTCTTTTGTATTTGTATTTTGGTGATTTTTGGTTTTTATAAATTTTGATGAAAATATCAAAGCAAATATATTCAAAGTCTTACTCCACAAATACCAACAAAAAATGTCTCTTTCCTTAGACATAAAATAGGAGACTTCTCAAAGATGGGCTTTTTAAAAAAATTTTATACAAAATTTATTAGCCAGACATCTATTTCTGATCAAGATACAGCCGACCAAGAAAAGAAAAATCCATTATAAATCCGCTCATTTGCAGTGGACAAAACAAGTAGAAAAACAAAGGAAAGCTTGTTTAGAGAAGAAAATGTCCTTTGTTTTTATTCTCTACTGACTCTACCGCATATCTGTTTTTAAACAATTAACAGAGAGTCCCAAAACCTCCCTCTTCACAATCAAAATATTCCTGTCTAAACCAAACATGTGAGAGTGGTGGTATGAAGCCTTCTGTTCTTTAAACATAACCAACAAACAAGAAATATTGACCTTTTGGCCCTGAATAGGAGATACAGAGCTGTGCCACAGAGTTATTCACAGCTTTCCCAAGAAACCTTTGCATGTTACCATTTTACATTTTACTCTGGAACATTTTCATTTGAAGCCCATTTTTCGCCTGTGGGTGTGAGGAAGGACGCCTTGAAACACCCTGTTTGTTCCATATGCAAGAGAGCAGAGCAAGGAATTTTGAGGGTGCAAGTGCTCATCAAGTGCCACTTTTTTTCACAGCCTCGATTCTCTTCCAAAGAAAAATGTGTTCCCATGGCACACAAAGGCACAGTCTGGCCTTCCTGCCCTTTCTGCCCCGTGTCCTCTGCCAGGAGGTGGTTTTTCTGGATATGGAAAGCTCCAATAATGAGCAAATATACACACCAGCACCACGGGGAAAGGCAGAGGCTGCAGCTTTTATTTTACTTCAGGCTGCAGTAGAAAATGCTGAGCTCAATTATCAGGCAGCCTGACAGTTGGGTTGAGTTTCATGTAACCAGATGGCCCTTCTGAATAAATGCTCAGTGCTCTGCCTCTAAGGATGAGTTACAGGTACATTAAACACTTAACGGCTTGGAGATTTTGTTTTTTTTTAAAAAGACCGAGGTGGGCAGAGGAGGAAAGGCTTCGAGAGAAGTAACAGTGATGTTTTCCTCGGTGGTGGTGGTGGTGAGTGTCCCTGGTGCCTGGAGCAGTGCCTGGAGCAGGGCACACCTTCCCAGGGTCAGCACTCTGCTGGGGGAGCAAGGGCTCCCTGAGCCCAGCCAAGAGGGAAAGGGGGATTCTGCACTTCACACAGAGACCAACAGCAGCAGCACAGCACCGTCTGTCTGTGTGTCTGTCTGTGTGTCTGTCTGTCTGTCTGTCTGTGTGTCTGTGTGTCTGTCTGTCTGTGTGTGTGTGTGTGTGTCTGTGTCTGTGTCTGTGTGTCTGCCTGTGTGTCTGTGTGTCTGTCTGTGTGTCTGTGTGTCTGTCTGTCTGTGTGTCTGTCTGTGTGTCTGTGTGTCTGTCTGTCTGTCTGTCTGTCTGTGTGTCTGTGTGTCTGTCTGTCTGTGTGTGTGTGTGTCTGTCTGTGTGTGTGTGTGTCTGTGTGTCTGTCTGTGTGTGTCTGTGTGTCTGTGTGTCTGTGTGTCTGTCTGTGTGTGTGTGTGTGTGTCTGTGTCTGTGTCTGTGTCTGTGTGTCTGCCTGTGTGTCTGTGTGTCTGTCTGTCTGTGTGTCTGTGTGTCTGTCTGTGTGTGTGTGTGTGTGTGTCTGTGTCTGTGTCTGTGTGTCTGCCTGTGTGTCTGTGTGTCTGTCTGTGTGTCTGTGTGTCTGTCTGTCTGTCTGTGTGTCTGTGTGTCTGTCTGTCTGTGTGTGTGTGTGTGTCTGTGTCTGTGTGTCTGCCTGTCTGTCTGTGTGTCTGTCTGTGTGTCTGTGTGTCTGTCTGTGTGTCTGTCTGTGTGTCTGTGTGTCTGTGTGTCTGTGTGTGTGTGTCTGTGTCTGTGTCTGTGTGTCTGCCTGTGTGTCTGTGTGTCTGTCTGTGTGTCTGTGTGTCTGTGTGTCTGTCTGTGTGTCTGTGTGTCTGTCTGTGTGTGTGTGTGTGTGTCTGTGTGTCTGTCTGTGTGTGTGTGTGTGTGTGTCTGTGTGTCTGTCTGTGTGTCTGTGTGTGTGTGTCTGTCTGTGTGTCTGTGTGTCTGTGTGTCTGTGTGTCTGTCTGTCTGTCTGTCTGTGTGTCTGTGTGTCTGTCTGTCTGTGTGTGTGTGTGTGTCTGTGTCTGTGTGTCTGCCTGTCTGTCTGTGTGTCTGTCTGTGTGTCTGTGTGTCTGTGTGTGTGTGTGTGTGTGTCTGTGTCTGTGTGTCTGCCTGTGTGTCTGTGTGTCTGTCTGTGTGTCTGTGTGTCTGTGTGTCTGTCTGTGTGTCTGTGTGTCTGTCTGTGTGTGTGTGTGTGTCTGTGTGTCTGTCTGTGTGTCTGTGTGTCTGTCTGTGTGTGTGTGTGTGTGTGTCTGTGTGTCTGTCTGTGTGTCTGTGTGTGTGTGTCTGTGTGTGTGTCTGTGTGTCTGTGTGTCTGTGTGTGTGTGTCTGTCTGTGTGTCTGTGTGTCTGTCTGTCTGTCTGTCTGTCTGTCTGTGTGTCTGTCACATGGAGGCTTTCAGGTTAGGAAGGCTAGGTTTGCCTTTTGCCTCTCAGTTTCTGTCCCTAATTCCTGTCTGCCTGCAGCAGCCACTTCAGTGTGTAGAACTCAGTCCCACAGAAACACAGAACGCCAGTCTGGGCATGCTGAAGTGATGATGGCCACAAAACTAACAGAGAAATACAGGGAAGAGTAGCTCAAATGAGAAAAATGGTTGTGATGTTCAGAGATGTGAGCCTTGCCTTTTCTCTCAGTGATGATATCAGCTTCGTGGGGCATAACCACAGTGAGCTTTCCTGAAGATCATTGAAATTATGTGTTCTATATAATTATATATTGCACTGCTACGTCTTTGTTATTGCAAAATAATGCCAAAGGCTACATGTATAAACTAAAATTCATTATTCTCCTATGAAAACATAAATTTTCATAAATCATCTATGATTCCATCATGATTTCATAAATCATCTATGGAAACATAAAAACATAAGCCAAGCCTACATAAGTACACAACATCTCTAATATTAATTTGATACTCTGTGTGTGTGTATCAGTTCCATCCAAGCCATGTTCCTGGTCCTCAGTTCAGTCACTGCGGGGCTGGAGTCATATATAACGGACCACAAAAATCCCTGCTGAGAGGGGTTTGTTCTTCACCCTTTGGGTCTCTCCTCCAGCTGAGTTGTAACTGAGTTCTTGCTAATGTTCATCAGTTTGGCTGATTTTTATAGTCCATTGTGTTGGCAACTGACTATAAATTCAATTAAATACTGCACAGCTTCATTAGGCCAGTGGTGCCTTCTCGACTGCACAACCATATTCCAAAATCTGCACTAAGCCTCAAGAGTTACCTTTTTCTGATATCTTCCAATTGTTTATGACCAGCGGCAGCCCAAAGAGTTGCATTTTGACCTGTCAAAAGTCCGTGATGTTTCCCTGTGCTGTATTTTATTCAGTTGCAGACACACTTGGTGCCATGCAATATTTGCCTGATGTTCTTCTCCAGCCCTGTGCAGAAACTTGAATCACTTCAGAAATTCTAACGCAGCTCATATTAAAGAAATGCTCCTTCTGCCAGCATCAAAGTTTCTGCCACTTGGACAAGGTCTGCTTATATCTACAGCTCGTGGTGCACTGAAATCAGAAAGTGCTTTGTGTTCCAAAAAATCAGGAAAGCAGTTCTGGAGAGTAATTTATCAAATTGGGCTACAGCTTAAAATAAAACCACCAAAAACGGAACTTAAAATCTCTGCTCACTGCAATGAAATGTAACCATCTGTGAGGGTTTGCAGTAAACTGGTATTTATTGTAACGTTTTTTAATCCGACACACTTTCACAAGGACCCACTCTCCCAGCAGAGCCCTCTGACATGGAGCTAATTTGGAGAAGATTTGGGAGTATGATGCAATATCAGCTGCGTTTGCATAACTCATCACTGTTTTCACTTGAAATCTCTCGTTAAGACTCATGTTACTGTTTGCAAAGTTACTCAGTTCTTTCCCTTTCAAACTTTGAAGCATGTTAATATGCTGGGAATAAAAAAGAAGCTGAGGATCATAGCAGATATTAGAGTGTTATTCATATCAAATGGAAGATTTTAGGCTGGTACACTAATTGAAAATTCTGAGTTGACAAGTAAACCAATGATTTTTCTACACACAGAAATGAGAACTTACAGTGCCCACATTATTTTCTCGCTATTTAATTTGTTCTACTAAAACAGGTCTTCGAATTCCTTTGCTAAGTTTTTGGAACTAAAATCTCAGCAGTTCATTTAAACATCTTCACACTCCACCAAGAAAATTTTATCATTTCAGTGTTTAAAAATATGCATATCAGAGAAAGAATTCTGTAATATCAGAGAAAGAACCTGAAAAAAACCTGCTTTGAAAAAAAAAATTCAGCATTATGAATGCTTTCTTTTTTAAAGCACTAGTTTTGTTGTTGAATTTGTTCTCGTACACTCTTATATTAAATTTGGTTCTAGTTAAAGCAAAAACCATCTGCTTGTTTTCCATTAGAGATACTGTGCAGAAAAATATGAAGTAAATTAAATCGTCTCTTTCTGGTCTTTCTCTTTAACTCTATTCCATAAGTCATTTTAAAATTAATAAAATCCTGAAACTCAACTGACACTTTTCAAAATAGTATTTATATGCTTAAAATACATTTTCTTACCATGTACAGTAGTTGAAATGACTCAGTTACACTTAAAGTATGTCTGCAGGGTCCCACAGAATTCCACGTGAAGTATTATTCAGATCTGTCAGCATTAGAAATTCCCTTCATCAAATTCCACTAAGTAAAACTGAAAGCCCCGGGATTACACTGCACTTGTTCTCTTCACATAGTAAAAATTTGTTCAATGACAGTGTGTCAGAGAAAAAAAATTCCCCCCCACACGTGCAATTAACAATTTCATTTGGGTACCAGCCGTGGTGGCTGCAGAAGCTGAGGCAGTGGGTTGGTTCAGCAATGTCTGGGGCAAATGTTCAGTTAAATGGACAGCATTTTAAATCTGTTTTGCCACTCACATGTGTGCAATCCACAGAGCTCTGACAAAGCCAGGCCTTGCAGACCTTACAGATTCAGCCCAGAGTTCTACCAGTCAGGTTAAATTTCCTGACCCACTTCTTCTACTCTGATTGTGACCATTGCTCAGAAAAAAAAAAAAAAAAAAACAAAACAGAGAAAGGAAAAAAACTACACCCACACACAGGCTTCCAAAAGGATCATCTTGGAAGTTATATTTCTTTAGTGCAAATTCTTATTCAACCTGTTAAAAAAGAATTAACAAGAGGAAAAAAAATCTTGAGCCAAGTCTTCAAGGTTTGGTTTTATTATTAAAAATTAAAAAGGTGGTCATGAGAAAGAAAACAACCTTCACTAACAGGACTGAATCTTGTTCCCAGTGAAATCAATCTGAGAGTTTTCTTCTTTTGCTTTAGGTTGTGGGGTTTTTTCTCATATGAAAGAAAAGCATTGCTAAAACATCTCGTGGGTGTTCAGAGCAGAAAGTTGCAGGAATCCAGGCAGGGAAGGGAAGTGTGAGGGTGAGCATGGGAGTTGTGTGCAGCCACTGGAACAGATCCCTGCTGCCTCCACAGCTCCCCCAAATAATCATTTCACCAGGGAAATTATCCTGTGGAACATTATTTGGTGGCCTTCTGCAGGACACTCACCCAGCCCAAACAGAAACAAAAACCTACTCGGTATTTTTCTGGCCAACCCCCAGCTATTTTTACTTGAAACTTCCTTATTTCTTCACCTGATGGTTTTGAAATACATGTACCACACGTATGCAATCCCTTTGTTTGGAACATCTGCTGCGAGATTAAAATAAGATTTTAATTTCTGGTACGCTCTTGATATTCAAAAAGTGTAGGATAGAGAGCATTATTAGCTATCTGCTGGCTGACAAGGGGCAGGATTAGGTTTCTTTAAGGGAATTACACTTTTGATGACCCCGCTACATATAAAACATGTTAGCTAATGGGGGTGCAGAGGGGGCAGATTGAAGTGTTTGATCAGGAAATCCTGCATGAGCATATTGGATGGAAATTTGATTAGTAACCTTAGTGACAAGGGGATCAGATCCACTCTCGACACACAATCAGATCTGGCAGTACATGCTTTTTTGTCTCTTTGAAGGAAGGGAACATTTGTACAGAATCAAGGCAGCGTATTGGATAATTTAAAAAGCTGTTACATATTGAAACCTGGAAAATCACCTTTTTTGTTTTATTTTGGAAATATGCTTGCAGTTATCCTGGTGTGTTTTTCCTTACCAAAAAAAAAAAAAAAAAAAAAAAAGAGAAAAACCACCAAAATCACAAGAGGAAAAGAGTATGGCTTTTCAGATTTACTAGAAATATTTCTAGCAAATAAGCTTTTTAAAAAGTATTTGTATTTTACCTCAGTGTTGTAAAGAATGCTGAAAAAGAAAAGAATACAAAACATTTTATTTCCCTAATATTTGTGTAACAGTATCATTACAGTCTTACACTGGTTGCAAGCATTATATCTGTTGAGCAAGCTGATTTAGTTTTGAAAGCTAGTTTATTTTTTTAGATGACTAAAGCGTGCCATCGAGTTTTTAACTAACATGTTAAAAATAAATATTTCTATGTTTTGATAGCAAAGCCCCTTTATTTGTATTTTACTTTTGGAAGGAGCTCAGAGTGGCTGCAGGAATCAGACAGGCTGCCTTTCCCTTGGTGAGGGGTGGAAACTGAGGATGAGGATGTGCTGGGTGAGGAGTGGAAACTGAGGATGAGGATGTGCTGACACAGGGTTTGCTTTAGGCAGGAGACCAAGGCAAAGCCCAGCCGTGCTGCTCTGCAGCACCTTGTGTGTGAAGGAACTGGGAGGAGGAAGCAGCTCAGGGAGTGCCTGTGGGCTCCTCTCTGTGCCTGTGACTCTCTGAGTGTCCCATGGGAGGGACAGCCAGGTGTGACAATGTGGGGCAGGATATTTGCTGATAATGCCCCACCATAAAGAGGAGAACCCAGGGTTCAGATGCTGCCTCTCCTGCTGGCCTTACACCAGTAATTTACTATCTTTTTTCTCTCTCTTTCACTGCCCTCCTCTGTTTAGGGTTCCAGCTGTGGAGGGTGGGATGAGGGCTTGGAGCACCATCCTAATATCAGTGCAGCCTTTAGCATCAGTGGCAGTCAGACTGTGCTCTAGGGTCAGGGTGCTCCTGCTTTATAAATAAGATTTCATAGGAAATCCTGGCACCACAGCAAGGCAGGCTGGT
Source organism: Sylvia atricapilla (assembly GCF_009819655.1). NCBI lineage: Eukaryota > Metazoa > Chordata > Aves > Passeriformes > Sylviidae > Sylvia > Sylvia atricapilla. The sequence continues at coordinate 13,373,223 of NC_089149.1, forward strand.
CTTGGGTGTAGCCTTGAGTTCTCAGTTACTTAGAGATTTTTATATTTTTGAGGACAATTGTATGGAAATTCAGGACGTGAAATCAGCCTTTGAGTTTGAAAAGGAAAAACACGTCAAGTTTTCCACCATGCTGTGGAAAAAATACTCAGAGTATCCTCTTTATATAAAGTCCACTGCTAGAAGCAATTAAGTAATAACATCTGATGACAGAAGGACTGTCATCTGTTTAAGCTCAAGGAACTGGAGAGCTGCAGGAGCCTGGGTGTCAGATAACAGGAATGCTGCGTGGGGCAGCTCCGCGGCCACTCCGCTCTTGAGGTGGGTGGGAATTAACGATGGAAAACGCTAATTGCTAAAAACGTGCATTCAGGAGAAAATAGACAACTGGCTTGGGAATGGTTCTGAGCAGCCCCAGGCCTCAGACTGGCACTGCTCCTGTGATGGAGCTGGGATATCTTTGTCTTTCTATGCACATACACTACAGGAGAGTCCGGCCCTGTCCCCTGACCCCAGGCACATGCACAGTCTTGGGACACACCGAAGAATTTGCAACTTATTTTCTAGAAGCACTTAAATTAGTAGTAGCCTTTCCAGTGGGCTTGATGACATTATTTATTTTATACAACAGTCTCATGAGAAAGGCCAATTGTTTCATTGTAATTAATTCACCTAATAGTTCAAAAATAATACACCCAGCAATTTTGGGCTCCTGCCGTTAAGATGCAGCGAATGTTTAAGCTTGACTTTTTTCATTTTACTACTTGATGTCAAAATACTTAAAATTGTTTTCTCCTTATAGCTAACATTAATTTCTTTTTTCTTTTTAATACCACGGTCCTAATTGCAGAGAGTTATAAAGGAATGACAAAATAGAGTGGAAAAAAGGGTTCTGATCGGATTATAAAGGCTAACAAGCAAAGTGGAACTTTTTTTTAACACCATCCAATGATGTCACCAGTTTGAGGTTTCTCTGGGACTTTATTAAAATGTTTGTGACAGAGCCAATGTAAACCATCCTAAATCTAACACAGAGCTGAAAGGCCTGATTTTAGGGAATGTGAAGATATGGATCATTGGGTCTGTCGAAGCGGCATCTTGAGCCAATTATTGGTGTCATCTTGAGCCAATTTAATCAATCCAAGGGGGACTCAAAGGGGGTGGGGGCTGCAGGGTTGCAAGTGTTGGTCAAACATTCTGGCAAAAAGGGATTTGTTGTAACAGCAACCAACCTCTGGTGTGTTGACTTACTTCCTCCAGCTCTGGGTTTGTGCAGGCTGTAAATAACTGATCAATCAGTTGAGCTGCTCTCAGGGTTTTAATTGTTGGCTAAATTTGTAGAAGATGTGGTTGTGTATAGACACGTGTGAGCTTGAATTTATTTAAGACACTTCCAAGGTGGAGGTAATTTGGTGTAAAAGAATCTGAAATCTCATATCGTGTTGCTTTCAAAACAGCAAAAGTTTACAAATAGATTTCTAAAGAGTAACAGCTACTGACATGATCTAAGCCTGACCATGCACACAAGTCTCCTTGAGAGCTGTAATTCCTGTGACAGAAACTACACACACAGTGTAAAGGCTGCTCAGTGGAGGAAAGTTAACTTACAACACAACTGCTAGCAACAGAGAATTGAAGTGAGAAGTGCTCTTAAAGCTTAATAATGTGCTTTTGTTTAATCCTGCCAGACCCACAGCAACAGTTTTGAGTTAGAAAATATCCGTGGAAAAAAAAAAAAGTAATTTAAATTTTACTCAAAGCATCTTTTAAAGATTTTTTTGCTTCCTTTTTTTGCTTTAATATAATGGTATGGTTAGGAGACAGTTTTCTTTTTTTGAGTTAAAATGCCACAAGCTCTCCTTCCTTCAGTAAAACAAAACGAATCCTTCTTATCACTGGGATTTTTCATCTCAATGATCATTTGCAAGTCGGAGTACCACACATATTCTCTTGTTTTAACCACACATGCCATAATTTGTAATGCATCTGTGCTCGAATATAATTGAAATCTTGGGTGAAAAACTCTTCCTAGTAATTCTGCAGTTTGAACCTCTCATTATTTTAAAGGTAGAGACATGGGCAATTTCTACACAATCAGAACTGAGGGAATGAAATATAAATAGATACAGGTAACAGTAAGGACAAACAGTAGAAACAACAGACAAATCCTTGCATATTGGGATAAAATGACATTTCTTACATGAGATAAAAGTAGTATGTGTATTTTAAGTCTGTATTATAAAGATTATCTATCTATCAAACTAAATTAGTGAGAAGGGGATATTTGTTTTGGACAAGATGTCTTGGAAAAGCAATTTCTGTGTTTTGGAGCTGTTAAAACTGCAGCAAGCTGTGTCACATTGCAGCATAGCCACGACTGAACACAGTGAGATGGAACATGAGATGAGCTGATAAAGTAAAAGCTAACATGTAAAGAAGTGCATGCTCAGCTTTACTATGGCATTTGTCCTGTTCAAACAAATGGCCTCTTGCTTTAACATATCCCAGAAAATGAGAAAAGAGCACTCAGGTGAGTGTCCAAACCCAGGCTCTGCTTCCCTGCTGCTGGATTCTGTGTGAGAACAGCAGCGAGCACACGGCAGGGTGTTTGTGGTGTGTCCACTCAGCCCTGCACCGCTGCTCAGGGCAGGTTCCTCTCCAGAATAAAGAATAGACATGTTCACATGGTCAGCCAGGGGAAGGCCACTCTCTGCTCCCTGTTCTGGGGCTGTTTCAGCACCTCCTGCAGCAGGATCTGCCTCTGGCAGCAGTGCGAGGAAAAGGTGGGACAGCAGAGCAGTAACTTAGGCAAAGGTACAGGGTATCATAACTTAAATCCTTCAGTCGCTTGAGATTGGGTCTTTCAAATGTCTTGGTTTGTTTGACAGAGAATTAGTTCTGTATTTCACCAGCAGAAAAATATTGAGTATAAATTTAAGATGCAAGGTGTGTCAGTTTACAAGAATCACATAGAAATCCCTACTCTTCGATGCATTCGCAGCTCTAAAATATTATTAGTGCTTAATTTGTCAGCAAAACAATATCTTTCTTATATTTATAAATAGCATCATACTTTTTATCACTCTTACCCAGTGTACCTTTTCATCTCAGAATGACATATTTGTGATGGTTCAACTTCAGCTATAATCTGCAGGCTCTAGGTCTGTAATTTATTATTTGCTCTAAAAGATCAGGTCCAGAGTTTAAACATCCCTAGCTGAAAGTTTATACCAGCCAGGACAGAAAATTATTCTCTATGCCTAGGTTGAAGTACATTACTTCTTTATTGAATTAATTATGATAAGGATCGTAACTTTAAAGTAGGGGTGAGGTGCTGGCTTTCTACTAGGATTGCTTGAAGCAATTTTCATCTGAACATTTTTGTAGAGTTATTGAGTCTGGCAGCTCTGAACTTTATGAGAGAGTAACTTTCTCCCCAACTTAAAAGAGGTTGGACATTTATCCAGGCAAAAGTTTACTATATCCCATGTCTGCAGCCAGAAAAATTTGCACTGCATACTGAACAAATAACTACAGAACCAAATTAAACACATCTTATGAGCTTTTAAAATAAAAGCAATGCTGGCCCTTTCCCTGAGGGATCGATCAGGGCACTGAATTAATATGACAGATTTATTTCTTTTTTGTTTGTTTGAAGTAGAAGTCTAAAATGATTTTTGGTCAAGGAGGAATTAGTCTACTAAATATGTATACATGAGTCTACTGAACCATGCACATTCAGTGACAAATTTTATATCTCTATCAGATTGGAAAAAGTTGGGCTTCAAAAGCAGGTAAAGATGTTAATCCTACAATGACTGTTCCCCTCTGATTGGATTAAAGGGTCCAGGAACAACGGAAGGAAATTACAGATCTTTGAAAACTTAAAAAAGCAGAAAAAAACCCTTAAGAAAGAAGAAAAACACTCTGTCTGAGTAAAGCAGGTTCCAATAACTGTTCTGTTGTCTTGAGCCACACAGAGTTTGTGCAAGACTGTAAACAAGAGATCCTCTGGGAAATCTATGGTTTAAGTGACTTGCCCAGAATTACTTAAGAATTCTGTGGCTCAGATTGGATTAGGAGTTATTTATTTGGGTGAGAGGTGGTTATTTTTTCATCCATTTTGTGTTTAAATACCTACATTACATCTATTTTTTCAGAGTGAGAGAGGCAAGAGTCTCCTGACGCCCTCAGTGATGTAACTGCTTAAAGCCAGTAAACAGTTACGAAGACTAACATTTTAAAATTGCAGAGCTGTTTCTATTCCACAAAGACAAAAACTCAAGTGAACTTTTCTTTGAAGTTATTTTATTATAGAAAAGGCTTATCTTTAAAATCTTCAGAATTTTCAAAAATTTTTTATCCCTCTTTTATGCCACTGAGTCCAGTAACAGGAATAATGTTCAAGATACTTTCTTCTTTCATCTTCATTTTGCTGCTTTTTCCAGTTTCTGTCCTGGAAAGTTAAAGTAGCAGAGATAGTGATCTGCAGCAAAACTCCTCTACACTTTCTAAAATTTCTGACTATGGAAAGAGGAGGAGTTTTCAGCCTTTATAACATTACTTTAATACACATTTTTGTTTCAGTTCTGTAATTTGTTAGTTCCACACCCACTTTGAGATTATAAATTGTATTAGAATAATCTTGAGAGCTGGGGCACTGAAGTAGCAAATACAGTTACCATTTTTACTTATAAGCATCATTAAAGAGCTTTGTCCTGCCATGGGAGCAGAAAGAAAGAGAGATGGAAGAAGCCTGGGCTGGAACTTAGTGGATTGGTATTTACAGGTGTTTAAATGTCCTTGTCTCATTGAAATGCTGAAATTAGAGGCACAGCTCCCATTGTCTTCCATGGGATAACTGGGTCCTACATCCCAGTATCCATATAAGTCAATTATAGTGTTTATATCCAGCTTTCAGCTGGCCAAGTCAGTAAATCTCTGAGTTCTGCTGCATTTCCCATTACTCTCCTGTTGCACCTTGCAGCCGTGGCACTCCCCAGGGCTGAGCAGCTGGAAACCCCCACGGCAGCTGATCCCACCCCTTGGCCAAGGGACTGAGAATATCCAGTGCCTGCTGCACTCCTCAGAGGAACAGGAAAGAGGAACAGAACCTTCTTACCATCCCCTTTGGGGGATTCTTCCTACCAGCTCTTTAAATCCTGGCATCTCATGGAAAACTCAGAACTCAGCTGAAGTTTCGGAGACAATCGCCAACCAAGCAATGAAATAATGACCAAAAGAGAGAAATTTTACCAATCTGATAAGGTCTCTTCTTAAACTGTATGTGCAGGTTTGGTCATTCCAGCTCAAAAATGTGGAGGAGATTCAGAAAAGATGTGGAATAATGCCATAATGATAGCCAAGGTATAGGATATGTCCCTTCAAGGGAGCTAAACAGGTAGGATTCTCTTAAAAGAGATAATCTGTGGACAGACAATAGATACAACAGAAGTTAATAGAAAATTTGTAATAATTATCAAGTAAATACTATGAATGAGGAGTTAAAAATGTTTATTCAATTGTTTCTCCCCAAATCAGACTTATATGCTGCCAACTGAATTTGACAATAGATTCAAGACAAAGAAATACCCTCCCCTTTTTCATTAATAACTGTACAATCAAATTTGTAACCATCAGATGTTTGGCAGTAAAATAGGGTCTCAAAATGGAACTATAAAGGTTTGAGGAGGGTAGTCACGAGTGGCATCTAATCCAAGCTGGTTTCATCTCTGGGAGATCTCTATCCATTGATTTATGGATGCTGGGACGTTACACTGGATCGCACTGGATCACACTGGATCACACTGGATCGCACTGGATCGCACTGGATCGCACTGGATCGCAGTCTCAGCCTCTGCCCTTCCTCAAGGCCTTGCTGCTGGCAGCTCTGCAGGGTGGGCTGCAGGCAGTGTTCTCATGGATGTCCATCCCCAGCTGCTATTGTGGGGGCCACTGCCACCATCCTTCCTCTTCTCCCAACCATCCTCTATGGGCTCTGGTCCATTTGGTCTCCAGTGTATTTGTAAGGGATCTAATCTACCCTGCACCTTGCTCCTTTTGGCTGTGCACCCCCCTGGATGTGGTGCATGGAACACCAGCCTTCACTGGCTCCAGCCCCCCACCCTCTGCCAGGGAGAGGTGCTGATAACGAGGGGGGGGCAGAATTCAGAGGGCTCACTGGGAGTGCCCATTTAGCCTTTCATTTGTGCTGAACACTCCTTCAGCCCTTTCAACACCAGCACTGCCAGGCTGTTGATGCGGTTGGTTCATGTCCTCCCCCTGAGGTCTCAGTCTTTAGAGATTGGTTCTTGCCCAGAAGCAGCATGTCCCTTCTGATCTTCTCTTTTCTGGTGCCTGTGTGAGCTTTTCCTTCATTGTAATGTCATCAGGACTCACAGACCCGTGTGAGCAAATTCTGAGCCTACCATCTCCATTCCCAGCCTGTTTCAGGCCATAGGGAAACAGCAACAATTCAAAAGTTGGTGGAGTACCTCAGAATCTCCAATCAGGCAGATGTTTTACATGTTTTCCTCTGAACTGTGGGTGGCCAGTCCTTAGTGATTTTGTATCTTTTTCATACATGTTGCCATTTTGGTTCTCACTTTTGCTCCTGAACAGAGCATGAGCTGGTGACAGGCGACATCCCCCTGCTCTGTGATAGAAGCTGTGGTAGAACCATCACCTGGTCTTCACAGTGCTCCATTTAAACAATTAGTGACTTGGACAACTTCTTCCCCCAGCCCTCCCACGAGGCAGTGACTGGTCTCACACTTCTATCCTGTGCTTTAAAGTATAACTGCATCTGAGGACTTCCACATCCTTTCCCATCACTGACACACAGTGTATTTTCAAATGTCTCATTTCTGGTACTGAACATAACCTGACACCACACAAAAGAAGGGCACTGTCTCTCCCAAAGAGAAGACTGAAGGTATACAAAGGTATCCATTGGATGCTACTTCCTTATCCCTATTTACATTATATCTAAAAATATGTACCACCCAATTCGAGGAGCCTTTTACTTCTGTTTATTTATACTTGCATTGTTTCTTTTCTGACAAAGCAGACCTATAATCTCTAATATCCTGAGAGATGGAAACGGTGTTTTGTGTGCCTCTAGAGCAATGTCTCTCTCACCGACAGTGTTGTCCTTTACTCCAAAGGAGCTAGTTTGTTTTTCTCCTTTCTACCTAAGCAGCACACCCTCTGCTGCTGCTGAGGAGCATTTCTGGAATGATGTAATTGCTGAATTTCTCCAGTCTGCTTTCCTGCTGCCAGCCATTGCTGACTTTGAGATGGCTGCTGCAATGCTGTTGACATGTTTGGGTTAGCTCTTGTTAGATCTGTATTCTGTCTCTGCTCTTAAAATATTTTGAATTTTGTTTGGGAGATTCTGTATCAGTGCTGGCTGCTTCCATAAACTCCATTCTTGAACAGTGTGAATTTCATTATTTGGCAAATGTTCGTTTCTGGATTTTCTTATATCTCTTTCCAAAATTTTTGCCCTGAATTTCAATAATTATCATCTCTTGTGTCAAGGGTTCATCCCTTCCCCATAATTGGCTTCTTAATTTATGATTAGCAAAGTCTTTTATCCCCATCTTTTTCTGTTTTTCTTTGTTTTCTTTTATACCCCTCAGCTCAGGTCCTCTCATGCTTCTTTAATGCAATTAACTAATGGCCAGCTCACTCCTCTTGATTAGCACTGAAGCTCCTGCTATCAGGAGCGCAGATCAGTTCTGCCTGTTCTCCCTGGGGCTGCTGGGTTGGGAGCACATCTGGGAGCACATCTGGGAGCACATCTGGGAGCACACCTGGGAGCCCTGGCAGGCTGAAGGTTCTGCCTTGTGCCCATGGCCTTGGGCAGCTGCCCTGAGGCTCCAGGCCCTGCTCAAACCCAGCCACTCCTGCTCCTGCTCCTCCCCAAACCTTTTCACTTCATGAGAGAGATTTCAAAACCTGGGCCCTTTGATCCTTCATCAGGGTTTTGTTTCCTGTAAGGGATTTTGATACCTGAGGTGATTTTTCTGAGAGCCTTCCAGTGATAACAATTGTATTCAGTGACAACTGATACTTCTACACTTATATACACTTATCATAATTGATTCAATAATAACAGTGATGTTCACAGCTGAGGTGTAGTTGTGGTAGCAAATACTCCTCACAAAAGGAGAGTCCAGGTGTCTCCTTTTCCATACTCCAGGAAATATTCCCCACAAAAGAGGAGTCCAGGTGTGTCCTTTTCCCTGCTCCAGTGGAGCATCTGCCCAGATGGACAGACTCAGCTCTTCACACACTGCTGAGCCTCCCTGAACACTTGGCCTCTGTGGGCATCTTGCACATCACTTTCAATCACGTGCTGTGGAGGGAGATGGTTTGTGGGGGATTTTTCCCCCTCTCCAATAACCAAGTGATTCACTGTAAAGAAGAATTTTAATTTCTATTGTTTCATAAAAAACCCTTTCCATCCCACCAAGACAGGAATTTCTTTCAGAGGCAGCTGCCAGACAGATGCAGAGTTTGGTCCTGATGTACAAGACCCTTCAAACCCTCTGAATTTTGCAAGTATTGTTACTTTTTTATCTTTTCCCAACAAACAGACAACAGGCTGCTTGAGAAATCTTCTAGCATTTTTCTTGAAGAATTTTGACAAAACTGCTGCATATTTATTCAGCTCTGATAATAGTTCTGGGGGTTTTTGCATGCATTTAGCCTTTATCTTTTAATTTTGGAGCACTTTATTTTTTAATTCTGATGTTCTACAGTTAACTTTGCCAGTAGGGGTTTTCTCCTAGCACCACTTTATATTTTGTACAGAATGCAGAAAGCCAAGTTCTTCTCTTAACTCATTTGTTTGGCTTTATATTATAGTAATACTGCATTATTGACATTTCTAAGACTTTTTTTCATGTTTGGAAGCTATCACTGCTATTTTCATTTTAATTTTGCTCTGCTTTTTGTACTCTACTGTAAATTAATGCAGGGTTTAGAAGTGACAGAAACCCAGTCTAACAACATCCTTAAGTTGTTACTTCAGTGCACTGGACATGGTGGGAGTGATGTAGAATATGCCCTCCTACCTTTTTATTTAGAAACATCACCAGCAATTAATCTTCCTTTGCAAGTTCATGGGAAAAACCAGAAGACTGCTAAAAATTTCTTTGGGTGCATGTCTCTACTTAAGGCCCTGAAACTAAAAAGGATCTTCAAGCATTTAAAGCACTTCCACCTGTTATCATCACTGACTTTGTAAAATGCTGAACTGACAGACAGAAGCTTCTCCTTCGTGGTTGTCTGCACCGGTTTTGGTATTAATAATTGTAGCTATAAAGACAGTCTGCTCAGCCCAAATGCCAATATATTGGAGCCTTTGAATGCTACTTTCTGGGGGTTTAGGGGTTTTTTTAGGTATTCTGTTATGGGTAAAAAATAAGATTAAATATCTGTGACCCTGCAGTACAAATTAAATCAGCTTTTCTAATCTATTGTAAATGTCACTGAAAATGGCAGAACCTTGTGGAAAATCACTGATGATTTCCCTGCAATGTAAATCCCAGGCACCCTGTCAGCATTAACAGGAGATCCTGCTCCAGAACACTGCAAAGTGTTCCTACTTCTTTACATTTCTTATTAAAAACAACCAAGAGAATGAATCTGAAATTTATCTTGCATGTAAAGGACAAGCCTCAACAAAGCCAGCATGTTCTCATGTTGTGAAAAAAGTAGAGAGAAAACCAATATCAAGTTTTAATACAGAGGGTATTTGAGCTTGCACATTCACATCAAATCCTCTTTGGTATCAAGTGTGTGACGTGGTGGCAGTGATTAATGCACAATGTCCTTGGTGCCAGCAAGATTTGGGCAGATGGAAAAGGCAGCAGCCCCTCAACTATGCCCTTAGAGCAGGTTTCTGTTAGCACTGAGCTGACTGCTCCATCCTGAACACACGCTCAGGTGCCCTGCTGCAGCCAAGCCCTGAGCAGAAACCTCTGCAGAGATCAGTCAGTGCCGAGCTCTGGTGCCACATTCACGTCCCCAGTGTTCACTGGAGCCAAATCTGCCCACTGCCAGCCCAGCTCCCAGCCCTGCTCCCCACACAGGAGCTCTCACTGGGACATTTCTGATGGCAAGGCATTGCTGGCAGTGCTCACATGTCTTCAGCTGCTTCCAAGCAGAGATCTGAAGTATATTAATGGTGGATATCAGCAAGAAACAGAAGCTGAAAGGTCCAGGCTGAGGGTCTCCTACGGGAACAGCTGATCCCATGAAATAGATTTTATTTTACTAACACAGTTCTGAGTCTTGTGAGAACTGCACATGGCTGGGCTTGAAGTTAAAATGGAAGTGATTGTTCTTAAGATCTACGTAAAATCCATTCAGGGCTGAATATTTCTAAGGAGCTGGGGAGAAGCTGTGTGTGCTGTTGTGGTACCCACTGCAGGGAGGATGTCTGCAGCAGCTCCTTGGAACCCTGGGGGAGCAGTGGACAAAGGTGTCTGAACACACTGTGCCCCACGCTGAGGGCCAGACTGATCACACAAATAACAAAGCTTATGGCCCTCTAAGAAAAGATTTGCTTCAGCAAGTGTGTTAGAACTGACCTTTTTTACAGCAGAGCCGAGCCCAAGGACAGTGCTCATGAGTCAGAGAAAAATAACATTGCTGTTTAAGGTTTCTGTTTCATTCAAATAGAGGAAAGCCCTTTGGGGGAGCACAGAAACAAAGGCAGGATAAAAGCCCCCCATGTCTGTATTCTGTGTGTCAGGGCAGGACACGTCCCAGGGGCTGTTTTAGGAGCCAGAGTCACCTGCAGGGGACACCTGAGAATGGCCCAGGCTCAGGGCTTTGCTGGAAGTGCCACCAGTGAGTGGCAGGAGCGTGTGGCTGTAGCCCAGCCAGTGCTCTGAAGCCTTTAGCCAGAAGCTAAGGTTACAGATCTTCCAAAGTCACTAAACAAACGCTGTAGCTTTCAGCATAAACACAATTAACTAATGTAAATATTTATGCCTTTTTTTTTTTTTTTTTTTTTTCACTCAATGCATGTACCACACATGAATCAGAGTTCACCTTCAACAGTTGGCTTTGGGATACCATTGTCATTCTTATCTAGAATTAACCTTTTCTGGAGCAAATAACTCTCCTGCTTAGCACAAATGCATCTCCTGAGCTTAGTATCTGCTCCCAAGGGTTTCAGGACCTGTTCAGCCTCTTAGACTGAAGGGTTGGTGGGTGCAGGCAGCTGCCTTCATGCTTCAGACAGACAGGAGTGACATTTTTCTCCCCATGGCCCAGTTGTTCCAGTAGGACAACAGCAATCTGTCACTGTGAAAGTGAGTAAGGATTGAGCAATGGGTATAGAAACTTCTCTTGAAGCAGTACCCAGCATTATTATTATTAACCCTGTCAGGTCAGTAAGAGTTCTGGCTGGGAGGAACAGCGGGGCATCTCCCACAGAAAATATTCCTTGATAAACCTTTTTGAATTTAGTCCAAAAAATAAGCAAAATGGTGTAGAAACTAAAGCACAGACTTTACACAAGTCAATCAATCCCATAAACAACCCTCCAGTTAATAACCACAGTGGTTTCTTTATATATTAGCATGATGAAAAGCAAGCTAAAATCCAAGTATATCACGAATTCCCCTCTTTATCCAGTACCAGAGATGCCATTTCTTTCCTTTTCCTGTTTTTTTGACCCTGCCAGACAAAGTGGATATTTCATTTAATTGTTATTGAAATGATTCTCTTTTTCTTCTCACATACCACATGGTTATTGAGTGTCTCTGGCTCCTCTAGTGTTTTGCCTTCATCAGAAAATGCCTCATTGCTGAGAAATGGCCGAGAGTGAAGGGAAGTCACTGGCAAAGCATGAGAAGGCAAACAAGCCTCCCGCCCAGAGTGCCCTTACATGGATCCAGAGCCCATTGTCCCTAAACAGCCCTAGACAGGACCCACTGCGGGGGGAGAGGCTCAGAGTCCCCCAGTCAATGGCCCTGAGACTCACCCCACTGAGGGTGTCTCCAGAGCAGGGATGGAACAATTGCCATTTCACAGGAGAGCTAAAAGAGAAAACCTCACTGCACTCAGGGAATTCCAGGACTGAGGGGCTGCCAAGGGGCTGCCACTCAGCTTTTGCAGCTTTCACAAGCTTTCCTATCTGCCTTCTCTATCACCTGCTGCCAGGGAATTCAACATCCTTATTAAACACAAAACAGTAGAGTTACACAAATGATTTCTTCTTGTTTGTTTTTAATTCTAGCATTCAGAAGTAAGGGAACACCAGGGTCAGGCCTGCTGCAATGATTTTCACAGAATCATGGCATGGTTGGGCCCTGGAGATTATCTAGTCCCTATTATCTACCCCCCTGTGAAAGAGGGTTCACCTAGAAGCTGCTTTAATCTCTGTACAGCAGGAGCCAGTTCCACTTCTCCCATAGCAGCCTTCCATTGTTCAGGAGGAAGCCTGGGCCCTGTGAGATGACACAGCTGATGAATGAGAAGCAATGCTGCCTCTGATTCTCACTGGTACCGCAGCTGGAAGGCACAGAGAGAGTGATGCAGAGATAAAAGACATCAGGGGATAGGAAAATGGAGAAGTGTTATCATATGTCATCATATGAGCACCCAAAGGGGTCATCAGCCGATTATAAATAAATTCAACAAAGAGGAAAATTGCCTGTAGTGCTGATCAATATTTAAAGATAGAGTTTACCCCAGGTCTTCTTGTGAGTTCATAAACAACTGTAAAGCTGTTTGCAAACTAAGGAAAATTTAGCATTCCAAAAAGAGCATTCCAAGCCCTGGAAACCTAAAGCTGCTTGTGTGAGTCAACCTTACCCACACATGCACACAGAAAGAGGGGGTTTGGCCCCAAATGAAGCACGCCTTCTCAGGCTGGTGAATCCATTAGTGGATGTGGGGATGTTTCTTGAAAGATTACTGCTGGATATTATCAGGCTCTAGCTAAGGAACCCTCCTCTCAGACGTGTCTGTTGGCTACACTGCAGGGATGACTGAGGCTTTGTGCTACACACCCCTGTGAGCCCCAAAACATGAACATCACCAGCAGTCCCCATGGCTCTTCCATGCTCACCCTGCCAGTCCAAGTGGGCAGGATGGGGAACCCAGGTGTTGCCTGCATTGGCTGGGACATGGATGTCCTCCCCTTCATTGGTTACTCATGGATTTACAACATTCATAGGACATGCTGTGCTCTCCTTACACAGGTTGTATTCCAAATTATTCAGTAATATCTAGCCCCCTACATGAATTAGTAAAGAATTGTTAGAGGACTCTCTAAAGGGGGCAGAGAGTGAGCCTCCTGTGCCATGATAACATTCCTGCTCACGTAGTGGAGGGGACAACACTCAGACAACTCCACATGTCAGGGTGCTGGACCTGCAGGGCTCTTCCCAGAGGGTCAGTGGGAGCAGCCCTCTAAAGGGAAAAGGCTTCCTCAGGTGCTGCTGCAGAGAACGTGCAGAAAGAGCTCTGCTGTTGGCTCAGAGCTCAGAAAAAGCTGGAGATCAGGATCTCTTGGGCAGTTCCACTGACTCCACAATTGCAGGGCAGTGCTTTGCACAAGCTGTGATTTCTGAGCTGGCCTTTTCCCCTGCTCCAGGGTGGGAGACTTGTCATTAGTGTGACACAGTCAGGGATCACTTTCCCCTGCTGCAGAGAGGAGAACCCTCCCAGGCTGTGCTCAGGGTTCTGGGGAACCACAGCTCACGGAGTGTTCTGGACTCCTTCAGGCTGAACTGCTGGAGGTGTCTGTTCTCTCCAAGGACCAGGAAAGTGGCAATGCCACGGGACTTAATGTTCTAGAGTCATGAGAGAAAACCTGTGAAAAGTGACCCGCTTTTGTCACCTGTGCCACCTCCCATGTGACACACAGATCAGCCCAGTTTTCTGTCTTCAATACTACAGGAACACAGCAAGTCCAGATTTATCTTTTGTATCTTTGTTTATCTTCTGCAAGGTATTCCTCAAGGCAAAGGCCCAGGACATCAGTGGCATTGCAGCTGATCAAAGTGATCTGAGCAGACTCTGGTTCAGCTGGTGTGTGTTTCCCTGGCTCCCTGATGGAATTAATCACTTGTGCATAAGATGGTAAGAGTCTATACAAATAATAGAAATGTCCCATCTCATCCCTCAAGCTCATTCCATCGGCAGTTTTACAGCATGTAGAGTTTGTGTGCATTACTGACAGCCATGAGCTGCAGGAGTTAGGTCGGAGATTGGGGAATCTACTTCTGTGGTATCTTGTGTCTTGTCAAAATGATCACGACGAATTAAATACAGGAGTTTGATGACACCCTCAAATGAAGCCAACAGTCCTATCTAGTCCAAGAATTCCTAATACAGATGCAAGGACTGAGTAGGGAAAAAGCATCAATGTGGAAAATGTTTTGGAAAAAAAAGGAGAAAAAATGGAAGTAACTTCTGTGGTTGTACTGATTCTCTTGTTTTCTGACACACTGCCAAATCACATTTGAAGATACTCAGAGCTTAGAAACAGTTTTTGGGAGCTTGTTGAAGTCTGGCATTTTTTAGGTGACTAAGTATGGACATGAGCTCTTAAACAAAGAGTAAACATTCTCTCTTGGGGTGTCTATCTGCATTTTCCTTCAGTTAAGAGTTTGGTGAGAGACGTGAAGGAAATGTATACTTCTGTATGAATATCAAACATTGACAGAGAAAAAAAATCAGCATACAGAGCCCATCTCCTAGTGGAAGCTTTGCTGTTCATTTCAAATAAAAATGGCTTGGCTTATATCAAAGCAATGAAGAACTACAATAGAAATAGATCAGAATATGTATATTTTGCAAGACCTTCTTTACTCTCCATCAGAGTATTTAGAGGAGTTCTAACACAGACACAATTCAATTGTCTTTGAATCCATTATGTTTGAAGGGGTTAGCTTTGTTGCAGAAGAACATAAGAGTCCTTTCTGCAGTGTGACTGGAAAAAATTACTTAGTGAATGCCTTTGAAATGCTGGAAACAGGCAAGATCCCTCAGCTGGGGTCGGTTTTGGGTCTCTGACTAGAACCTTTGAGATGGCCTCTGACTGGATGCAAATCAGGAAATGAACCTTTGTGGCAGCACGTGATGTTTGTGAGGCAAAACACAAACATGAGTTGGATCCACCAGTGTGACTGCAAACTGCTGTCTGTACACATCCTACAGTTTGTTAACCCGTGGGTAATACTGACCTGGACTGCTGCAGGATCTGTACCTGCAGGAATAGTCACCTGAAGCCATCTTCAGCCCCCTGAGTGAATGCTACCAGGCAATTTCAGATTATTAAACTGATGCACCCGGTTTGTATAGATGTAAAAACCATCTAGATTTGCTTCTGAACATCTTTGGATGTTGTGAAGCAAATCTGTTTTAATTTACTTCTATTTTTGTGTTCTTTCCATGTAGGCCAGATTCAGCACATCCTATCTGTGATGGCTCAATTTCTTATTGCTACAGAAATATCCAGACAACAGCACAGGGTTTGACAGCCTCCAGGCAGCACGTTTGAAATCAGAGAAATAACCAAGAAACAACATAGAGAATGAGGAGAAGTATGAGGAATATCTATTTTTAGAAGCTAAAATAATTTGTATTTAATTACACTGTGTTTCTATCTTGTGCAATCCACAAGAAAAGGAACAAGCTGGAGCACATTTAAATGTGGTCATCTGGGTGAATCTTTCAGGCAACCAATTCTGCCATTGTGATTACTTTCCACTCTCACATGCCATTGAATATTGGAGGAAGAGAATAGTTCTGTGTGGTTGTGGTCTCTCCAATATCAGTGTGTCACTGGGAAGTTCAAATCTCCTCGAAGCCAGAAATGTAAATCTGCCAGACCTCCCAAGGGTACTGAAAGCTTCTTTTTCTCCCTCTGTGCTTTAGAGTGTGGACAAGATGACATCACATCTTCTGTATCTAGGAAATCATTCTCTGCTTATTCCTTAAAACTTGTCCCTCTTTCAGCTTCTTCTTCAGAGGAGGATTGCTTTTCTGAAGCCTCTGGGTTCCTTTTGGGCTTTCCTTTGATGGCTAAATAAAAACCAAAGTGTGAAGATACAGAAATTTTGTAGGATCCTGACATTTTACCTGAGAAGGTCCTGTAATTTTTTTAAAAAACTGTTTTCAGCGAGTGGCTTTTTAAATTCTATTTATTAGTGAGGAAATGAAAATATCTGCAGGTTTAGGGCCTTACATTCTTTTTAGTAAATATTAAAATAGTAAAATAGTAACATAGTAAAATGTATCTCATTTTATTTAGGTGATGTTATCCTGGTCATCTTCATAGAGTTAATTTAGGACAGGGTGGGAAGGAGAAAACAATGGCAATGAATTGATCACACCATAAATTATGCTTTCATGCCTGGGGAACTGGCTCTACCCAAGACAGCAGGAGATTCTGGTGCCCAAACTGGAGTCTGTGAGCAGAGAAAAGGCAAAGCCACCAAAGGTCCCTGCCTAGGAAAGAAGAGAAATGAAGAACATCTGAAAGGAACACCAGGAGCACACTACAGTAAAATAATTTGGATCTTCACAGAAACTTTAGCATAGGTGCTGCAGATTAGCAAAGAAAGCAAAGAAAGGTCAGGTTTAGCACAGTCTACACACGAACTTCTAGTTTTTGGTCTTTTTGCTGTGTATCTTTTGTGGAATAAAGGCAAATAAATAGAGAAGAAGTTCTTTCCCTGTCATTTTTTCCAATCCCAGGGTCCCTGCATAGCTTAACACTCTGTGTCAGGTACAGGGAGCTCTGCTGCAGAGTAAGTGAACACTTTGGCAAAAGCCACAGAAGTCTTGCCCTCAGTTCCCCTCTGGGGACTGGAGGAGATCTGAGTCTGACACAGGGACTGTGCTGATCTTATCCTTGTAAGGTCCAGAAAAGAGGTTTTGGTCTAAGACAAAGTCACAAGGCTTCCAGTAATATTTATTATTTCTTTACAGCTATTTAGAGAAAATCTAAATGTGAATCTGGACAGTCACAGCAGTCGGGTGCTGAGTGAATTCTGTGAACAGAGTCTTTAAGATATTAGAATAAAACTACCAGCTTGCTCCCAAGAACCTGGAGTTTGATTTTCTCAAGTACACGAGGCATAAACTGGACCCAGCAGATCCTCACTGCTGCCTTTGGAAGAGCAGATCACAGACATCACACCAGCTGGGGGCTTGCCAGTGTCATTCTGTGTTTAATGCTGGGAGCCAGTGGGGCAATTCCGTGTCTTCTGTGATAATTCCATTAAAGACTTACTATTTTGATAAATCACAGGAGGCAAAGGTCATGGTCTCCTGGGAACTTTGATTTCAAGCTGTTTTGCTCAGGATTTCTATATTTAATTTTACTGCTGAGTTTCTACCGACATTTGCTTTGCCTCTCTTTCAATTTTGTTTCTTCTCTTACCAATGATTCTTGAGAACATTTTGCTGACTTATTTTAAAATATTTAATGCAGAGAATTGTCTTCCCTAATTTGGTTTCACCTGATTAGTATATACCAAGGAGAAAAGACAAATTGGAGTAAAAAGTCTTTGAGCTCTTTGGGTGTGTTTTACATACTGGGAACATTTAATACAAAGATGCTACTGAGGACTGAGGAGTTAGATTAGGAACTGCCCTTGGTTTGTTGAGCATGTCGAGTTAAATAATCTGAGAAATCTGTGTTGGAGGAATAGAATCCAAAATTCGTCATTTGAGTAAATTATTCATTATGCACAGGATATAAGCAGCTGCACTCCTGGCACAGTGGTGGTTGTTGATCTCCAGAATACAAGCACCAGTTATACAAGCTGAATTTGGGGTAATTCAGAGGCAATCCTGGGGAGTTCCCCCCAGCTCAGGACGTTGATCTTTCCCTCTGCTCCTTAAGGAAGCAGTGCTGACAAGACTAAAGCCAGTTTCTTGGTGTGAGTTATTGAATTGCCAGCACTGGAGCAGCTGGAGCAGCAAAGGGGCTTTGTAAAGGTGTGAGCTGCATCTTCCTTCGGGGTGCAAATACACCTTGGGTTTGAGCTCCAGCTGTTCCCTGCGGCCCAGCACCACAGAAGGCAAGGGAAGGAGCTGATGGAGCCTCTCCTTTTCCCTCTGTCCTTGAGGGCAGGGAGCTGTGAGCCCCTCTTAGGCAGCACAGCTCTTGCCATGAGGGGATGGAGCACAGCAGGAGCACATTTGGCAATCCGGGATCCCCTTGTAAGAATAAAATGCCATTTCAACCATTTAAACCACATGAGACTGCATTCAGCACTACCCTGTCCCTGGGGACTGACCAGGACAGCTTTAGCCCTTGTAAGAACAAAGGAAGAAGAGACCTAGCTGCAAGAACTCAGTGCCCTTTCACAGGGATCCTAGCAAAGGAATGGCTTTTTATTTATTTCTTTTGTGTCTTCAGCCCAGCTTTGATGAGAGATTCCTTGACTCTTCTGTAGAGGCTGAATTTCCTGTCTGAGATAACACTGAAGATGAGGACTGGCTCCTTCTCCTGTTTCTGCCCTGCAGAGCAAAAGAAGACCCTTCCAAAGTATGCAGCCTTTCATCTGGAGGCAAACACTGGCCTCATTTGTAGCCCTCCTCTCTTCTACCGTGACAAGAGTTGCTGCTTGAGGTAACAGTTTTCTCTCTCATTTAATCCTTTCTACCTCCTCACTTCACTTTTATTGTGCCACAGAGGAACTGGCTTTTATGCTGAGCTGAAGCTTGTGTATCATCATGGCACTGGGGATAAGAAAACACATATTGAAGCTGATAAATCAGCATTACTTCAGCAATCCTGGTTTTATTCAGCGTGGTGATCTTACAGCACATTCAATTTCAAATGACAGGGGTTTTCATGACCAGTTTTTAAATATACAGGATAAATTTTACACAAATGGGCATCTTTATTTATTAATTACTTTATTATTTTAATACTGCTGGTATTGATAATAACAGTAATGGTATTACTCATTCCACTTGGATGTCAAACTGTAGGTCACTCCAGAATTTTTCCACTGAGAAGCCAACCTGATGGTTATTGCAATTAGTGGGGAATTATCCCAAATACTCCAGAGAATGCTGGGAGAAGCCTTTTTTGGTCCTATTTTTGTACTGACGAGCTGTGAAACACGACACTTTCTCTCACAGTGTGAAATCCACATGAGAGGCCTTAGAGGCTGATGAATACTCATGATCATCGTGCTTATTGGCCAAATACTTAGTGGATAGCCTCTAATGAAATAAGGGCAGAGCAAAAGCCCCACTATTTTACTGGAGGTGGATATCCCTTCCCCTCCTGCATCCTGACTAGCACGGGGCTTGTTGGCCCATTGGTTTGAAGACACTTTTTCCCCTCCCCTGTGGCTTGGAATATTCTTGTAATATTTCTTTGCTGGTGATTTCTTTCTTTGTCCAAGTTGTGAAATCCAGAAATTTGTTCATGTGGTTTAGCAACATTGTGAATTATACATGGCAAGTTATAACATTGAAGTTTTTTGGTATATTATGTGGACTTTTAAAAAGTTTTGCACCTTCACCTGTGACCTTAGCAAAATTCAGATGTTTTGGAAAAGTGTATTTTACTGTCTCTTCTGCCCTCTTATGGAGCTGCTCACACACATTAAAGACTTAATCCAACTCCATGCAGAGGGACATTTGCCACTGATTCAGTAGCACTTGGATCAGGCTCTTCCTATGGAGGGAGAGGATGACGAGATGTTTTGAACAGGGGAATAGCACAGAGAAGATGAGTGGAAGATGAGGAGTGGCCAGGCATGGCAAAGGGGTGTTATTCACATGTGCATCATGACAGGCATGCATCAGACATTAGACAGCTCCAGGGCTGCCATTAGCTCTGCAGATCCACAAGGATTTTTTTTTTTTTCAAGTCATTTTAAGTTACTCTGTCTTCATTTCAGAAAACAACTTTATTATTTTTGTCCCTGTTTATGAGAGTCTGGCCGTGGAGTTCAGGTCCATGCAGTTGCCACTTCAATAAGAGCTAAAAGAAGCAATCTTGTTTCCCTGTGAAATTCTCATCCCTTCCTCCTCAGTCCCTATTTAGGGAAAACTGAGCAAATGTGGTGGTGTTGTTGTTTGAGCAGCAGCTTCTGTCTGATTCACCTGCTCATTAGAAGATGAAATGTTTTCTGAAAAGCTACATTTCATGCTCTATTGTGTCACAGTTACCTGCTGAGCTCTTTTCTTCTACCTTCTAGAGCTTAATTGTGACAAATCGGAGGGGGGGGGGCGAAGGAAGGCTTTAATCAGGCAGGGAAAAACTACCTAAGAAACTACAGTTTGAAAATAATGCAATGTAGCTCTGAAGCAACTTCTGTCACTAATTCCTCGTGCTCACAGTAACAGGTTCTGGCTGTCCATGCAAACCTGAGGGACTCTGGTAAAAATCTAAGCATGAAAAGTGAATGTTTTCCCTACTGCAGTATACTGTTGATCCTCCTAAGACATTTTCTATCATTTTCCCTGTTCATGTGATATAGAAAATGGAAGCATGAAATGAAAATACTCTGTTTGGAAAAGCTGAAGTTTTCTGTTTGATAAACAGGACAAAAGTATTCATGAGACTTGAACATTCCCTTTTTGGGTCAATGCCTTGTCATTTTCTTCCCTTGAGCTAAAATCTCAGCATGTTTTCAGGCATCCAAGTCATGGCCTGAGCTCACAGATGAAAAATGAGGGGATGAATCTGAGAGTCAGGCCTTCTGTCTCCTCTGCCTACCTGTCTTGTCACACACGTGTGCCCACTGCCTTTGTGTGCTGGTTCTCCCTGCCAAAGACCAACACACATCAGGTGTTTTGTTCCCTTCCAGTCTTCTACAGAGGACAGACGTTAGTCCCTTAAAAACTGTTGAGGTTCAGATGCCTCCCCTAATTCCCATATTTGACAATGCCATAGAAGCAAAAACAGTCGAACGTGCTTTGCCATCGTCCCTCCTTCCATCTGTCCCAGACTTCTGGCCATGCTCCTGTCCAGAGAAGGGAGGTGCAAAACTGTGTCATTTACCGGGGGCATTTTCTCCCCTGGGGATCTCTGGCTGCAGGGCTGTGAGGAGGAGCCAGGGGACCAAAGGGCACTCAGAGCAGGGCTCTGTGTCCCCGTCCTCCACTGCAGAGCACTGGGGGCTCCTGCTCCCTTCCATGCCAAGGCTGATCCCTCAGCTCCTGGGGAACAAGAGTTGGAAAAGACCCATACCTGAATTTTATTTCATAGCTGAAACTCATTCCTATAATTTTATTCTTTCCCTGGGATGCTGATTTACAATCCCTTTTTCATGGAACCCACCGCTTGGAGGATATTTTGATACACACATCGTTGTCACCATGCTTGGACCTACCAAAGTCAGTGGGAATAACAGTAGAGCTTTTTGGTTTCTGCCCCTTCCACCTGCACCAGTTACACCTCTGGTCCTACCCTGACAATGGTCCTATTGTCTTCTGGGAGCCGTCAGTAAAAACCCACCTTGTTCAGCATGACTGGGAAAGAGCCTCAGAATTAAACCATTCAATAAGTGGAAGGAAGTGGGGAGGAGAACTCTAAAGGACATTCAAATGAAGATCTTCTCTGAAGCCATTCTGTAGCCTAGAATTAGCAGTGAGAGCCCAAAGTGGTGAGCACTGGCCATGGGCCCTCAGCAGGGATGGAAGCTGTGCACAGCTGGGCTGAGCCCCAGGGGGTGGGTGGGAGCTGTGGGGTGACTCCAGGCTTTTGCTGAATGGGGCCTTATAATGAACATTTGATCCAGATCAAATTCAACTGGTACTTACTGAATATAAATGAGTGGATAATATGAAGAGCACACAATTTATAGAATTAAAAATTGGTGAAGAACACTGGTTAGAAATGTAAATTACTTTCAATAATGCCTTTTACTGAAATTGAACTGATCAGTTTCCCAAAATTTACAGACACACACATACACACGAATTTGGTGTCATTTACAGATTATAAATTATTAACATTGCATTATAAACAAATCATCTTACCCCTATGAGCTTTTTTGTCTTACTCGGGACCTTTTGGCAGCCTTGCTGTGGGGCAGATGGAGCGCTCTCCTGACGGTGTGCTGTGGGAACAGTCTGTCACTTGTGATCAGACATGCTGCTCTCTGCACAGCACCAAACTCAACCTGAAGCCTCCTGAGGAGGAGAGCGGGCGGCAGGAAGTTCCAGCTGAGGTTCACAGTTCCAAAGTCCACAACCTTCTAATATTTTCAAGGTTTCATGTGTTTTACGCAGGTCAACACATGGTCTGCTTCTCCTCAAAGTTCACCTACAGTTTAGCAACATCATCAGCTCCAGGGTTAGGAGAGAGAGAGAAGGATTTATTTCAAAAAGGCTGTTAGTTTTGTAATTTTTATGGCTTAAACATTTTAGTGAAATCTCCCCAGGAGATCAGACTCTCAGCTGTGACAAGTACACAGGGTTCCCTTCGAGTCAGTGAAACAGTTAATTTACCTCAGGTGAGGATCTGACCTGACTCTGTTCCCACTGTGATGTAGCAGTTCCTGGGCTGCCTTACCCTCATACATGGAATCCTGTCACTGCTCCATCGAAGACGCAATTAAAACTCTGCCATAACAAATGTGCACTCTGCCCTCCCCAGCTCTTGTGCTGACAAACTGCCAGAGGGGAAGAGTTTGATCTTTTCCTCAGTGTGGCTTGCCTCTGGTCCTGAAGGTTTTATCAAAGAGCTGGAGAGAAGCAAGCCCTGGTGGAGCAGGAGAGGCAGCCTCAAGCTGCCAGACGATGCAGCCCTGCCCAGGGCAACTGGAGCACTGCTGGAGCACCAGGCAGGAGATAGGAGAGCCAAACACTGAGCACAGTTTGTTTTATGGTGATAGCAGCTCCTTTCTGCTGAGAATGTGAGCAGCAGAGCTCTGCCCCAGCTGGTACTTCTGGGTGGTCTTCAGGGCTGACTTCAAATAGCAGCCAGGGCAGTAAAACAGCATGGAAGTGTCAGAGACATGAGGAGCTCTGCTAAGGTCCTTATCTGCACACAGGCCTCCAGTTTTTGCCCAGCGACACGCTGAGGAGGAGCATAACAAGCCACCATGCCTGCCTAAAAATCCTCAGGCAAGTGTGCATGTAAAGGAAAAGAGCATGTAGGGCAATCCTTTGGGTAAATGAGTTCTCAAATGCAGGAATGATGATCAAATGCTAACAAGTATTTTCATCTACTTCCCAAATGTATTAATCTCCTACAAAAACATAGCTGATAAAAGCACGCTGGTCTTGAGTTGGGGGCAGGCCAGAGGATGAGCATAGGAATTGTTTATATATATGAAATATCCAATTCTTTTATTCAGCTCTTTTTTGCTTGTATTCCTATAAAAGGTTTCTATATGTCTCTTAATTTCACTGCTCAAAATAAATTCTTGTATGACCATTATTCATATTGTTTAACAAACAAATCTGAAACCAACTTAATCAGAATACATATAAAAGAACCCTTGATGTTAACATGCAGAACATCACAATTCCCAAATACTTTAACAAAACTGTAAGAAATTGTTTTGCCTGAGGACTACATCCAGAGTCCCCAGAAATGGGGGTATTTTTATGATTCACTAAGATTTACATCAGGCCATAAATAAACAATGGATTTTATAAAACATATCAGTTATTTAGAGCAGGCAGGAACCCTGCTTTCCTTGTGTGGAACAAATGTATTGTTTCAAAAGCACGTGGAAGAAGACGGCTGCCTCTTTGTTTAGAAAATTTGCAAAGCTTTAAAGAAGTGATAAAGTTTCCTGTGCGTTTTACTCGTGGAGAATTGAGCATCTATAAGTAAAAAAAATTTGTAAACTTCAGCACTGGTTTAAACAGTTACAAGACCAATTA
This sequence comes from Sylvia atricapilla, assembly GCF_009819655.1. Classification (NCBI taxonomy): domain Eukaryota; kingdom Metazoa; phylum Chordata; class Aves; order Passeriformes; family Sylviidae; genus Sylvia; species Sylvia atricapilla. Next base: position 13,397,070 of record NC_089149.1, read on the forward strand.
TTGTATTGGGAATAGACAGAGATATTAAAGACAAAGTGCTTTCATTTAAAGAAAGGATATAAAATCTGAAATTTTTAGCATTTCTTTTGCTGACATTGCTTCGTAATAATTCAATTTGGAAATAGATGTTATTTTCAGTAATACTGCATTAATTTTAATAACTTTTTTTTCACAATGGGAGAACTTAAAATGTATCCAGAGTTCTTTCTGCACTAAAGGCTAAGACAGAAGGAAAAAAAAAATCACCTGGGAATGTTAAAATTCAAAGACCTAAATGTATCTATGACATATTCCAGCTGCATACAAAATGCACTTAATCCTGTTCAGAGAACTTGGCATTCAAACCACCAGCCCTAATAAACAGAGCTCCATGTTTTCATTTGCTGTTAGTGCCCTTCACTTTTGTCTGCTGAGGGAAAGGTTCGTTTCCAGACAAAGCCTTTGTGGGGTGGAACAGCGGAGCACACTCTGTCAGTGTTATCAGTGTCTTTCAACGTGGAACATATTTAACTTGACACACGAGTAGAAAGAAAAGTAGGAATAGGACTTGTGAGCTGAAGTAAAGATGTATTGAGCTTTGTGATATCTCCCAGGAGCAGAGGCAGAGGAGAGGCAGTGGCACCTTCAGCACCCCAGATCATGAAGGAAAAAATCCTTCTGTTAAAATGCACTGAGGCAAAGGCTGGGGAGGAGGCAGAGTTCTCTCTCTGCACAGGCTGGGGTTGAGGATTAAGCAGAGTTCTCTCCCTGCACAGGCTGGGGTTGAGGATTAAGCAGAGTTCTCTCTCTGCAGACCCTGCACAGGCTGGGGTTGAGGATTAAGCAGAGTTCTCTCCCTGCACAGGCTGGGGTTGGGGAGGAGGCAGAGTTCTCTCTCTGCAGACCCTGCACAGCCCAGGAACAGAAGCACCAGAACCCTCGGCTGGCATCAGAGAGCCACTCTCACTCCACAGTTAAAATCCTGTTTTCTCCTGAGGCACAGAGTCCTCCAGCCCCTCAGGGACAGTTCTACACTGAAACCAGAGCTCTCTCCCAAATCTCAGCATGAGCTTACAGAGAATTTCTGGCGAGTGAGGCCAATTAAGACCAATTAGTATAATCACAGCCCAACCAAGATGAATATAAGTGTGCCTTGCCTGAAGAATGGCTTCAGTTCCTAGTCTGGCTAGCTGGGAGCTCAGAGGTTCTTAGTTAATAGTTATTCTTTAGCTTACAATGAGTGAACTGAAGTTTTAGGGTAACATTTTTATTTTTAGAATTAGTCCTGTTTATGTATCAGAATATTTATCCCTTGTCAAACTGAAAAAAATCTAAAATACAAAAATACTTTGGGGAGCTTTCCCACCTTATAATGTAGAAGCAACATTAATAAGCATTCAAGATGCCTTTCCAGGTTTGCAGAGTTATTTTGTTATTGTGGTTCTACCTTTTGTACACTAGCAAATTTCTGCGTGTTCAGAACATTTGTTTTTCAGATAACATGGGAGATTTGCTCCTTTCATTGTAACATAAGTTGAAGTGCTGTATTTTGAAACAATTGAAACAAAAGAGGTTGTCACATCAGATCTATCTAAAGCAGGCAATTGTTACCTATGATGGTCTCAAAAATACCAAATTTTGGATAGGCTGAGGGCAAAAGAAATGTAGAAATCATTTTATAACAACTTAAAATGATTGCAGTGTTTCTAATGAAAAGGTGTGCTCTTCAGCTTTATACTAATGCTCCTGCTACAACACAAAGTTAAAATGAAAGTTTAATGCAGCTTTTCAAGGCAGTGGGGAGAGTAAAATAGATTTAAATTGCAGCAGTGCAATGTGAGGTAGCTCCTGTTCCTTCCAGCCCTTTCTCTGTTATGCTGCAGCACCAGGAAGGGAATTGGTGAACATGGGCCCTCTGAAGGAGGAAAGGCAGCAAGGAGCCAGGAATTGGGTTTGATGGTTGCAGTGAGTCACTTCTGATGGAGCACAGCACAAAATGCATGAAGTTGTGCACAGTGTTCAGAGCAAGAGCTGAGCGAAGGAAGGATCTGCTCCTGTTTGTGCTTTTTGCCTGGTTTTGAGGCCAGAAGGAACTTCAGTGAAGGTGTGAGACTGTCCTGCTGCTGACAGGGCTCTGCCCTCCAGGTCTGGGGGTCCCCAGGACTGACTGTCCCTGCGCGGCTCCTCCAGGCCCTGCAGAGCTGCTGCTGCTGCCACGGGGCTGAATTCCTGCTTCCGAAGGTGCTTTACAGAGGGAAGGACACACAAACACATGGCCTGAGAGCTGGTGAGCAGTTTGTGAGCTCACAGCTCCAAGCCCACCAAGGTCTGAAGGTTCTGGGTGTGTGCCTTTGTTTTCTGCAGAAGGGGCAATAGGAGGGAGGCAGAGAAGCTCTTTGGTCTGGCCACACGGCCAGCAAGGCTCAGGATTTTTCTGTCCCCTCTCCATCACTGCTGAACAAGGGCTTCTAACACACACCATCAACTACTGAATCCATCCTAAGCCTGTGATTTATTGCTTTTTTTTTTTTTTTTTTTTTTTTTTTTTTTTTTTTCTCTCTTTAAAGTGAAGTTTACTGGTCCTACACTAATTTAAGATTAGTAAGAGAATCTTAGGACAAATAACTTCACAGCTTTCATGGTGAAAACCAGCAATGGAAAACTGCATCACCAGAAATAAGAGAAGTCAGTTTAGTCACACAAAGTTGTTTTAGGTTCTTTTTTAAATTATGATGACATTTCTGAGAGTGAAAGGCATCAAGGTTTGATTGGTGTCCTCAGGGTCAGGGATTAACAATCTGTGAGTATTTTACATCATCCACTTTCATCTCTTTATGGAGGTGTGGTCTGGCCTCATGAAATTCCTGCTGAAACCACATGAACATAATCTATCTTCTTTCATTGTCCTTGGCTATTGAGAAATATTTTTGGGGTCTGAAATTACGTGCAGCATAAAGATTACCTGTCTGATTAGGGAGCATCAATGCTTTTCAAGAACACATTCTAATTTTGTTTTGATTTCTAAAGCCCAAATATTACCACAGTTAATTTATTATATTTTCTGCAAATATTTATTTGTAAAATCTGTATGATTGTTGTTTCATACTTGTTCCTATGCTAATACTTTGGGGAAAAAGTTAAACAGTTACACATTAGGTTAATTTTAAGTGCAATATATTCTTCCTAAGACCATAATTAATTTTTAATTAATTTTTAATTTTTTTAATTTTTTTAATTTAAATTTTTAATCTTTTTTAATTTAAAAAATAAAAATTAGGGACGGGAATGTGTGCTGGCTCGCAACCTGGATTTCCTGGGCTTGATTAAAATACAATATCTCCCACTGATATTTTAAAGCTTTTGAAGTAAACAACAGCATTTCTATTTCTGTGGAGTGAGGCCATCCCCTCACAGATGATGGAACCTGCAAACCTTTCCCACTGCTGTAGTTTTGTGGTATTTAATGAAGCAGTGAGCACTCCTAGGAAGGGCTCTCCCTGGACTTCTGTCCTTGCTGCCATCTCTTGCCCTCCTACCCCCAGCTCCCCTGCAAGGCACTGGGGCTCTGCTCCTCTTAGGGCCAGTAAAAGTTGCTTTTCATGTCCACTTTCAACAAAACAAAGCCTTCGTTAACACCTTGTGTTTGCAGGCAGAGTTCAAACGTTTTTATCATATAAACAAAGAGCTGTAAGTAGCACTCGGTAAAAAAGAAAACTTTGCAACTCGGGAGACTGTCAAATGAGAAGTGACAAAATTCAGTGGAAACGTTTCAGTGTTTGTGAATTTGTTCCCTGTCAGAGTTAGCAACTGGCATGGTTGAGATGCAAAAACAAACAGAAAAGTTCCCCAAACTTGGTTCTGAGTTAATCACAACGTAAACGCGGGTTTCCTTTGGATGTTTTCAGCCTTGCCCGTGAGCACACATTCTGTGCGCTGCTGAAATCCCGAGGGAGCAGACGGAGCTCCACTTCAGGTGCTGCTGTGCTCGTGGAGGTGCAGGGATTTGCTGGGGTCTGTAGGGGACACAGATCCAATCAGCAGTGTTCCAATTAGCATTAGTGACAATCGGCGGTGCTCGGAGCAGTGTTGACCCCGACTCCTGGAGGAGCTGGGTCAGTGACCCGTCTATAACCAGCACCAAACTCCAGCCAGGAGCAGGAGGCTTTGGAGGTGCTGTGGTTTGCCGATGGGGCTGGGCTTTTCTCTCCATCTGGCCCAGCTCCTGGGGCCTTTCTGCCCGTGCCACTGATAAAGGGCAGGTTGGGGAGCTGTCTGTCACTTCTTCAGAAACGGGACGGGGCTGGAGCTGAGAGAAAGGCCAGGGAACAAAGGGCTGGGCAGGGAGCAGAATTCCTCTCATTGCCAGCCCTTGTCCTGTTCATGCTCAGCAACAGCTGATGCTCCCCAGGGATGTGCTCGGGGGTTCCTGGGGGAGCTGGGAGCAGCAGGAGCCTCTGTGGCCGGACAGCAGCCCAGAGTGCTCAGCATCCACTGCTCGGGGACACTGCTCTGCCTGGGCTGAGGTGCCCAGAGATGGCTTTATCTGAGAGCCTGCCCCCAAAATGCCACATTGTGCTGGCCACGAAAGGCTGTCCGTGTGCTGTGGGTGTCACTGGCTACGTGGGGGCGTTGCTCTGGTCTTTGTAATAACTTTAAGTCTCTTTTCTCACGGCTCGCCGAATGCATTAGATCATTTTTGTACCATGGGAATCCCTGTCTCGGTGTTTCTGCTTCATTGAGATGAATTGTGTAGGATAGAAGTGCTCTTTGTCATAAAATATACATTTAAGACTTAAACCTGGAAGTTTTCCTTACAGAGCACAGACCTCAAGGCCTGTAGTAACTTTTGGTTTCTTGTCAGGATTGGTATTACTGACATCCACAAAACACCCAAGCCCCCAAACCACAGACATTCTTAAACACACGAGTGAGATGCAGAAAGGCATTTAACAAAATGCAACTTCGGTGTTGATTAGAACGTAAATTTTTTAGGTCTAGCACTTAATGAATCCACGTTTACCGAAGGAAGCTTGGCCAAAGCAGATTGGATGAAGCCTCTTTTACTGGTTTGAGATGGTGTAAAGGCCACTGAAGGAGGGGAGTGGTATTGGATTCTCGCTGCTGTGAACAGGCGGCTATTTACAGCAGTGTTTACTAAAGAAGTGCTCAGGAGAACATTTTCAGAGAGAGCAGTGGAGAGAGAAAGCCACCGAAAGTCTGGGTTCCTCTGGACCCCCTCCCCTGGCAGCCCGGAAGGCAGTGCTCTCACACAGGGCAGGGGCTGCACTTTGCCTCCCTCTGCCCCTCCAGAGGACCAGTGGCATCTCTCACTCCGCCCCGAGGAGGAGATCCTTTGCTAAGAAGATGTAGCGGAAAGCAGACGATCATTTCAACTCAATAAATCCTCACTGAGACTTCCCCGCGGGCTGAATTGAGCTTCATTACACACTGCTTACACATGACTGTGATTCCTGGGAAGGGTATCACTGGTAATTCTCCTTTTCTCTAAAAATCTGCAGGTGTTTCAAGAGTATGGGGAGTAAATTGTGTTTGCTTACAGTGTTCTATGGAAGGCATCTTAAGAATCTGATTTTCCTAAGTCTCAGGTATTCATCTATGAATTTTTAAAGGTTACTGAGTGATTCAGCTGAATTTTTATCTCTCTCTGCTTGTGAAAATAATAATGAGCCATGTCTGACTTGTGTTCAGTGGGAGAAGTGATGGATGTATTGCATCTTGCAGAGTATCTGACACTGCCCAGCGTCCTTAACTCTCTAGTTTTGAAAGCACATGTAAGTGGTTCTGTAGTTTCCATTCTTCCTTCCTTGATAAAGAGAAATAATAGATTTCAGACATATTTATTAATTTTAATTTTGAACGTCATAAAAATATCTTATTTCAGTATTTTGTTAACTCTTGATTATTTCACCAATTTCTAGAGATTTAAATGTTTTTGTACAGTGCTTGGCAAAAGTTCAGGAGCTTCTTAGGCACTGTTCTGTTCAGGAGAGCCTTCCCATCACTTCCCTTAGGAACTGAATCAAGCCCACAGCCTGTGTTTTCACCTCCTCTGAACCTAAAGGACTTTCAGATCTTGCTCCTGTGTGAGACTGAGCTGAGAAAATCCTGACTGGGAGTCTCACCAAAACCCCTGGAAATGCTTCATTGTTGCCAAGGGAGAAAGGCTGGGCAAAGCTTCCTCTCAGCCCTGGCCTCTTGGAACACCTGAATACTCATTTCTCTCTTAGATGGGAATAGAGGGTTTGGGAACAAGCTTTGCTTTGCAGGAGCTGTGAAAATAATCAAAGGGTGAATCTTGGAGGTGATGTACTTTGAGCAGTGTATATATACTGAGCAAGAGGGGAGCACATCAGTATCTGTTTTCATTGCTGCTTTTTCTAAATAAGAGGAGTAATTGAAAATAAGAGCACTGCTTACCATTATTTTCCTTCTTTTTTTTTTTTTTTTCAGAACAAAACCCGTTCTAGCTCTGGTGTCCTATACATTGGATGAAGACTTCTTAGAATAGGAGTGTCACAGTTACTCCCACTATTTGAAAGTTTACAACTTATTTTAGGCTGCTGTACTGCTCACAATTAACTTCATTCCCTTGACAAGAAAAGTGAAAAATATAATAAATATATGCTGGATATACAAGTTAAAATTTCACTTATGATTATATAATTTTCACTTATAATTTCACTTCAGCATATAGCTGTGGCAAATTAACGAGAAGATAATTGGCTAAAAGCCCGTGGGCTCAGGGTAGCACAGGCATGGATTCAGAATGGAGCTCTGGGCAGCCCTGAAGAGCTGGCTGACACAGGAGCACTGCAGGAATGTTTTGCTCCCAATTAGTCCATGTAATTGCCTGATGTCAGAGCAATTCTGTAAAACAGACTTGCAATGTGACGCCCATGAATGAGGAGATCTACCTTCAGTTTTAGACACTTTAATTGAGGTCAAATCGTGTAACTGGCAAGCTTCTGAGGTAAGAGCAGTGTCAATTAGATCTCCTAATGCAGACCCTACTTGCATTTTATTGTCAAAATTATATAAACTTACCTGTTACTGGCTAGATCTATTTCCCTGGAAAAAAAAAATTAGGTATAATAGGGTTTTTTAAAGGCAACTATTTGGTAGATAGAAAATCAAAACCAGTCTGGTTTACAAAACCCATGGGCAAAGTGCTGGTTACCCAGCTGTTCTCAGCACCAGCTGGGTTTCAGTTTTGTATTTACAGAAAGGAAAGGTACAAAAAGCATTGGGAAGATGAATTTGTGCACTTGGTGTGGCTACACAATGCACTTAGGGAGCAGTGTGGTTGTTTTGTTAAGATAATGCCCAGGTCATCAAGCACAGCACATAATATTGGGGTCAGCATTCTGCAGCTAATTCAGCACTCTGCAGTCCTCGGGAGGAAACCAGCAGGTCTGTGCCCCCAGGTAGTTATAAAATAAACCCTGGAAAGGGCTAAGGGTACACAGCTTCAGTTTGAATAGAAACAAAGCAAAATCAATTGCAGTCAACAGAGAGAGTTTGTTATCTTCCAGAGTTGCCATGTCTTTATTTCGTGTTTGTGCTGGAATGGTGATGTCTGCAGTGCTTACTGCAGGATCAGGATCCTCCCAAAGGTCTTCAAACCAGCCTTTAGTCCTGTGAAAGTCCGGATTAACACACCATTGACATGAGAAAGGCAAAACTGGTTTGGAAGTAGACTCCTTAGAAAATCAGCATAAAAATGAGACTGCCAGCAAATGCGAAACATGCTGTTAGATTTTGGGCCTTTCAAAGACATGTATTTTGAGATAAATGTGCAATAAAGCCTGTGTTTAATCTAGGAAGAGGAGCAGCATTCTACTGGTAAAAAGCAGAAGGAAAATAAATTGCATCATCTATAACCTTTGCAGTCATAGGCTCAGTGAACAGAACATCAAAACCAAATGTAAGGAAAACAAGCCTCTGTGTTCAATTTACCTAGTGATATCCGGCCTTACAAGAAGCTTTAAGTATGGTCATTCTTTAGCTGCAGTGTGAAAAAATCAGTACTGAGCTCAGTCTTCAATGGATGAATATATCTAGGGGAAGAAATTGCTTAAAACCAGATCCAAGTTCTGTCAAAGTGACTGGAAATAGTCCCAGAGACTCCAGGGACTGTAGATCAGGCTCTCAAACATGTAACTGAAAGTTTGATTGCTTTGGGTGAGCAGTATTTCTGTTAATCCTCCAGCAAAATAGATCTGATTATTTGGAACAGCAAAACAGCCATTTGGTTCCTGACAGAATACAATGCTTGTTTGAGCATATCAAATGTGTTTGGAGTTAGGGAAGGAAGAATCTCAAGATGTTTGGGTTTGGTTTGGATACGCATCCAGAGTCTGTGTGTTTGCTAAAGCTGCTCACCCTGCACCCAGGGCTTGTTGGGGAGTGAGCAGCCCTGCCAGATCCACCCAGTGCCAGTGAGCCAGGAGTGCCAGAGCAGCCAGGATGCTGGAAAAGGAACCAGGGAGAGGCTTTTTGGAGCAGGTGTCCTTTGGGGAGAGCTCAGCTTTCCACAACGCTGGTGTCAGGAGAACAGCTTGACTCCAACTCTGCTGCCATGCAGGAGGTCTCTGAGTCCACTGTCCCCACTGCCACATCCTCCTCTCCTGCTGCAGCCACAGTTGTCCTGTGCCCTGAGGCTCCGGCCTTTGGCCCTTGGTGGCAAGACTGAAATTTCATTTTTGGAGTATCATGAAAATTTTGGGGGTGTTTGCCCTCAGTTTCCTTTCAGATGTGTGTACGTGCATGGGGCCATGGAAGAGGGATGGTGGAGAACAAAATGTGGAATTTTCTTTGCTTTCCAATCCTGTCCAGCTTAGGCTCTTCCCTAATCTGCCTCGCTGGCCCCCATTTCTCTCCTGGCTGGGTGCTTGAGGGTGTAAGTGCTGGTGTTCTTCCCCTTAGTAAAATTAGGAAGCTTCAGGTTTGTGTCTGGGAGAATGTGACCGTAGTTAGGGATGGTGAAAACTAGGAGGTATGAAAAACTGCTGTGGAGACAAAACTCCCTGTGCTATGCTTGCTTGCTTTCTGCTGGAAAAAATCCTTACAGCAGGAGGAATACAAAATAAGGAGAATGAAGCTTTCAATGCATAGCTCAAATGATGCTTTATTCTGTTGCCAGTGCAAAATACCAATGATTTTCTGGTCATGAGAGAACTCAGCTTGTAGGAAATGGTACCTCATGGAGCTCTTGTTGACAAAATCTCTGAATTCCCATTTTCCATTGAGGTGAAACTGGCTCGGGGAATAACTGACATACCTTAACTCACATTGTGCCTGGAGCTCTGAGTGTGTGCACTCTCACTAAATTTGTCACTTAGAGCTGAGGGGGTGAGTCTGACGGCTGGGGGAGTTCTGTCACAGCCATGACAGGATCTGCACCTGATTTAGTGAAGTTTTGCTCTTTTGAGAATTCCTTCCTCAAACAGAAACCACCCAGACAAATTTTATTTGATAGCTAATTGGAGTTTAAGTAGATAAATATGTATCTAAGGACAGTGCATTAACCTGAGGATATTAAATGAAAAATTGTTCCTTGATTCCTTTTGAAAAGGACCATAAAAAGCATCACTCTGAAGACAGCTGTCATCTTTTATTGCCCTGGGTGCAAGTGGGGAGGTTTTCGTTTGTTTTTTAAGGGGAGGAGTAGAAGCCTTCTTTGGCAAGGCTTCTTTGTCTGAGAATCTCTGATCAGGAATGTTGTGCTTTAGTTATCCTGGTGCCTGGTTCTGGGCCAGGATTTCTCAGGATGGAGGATGTTCCCAGTGGTGGTGTGTTTTTTGCCACTAGCAGTGGTTTTTCCTAATAGGGCAAGCTTATAAGGCTCATTACCATGAAGGGAATAATGGGAAAGGAAGTTTCAGTGGGATTTTTTTTGTTTGCCTTTTTTTGAAAAAGGGAGATGGAGACAAAGGATGGAGTTAATATAAAATCCTGCTCTCCAGTTAGCCTAGGAGATGACCTGCAGCTTTTGGAATTACGGTATGTTCAAAGATATGTCACTGAAATAATGTAATGCCACAGACATTAGGCCATAATGACCTAAAAAAGTATGTGTTTAGTAGTTTGCAGCTGGAGTCAAGGAAGGAGCAAAACCACTTGAAGTGAGCCAGACTAGCACATTCTGAAAACCATTATTACATTTGGAGCAGTGGCTGGGGAAAATATCCCCAGCTAACACTGTGCCTTTGGTTTGGATTAAATGTCACAGGATTAGTGGCCTGCAAGGCTGCAAAGAGAGCTCAGACAAAAGACTTCTGATTTTTTTATGTAGCTATCAACATGATCTGAAAGATCACAACTGTAATCCTCATCAACTGTGGTCTGAAATTTTACAGGGTGGGGTTTTTGTTTGGGGTTCTTTTTTAGCAAAGAGAGAAAGGACTCGTGAGTAAAAGGAATTGATATGGATCACCCAGAATAGGTAAAGGTCTTCTGAGCGTCCTCAAACACTTCCTGATGACCATAAGGTCCAAATAAGCATAGCCATGTGCTCAATAATCTACTGAATTAGAGATTAATTTATAAATACCTTTAATTTCAAGAGTCTAATACTCTTGCCTGTGCCCCTATTCATCTATGCAGCCCTCTTGGTGGATGCAGCAATGTGAAGTCTCTCTTGGTGGCACTACATATTTCCTAGTGCCTGCCTCAGCAGAGAGCAAAGCCAGGATTTCAGATGTACTAGTTACTCCAAGAGCAAGGTGATTTTCCTGACAGGGCATGCACTTTTTCTGGTGTCCAATTTACCAGTGCTTGGCATGAAGCATCCAAGATTTAACATCAAAACTTTCCTTCAGAGTTGTTTCTTTATCTCCAGGTTATCTTGCTCTTCCTCGAAGAAGTTTTAGGTGTGCACCTTACTGCTGCATGAATTGCCTGTCCATTCACCTGATGGATTCCTTCTGCACTTGCTTGTGAGTGACACCAACATTCCAGCACTGTTGCCTCTCTTGGTGCGGTGCCCCAATGGCAAATTTGAGGTGTTCCATAGCACTCACCATTGCCATGCTCCACAAGTGAGTACACATTTTCCTTTGCAGCTTTTGCTGGAGAGGGCTCTGTGTTTTACTGAGCCCCTCAGTGTGCTCCAGAGGCATTGGCTGAGCTAATCAGGGACCATCCAGTCCTACAAATCTGTCCTGTTTTCCTGTATCTAATCACACTTAGCAGCAGTTATCCCAAAAGCGAAGGTGGTATGCAGAATTAAGTACAAGAGTGGTTCTGATGTGGCAAAAAAACTATCCACATTGGCTTTCTTCTTTTCCCCTGGAATGTTAATGCTGTGGTGTTTGGGTGTTTTGAACACAAAATGGTTTTTGTTTCCCCCACGGTAGTCTGGTCTCCGTATGTTAAGCAATTCCAAGGATAGTCCATTCCAGAACATCTTTGGTTAATAAGAGGCTGAAAGATAAGCCTTGTGATAATTGATAAGTCATTAGCAGGACTCTAGTTCATCAGATAAGACAATTAATGGTTTCACATTTCCTAAAAAGTTGCAGTGTTGGGCTGAGTCACTGCAAGATGACGAGGAATTGTTTTGCAATCCAGTTTGAAGGCAGGATGGATTTCCATCCCAGTGTGTTTGTTCCTGCAATCCCTACATTGGCTTTTTAGTCATGTTTGTTGACTTTGAATACTCAGCTGTGTGCTTGTGTTCTGAAGAATTCATATTTCGTACCCTCAGGTTTTGTACAGCAGAAGCTGTTGTTTGTTCTCACTTCTCTCACGTGAGCTAATCAGTGGGCTGTCCCAGTGAAAAGGTTTTTCACTGTGTAGGGGTTAGAAATATGGATTACCATTTGAACATTGTGGAACCAAGCTATCCCAAAATTGACTACAAAGGAGAAAAAATTTTCAGAACTCATTCCAAATTTCTTAGAGATTTCTTTATGAATTTGAAATTAATTTTTTTTTTTTTTGGCTGGTTAGAACCAAAATTTTCACTGATCTTGTGTGGTATGAAGTTCAAAAGGCAGTGAAGACAGTAACACAGCAGAACTTGTGTCTTCAGAGCTCGTTGTACTGGTACAAGAATTTCACTGAGCATTGTGCCTCACTCAGGCAGGTTGGAGTGCTGCATCTTTGGGGCAGTGCTGATTGGAAGAGCTGGTTCTTAATTCCCAAACATCAATTGAACGGAACAGCTACAAAATGACAGTTTTGGTGACGAGCTGTAGTCTTGCAATGTTACTTCATAGAAAAAGTCCTTTTTAGTGAGGGAGTCGGGAGGAGGCTCTAACATGGCTTGTGGCAGGAGGTTTGTGGGTTGGCTGCGTGGGGCCAAGGTGCCAAGGCAGCCACCTGCACTTTGCCGTGGGACAGCAGCCTCAGTTCCTCCCTTCTGAAGGGAAGGATTAGCAACAAAGACAATTGCTTTGGGAATCTTCTTTGCTCTCTCTTTTTGAGTTGCTCCAATCCCAGCTGGGGTGATAACATGCAGATGATGACTGGAAGCTGTTATAAATGCCGATTATAAAGTTGGCTTTTCGCAAGATGTGTGTTATATGATTAATAACTTTGTGGTAAAGATGTACGTTTTTATTTCTGCTGTTAGTAAAGAAAATTAGGCATAGTGGTAGTAGTGATATAGTAAATGCTTAAACTGTCTGTTTGGCTGGGATAACACCCAGTGAACATGTAAAGAAGACTCTGCTATTGATACACCAGCTATCAGCATCTCCCATCTGAAGAAAGCACGGACCAAGGCCCAAGCTGGAGGTGATGATGAAGACACAGCCCAGAAACACGCAGCTCTAAAAAGGCAGACCCAAGGAGGGGCCATGCAAAACAGTCCCTGGAATATGGAAACTAGTTTATGGAAAAATATGAATATTCAACAGACTTCTACAACAGAAAGGGTATTTAAAGAAAGCCTGTGAAATAGCAATTTGTGGACTTGGCTGAATGCCAACTCACCCGGCAGGCCCATACTTTGCTTTTTCCATATCTCCTAATTGTCTTATCTTCTATTAAACCTATTTCTTAAAATCTACCAAAAAGTGAATCTCGTTTTTCACAAAGTGAAGCTCAGTGTCCCTAATGGCCAAGCAGAAGCTGTGGTTGTTGCAGGTCCCTGTCAACTGTGAAAGTAAGTGCTCCTGGCTGTTCTACCTCTGTCCAGCCCTTCCATCTTCTCCTGAGAAATGTTCCTGACTGTTTTGTACTGGGTTTGATCAATGAGTGTTTTACACTGAATAAAAATCCTTACTGATTCTTCCTTGTTTTGGAAAAGACTCCACAAATGGCACACAAATTCCTTGCTTACAGCAAAGCGAAGAAAAGAGAGGAGATAACATCCCAGCTGAATTGAAGGATGAATTCTGGTGGCATTGGTGTTGAAAAGCAGACCTATTTTTAACATATTTCCCTCCTTCCATAGGGGTAAGAGCTTGCTGGACCCAGCAGCAGCTCAGGAGCATTGTGACACTGAAGGCTCAATTTATACCTCAGTGCCTAAGTTTGAAACGCCCCTTTGGGAATCCTACAAACACGATTTTTTTTTTTTTTTTTGCAAATATCGAAAAATATTATGGCCACCCACTATACTAAGAGGAGATTTTCTGTGTATATAATAGTGTACCAGAATTAATTACTGTAGCTGCTTTAAACCTGTGTATTTGAGACCAAAAAATTCCCCGGCATTCTGTGTATCAATCTTAAAGGCCAAGCACATAAAGTTTGTCATCTGCAGTGGGGAAAGTGGATCCCAGTTGCGCAAGCTGCTTCTCTGCCAGTGTGAAGTGGAGCCTGTGTCCAGAGGGTAGATAAGGATCGTGCTCCTATTAGCATACGACTTAAGGAGTTAATTGCCCCGCTTAAGAGAGCTGATAGCATCTCAAACTACAACCTTGAAGGTGTCAGAGGAAGAATAACAGCAATATGACTGTTTGATTTAAAGAGATGGGAACATATCCTCTGCTGATGAAAGCCAACCTCGCTGGTGTTGCCAAAGCTCAGCTCGCTGTGCAGGGCAATGTCAGAAGCTCCCGGAGTTGTTTGAAGAGTTGTTTGAAGCCTATCACAGCTGGAGCCCGCGAATGTATCTCTAAACGTGCTAAAGTTCCCTCCGATTCAGTATTGAAGGTACAGCTGTTACATAAACAATCACTTCTTTTTGTAAATGCTGTATTCCTGAGGTAATTCTTTTTGAAAGGCTTGGAACATCCTAAAGAAACAGACCACTGAAAGGTGGCAGAATCCGACCCAGACTTCCCAATTCCGAGCTGCAGTTCCAAGGGTGATACTGCAGTTTGCTATCTCTCTGTCTGTAAGGCACATTGTTTGGGCTGTAATGTAATACACTTCCATTCATCTCAAGTGATGCCTGTGAAGTCATCCGCACGGTGTTGAGAGCACTAAGCCTCTCGGTGCAGCGGCTAAAGAGCAGACAGAAAGGAGCACGGGGAGGATGGAGGTGTTGGTGTTACTAAACATGTCTCGGGCTCTGTCAGGTCCGGACCTGTCCCTGGAAAGTCTGGAGACAGAAGTGTAAACGCTGCCTCTGAACTCTTCACCGCGCTGAAGTGCATTTACTGTTCTCACTGACAATCTCACTGGAGAGAAAACAGGAAGGGAACATAGGAAAATGCACTCCTATTTAGAGTCCCAGTTTGCAGCAGCCACTCTTGGGCAATCCCTGTTGATGGTCCTTGTGGCAAAGCTTGCTCTCACCTTTCTCCTGTTCCATGGTAGACAGTCACTCCTAAGCAGGGCTTCATCCTGCTTTCCCTGGCAGTCAGGAGGGCACTGGCAGCCCCAGCTCCTTCCCAAAGCTCCTCCTGGGCCACAGCAGCCGGGGACCACCCTCACCCAGGGCTCCACAAAAATGCTCCGGGGCAGCCTGCAGAAGCTGCCGAGCTTTGAACCTTTTCTAATCTTTGAACCTTTCACTTCATTAAGGCAACACCTCCTATTCTAATCGAGTGCCTTAAAACAATTCTGTTCAGCCCAGGACTATGTAAAAATTAAAAAAGCTTTCTGAAGTGCACATACTTCTAATTAACCAGGGAATAATACTCTTCATGGTTTTTTTCCTTCAAAACCAGACAATTTCCGAAAATTCATTTTTATTATCACTGCTTTAGGCAGTGATTATTCACAGCGACTTCTGCTGTTCTTCTCTTTACATCTGCTAGACGACTGGTGGAGAGAACTCGCTGGAGCACTATTTAATCCTCAGTGTACACTCGCAGGTAGGTAGCAGGGAAGTGCCCCAGCCCCTTCAGCCCCAGCCAGCTTCAAAGAGTGTCACTCGAAGAAGAAATGCGGGTCTTTACAGTAATTAGTGACAATAGAGGCACGCACCTGTGCTGGGGAACTTTGGCTCCAAGAAGCCCATCTAAAAACCCTTTAACACCCAGGATTCCTAATCTCAGGTTTGAAGAACTGACAGAAATGACCTGTTCACCTCTGAGCTGGTGACCTACAGGTGGGAAGGGGTATTGTTCGGGGTGGATAGGCAGAATGTAAGGCTGTGTTGTTTTGATGTTTAAGCTATCCATTTCATCTTGGTGCAAGAATAACAAAGAGGCCCTGCCTGATGAAAGGCGAAGCTGCACTTGGGTTAACTCAGCTACAAAGCTAATTTTTACAAATATTTTTACAGTCTGCATGGTGAAGATGTGTTAATTCAGTTCCCAAATCGTAACCCAAGTCAAGGATTTTAAGACTCTTACTGTCTTTATGTACATTCTGTAGTCTCTAAGCCTTTTAAAACTGGAGTAACACGATTTTTGTTTAAAAACAAATTAATAATGCAGAACTCTGTCATCGACTTCTATGGCAGGAGTGTCAAGGCATAATAACAGTTTAAGATCCTTGAGTCTGTGGATTGTGTTAGCAGAACACACCAAGGTGGTGCCAGGGAAGGCACGAGGCAGTGCAGCTCTCTGCAGAACTGGTCATTTAGGGGCTGCTGCTCATTAAGGAACTATTGACAGCCAAAAGGCAGAGAAGTCATAAAGCACCTTCTGCTAGGAGCTCAGAGCAGTCAGCTGCTTCACTGTGGCACGTTCATGCTGGATGTGACTCTTATTAATATCCCAGGAGACACAAAAGGGGAATTACAGTAGTGCTGTGTTGCCAGATGGGAAGGTGAGAACCATCAGCTGTTTTCTTTAAGTGCTTGAGGTTGGCGGAAATCTCCTCAGTGATCCTCACGGCCAGATTTTAAACTGGGTAGGAGGAAGGGGGAGAAGAAGATGGATGGCCATGGGGAATTTGGCCAGTGGAGTGTTTTAGCACAGCATAAAAATGATGCAGCACTGGGGGACATAGCATGAAGAATCTCTCTGTAGGTGCTAACATGCAGTGTTTGCTATGAAAAGGTGTGTTTGTTTTTATAGAAATCAGTGGCAATGCAGAACTCTCAGTAAGTGCTCTCCCTGGGGAGGCAGACAGGCAGAGCATGGGGAGCCCTGCCATGCCCATGGCTTGGGGCAGTGCCAGAGGATGCCAACGTGAGGCTGCTCAGTGCCTAGGACTGCAGGAGATCCAGCAGTTGTCTGAAGTAGATTTTAAATGTTTGACGGAACAGGGTGGCTGATCATTGCTTCATGCATAGATGCTTATACATAGTGTTTCTCAGAATCAGCAAGTAGAAGGTTCCAAGGCTGACAAAAGAATATTTATCCCATAATGAAGAAAAGAAAATGAGTTGAAAATATACTTCTCTTAGAATTGTAAGCCCACAGCACTTTCCACAAATTGTTTGGTATTCTTCAGCGAAGTCTATATTTTTATGTGACAGCCCACTGGAAGGGATAAAAGACTCACAGTGTGTATTAGTGAGTAAAATTCAATTTTATTAAGTATTAGCTACCAGGTGCTGCTTAGAAGCCGTGTTCCAAGCTGAATTAAAATGGCAAAAGTGTACATCATCTGTCTTCCCAAAGAGGTACCAAGTTTTAGAGGATACACCAAAAAGTCACATGAAACTGGAGCAGGTAATTTCAAAATAATTTTAATAATGCCTGATCCATTTGAATTTAAGCAGATGAAGGATAAGCAGAAGCAGGGATAAACTGAAAGGCCATGTGCTGAGTCCCTTCATTATCTACATGACCAGAAACTACTCTGCTTTAGCATCTGCTGTCTCTTTTTTGCTATCTCCCTCTTTAATTTTCCTAAATGGTTGCTGCACTGCTGCTGAGATAAGGTATTTAATATGGGAAAGGATTTAGATGTTCCTACAAGACCAGCCTAGGCTCCTTTTATTTTTTTTTAAATGTCATCTTGATTTGTGCTTTTCTCTTCTCTTTAAGTGATAGGCATAGGGATTATGAAATGAATCTGGAAGCTAAATTCCACGAACAAAATCCTTGTATCCAGTGGTAACATAAATAACAATTGGTTCATAGTACAATAATCCCAGAGAGCAACCATTATGACAAGATGCATAAACTCAACCTCATATTAGGTACATTACTCCTAAAATCGACATTTCAGTAGCTGTAGTGCTGCATATACTTCATTTTAAATAAAGTTTCTTCATTTAACTTGTTTATGACATTCTTTATATAAAAAATCACCCATAATAGATGTATCCCTGCTCCCTCCGTGCCTTAAAACTCATCCTGTAGCAATTCCATGGGCTGACTCAATTAAGAAGAGAAGTTTGGTATCTCCCCAGGAGGATTTTTAAGGGAGCAATCCCAACAGGAAGCCACATTCTGGCCTCTCCACCAACGTTGAGTTGCACCTCTCTCCAGATGTGTTTTGCACAGGATTGGGGGACAGCCCTGCACAGAGCTGGGCACTACAGGAGGTGTGCACACACACCTCAGTGTGATCACAGATGCCTTTCTGACGTGGGTCTCTCCTCCTCCCTGCTCACTGGGCCTTGATTCAGGTCACAGGCTGCCCTTAGAGCTCACAAACAAACACAGAAAGATGTGCTGCAGAATGCAACTGAAATGCTCCAGCCACAAGTGGGCAATCAGTGGTGGGAGCAAATTATAACCAGACTGAAGTGAAATCATAACTCAGACTGAGTATGGGGTGGGCAGTGCCTCTGCATCAGCTTCTGCACCCTGCAGACCTCCTCCCATTGTTCAGCAAAACTTGCAAGGGCAGAGAGAGCTCAAGGGTAACAGGAAATGCAAAGGCATTACAGCAAAGGGTTCACATTCCAGATAGCTCGTGTAACCTGAATTCTTGTCCCTGTGTTTGCATATCACGGGAGCCTTCAATGCCACAATCACCCATTGAGTTGTTCTGCAAAATTTCTTGCTTCAGTCAGTGCATTCCATTGATTTTTACCGGGAAGGAGACAGAAAATCCTCATTTCACTATTGACTGTTATACCACTATCAAGTTCACTCAGGACATTTTTAAAATTCATTTATGTTTGCTGCTGTAGAACATGTTTCTGTAACATTTTCTTTACTAATGATGAGGTACATTCTGGTATTACCAACAGAAATCTGTGGCAAAGTGCCCAGGCCACCTTGGACCCAGAGCCAAATGGGGCAGGAGATTTCTGGATGTGGATTCTCATATCTGGACTGAGCAGTGAACAGCAGAGCTCAGAGCAAACTTCCACTGAGCTTCCCAGTGCTGGAGGGGCAGGGGTGAGAGGCTGCAGGAGTAGCCCAGAGGCATTTGGAAGGTGCTAAGCCCCCTGCAAAGAAAAGCATGGAACGTTCTGGTTCCCACCTGAACTAAGATCTCTGTGTGATGCTGTGTTTCAGCTGACAGCTCATCCTCTGCTGTGACCACCCTACAGCTGACAGGGCATTAAAAGCTTCTTCAGACGGGCAGAAACACGGAATGATCACCTGCACACGAGTTTGAGGGTGTTTAACCACTGCTACATTGAAACTCCAGTGCTTGAGTCTTGTAATAGATACTTCAACCCTTTTGGCTGAAGTGTAAGCTTTAGGTAGAGCAGGTACCAGACAGGGAAGGATCTGATCCTTGAATAAATTTGGAAGGCAGAGAGAACTGATGCTTGGGTGGGCAGAGAATGGCAGATCACCGGAAGGAGCTCAGGTCACAATACAACAGCACTACAGCAGTTACTTGATTTTCCTGAAAAGAGGGCCACAGGATGCAGAGTTTACCCCACAAAAGTGTGAGTTTTTTCATAACTTGCCTCTTTATCAACAGCTGTCTCAGAAATTAAAATTAAGGGTTTAATCTCCTGGTCTGTCATAGAAGCAGCTCTTCCAGTGCATGAAGGAAACATAAGCTTGCAGCAGCCTGTTCTGGAAATTTTCTGGTACCTTTCTGTAGATAGAGGGGGGAAATAAATGGATGCAGTTGCTAATCCTATAATATTCTAATGAAAACTTCGTTTTTATTCAAACTTAGCTTTTATAGGCTTCCTGCTTGTGAATAACTCTTGGTAGGAAAATTATCCTAGTTGTTAAAGCAGTGTGGACAGGGAGATAATTTCAGAGACTTGATCTCAGTGTCTCCCTGGAGGGAGAAAATGAGACATAGAACATCCAGAACTGGAAACTCAAAGGTTGACTGCTACAACCAGTGCTGCTTTTGGGCAACTTCAGGAGAGTTGTGCTGCAGAGCAAAACATTTTCCTCCCTGCAGTGTATGAAGGATTTTTGTTGTAGTGTCCTGGCTCTTTGCGTCACGTGTGATCAATGCCTCAGGCAGATACACAGACCACAACCTCTGCTCCAGAGTGAGCACAATTTCTGCCCTTCATTTAAAATGAGTGCTACTCCCTTTTCTATTAAACTACACTGGCTAGGTCTCACCAGTTTGGGTAGTCATTGCCCAGGAGCTTTCTGCATTTAATATGAAGAGACTTGAATTTATTTCCACTTCAGAAGAGGACACAGAATGCAATCCATCACTGGGAATGGGATGTGCCCCTCCATGCACCTTAGGGACATCTGCTCCATGCTGCAGCTCAGGCTCTGAACCTCTGCACCTGAAGAATGCTGGGTCTATGGTATCGTTCAGGCTGTGTTGATGAAAGTAATTAAAGAGCAGATGTAAGTAATTGAATCTTACACACCAAATGCCTCTAGCTAATGTTGACTGTGATGTTAACGTAAAATGATGGGAAGCAAAAGTTTTTGGAAAAATTTTTAATAATCAGAACATAGGGTTTTGAATATTAGACATTTATAGGCAGCTCGAGTAACTGTTGTCTTTACAAGAAGAGCAGATGTAAATAAAGGGAGTTTTTCAAGGTGTAGTCTGCTATGGACAAAAGAGTTCTACAGCAAGATATGCAGGAGAGGTGGATCTAGTTATGGACTGGAGCTGCTATTTACTGTTTCCATTTGTGAGAAATTATCCCAGGCAATCAGCCATCCCCTTGGCTTTAAGATGAGGGTGTTTTGAGGCGAGTATCAAAAGATAACTCTGGAGACAAGCACTGACATGGATCTCATTTAGCCTTGCCTTGGAGCTGGAAGATGTGTGTGCTCTGAGGAAACCAAGCAAATAAGAGCAGAAGAAAAGAAAGTAAAACACAAGGTTATGGGGAAAAATGAAAGAGATACAGAAGATCATTTAGTCAGATCTCGTGGCTTTAGTGTAATACCACAAACACAATGCTCTTAGCATTCTGAGGCCTCCTTCTTTATAATTCTACACCACATGCTGAATTTTCCCTTCTGTGGTTGAGATACCTTGGAGTCACCTTGATCTATTTTACAGCTTTACTTTCAATATTTTATGTAGGTTGTTTGGGTCTTTTTGGCTTTCATGTTTCTATGATGGTAGAGATAATGTTGGCAGAATACAGAACAGCTAAAACAAGATGCACTCTCAATCTTCACGGTAATTCCAGTTATTTTCTTCTTTTGTTGCAAACTAGTGGTGAAATTGTTCAGAATGCACAGGGCTGAACATCTTTAAACCAGCTTCATCTCCTGTTGAATTAACTACCAAAGAGAAAGTAAATATGCTTTCAATTTTTCTCATCGCTGCTAATTCAGGACAATGTTGAATTGTATATTTGTAAGTAGAATAAAATTTCTGTGAAAAGATAGGAAAGTGTCTTAACATTAAAAGACTATAGATCTCAAATTTGTTTTGAAAGTTTGTATCTTTTCCTAGGAAATAAAATAGTACTGCATCAGGATTCTGGTAAGGGTTTTGTGTTGGGCTGTTTGAGGATGTACTCAGTCTTCATGCTGTTAAAATCATTGGAACTTGAACAATTTATACCAGCACTGCTCAGCTTTTCTCTTGAATTTTGAATATTCCCCTGTAATTGCCCAGAAAAGTAAATCTTTGGAATGCTGTGGGGTTATATTCTTGTGTAGTGTCTGAGGAAAGAGCATCTGAAAAGAGAAGCCAATATTTGTGATGGGCTAACATCAGAGCTTTTAGAATGAACAGTGTCCTTTGCTTGTGCTGGTGAACCTAAATGCACACGAGTCTGGGACCTGTTCAAGCTGCAGTAATTAGTGTAAAGATGGAGGGGGAAATAAAAACTGGACATGAGCAGTCTTGTTTACTCAGTTAACCAGAAGTCAGAGATCACAAAAGTTGGAGTAGTTAATACCAGTGTGATTCAGACTGGTGGGGAGGCCTGGCCTGTGGTCCTTTAGATCTTCTGCTATGATAAATCTTCTGGTAAAAGCACATGAAGGTCTAAAACCCAGTAACTTAGTCTAAAAGTACAGAAAACCAGCTTATTTTTCATGTCAAGAAGCACTAACAGAGCAGAGAGGAGACTAAGGTGGAGTTTGCCATAAAGAGCTGTAAA
Source organism: Sylvia atricapilla (assembly GCF_009819655.1). NCBI lineage: Eukaryota > Metazoa > Chordata > Aves > Passeriformes > Sylviidae > Sylvia > Sylvia atricapilla. The sequence continues at coordinate 13,418,782 of NC_089149.1, forward strand.
TATTCTGTGTGCTCACTTTTGTCTCATTGATCAAGTTACAGACTCCATCCTATCCTGCCCTTTCAGATATCTGGTGATTATTCTTGAAAAACAAGTTGATCTTTGTCTAAACTACTTACCTATAAACTTAGAATAATTTTATCCAAGGGGGCTTTTGAGCACAAATTAGAATTTGTCAACCACTGGTTCCCGATAGTATTAATATTTGCAGAAAGCTGTTCCCAGAAATATTTATCTGCAAAATGCTGCTTGTTCCAAGAGTTCTATTTGGTTGTGCATTTTGCTTAGCATTTGTTAGCATGTGAGTTCTCAGAGTCCAGCACTAAGGCAGACAAGGGTAATTGTTCTTCAACTGTTGCTATTATCTTACTTGAGATTTCCCATTATGAAATGACCTTAAATCATTGTCTGTCAAAAATGGGATTAGTGCCTGATTAGGCGTGTCAAGTTTCATCTTCTGAAGTGTTTTGTGCCAGATTTGGATTTGAGAATGAATACTTGGAGTATTAGAAGTTAATATATGATACAATTGAAAGCTCTGTTGGGTAATTACATTTTTCATTTTGAATTTGTTACCCTAACAAGTACGGTAGGGCACAAATGAAAGGTTCTAATATCAGAAAATTTACTACATGATGTCATGTGCTGCATCCCTCCCAGAAGAATTCCTGTTAATTGTCCCAGAGCCTTGCCAAAATCCTGAGCAGTGTGCAGTAATGAAATCCTAATAGCAGACAGCTGGCTTTAGAGGCACATACCCAATGGCTTTAGCATTTCCCAAAGTTACTCCTGGAAGGGCTCTGAGCTCCTGCCTGACCCACTGAGAGAAGGGATGCTGCTCTTCCAGCAGCTCTGCAGCCTCTGCACATGGTGTGTGTGGCAGGAAAAGGGCACTGGATCCATCTCTCTCCCAGTTTCCCTCAATGCCTGCCTGAGCCCAAAGGAAACATCTGCCCCTATGTTAAATTGAACTGCATCATATATTTCTAATTATCCCTTACCTTCTATTTTCCCAGGCTCCAGCCCTGGGAAGACCATTTTCTGATGCACGTTTGTTTATAAATGGGTCATTTCCACGTGGCTTTGCCCTCTCCAGCTGGCTTTAAAACTGTGTGTGGAGGAGTCAGTTTTCTACCTCCCTGCAGACATTCTCTGCTTTTGTTCCTTAGGCTGAGGAACATACCCAGCAAGCATCTTCTTTCCTGAGACTGACTAGTGGATCATAGTGAAATTTGTGAGGTCACCTTCACAGCTCACAGTCCCAGACAGAGAGAAGGGAAGATGTGACCATTCTTTTGGGATCCTAAAAAAAACCAACCCCATTTGTAATATACCAGCCCGCTTGCTGGTACAGCATTCATGCTGTGGAGAAATAAATTCTGCAGGTGGATGTATTCAGTGGTACAAGCATCCATTAATGGATCAATTCCTACCATGTGTTTGGAATTTGATTTCTCACTACCTGTTTGCCTATCACCTGAGAGGGTCACAATTTTTATTAGCATCTACAAATTTTTATTAGTATTTACAATTCTCATGTTATCTACAGCCCTTGTGTGGATCTATTTGGAAGTTCCATATCAGTTTTCTGCTGCCAATCCTTACCTATTGATATGCTGATCACACCTTGGAGGAGACTAAAACCTCATACTCCAGAACACTGTTCACCCAAGAGGAGGGACAGCTGTCCCTGCAGGGAGCAGCTCAGTGGAAAGTGATCTCAGGGCCTATTGGCACTGGCAGAGAGAGGTGCGTGTGTCCCCTGAGACTGCTGTGACAACACCCCCTGTGCTGGGGCAGGTGGATGCAGGGTGCAGCAGTGCCCTGAGGGACTTTGTGTCTTGGATGGAATTTTGCACTGGGTGTTGTACAGGGACATGCAGGTGCAGATTCAGTGAACCCCTTGTGGAGATGGTGGCAGTCCAACACAGACACTGCGCCTGAGCAGGGAAAAACTGACAGCCCCTGGAAAAGAAAACCTCTTCTGATGTGGTAGGCCAAAAGAGACTTCTGTTCAAACACCAATAAATACAGGGCATAAAGGGAACTTGTCAGCAGGATGCTAAAAACCCAGGTGGGGGCTGCAGATTGTGTGCCTTCCCATGGGGAAAATTATGCTGCTGAAATCAGGGGTAATGTTAGATCGAAAATGCTCCCAAGGCATGAATAGATTTCTCCAGGTCCAGTGAAATATTTGAGACATTGATAGATAGACAGATAGATAGATAGATAGACAGAGAGACAGGAATATCTGATTTTTTTTCCCACAGTTCTAAGTAGTAGGTGAGTTTATTGTACTCTGGGCAAATCAATCCCTTCCTACATCACCTGTACTAGGAGATGGTTTTCAGCCCATGATATCTCCAGGCTGCTGTGGCGTCTGATAGGGACAGCCATCACAGTTTTATACATTCTGCTTCTCAAGGCAGGGCACATGCAAGGTAGAACAATAATAAATCAGTTCAAGTAGAAGTTTTTGCTGCTCCTTTCCCTCTGTAATGAATTCCAGTGTAAACCTGCCATGTTGCACACGTTGTTTTAGCTGTGCACACTGTCCTACTCCATATTTTTCTTTTAGACTGTTGGTAAATGCTCAAGCTGAACATTCATTAGAACAGGGAATGCAATAATTGGGTTCCAAGAGGTGTCCCAAAATGAAAATGATAAAGCAGCAACTCACCTGTCAGAGGCCTGGCTGTATAAACAAAAGTTAATATTAGATATCTCTAAATTCCGGGGGGGAGAGTGGACAAGTTATGCTGATGATTTTTGCTTTTATACAGCACAAATTGTTCTAATTATTTTTTCTTTTACACAGCACCAATGTAATAATTAAGAGCAGTGGCCAGACAGAATGAGCACACACACATATAAATAAAGGGAATGATTTTCAGGGAAGTGAATGACAAAAGGCAAAATAAAAACGAAAAATTCAGTCTATTCAGCAGTGGAGGATGGCTCCCGGCAGCTGGATTGGAGAGTAGAAAGGTGGCTGCCAAAAAGAACTGAACTTTTCTTTCCATTGTTTTTGATGTAAATACACATATATATGTGAGTGGATATGGAAAGTGTGGCACTTATATTTCCTGTGACAACTCCAAGCCATGTATGGATGCTGGACATGGGGCAGGATGAGCTCCCAGTGCTCCCCTGGGATTTGCACTGAGTTTGAGTCAAAGGGCTGTGTCTCCTTGCTGAGACATGGGATGACAGCTCTCTAGCAATAATACAGCTCGATTTTAAATTTACTTTGAAATTTTAAATTGATTTTTCAAATTTTTAGACTTTTTTTCCTTGCCATCAGGAAAAAAACCACTGCATGCAGTTCATGGTACTTACTAAAAGAGGAGAGTGCTTAATTTCCCTAATTCCTTTTTTGTAATGAGTTCAGCAGTACTTTTACCTCTGTTTAGTATGAAGGATGTCTTTTCTTCCATGGATGCCTTTTGGAATCTTTTTTTTCAGAATAATTAGTGGTATTTTGGTCAATGGGAGGTGGGGTCTGTAGACTTCCCAAATACACTGTGATTGTCCTTATCTGATTTCTGTGGGTTTCCTTACAAACCAGAGCAAGGTCTGGGAAAACAAAAGAGAATTGCTAAGAGAGAGAAGAGTAGTGCAGAGTTCCATCCCTCCAGCAGAGCTTCCAGAGGCAGACCCAGCTGGGGCTGTGTCCCTGAGGGCCAGATCCCGGCACCAGCAGGGGCCCAGCCCTGTGTAGCTGTGCTCTTAATGACATTACAACTCCATGTCGCTGCCAAGGCCTTCCAAACACATTGATGTGGCCAAGCTGGCATCCTCTGGGGTTTGTACCCCTGCCACGTGGGTGCCAGGGCTTCTGTCCCAGCTGTGCCTCCGCAGAGGGGTTCCCTGACTGTGCTGAGATGTCACGGATGGCCCTTGCCACAGGAGTTCAGGTCCCAATCCCCTCTCCAGCGTAGGCTCTGGTACATTGGGTTTCCTTAATAAGCCCAACGTTGCCATCTAGAATTGAAGGAGTTTTTCTAATCCCCTCACTGCTGAGAGCTGGTGTAATGAGAAGGAACAGAAATGACCTCTGGAGTTTGTGCAGCCCGATGAGCTTTCACGAGGCTTTCGAATGCCACGAGTTCCACACAAATGACTATAAATAATTGCCTAGGTTGGCCTGACCTCGGGTTGTCTGAGAAGATGATCTGATAATGGCACAAGTGACTCTGGTTCTGTTCTGAAGTTGAGATCCCGTTTAGGATTATACTTATTTGAACTCTCTGTAATTTAAGAAGAAAGCTTTCGGCATGCGCCAGTACTGGAAACACATTCTGAACACAGAGGTCACTGATGTGGCAGTTGAAATCATCATGAAATAAGTCACTTGGGACACGAGTTTCAGCAGAACTGAAAAGTTACCTCCTGTTTGACAGTGCAGTTTTCTTTCCCTGGTCTCTCAGCCCTGGTCAGAGCTGCCAAGTTTTGTATTAACTCCTCAGTTCTGCAGAGTGAATTGGGCAGACGCAGCTCTGCAGGACCTCAGCAGAGAGCTCTGCACACTTGGGGCCTCATTGGGCCGAGAGCAGCCTGCAGAAGGGTGAGCTGGGCACCGTCTCTTTCCCCAGGGGCATCCTTGCCTCCTTTCCTTTCAGTGGCAAGTGGGGTGTGTTATTTTCCAAGAGTTAGTAACCCATTTCGTGCAACGTGGTCCGAAAAAGAAGAAATTATTAACAAACCCGGCCTTTATTACAACCTTGCTTAGTCATGCCTTTCTTTTTTCCCTGAAAAATTCTAAAGAGCAAAACTGACTCAATGATCTTTAGTGTCTTTTCTAGCCCTAATGATCCTATGACTTTTTCCCTGTAATGTCTGTTTTACAGAATGCATAGTGCGAGGAGGAGTTGCATTACTACTTGCTGTCAGTCCACCCCAAGGTGCTCAGAACTCTCAGCTCTTCATAGGACATGATCCTGATACGTAATAAAAGAGCTCTTTTGGTTTTGAGATGTTATGATACCCCCGGTGCCAAAAAGAAAGATGAGAAACTTGTTTTTTTGACAAAGTTGTCAAAATTTCCAAGTTGAGATGTCCTAAAAATTCCTCTCAAAGGAGACAAAAGAACTATTAAAGCACTGGACTTAGTAGTAAAATTTGGATTTGGTAGCAGTGTCTCAAATCAGCCAGGTCTGTGACTTGGTGTGCTGTTGCTGCAAATTTTTGGGTTTTCCAGCAAATAATAATTTGTAGATATTGCTGCAGAAGGCAGCAGCTTGGGCAATGTGATCAATGTGCTGCTGGGAGGGGAATAAACCACTTCAAAATGGCCAAGAGCCCAGTAAACAAACAGGACTGATGCTGCCAGTGGAGGTGCTTGCAGTTATTGATGCTTGTACATGCAGCAAAAAAAACAACTTGGGAACTCCCTGGCTTGGAATAAAGAATTCCCTGAAGGTAGATGATCTGTACAGATTAAATGTGGCCTTAGCAGGCCAGGCTTTTGGTAAATTGTTTTCTTACTGGTGCCATCTGAAAGTCCTTAAACCCCATACGAGACTGGGAGAAAGCTCTGGAGAGATCTGTGTATTATTTATGTATTTTCATTTCTTCTCAAATGATTGTAGAAATAATTTCATATTACTGTTTTGAGTAATCTCCTAAGAAGTCTGGAAAACTTTAATTCTTCCACTTTGCTGCCTTTTCTGAAAGGCAGAGCCCTGCTTTTCCTCTTTGCTTAGCCAAGAGGAATCTGTAGAGGGACATAACTGCATTTGAGAAAGCCTTGGGGCTCATTTCATTGTGGCTGTAGTAATAATGTGGACCATAAATAGTGCAAACTGATTTATCATAACCAGAGCCACTTGGGGAGGGGGGCAGATTTAATCCGATTTAATTTTTAATCATGAGGGGACTGCAAAGGCTTTATAGACGTGAAAGTGGGACAGAAGAGGACGTTCACAGTGCAGATTTCAGCTCTTCATCAACTGTTTGTAACGTATTAGCTGAGATTTTTCAAAATAGCTGCAGGACTTCGTCACATCTTCCACTGAGGTGTGATGGGTGATGAGTTTAAATACTGTGCGTTCAGAAAAAGGGAAAAAAGACTGAAAATATTTTCAGTCCTTGCTGAAGCATCCCATGGTCATTGATGTGGGGAGAGGGAAAAGACAGGTGAGATCTACTGTATGGCTGGGCAAGCTTCCAAGAGCATTAACATTTTATTTCAAGAGATGAATAAAACCCTCCAAATTGCTGTAGACTTGGCAGGTAAGGGTTGTTATGCTTCATCTTGCCTCTTGGCCAGAAAGCTCAGGGAGTGGGAGCTTGCCAGATACGGCAGCCTTCCCCACTACCTGAATTTAATTTAAACCATTCTGTGCAGCCCTGATTTTAATCCTTTCATTTTGGTTTTGAGTTACCGCATATATGGCACAATGGAAATATTTTTTCAAACTTAAATTAGAAACATATTTTAAGAGACAAAAAAAAGTGCCTGTCTTTTATGCAGAATGAAACATCTTTAACTGTTAAATGAAGTAGAGCCATTGGACCATGTTACTTGAAAAGTTTGATTATTAATAGAAAAACGTGGATTTTTCTTTTTGTTTCCCTTTTCTTCTTCCAGTTGCACACGTTGCATAGAGTGCTTCTTCAGAGTGGACAATAAAAAGTTTTTTAAATAATTTAATGATAGAAGTGGGATGTGTCAAAGGTAAAAAACCCCCAGTGTGTTCATTTTTATTTTTACACTCTGCATGTAAAAGTAATGGCAAAGTTTTTAAAATTCTTAAATTCTTTTAATTTTTTTTTTTTTAATTCTACTGGTATCTTTTTGTTTGCCATAAACTATGGCAATGTTTTCATCACGTCCAAGAGTACATGTTTCCAGGATATGCTGTCAACTTTTGCTCTAAATCCAGTATAGAGGAGGTAGTATAAGTGCTCAATCGAAGTAAAAGTGGTAGAAAGAGGATGGATTGCAACTAGTTCTTCAGCTTTGCTGCCCAGGTTGGCCTTGTTTCTTCCACAAGAAAACGTAAAAGACCAACTCAATAGATAAAAAAGGTAATTTCCCCCGATTTTTTAAAATATACTCAGGCTGTTTTTTTGAGGCTAGAAAGTCTAGAAAATTCAGATCCTTATTAAACTGCCAAAGCACACATGTGAGAAGCACAGGGGAAACCTGTTGGAGCAGCTATCAGCAATTTGCCATCAAATGGATGGATGGATATATTGGGTGGGATTCCAGAGTTTCTGGCTATGGCTCCTCCATCCCAAGCACAGCTGGAAGATGGGAGGGTGTGGTTGAAATGTGCAGATGACAGGATTCTGCTCCAGGAGGATGAGTGTGAGGCAGCACCCTGACCATGGCCTGGCATTTCACAGAGTAGGAGCACCAGTGGGGCTGGCTGAGCGTTAAGGATGTTTGGAGGTCTGGAAACGTCCCTCAAGGCCTAAGTCACTGCAGTGATGTTCATTGACTTGCTGTGAGAATCCGATAAAAGTGGGGGGGGAGACGTGAGGAGAGGGGGGTTACTGCAGATTTGTTAGTGAATCTGATGTGTGTTAATGTGATTTATGCATTTTTTAACGCTTGCATGTTGGCAGCAGAACTTGGAAACAGAAAGGAATATTTGCTGTGCAATTGTGGTCAAAGGACTGTCCTTAATTATTTGAAGGATCATTTAGGGCAAACTCCAGAAAAAACGCCTGAGCATCGAGGCTGTAAGGACATACCCTGATGTATAGCAGCAGCTTCTCTGTGGTCTATAGATGCCAAGCTGTTGATCTGTGGGGCTGTCTTACCAAACTGCTGGTGGTACTTATTTCAGCACAAATTGATAAACACTTGACATAGTTTTAGAAAGATCACTTTGAAAAGTGTGTCTTTTGAGAAATCCACATTAGGTGATCTGGTCTCGTTTTTTTAAATTATGTGCATGAGGCCACTGGAAAAATGGCTTATTCCTATTGTGCCTGGGAAACGGTGGAGTGAGCAGAATGACATGTGGCTTCTCTGAGTGCTGGTATGCAGAGAAGGTCACAAAGTCACCCGTGGGTGTTGGCCAGGATCACATCTGACATGGTCACGTTTAAAGGCAAAGTGAAAGAGGGGAAGGGACTGGCAGGGTATCACTGGTGGAGAAAGCTTATCTCCAACGTGCTGGCTACCCTGGCAAAGTGTAAAAAGGCCAATTAGCTCTGCTTATCCTCCCCTTCCTGTTGTTCCCAGCCGGGGTGTGAGCCACTCACAACTTCTTAAGGCTTTGGGCAATGAGCTGCTTTTTCTAAGGACTGACAGGAAATCATTTAATAAGCTGGGGGGAGGGAGAAATTTCCTGTTCTAGTTAGTCCCTATGTAATTCCTAAACTAAAACGAGAAGGTGGTTCAGTGGGCCAGACCACCAGCCCCAGAGTCCTCACACGCACTCCCCTGCCACTGGAGATCTACCCAAACCGATCACATCCCTGTGAACCTCACCTTCCTCTCAGCTGGACTCCTAAAAGCTATCAATTCTTTTGAAGGATGAGTAAATTGAGTGTTTTCTTGCAGTTGCATGTACTGGAAGTGCTTTCAAGGCTGTGGATTAGCTCGGTGCAGAGGGGTTGCATCAGAACCTCGGGGCTGTTTGGAATCTCACAGACACTAACTAAGCTCAAGGGAAGCTTGTTTTGCAGTGCACAGAAAAAAATACGATGGAGATCGCTGTATCTTTGCCTTGTCTTACATCATTTAGTATCAATACTTAACTTCCTTACTTTGGTCTGTGAATTATTATGTAAATATTCCCTTTAATCCTCAAGACACCGAGATGAATGCCAAGAAATTCACCCCATGTGTGAGTGCCAGGGGCTGAGCAGTGCATGCCCGAGTTCAGTTTCAGGCAGTGAAAATCTGCATAACTTCTTTGTGCTGTCTGCCAGCAGCTGGGCAGCCCCTCCAGCTCCCTGCCCTGGGCTTCAGCCTGGCACTGACTGCAGGCCAGTGTCTGTGCCCACACACCTGAGAGCGGGCCACATCCTCCACACTCTGCTCTGCACGGAGCTGAAACCCACAGGGCACTTACATTTATCTTCTGATGCTTTCGGTGTATTTATCCACAGATTGGTTTTGCAGGTCTTATTCTCTACCACTAAATTTGAAATACACTTCTGAATTCGCTTGTTTAAAGTTGTGTAAAAATATCATTTCATTGATTTGAGTGGGCGAATGGGAAACATGAATTTTGTCAAAAGCCCATGGTAAATTTAAAAGCTTTTAATACTTTAACAATCCTGCTGAAGAGTTGCACAAAAAGTGTAGTGTATTTAAAAAAAAATACTCGCTAGATAGGATTTCATGTTAAAAGTGGTACTGACTAATCCTGCACTGCTAAGGGAAAGAAACATAAACTCTGCTGTGCTTCCAAGTGCATAAATAGTATTCTTCAGCAACTGGAGACAAATCCTTTGCTAAAGAGCTGGCATTTGTTTTCTGACAGAAGTGTGTGTTTGTTTCTGGAGCAGACATCCTCCGCACTGCTGAGGAACATCTCGGAAAGCACAAGAGGGGTCCTGAGGAAGGATGTGACAAAGTTCTGCAAGATGTGACATCTGGTGGATGGCCTGATTCCAGTGACCCAGGGCGCCTGTCAGGTACAGTGATGAGTTCAGTTTTATTGAGGTCTTTAACAAATTTCAGATGACTTGATTAAAATCATGAGTGTGCAACTTGGTCTCTACTGGGAGTTCACTTTTTTGTGCTGCAGTGGGCAGCACAGAACATTTAGGTGCTATTTGAATTTTGCTAACTGGTTACTTGACAGCACTCTTGACAGCACTGAAGGATTACGAATTTGTGTTCTTTAAAATCTGAAAGAGAAGTTTGGTAGGCCAGAGCTGTACCATATACTGTTACATTTTGCTCTCTTTCTGCTTTCCAGGACAGGTGGGTTTATTGTTGTAGGCTTGTATATATGCATTTTTATTTTGCAATTACCAGTTTTTTAAAAGTCCCCAAAATCATGACAGTCACCTAAAATGCATCTCAGTGCAATATCATTTACTGGTCGCTTTATTTATTTATTTATTTATTTATTTATTTATATTTTCTATACGTCTAATAAAGCCAAGAACCTCCCCTTTAAGTGAAATAATAGAAATAGAGCCGCAGTCCTCTGTGGCTCCAAGAGCGGAGACTTTCCTGAAAGCACCAGAAATTGCAAAAACAAAGAAAAAATTCGTGTTCAGTAGAGTTCAGCCTGGTATTCCTCAGTAAGACTGGAACTGTGAGGCAATCCTTGCAGTGGTGGCTGCAGTGAGCTGGAAAAGAGGACACAGGGAGAGCAGCTGAAAAATCAACATTTTTTAATTAAAAAGAAATATTTCCAAGCCTGTTTCTGTTGGGTTTATATGCTTATTTGCTGTTCAGAAGTTACAGATTGTGCATCCTTTATGATTTTTCCTCAGTCATTCTGGTAAAGTTTCTCCTCCGTTATTTGTTATTGCTGAGCTACTCAAGAAGGGGAAGATTTGTTTTTATTTTGTTTTCTTCCTGAGATGCTCTGTCTGGAATTTCAAAGCAAAGGAAAACTTTTGGGGGGAAGTTTCTTCTGGCAAGGGTCGGAGTGGTTATTTCAAATAGCTGTGGAAAATCCATCAGAGACAAAGTTGTTCATAATGATGAGGATGTATCAATCTGCCAGTATGCCTGGGACACAAATGTACACACACGCCCACTGATTGAAATGGCTGACCTGAGCTTTTGTATCCAGGAAAAAGTTGTTGATTTTATCCCATGACAGTGTCAAAATACCTCCAGCACAGATTTGTATAACCTATGTTTTTTCACCACACTTTCCTTATTTTTTCCTGAACTAAATTCTTGTAAGATACTCTCTTCTCAATATAAACCCACTGGTCTGCCTTCCCCCTTAACCTCCAAGGATTTAGTTTGTGAGGGGGAAGTGTTTAAAAATAATTCCAGATATGGCAGAACAGCCTGTATCCTTTCTATAGAGTAACTGACATCAGACTTCTGAGTTCACAAAATGGTCAACAAAAGATCAGTAAAAATATCTAAGGATTGTGAAGGGCAAACATTTTTTCCTCTTTCCTTTAAAGGGAAAATGTGACATTTTAAGCAGGAGTAGATTTTTCAGACTGTGGAAGGCTGAGTGACACACACCTTTTACTAAAACTATTGTGATTTTATAGCCTAAAGTACTCTCAACCTCTTAAAAGCTTCACCTCTGAGGATACACATGGCTCTGCTGTAATACCAAGTTAATAAACAGATTAAGGGCCCCAGGCATGAGTTGGGCTAAAGAGAAAAAGGGAAATCTCTCCTGTTCCCCTTGTGCCTGAGTTAGTGGCACACAGGTACCCCTTGCGCTGGCTCAGGGTGAGGGAGGGTTGTGTTTTCCTCATGGTAGAGCTGGGGGATCTGAGGAGATGCAACATGAGGCTGCAGGTGGAAAACTTCAGAGCAGGGAACATGTGCCTGCAGGACAGCCCCAGCGACTGCTGAGGCTCTCCTGTGGCTTTTCAATGTGGAGGGCATAAACGAGGAGCCAAACTGGGACACACGAGACAAAAGCTGAGGAGGAGGTGGCGGGGTGAGCAGGAATTGCTTTAACAGAGAGGCAGCTCTCTGGTTTGCTCCTGTTCCAGTACCAGGTGCCATTGCCACTCAGCCAGGAGCAGCAGCAGCCTGGGGGTCGCTTGGGGCTGCCCTGCTCACAGTTGCTTTGCACGATGTTGTTATTGAATTTTTGTATTTTGAGGAAGCACCTGAAGTCCTTTAGGAGAGGGCAGGTGGCCCAAGAGAGTGATTTCCTTGTGACCAGATGTGATGGACTCTGAAATCCCAAAGCAGACACTGAGTGAGGGACTCCAAAGAGCAAGGGCAAGGACATGGTGGGCCCTTCCTGGCGAGGCCATGGTGCCCAGCAGGACCTGAGGCAGGGAGGACAACGATGTTTGCAAACACTCAGCTGAAAAACCTTCCCTTTCTGCAGTGCCCACACCAAGAGCTGGGAAGGGACCAGTAGGGCAGATTTCCCTGGACTTGGTGTTTTCCCCGCTATGTTTAAGAAATGTTGAGAGTGGCTTTGGAGACTTTGAAGTGACTTATTTGAAAGCACCACTGGATTGTTCATAATGATGTTATTTTTGATGTCTGCACACACCACTGGACACCCATCTGTTGTGTCTTCTCACTCTCTCCTGTCTTACAAAGCCAGGACTTCTTGTGAATTGATATCTGCTAGGATCAATATTTTACACTTCCCCAATTTCTTTGCTTACCTTTGAAAGACTGAATCTTGAAAAATTAACTTCTTTTTTAACTAGAAATTCAAATTACTTTTTTTTTTCCTGGCATATAAGATTAGACAGGGAAAATAACACAACTTTTTTCCCCAATCACTGGCTACATTCATATGTGCATATATACAGCCGCTCTAAATCTTTCTAAACATTACGAGCGTATTATTTCCTTCTGCTGCATGCTAACAGATTTTCCTAGACCCTTGTCCTGTTCAGGAGATAAGCTGCTATATTTCTGTTAAGCATTTTCTGGGCGCTTTCTCTTTTTTTACAGACTGGAAGTGTCTCGGGAAGCGCCGGGGATGCTCAGGCTCCTGCAGAAGCCCCTCGCTCGCAGCCTGCCCGGCGCGGGGCTCAGCCATCGCTCCTGTCCGCGGTGTCCATGGCTCCTGTCCGCGGTGTCCATGGCTCCTGTCCGCGGTGTCCATGGCTCTCCTGTCCGCTGTGTCCATGGCTCCTGTCCGCGGTGTCCATGGCTCTCCTGTCCGCTGTGTCCATGGCTCCTGTCCGCTGTGTCCATGGCTCCTGTCCGCTGTGTCCATGGCTGGCCGTTTCACTGATGCCCCCTTCTGCCCTCCTCGCCTCACATCACGGCAAATCCCTCCGTCGGCAGCGCGCCCCGAGCGGGCTGGAGCGCTGCCGCCCGGCTCGGGGGAAGGCGCCCGACTCCCCTTGTGCTGCCCGCTCATCCTGAGCCTTTTGCCTTCTCCGCAAGTCAGAAACGCATCCTCTGGGTGCGTGAGGAATACACCGAAGGAAGGAGGGGGGAATGAGTTCATCCATTAGTAATCTGTGTGTGTGTGTGTGTGTGTGTGTTGTTGTGTGACCAAAAAGCTCTAAAAAGCACATTTGGCTTTCAGTTTTCAGTTGCGTGGTCGCACGTGCACTTTTAGCCGAAGTATCACATCAGAAATTAGTTCTCCCTTACAAAAAAACTTGCCAAACAATCTTTGAAAAATTGGGTGTGCTCTCTGTGACTGTTCTCGCTCACTTCCCTCTCCAACAAGTCTTTTGGGTGACACAGGAGCGCACATCCCCCGTCCATCCCGGGAGCCGCTGCTGGCTGAGCAGGCTGCGTGCCACACCTCTGTGGCAGCCGGTGAATGTCCCAGCTCAGGGATGCACTTGTCCATTCTTGCCAGAGAGATCCAGTTACAGAGCTGAGAGCATGACCCAGATCCTCTCTCTGTGCTGCTGCTGCTGCCCCTGGGGGCTCCGTTCCAGTTGGGTGCATTTCTGCAGCCAGCCCTTTATGGGAAAGAGGGGCAAACCAGAAACTGTCCCAAGTTTAATTGCTGTGGGGATGTGACCTTGGCACTGAGCAACTTTCCATCTGAGAGTCTGCCTGCCCCTACAAACCTGTGCAGGGGTGGACACCCTGCTGGAAGCAGGTGCTGGTGCTGATTGCAGGTGGCAGCCCAGCAAGTCTTCTGGAATGGCTATTCCGGGAAATATCTGCACACACGCTGGTCCTTGTCCCCTGGGGCATCTCCTCCCCATGGTATTCCAGGGAGCTCCTCTTGCACAGAAAACAGACTTCCCAAAAAGGTGAATATTTCCACAACACGGATCACAAGTGCAAAGAGTGTGGATGCTTGGGCAATAAAAACAAACAAACCAACAAACCAACCAAACAAAATAAAAAAAAACCCAGAAACTCTTGTCAATCCAAAATATGGATGAGAGGATATAGGCTGCTTTAATACAGCATGGAAAGGGGGGCAGGGAATAATGCTATAGAGACAGGACACAAAACCTTGCCCTTTTAGGAAAAAAGAGACATCTGTGGAAATGTTTCTGGACTTTTTCAAATACAATGCAAAGATTGAGTCACTGTTTCCCGACATCAGCTGCAGTCATACAGAACCACTGTGGAAGAAGGTTTTAGTCACTTCACTATCTTTGTTTTTACAATATTAAGTGCAGTTACCAATTGCATGGAATGATCTCTCTTCTAGGTCAAACTCTTTTGTTTGTGTTGCAATGACAGCTTGACATAAAATGATTTAATGACTAAAATGAAAAATGGTGCAATATTGCAATCCTTATATCACAAACAATTTAGGAATTAAAAAAGAATAACATAGAATTAATGTATTTTTCCAAAATTCATTAAAACAACCCTCTTAGGTCCAGTTAACACTGACATTTAAATTGACCTTAGGTTTTATTAATACGCCTGTGTTTTTCAAGGAAAAAAATACCAACCTAATTGAAGTAAAGCCTTTGTATCTGAAGTTTTCTCCCGTGTGCTGATATAGCTGTCCCTGAGATGGAAACTCCTGCTTCTCCCTGTAAACAGCAGTGAGAACTGGCAGAGGCAGCTCCTTCCCACCACCCTGCACTCACGACATGTTGACACACAGGAGTGGCAGAGAGGAAGGTGCAAACAGATGAAAATCCCAGCTGAATGAGTGGGTTTTTAATCTTCTTGCACCTGTTTCCAGGAGGGAGTGTGACACTGATAGGGTGCAGAAAGGAATGTTACAACCTGGGCAGCAGCATGTGGGTGGAGGCTCGAGTTCCAAGGGGGGAGTGGGGTGGGGGAGGAAGAAGCAGGAGCTTGCATCGTACTTCAGACCTTGAATTTGGAAGAATTTGGTGTATTGGAGACAATAATTCAAGAAAAAGAAAATAATTTAAGAGAGTTTTTAGGTATGATGTTTAGTGGGGAAGAGAGGTATTGACCTGCACAATATGAATGGAGCAACTTTTGAAATAGCTTATTTTCCAAAAGCAATTGCTGTGAGACCACAGCACTGACTCTGCTGTGAGGATTTCATGCCCAGCAGAATGTGATCTTATCTCCCAAGCTAATTGCCTGAGCATGGAGTGGGGGTCTAAATGTAGGATATTGAAGTAGAATACTGAGAGTAAAAACTGTCCCAAGCAGGATTTGCAGTGAGGCTGGAGAACAGGGCAGACTCTGCAGAGAGCTCTGCTGTGGAGGTGCTGATATCCCCCTGGGGAGAGGGGACAGTGCATGGAAGGGGCTGCTGGAAGCTTTTTCAGTACTGTTTTCTCCATCTCTAGTGTCAGATCCCTGAAGTCCTTGGGGTTATACAGGGGCTGAACCCAGGCTTCAGGAGAACCTGCCTGGAGGCCGAGGAGGCACCCTCCTTTTCCAGCCCTTTCTTCCTCAGTGGCCTTTTTTAATTACAAGTGATAGAGTTGTGACAAATGGCTAAAATATTCTGCTCTGCAATGTTTCTGGAGATTTGTGAACCTGCTCCTTTCCAGCACAGCCCTGGATCCTGTGCTGGGTGTTTCCTGGCCAGTGGTGGCAGCTCCAGCTGCTGGGTTATTGCCCAGTTGCACTCAGACTCCTTTGAAATTATGCAGAATGGGGATGAATTTCAAATGGTGGTTAAAATCTTGTGTTATTGCTATAAATCTTTGGGTATTTTCTCTTTTGCTCTCATTTGGGTAGACTTCTAGCAAGTTTGACAGGAGCACGGGATATTTTTGATATATGGCATCAGGTCTGGTAGTTCAGAAACCCCACACAGAAGCTTGTTTTCAGAAAGAGAGAAAATAAGATTAAACAGGACAGGGAATGCTGTTATGAAGGAATGAAAATATTTTCATTACCAGAGTATTTGTATGTCAACAGCTGATAGGGAATGATGTGAGACATTCCCAGAAGGACTCACAAAGATTTTTTTCCTTGTGTAATAGACCAATTAGCAGAGCCTAGATTAAACGAGCAATGTCACATTGCTTCTTGCATTAAAAAAGTGTGACATTCAGTCTCTTTATCTAGTAAATATTTGCATTTTTTATCCTTGGGACTTCAGTTATACTGCTTTCAACAGCTCTATGTTCCGAAGTAATACAGGGAAAATGGTAGCTTGTCCAACATAACTTTCAGACATATAGATATATTTCTTTTATGGAGTATAAATTTTAAACTATTTACTAATGAGAAGCTTTGTACACTCTTGGAACATATATATATATATATATATATATATACACACATATATATATGGAAAGGAGGGGATGTTAAACTCTGCTAACACAGGACTTATAATATTTCTAAGCTGACTTTATGAGTTAATAAAGGAGGAAATGAGCAAATTCAGTTTCAGACTCTGATGTCCAGCTCTCCTGGAGCAGCCTTTGAACTGACCCAAAGCAAATTATTTGATTTACAGCTGTTTTCCAATATTCAAGTGGTTAGGAGAAATTTTAGTCTTTTCCTAGAGAAAACAATTGAATATGTAGATAAAAAATTAGTGCTAATAGGAAAAAAATTATTTGCAGTGTTGCTTTGGTTTCTTAGCAGCTCTTAGATTCCACTGCAGAAGAGGCTGCTTTTTGGTGACAGGGCTCATTTTATGAAATAATGTTATGAATTAATGCATTGGGTAGAAGAAATTGAGATAGATTTAAAGAGCTTTAACATTTAGTTGAATTTGGTTTCCATATACCTTTTCTATTTCCATGTGCCTGGAAATTTGCACAAGCTAATTACCAGTTAATTATTTCTCTCTTTCTCAGATGAGTAATTGAAGCAAGTTATAATTCAGTCTCAGATGGCTCCTTTGGAAGTTATGTGAGCTGCATCTCCTGCCAGTTATGAGTTCATTGAAAAAAAGGCAGAAACAATGGAATATTATTCTATTTCAGTATTCAAAGGACTTGCATTTCACACAGCAGTCTTGTCCATCCAATTCTTCACTCTGCATTCATCCACTGATGTGTTTTTACCTCACCTTTACCTTCTTCCTCAAATCTGTTCCTTTTGCTGATTGCTCTTTCTGAATACAGAGCACAAAACCTGTTCCTCAGGTCACAGGAACACTTGGGAGAAGAACAGTTAATTCCATAAGAGATATTTATTAATAGCATTGCAATATGCTCCAGAAAACACTCAGGATCCTACTGTCTGCAACATTTACATATTTTCACCATTCCCTTAAGAATTTCCAATATTGCCTCAGGTGGGAGCCTCAGAAGCACCTAAGTAACTCCATTCTTCATCTTCACCCAGATTCCAGGGGACTTTCTTTCAGGGATATCCAAGAGACGCTTTAGGACTAAATATATAAGTTGTCTTCCTAATGTTTTTTCAGATTTCTTTCTGAGGTTCATTGGTTTTTTTCTCTTCTGGGTTTGAGGACTGGAGCTGACAGCATTTCCAGCAGCTGAATTCTGGTTTGTTAGATCAGCAGCTCTGAGAATAGGGAGATGATGGGAACCTGCCTTCTATGTACAAAAGTCATAAAATGTGCATGCCATAAGGGAATGGTTGAATTGTATCAGAAAACACCAGTTCTCCTTTTTTTCAACTCGTCTGTAGCTACTTAAGGTAGCAACAGCATATGTTGTGTTTTTGAAGCTATTTGGAAGTGAAGATTTCAGTGGATCTCTTTAAGAAGGGTGTGTGTGTACATGTAAATGTGTGAAGGAAAGACCATTTCTCTTCTACCCATCTTAAAATATTTTATTTGCTATTTATAGAGAGCATCTCTCTACAGCAAAGCTGAAAAACACAAATACAGGCATTGTTCCTCCCCCTCCCTTACCCACTCAAAAAAATCCCAGAATGTGAAGGTCCTTCCCTGGAAATTAGTCCAACCCCATGGACATTCCTTCCTGCAGGAAAAAAAAGGAGCAGGTGCCAAGTTAAATAGGGTCCTGCTTTCTATCCAGAGCAATGTGTGAATATAAAGAAGTTAAAACAGTGCTTAAGGTTGATTAGCTAATAGTCACATTTGAAAGGCTCTTCCCACCCCTGGCTATTGCTGGGGTCACTTGGAAGATGAATGACTGTAGGGATTTCACTCAGGGTGGGGATCCACAGGCAAAAATGCAGTGAATAACTAACTTCTGCACTATTCTACCCGCTGCAGAGAGGCCTTCACCTCTTGCTGGAGTTTTTTGGCATCTAGAAGAGCTTATCTTCAAGCAACATGTAGAGTGTAAGGTGAATTGCAAAAGAGGAATGCAGACAGCTTCTCCTATCAGCACATTGTTTTGGTTAAAACTCCACTGGAGTTTTGTAAAAATGCGCTTGGGGAAAGAGAAACAAGACAAAGTCAGCCTGTCCTCTGGGCTTGCTTAGTTAATCAGACAAGCTTATTGGGAAATTAACACTTCTGGGCTTAGAAAAGATTTGTTATTTTATTTTTCAGATGCCTTCAAAAACTATATCCAGCTGTCTGAATAACAACCAGGCACAAAAATAAGCTCTTGCCCCTCTGGCTGTAAATGTGAAGGTGGGGGGCCAGGAGCCTGCACTGTCAGCACTGCTATGGCAGTTTACTTTGAGAAAGGAATATTTTTAGGCTTGACTTCTTGTGAGTGTCTGTGGATCTTGCAGCACTCTGGATGTTTGCAAGAGCAAAATTCTCAGCAAATCACCTTTTCTGTGATACTTTCTGCTCTATTTTAGAATTATCTGATAACTTCCACCAATATTAGCTGTTCTTTTGTGACTTCTAGAAAATCACCCTTTAAGAAGTGCCTGCTTGTAGGGCTGGATGTCCTGTACCTCCCTCTCCTGAGCACATTGGTGTGACTTTTACAGCACCCTTGATGCAAAGATCCTCCTGGTGATTTCAGATGCATTTTTCAGCAGTCAGTTAAAAGATCCTCCTGCATTTTCTAACCCAGTTTTGCAGGGAATTAAGCTCCCCCCAAAAGTATGAATCTGCTTGATGCATTGGCTGTTTCACAGTGCCAGCACTGAGAGTCACCACCTTATCCCTCGCCCTGGAGATTCTGAACCTCTCTCCCCAGATGGTGGTGGTGGTGGTCTCTGCCTAGAGCAGACACCTTGAATTCTCTTTTGCCAGGCTTGTCACTATTCTGTCTAATTACCTTTCCTTCCTTGCTCTTGGAACCTACCCCTGTGTGATATTTCCTCCCCAGCTTGAGGAATACAGGAGTTTCAGTGCTTGCTGGCTGTTTCCTCAACTCTTTTTGCACCCTTGACATTCTGTAGGTTTGCATTTTATCCCTGGGAAGTAGGACTACCTTTCACTTCTCAGGGAACTGAAGCATGGGAAGTATAGCCTCTAATCTTCAAAAACAAGCTGTGTTAAAATAATTTTGGTGATAAATCTCCTCAGCTAGGCAGCTAAAGGGTTCTCAGAGAGTGAACTAGGGGAGGACCGTGAGGTTTTTTTAAAACGAATTTTAATGTCAAATAAACAAAAGAGCAGAAGTCAGCCATGCTGGGGACCAGGGGCCGTAGATCTGTGCACTGTGGGGTGTAGACATCCATGAACACCGCTCTGATAAGGGCTGCTGTGGAGACACAGGCTCTTGCTGCAGCGTTATCCCCGCCGGGCCCTGTCCGGCTGTCGCTGACCGTGCCGGGGCAGAGGAGGCCGGAGCAGCCCCCGGCGAGGCAGGGCCGCTGTGCTCCGTGTCTGCAGGGAGCACTGCCGGTGGGCGAGGGATGTGTGCGGCTCTGAGTCACGCCGGGACAGCCCTGAGGGCCGCGGGGCCGCGGGGAGAAGGTCACTGCGGGCAGCCCTGAGGGCCCCTGGTCAGCCCTGAGGGCCACTGGTCAGTCCTGAGGGCCACTACTCAGCCCTGAGGGCCCCTGGTCAGTCCTGAGGGCCACTGCCCAGCCCCGAGGGCCCCTGGCCAGCCCGAGGGCCGCCGGCGCTGCAGACACGGCGGGCCCGGCCCAGCGCCATCCCCGGCCCGCAGCGCTCTGCCCGCCCGCCCGCTGTCTGAGCCACGCCGAGCACCGGCACGGCCTCGGCAAGGCGAGATTCGCAAATTCCTTGCCGGCAAATGCCTTCAGGAAGTGTGCGGCAGGAGATAAAGAAAGGAGTCCCTGTCTCCAACTCCGGAGCCATTTCTCTGCTGCCTGAAGACCTTTCTTTTACCCAGAGCCATGGCCTGAGTGCAAAGGCGCAAAGACGCGCTTGTATCGGTCTGAAGCAGCAGGAGAATGGAGCTCGCTGTAGGAGCACATTTAATGTGCAGCTGTGAAATTCGGGCAGTGGAGAAGGCTAAACATGTAAGTAAATAATAGAAAGAAAAGTCATAAATGCTGTACATTTCATAAATTTATTATTCCAGTGTTAAATCTGGTTTAGGCAAAAGTGGAATGATCGACAATGAAGCAGCTATTCCCTAGGAGCTGATTTTCGTGTCATTTCAGACATGCAAATACATAACTCTCTCCTATCCCATCATGTATTTTTTTCCTGAAAATATATTGTGTGCCAGATGAATATTAACTTATTTATTTCTCTTTATTGTAGGCAAACTAAATATATGCAGCTTACTAAAGCACTTGAAAATAACAAATGTTGAATGAGAGGCAGGGTTTGATTAGTCATTCAGAGTCCCAGAGTTTGGTTCTGCAATTATTAGAATAACTGGTCAAATACATCCCTGTGGAAATCTGTCATGGTGGCTTTAGTTCCTTAGGGGTTTTTTGGGTTTGGGTTTGGTTTTTTTTCGTGGGTTTTAGGGGGTTTTTTTTTCATATTTTTTTAGGCTCTTAAGTGGGTTTTTCTTTTAAGGATGAGAATTAAGAGAAGTTTCATTGTATAAATTCAGAGGGAATTAATAAGGTTTCACTTTCCTTTTGTGGGGCTGTTAGCCAAAAAGGAAGATACCTCTAGTGTTCCACTACAAGAGGGAAAAAAAAAAAAGTGTCTGCTCAGCCCTGGTTTGAGCTATCCGATAGGGAGCTGGAATTTATCATTAAAAAAGCCTTGCAGTCGAACTTCAGCTCTTCACAATGGACTAATCTTGGAGAGTCGTTATACAGGGCCAGATCCTTTGTTTCAGTAATCAGAAAATAATCTGGGGGAGTTAACTGGCAAAAGAAAAAACTCTGAGATGAGCCATCACTTTGTTCAAACTTTCTCTGATTTCCCTACTTTTGTGTCCCTGGTTTTGCCCTTTCTCTCAAGTTAAAGGGTCTAATTAAATGAACCTGTTAATTACCTGGACAGCTGTGCTGGTTTTGCATTATTTGATCTTTTGGTGTTTCTTAATGTTTCAGCCAACATTAGACCCACTACAACAGCTCTCATGATTTTTTTGTTCAGTCTGTATGAAACTTCTCTTTTTTAGGAGGTAAATGGGTTCAGTACAGGCAAGAGCAAGAGTACATTGTCCCTCTTGGTAATAAACTCTCCTCATGAGTGCCCTGCCTGGTGGTTCTGCTGCTCCAGAAGACACCCTCTTTTCAGGAACATGAAAGTCTTCAAGTAGCCTGGAAAGACAATGAACACAGAGGCTGTGTCCATGAAAAGTCATAGTTCATGTAAAAATGCAGACAGTCTAAAAAAGAATAACTGGATCAGCACAATAGTGGCAAATCCTTCTTATTTTACTACTTTGCAAAAGGGAAACTTTCTAAAATACTAAAATAAAAGACTTAACTGACCTATTCATATCAAATGAATCCAGCATCCCTCCAGCAAATCTCCTTTCTTCATCCTGTGAATAACCTGAGTTAGAACAGCTGGATAAGGAGCAACTCTGAATTGCAGATGCTGCAATGCAGATTATATTTTATTAAGCTGAAATGAGAGACATAGCAAACTCTCCCAGGGAGTTCAGGAGTTTCCACCCTCCTAGTAATTGCATACTGTACAGGAAATGGAGGTTAAAAAAAATTACAAAAGTCACTCAGGGTATCTCTAATAGCGTCAATGCCTTGAAACAAGTTTTCATCTCAGAAATCCTCTGGAAAAAAGAATCAGGAAAGCCTTTGGGTAGTTTTTGGTATTTGTCAGGAAAAGAGCTCCTGAGCTGTAGTGCAGCCCCCAGCCCTGTGCAGACTCTGTACTGACATCTGCATTTCACACTGGACTCTCCAGGCCTCTCCCTGCCCGAAGTACCTGCACAGAGGTGTTGCTTTCTTCTCTTGTCACCACTGCTTTCCCCTGTAGGCACCACCTCCTAGAAAGGGTGATGTTTGCTACTCCTGCAAAGCAGAACTGAAAGTATTTCATGTTGTTAATCCCACACACCAGCAGACAAGAGCATTATCAGCCTGCAGCTTTCATCTCCCCAAGGCGATGCAAGATAAAAACTCAGCACTGGCCTGGAACTGGAGCTCCAGGTTGCTCTTGCCCACAGCACATCCCCCTTTCTTGGGAGTACAGCTGTGCTCCAAGCTTCCCTCCAGCCACCTGGACTCAAACTGCATCTTAAAGGGAGAGCAGTGCTTTCACTCCTCCTTCCTCTCCTTTCCTAATGAATACTATTTAAAAAAAAAAATCCAAGTCTGTGCTGTTAGCTCTTGAGAATAAGGTTGTTTTGGCAGTTGCAAGCTGTGACCGTCACTATAAAAGGGAAGCTTTATACTCAGATTATGCTTTGTGAGGTAATTCTCTAAAAAACTTGGAGTACTGGGAGTGTTTCATCCACAGCAGTGCCAGAATGATCAGTTTCCTCTCTTGAGTGGAGAGAGAGAGGATTATCTGCGAAGCAGAACACTTAATTTTTTGTTTTCTTCTGCGACTGAGTCATTAACAGGTGTACAGTCGAGGACCAGAAGGTTCTGTACCATGTTCTAATTTCTTCTAACTGCCTGTAATCTACTTTTGATTGGCCATTAGCTTCATGTACCTTAAAAGAGGCATTGTGTACCCCTCAAAAGGAAGGAAATATTTGCTTGCAATTTGTAGAAAAGATGCTTTAAATATAGGTTTGACTTAGCCTGTCCAAATTCAGAAAGCTGAGGCTCTTCAAGGTCTGATAGATGGGAGGTACCTGAGGGATTTTGCTGGAATTGCTTCATGATTCTGGAGGAAACTGAACCCTTCATTCAGCAGAGTTACCTGGATTTCTTTATGTGTCTCAGAACCTTCACAATCTGCCAGAAAAAGGGGGTGAGGGAATTCTGTGCATTCATTCGCTCTCTTTTCCAGAAGAAACACAAGATTCCGTGTGTTCCAGTAAAATTGCCATATTTGAGTTTAAACCATCACAAGTGCAAAAATCTTGTGGGAGAGGAAAAAACTCTAAGTTGTGACATGAACCTCATTGTACTTCCTGTGAGGCTCCATCAGAATAGTAAATTAGTAAATTAGTTACACCAAAACCACCATGCTACACAAAATATTTGTTTTAATTGTCTTTGTTACGTACCAGCCAAAACCAGTACAAGATAGAGACTCTTAGGAAAACTGGAACAATGCCTAATACATAAATTAGGCAATTTAGAGTACTGGTGGGATTATATATAATAGCTCTGGCAAGATTGGAGATAAGGCAAATGTCCAGGAAAACTTAATTTATAAATATTTAAGTAAATTTCAAATGAATATCCTCCAATGTCCTTAAACTGATGTGAATATCTGACTTAGCACTCTGTCCAAGTGCTAAGTAATAATTATGAGAATAATTATGAACATTTATTTGACTTCTTCCTTTCTGAAATTGTCTGTACAGTTAACAGCAGTGTCATTTACTTAATCTAGAGGGGAATTTGATTCTATGTATGAGGCAACACAAGTAGATAGCAAATTTGTATTCATTAAGTTTTAATACAAGATCGCATTTGGAGTTTGGCTGTATGATAGAACATGTCAAATCAGGAAATACAACCTCTAAGACACATGGCCATCCAAGCTAGATAAATGGGCAAGACAGAAATACAGTGGCTCTGTGCTAATGCATGTAAATCTAGGCAGACTGCAAGTGAAAAAGAAGGTGTTTAAAAGGCACCGTTTGCTTGGTTTACATCATGGGATCTCAAGAAATCAACTTGTATAAAAGGTGACATAACAAATGCTCAGATTTCTTGTATGCTTCAAGAAAATAACTGAAGCACTTCTATTCTCACATTTGCAGCAAGATGCATAAGAAAAAAAAACCCGACAGTGTGCACTGTATTTCCATCTTACTTTTAATGAATTTGATTTTAAATTATAGGTAGTTATTAGATATCAAAATTTAGCCTGTGGTTTTACATAGTTCCTCAGAACTTTTTTTTCTTGCTGCCATTTCAGTTGTAAATATTCAACAAACACTAAAAGAGCATTAAATTTGTATCACTGCTTCAGTGAAGGCTTTCTGTCAGTAAGTATCAACTGGCTCATTTAAGAACTTGGAGGTTTTATGCTTCTTTGACATGCAGCCAAACAACCAAATTCCCTGGCTCTTGTGTTCTCTTGGAGTGCTACAAAAGGCTAAGAGCACATTAAGTGGAAAAGAACTTGCAGAATGCTACAAGGACAGGCCACTGTCACATATCTGATAAATCCTGCCTCCATACAAGGAGTCACATCTGATGGAGAGAAATGGGCTGAATGCATCCAAATCTTTTGTTGCACTGATATGTTTCACGTATTTAAAATCACGTAACAAAAGTAAAAACACCGAGCTGTGGGCTGGGACCTGCTGATTCTCGTGTCAGCCAGATGTTTGCTGGCCCTGTCTGTCTCGGCTGAGCGTATCAGCCTGGCGTGTGTGGAGGAGAGGAAATGGTTGACATCAGTGAAAACCTTGCCTGTAGTGGGCTGCTCGCTATCTTTCCCATCTGAGGCTGCTCGTCCTTTCAGAAAAGCTGGTGGGAGCTGATGGGTTGTCCTGAGAGCAGGATCTGGAACAGTCCCAAGCTGCGTGAGGAGCAGTTGTCCTTTTCTTCCTCCTGAGCCAGCGGAAGATTACAGCCTGTGTAGACCATGACCCCGAGACCATGGCCCTTGGCTATCCCCCGTCCCTCCCCGTGCAGGATGCTCCTGCTGACAGATGATTTACAGGACAGGGGGTGCTGCAGGCAGGGAGCGCAGAGATGGAGTTCCCTGCCAGGTGGGAAGAGCTCAGTGCTGCACGGGAGGAGCAGGGAGTGTCCCCTCCACCAGCCAAGGCACTGCAGAGCTGTCACTGCAGTCGGTTGTGGTGGCATCTGCCAGGCATGGTCACCAGACTCCAGAGTGTCCTCACCTCCGAGAGTTCCCGTGTATTCCTGGGATTCCTGTGCTGGTTACCCTGCACAGACTGCCTGCAGGTGTGGGTGCAGGGTTATATCCAGCTCGGGGCACTTTCACCCTCAGAGGCGCATCCTTTCCATCATGAGAGCTTTAGGAGCAGAGAAGGGCCTTTCTCCACCCGGGCAGCACACAGAAGTTAACTGGTATTGAATTCAGAAAGGTTGTGAGCTGTGCTGGAAGACAAGGCAGAGATTGGTGCACAGTTTCTGAGGAAGGGCAAACTTTTGGATGGACAAGGAGATGAGAAATAATAATGAAGTGGCAGCTTGGGCTGCGTGTGCAGGGCAAGGTGTGCTGCAAACAGTGATATGTACAGAGATGTTAAGATCAAGGGAATAAAGAAAGAGAAAACTGAATTTCGAATTCTTAGCCCTCCTACTCCAAAACCAGGAGTCGCTGAACAAAGAGACTGAGGGGCTTAAGGGAAGACAGGCACTGATTGACACCAGGATCTTATCACACATTTTTCATCACCTCTGTGCTGCTCGGTTTTATTTGCTCCGTGTTGTGTCCTGCTCAGTGAAGTCTTTTGTCTTGGTCTATTTTGTGATTCTGTTTGTGAAAGATGCTCCATGCCTTGGATTGTTCTCTCTGCCCTAACTGTGCCTGCTCCAGGCTCTCCTGTCTGAGATGAGCCCAAACAACACATTATATCCCGACTATGAATCAACCATGGGTGTAGATTGGGACATGGGGAGGTTTTCAGGTAAGTCTCTTACTCTTCATGAAATTCCACCTGCTGTTGTGTCTGCTGCTGCTCCCTGAGCTGTTAGTTTTTATGGCACTCCTTATTTCAAAGTACTGCCATTGCTTAGTGACATCCAGAGTCTCTTGCTGCATGGATAAAATCAGGACATTTTTTCACTTTGCGGATCACTTCACACTTTTAAATACCTGCGTTGCATATCCCATTTCATGGCAGATTATAATATTGTCATGTAATTTTCCATGGTTGACTTTAGTTTTTATTTCACTGAAAATTGCATATCATGAGGAAAACCTCATCTCGCTCTTCACTTCCCTAAGAGACTCATGAGCACATTGGACACCACGAGCTCTAGTGCAGATTCTTGTGGAACTCCTCAGTTTCCTGTGGCAAAGGACTCCTACCCCATTTATTAGGAAATTGTTTATTAATGTGAACACTAGTATGTATTTTATCCCATTTGAATTTAAAGCTCAGAAAGAGAAAAATTTATCAGGAGCTTTTTGGGAATATAAGTAAGGTATATGAGTAAGATGCCTGTATCTGTGTTTGTTTATCTTTTCAGAGAAAATCTGCATTTCTAACATTCTGGCCATTAGCCATTATTAGCCATTCCAATCTCCTGGAGGCTATTTTGATAAAAGTACATTTTCTGTCCCCTTGACATGATGTATTTAGTATTTAAATATTCCTGTAGTCTTCACATACAAGAATTTTGGGTTTACCTTTTGATTTTAATTTTCTTTTAGCAAAAATTAACTCTGTAGTTAAAGCACTGCTGTGATGGATGTTCTCCTACAAGCAGCAACATGGCATGGGCATTAGTGTTCCTGTTGGGAACATTTTGATCCAGGTGCTCAGAAGCAACTAAAGAATTGTTTCTGCTCTTGTGCATTTTCTGACCAACTGCTATGTGAATTTTTTTGGGGAAAGGATGTTTCAGGGGGTTGTTATAATATTATTTACAAGAAAACTTGGAAATGTAGCTGGACTTTTAAGATGATGTTCAGCGTGGGTCCTGAAAAACTGGGTGAGAACATCATCTTGATCAGACCTTGATTTTTTAAAACTTGATTTTTATTTAGGAAAATAAAAATCTTGAAATTGATTTCTCAAAAGCCCAACACAATGACCTTATGTGAAACAAAATTACTTTCATGTCAAGAAGTTGCTTCTTAAAGATAAAATGGAAGTTGATCTTGGAATGAACAGACAATTTGAACACAAACCTTTTATTAAAAATTTGTGAGATGCAATACTTTGTTAAGAATTCATTTGCTTGAGAGAGGATCAGCTGGGCCAGCCCATGTGCAGGCTGGTGGCTTTGTCTGACAGTGTTCCAGCAGTGTCACAGAGCAGTCCCTGGGCTGATGTGTCCCTTTGTCCGGTTTGGGGTGATTTGCTTCCCAAAGCCGGTTTCCCTTTGTTCAATTCATTGCTCTGTTTGAGGTGTAATCTGTGCTGCTGCCTTAATTTGTACAGATACTTTTCCCGACTGAAACAGATCATACAATTAATGTACCTCACTTGGGTTTAGATTTTCCTCTTCACATTTCTTTCCTAAGGCTCTGCAGTCACATTCTCCAGTTCCTGGCTGAATTGGTGCTCTGCTGGTTGGAAGTTGGCCAGGTGTCTCCTCCCCTTTGGATGGTGTTTGAGGAGAAAGGTGGATTAGTTCTTTTCTCATCTACAGCCTTTTGAATGTAGCCTGAGAGAAAAGTGGTTGAGCCAGTGTAAAATCCTCTCTGCAAAGTGCCTCAGGTTGTGTGGAAAGGGACACGTTCCTCAGGAGTGACAGAATGCAGTGACAGACATCCCCACCCACGGCACAGAGTCTGTCCTGATGCAAGACTTCCTTCTCCCTTCCTAGTGAATCAATCAAGTGATGCATGTGATCAAAAGATTTGAAATGTATCAGCTTGCCTATAAATCACAGTCCTGACAAATGCAGCATTGTAGCATCCTCTGAAAGAGCAGAAATTCTTCCTTCTCCCTGGTAGTTCCATTTTTCATAACCCTAAAGAAGTCCAGAAAACCTTACAGTAAAACAACTCTAGAAATAAGGGATTCCTTTATAAAAATGATTTCCAGAATTATTTTTAATCACAGCAGAATGGGAAAATTCAAACCCATGAATGGAACCATGATCAGCAGCAGTGCATGTTCTGGGCACTGCACAACTTGAGTGGGTGCTCAGAGTCTTTCCTCACAAACAAATACAAAATAACAATGTTTCAAAAGATTTGGGGGAAGAATCCCTTTTCAGATAATTAATTCAAAGTAGTTTTTGAAAAAATCCTTTTTCTTCGCAAGTGCCATCCCATCCCCCTCCAGAAAGGCACAGTCTGACATCTGCTACTGCTGCTGCTCTGCCTGTTATTATTTGTTTTAGAGCCTCTGCCCATTCTTTTGCTTCTACAGCTGCTGCTGGTGTTTCCTCTTGGTGCTTCCTGCCTGCCTGGCCTGAATTCCATCTGACACCCTCTTGGCCCTCTGGCTTTCTGCCCAGCTGGTTAAGAGCTGGCATCCAGTTGACTGCAGCGCTTATTTCTGCAGTAGGAACATGAAATAATATTTGGGTTTCATTTTCTTTGGAGAAGCTCTTCAAGACCCTTTCATGAAGGTAATCCATTATTTTTTCATGCTGACCCTTTGATCTGCGGAGGGTCTTGTACCCGTGTGAGAATTGCCAGTGCCTGTAAGGTCTGCAGGGAAACTTGGGGCCAATTTCCTGCTGCAAAAAAACTTGAGGAGCTGCTTTAGGTGAGGAAGGGGGTGCCATTGGCACTTTTGTCTTTCTGTTCAGCAAGAAAAATGACTGTACAGCCTTGCCCTAGCAGCATCCCTGATAGCTCTGCTTTCTGTAGACACTAACCAGCAGAGGGGAGAAAAACACAGGGAAGAATTATGGCTGTGCATTCTCTCTTGTTCTTTCACCTGGATGTCTCTCAGAAAGCCCAAAGGAGGAAGGAATGGTTCATGGGGAGTCCTCCTCCCCAGTGCCCTGGGAGAGCTTCCTTCAGCCTTCAGGAGAAGAGGGAGTGCCTGTCTGGGCCTTTTCATCAACAAAGATAATGCTAAGAACTGGACAAGAGGCAAGTCACTGAAATTGCAGAATCTTCTCCTTTGTTGCCTTAAATTTCTCTCATTTAATGAACTTCATAATATAGTGCTGAATTTAACCATATTAAGGATGACATGGCCAAGCTATTTTGGCTTTTGAGAACTGAAAGATGAGAACCTGGCCTCTGGAAGATGAGACGTTTGAAAGAGTCCACAGCTTATGGCACAGCGTATCAGTAATATCCCCATATGGCTTATTGATATGAGGTTTTTCTGGTTTTATTAGATCACCTAGGAAATATTCCTGTCTTCTGTTACTAGCACTGGTCCCTGCCAACATCCTGAAGGGTGGGGAACCTGCTGACCTGATTATTTGGAAACAACTCTTTTTTCCTGTCCTGAAGTTAGCAGCTGTATTCTATTAATGGCCAAAATAGACTTCTGATTTAATATTATCTTTTCAGCTGTGAAATAGCACCTATCCCATGTAGATTTTTCAAATTTGGAACCAAAATAAATCCTTACTTAGCTAGACTGTCAGTAGCCTGATGCTGGCCTGTGGACAGAGTGGCCGAAGTGAAACGTTACTGCTACAATCTGATGTTCCCACTTGTCTGTCTTCTAGATGTGCAGCATTTTTTTGCACTGGATAAGTGTAAGATGCTATCCTAGGAGACAATATTGTGCAGGCTAGTAATCACTTTTTTATGGATGAAAGTATCTCCAGAACAACACCACGTCCAGTACAGAGACTACCAGGGAAAGGTTTATCTGCAATAAGCACGTGGAATGACATGATAATGGGTGCATGGAGGTGTACTCAACCAAACAATGGCCAAGGACTTACCTTCTAACCCAGAAACTGAAGACTCAGGAATTACATGAAAATACCAGTAAATTAAAAGGAAAAAGTGGAGATCATCTCCTTTTCTCCTGAAGTTAGTTAGCTAGCTCTGTTGAAAGAGCTGAATGCAAGAAGAGACACAGATCTGAAATCCCAGGTTCTGTAAAAAAAGTTTCCAGGTGGAGGGATCAGCCTGTTCAGAGGCACAAGGTTTCTTTCTTGCAGCTGACCCTGAATGATTATTTCTCAATGTTTTGCATTCGTGCTGCCCACGCCTGTTCAGCAGCACCTAAAACATTCTCAGGACAAGGAAACTAATAAATGTGGAAAAAAAGGTTTGAATTTATGAGGCAAAAATTTGTAACCTGTAAAGCATTTCATCTTCATGTCATTTTGTGCCAGTACAATGTAGTGGGGAAGAGCAAGAATAATATTTTGCCAAAAAAGACTAATTTTTAAGAGAACCAAGCTGCTGAGTAATGTCGTGTCTCATATTCCTTAAATCTATATTTGCCATACTCAGATTTCTATCAAAATATAAGACAAATACTACAAAGAAAATATCCAGCTTTTAAGAATGTTGAGTAAAAGCCTGAAGACACAGGATTTGGGTAACAGTGCACTGCAGTCCTGCAGAGAGGCTTGTGGTGAACTCCTTGTTCTGGAGTCACCAGAACATTCCTTGATGACTCCTACTCCTCCATTTGGAGTGTTCTGGGCGCTGCCAGGGGCTTCAGCGCTGGGTGCTACACAGGAAATTTTATTCCCACTCCCAAAAGGCAAAAATGAGTATAGGAGGGGTTAATTTTGACTTCTTAGTTCATTCTTAGATGGTATCTTGGGAGTGTGCTTGACAATCTTAACTTGACACCTGTATATATATATATTTATTTTTATTGGAACATAGAATTACAGTGGATTTTAAGTGATTCCGTTTGGTTTGTAAAATGATATTTTGTTTGCATTGGTTCTTCTGGTTTGTTTTCAAAATGTTGTTACAGTGAGCTCTTAAATATTTTAATTAGCAGCACATTAAAAATACTGTTTTCTGGGAATTAAATCATTTAGAACTAGTTAAGGCCCTTCTGTATCACTTTAACCTGAATCTAGGCTGCTAATCCTGTTGAATAACAAAAACAATGAATTTCCCTCCCTGGCTGTAGACTCAGGCAGATGCTCATGACTAAAGTGCACCTTGAATGTCACACAAGGGAAGAAAATCAGAAATTTGAATTTTTAAAAATATATCTTTAAAACATAAGTTAATTCCACTGGTGTCAGTCATGTAGTCTAGCAGAATGTCTGAAATTCCTGGGGTATTTGCTTCTGTTTCATGTGATATTTCTGGTGATGTCCAATAAAACACTCTCAGAATGTTCCTTCAAGCTGAAAAATGCTTTTGGTTTTCCCATACTTGTAAACATTTGAGTCCCTTAATATTATTTCATGGCTTTTAACATCATGTATTTAAAAAAAAATCCCAAAGCCATTAGGTCTCTTCTCATTGCTTTTACTGAGCATTTGTCAGAGCTTTAGGGGCCACATGAGTACCTCAATGTGTAAAACACATCATTTCCAGCAATGTCTGTAGGTGTGGCCATTCAGAAACCTAAGCATATAAAACACAGATATGTACATTGTCCATACACTGGGGCTTTGGTCTGGCCACATCAGTGCTGCCTCCCTTGGATGGGGCTGGGATCTGCCCCCATTTTCCCTTCTCCCTGGCTCCCCCTCACTGTCGTTCTCCTTGATGGCAGTGCTGGTTTTGACCCTGCATCCAGACCTCGTTTTCCTTGGGTTTGGGGTATTTTTGCTGTGTGTGCTGAAAGCCAGGGCATTGAGCATCAGCTGCTGGTCCCTCCCAGCCCAGATCTGCACTTTTCTCATGGCTGTCACATTTCAGTTCTGTGCTGCTGCTGCTGCTCCCTCTGCAGTCCCAGAGCAAGCAGGATTTTCCCTCCTGGATGAAAAGCACAGCATCAGAGCCCCCAGCTTCAAACAGCTCCCTTATCCCCTGATGCAATTCCAGACTGCCCTGCTTATTTTTAGGCCTCTCCCCAGGATTTCGTGGGAGAGCTACGGCCTTGCTAAATAACCTCTCCTCTCTGCTCTGCTCTGCTCAGCCACAAGTGGCCTTCTCTCTGACCCTGTTGCTTCTGCCACCTGGAGCAGCCTTCCTGTGTCTTGCTGCCTTTCTGACTCACCACCTCCATTTCAAATGCCATGTGAAAGCCTAGAGTTTCAACCTTGACGTGGAACAATCTGCAGCAGCTTAAGGAAAACAACCTCTGGCTGTTACCCAAAGAGGGTTCAATAATTATTTCTCTAACCCTCCTAAAGTAAAAAGGTTGGCCACCAAAAACAAATAGGAGGAAGACCCCACACACATTATCCATATTGGCTGGCTTTTTGTCGAAGAGGTAACAGGAATGAAATAAAAGTTTGACAACTACCTCTGCTGCCTGGAAAATACAAAATAAAAAATGTCTATCTGTGCAAATAAAACAGATTGGTACAATGATATTTGTGTGTGTGTGTGTGTGTGTGTGTTTTTCTGTAATATTCCCGTCAACTACTGGTTCTTAAGAATCATTTCAGAAGAGGTGTATGTTAAGCAGTAGTAAGGGCAGAGTGTACTGTTCAAGTAGAAATAGGGTTAAATACCCATCAAGAGCAGGATGATTGGAAGAACTGATTTAAAGCAAATTCACAATTCTGTGCTGCTGAGACAACCCCTGCTTTAAAGCCTCTGCCCCATGCTAGTGAAACTCTCTTCAGGGCATCCCCACAGGTGATGGATGCACTTAAGTTCTTACAGGAGGTATTTTCCATCCAGTGCTCTCTGTAGCAGGGCCAGGGACAAGGCAGCACCAGACAAATTTTGTTGTGTTTTTTTTTTTTTTTTTTCCAAGCCTCAGTAGAGTAAAAGGAAGTTTGATTAAAATTAATGTGGCAGACAAAAAGCATTTGGGAACCTCTTTCTACCAAAGCCCTTGTTAATGCTCCAAGGAGCAGAGCAGGGAGGGAGATCACAAAGTCATCCTTGGTGTTTGCTTCCAGCATTATTTTTACTGACTGCTCACTGTCTTGCTGTCTTTCTAAAGTTCTTGAGGGCCCATTTTCCTGGTAACCTCATATATTTACCTCACTGCTGCTTTGCTCATGAATGCTCATGTCAGCCAGCCTTGAGCACCTTCTTCCTTGTGCCTGGGGAACAAGGCTTCCCTGCTTCCAATTAGCAAGGCAAGGAAGTCAGCTGCAGGAGCCTCTTCCTAACAAGAAACACCTCCGGTGCTGTTATTTGTGTTTGGTGCCTACTGTCCCTAGTCAAGCTCAAGAGATTGCTGTGTTTGGAACCAGATACACAGATCTTGTCTTCATTAGGGAAAAGGTGGTTTAGATGTCTCGCTAAAGGGATTCAAAAGACTTGAGCTTAATACAAATCAGTTGCTGTTTTTAAATGGGGGTTGCTAACTTTGAATAGCTAAAATGGATTAAAGCAGCTGCTGTCTTTGGTAAGGCCATAGCAATGGCTAAATCAGGAAATACCTGTGGTGTGGCTCTGCCAGATTCTCTAGGCAGGTCAGGTGGGCTCTTGTTTCTGCTGCTGGGACCAGTCAGGATTTCCTTTCCATGCATGGACAACTGCCTTGTGTGAGAACCCAGGGGTGCCTGCCTCACCTGGCAGGGTACCTTGTTATAAAGCACAACAAATTGGTGAAATAGGACTTGTACCTTTGAGCAGGTTCCTTATTTCTCTACAACTCTTTGCTGCTCTTTACCCTGTGTGAGTGCACAAGGGATAGGAAATTCCTTCGCGAGGGTTGACGCAGTCCCAGTTTTCCCCTTAGACGCTGGAAACTGTGTTGTACTAAAATTTTACATGAGGACGAAAAATTGTCACCTGTGAGGGGAGAGAAGAAAGTCACTGTCACTCTGAGAGATAAAATGATACTTGCCTATAATAATGAAGTTTTTTCTTTCACAGACTGGGAAGCTTTGTGCAGATTATATTTCAGTAAGTGTCATTCAAAGTCTGGTTATCTTCCTTTTCTCTTTCAGTACTGTGAGCATTGTAACTGCTGATGTGAACAGTTGTTCCTACACCATTATGCTGTTTCTGTTATTAACCCTAATGTATGCCAGTCTAACCTTCTGACTAACCTTAACGGGGATAAAAGTCCTTAACATCTCCTTAATGTTTTCTTCAACTACTTCAGTTACTTCTTCACTGAATTAGAATTTCTTGTACGC
The DNA here is from genome assembly GCF_009819655.1 of Sylvia atricapilla. Lineage (NCBI taxonomy): Eukaryota > Metazoa > Chordata > Aves > Passeriformes > Sylviidae > Sylvia > Sylvia atricapilla. The sequence goes on from NC_089149.1 coordinate 13,452,857, forward strand.
TGCTTTTGTATTTAAATACAGCATTTGCATCTCTGTGGGTAAATGCTAGTTTGGTTCTAATTATTGCATTGGAAGCCTGAGGCTAGAGTGAGGTTATTGCTTAAATAATATATTAAAGGAAGGAGGCCATTTGGCTGGTTTCATTAAAAATCCTGGGGCAATCATTTGTGTAAAACCACTGAAGGCTCATACAAATGACACCTGTATAAGCTCCAGGGAGAACGTTCATCTCAGTTCATGCTAGAAAAACCCCAGCTTGAGAGTCATTAATGAAGCAAGAGAATTGCAGAAAAATTCCTTCCTGCATCTCTAGTAAGAGATTCAGGGAATAGCTGAAGCAGCTAAGAAATATCACTCATCACTGCTCCAAAATCTAAGGAGAGTAAGCTTGGGGGGGTGCAGCTAAGAAGCTCTTGGAGGCTTCTGAAATTGTTTTCATGCTTTAATGGTTATATTTAACCTTCATTAAATGTTCAAGTAAGTGAATATTTTGGTTTATTAAGTGGGGTTCAGGTTGCAGTACAGACCACCATTCATTTCTGCTTTAATCTTTGCACTTATGGGAAATATTCAGCAAGTTTAGATATTATTTAATCTCTTTCTTTCCAGTCTCTTGAATTAAAACCAGCAACAAAACAAACCAAACAAACAAAAACGCTTTTTAAAAGTCCTGCTTACATGTGATATAAACCAAATCTGTGTTAATATTAGCTTTTCCCAGTATCTAGGAACTCATCACTCTCTGTTTCGTTACCTTGGGTCCTGCGGGCCGGGAATATTCCCCGTGTGTTCCGGGATGGCAGCGCTGGCTGGCGCAGGCAGCAGGTCCCTGCAGAGGCATCCCGTGCCGTGGGACACACAGCTCGTGCCGTGGCTCTGGAGGGGAGCCCGGGGTGCTGCAGGTGCCTCCCTGCCGGCCCTTTCCTGCCCGAGAGCTCTGCCTAGGCTCTGCAGCCAGCGTTTGGGGAAGGGCCGTGCTGAGGTTTGACTGCCCAGCGATTGATTTGTCAGATCAGAAAAAGAGCGGTATTTTTCTACCGGCTGGAGTAAGATTAGGTGGTGAGAACTCGCAAAGTCAAGACACATGAAAGGAGCACTGAAACCCTTTTAAGCTGGCCAGGCCCGCTGCAGTCAACTGGGCTGGTGTTTTCATCCTGCCAGAGCCTGAGAGCTGTGGGGCTTCTGTCTCACCGCCAAGGACAGAGCCGTGGTTTCTGCCCAGGAGCATTGCAGTGCTCGCCTGCAGCGCTGTGATGGGCCAGAGCGGGGCCGGGGCAGGAGCGGGGCAGGAGAGGGACAGGAGAGGGGCAGGAGCGGGGCGGGAGAGGGACAGGAGAGGGGCAGGAGAGGGACAGGAGCGGGGCCGGAGAGGGACAGGAGCGGGGCAGGAGAGGGACAGGAGAGGGGCCGGAGCGGGGCAGGAGACGGGCCGGAGCGGGGCAGGAGCGGGGCCAGAGCGGGGCAGGAGAGGGGCAGGAGCGGGGCCGGGGCAGGAGAGGGGTAGGGGCCGGGGCAGGAGAGGGATAGGAGCCGGGCCGAGAGCTCTCGGAGGGCTCCGCGCTGCCCTGCCCCGGGAGCGCTCCCCTCCGGAGCCTGCGGCTGCGGGATGCCCGGCCTGGGGACACTCCATGGCTCTAGAGCCCGGCTGCCAGTGCCTGAAAATAAGTTCCAAGCTTTGATTCCGCAGTAACACGACACTCTGCAAAGTTTCCTTTCAGCAGCAGAGCTGCGATCTGCCCTCCGCACGCACCGGGGCCGGACTGGCTTCAGCAGGAGCCGGCACGCTCCGGCAAAGGCCCCGTGCTGGAAACAGCATTCTGCTCATTCTTCTGCCCGCTCACATTCCTGCCGTGTTCCGGGGTGAAGACAGCCCGTACTAATGGAAGGGGAAAGAGCGGGTGAGGTGATTCTGGCCCGTGTTCTTTAGGAAGTCAGGCTGCACGTTACACCATCACCTCACAGTCCGTAAGAAACACCGTGCTGGGGCTGCTCACAGCTCGGGGCGGGCTGTACGAGTGTGCCCAGCCCGTGCAGAGAGCTGTCACCCTGCTGGGCCCCGCGTGTCCCTGTGCTGTGGCCCTGGCAGCCTCAGGGCCCCGCAGTATTGCTGTGACAGGCACTCAGGGGAGGGGACACTGCCCTGCACTGCTGCCGGGGTCACAGGCAGGGTTTGTGTCAGCGGCTCTGGAGGATGTGGGACACGGGGACAGCGTGGGGACAACCTCCGGGAAGCTGCTGGCAGCCGGGGACACGAGGACTTGGCTTGTAATGCTTTCTGAGCTGCCCATGCAGCTGGCTAATTTTTCGTTCAGAAGAACAAAACCTAATACGTTAAAATAACAGGAAAAAAACACACACACACGCACACACACACACACACAAAAAAAAAAAAAAAAAAAAAAAAAAAAAAAAAAAAAAAAAAACCAAACAAACAAACAAAAAAAAAAAAACAAACAAAAAAAAAAACCCACGAAACCAAAACCTCCTAATATTGCAAATTATCTCCCATACGAATTCAATATTCGGTCTTACTTCATCTTCATTGCTTTTTCTGCACTTCTAGAGATGTCTGAGATTTCTTCCCTGTTTATGGGCAGTGCTATAACTAGGTGATGCTTTGCGGCTCTCTGTTGTTATTCACCAGAAACACAAGTTCTAAAATTAAAAGCTTCTAAGGAATAAGTGAATCTATTTTTTAAAAAAAGGCAAACACAAAACCAACTTTTGTGATATTTAATAAAGTTTACATTTCTTATTTCAAGTAATATCTTTGTTTAGAAATCCAAAATGTTACTTTAGATAATTCTATAGACTCGGAATACCAACAAAATTTAATCAAGATTTCATTTTGGGTCAGGCAAAAGGATTTGTTTAAGTCAGGGGGGAAAAAATTTAAGAATACCTCCAGAAATAAAAATTAATTTCTAAGAACTTGAAAGGAAAAAAAAAAAGTGAAAAATCCATTCTTAAAATTACGGTTTAGTCAGTGAACAAAACTTTTTTTGTTCTAGACATTGATCTCTGGAGCTAGTGAGGTGATAAATCTTTGTCCTGCTTCTGTTCAAATAATTAAGAAATATTTTCTGTTTATTACATTTCCCGGTAATACGATAGCTCCATTTTCACATTATGCTGTTTCAGGATTTATAAGACTGGAGGCAATTAATTCTAATACAATTATTAGAACTCTGACTGGAGATCATGATCAATAGCACAGACTAAAAAGGGAAGTTTTTCAGAAAACAAGGATAGAAGGAATACACAAAGTAGATTTTTTTTTCCAAGTGCTTTCATTAATAAATTTCACGAAAATAGAAATTGAGACAGGAACTGCAGGATAAACTCTGTCTTGGCAGGAGTGGGCACTGCTGCAGCCAGACTCCACTGACCAGCCAGGGAGATTTTGGGAGATCTCTGCTGCAGCAGCAGGGACTTGAGCTGCTGCCTGGTATAAATTTCAAGCAAATAAATTTTGTGCATGAATAAATCATAACAGCACGAGCGTCATGTAGAGCCCCCAGCTCTGTCCACAGCCTTGCTAAGATCTGTGCAATCACTGAGTGGTCATTCCCTAACAACTACTCTGCCTCCCCTCACATAATGCCTATTTTTTGCATGAATTGCTAAGTTCACAAAAAGCCTCAAAACTATCTGCAGTGATCAAGTCCTGATTATAGTCTGCAGATGAATTGAGAGGTCCTGTTCCATAACCTCTGTGTGACTTTGAAATGCGCATTCCACTTCAGGCAGAGTCTAACGCAATCTGTTTCCACTGAAGGCGAGCACCACTGGAAATATGATTACAATAATTGTATTATGAACATGGCATTGTCATGATCAAGTGAAGGGCTCCAAAATGTAACTGATAAAATTGTAACTTTGACCTCCATCTTTAGCTCCAAAACTCCATCCAGTTCAAATATCGCAGTGCATTAGGCTCGTTAGCACAAAGGCCGGCCCAGCAGTTCAATCCCTGCTCCCAGGAGCCACTTCACAGACAATACTCGGGTAAACAAGAGCTTGTGGGAGGAGAGAAACAGGATCCAGCTTTTGATGTCGGTTTAGAGCGTAAAAAACTGAATCTTGTGCTGTAACAGTTCCATCAATTCCCCGGAGCCAGAGCAACAGAGAATTCAATTTGAAATTCCTCTGTAAACACACTGGGGCAAATTCATGGTTGATGTAAATGGTTGTAACTTCCTTGGCTGCATTGATATCACTGAAACCAATGAATTTAGGGCTGTTTGCACCATATGAGGATTCATCCCCTTCATAAATATTTATGCAAAAAAATGAGAAAATTATAATAATTTTAAAATATTTTAATGTGGTGTTCCAAATCACGCAGAACATAGTAGACCCCTTCTGCTTTGTTTTCTTATCCTCTGGCTTCATTCAGGTCCTAGTTTGAACTTCTCAGCTAAATATGGAAAGAAACGTGTCAATTGTACCAGTCCTGCCATTAGTTTCAGTTTGCAGAAGTGCCATTGATACAGAGTCCTGCATTTATTTGGGATGGAAAATGTCTATTTAAATTGTGAGATCAATCGTCAAATTAGATGTGTGACTGCACACATCGTTCCAGTGTTTATTTTCTTTTCTGGCACACTTGTGGCTCTTTGGGTTTGAAGAATGTAACTCAATTGGAATGAGCCTCAGTGATAAAATGGCCATCACATAAGATGTCTTTGTGTTGTTTTGAAATGTACTATTACAAGGCATTTTAATAAACTTTGTTTTTATTTTCCTTGATTAATAACACATTTGCTCGTGAATTTTTTGGGATGTTTGATTCATGGTCTTTCCTTTCTTTTCCTTAGAACTCCTTGGTGGCAGCAGCCTCCAGGAGGCCTTGTGGGACTATCCCATGGCGATCTGACCTGGTCCTGCCTTTGTCCAAGTAATTTTAGTCGCACTAACACTTTTGACCCCTGGTGTCATTGATAAGCTCCAGAGAACCGAGTGCCGGGTCAAAAAAAGTTTTGAAAGATCTGCAGAAAACCAAATGCTTGAAGCCATGTGACTGATATTTATTTATTTTAATGATGAATATAGAAAATAATACTCTGTCACTTTCCCTTCTCTGCCCATTCACTCTGAGAGAGAAGCTGGCTTATGGATAGTAGATCCATTACATGTACTAAAAACTGCCAGTGATGTAAGGGAGAATATTCTGCTTTTATCTTCTCTGCTTAATAGCTGATATGATTTTACCCATTGCTCAGCTGTGTGGTTAAGAAGGAAAGACACCGAGCATTGTGTAAGGCATTAAACAACAGCAGTTGATCACTTCTGCTAATATGGTTTCACTATAGGATACTGTCATCTTCTTCTGATTGGCATTTGCCTCTCAGAGAATTGTTTGGCTAATGCACTGCTTAATACTTTTTTTTTATTTTTTTTAACAGGCTTTTATCTTTAAACTGTTTTTATAAAGCAGAAAACTGGGTCCCTTTGAACCATCCTCTGATGTCATAAGAGCTGGGAGCTGACATGAATTACGCTGTGAAAATACTGACATTTAGAGCTAGGTACCAGCATGTGCTAAAACCCAGTAACACATGATGCGCTCCAGAATATTTTTTTACTATAGTGTTATTAGTGGCAGGCTCTTTGGTCTGAACGCCTTTGATAAGTGAAATTAGCACGCTGTTTTTCCAGCCTAAGTATGGTAAATTCTTTCCCCTTTTGGGGTAAAAAAATATAAATATTAAAGAAAACCCTAAGCGTAGCTATTTGCAAGGTTACAATGTTTGTTATTAGAAGTGTGGAATACGCTCAGTCTTTTAGAGCAGACGGTGTGAGGGAGCCCTGAAAGGACAGGAAACATCTCTATTTGCTGGCAGTGGGCCCGTATTAAGCATATTGCTCCCAGTGCCATCCCGATGGCACGGTGGGGAGAGCCAGCCCAGCTATGCAGAATGAAAACACGCCGGCATATCGACATTTCACAACACAGCACGCGCCAGCCGCTCGCCAGGGGAAGGGAATCGGATGAGGCTCTGTGCAGGAAGCCAGTTCTGTGGACAGCTAAAAAAACCCGAGGATGTTCACCGGGATCAGGGCCCTAATCTCCATCCCCTCCCAGGAGGTGCAGCCGAGCGCAGGAAGCACTTTGCACAGGGCTTCCTCTGGGTGCCCCAGAGGTGTCCCACAGAGAAGGCTGGTTTTAATGCTGCATTCCTCAGCACAAATAAAGCACAGCTTTACAGCCCTGCTTGTGCAATCTTGAAAAGAGGCTCTTATGGAACCCTCCAGCATATATATAGTGAAAAGTACTGTTTCCCTTACACTTTTTTTTTTTTTTTTTTTTTTTTTAATACAAGACGGTTATGCCTTACATGAAGACAAAGTGGATTTTGAATTTTAAGCATCATCAGAAAATTATACAGTGCTGTGCATCCTCTAAAGAAGGCTGAATTTAGCACCACTTATTTCCACCTCTATCCATCCTCTAACTGTGCCTTGTATAAACGGGTTTGATTCCATCAGGCAATTTTCCTGATTGTGTTAATGGATATTGCCCTTCCCATGAGCATATTGAAAGCTTGGAGATGCTTTTAATCTCCCTATTTGTCTTACCTGAAAAAAGAGATCCAACCTATCAAAAAACCTCCCCAGCTTTTTAGTTTTTAAAATCTAGTCCTTAGCTCCTGGAACTAACTAAAACAAGAGAACAAGAGCTCCAGTTGTAAATACTCCCAATGGAGTCCCAGCTTTGGCTGGGCTGAGGATGGAAGCGATTGCCCTGGCCACCCGTGTGTGCCCGGCCCAGGACCTGCAGGGCAGAGGGAGGGAGCAGAGCTGCATTCCCTGGGGACAATCCTGCTGGTCCCATCGTGTGGAGCAAGGATAAATACTTCACGTGCCTTGGGAGCCCCGAGGGGCACTGCAGCCCCTCCAGAGCGCAGGGTTCCAGCCCTGTTGGCCCCCGGAGAGCAGGGCAGCCTCACTGATGCCTAATTCAGGTTTACCTGCAAACGGAGGCCAGACAAAGCTCAAAAGATAAAAGCGGATCTATTTAATGAAGGGCCGTCAGGTACATTAAGGGCAGTCAGAGCCTCCCAGAGGTTACACCCAAGGTGGACGATGGTTTTTCAGACAATTCTGAGTTTGGTCCATTTTCATCTCAGGGGTGAATGCTGCAATTACAGCTTCAGGTGATGAAGTAATTTACCCCCAGTTTGCCCCTCAATTCACTCTTGTCGATAATTTTCAGGGCCTGAGGCTGTGAGGTGTCCTTGAATCTCAGGCCCAGATGGATTTTTTTATCTAACTAAAATGTGAAGAGAGTTAACTAGCACTTTATACGGAGTTTAAAGCTATGCACTAATGCAGTATCGGACTTGAAAAATATCAAAGCTAAAATCCTAAGGCATCATCGTGGTGCTGTGCTCATCTCCCACGGTGGTGGCCCTGAGCAGCACTGAGGGCTGGGAGGAATGCAGATGTGGCAAGGAAAGGGCAGGGGCAGCAGCTGGAGGCAGCTGGGGCTGAGCCTCTGCTGTGGGGACACCATGGGTGAGCTGCACACCCTCTGCACCCCACGGGAGCACTGGGGAAAGGGATGCCTCTAAACTGAGCAAATATGCACTAAGAAGTGGTACAGGTTGTATATTTGGGTAGGTGTGTGTGTTGTGTAGAAATTATCATTTCAATAGTAATTGCACAGCCATTATCATCTTTACCAAATGCTCTAGCCACAAGTTCTCTCTGATAAAGATTTCTGCTGTTTGGAGGCAGATGTGGATTTATAAGGACAAGATAAAGTGATACATTCAAAACTGCCGCAGAAGGAGCCCTCAGGAGGAGGACTGGTGCAGAATTCTGCTCTGGTTTCTTGCCCTGTGTTTGCTGCTGTACCCATCCAGGGTGGCCCTGCCCCCTGAGCTGCACTCAGAGGGAGGACACAAGGGTGCAGGGTTTGCTCACAAGGGTGCCCCACCGCCATCCCCAACATCCTGCCCACACCACCTCGTCAGACCCTTGGCCCCCCTTTTCTCTCCCAGCAGATGAACTCCGGCTGCTTGAAAAAAATGCTAATAAAATTTTGTTTGGGTCCAAAGTGGTGTTCTGTTAATCATGCTTCATTTTCTTCAGACTCTTCAACTTTGGCCTTGATTTTGGGGGTTTTCTTTTTGCCAAAATAGTGTGATGAATACAAGAAATTTTCCCCTTTTTTACTCCCAGAAGAGAGGAGGAAAAAAAAGGGGGAATATAACGCCATAAAAATAACCAAATCCAGGCAGATAAACTTTAGCTTTGAACAGAGAAAGGCAATTTGTAATAATTTTTTCCAGAAATGGATTATTTGGAGGGAGGATAGTCGCTTGATAAAGTAAAAATAAAAAGAAGGATGGGGATTATTAGGAGAGAAGAAACAGTGAGAGAATAAAGCAGGAAAATGGACTTTGAAGAGTATGAGAGGCATAGCTAGGGTGGGACAGAGGCACTCTGGGAGACCCAAGGGTACTTTATGTGGCTCATGAGTTGAGTTTTGTTGTCTTTTACTGCCCCAAGCCCCCTAACAAAGTTATTCCAATGGGAGGGATAATTTTCATCCTCGCCAAACCACTCACAAGATTTTGAACAAGAAGGATGCAAAAAGATAAGTGAATAAAAGGGCAGAGGTCAGCAGAACTTGCAAAGGGGCCAAGCACAGGTGGAAGAGCAAGCCTGAATAAACTGGTGATATAGAAAAACTTCTTGTCAGGAGAAACTCATGAGAAAGGTGTCAAAGTTAGGAAAATGAGAAGGCTGATAAGAGCTTTGGAAGTCAGAATTTCAAGAAAATGGAGCTGTTTTGCAGGAGAAGTCTATGTGTCTGCTGCTCTACCTTTTTCGCTACTTTTCTCCAGAGAATTAGGAAAAAATGTGGAACTTTGTATGGGAGCTGAATTTGTGTTTAGGTGGACTTTGGGGAGTTTATAACATACTGAGAAGGATTCTTGGTCGATCCCTCCAAAAGGCTGAAGTTGTCACTGGCAGCAGGGGTGCCTCAGGCTCTGTAGCTGTTGGGTTGGGGGTCTCCTGAGCTCCCCCAGCTCCTGCTCTGCCCAGATCAAACCTTATCTTACCTCCTCCGGCACTGATCGCTGCCAGGACAGCCAGAGGAGTCCTGTGAAACCATCCCACCGGGGTTCAGCACTGCCACTCACCCGGAGGTGCCTTTTGGCTGGGCAGAGGGCTCTTACAGGGCAGACAAGGCTGCGAGGTGAAGGGCAGCTCCTGGGAGGCACGAGCATAGAGCTGCTGTCAGAACCCGGCCCTCTCCTGCAGTGGCTGCGTGTGAACACATCCCCTTTGAGTGGGGAGACCTCTGAGACATCCGTGGGGGAGAAAAGCAGTCAAGCACATTGCTCTGGGTGTTCTGGATCCCCGCAGGGAGAACTGGCTGCAGCCGTGGCTCGTCCACGGGCACCTCTGGGGACTGGAAGCTTTTTCTTTGCAGTTTGAAACCCCATGTTGTGTAAAATTGTTTAATACTCACGATTCAATTGATTTTAAAGTGGATAATCATCACTGAGCTTTAAATACACAGAGCTTGTTGTTGGAGCTACAGCTTTTCTTTGTTAATACTAACATTAAATATTTGTTCTGGATAAGGATAATCTAGTAATATGGGGAAACACCTGTGATTGAACTGCTGTGATAAGGATCTCTACTACACACTTCTGCTGCCAATATTTTCACAAGCCTCACTATATTCTGGGGTAAATAAATTTAATTCATTTTCCACTCCTGTTGTCTCACAAATTTAAATGTATTTGATGCAATAGGTTGTAAAGCCTAGTCCAAAACCTGTGCTAATTTGTTTAAAGAGCTCTGTCTGACAGAAGCCCCTTTTTTCCCTCCAGCACTAATTGGGTGATGATGATTGGGTCGTTTGGGGAAACACCAGGAGAAGGCAGCTGGGGACAGTGTGTGAGGAAACCCAAAACCATGCACAGATTTAAGATTTTATGAAGCTGCAGCAATTCTGTCTCACTTCAATGGAACTGTATTACCCACAGGCAGTTCCTCCCTGTTTGCTTACACGGCCCCTTCTGTGTGGCTTCCTAAAACCTGTAAGAGGGCACATTTTTCACTTGAAAAGTGGAAAACGAAGTGATTTGTTTCTCCCTCCGACAATAACATAGTCAAGAAAAACTGATGCTGAATACTTCTGTTAAATGCATGTGAATGTCCGACATATCTTCATTTAGTGTTATATTTTATATTTTTCAATCAGAAATATCTGAAAGTTTTGGCTTTTAAATGTCTTACTGATATGCTTTTCATGAATTTAATTACTCCTAATAGTATTTTGCTGCAATTTTACTTAGTTTTTTTTTTGGTGTTTTTTTTTTGTTTTTTGTTTTTGTTTTTGTTTTTGTTTTGTTTTGTTTTTTGTTTTTGTTTTTTTTTTTTAAATACCCTCTTCAGAAGGAAACAATATTGTGGCATTGATATTTATCAAAACAAAATAAAAACTGGAAATCCAGCCTTTCACAGCAGCTGTCACACATCCTTGTGAGTATTTAATTGGGCTCTTGCATGCATGAAAGTCTTGCACTTCAGAACATTATTCTGCACTGTGGTTTTTGTAGAGAGAGTAATTTCTTTTAATATTAACTTCTGCTAAGGCCTCTGTAAGCCCAGACCTTGGGAAGCCAAGAGCAAATTTCTACTGCCTTTTGTGAAGCTGAGATTTCTCTTTCTTGGCTAAAAGAGAATCTTGTCTTTCAGCCATGTACAAAGCCAGAGGGAGCCAAGGGATCCGCCAGGGTGTAATGCAAGTGAAGAGGGGCTGTGGTCCCACCTTTACTGATGGATATGTGAGGGACTGGAGGAGCTGGGTGATGGCAAGGAGCTCCTCCTTACCTTCTGCACTTACCTGGAAGCCCCTGTCATCAGGAGATCCCCACGTCAGGAATCGTGTCAATCCTTACACAGCCATTTCTGTTTCCACAATAAGTGACATTTCAGGGCTCAGGCTATCTAGTCCTGCTCCAGTCCCACCCTACAGAGCTCCAATTGCACCCTACAGTGAGCTGTGTGCCCCACAGAGCTCCAATCCCACCCTACAGAGAGCTGTGTGCACCACAGAGCTCCAATCCCACCCTACAGAGAGCTGTGTGCCCCACAGAGCCCCAATCCCACCCTACAGAGAGCTGTGTGCCCCACAGAGCCCCAATCCAACCCTACAGAGAGCTGTGTGCCCCACAGAGCCCCAATCCCACCCTACAGAGAGCTGTGTGCCCCACAGAGCCCCAATCCCACCCCGCAGAGCTGCAGTCCCCCTGTGCTGAGGGCACACTGGGCTCAGGCTGCTCTGTGGGTTTGGGGTCACCGAGGCTCTCCAGCCTTTCCCCCTGGTGCTGCTCTCTGCTGCACCCTGAGTGTCACACAAGTAGGACTGTCTGATTGTTTCTCTTCATGCATTTTAACGCCCACTGAACACAGCTTTGCAATGAATCCCTGGTTTGAACAGGAGGACAGTTGGCAGAAAAGAAATTCTGTGCTTCTGTTTTCCATATTTCTCATCCCAGGTTGTATACATAACCCTGAAAAGCAGCAAATACTCTTTTTGGTGTAATATAAGGAACAAATAACATTTCCATAGTAATTTCCTTTCCTTTTTAAAGAGTTTTTTGACCAGGTTAAATTTATTTGAGATAAAAGAAACATTATATTGATGTTTAACCCACAGAAACTCTTGTTTTCTTTTTGTTTGTCCTAATACTACTTTAAAGGCTCCCGAGAAATCTTTCTCTAGGATACTGAATATCCAGGAAACGTGGTGGCACACCTTTTCTTCTGGCTTCTAGTTTTGCTTACATTCTTTCAAAAAAATCTTATCCAGCTGGAAAACACAGGCAGTTAAAAGTGCCTTTCTGTGTGTCAAGTTCCTCCTTCACAAACTAACCTGTGTAATAACTACACCTCTTCTAACTGGTAGGTGCAGGCTCTGGGACAAACTTGCTCTATTGGCATTATTTATTCCAGGGGTGTCTGTGTGTAGCCCTGTTCTCAAACGAGGAATAGGCAGAGGAAACCGAATATGTAGATGAAATCTGATAATAGCGTGGAGGTTCTTCTTTCTCAGCTGCCTGAATTGTGCTGTAAATGCAGGGGAATGCAGGGTATCACTAATGGGCTGGCTGCCTTTTCCTGTACCTGTTCCCAGACAATGTAGATCTGGATTAGCTCCTCTTCTAACCATTGAAAAGTAATAAACAATAAACCCGCAGAAAAATTGCACATCTTTTGAAGGAGGTTTTTTTTTTGCAGTGGGAGTAGGGGGCTAAATCCAATTTTCGATCAGGTTATGGCCAGGTGTGCCAGAGGAAGGGTGTCCCACAGCATTCAGACCAGCCGTGACAGCAAATGAAGGGCACTGCATCTTCCCTCTGTAAGGAGAAAGTGGGAGATGAGCTCCCTTAGGGAGCAACACCTACACTGTGGCTTTCTCTAGCTGGTTTTCTGTAGACACAGAGAAAAGCTCCACAGTTAAAAAGTTAAAACCACATCTTGAGGGTTCTCCTGTTGGGGTGAGGTGTTACAAGGCACCTGTAATTGAAGTCAGTTGACAAGTAGTAGACCCTAATCATCACAAATCATTTCTCTTTAAGCAACCGAGAGAATAAGCCACCAGAGGTGTGTTTTCCTAGAAAATAAAAATTTCAGCCACAACAAAACTAGGAGATTAGAGTGAATTCAGTACATTTCGGTAAGTGCTGATGGACCCATACCAACAAGGCTGTTTTCCTGCAAAACTGGTTGCAGACAGCCAGGAAGAAAATGTCCATGGCATGGCCCCTGTGGAGATAAAGCCAGGGCTGAGCTGCCCTTGGCCCCCGTGGGCTGCCTGGGCAGGGCTCACCTTACTTTGCCACCCTCGCTATTTTTATTATTTTATTATTGCTTTTATTCTTTGAGTAACATCATTCAGTTTCACTTAAACTACTGCAAAGCCTGGAATACGTGCAAACAGTTTCAGGTGTTAAACTGGGGGCCAAATACCTGCAGAGAGCACTCTGATGTCTGACGTTTATTGCTGCTGTACTGACATTTGCTTCAAAAAGCTGCACGTTCTCAGAGATTGCTCATAGAACCCTCACAAAATGATCCTGGAACATGTGCTGAGATTAAACATTTTCTTTGTTTACTTTAAAAATGACAAATTTACTTATCCAAACTCCTTTTTTCTGTGTTGCTGTAGCACCCATTTACATAGGAAGGCTTTAAAAAACCCTCAACAAATTAAGTGAAGATGTGAATTTAAAACTAGTTACTTTGGCAAGGCTAAAATCATGTGTAAAAATTCCTTTCAGAATTTGAGTCCTCTAAACAGCTTTTAATTTAGTTAACCCAAAAGCTCTTGGTTGCCAATAAGTTGGGGGCTGAGGCCAAATAATTAATCCACTTTAAACACTAGTTCAGTCTATTTTCCTGAGTGTGTGTCTGTAGGCAGTTCTGAGGAATACATGCTTCAGAAATGGAAACCAGTGAGGGTTTCATTCTTCTCCAAAGGACTTTGGTTCCTATCTAGGTCTGGTAACTATTCCTAAAAGTCTAATTTTTGCAGTGACTCTGTTGTTGGAGACCTGGGCTTGCTACCAACCTCTTGCATAATCTCAGTATCCTCTTCATCTAATTTTCATTCAGCATTTCCCTAAGAAAATGAAAGTTTCTTAGAGATCTTGTTTGTGACAGCCTTCCCAACTATTTCAGAGCCCTTTTTGAATCTGAAGCAGTGGAATTTAGAGGAATACTTTGAGTTTCTTAGCAAATCTTCAAGGGAAAATTCTGTTGGCAGAATGGAAGGCGTTAGATGCTGGTTCAGTATAATCTGTGCTGACCTTACTAACACGTAGAATATATCCTAGCAGGGTTTGGGATTATAAATGCTGCAAATTGTGCTTTGTGGTGCAGCAGCCTCGTGTGCACGGTTCCTTGTCCAGTGACCCCTTACAGCCTTTGAAATTCTAATTTATCTTTTTCCAGTATGGAATCTAATAGCATCACTTTAAAAAAAATCCTCTTGATTTGATATCAAGTATTTAATGGCAAAATCACAATTTTTTTATTCCACTTAGCCATTTGGCAGTGGAAAGGCCCTACTGTGTTCTTTCTTTGAAGTCTGAAAATAATCTGGCATAGGTTCGTTATTTGGGGAAAAGAGATTTGCCTTGTGTAACAATTACTCTCCTAATGCAGTGAGACACTCCGGGTGCGTCATGTTTTCCTGACACAAACATTTAGCTCATCTTTTGTTTTTCTACCAATGGCTACTCACATGAGCCTTGTAGAATTTGGAAAGGAAAGCGCCTTCTAATAAGGGATTGCCTTCACATTAGCCCCGCTGACTCTCCAAAACATTTTGCTTCGTGTCATGCATTATAAATATATGACAGGAGAAGAGCGGAGAATGTGGCACAGCATTTCCCATGGGTTTCCTCTCTGAGATAAGAAAGATAAACACTCTGCCGTACTTCCCCGGGAGCAGCAGCCACCGCGGGCAGTGTCCTGCGCTGGAGCCTCCGGGCCCGGGGAGCGCTCCGTGTGTGCGGGCAGGGAGAGAACTCCGGGCCCGGGGAGCGCTCCGTGTGTGCGGGCAGGGAGAGAACTCCGGGCCCGGGGAGCGCTCCGTGTGTGCGGGCAGGGAGAGAACTCCGGGCCCGGGGAGCGCTCCGTGTGTGCGGGCAGGGAGAGAACTCCGGGCCCGGGGAGCGCTCCGTGTGTGCGGGCAGGGAGAGAACTCCGGGCCCGGGGAACGCTCCGTGTGTGCGGGCAGGGAGAGAACTCCGGGCCCGGGGAACGCTCCGTGTGTGCGGGCAGGGAGAGAACTCCGGGCCCGGGGAACGCTCCGTGTGTGCGGGCAGGGAGAGAACTCCGGGCCCGGGGAGCGCTCCGGGTGTGCGGGCAGGGAGAGAACTCCGGGCCCGGGGAGCGCTCCGTGTGTGCGGGCAGGGAGAGAACTCCGGGCCCGGGGAGCGCTCCGTGTGTGCGGGCAGGGAGAGAACTCCGGGCCCGGGGAGCGCTCCGTGTGTGCGGGCAGGGAGAGAACTCCGGGCCAGGGGAACGCTCCGTGTGTGCGGGCAGGGAGCAGAGAGCCGGGCCCGGGGAGCGCTCCGTGTGTGCGGGCAGGGAGCAGAGAGCCGGGCCCGGGGAGCGCTCCGTGTGTGCGGGCAGGGAGCAGAGAGCCGGGCCCCGGGAACGCTCCGTGTGTGCGGGCAGGGAGCAGAGAGCCGGGCCCAGGTGTGTGCTGGGCATCCTGAGGGCTCCCCATCTCCCTGGGGGCCCTGCACACCCCGCCGCTCTCGCTGGGGGCCGGCGGAGCTGCTGTTTGTTTTTGCAGGGCGCTCTCCGTGCTGCGGGAACGGGGGAGGCCTGAACTGGATCTCCCCTTTGTTCCTGGGCTGCCGCGGCTCCGGCAAAAGCGGAGGACCGAGCTGTGCTCTGAGGTGTGCCTTGACTCTCAATGACCCACCTCCGGTGACACCCCGGCCAGGGAAATATTGTGCTGAGGGGTGGCTTTCCTAAAGCAGGGAGAGAATCTCTGGGTACAGAGCCCTGAGCAGCAGACACGCTTTCAGTTTGCTCCACTCTCTGTTTCTCTGGCACGGGCTGAACTGTGCGAAAGTGGGGAGAATTCCCGGGCATCAGTGCCCCAAAGCAGATGGAAAGCCTCTGCTGTAGTTCCCGGGACACCTGGCTGGCTGAAAGATTCCGGAGCTGCAGAAGAATCCAGCAGGAGAGGCTGGAAATTCACAGCAGTGCTGTCAGTGTTAGTTAACGAGTGTGTCAGCACGGAGGGGTGACCTCCTCCACGGCTTCGGAGCTTTGCAGTTGCCTGCATTTTTGCTTTCCCGTTTAATTTTCTCATTTGTAACTTCTTTTTCTATTCTCAGAGCAAGTTTTGTAATGCACTGACATCTGCTGTGTGTTTGGCTAACACTGCCACTAAAGACCCGAGACAGGCCCTGCAGGCCGGGCAGAACGGGGCTCGAGAAATCACATCGGAGGGAAAGGGGCAGGAGGGTGGGATACCCGGTGCCTTGTTATTGATTTGAGGAGGTAAGAGGGAACGAGCCACCCTGCCCTTCAGAATCTTCTGTTGTAGTTGTTTTATGAAAGAGATGCACGGTGTGAGCCGATTTCTGTCAGACAAGCAGCATTTCTATCGATGGACTATAGTTATCAGCATTTAGAAAAAACTGCATTAGCTCCATCTTTCTTTTTTTTTTTTTTTTTTTTTTTTTGTCTAATCAGGGTCGTGGTGGTGTGGTGGCCGTCATGGAGGGGCATATGATCCTGATGAATGACTTTTGTGCCAGTTTTCAGACACACTGAAATTGAGAGTGTAGCTGAATAATGCCACTGACCTGCCCCATGAGCCCCCGATCCTTCACATATTCTGTAAGGCAGGAGCAGCCTCCACCCCTGCAGCAAGTAATTGTCGGTGCCACAGCAGGAGCTGCTGCCCAACAGCATCGCTTTTAAAACACTAAACCAACCTCTGAAAAGTCTCTGTCAGTTCGACAGCAGCAAAACTTGCTGCTGAGTGAAAGCTCCCCGGAAACCTCTCCAGTGGAGGTTGGTTTCTAGCAGGGATGTGAAGCAGCAGAGGTGCTCCCCGGCGGTGTGGGACAACCCAACCTCCTCTGCCTCGCTCCTACCCAGCTCCCAGCTCCTGCCCCAGGTGCAATTCAGGACATTTCAGAGACCCAGTGCAGTAATAATCAGAAATCTCTTATTAAAACAGTTTTAAACAAGAAACTTGTGCCCAAAGGAATAGTTAGGCAGTTTTGATTTTTGCCTATAATTGACAGCATCTCCGATGAAAAACTGCAGCCAGGCTGGGATTCTTTTGATACATTATGCAGCAGAAAATAATTATTCTTAAAACCACACCTTTTTTTTCCTTCAGAAAAAAAAGTCCTTTGCTGGTTTCAGGAAAATCTAACAGTCTCCCTGAAAGGGGGGGAGCCTCCTAATAAATGTTTTTTCAAAATATATATTTACACCATCTTCATGAATCAGTGAATTATGGGGTTATCCCCCACATTAGTCTCTCCATATAGATATTTTTAAGGTAATAAGTCTGAGGCAGGCAAGACTCTGTGCACAGACACTTGAGCAGGAAAGGAGACATGGCTTTTTCCCCCTCCCATTTTCTATCCCAAAATTTACTGTAAAATCTTGATTTGTAAATGCATGTTTTTCTAGAAAAACTAGCTTTAAATTCGTCATAAACTGTAGTTTCTCCTTTTCTTCACTCCCAGCAAACATGCAAAATAGCTGCAAGGCCGTGACAGTGCTGGATTAACACCTCACCAGCAGCAAGAACTGAAACAGAAAAGTACCTTTTCATTATGAGTTTTAAAGAGTAGGGGAAATCCTGCTCCCCTCGAGATCAAGAGGGAAATTCCTTTTCAGCTTCAAAAGAACCAGAAGGTAGCTCTGCATTATTCTAACAGCCCGTTTAAAAGCCCCAGCGTTGTGTTCCTTTGCAGTCACCCACAATCAGTGAGAGGGCTACAGCTCTGTGCAGCCTTGTGTCGGGGTTACAGGTCACTGAGGGCTCTGCTCCTGGCCTGGGGCTCAGGAACATTTCTTCAGGCCTTGTAGCATTAAATGACTGCTGCCCCTCTCTTTTTATTTTAGGTTGGTTTGTTTGTTTCAAGGGGACAGTGTCTCCCTTGAAAATCTGTGCTGAAGTGCCCTTCATTCATTGTTTTTAATGGTTCTTATTGTCAAGCCCCATCACATTTTCAAAGTGACGTGTCTGACATCAGCAATCACAGCCAGGATTTAGAACATGAGTTCCCAGATGTGTTTAAAGATCCTGTGTATTACCTAATTCTGAGAAACCACATGTACAAAAATGTGGCATGAAATGACTGATGGAGGATCCAATAGCAAGTAAAGCTTTGTTTTCTGCCTTCCAGCAACGATGCTGTCTGTTAAACACTTGAATTGCCTAAAAGGTGGGTGACATGCTGCTTAAACACTGTCTAATGTTCCAGTCATAACACCAGCTACAAGAAGAGTTGTAACTGTTGATTAATTAACTGATCAGGTGAAGTTGAGCCCGCCTCTCCTCACTGGGGTGTAGCCACGCATCTGACCCTGGGTACACACTGCACATCCTCAGGGCTCTCTCTGCAGGGATGCAGGGATTCACAGAGCACTAAAAGCTGACACATCACCCAAGACAAAAGCCTTCTGAAAACAAAACAGCCAAACCCCTTCACTTCCTCTGCCATTGATTTAGGTCAGCTGAAATCAGACTTTTAAAACATCCAACTGTTACACCCTGGCCATTAAAAATGAACCACGGGGAAATAATAAATTGTTGTTTTTTGGTCTGTTATTCCAAATATCTGGTGGAGACTTTAACATGCATTCAGTGCAATACCTGCTTCCACATTCGGTGGGCAGAGCCGGAGTCCAGACCCACATGAAGCCATCAAACAAAACTGGCTTCATACAATATTCAGCCATGTAGCACATGCTTTTCTGTGCAAATAATGTTCTTTCTTGCTTTGTATGAAATACCTATGGCACCAGGCAGATGAAGACTGATACTGAGCTTAACTTCTTCTGACAACTATTCTTGTAATGGGTCTCTCTTTTATTAGTTGCAAGGTATAGTTACAAACTGGATGAAACAAGGAAAACAAATTGAAATTAAATTATATGTAAGTAAACAAACTGTAATAAAATGAGCAGGCTGAACTTTCATCTACATTTCAACTGGATTTGAACCAAGTCCCTTCTGAGAGTTTAAGAAAGTTTGGTTAATTTTGTTTGTTTGTTTTTTGTTGTTTTGTTTGTTTGTTTGTTTTTTGTTTTTTGTTTTTTTGTTTGGTCTGCTCTGCATTTCCTTGCTGTCATTGTGACCAAGAGGAAAGTGCTGGAAAACTGTGAGTAACTCTGATCTGCTGTTTCTGGCCAGGTCAAAAGTAGGACAAGCTGGAAATGTCATCCAAATTCCCATGTTTGGTAGTTTCCCAAACCAAACCTGTTCAGGTTGACATACTCAGAAGGTCGGAACAAGATGGAGATAAACTGAAAGCCACGGAAGTGATTGTACAGACTAAAATCAACTAGAATTTAGGTGGCCAAGCTTAAACTGAAATATTCAGCCTCTAAAGTTCCTGTTCTTGCCGTGAAGGGAAATCTCGTTGGGCTTTTTTTTTGTTTGTTTATTTGTTTGTTTGTTTGCATTGTGCTTCCAAGCCCACTGGCTGCTTGGGACAATGCAGGGACAAAAGGGGTGTCTGAGCATCACATTCCACTGGCACCTCTGTCTCCAGTGAGTGTGTGCTTCCAGGTTATGCATTCAGCTTTTGGGGCAGACTGTATGCCAGCTGAGGCTGACTTTGACTAAAGCTTAGCTCTTTTCCTCCAGGAAGGAGAGAATTACTTCCATCACATCGCTTTTGACCTGATTCTCTAGACAAGCCATGTGGTTTGATCCAACAAAACGGATTTGTTGTCAGATCAAACTTAGTTATTCATCTTGCAATCTTATAATCCTTGTAGAAGCACAGTAGTTACATTTAAAAGGAAACAAACTCGTGCTTCTAATTGTTTTAGAGTGCAGCATGTACTTGGGAGAGGCACAGCTAGAGTTAGGAGGGAATAGTTTGTCAAGTGTACAGCTCTGACTGGGCAGCTTGGGGAAAAAAGAATGGTTTTACAGGTGCAGTTCATGCCATGTACACCTCCTGAAGCCTGCAGGTTTTTAAAAGGAGGAAAGTGCTCTTTGCAGGGCGTGGCAGCCCTCCCTCACCGTAACTCTGCCCTCTGGATCTGGCAGGGGGTTCTCTGGTGCTGCAGCCAGGGCTCCTGTTCAGCAGCAGATGGGGAAACGCTTGTGTGCGCAGAGAGTTATTCACCAATTGTTTAGGTAGGTAACATATACACACATTCCAGATGTGGACAGACTATTGAAAACAAAAGCACCCTGTTCCTGGCTGATGCAGCCCCTTCTGCAAGTTCTGGAAGACCTTGGGACATGACTGCTTGACTTCAGCCAAATTCAACTGCTTCTGCCTTGCTCAGAAATGGAAGAGGAGCACGACTTACTAATGGTCATAATGCAGATTGCAAAGTCTGAGTATACACATGGATTTCACAGCACGTGGCTGTGTCTGGCTGGCTTTCTCCCAGGGCAGCACCTCCTCTGCAGGAGCCTGCAGAGAGCGGGCAGACAGCACTGACCGTGCCTCGCGCAAATTCTCACGGAGCTGCCACAGACAAAACTCGAATTCTCAGTCCGCAGACGTGCTGCCCAAATTCAGTGGTCTGAGTGAGTCAGCACGAGCTGCTCGCTCAAACTGAAATCAGCAGAGCTGCAGACATGTGCAAGCTTGTCCCCAAGGCAGCAGCTCTGTTGTGGGACTGGGAGCCTCCAACACGAGACCGAGCAGAAGTATCCCCAAAAACTCCCACAGCAAAGTGCTTCCAGTACGGCCACAGCGCAGTGCCGGAGCTCTCAGCCCCCGGGCTGTGGGGCAGGCTCCCCGCACTGAAACAGCTTGGCCAGTCGGGCTGCCTCTCTGAAAGGGCTGCTGCCAGCAAAGCTGTTATCAGGTGAGGAACTGCTCTTCTCCCCATCGCTAACAATCCAGTCACCTTGTTATACTGTGCTGGTGGATCTTTGTCTCCCAAATTCCGGCATTTCAGCTTCTAACCTGAATGACCTTTTCAAACACTGTTGCTTCAATGCAGTAACATTTTTTTGTGAAAATAGACTTGGGTAGATTAAATAAATTGAGAGAGATTATATAAAATCACCGTGGCGACAGTTTGGGACCCACGTTCTAAGAGAACTAGTAGAAAACAAATTTTTGTTGATGTCTGTAGGTTGGTTGGAAGAAATTTTCTTGAAGTCTCTTTTTTTCAAAAAAAATGGAAATCTGTATAATTTTCCTTGCTTTAATAGTTAACTAAGCAATTTTCAAATGGTCTAAACAAGCATGCAGAATTTTTTATTACCCAAAAATGATCTGTTAAGCCATGTATCACTGCAGCAAAAATGGGAGACGTCTGCTTTGGCTCTAATTTTGTTGTACAATGCTATTAATTTGCAACTTCGAGGTGATCTGGATATAAGTGGACTTGTATGGTTTAGGTTTTTTATCCCTCCTCTTCTTTCTCCCTCCCCGTGCTTTGTAGAAAAATAAGCATCAATTTTGAAGTGCTAGAAAGTGCAGCTTGCTTTTGAGGCTGTCAGGCTGATACAAATGATCTTTGCTTCGAGCTTCCTAAAAAGACATAATTTCTGCTCTGTCTAAAAAGCAGAGGCTGCCTTGTTTGTTTTTATTTGCAGCATTCGGCAGCGTTGCTGTAGGCCACGAGCTGCAGGATGGCAGCAACACAGGATTATCCTGCAGAGCCCTAACTGGTGAATCCATAACAGCCAACCTGAACTCTGCTGCGGGCTGCCATTTAATACCGCAAGAAACTGTTTGCATTTCATCATGTAACCGGTTGTGTGAATTCAAGAACCTTCCCTGGATCAGGCTGTGCTTTCAGATGAAAGAAAGGAACTACCAAATGGTGGGGTGAAATACAGAGTTTGTTTTCCTGTAGGCCTGTTCTCTAAGCATAAACAAATACACTGTAGTGAAGACTTGGGCTAAGGCTACAGAAGAGAAGCTGAGAAAAGGAGAGATGGGAAGCAGGAATAGATGAGGGGAAAGGGCTGGGGCTGTCCTCGTGAGGTAGATTTCTTTGATATCGAGCAACAGGAACAGGCTCCAAATTAAATAGGATCATGAAAATACCTTCAGAGTATCAGCTGAAAGGGGGAGAGGGGGAGGGGTGTCTACTCTCCGGATCCTAAAACTTTTCACTCCCGTTGCATTTGGTAGAGAATTGAGCCCATTTGTGACTCTTCCCCTCAGGCTCTGTTAGATGGGCTTTTATTCAATATGATTTCAGTCCAGATCATAATAAAGTTGCTGTGTTCCTCATGAAGCTCACATTATGGATGTACAGCCATCACGGTCTACGGATTGCTTAGTTTTTTCCTGTAAAAACAGAAATCCTCGTACAGCTGGGAGCTTGTAAAAACAAGCCCGAAGCTACCAAAATTTTTAGCTCTACAGTATAAATGAGAAACTAAGTTCTCCACTGCAAAACATATAGGCACCTATATATGCTCAAGATTTTGACAATGAGACTCATTCATGCAGAAGAAGACACTTTCCAGGTGAATATTGCCTTGTTCTGGCGTCACACGCTGAGTAATGTAATTAAAGAGCGTTTATGAAATGTTCGGGACTGCGCTGCTGGGAACGCTGCACAGAGGAGAAGTTGGAATTGTGTGTGTTTGTGGTGTCCCTAGATGAGCGAGGTGATTTGCAGGCCAAGTGAGAGGTGAGCTTTTGAAAATGCAAGCTTTTCCAAGCCAGAGTTCAGAGTCTGAAGACAGCGACACGCGCGCAGTTTCGTCTCACGTTAATGGTTGCGTTGAGGTTGCGAAGTTTTTATTTCTGGTAGTCGGTGCTGTGTCGACAAAAGCACCTCCAGGTTCGAGCCCTGCCTCTAGCTGTCGTTCAGAAAGCGAGCGGAACGCGCTGCGGGGCGGCTCCGGGCTGCTGCGGGCGCCGGGGCAGCCGCGTCCCGGGGCTCCTCCGCCCGAGGGGACACGGAGCTCCCACGCCTCCGGAACGCAGAAAAACGCCCCTGTCTCAGCCTCTTAATAGATTAAATCTGATGGATTTTCATTGAGGCCACAATATTTTATTTCCCGCGGTACATTTCGTTAACTCTTACGAGCGCCGTGGTGCGAGACAGACCCGCGCACGCCGCGTCTAACACGTACCCTTCACTTTTTATGGGTTTGTTATGTGGAAAAAATACTCCACGATCTTAAAGACCGATAGTACCTGGGAAAACAACATTAAAAAAATTAAAAAAAAAAAAAAAAGAAAGAAAAAAAAAAGAAAAAAAAGGGGTGGGGGTATGTGTGAAGGAATAAACTAGGAATACTTGAAATTGCTTGAAATTAGCATGGTGACTGCTTTGTCCCGGCCGCCTTGCGGGCTGTGCCGAGGGAAGGAGAACTGCTGGGGGGACGGAGCGGGCACCGAGAGCCCTCCCCGGCTCCCGGAGCCCCGCGCCGCCACGGATCTCGTTCCTCGGGGAAACGGGACTCGGAACGGGGCGCGCCGGGGGCCGCTTTTACACCCATGTCCGTGTCGCTGCCGCGGGAAGCGAATGAGCGCGGGTAATGCCGGCACGGCCCCAGCGTGCTGCGCCTCCAGCCCCGAAAGGTGCGTCCCTCCGCGGCACCAGCCGTGTGTCCGTGCCCCGGAGCCGGGGCGCGGCGGGGCAGCGGAACGGAGCAGGAGCCGCAGGACCGGCAGCGGGGCTGTGTCCCTGTCCCCGTCCGGGTGCCGCTGCGGGGCCAGAGCCCTGGCCCGGAGCCTGCGGACGGGCTGCGCTGGCCGAACGGGAGCGGGGCTCTCCGAGCCGGCGGCGGACCGGCGCTCCCCGCCGGAGACACTTTTCTCGGCAAGAGAAAAGGAAATAAAAACAACCTTTGGGAGAGGAGGGCCGCCGCATTTTCAAACAACCCGACCTCAGACCTTCTAGGTTCTGGTGCCTGAAGAGGGTGAGTAGAAAAGAAAACCCAAACTACTCGGGCTACTCGAGCCTTATCAGCGCTTCAGTTGAAGGCACGGCTTTCTCGGGAATCCTCGTCCGGGCTGCCGGGGCCAGTGGCGGGGGTGGCCCGTGGCCCCCGGCGGAGATCCCGCAGCTGGCCGTGCCCCGCTCCGCTCCGCGCTCCCGGCCGCCAAGGGGCTCGGCGCTGCGCAGCGGGAGTACCGCACCGGGGCCGCGCCGGGGGCTCTCTGCTCTCTTCGGGAAGGGGAACCCGGTCCGGCTCGGCAACGGCGAAGCCCCAGCGTCTGTCGGGTGGCTTCTCTTAGCGGGGTTGCGCGGCCGGGATCGAGTCCCGCTCTGCCCGTCTCCCTCGCGGCTTCCCCGCACGGGGGTCGGGCTGTGGCCGGGGCTCTTCTGCCCTCGTGTGCAGAAATCGAGAGCTCTTTCCCCGCCTCAGCAGGCCGGGGCACGGGCACGGCGCCGTGAGTCCCCTCCATTGCTAATTCCCCTCGTGCTTCCCCTGGCCCGGCGGGCGGCCGCAGCACCGGGCCGGGAGCGGCTCCGCTGCCTCCTTCTGCTTTTGCCTTATCCGGGTTTGTCCGGCTCCTGCCCGGCAGCGGCGGCGGGCGGGGCGCGGGCTCAGCCGGGACACCGGCGGATCCCCCAAAGATCTCTCCGCGCTCCCCTGCTCGCTGCTCGTCCCCGCCACTTGCATTCCCCTCGCTGCGGCTTTTCTGTGGATGCCAATAAGCCGTCAGCTCTCCGCTTAACCGTACAGCATACAGCTGCCAGGGGCGTGTTCCTGCGTTTTCAGGTAGTTGTTTCGTGTCCCAAAAAGGGCCTAATTAGGAGAGGGGAAAGGGGAGAGCCCGAGGGCCCCTGCCTGCCCTTGTGTCAAACTTTTAAGTAGCCGCACACGGGGCTGCGCGCTCACCTTTGCTGCTCGGCCCGACCGCCGCTCCCAGCGCTGGGCTGAGCTTCTGCCTTGGTGTTCATTCGAAATCCCCCTCGGTGGGGCTGTCAAAAAAAAAAAAAAAAAAAAAAAACCGAACAAGACCCTCGATGTCAAATGTCCTTTGCGAGCGAGCGAGCCCCGCCAAGGAGCTACGCGCCCAGCTTAGGAGCGAGAAGGGAGGAATTTGCCATTTGGCGGAGGTGATGACACACACGGCAGTGCTGCTACACCTGCACCGGCCCCGGCCGCGGAAATGCCTGCGAGGGGGAGCGCCGGGAGCAGCATGGGTGGCCGGCAGAAAGGAGCTCGGCCCTGCCCTGGGGAGCCCGGCAGCCCCGGCCCCGACGGCGGGGCACAGCTGGCTCCGGCTGCTGCGTGGCCCTGCGCGGGGCGAGCCGCCGGAGAGCCGCGGGGGCTGCCCGGGGAGGGGAACCCTGGAGAGGGTCTCTTCTGTGGGCCTCATCCCTTCGCCGTTTCGTTTGTGCGCGTTACGGGGGTGCCCGGAGGCGAAGTGCGCTGCTCCACGCCTGGGTGCGGAAACAGACGGGCCTCCTTTCTGTGACCGAAATCACGCAGCCGGCTTTTTGGGGCACACTTTCCTCTGCGGACGGGAGATAAGTGATTGGTTATATGGCTCTAGGCGAAGAAACAGCAATGTGTCCTGAGACATACAGAAATATGTATATATATACACACACACATCTAACGGGTCCTCGAGGAGCTAATTTATTTCTCGGTTAAAATAGGTTTCTATGTACTCGACTGCCCTTATCCGCGGTTAGTCTGTCCCGGGTAGTGGAGCCGAGCCCCGTGGCCGGGCAGAGGAACTAGGAATCGGCTCTTGGGCCACCGAAGCTCTGGGCGCCCCGACGGAAGAAGCCGGCTGCCCCGGGCACGCACGTTCGGGAGCTGGCAGCCCCCCGGGCTCACGCTTGCTTGTGAAAATTGTTGTCGCACTTAAAATCCCCGGGACAAGGGCACATCCCGAAATGCGGTTCACGTGCAAAAAAGGCAGGAGGAGTCTGAGGGCCACGAGCTGCCGGCGGGCAGAGCCGCGGGCGCCGAGATGAGCGTGCAGCTGCTCCGAGGGCCGCTTTGGGCAGCCCGAGCCGTGCTCGAGCACGGGCGGGGGTCTGGTCCTGCGGAGCCGTGCCCGCAGCTCCGGGGCGGAAGGGGCCGCGGCCGGCGAGCGCAGGTGGTCCTGGCTCTGCGCAGCTCGGCCCGGCTCATGCGGCTGCCGGCGGGCACCCGTCTGATGGAAAGGCTCGGGGCTCAGACGGGGCCGGTCTGCCCCGCTCCCGGGACAGGACCGAAACCCAGAGTAAAGTGTCCCGTCGCTGGGCCCGGGCTCGGGGCACCGGTTTGTCCCAGCGCGACATCTCTTGTGCTCGGGCCAGCTGACACTGCCTGTCTGCTGCTCGGGGAGGCTCTGCCCGAAGGCAGGAAAGGGGAAGGAGAGGGGAATGTCGGTGCCGCATACGCTACTCCAGGAACCGTGTGAAATAAGCCGAAGCCCTCCAGGGGAAAGGAGCAGGAAAGCTGCCCAGTGTGTCATCCCCCGTCTCGCCACCCTGCCCCGGCCCTCGAGGCTCCTGTCAGCCCAGCAGCCACGCTGGAGGCCTGCGTGCACTCTGTGGGGAAGGAGAAGGGGCGACCCGACACCTTTTGCTTTCTGCCTCCTGCAAATAAGAACTGCAAGAATCGACTTGCAGGGAGCGGCAACAGCCTCCTTGTGCTCCCCGGGCGCGATCGGTTGGCGGGGCCCGCGGCCAAGACATATAAACGCGACCGCGTGTGCGGCTGGACGTGTGACAAGCCGCCGTGGCAAGGGGAGCGCCGCGGGTACACCCCTTCGCACCCACCGCCTCCAGCGCGACCCCGCGGCGGGCGGGAGGGGAGCGCAGCGCCGCGGGGCCCGGCGGGCGCCGGAGTGGGCGGCGGAGGCTCGCCCAGCGCCCCCCGGACGCCGCCCCCCGCCTCCCCCCGCCCCCGGCGGAGCTGCCGAGCCGGGGCGGTTCCGCGCCGCTCCGCGGGGCCACGTCGGGCCGCGTGTGCGCGGGGCTGAGCGCGGCGCCGTGACTGCGGGGTGAACTCGGCCGTGCCCAGCGGCTCGGCCGCGATAGGGGAGCGGGGTCCTGACGAAAGCGGAACTCGGCCGGGCCCATACAAATCAGAAAAGAGCCCGGCCGCCGCGGCAGAGGGGAGCGGAGCCCGCGGGGGCAGGGACGCCGCCGCCGCCGCGCTGCACGGACCAGCGGCCCCGCGAGAGGCGTCTCCGATCTCCGTCCGGGTCGCGGCTTCGGCTTCTCGGCTTCGGCTCGGGCCCCGTCCCGGCGAGCGCGGAGCGGGACGGCCGCCGGCGGCGGGCTCCGTGCGGCGGGCAGCGCTCCGCACCGCGCGGCGCTGCGCTGGGCGCCCCGGGCGCGGGGCACCATGATGAGTAACTACCCGGACGGCGAGGAGGACACGGTGGCGCTGCTGGCTCATGACACCGGCGGCAGCAAGGAGCCGGATCGGGGCAAGGAGGAACTGAGCGCGGACAAGGGCCCCGAGAAGCCGGACCCCTCGCAGAAGCCCCCCTATTCCTACGTGGCCCTGATCGCCATGGCCATTCGAGAGAGCGCAGAGAAGAGGCTCACGCTGTCCGGGATCTACCAGTACATCATCAGCAAGTTCCCTTTCTACGAGAAGAACAAGAAAGGCTGGCAGAACAGCATCCGCCACAACCTCAGCCTCAACGAGTGCTTCATCAAGGTGCCCCGGGAGGGCGGCGGCGAGCGCAAGGGCAACTACTGGACCCTGGACCCCGCCTGCGAGGACATGTTCGAGAAGGGCAACTACCGCAGGAGACGAAGGATGAAACGGCCTTTCCGGCCGCCTCCGACCCACTTCCAGCCCGGCAAGACCCTCTTCGGCCCCGACAGCTACGGCTACCTGTCCCCGCCCAAGTACTTGCAGTCCACTTTCATGAACAACTCGTGGCCGCTGGCGCAGCCCCCCGCGCCCATGCCCTACACGTCCTGCCAGATGTCTGGTGGGAACGTCAGCCCCGTCAATGTGAAAGGACTCTCGGGCCCGGCGTCCTACGGCCCCTACTCGCGGGTGCAGAGCATGGCGCTGCCCAGCATGGTGAACTCCTACAACGGCATGGGCCACCACCACCACCACCCGCACGCCCACCATCCCCAGCAGCTCAGCCCGGCCAGCCCCGCGCCGCCCGCGGCCCCGGCGGCCAACGGGGCCGGCCTCCAATTTGCCTGCGCCCGCCAGCCCGCCGAGCTGTCCATGATGCACTGTTCTTACTGGGAGCACGACAGCAAACACAGCGCCCTGCACTCCCGCATAGACATCTAGGGAGGCTCCGGCCAGCCGCCGTCGCAGAAATGCACCGGCCCCGCTGCCCCTCTCCTAGCCCGCCGCGTTCCCCTGCGCTCCGGTCTCTCCTCCTCGTCTCTAGCCACGGACTCCCCTCTCTCTGTGCCCAAAGTGTCGCGGTGGGGCAATAGCAGCCTGGCCCCGCGTGTAGTGTCAGTGTAGGAGCCGTCCCTCGGTGAGAAGAAGGCAGTGTAAGTGTGGGGGCTCCCCGCGGGGCTGCGCCGGGCAGCGGCGGCCGGGCCGCCTGTCCCCGGGCCAGCGAGGACTCACCGGGAGTTTCTCTGCTCGTGTGTGTGCCTTTGTGAGTCGTTGGGTTTGATGATTTGTTTTTAAGGGGGTTGCGGTATTTTTGTTTGTTTGTTTGGGTTTGTTTGCTTCGGGTGGATTTTTTTCTTTTTGTTTGTTTGGTTGGTTTTTCTGTGGGTTTTTTTTGGGGGGAGCGGGGAAAAGGGAGCATCTAATTAAAAATCGGCTGTTCAGCCCTCAATATTATGCTCCTTTGTAAGTCGGCCGTAATCTTTTCGGGAGCAGCCATGGGGAGAGTAAAGCGGAGTCTGTAAATAGCGGAGGCATTTTCACGCGCGCGGTGCGGGGCCGGCGGGGCCTAGACACTACCGTGTGCCCGCGGTGCTCGTCCTTCTTCTCTTCATCCTCTCTGTCTTCCTCCTCGCTTTGCTACGCACTGCGCTTCTTCCGAGCTGTGGCTTTTCGTTAAAATAGTACTTAACGTGGGGACTGCTGTAACAGCAGATGTGCGATATTGCTGGTTAATAGAAACCAACAAAGAAAACCCGCCAGGGTCATTCGTGAAACATTTCGGGAGCGGTAAATATATTTTTTAAAAGAGAAAATGTCCTTTGAGGTCTTAAAAGTAATTTTATGCACGTCTAAAAAATATTTTGATGTTATTAAAAAAAAAGAAAAGAGAGAGAGACGCTTTCCTGTAAATTGGGATATTTTTCCGAGTGCATATTATATTAATATTGAAAATTTAAACTATCTTCAGATTTTTTGTCCCCAAACCTGGCCCAAAATGGATTTTCTGGTAGGTTCTGCTTTTGAATGCTTCCCCTTTTTTTCTTAAAATGTTTTGATCCTTTAATTTTATATAGATTAATGTGGGGAAAAAAATAGCGATTTTAAAACAGGGGCCAGTTCATAGCGATTTTGTAAATGTTTGTGTAAACCGATAGATGCTGTGGCATAGTACCATTTTGGGACCAATTTTCTAGAATGAACTAGCACTTTCATTGTACTTTTTAGCATTGTAAAGTCTCCAATAAAATGCCTTTCCTTCTTTCCATATCGTTTTATTTCACTCCACTTCTCCCCGCTCGGGATCGGGAAGAGGCAGCGGAGAGTGGGGCGGGCGCTGTGTGCCGGGGCCGCTCCGGACCGCGGGCATCGCTCCCAGGCTGCGGGCATCGCTCCGGGCACCGCTCCGGCCCTCGGGCACCGCTCCGGGCTGTGGGCACCGCTCCGGCCCTCGGGCACCGCTCCCGGCCCTCGGGCACCGCTCCCGGCCCTCGGGCACCTCTCCCGGCCCTCGGGCACCTCTCCCGGCCCGCGGCTGCAGCGCTCCCCGGTGCGGCGCACGGGGCTCGGCTGCGGGAGCCGTGCTGGGCGCTCCATCGGCTCCGCTAGGCACCGGCGGAGAGCTCCGGGGGCCGGGGCTGTCTCGGCGGCGGCCAAGAAGGTACCGGGACCGTGGCGTTGGTTCGGCGGGCGGGCGGGCCGGAGGCGCCTCCGCTCCGGGGCGCGGCAGCTGCGGCACCTCGCCCGTGTGCGCGTCCCGGGGCGCCGGCCACAGAGGCCTCGGGGCTGTGCCTGCGGCCGTGCCGGACCCCCGCTCCTCTTTCCTTTCTTCCCCGCATGCTCGGAGCCGTGGTCCTGGAAGGAAAAGGATCGTCCTGTGTCTCCCCGAGCCGGGCCCGGCCACGCTACGACAGGGCCTGAGCCTCTTGCCGGCCCGGGCCGGTGAGGGAGCCGGGAGCCGCAGACGGGTCTATCTTTCCTCGCCGGGCCGGTGGCTGCTGCAGCGGCCTGGGCCTCGCTCCTAACCCTGCCCGTCCTCGTCGGCAGCGAGCCGTGCGCGGGGCCTGGGGGGCAGGAGGGGATGGGGCAGGCGGGGCGGCCCCCGCCCGGTGCCGGCCCGGCCCGCAGCCGCTCACACTCCGGCCTGGGCCGGCCTGCGGCTCCGCGACACCGCGGGGATGCGGTGTTCGCCTCCCGGGCTCGCTGCCCCGGACACGGCTGCCTGAGCTGAAAGCCGGTAACGGGGCTGAGCTCTCCGCTCCGCAGCCAGGGACCTGGCCCTCACCCTTGCCCGGCGGCCTGACGCTCTCCCTTTCTGTGGGGGCCTGCTCCCCGCCCGGCGGGAAGCGGCGGCCTCCAGCGCGGTCTCAGGGAGCAGTGCGAGATGTGGGGACCGGTCGGCTCTCTGCCGCTCGGCGGGCCCGGCCGGGCCGAGGGGCTCTGGGAACCCGCCGGGCCGTCCCGAGCCCTGCTGTGCCCCCCGGCCCCGCTCCCCAGGCGGGCTCGGCTCCGAGCGGACACAGGCGCGCCAGGGGAGCAGAAACGGGGTGAGGGCGAGGCGGCGGTGCCGCGGGCATACGGAGGGAGCCTGGGCCCTGCACCAACAGGCACGTAACTGGAGGCCGGAGGCCCAAGGGGAGATGCCGGCGCGGCCGGGACGCGGCCGGGACTCACGCCGGTGGCTCTGCGGGAACGGCCCGCTCCTGTGCGCCTCTGACCTGCCCGGGGCCCTGGCGCAGGAGCGGGCGGCGGAGGGGAGAGGGAGCGCCGCACACACACACACAGGATGGCAGCTTTGCACCGGAGGGCTCAGGGCCTTGGATGCTTGCTCCTTACTAGATGGGTATTGCAAATCCCGCTGCTTTCCTCCGGGATATGTTGGGACCAACAGGGAACCCCCCACCACCGGAGGTGGGCACAGGGGCGAAGGAGGGTGGGAGCACCTCCCCGTACCCCCGCACAAGCCCGCCGGCCTCTCCTTGGGCTCCTTCCTGGCCTGTGCCGTCGTTCGGTCTGAAGCAAAGGCTAACGCGCCCTTGGCACTCTCCCGGGAACGGCTCGGGCTCGCAGCCTCGAGTGAACAGATACCTGATCGTGCCAGGTGCAGGGAGAAGAGGCCGCAGGCCGGGACCCGACAGGGACATGCGGGCCCTGGGGCTATTCCGAGTGATCTCCACCCACGCCCCACTGTGCTTGACCAGCGGCCGCTTGAGCCCATAGAGAGAGGCAGGGAGAGAAGCGGGCCGTGCGACCGCTCTCCCTGCCAGGCCAGGGTCCGTCTGCTGGGCTCCCCGTGCCCGGCCGAGCCTCTGCTCTTCTTTGCCCCTCGCCCCCGTGCCGCTCCCGGGCGGCCCTGGCCGCCGCACCTGTAGGATGTTTTCACGATCGTTTTCTGTTTTTACGAACAGAGACTGCACTGAATGTAAACTCTCAGGGAAACCGCAGCGAGAGCCCGGCTGCCGGCCCTGGCCGCGCTCGCCGGGCGCTGTCGGGCAGCAGACCGGCCTCTGCCCCTGCCGGGAGCGGCCGGGCCGCCCATTCAGTCCCGCCGGCCTGGGGAGAGGCTGGTCATCATCTCCCCGCGGGCTGGGGCAAGCCTCGGCAGCGGGCACGGCCCCTGGGGAGCCGCCCCGAGCCGCGCTGCGCGCTACCGAGCACCCAGGCACGGAGCGACCGAGTGTCCCGGAGGAGCTGTGCCTCCCGCGGGGCCGCCGCCATCCCCAGGGTGATGCGGGGGACCGGCCGCAGCCCGGGACAGCGGCACTTGGGACGGCAGGGGCTGCACGGGAGCACACAGAGACCCCTCGGCAGTCAGTTCCGAGGACACCAACACCACCAGAGGCCCAAGGGGTGCCCGCGGTGGCTAAGCACTCTCTCGCTCCGGTCCGTCACCTTCTTCCGCAGCTCCCACCTGCCCCCGGCCGCGCCGCCCCCCAGCCCCGTCGGACCCTCACAAAACGAAGCGGCCGAGAGCCGATCTCTTGGCAAGCGCTGCGTTTGCGGGTTGTGTAAGGTCTTTTCCCGTTATATAAATGACGGAGGAGGAATGCACACGGAGCGGGACGCGCTCCTCGGGACAGCGCCTTGGCGCGGAGCCTCCTCCGGCCCGGGGCTGCTCTGGGGGCCAGAGCCAGGGAAGGGGGGCTCGGGGCTGCTGAGCCGCTGCCCTTTCGGAGCGGCCCCGGCTTTATGCAATGCTGGCGAGAGATGAAAGCAGAAGAGCGAGGCGTGTTTTCTCCCTGCCCGGAGCGGGCGGGGAAGCAGCCTGCCTCTGTCGAGGAGGGGCAGAGTTTGGTCCTCGAGGCTGAGCGGACTCCCAGCGCCCCTCTGCTCCTCCGGCTCCGGGGCAGTGCCAGCGCCGGGGGATGTTTTGCGACCGCAGCTTTCTCTTCCTCTCCGGTCCTTTTCGCAGGCTGCAAAGGTCCTTTGAAGCCCTGGCCGGGCTCGGAGGGTGGCAGAGCCCTGGGCGCTGGGAGCGCTCCCCGGCGGCACAGCGCGGCACGGCACGGCACGGCTCGGCTCGGCACGGCACGGCACGGCACGGCACGGCACGGCACGGCACGGCACGGCACGGCACGGCACGGCACGGCACGGCTCGGCACGGCTCGGCACGGCACGGCTAGGCTGCCCTCTGCCTGCGGGAGCGCGGGGACAGCCGCCCAGCAGCGGGGTGCTGAATGAGGGACCCGGTGAGCTGTGTCCCGGCTCCTCTCGGCGATGGCTGCGGGCAGGGCAGAGCCAAGCTCCGTGAGGAGACACACACACAGCTCTTACCTTGCGCCCTCCCGCCCGCCCCGGCCGGAGAGGCTGTTTAATACTGCCTGATTCCTGGTATTCTTGTCAGTGTTTTAAGTGGTGAAAAAGTCATTTCCAGTCCCATGGTCTGCGTTTCACCCTGAACTCATTGAAAAGAGAGTGCGGGGTCAGGACTGTTTATTATACAACCAATTAAAACAGGAAAATATGCAAAGGCTTCATTCAGCGAGATCCGGCTATTGTTAAGCCGAAAATGATATTTTTGTTTCAAAAATAATAAAAAAAAATTGTTACTTAAAAAATCTCC
The DNA here is from genome assembly GCF_009819655.1 of Sylvia atricapilla. NCBI lineage: Eukaryota > Metazoa > Chordata > Aves > Passeriformes > Sylviidae > Sylvia > Sylvia atricapilla. The sequence continues at coordinate 13,485,898 of NC_089149.1, forward strand.
GCTCTGCGTGTGTGACAGCCGGGAGCGCGGCGAGCTCCGGCGGCCCGGCTCGGGCCCGGCCTGTGCGGGGCTGGACGGGGCGGCCGGCGGGCGGGCACCGGGGCTGTTGGTGTCCCCGTTCCCCCGCCCTGGGGCGCCGCTCCTGCCCGCTCGCAGCCTCAAACGCGGGGGACCAGCTCCGTGCAGGCGGGCACGGGCAGCCGCCGCGGTGCTTTTTTCAATATAAGACGGCGAAAAAAATTATTGCGAGGGCTAAAAAGCTCGACGCTGTAGCAGGCTCGGGCAGGGCCGGGACTACCAGGCTGGAGAGCCCCGAGAGGCGCTGCTGAGCCCAGCGCCGAGCCCCGGAGCTGCGCCGGCAGCCCTGGGCACACCGCTGCGGCCGGGAGGGGCGCGGCGAGAGCGGCCCCAGCGGGGCTCCCGGCTCTGCGCTGCTCGGGCGGCTGCTCCATCCACCCTCGCGAAATCCGCCAGAATCCCATCCCCGGGTGTGCGGGGCATGGCCGCCCCGGCGGGCTCTGCTCTGGGGCGGTGTACCATCGGCCCCGGGACACGGGCCGGGCGGGAGGGCAGCGGGGCTCCTGCCGGGGCCGCCGCGCCACCGCCGCCCGCCCCAGGTAGCCCTCGGGGATGTGCTCTGCAGCGGGCCTGGGAAGCGTTCACCAAAAACAATCGCTCGGGCTGGCCTAATCCAATGAGTTTATTTTAGTCCTCGAACAGTATTGAAAACATTCGCTCTGCTTCTTGTGGTTGTTTACAGTATGTTGGTCTCAACATCACAGCCGCCCTTCTGGAAAAGTCTTACAGGACTCAGGCAAAGGGAAACCAAAACAGAAGTGACTCGGAAAGCACGATGGCGAATGATTAATCAAATCAGAGACAGGAAGGCGGAGGTAATCAATGAGTTTTCACTTATAGTTTACTTGGATGGACATCTTTTTCCTTTTTCTTTCTGTAAGTTCAGAAACCACATGGGGTTTTATTGGCCAAACAAGCAGCTGCAGGATTTGGTGGGCTGGTGGGAATTCGTTCAAAATCTGCTGCATGTTTCCTGAAGAAGAAGTCGGCTTTGGACAAAACCTCGTGCTGGTTCCCAGCCCAGGCCCAGGGCGCCGGGCAGCGGGCAGGGCTGAGCCCCGCGGGACCGGGGACAGCCACCCGCGGCCCCGAGGACAGCCGGCCAGGACCGCAGGAACGCCTCGGCAGAGAAGGAGAGCCTCGCTCTCCCTCGAGCTGCACAGTGAGCAAATACCCTGGGAAATCTCGCCAGGTGCGATTTTAAAGTGAAACGCCGGCTCTCCCTGCTATGCCTTTGAGAGAGGGTTTGCGAGCTGCGTAAGGCCTTCTCCCGTTATAAAATGACGGCAGGGGGAACGCCACCCTGCCCTGCCGTGCCGGCCGTGCCAAACTCGGTGTTCCCCGAGGGTACAGGAGGGTGCGGGCACACAGGTGGCTCCTGACACCAGCGGAAGCTCCTGGCTCCCCAGCTGGTCCCTGTAAACCTTACGGTTTAGCTGGCAGATTAATTGTTCGCCTACTTTCGTTTAATTTCTTTCTTCGAAATGAACTTTTCTCCCACGCTGCATGAATAACACATTCGAGGCGATGACGAAATAACGGGGCGGAATTTCACCTTTCTCGTTGACAGTGACCGTTTTCGACAACATGAGGCAGCCCGGGGTGAATGCGGGCACGCGGTGGCCCCGAGCCGCTGACCGGCCCTCGAGGGACATGTCACTGACAACTGATGAGCATCTGGCGTTTGGCTGAGACAGCGTCGTCTGAAGAAAAACCGTGGGCTTTCGGTAAACGGGCTCTGGGAGAGGAGAAATTCTGTGATTCCGTGTGAACCGTGGGCTGTCGGGGTAGTCTCCAGTTCTTCGGGCAAGCAGCGCCTGCCAAGGAGCGGGTTTGGAGGCACACTGCTGGCCCCGCCGCAGAAAAAGAGTTATTGACCTGTTTTTTAAGATACGTCGCCCATTTCCTCGTTTTTTTCCCGGCGATAACTGTGATTCTTTTCATTACTGTCGTTTTGTTCCTCGAAAACCCAAACAATCAATAAAGTACAGGGCGAAGCTGAGCACAACACGAGGCGTAATGTTCTAAGTTATCAAAAGGGGGAATAAACAAAAGAGTCACTCGCTACAGACCTCTTTTATTTATTTATTCATTCATTTATTTATTTATTTTCCCCAGGTGTTGCTTTTAAGAAGACGTTCAGGAAAAAGTTATATCAGGTACATGTTGATCTGTGCTTCCTCGGCTCCTGGCTTTGGAGGTGATATCGCTTGGTGCTTATCAGCTTATCAGCCACAGCATCTGAGGCATCTGGTGCGTGGCTCCTGACTGCTCCCTGCGCAAGGGTACGAGTTTTTCTTGTGGCACGAAGGCAGCCCCTCATCCAGCCCCTCATCCAGCCCCTCATCCAGCCCCGCATCCAGCCCCGCATCCAGCCCCACATCCAGCCCCGCATCCAACCCCGCATCCAGCCCCTCACCCAGCCCCGCATCCAGCCCCTCATCCAGCCCCTCCCCAGCCCCGCATCCAGCCCCTCATCCAGCCCCACATCCAGCCCCACATCCAGCCCCACATCCAGCCCCACATCCAACCCCGCATCCAGCCCCTCATCCAGCCCCGCATCCAACCCCGCATCCAGCCCCTCACCCAGCCCCGCATCCAGCCCCTCATCCAGCCCCGCATCCAGCCCCTCATCCGGCCCCACATCCAGCCCCGCACCCAGCCCCGCATCCAACCCCGCATCCAGCCCCTCACCCAGCCCCGCATCCAGCCCCACATCCAGCCCCGCACCCAGCCCCGCATCCAACCCCGCATCCAGCCCCTCCCCAGCCCCGCATCCAGCCCCTCATCCAGCCCCACATCCAGCCCCGCATCCAGCCCCACATCCAGCCCCACATCCAACCCCGCATCCAGCCCCTCATCCAGCCCCTCATCCAACCCCGCATCCAGCCCCTCACCCAGCCCCGCATCCAGCCCCACATCCAGCCCCGCACCCAGCCCCGCATCCAGCCCCACATCCAACCCCACATCCAGCCCCTCATCCAGCCCCGCATCCAGCCCCGCATCCAGCCCCTCATCCAACCCCGCATTCAGCCCCTCATCCAGCCCCACATCCAGCCCCGCACCCGGGCGGGCCGAGGAGCTGCTGGCAGCCCCAGCGCCGGTAAGGGCTCGCACAGCCCAGACAACGAAATCCCGAGAAATGTTCACCGCCGCTGGCTGCCTGGCTGCTCAAACAGCCCCTGGGCGCGGGGCGAGGCCGGGAGGGGTTTCAGGGGGCAGCAGTTTGCAGGAGTCTGAGGTTTGGGCAGCCGGAGTTCTTCCTCGATGCGTTTTCCCCAAGATTTCGGGGCCGTGGCCGCCGGGCGCTGCGCGGAGCTGCTGCCAGCCCCCTCTGCCCGCAGAGCAGCCTCAGGCGGGGCAGGACGGGCCCGCACCCGGCGGCCGGGAAGGGCCCCGGGATCCCCGCGGGTACTGGGGACAGAGGGGCTCCCGACGCGCTTCAGTGCAGCTCCTCGTTAGATCCTGCCATGGATCTGATGTTCGCAGGGAGCGGCGGGCGGACAGCCAGGGCAGGGACATGGGAAGGGGAGGCCTCGTCTCCGGCCTTACAAGCAGCTTTTCTGCTTCCTATGAAGCCTTCGAGATACGGGGACCTTTGAAAAAAAAAAAAATTAGAAACAGGAGATTTTACAAGTTAGCAGTAAAGGCTTTTTTAAAATACACATCAGTGATTATATCTCCCGTAGAGCAGCTTCCTGCCCGACCTGTTGTACTTCCAGTCCCAGGGAACAGTCCTCTTAACCTACTCTTTCCCCAAAATCACCGAGTTTGCTTTGGAAGCCTCTTGGTTCGCCTTTTTTGATAAACCACAGTTCAGATCAGCCCAGAGCAGCCAGTGGTGTCTGGGACATCACCAGTTGCCTTGGAACAGAAATAGGAACCAATTGTTTAAACATCTTAAGGTCCCAAAATCTTTAAAAGCCATCACAGAAAGGTTTGGTTGTTTTGTTGCTTTTGAGTTTTTTCCCTTCCCGAAGCGAGAAAGGAGCAAAGGGATTGTAGGGATGAATGTCTGCTCTCTGCCTGCTGCAAGCACCAGAAGGTTTGCCTTTTTTTTTTTTTTTTTTCTTCCCTTTCTTTCATCAGTTTTTCCATTCCTTGAGGAAAATTTTTCAGTATCTGAATCAAAGTGCACGATTCCAAGTTTTTTTTTTTTTTTTCCCCTGTTGTTTTGTTTTATCTCGGCCCTTTTTCATGTTTTCATTTAAAAAGTGACAGATTTGGTAGAACTTTCAAGTGTTTCCCATTAGAGGCGGGGAGTTCAGCAGTGCCCCGTCCTGAAGTTGCACATGACACGTTTCGGGGGCTGAGGCAGGACCGCGCCCTGAGCACTCGCAGTTGGGCAGGAGTGGGACAGTGTCCGGCAGTGTCCGAGCAGTGTCCGGCAGTGTCCGGGCAGTGTCCGAGCAGTGTCCGAGCAGTGCCCAGGGCAGTGTCCAGCATTGTCCGAGCAGTGTCCGGGCAGTGTCCGAGCAGTGTCCAGGGCAGTGTCCGGGCAGTGTCCGGCAGTGTCCAGGGCAGTGTCCGGCAGTGTCCGGCAGTGTCCAGGGCAGTGTCCAGGGCAGTGTCCGAGCAGTGCCCAGGGCAGTGTGCGAGCAGTGTCCAGGGCAGTGTCCAGGGCAGTGTCCGGCAGTGTCCAGGGCAGTGTCCAGCCATGTCCAGGGCAGTGTCCGAGCAGTGTCCGAGCAGTGCCCAGGGCAGTGTCCGAGCAGTGTCCGAGCAGTGTCCAGTCCGGCCCGGCGCTGCCCTCTGCCGGCCCCTCAAGGCCGGGCGCGGTCTGTGTCCCGCTGCCTGCCGGGCTCCCCGTGTCCGTGTCCCGCTGTCCCTGGCTCTCCCCGTGTCCCGCTGTCCCTGGTTCTCCCCGTGTCCCTGGTTCTCCCCGTGTCCCTGGTTGTCCCCGTGTCCCTGGGCCAGGCCGGAGCCCGTGGGCACGGCGGGTCCCGGGCGGTGTTTCCCGACTGGCCCGCTCCGTGCCGTGTGGGGAATTCCCGCTGGAGAGATGCGCAGTTGCCCATTGCTGCTTTCGGCGGCTTCGTTCCTTGGCGGATTGTCCTCTCGCTGTTACCTCTCCCATTCCTGCCCGCTGGCCTTTACCACTGCTCTGGTGTTCCATGCTTTTCACGGCTGATCTCTCCTTTAAGGGAAATTTCCTTCATGTAACAAATGATTCTGAGATTTTGTGTTTTGGAGTGTGGCCCCGTACAAATTTTAATAAACTGTTGTGGAAAGCAGCACTTGGTTAGCAGAGCTACAAGGTGTCAAGTAATCTTCATAGCCAAATTTTCCTGTAAACACGTGCAACATACAATCCTTCTTTGGCAATGGAGACTTTACAAATACTGAAAATGTCTGTGTACACACTTACTGACATTTTTGGTAGTAAAGCTTCGTTTTATTTTATTCAGATCCCCACCCACCCCCTCCCCCCAAAAAATCACTGTTGTCCATTGACCTCGAGCAAAAGGACATTTCTAATTGCAAAATGTGAAACGAGAAAAAAAAAAAAAAAGTGTATGGGTTAAGGAAATATCCCTTTCCATACATTATTCGGATCCGTTAATGCATGGACACAGGAATGGTGCTAGCTTATAGCAGCAGTTCGTAATTCATGCAACAAAATCACCAAGTTCTGTAGCTCTCAATGTCACAGAGTTTAAGGCATTCGCAATTTATTAGATCCTACATGAATTCTAATATTTTTATATGATCGGCAATTGTTCTTTATTTGAAAAGGGAACTGACTATTTATAAATAGTCAGTATTGAGAGAAACAGGGTTTGCTGAAGAAACTCAAGTGTGGCGGATCCTAGAGAAATGTAAGGAGCAGTGAAAGGATGCTGCAGTCGGAAAGAAGTCCTGGAATGTGTGTGCTGCTGGGAGCTCCCTGGCTGGGACCTGGCAGTGTCCCTGCCCCGTTTCAGTTCTGCACGGGGCTGGGCAGGGGGATTTGTCTGGGGCAGTGGCACTGCAAGGGATTCCCCACGGCCCTGGGCTGAAGTGGCCAAGAAAACCAGGAAGATGACTCCAGTCCTTGTGTGTCAGCAGCCAGCCCGGCTGCAGGACGAGCTGGGATATCCACTGCCAGCACAGAAATACAGACTCCAAATGAATCCCCTCCCTGGCTGCCAGCCTGGCTGTGGTGAAGCCACTGTCCCGCTCAGTTCTGCAGTGTCAATGTGCCAGCTCCGATGGCAGGATGAGCGAGTGCCGAGGGCTGGGCTAAGGCAACTCTCCTCAGAGGACAAACTTACCTGCCTCGATTTCCGGGGGGTCTTTTTTTCTCTAATCTTTCAGCTTCTGAGCTGACAAAGACTAGAGCAGAGCTGAATTTTGGACTCACTGAGCAGCCACAGCTTAAGCCAGTGCAGTGGGAAGATGAGGTGCTGGCTTTTTCTGGGAGGAAGGTGCTCACCTTGCCTTGGGAATTCCAGGAGTGGGAAATTTTTTTGTGGTTTATCTTTGTAGCTATGGTTATACTGTTTATTGTTCCAGCAAGACTGAGGCATTTCTGCAACACCACAGCACACAAAGCAGCCCTAGCTCTGAGAGCCGCCAGAAAAAAATATTTCTGTGATGTCTGCAGCCTGTTGGCTATCCCAGACCGAAGGGCACCCTGCTCCCAGAGAACTTGCCTGGACTGATTCTCCCCTGGTGCAAATCAGCACAGCAATGATGAACTCAGTGCACCCTCATGGTGTTAGTACAGATTTCTGGTGACATAGCCAGTTAATAGCACTTTGTCCTGTGCTTCACATCGCTGTAGCACAGAGCACCTGTCATGATTTAACTTTTGTGCTTTTTCCCAGAGAACTGAGTGAGAGGGATTGTTTTCTGGTGGTCACTCAGTATTTTCTGGCTGGCAGTCAGAAATAAAACTCGTCCACTTAAAAAGCCCAGGTGTGGCAGGAGCAGGGTGGAAAAGGGAAACCTCTGAGCACAGCTGTGTTCTCAGACTCCGTAAAGGAGAGTACCTGTGCATTTGGCATCAGTGGATCTGACACAATGTGAGAACTGGTTTTCTGTATCACTTACATTATAGTTGAAATGTGCTCCATGTGGCAGCAGCCAAAGGAAAAAAAAAAAAAATGAAAAAAAAAAAAAAAAAAAAAGCAGCACTCTCCAAAAGTTTCGGTTATCCCTTGAAGCTATATTACAACATCTACTGTTCTAATTGAATCAGTGTGAGAACTTTTCCCCTCCATTTAAATCATTCCTAGTCTCTGTCCACTTTTCCCTGGAGATGCACACATTTGATACAAAGATGTGCCAGGGACACCCACACCTTGGGTAAGATTTAATGTTCATTTTACTGAGTTAGATGCTGAGAAGGAAATGTCAAATCTTCCATGCCTTCACCAGAATCCATCATGATGTTCCCCCTCTTCTCTCCCCTTCTTCATAGACTTATCACCAGGGTGAAGCACAGGAGTTCTGTCTGAGTAAAGGCTTCTAGGTCTGCTCTGAGGATGCAATGGATGAACTGATCATTTCTAAGGAGTTTTTTGGGATGAATCAGAAAACCTTCAAAGCAGTGCTAGCTCCTATGACAGGTGTTAACAAGGCTGCTGCTGATGAAGAAGCTCGTGGTCTCGATGCTGCTCAAACTGTGCCACCCTGCTTGCCCTAATGTGGAGCTGCACAGGAGGGCTCCTTTTTCACCCCTGAAAGCACAGCCCAGTCCGCATTGTGAGCTCTCATTTGTTACATTTAAAGTGTACTTTTAGCAGTGTGGAGAAAATCTCTGCGTGTTTCAAACTATCAATGCTATTACACAGCGCAAAATTACTTGACAGCTCAGAAAGCAAAAGCACTGGCTACCCAAACCCACGTCTGCTCCATAACTGTTCACATGTGCGAAGCACTACGTGACCCACAAAAACATATGGCTCTTGTATCAAATACGTGGAATCAACTTGAATTAGGAAGACTTTGAAAAGGTCCTCAGTTTAAATGTACACGGCTCTCTGAAATGTCCAGCTAAGTTTAATGCAACAATTAAAACCAGATAGATTGTCAGGATTCATAGAGCAGGGGTAGAGTTAATTCAGTATGAAAGAAATGAATGACCGGGAAGAAGACAGAAGAGCAAAAGCAGCAGGGAAGAGCAAGACTGAGTGGAGGGATGAAATGCTAATATGGGGGGGTAGGGAGAGTGAGGAATGGAAGGGGGTGAGAAAGAAGTGAAATTCAGGAGAAAGAGGAAAATGAAGGGGGATATGAGATAGGAAAGAGAAGGAGAACAGCAAGGAAAACAATGACACTTTGTAGTGTAATGTGCCAGGTAACACTTTAGAAGAACTAAGCCTGGAGCATAAAGGTTGCTACTTATGTACTGAATGCATGTGGGAGGGGTTGGGGGTTTATCCATGGTTATATATACATGGGTGAGTGGATGTGTGCGTGTCCAAGTAATTAGATACATAAAATGATGCAGAAATTTCAGTTGTCTTGAGGATCTCCCACTATTGCCCACACAGTCAGTTTTCCCACCCTGCCACGTGTCCAGCAGCAGTAATGCCCCTTTCCATGCCATGCTGTGTGCCAGGGCTTTCTGTTTCAGTTTGCTGTTTGTTTCTGTCCTGCCCTCCAAGAGCTGGAAATAGGGGTTCTGGCTCCCCTGTCCTGCAGCCCCTAACTTCAGGGTTCTCCACTGAGGTGTCACAATTGTTTGCAACTATTTGCTGTTTCCTCTTGTTAATACTCATGGCAATATTGCCATTTTGCACTGACAGATCCAAAATATATCAAACGTTTTATTGTTGAATTAGTTACGGATTGAATTAGTGTCATCGGCTTTGACTTGTCTGTTCCTGCGCATGCAAGCTGCTAGTAAAATAGCACAACTTTTCATGCTTTTTAGGGCTAAAAGAGTCATGGAGTAATATTGAAATTATCTATTTGATGTTCTCCCCAAGGTGTGAGGAAGGTCAGACTCCTTTAGTTCTCTCCCACACACTGGAGAGTTTCCTCTTCTCCATGGGTATCCTCAGGTCCTGCCACGATTGTGTTTATCCCTAGTCCCTCCAGGGAGGGCCCCTTTTTGAGGAGTCCAAGGATTTTGTTGTTCAGATGGATACTTTATTTCCTGGTGCTGTTGGAAGTGGCATTTCAGCATTTTGTAAGTGACCTGCATGCTTCATTCCCATGCCCTGTCACAGCTAACATTGTCCACCTTTTTCAGGGTACCAAGTGTTCTAGTTCAAGCATGGATCCCAGGTTCATTAACAGCGGTCAATCTGTAATTTTTCTAAACCCAGAAAGGCCTCTGGCCATTTCTGGACCAATTCTGGTCATCTTTTCCATTGTCGCGTATAAAAATCTGAGCTAAATTTTGCCATTCTCCCTTATCATTCCCCTGTTTCATTTCTCATCATTCTAATAATTCTGTTATGAAGACAAGAAACAGAAACATGGATGTTTAACACTTAACAATGTCTTATTGTCTTACTGCTTTTGGAAAAGGGAATGAAGAGGAAAAACCTCACATGAGGCTATAAACAAAACAGAAGGAAGTGAGTTCACTATCCACGGGAAAGCACAGCTCTCCTGTGAGGGAGATTTTTGTTTCAGTCGAGGGGAAATGCACCACCGTTCTGCTACTGAGCAGTTCTTTTCAGCAGGCTGCAATGCAGAAAATAACTTGTCAGGAAACCCCACATTTGTGTACCTTAGGAGTGTTTCTGAAAAACATGAGACCTCTAGAGTCTGCAGCAGAATCAGAACTGCGTCGGAGAACTGGGGATGAAACAGTTCATAAGCTCCATAAAAATTCTACATGCTTAGTGATCTTTGTAGGAACAGCAAACACCCAGATTATTTAATGTCGGAAGTTTGATAAAGCACAAATATAACTGAGCACCCTCATTTTATTCCCTTCCTCCAGAAGATGGCAAAAGTTAGCTGGACTTAGGCAGAGGGAGGCAAATGCTGCAGGGCTGTGTGCCCCAGTTCCAGGTCACCAGTGGTTTGGTGCTGCAGCTGGAGGCATTGATCCTGCGTGGTTGGTTTGAGCAGACAGGCACTGCAGCTCCAGCACTGCTGAGGTGCAGCTCCCCAGGAGCCAGGCAAGTCCCAGCCATGGCTGCACCTTTTCCTTCTGCAGGGGATGGGAATTTTCAGTGACATCTCCACGGAGATCACAGCAAGAAATGCAGCTGCGAGAAGTTTAAATTTTATCCACCAAGTATGGAGACACGAATTGCAGTATTTGTTAGTGTTCCTGGTATGATAGAGCCTCTGCTGAAGAAAAATCCCTTGAGATTCACTCCTTGAGCACCAAAGACATTAGTTCCCACTAATACAGCAGATATTTTGACTAGAACACTGTGGAGAACTTGCATTTACATAGGAACCTTGACCGAGAAAAGGAAAGAATATATAACAAGTGTATAGAAAGAAACATCAGATTAAATACAGTTTTGGCAACTAGGATTTTTTCCTTTCATTCTCAGCAAGGTATTCTGGAAAAAAAAAGAAAGAAGTATTACTAACAAAATCAAAAGAGACACAAAATAAGCTTTTATTTCTCCTGCAGTTAATTTTGTTGCTATATATAGCTGCTCTGGCAGTTTATAATTTCAGTATTAGGAAAATCTGAGTGTATTTGTGTAAAGTAATACACTGAAGTCGGGAGGCTTCCTGCCAGCAGAAAAGGAGAATAGAGGACTGCTTGTTTAAAGGATGGTCCTGAGGTGGTTCAGCCTAACCTGATGCTTATCCTATGGTGAAGTTCTAATTTGATTCCAAGCAAATTTGTCCTCACAACTTTTTTTGCCCAAGAGTTTTGTCAGCTGCTGTAGCTGCTGGATCGATGCTCTGAGAGGATTTGTGCCCATGGCCTTGGAAGGGATGGGAGCAATGGCCCATTTGACAAAAGCCAGCACACCAGGCAGCTGTGCTAACAATTCCTCTCTTCAGTTCTCTCTAAGGGGAGCGAGGCTGTGTCTCTCTTCCACAGAAAGCTCCAGTTCTCTTCTTAGAAGGGCAGGGCAGGACCAGAGGTGGGGAAAGGACATGGAGCTCCCACCTGTGCTGTCTTTACGTGGAGCTTTGGGTTTGGACAAGATGCTCCCATTTGAACACACATTTTCTCCTTTGGACAGTGTTCAACAGACCAGCCACATTGCTTGATCCACAATGAAGTAGTGGTTATGTCTTCTGTTATGAGAAAATGTTCATGTCACAGTTCACTTCTGCAAGGTCATATCCTTATTCTTCAAGCTGACTGGGAAATTTTAACAGAGTGATTCCCTGGTCCTCCGCTCCCTGAGAAAATACAAGTATATCAGAACAAAACCTTGATTTTTTTTTTTTTTCATTTTGAAGTCTCTTAATATGTCAAAATATTCAGTTTCCCATCCAGAAACGGGAAAAAAAAAATCATGTTATCTCAATATTTTTGGCCGAGCTGAGTTTTCTGGGTAAATTCAAATGTGCAGAAGGAATATTGCCAACTGGCTGTTTTTAGCAGCATGAGAAACAATACCAGGCACGGGGAATGACCCTACCTCACTGCCACTGGAATGACTCAGCAATGCTCCTTGTCAGGAGGCGGCTCTGATGGGGCAGGAGAGCCCCAGGGTGTGAGCTCCATCCCCGGCCGCGTCAGCGGCGCTTTCCCTGCCCGTGCGGAGAGGAAGCAGGGACACAATAGCTACAGCCTCAGCCCGGCTTCCTCCCCAGCAGGGGCATTACCTGCCCACTCTGGGTCACCTCCCTGCAGTCCCCCCGCCCCGGCAGCTCCCAGGGGGATAGAGGCAGCCGTGACCGAAGTCCCGCAGGAACGGGACCATTCCCTTGTGCTCTGCTGCAAGCTCTGGGGAAGCTGCTGCAGTGTTAATGGCTCCTGCCGCCAGATGAAAGGAGGGCAGTATTCAGATCTAATAAATCAACAGATGTTAAAGCAATTTCTGCCTTCTCTCTTCTATTGCTCATCAACAGGAACGTGCTAAAGTGCTTTTTTGTACCGTTTAGCATCTGACATTTCAGCACATCTTGTGAGTGTGCATTAGGAGAATGGAATGTTACTATATTTGTACTTGCAGATTTGGAATGAGAATAAAATCTGGAGAGATGCAATGTGCACACGGAATGTTTTCCAGAGGGGTTGAGGCTGAGGAAACCCAGCACAGTGAAGCTTGAGCTGTCTTGAAACTTCAGGCTGCAAATGCACCGAGTTAGAGTTTTGAAATGGGACTGAAAACTGTAGAAACTTGAAGCAGTTTGTCCAAACCCTAGTTAATTCTGGGATCACAGACGCCGCTGTAAAATACGGAAATGGGGTGTTTGATTTTTGCAGTTACTCTGCAAATATCTTGTTCCTTCCTCTTGTCGCCTCAGCTATAGGTGATGTCCCTCTGACTGGTGCCTTCAGAAGGGCTATTTTTAGGGAAACCAGGCTTTTACTGCTGAGACCTGGCACAGCCCTGAGACAGCCCTGTCTTGCCCCTGCATATCAGCAGGATCTCTCCTCACGGTCTTTCAGCTCTGTTAGATCCCTCCTTGCCCGTGTGTGAGGTCCCTGGAGCCTTCAGGTGTGTGTCTCTCATGTGTCAGGGCCCTGAGGGCACCAGGAGGCTCCAATCAGCCGAAACTGTCTCCCTTGGGCCCTCCAGCCACACCTCTGGCCATGGCCCAGGGGCCTCTTTCTGCTCCCTCTGGAGCCTTCAGTCTTGACCTGAGCTACATGACACCTGCAGCCATGGTCACAGCTGTGGCAGGTCTCCCCCTCAACTCACACACACTGTGGCCTGGCGCCAGCCCTGCCCTGTCACCGTGGATCTGCCTGGGAGACCTGGAGGGGACTGGCATGTTGCTGGAGCAGAGAGGAACCAGCAGCCTCGACTGCATTTTGACATGGACGATGGGTCTTGGGAGAAGGGCCTCATATTAAACTCACCCCAAGAGAAACGGAGCTCTGTCCAGAGATTAAGAAATACCTCTACAAAAGGTGCAGAAGCTCCTTCCTCATAGATTTCTGTAGGGAGAGTGTTTGTGCCCTAAAAAGCAGAGATGGATAACAGAGGCAAACTCGGTAAAATCTTTCTTCCCCTCCTCTCCTGTACTTCTCAATCATTTTATTTGGATGTTACCTTTCTTTTCTAGGTTCATTTCTCTGCTCCTGCTCCTGTCTTTTTTAAGAGCAGCATCAGCTTTCAGGTGTCCTGTGCCTGCTCAGCCCCTGTGCTGTGCTGTTTCCTGAGCTGCTGAGGCTGCCTTTGCAGTTAGCAGGGTTCCAAGGTTGAACTGCTTTTCTCTTTCCACAAAACCTTTAGACTTTTTAACCGGTGAAGCTAAAATGAGCATCTTAAATAAGCCCACAGCTTCCAGAGGTTTTCCAGTGCAATTCAGCCACTTCTCAGGCTAAGCTACAGGAGGATGTGGCCCCTCCTGAGGCCCAGTCCCACCCCAATGCCGCTGTCCCTGAGAGGCAAACTGGGCCAGTGCTGCAGAAGGGCTGTAGCCAGTCTGGCCTCCCCAGGTGGAGTGGTGCTTTAAGGCGGCTGGAAGAGCAGAGCCTCACATCCCCAGCATGATGTGACCGAGCCTGGTGGGGTGTGACCGAATTGTCCCCATCCCGCTGTGACCGAGCTGTCCCCATCCCGGTGTCACTGAGCTGTCCCATCCCGGTGTGACCGAGCCCGTCCCGGTGTGACCGAGCTGTCCCATCCCGGTGTGACCGAGCTGTCCCCATCCCGGTGTGACCGAGCTCTCCCCATCCCGGTGTGACCGTCCCCATCCCGGTGTGACCGAGCCCATCCCGGTGTGACCGAGATGTCCCCATCCCGGTGTGACCGAGCTCATCCCGGTGTGACCGAGCTGTGCCATCCCAGTGTGACCGAGCTGTCCCCATCCCAGTGTGACCGAGCCCATCCCGGTGTGACCGAGCTGTCCCCATCCCAGTGTGACCGTCCCCATCCCGGAGTGACCGAGCTGTCCCATCCCGGTGTGACCGAGCCCATCCCGGTGTGACCGAGCTGTCCCCATCCCGGTGTGACCGAGCTGTCCCATCCCGGTGTGACCGAGCCGGCAGTCCCGGCCGCCGCCGCCAGGTGTCGCCGTGGGGCGCGGCGGGTTCTCTGCGGCCGGTGCCGGCGCCGGGCTCGGGGGGGCGGGGGGAGCCCCGAGGGGCCGGAGAGAGCCGGTGATAGCCCCGAGGGGCCGGAGAGAGCCGGGGGAGCCCCGAGGGGCCGGAGAGAGCCGGGGGAGCCCCGAGGGGCCGGAGAGAGCCGGGGGAGCCCCGAGGGGCCGGAGAGAGCCGGTGATAGCCCCGAGAAGGCCGGTCCAGGTGCACCGTGGGCCGGCCCGTGCCCCGTGCCCTGTGCCCGCCGCGGCCGGCTGGAGCCGTGGCTGTGTCCGCCCGCGAATCACAAAACAGCGTGGTCGGGATCCCGGCCCCAGCAGGTCCGTGTGAGGGCCGGCTGTCCGGGGGCCCGGACTCAGCCGGAGTCCGGAACGACAAAAACACCGCGAATCCAAACACTCGGTGAGCTCGGCACGTGTGAGGAAGCCTCAGCGATGGACAGGTGTGTGGTCAGCGGTCACTGCAGGTGTGCCATCACTCTGCACACCCACTGTCACCTGAGCGCACCCACCGTCACTGTCACCTGAGCACACCCACTGTCACCTGAGCACACCCACTGTCGCTGTCACCTGTGTGCACCCACTGTCACTGTCACCTGAGCACGCCCACTGTCGCTGCCACCTGTGCACATCCACCACTACCTGTGCACACCCACTGTCACTGTCACCTGTGCACAGCCACTGCCGGGGCTGCGGGTCAAGTCCCGAGGGCACTGCTGCCAGCTGCAGTGGAGCTGAACTTTCATCTCCATCTGTCATCGAGGAGAAATCAAGTGTTAAAGTGCAGCCCTGGAGAATTCCTGCTCCCGGGTGTGTCATTCCCATGGCTGAGGTCCTTAGGGCTGCTGGCACGTTCTCCACGGGGACCTAAAGAGGATCATTTACAAATACCCAATTGAATGTTTACTACCCTTGCCCTAGGTGGAATCGGGCCAGCTGATAAATACACACACAATCCTTTTTGGAGGAGTCTCTGTTCAATTGAAATCCTGTGGGAACTTGTTCCATAGGTTAATTACGTGCTGTGTAGAAACGGATTTTATAATTTAAAATGTTGCCTTTCAAACTGCACTGAAGTCATGTTGTTCTTGTATTATTAAGAGAGGGTAACCAGTGAGCCCAGAGCTGACAGCAGGACTTAAACAATACGTGCTAGTGTCAAAACGTGTGAAGCATAAACAGGACTTGGGTTACTGTCTGCTCTTGTTAATGTCCAGACTTTCTCTAGACTCACTTTAAATTTTGCTGTGAGAAGGGTTTTTTTTTTTTTTTTCCCTTCAGATTGGAGATTTCTACTCTTTCCATTTCCTTCCATATCCTTGTGTTCAAACATCAGGACAGGAGAGAGCCAAGCTCCTATCTGCTGTATTGAATGCTTGTACCAAGTCACCTTTGACTCATTTGTTCTCTTTCCTGGGAAGTCTCAGTCTTTCAGCCATCATTTGAAATTTCCCAGGCCCTGTGTCATCCGCATATTGTGAAGGTAAAGAAGCTGACAGCTTCAGGGCTGGTGTTTTACCCTGAAACAGGCAGGGCTGTAATCTCACTCCCTTCCACTTAACACTGCTCATGATATTTTTCCACAAGCTAAGGAGTAGTTGTTTTAATAACAATGCAATTACAGCTGTGCGGTGCTCACATACCTGAGATTCCTACAAAGATTTCTTTGTTTCTCTGTCCTGTACCTCAAGCATCCAGGCACCCTGCTGCCTTCATTGACCACACTCATTCCCATGACGGCTCTCCAAAGCTGTTTGCAGTCAGACCCAGGTAGAGTTTGTACCAGCACCATTAGCTGTGAGCAGCAATGTCTGAAAACAGCCGTGCCTTAGTGCTTTGCTGAAGTACAATTATCTCTTAAAATGCCCAGACTGGGATGGCCTTTATTTTATCCCTGTAACTGAAATTTGGCTTCAAGTGTGTCTAACTGCAGCCAGTAAATAGAAGCAAGACACAATCCCTCAGCAGTCATTCATTCATCCATTGTCCAACAATGTCTCCAGTGATTTATTTGATGACAGTTGCTTGGCCATGGAGGAGATGGGGTGAGCAGTGGGGTAACAGGAGCACCGATGAAAGGGCAGGTTCAACCTAGAAGCAGCTAAAAAAATTTGGAGAGTGCATGGGAGATGAGTGTGTGTTGGAGATTGGAATATGGATTTCTCAAAGGACTAGGAGGGGATGGCTAAACGTGAGATTTTAAATAAGCTAGCATCCAGATTTTATAACCCCTATTTAGGGTTATCCTAATAGGCCAACTCTCAGACTTTATTGAAGTTTGGCCCTGTAATGCCTAGATTTTCTTCTTCTTTGGATTTTGTCCAGGGAAAGAAGGGAGTAGCTATCAGTGAGTTTCCAGTAGTGTCAGGACATAGAAAAATAAGATATAGCATTACTCATTTTAAGAAGTGGCAAAATCTGGCCTACCAAAATCTGGTAGATATCACCGCTATTTTCCCACTTTTCCGGAGTATTGGTCATATGCCAACAGAAAAAGCTGCCAACTAAAACGTTTTAAGAAAGGAAACACTGTTTGATGCCTGGCAGTAAATGTTTTCCTTCCCCTGAAATATGTGCTGAACATATATAAAGAAGGAAGACTCAGGGATGTCTCGTGAGGTTCAACATTTTGTAATCATATGGATGAATTTGTTAACATTTTCACACTCTGTTCTTTAATAGATGAACATTGTAGCTAATGTTTTTTAGTTAGAAACAGTACAGAAACACTGAAAACAAGAGACAGTGCGATGCAGTTGGATAAATCCATTAAAAAGGCAGTAGTATAGCATTAAAATGCCAACACCATGAGTTCTTTGTCGGTTTAAAATTCCTTTGCTGTTTTGCCACTTTCTTTGTTTCTTTATGCTCCTGTTTTTCCTTGTAACTGAAAACATCAGATGACCACGAGGGATGAATGTGCAGCGGTGCTGCCTCCCAGGACATGTAACCACAGCCTCTAAGCCCAGTGTTATAGCAGCCAGGATCCACGTGGCCGATTGTTTTGCAGACATAGTGGTGGCGTATTTATGTATTTCTGAACTTGTTTTTCAGGCTCTGTGGCCGCCTGAGTATCATGGAGCTCGCTGCTTAACAACAGAAATAAAGCACTTGTCAGGCAGCAGCAGTGCGTCAGTGCAAAATGGAATTCGCAAGACTAAAGTTTACACGAGGCAACAACAAAATCTACTGTGCCATTCTGTGAGGCAACAAAGGTAATTTGTTATGCAACATAATGAGGACTTGTGTGTGATAGGCAGCGGTGGCTCTCGGTTACAGGGCATTGACATCAACAAGCACATGCAGAGCTCACATATAAGAGAATTGCATAGCGCAGAATTCACAAGCTGGGTTGTTATTACAGGGGGTTTTTCCATCTTAAAATTTGCAGAACAAACAAATACATTGAGACTAGTCCTGCAGTCCTTTATGTTATGGGTAGGACCTTCCTCATTTCTTTTTGGTTAGTCTTTGTCTCAGAGTTGACCATCAGCCTGGGGGCCACGAGGGCAGGGTCACAAGTGTCATGCATTTCCATGTGGCTCTGACACATTTGGCAAGACTGCCAGCCCACACAGTGACAGGGGAAGGGCGAGTGCAGGCGGAGAAGTTAGACACAGTCACAATGCTGTTTGCTGCTGCCCAGAAGTCCATGATGTCTGATCCCACACGCTCCACTGCTGCTGTTAGCACATGCACTCCCACAAGGCAGTTATCCTTTCTGGTGGGAGGCAGTGGTTCCTGCACCTGTTTTGCAGATAAACTGCAGTGTGCAGGCTGTGTACAGAGCTGGGAATGGAGCCCTGGCCTAGAGAGCAGCAGGGCTCATCTGCTTTTCTGTATCACCTTTCAAAGGAAATCTACCTGCTGGGGTGATGGGGACTCTTCTTTAGGATGACTTAGGCTGCTCTCTGCCTCCGGAGCTGGAGCGAGACCCAAAGATCCTGTTTGCTGACATTCCAGTACTGTCTCACAACAGCTTGTGTAACGCAATGTCGGCTATGTGTTCTCCTGGCCCACGCTGAATGTTTCCCTTGTCATCCTGCTGAAAGAGAGAGTCTGCAAGCAATCTCTTCCTGAGAGCTGCAAGGCAGAGAGTGGGATTGAGCTTCACTGATAAATTAATGCAGGAGAAATAAGGAATCAAGGCTGTGCCACACGGGCTGCAGAGGGCTAAGCTGAAGTTGTGTTTGTAATCTTTGCCCTGGCAATCTACAGGGTTGATTCTGTTTCTTCAGTGTACATGTAACACTGTACCTTGTGCATTGTACTCTGCAATAGTCACGGTTTAACAAACAGTGTAGTTCCAAGAGTGCTGTGTTAATCTGGAGTAAATGCTTGCTTTTTGTTTCAACAGCCTGGCTGGCCAGACCACGTCAGATGAAGTGGCTCCTGCAGAGAAGTCGAAGACCCCCGTTGCCTGGTGTGCTGTGCCTTGAGCATCATTGCCAGTGGCAGGATGCTGGAGTTCTTCTGACTGTGCTAGTGACTCAACAAGGGCCTGATCTGTTTACTCCTGCTCAAACAGGAGCCCAACTTCTTAGCACAGTTACAACAGAAGTACAAATAAGGGCAAGCCACCAAATTAACCACTACCTTGGTTAAGTTACTTTACCTCTCAGTGACTTGGGGTGTACAGGAAAATCATCATTATGAACTTGCTCTCTAGTGCTCGAGGTTTTAACCAAACACACTGAAACAGCTGAAGAAAAGCAGTGAAACAAGCACTGCTTTAGTGGTTTGTGGTGTAATATTGGGCATGACACTCAAGTCAAAGTATTCAGACTAGGGTGAGGTTGAGAAAATGTTGCTTTTGGTGCTGAAGAGGCACCTGTACTGTGCCAGGTGCCTGCCATTCAGCAGTGGCCTCCTCACGTTAAGAGACAGATGGGTTTTTCTGGCCCCATTTTCTTATGCATTTTTTTCACAGCCTCTTGAACAACAGGCATCTAGTCCTGACTGAAATATTTTAGGAGCCACTGTGACAGAAATACTTCATGATGATGCTGGTTATTTTAATTTAAGACATGCTAATTTAATTACCAACCAAAGTAATTAAATTAAGTCCAACCAAATTAATATTGCATCATAAGAAGCACTAAGATTCCACACTGTGAGGATAAGAAGCAAACAAACCAATGCTTTCATGCTGAAGATACTATCTGACATTTGCATAGATATTGTGTTCGTAATTAAAGCCATCCTTAACGTGTAATGCTTTTATTGCAGCCCTTGCTATTTTGTAGCAGATCTTATAATGAATGAGTATAAAAATATCCGAGGGACTCTAGAAAGCATTGCAGTGACTGCAGGAAATGATCCTCTTAAAGTAAACTCCACAAGCACCCTTGCTTTTTCCCAGGGAAACAGCTTGTTAGCATCTGTCAGGATGAATGCCATCATCCCTCAAGAAAACGCTGATCCTGGCAGGGTGAGGGCTCACAGGTGAGCGGCCGGCTGCCGCTGTGTGCAGGGAGGGCGCAGGGTACCGAGTGTTCTCCGCACGGCCACCGCTGCTCGGCTGGGCCGTGGGGAGGGGAGCTGCCACTCCAGACAATCCCGGGCCGTGGGGAGATGTGCGGCCCCGGGCCGTGGGGAGATGTGCGGCCCCGGGCCGTGGGCAGCCGCCCCGGTGAGCGGCTCCCGGCGGGTTCGCGCTTGGCTGCGCGGCGGAATTGTACAGCGGCAGCGATCCCGTGGCAGACGTGCCGCGGGCTGGTCTTTCCGCCTGAGTGCAGCTACTTGCAAATGTCCGGCTGGTTCTCCTCTGCAGCACTGCTCTCAGGACCGTTTCAAGGTCAAGGGTGTCAGCAGCACCGTGGGTGCAGCGCTGCCTCTCAGACGGCGAGGCCCGCGGTACGCGGTGGTTATTTCCGAGACACTTGTGCGGTACCTGGTGCGCTGGAATGTTGTTTTCCCCACAAGCTGCTCCTCCTGCCTAGCAGCAGCACAGTGCACGTGGCTTCTGTGCAAGTGTCAGCCCTGCTGTCTGTCCCCCAGCACCAGGCACAGCAGATGAAGGAACAGCTCAGTAATGTTCAGCTGCATAAAGTATCACACACAGAACTTGCAGTGTTGCCACCAGCAGATGACCAAAATGAGTTTGAGTAGAACTGTTCAAAAACCGAGTTAAGAGAGATTTGCCCATGTAAGCTTTTGGACTGAGATCTGGTATGGCAGCAAACGGATGGGTGAAGTCGTGTGTTTTAGGCCTCTACTTGTGTTCTCAAGGCACTATGTCAGGGTCAAGTTCATCTGGGTTGGGATGGTGGGATTTGCTCCTTGGAAGGAAGCCTGCTGCCTGATTTCTCCCTGTGTGGATGGGTTTTTTTACAAATGGTGCTTCTGTATTGTTTTAAAGTCAGTGTTGTGCCAAACAGCACCTATAGAAAAGCCTTTTCAAAAGTCAGGGATTTAACCATCACAGGAGTTTGCTGTAACCATTAAGAGAAGTGAAAATTAATAGATATTCCTTTATTCTGCTTGCAGCAGACGCTTCAATAGGTGACTGCCAGAGACAGGATGGGTGTGGCTGTCAGGGACTGACAGGTGAACAACCAACTTTAGTTGACCAAATGGGTAGTTTTTACATTGTAATCTAAAGCCAGGTTCAAAGCAGGTGTGTTTCAGGTATTTGCCAAGTGCTAGGGCTTGGTAAGTGCTGTGAGTAAGATGAAACTTTGAATTAAACCGTTTGAAAGTCATAACAGGTCGAGTATCTAATGAAAAATGAAAGAACGAAATTAGTGGGAGCAGGTGAGTTCCCACCAGAGCACCGAGAGCTCCCCAAGAGCAGCGGGCAGTCCCTGCAGGGGCAGCTTGTCTGCTCTTCTCACAGCTGCTTGCGTCCTCTCCTCCCGAGCCGGTGGCTTGGCTTAGCTTTCACTGTTTGTTGTCAGTACGGGCTGATTTGAATACGCGCCGAGTGAAAACAGTTACAATCTCAGGATCTGCCTGCAGGAGAGTTTCAGCTGTGTTTTCAGAAGCGGTCATGCAAACAGTTCTCTCCTGGTAGTCAGTTACCTCCTAGCCCAGCCTTTCTTATTTCTTAGCTGCAGAGCACGAAATACTCAGAAATCTGCTGCATTCATACCATGCAAAGCTCAGTTACTGAAAGGGAAATGTTCCAGAGTGATACACAAGGTTTCCCCTGTATTTCCTAACCCAGGACCTGCGCTTGCCCCAGGGGACTCCCCAGGCAGCCCTGGGGGGCAGTGGCAGCTCTGCCCCTCAGCCTGACCCCTCTGTCCCTTGGGTCAGCCCCTCTGACCCACGTGGCTCCCTCTTTACTCTTCCTGCAGGGCTGCTCACTACCTGAGCACTCCTGCTGGGTGAGAACGGGCAGTTCAGGGCTGCTTCTCCTCTTCCCACAGAGAAAGCAAAACGCTGAGCACCCCCACTCGCACAGTTACCCACGGCAGGGCAGCGAGAGCTCTTGGTGCTGCTGCGAGGTGTCAGTCTCAGCACTTAGTGTGTATGTGTGAGGGGAGTCTTGGCTGCTGGGGGGTTGGCTTGGGAGGCTCCAGATCTTTAAAGTTATGTTAAGAAAAGGAAATGTCGACTGTAAAAAAGCGCAATACTCCCCAGTTTTAGTCCTTATTAAAATAGTCTTTATTATAATAGTCCTTATTAAAAAAAAAGAATTTAAACTAATAATATAAAATAAAATATAATGTTTGCCCTAATGGTTGTACAAAAATTTCAGAAATTAGATGCAGCTATAACCTAATACTGTAGGCAGAAACTACCTGATAATTAATAAGAAAAAAAAATCATACTCTAAAAGTTATTTTCACAATTTTAAATACTAAGTGTTGCCAGTATAATTTCATAACTAAATTCAAGACAGTGATATTGCTTTCTCCTCCAAATAACGTTATAACAATATGTAAAATACATTTAATACTGCTAGTTCATTACAATTGGGCAAGCATAGACAAGCAGAAAATGCAGAACAGCACAAAGCCAGTTCCTTGTGGACTTCACAAGACCATCAGAACATTCTCACTGCTTATCAGAAAATATGTAAATAGCTCCTGAGCTTTGCTTGCTCAGATAGGGAGGCAAGGTCTTTTCCATAAGCCTTCTTCCAGGAAACTCACCCTTCTCAAGGTGTGTGGTGAGAAATGATAGCAAAAGAAAAAGCAAGAAGGATAAAAGGCAACACTAGATAACAACAAGAATACAAAGGGATCCTGGGAGGCAGTGAGGGAGGGGTGTGGGTTGTCAGGATCTGAAGAATGCTGAATACACTGATAAGGTGAGATGAAACGTTGGCCTGTAAGTTAGGCCAAGGAGTTAAGCAGTCTGTAAATTAAGCAGGCAGACAAGCTGTCTGCGGGCTGAAAAACCCAACTGTGGCAGTGGACATACAAAAGAAGATTCCTTCAAGGCAAGGGCAAGAAACTGAACAAGTGGGATTTGTCTCTGCAGCAAATAGCTGGGTGCCTATTTTTACCCTTAGGCGATGCTCAGGTGGCACAGCTGTGTTCAGTGCATGGGGAACAGCCTTGGACAGCACCATCTGTACAGGGATGGCTGGTGGAGGGTGAGAAAAGTGAAGTGTTAGCTGTGCTCTGTGGGAGGAAATGGGAAATTTGGATTAAGGAAATATCTCAGGAACACTCAGTGAGGAATTGGAGCCAGCAGTGCCTTGCTGCTCATCGTTCTCTGAAATCTGACACATTAAATCCCTTGACATAGATGGTCATACCAGAATGTCCAAAGGAAATAGAGTCCTTTCAAAGCTGTGTTTAACCTACACAAGCCATAAAAGCTACTGATAAAGCTCTGGCAAAAGTCAGTCATGGAGAACTATGCTGCCAAATCTGTCAATTCTGATGCAGATATAAACTCAAAAGCACCAACAGTCACTGAGAGTTACTGGTGCAAAACACTTCCTAAGATCCTGACTGTTTTTCCTAGTTGCTGCTTCTCAGCTGCTCAGGGTTTCATCACATCTGCCATTGATTCATGCAGCTGTTAGGATAGGTGGCTGGATAGATGCCTCAATTTAGATTATTAAACTATTACTTCTAGATACATAAGTAAGTACTGTACTTTCTGTTTTGAAGAAAAAGTTAACTGAACATATCCTTTTTCCTTGAGGAAGGCAGTTGCTAAGAAGTCACAAGTACATTGGGAAAAGAAGCCAACCTCTGTGTTTTAGCCCAGATCAGTTCACTCATCCCACATGTCAGTGGGAAAGAAGCTGACGTGGTGGGAAGGCAGGGGTGATGCAGAGAGCACCACGAGTGGGCAAGGGAAAGGGGTGTCTTCTGTGGTGGGGGTTTATGCCGGGTAAAATTGTCACTGAGCTCTGACTCTCCAGTTTCTGTGACTCCAGGTGGAAGCTGTGTGTACAGAGTGCCACCAGCACCCCTCCACAGGTGAGGGTGATCTTGCAACATGCTGATGTAACTGGACAAGCACAGACGCTTATCCAAGGAGAGGGGAACCAGCACCCTGCAAGAAATGGCAAGGAACTGCTGCTGCCTGGGTTTTGTTCTGTGTTGGTGGGCAGGGACAGCTCTGCTCATTCCAGAGGACAGGGACATCTGGCACTGAGGATCCCCAAAGCACATGTGCATAGAGAACAGCCTGGAAAAGGAAACTCCAGGTGGAGGGTGCTTCAAGTTCCTTTGTTCTGTGACATTTGTTTTTCTGCCCTGCTCAGAATCTTATTTGTGACTAGCACAGTAGCTGTAGGAGAGGCTCTGGAGTTGCTATTGTTCATTGCAAGCTACTGCCCAAACTATGCATTAAAAGAATGTCAGGCTGCAAAATTATAATGTTGCCATGCTTTTAATTCTCATTAAACCTTTCTTGCAAATACTGAAATTTACAAGAAATCATTAACTCAAGTTCCTCTTGCTGCTTATGGCAGACAATAAAACAGGAATACGAGGTTCAGCCTGCCCTGTGCCATGCTCCAGGCCTCCTACTAGGGCATTTTTTGGATTCAGGCTTTTCTTAGAGACCGTGCTTATCTTTGGTTCAGCAGCTGAGGCTGCTCTTTCTGTAGGGTCTGGTCACTGTTCTCCTTTTAGCTTTCTAGTTGCCTCATGCCTGGTGGCCTTCCCACCCAGTCCATGCTGCAGCCTGCAGGAGCAGAGCTTTGTGCTTGGCCACCTGACACGGTGCCAGGTGTGATCACTGCATTTGCGCCTCTGTCACCACTGCACCTGAAGTTACAGGTTTTGATGGGTCAGAACATCTCCCAAGCAGTGGCCTAAACCTCGGGGAAGGCTGGCACAAGGTGCTGCTGAAGTGCAGAGGGGAGTGAAGGGCTTTTTTTGGCTGGAGGTCAGCCCAAGCCCCGCAGACATCTGTGTGGGCTGTGGGCAGCTGGTTTCTGCTGCGTTAGTGCTGGGCTGGCTGGGGCAGGGCAGAGCATCCCCCGGTGAGGCAGGGCGTGCCCGTGGGATGGCCCGTGTCAGCCTGAGGGGCCCTCTGCACAGGAGTTTCCGTGGCAGGTGGGATGTTTGTGAGGAAGGCAGGCCCCGTGGGCTGCTGGCCTGCTGAAGGCCCTGCTGGGAGGAGGAGGTGAGGGGTGGCAAAGCAGCAGTGCTTTGGGTGCCCTGCTGTGCTGTGCCATCCCTGGCACAGTGCCCTGGCTGTGCTGTGCCATCCGCCCGCCTTACCTGGGCCTTTCCAGGCAGCTCCTCTGAGGGGATGGAGCCTGGCATGAAACAAAGCAGCAGATTTTACTGCAGTGATTACCTTTCCTCAGGGAAGAGATAAAGGAACAGATGGGTAACATTTGGAATGACTCAGTATTTCCCTACCGAGTACATAGTCACGGCTGAACAGATTATGCTTGTAAACTGAGAGGGCTGGCTGTTGGTGTGCCCAGGGTAAAGGTACAGTGTGGTGCTGGGGCGCTGCCAAGCTGTGGCAGGCTGTGTGTGGCAGTGGTGGTGGTGGCAGTGGTGTGGCAGCGGCAGCCACGGGTGGCTGTGGTGGTGGCAGCCACCAGTGGTGGCAGGTGGTGGCAGCGTTGGTGGCAGCACCAGGCTGTGTGTGGCAATGGTGGTGGCAGTGGCAGGCTGTGTGTGGCAGTGGCGGTGGCAGGCTGTGTGTGGCAGTGGCACTGGGCGCTGCACAGCCGTGCCCCACGCGGTGCCAATGCCTGAGAAGAAGAGCAATGTTCCGGGCGGCAGCAGAGCTGCCGGTGTCCCTGTGCCGGTGTCCCCGTGC
The DNA here is from genome assembly GCF_009819655.1 of Sylvia atricapilla. Classification (NCBI taxonomy): domain Eukaryota; kingdom Metazoa; phylum Chordata; class Aves; order Passeriformes; family Sylviidae; genus Sylvia; species Sylvia atricapilla. Next base: position 13,511,260 of record NC_089149.1, read on the forward strand.
CGGTGTCCCTGGGCCGGTGTCCCTGTCCCAGTGTCCCTGTCTCGGTGTCCCTGTCCCGGTGTCCCGGGTGTCCCCGTGCCGGTGTCCCTGTCCCGGTGTCCCGGGTGTCCCTGTCCCGGTGTCCCCGGGCTGGGCTCGGGGCCGGTATCCCGGTGTCCCTGTCCCGGTGTCCCCATGCCGGTGTCCCTGTCCCGGTGTCCCCGGGCCGGGCTCGGGGCCGGTATCCCGGTGTCCCTGTCCCGGTGTCCCCATGCCGGTGTCCCTGTCCCGGTGTCCCCGGGCCGGGCTCGGGGCCGGTATCCCGGTGTCCCTGTCCCGGTGTCCCGGTGTCCCCGTGTCGGTGTCCCCGTCCCGGTGTCCCGGTGTCCCGGGTGTCCCCGTGCCGGTGTCCCGGGGCCGGGCCCGGGAGGAGGAAGAGGCGGCGGCCGGCCCGGGGCGGGGCGGGCCGGGGCCGGGGCCGCGCTGTCGGTGCGAGGCTGCGGGAGGCACGGCCGGGTAGGACCGCGGCTCGCGTTGTTGCTTTTGCTCCTTTTCTGCCCTGCCCCGACCCCTTCCCAGGAGCGGAGCCCCGCAGAGCCTGTGGCCGGGCCGGGGTGTCCCCGCTGGGCGCCCTCTGTGCCCGCTGCCCGGCCTGACCGCTCCCCGCCGGGACTCGGTGCCCTCCCTCGGGCTGCTGCCGCTTTTCGTGCTGTGCCGAACTCCCCAGTGGCACTGCGGGGCCAGCTCCCTATTCCTGGGTAATCCCCCCATCCCCGGGGTGCTTCTGGCGTCCCTTTCTCTTTTCGGCGGGGAGGAGATGAGAAGAGGGCTTAGGATTGAATAAGATCGGATGCTACTGCATCAAAAAGAAACCAGGAAGGAAAAAAGAAGCAGAAGAAAGAAAAGAAAAGAAAATCACACCCACCAAGGGGATGTGACTGCAGTGGCTGGTTTACCAGAAAGCAAAGGGAACAGGGCCTCCGGTTGGGAAACTTTCAACCCTCAGCGAGGTCTGGCAGCTGCTGGGAGTGGGGAAGTGTGGCTGGCGGTGTGTCTGAGGCTGGCATCTCCTGCCCGCCAGCATGGGTCAGACCGTTTAGGGTGTTAATGGCAAGAATTCACCAATTAAACAACATTCCATCTCTTCTCTGCTGAAATATTTTCCACGTGTGCTGTCCTAAAGGGTAACCTCAAAAATTTTTAATGATGTAAAGCATACATGTCGTCTGTCTTCCCCTGCAAGGTGCTTTCCTTAGCTGTGATTCATCACCCTGTTTTTCTGTTCCAATTAAGCTGCTCACTTAGAGCCCTGAGACAGCCAGTGTCTCATCCTGTGAGCTGGGCTCAGCGTTATCGGTGAGTTTGTCCTTCAGAGCGGGGTCTTGGTAGACCGCAGGTGTTTTCAGTCTCAGGCTGTTGTGCTTTACTGGCAATTATAACGCGAAGGAGGTCAGCGATCTCGTAAAGCTGGAGCAGACTGGGAGGGGTCTGATAAGAGTAGAGCCTTGATTACAAATGCTTGTGTGCTCTGGTTGCTTCTCGGAGACTTCACAGCCCACCAGAGAGCTCCGGCAGCTGCCGAGGTACTGAGGTTTGCTATTAAGGTCGTCCACTGCCCTCAGATCAGAGTTTATGTTAAAGGCTTACATGCGGTGTTCCAGTAAGAGTTTTTGTACATTAAACATGAGGATCAGTGAGTTAATCTTTGACGTTGTCAGAGCATTCCCACAAACCTCAGTCCCTTTTGCCAATGAGTGACCAGATACTGGAGCTGAGATGCTTGAGGAGGGGAAGAATTCCCTTGCAATTCCCCAGCATGGAAGGAGCCTGGCAGTGGTGGGCTATGGCTGCTGTTCTTGGAGTCTCCAGTGTCCTGCTCATTGCACTTTTATGAGTGTGAGTGGCAGCTTCAGGAGTGCCCAGAAATGGTGAGGAACATGATCACCAAGTATATTATTTTACAGAAAAATTTAAGGTGAAGCATGGTTACTTTTGTCAACATTTGCAGCAGACTTTCTAAAATCATAAATACTTTTTGATTGACAGCTTTGACTCAGCTGCAGCCTGCCTTCCCTGGCCAGGCTGCATCTTCTCAGTGGTGTCATCACCTCCCCTCTAAATGATCTCACACCTCGTGGGAGATGTGCTCTGGCAAGTGAACCACAGCTCCTGTAAGGCACCACTTCAAAAACAAGTTTTTGTTGAAAACAAAAACATGGTAGACCTCGGTGTTTTTAGAAATTAAGTACTAGACAGAATGAGGTTCTTCAGTGGAAAGTTTTGGGTTTTTATCTTTCCCCCAGGAAAAAGACACAATTTTCAACAGAAAAACATCATGAAGGGAGTTTTTGGACTAGGCCAGGGCAGCAGTTCCTAAGATCCAGTATTAATGGAGGGATGAGGAACGAATGCAGTCTATCTTGTCCATTTCTTGCCTCGATGTGGGTGAAACACTGACTGCCATGTCGTCCTGGTGGGGCACTCTCTTCTCTAAGAGCAGGTGGAGATGTGACTCTTTCTGCTTTGCCCCAGAAGTCTGCGTGGTGCGGGTGGGTCTTGCCGTCCTTTCACGCCTTGCTGGATTTGGTGCTGTTTGCATACCATTGCTCAGTTCCTAGGCTAACAGAGCAGTGTGCAGCCAGGTTTATTTCTCACACTTTTGAGGCATATATCAGTTTTTTGGCTCTGGAAGTTCTGCAGGGATGCTGTGTGCTGCACCAAGTGCTGTTTCCAACAAAAAATGCCGTGAGTGGGTTCTAAACTTGATAACCATGGGTGTCCTGCTATAAACAGTGGATTCTATTTCTTGTTTGTGTAGTGTTTCTCTAACTTTGCAATGAATTTTAGCCAAATATTTCTGGCTTATCCTTCAGGAATCACATTAAAGTCTGTCAAAGTGTGGCTAGGAACCTTCCTCTGCAACATCTGGGTCCGGACAGTACTGGAAACAGGATCCTGGTAGAAACAAACCTTGTCTCTGAACCATTGTGGTTTTTCTAATGAGGTCACTTTGCCACCTGCATCTCTCTGGGGTATGACTTTATTTTAGAGATTTTGTAAGCATATAAACAACCTTCTGACCTTCCTCCTTTCCATCTTTTGCTTTATTCTCCATTTCCTTCTCTTCCTCTCCATCCTCTCTCAAGGTGCCGTGTCCTTGCAGACATTCCTTATTGCTGGTTTGAGGTGAACATTGTTTCACAGCTGCTTCAGAGCAGGAAGAAAGAGCTTGCACATGAGACAAAGCCCTCAGGGTTTAACAGCACCCCCTGAACAGCAGAACCAGCCAAGCTTTGGTAGAGCCCTGGTTCTCATCACTGACTCCTGAGCGTTTGTGGTGGCTCAGCAGGGCTCGGCTGTGGAACCCTGAGTGCACTCATTGGATCTGCTTCTCCAGGTCATGAGCACGGTGGACTTCATTGAAGAGTTGTGAGCAGAGAGGCCAAACTGCCCCACTGAGTCTGTCACCCAGGAGCTCACAGGGTAATGCTGGACTGTTACATTTCTTATTGCTTATTGTGGAATTTGCTCACATATAAGGAATTCATGTTGAAGGCCTGAATATTTAGGATTATACTTTGTATTTATTGTCAACAGTCAAAACAACATTGGCACTGAAACTTCTGTGGGAAGATTGTGAACTATTAATTATTTTCAGTCTACTTGGCATAACATGAAGGATTATTAACATAACCAGTCTTACAGGTGATGATAAATTCAACAAGCGTTACTTCTGGTTTTTTCAAGAGGTTGGTTTTCATTGTTATTAATCTTTCACATAGATGCCTTATTCCAGCTGTCACAAATTCCTTTTAGAGCTGACCTAAACCTTGTAATTTGCCAGGAAGTTAAGATATTTGTTTAAAATCATTTCCCCTCTTAATATAACAACCGGGGTTTTCCTTTTATCTTGTAGAAGGCAAAACATCATGACATTATCTCAGTTCTGCAGTTACCTAATGTTGAATTCTGTGTTTTACCAATCCATCTTGAGAGGAAGAGCATGTCTGTTAAGTCTTTTGTTTTCTCTTTCAATTAAGCACTTCACTAATAGGCCAGGAGGAAAATAGTTTTCTGTTACTCCTATGTATTTACCTTCAATACTGAGTGTAGCACCCTGAATCAGAGAGGTCAGGCCGAGGGTGCCTGTGAGGCTGCTGAAGGGCACATGTACATTGGACCAGCTTGTGCCTCTGTCTACCTGCAGCCTGCTGTGTCAGGTCACTCACAGCTCTGACATGGTGCTGGCAAGGCACATGAAAACATTGAACTGTGAGCAGCCAAGGTTCTGTGACTCTGGTTACATCTCTTCTGGAGAATATGTGTTATTTCTTGCTGGAGCATAACGTCCAGGCTGAAATGAAATCCCAGCTGAGTGACCCTGCTGGTTTTACTGCCCCCACTGCATGTGTTCAGGCCATTTCCAAGTGTGCCTTCCTTTGCTGTGCAGTACAAAACCACCCTGACTACAGCAGTGTCGTGTGGGCTCCATGGCCTTTGGAAAGGGAGCAATGAAACATAAATTCATGAGAAAGTAACCTAACAATGCAAATAGGTGTTATAGGGACTGAAATGTATGTGTGAGAAAAGTTAGCCTTCTAATAGTCTGAACAGAGAACTTGTGTGTGTGTAGGAAAGAAAAAAAATGTCATGCTACCCCAGTGTTATTCATATTAATAGTAAGTATATTTATCTTTTCCCCCAGTGAGCAAGTGTTGAGGGTGTACTTGTAGTTAAAGGAAATTAATCTGGTTTTTGTTTTTACCCACTTGGTCTGGCACATCAGATGAGTGAGGGTCACTTCCTATGGCTGGAAAATACTCAGGCTGTTTCCTACTGAGAGCACTGCTCTTCTGGTGAAAATACACCTTTCAGTAGCCCACCCTGACAGCTCTTTTATCACTGCCTTACTGAACTTCCCCTGGTCTGAACAAGGCTTTGCTGCTACTACTTGTGTTAGTTGTTTTTGTTTGAGACACGACTTTTTAAGTTTCTCTGAGATCTGGCCTGTGTCTGTCTTCTGATACAGATGATTTTGTGGTGCTTGATCCCATCCAATCACAGCATCACAGAATGGTCTGGGATGGAAGGGACCTTATAGAACCTTAGAGATCATCTAGTTCCAACCCCCCCAGCCATGGGCAGGGACAACTTCAACTAGACCAGGTTGTTTAAAAAATGAAATAAAATAAATAAAATAAAACAAACAAAAAAATGCTGTCATGAAAAATACTGTTTATCCTAAGCTGAACTTAATCATAGCCCTAGTGCTCAGAGCAGAGTGCAGAGCATACCCTACAAGCATTTCTATCATCTCCACCTGTCCCCAAGTCTTTTGGCTTCAGTTAGACAGACAGAAATGTGTAGCAGTGTAAATAATTGCTTATATCCCACTTTTCTACATGCCTCTCCAATTATAATGCTGTAGACAAGTAAATATCAAAAAGAAATGTCTATTTCTTGTCTTGACTTTTAACTCAATCAACATTTCAATGGCAAAGAAATGTCTATCCTGACATTCATCTCTTGTGATGTGGTCCAGTGAGTAACAGTGTAAACTGTATTTAAACATAGCAATTACAGAGAACAAAGGGGTGGCTGAGGGAAGCTGGACTTGTCCATGCACATTACAGGGCTCTTTCAGAAGGCAGCAGAGTGTCCTGTCAACTTTGGTTCCTAAAATACAGATTTAGATGAGTTTCCTTTGCCCTAAAACTCAGCTCTCAGCGATGGCAGCTTCCTCAGAAGGGCTCAAACCATCCTTGACACTGTAGGGAATTTTCTTAGGAATGACCTAGTGAGTTCCTAAATTCCCAGCTCTGTTTTTTTACTTGCATTCTTCTTTTCAGACTTTTCAGCTGCCTGTTTTACTTGCTCTGTTTTTGGTGAGTGAGACAGGAACACGGAAATCCCATTTTTCATGTTCCCCAGCTGCACAGGCAGTGTGTTATAGTTCCACCTGTGCTGGCAGGGATTTCCTGTTTCAGAAGATTAATTAGAGTTGAGCAATTCTGAGTTCCTCTGAAAGAAACGATTTTCCTTTCCTGTGTGGAAGGGAGATTGCAATCTTCTGAGGCTGTGAACTTGTTTGGACCCACCAGTGTAGCAATTGGTACCAGTCAGAGATACTGGCTGGTTTCAGTTCTGTTCTGTGGCATCAGTGGAAATTGGAATAGCTGCTCTTGCTCTCTTTACCTCTTTTAGAGGTGGTTGTTCTTGCAGGAAGAGTTTTTTGTCCAGCCAGATGTTTGTCTCTTGCTGTCTCTTCTCTCTGAATCAAAAGGCCCTATCTGTATTTATTATGTCTCCAAAAATGATTGCCCTGGTTGACTTCAAAACCTTAATCCCACAAGCAGAAGTAGTTTCTAACAAACCTTCTAGTTTGGATGGCCCTAAGGATTCATGTGCAAACAGTTTTCACTTGTTTTGTTTTTTGTTTTTTTGTTTTTGTTTTGTTGTTGTTGTTGGTTTGGTTTGGTTTGGTTTGGTTTTGGAGGGTTTTTTTTTCCTTTTTTCTTTCCCCCTCTTGAGGTGGCCAAATGAGGCACTTCTGCCTCACCCACTCAGCTTATTCTGGTCTAGTTCCAAAGCCAGAGGGTGAGGAAATGGCCTTTTTCCTTGGGAACTTTGCTTTGACAGTTCTGTCACATACCACATTAACTCGCTTGTTTCTCACCTTGCTGTGAAGTGTATATGAACATCACTTGTTAAGGAGGGCTGGAGTCTGGCTTCATGCTCACTTCGCTTCTTTGGGGGAGGAGGGATGGGAAATCCACAGCTGGAAATTCCCAGATTTCCAGAGTGGCAGACCTTGGGGTGGTGCATGTCTGAATCCAGCACATGCTTACAAGTGAGCGCAGAGTCATGGAGCAGGATGTGCAGAGAGGGGTGACAAGGGACAAGGAGGGAGAAGAAAGTGGACAGTGTATCATCCAAAATGAATGAATGAACATGGGGAAACAGGAAGGAGTTCATGAGGGACATTGAGATTTCTGATCTTGTTTCTAATTTAGGCATGAGCTATAAAAATGTATGTATTCATATATTTCTCATATGACTTGCTTTGAAGGCTACTAAGATTCTCCATGAATAAAACACTTTGTTCCTCTCTCTGACCTGTCACACTTAATCTTTTCAAACAGTTACAATTTAGCAGCAACTGTAAGAAGATCCTTGGCCTGGTCTCATGATTCCAGCCTGGCACCCAGAAGGGACACAGCAGTCAGAGGTTAATGAGAGCTGTGAGAAATGGCCACTTTGGGCAGAACCTACTGGAGAAGGCAGGGCAGGAGAATGAGGGCTTGTCCCAACAGATTTTCAACAGACCTCATCAAACCCAGATGTGGCATTGTTGACTTGGATTTGAGACTAAGAAAGAAAGCAATTCTTAATAAACACTTGGGAAATACTATTGAAGAGATTTAATTTTTCTCCCGCTTCTGTTTTATGTCAAGGTGGAATTTTGGCCACAAACCAGGCTTTTATGGGCTTTTTCCACTGTGTACTTCATCTCATGCAGTTTTAAGGAATTAGACTAAAATATGTCAGCTTAGCTAGAGAACATTTTTTTTTAATTTGATGTAACAAAATAATTTAGTAATGTTTTCAAAATTTGTGCTGACAAAAATTGGAAAAATATTTTGACAAATGACAGGCCTCTGCCAAATACTTTTGCAAAGGTCACGCTCAGCCAATTTGGAGAAAAAACATGGACAGAAATTGAGCTGGGGTAGTTCTTTCATAAATTTCCCTTTAATATCATTAACTGGATATCACATAAAGGAAGGAAAAAAGAAAGGAAAAAGATGAATTGGAAACCTCAGAAAATTATATTTAACTAGATGGAAAGACCATTAACAGATGGGGTGAATTGGAAAAGAAGAAAATGTACAGAAGCTGACATATGCTGGAGGAGACTGGTGTGGAGGAGGTGTTGGACTCAGCAGGATTTGTGTGTGTATGAGGTTACAGCTGAGGGTCTGTGGGATCAGCCCCTGCAGACTCCCAACCACAGGGTGACTTTCCGGGCATTAAAAAGGCAGGGTGGGGATTCAGTGTCTGTCAGAGGACCCGAATGAGGCTGGCAGGGTCACCCGGAGCTGGTGATGAACCTGCCAGGCAGTCATTGGGGGTGCCCTCAGCAGCCTCCAGGGTGAGCCCGGCGTGTTGGGTACCAGCTCTGGGGAGGGCAGAGCCCATCCCTGGGCTGCAGGGCAGCTGTTTGCTGCGAGGGACACTGCAGTGTCACCTGGGGCAGCACATGCCCTCAGCCCCACGGGCAGGGCCCTTTTTGGCTCCAGCCGGGCAGGAGCAGTGCTGGGACAGGCAGGGTTCCTGCAGGCAGGGGCACTGGGCAGGTGTGTTTGAGTTCCCTCACCAGGGCTCAGTTAGTCAGTGAGCCCAGAAGGGTTTATTTGTAAAAGCTCTTTGGCCCAGACAAGATGTGTAGCGTAGGAGGCAGGTTAGTTCTCTTAAACCACGCTGGAGGAGCACTTGGAGGAACATCTGAGCGGGGTTTGGAACACCCAGTGTTCCACTCCTGCAGAGCCCCACAGGAGCTGTCACCGGCTGCAGAGACACACACAAAGCTCCTTTTGTTGGCTCTCTCTGCGTTATCACTCCAGTTCGGCGTTTACACAGTGCAACAGCCCCACTTCTATCAGATACTAATTAGGGTCTGTTCACATTTCTTCATCTTTTGAGGGAGGACATCCCCTGATCTTTCACAACTTGAAATAATCAGTTTTTTAATAGAGTTCATCTGGCCAAGCCACTATAGGACTGCAAGACTATTCCCCCAGCTGTTGTTGTGGGGGAAGGAGTGAAAACAGCAAAACAAAATCGTGCTGGTTTTTAAGACATATATTATGGATATTTTAGCATCATCCATTCTTAGGTTTGAAAATGATTAAGCCACAAAGTGTAATGGCATGTTCTTTGAAAACCTGACGTGTTGTAACAGGATCTTGTTTTTCATATCTGTGTGTATTCCTTTTTAATATATATCTGTGATAATGGTAGTTTCAGATGTGACTAAGATAAAAAGAGGTGAAGTATGCCTCTCTCTAATACTTTATTCAGACTTTTTCTCAAAGGAATATTTAGCATAAGAGTCAAGATTTAAAGGTTAAATAAACAGCTTTAAGTTCAATTATCAAAGGAAAAGACTAATGTTTAATGATAGTGTTTTAAGAGGTTATTTTGGATCTACTATATGAAGGAATTAGCATAGGATGGTTTGGAAGTTTACAGATGCTATTTCACAAATTGAGACTTTTTTCACTGGGGTATAGAGACTTCTTTTCCTGTACTGTGACTGCTCCAGGTATTTGCTGTGTTGGTAATGGTGCCTGAGAGCTGATACTTGATATATTTAAATTTTTTTTGCTGGTTCGAAACACCTGTCTAGTTCTCACTGTAACTGAGTCACATAACTGAAAATTGTACTTGACAAAAGGAATTCTAAATATACTTTAATGACAGGGTGAGGATGTACTTGAACTTTCCATTTCAGTGCTGTGTTGGTGTCCATGGTGTGGGGGCACTAGAAAGGATTTGTGTGAATGCTCTCCTGTGTCACCACTCTGCTTTAGCAGCTCTCTGCAGTGTGAGGTCTGGATGGATCCCTGCAGCTGACACAGGTTTGCCAGTGCTCTGCTCCAGGCTCTGGGGTGAGCACACAGCAATAAGGATACAGACCGGTGTGCAGTCAGATGGGTAAACATTTCCATGTGCCAAGTGTGCACAGGCTGTCATTACCATCCAGGCCTGGCCTGCCTGCTGGATAGGTGTGCTCCCAGCTCCCTGGTGGGGTGTGGGCTATCTGCAGAGAGGGCTGGGAGACTGCTGCTGCCACACACTGCCTCATAACCACAAGCTCGTGGTGTGTGACAGGCTGAGGTCTGGCATTTCTTGTGTGTATTGAGAGCTAGAAAGCCCAACTGCTGGGCAGTTGCAGGAGGTATGGATTATCTACATCTGTACGTGTGTGCAATGTGCACAGCAGCCAGCCCCCTCAGGAAAGCCCCTCTGTGTGTCTCCTGCTTTATCCCACGTGCTGCTGCTGTGGAGGTGGTGGCAGGTGACTGACTGTTCCCCTGTCCTTGTCCTTCTTCCCCTGTCCCTGTGGAGAGAGATCCAGGCAGGAGCTGGGCAGCACAATTCTGCTTTGCAGGTGGTGGGGGTGGGTGGATGGGAAAAAGGACAGTGCAAATGCATTTCCTTTGCTGTCATCACATTCCTCTCTGAACCAGGAATTTATACCTGAGCTTTAGTGCCCTCAGTGCCCTGGCTGAAAAATAAACAGCTTTTCAGGTGAACTTTTCACGTCTTGAGAAGTCTGACACCACTGGTCTTTCTGAGTGTCCACTTAGCCCTACCATTTTTCGAAGTCTGGAAATCAGTAGTTTTATTAGTCTTTCATAAAAAAGTTATTTCACAGCATAAAGAAGAATTAAGGCTGCAGGGGGTTACCCTTTCTTGGGAAAGCAGCAGTGGCTGGCCAAAGCTTTCTCCAAAGGTGTTTGTGGATGGTTTGGTCTTTCCAATAGCTCTTCTGTGTGGGAACTAAAAGCAGCAGGGAGTAGCATTTGGAAACCCTTTCTCAAAACACTCCTCACTGAGCACTGGCATTCCCCTGATAGCTGGAGTGCAGTCATTGACCATCTCCTGAACAATCTTCTGGGCAGGACAGGCTCCTTCTGGCATGGGTTTTGCTTTGTGCCTGTCTTGATCATCCCAGACAAAAAAATAAGCCCATATCAGTTCCTGAGATGTGCACAACAGTTGCCGTGTAATTGCGACCTGATTTTGCCATAGTGGGTGTAATTTCAGCTCCCCTGTGCTTTATGGTCTTTGAACAGTCGCTGGAGCTGATGTTGTAGTTGTCAGACAGAGGTGGGAGGCCTTGCTCCTGGGAGCTGGGATATTCCCATTACTTCTTTTACAGTGTGGGAGATCAGGCACAAAAGGCTGCTGCTGTAAGCAGAGGGCAGAGAAGGCTTGGAGAAGGTGGTTAACTGGTATTTCTGTGTTCCATTTATTGCCCAAACAGGAGCATATTTCTTACCAATTGCAGTGACTTAAATCCTGGGATCTAAGGAGTGTTTAGTGCTGCTGGTGTCACATCCTCAGCTGGGCTGCAAGGCCAATTGCCAGGAAAACAGTTATGGAAAGGAAATAATTCAACTGAATCCACAGCTCTCAGCCCTGTGCAGTTAACAGACGTTAAATGAAATAATTTATACTTGGAAAAAGTTAGTAGAAAATTCATGAGGTTACCTTCTTATTTAACAGCTCTTCTCAAACTTATTGCCCAGGCATTTTTCAGAGTAGAATTTGGTGTTGTTCTCTCAGAGTTCCTTGGATACTTCACCCCAGGTCAGGCTCTCCTACAGAAAACCCTCATGAAAGTACAAATGCCAGTGGAAAATCCCAGAAATTTCCTTGGGCAGTTCTCCCTTGGGACTAATGATTCTCAGTCTCATGGAGGTGATTCAAGAGCCTGTCTTCATCCCAGTGATGTGATTAACCGTGTCCCCTTTGGCCAGTTAGTGCAGAACTGTCTTTGTCCCTGCTGTGGAGTGTCCCAGACAGTAAGGCAGAAGGAATTGCTGGCATATGTTGTGCAAGCAGTGGGCATGCCTAAAGTGACACTAAATTCCAAGGAGATTTCCTCTATCAGATCGAAAAAAAACTGTGCTCCCCTTGGAAAAAGATGTGAAAACACCTATTCTCTAAATTGGGGTGGGGAACACTGTTGGGTAATGCACGATGGGAAGACAAGGCTTGTATAAAACATCCTCAGTGGGAAGAGAAAACCCCCAGCTTGCTTCCATTGGAATTTGTCACGTGTCCTTAAGGGTATTACCAGAACTGAGACATCAGCTTTCCCCACTGCATGGGCTTTCCCCATCAGGGCCCTTCAGAGAAGGCCAGTCCTGAGCAAGCTGAGTTTTCAAGAGGTTTAAAATCCACCTTGGAGATGGGGCAAGAGAAAGATTCCAGCCAACATTTGGTGGGAAGCATCTCGTTGATAATAAGCTTTAGGTGCAGAAGAACTGAGGAAGATGTTTTTCCATTATCACAGGGGGGAAGCAATACCAGTTAAGGCAAGGCTTGCAGCAGAAACATTTACTGGAAGTGTTTACATGTTACTTAATACCTTGACATGCATTATTCAACTTGGGTAATATCAGCTGGGGTGGAGCAGGGAGGAATGGCTTTGGCAGGAGCATTTGTTTGCTCCCCATGGAATATTTTCCTGGTCGTAGCTACCTTCTTTGGCAATGAGATACATTCCAAGAATAGAAAAAGTGTTCTTAGCCACATTTTTATGAGCTGCTGGAATGTGCTCTCCTGTGAAGGTGACCTTACTTTGTCCAGACGGCTGCTCCTTCTCTGAGCACTGCCACCCTGTCAGTCTTTCTCCAGAGTGGAGCAGAACTGCAACAAAAGCCCCCTGTGAGCCCTCTCCAAGCAGGGAGCAGCACACTGAACGGTGGAGCCATTGAAAAGGATGCACTTCTCATTCTGGAAATAAACCCCACTGTCCCTCACAGAGGGAAGGCAGCAAGGGCACTCTACTGAGCCAGCCACTTAAGCTCCACTTCTCCTGATGTGCCCAAAGGACTTTCTGAACTGCAGCCAAGCGAGCTGTGCTGAGGAAAAGGCGGGGAGAGTTCTGCTCACATGAGCAGGGCTGCAGTCACAAAGTGAAGGAGAGGAGAAGAAGAAATAAATTGGGAAGCATGAAGTTCAGCTGGCATCTCTGCTTCCCTCATCCATGCAGACAGTAATTTCATGATTCACCTGCTGGATGATTTTGTTTTGCTGACGAAGCTGTGATAAACAAAGACTTGGCATCATTTGCACAGTTGTTTAATCTAAAGATGTATGAGTCATATAAATGAAACTTTCGACTGGTTGTGATAAACTGCCAGGCAGAGTGGGTGAAACAGACAGTTTTGGATTTGGTTAATCAATACCTGGAAACCTTATATGAAGCGATTCAGCACAAAGTCTGGAGTTTCCAAAATAGTAAGGCAGGTTTAATTTCTAGTTTTGTAAGGAATAATAATATACTTGCACTCTTACACTGCAATAATTTTTAATTTTTTTGTGATGGCATCTTGCCAGACTTAGTAATTTTAGCTCTTGTAGACTAAAAATTAGAATGATGCATCTGTAGGTCAAAGAAACGGTCTAAAATATAATTCCTAGAACTAACATGAGTCTTCCTGATTCAGGATGACTGGATCGTCTAGCAATGGAGGGCTGTCCCAACAATGCCTCAAAAAATGTACTGGCATTTTAGGGGTATTCCAGGAATCTCTCCTGCCTTGGCTGTGCAGTGCCCTTTAATAACACTGCTCTGAAATGTGTCAGAGTGCTGCTTTTTGCTACTTTGGATGGGACACGTGGCTCTGGATTATCAGAAGTTTAGTAGAACTGTGAGATGAAATTATTTCTGTCTGATGCAGCAGGGAGCTGAACATTCTTGCTTCTCACCAATTTCAGTGTGTGTTTGTGTCTCTGTTTGTACTGATTTAGTGTTGGACAATTTTAGAGAAAAATAAACATTGAATTTAGTTGTACATGAACTACTGTTAGACCTGAAACATAGTTAATAAGACATCTGTAAATGCCTTTTGAGAGCCTATCTGTTATATAGATATATATATATTCATGGTAGTCCTTTTAAAAATAGAAACTCATCAATAGTGTTAAAATTACAACACAGTCACCAGAGGGAAGAAGTTAGAATCTGAGATTTAGATAGAGATTCCAAATATTAGTCCATTTGTAGTTCATATTGGTATTTTTTAGGAATTATGATGCATGCAGCATGTCATTTTTCTGGTACTTACAGATTTTTTAAATTTCACAACTTTTTTAGTTTGCCCTGCTATGTAGGTATAGTGATGATAATCAATATAATTGTTTTGATCATGTTTTCCATGGGCTAGTGAAATGTTAATGCATTATTTGTGTCTTATGGTAGCAGCAGTATATCACATTTGCTTCTATTTCTTTCTTTGGTTTGCACATCATATGTAACTCGTGTGAGGTAAAGAAAGATTTGGGTTGGATCAAGTCTTTCATGGTTTGCAAAGTCACGTGGCCAAATTCTGATGTGATGCCCACTGTGCACTGCAGGTCTGTAAATGTGTTTGGCCCAAAGGAGAGCTGCATCACTGTACCTGGAGGGATAAAGACTCTTTCCTCTCTTGTGGCAGTTCTGACAAAACAAAGTCTTACTAACCATGACTTCCACTGTTGTGGCTGGACAATGATCTCTTCTAGGAAAACTTGACAAAACATCAGTTGAAAGTCTCCTCAAGGTGAAATTCTGAAATAATAAAGTGTTTTATATCCACAGTCATTAAAAAGTGTGACAGCCTCAATAGTATTCTTGATCATTACTGGTTTTCACAGTTGTCACATCTGCTCTGTTATCAGAATTGCCTTAACGAAAAGGCCAAAAAGAAAATAAATATGCAAAGAGGCTGAGAGAGAGACAGATTTCCTGTAATGAATCTCTTTCTAGTCTTTGCCTCTGGCTGAGAATAGTAATATGCCATTAACCCAAGAGATGTAGAACATGCTGTGCTGTGCTTGGAAGGGTGTCAGAAACTCCTCCTGTAAAGATGAGAAGATATTTTATTTCTTTTTCAGTTGTTGGTTAGCCTAATTATAGTAACATTTCAGCAAAAGGGAACTCCTTGGCAAGAGTGATGTTTGATTTTGGTAATTAGCAGATTGAAAAGAGGGGCTGGTAACACAGATGTATTGAGGCAGGTAGAGCAGCTGTTACACTTGAAGTGCTGTCTCACACATTACAACCTGCTGGACATTGAGGCCTATTTTTAGTAAAAGAATAAATAAGCTGACTGTGCCCTACTTTTTGTCAAAATGTGTCATGGGATCTTTGTATTTGATTAGAAAAGTCGGTAGAAGTAACACAAGGGAACTTGGTGCCTCCTCTAAAAACTGACATTTCTAACAATCCAGTTATGCTAATAAAATGTTAATATTGGTTATGAGTTCAGGCCCGTAATGTAGGCAGAGGAAATGATAGCTGGTGGGAGACTTTTCTGTGTGGGATGTGAGGTTACATGTGGACAGAAGTCCTTTGCTAGTAGGCATTGGCCTTTTGGGTGAAAGAATTTGTTTCGTAGTGATGGAATGATTTTTACAAAGTCTGTGTTAGGAAACTGGAAAAATTAGAGACTATGCAGGGTTATTTGTGTATAAAGGGAGAATGTAGCAGGACAGTCAGTTGGCCACTTCAGGATGCTGTTGATTCTCATAAAGGCCTTACTCTTCCTAATTCTGAGTACATTTTTTTAATCTTCACTTGCTGATGCAAATGGAGCTCCACATACCTCATGAAAAAGCTGTCTTGTAAAGTGGGACCAGGCCCAAAACCCAAAACAGATGCAGAAAAAAATACATTGGCTATGGTAGGGAATTAGTGACAGTAGGTATTTTCAGTCAGTTTGTCTAGAGATTAATGCTATTAAAAATTTGTGGCTTTATTACAACAGAATTGGCATAAACTGATGGAACTGCCACCATTTAAAGGTGCCTGCCCAGGAGCTCCTGCCCAGGGGGTCTGTGTGCTTGGGAAGCAGTAGGACCATGTCCTTTCTGGCTGTGGGTTTCCGTGGTGGGGGTCCAGCTCCCAGCCCTTCCTGGCACAGCGGCTGCCTCAGTGCAGAGGGACTCTGGTGCAGGTCTGGAGAGCCCCAGGGGAGGCTCTGTGCGATCAGCAGCACGGCCAGAGCTCCAGGAGGAGAGCCTTGGTGGGGTCAGGCTGGGACCTGCTGCTGCTCACCCGCTGACACAGCTTGTGTGAGCCAGCAGCTGGGCTGTGTGTGCCCTGCTGGGTGCATCCACTGACACGCTGCTGCTTCTGCTGGGCCACAGCAGCCTGCGGGGCCAGGGAGCTCGAGGAAGAGGCCTGGAGTTCCAAGGGGCTGTGTGTCATTTAAGTTAGGCTTCAAATTTTAAAACGAGAGGTCTCAGACACAAAATTCAATGGGGGGAACAGAACAATGAAGTGCCAGGAGGGTGCCTGGGCTGCTGCAGCTGGATTTGAGTGGCTGCTGCAGCTGGCACAGGGGTTTGCCTCTCTGATTCCTGTGCATACACTCGAGGTTCTCAGAGAACTCTTCTACTGAATTTTACTCATGATAAATAACTTGGTTTACCAAAGCAGTGTTAAAAGCTGCTTCTTCTTGCCGCAGGCTTTGCTTCATTAGCCAAACCCAGCAGCTGTCGTGTCTGACATTGGTGCTGAGCGTCACTTTGGCTGTCTGCTGCTGCTGCCTCCACTGCGCCGGGGTCAGTGTGAGACCAAGGGAGGCTTTTCCAGAGCCCCAGCCTGGAGCACGAGGACCAAAGCCCTGCCCAGACCACCGCCGGGGAGTGTCCTGCTCACAGCACTGGGTGTTGTGGTGGTGTCACATCATGTCCTTCTCCGTGCCATGAGCACTTCTTGATGCACCCTGAGAGGCCCTGGTGGCAGCGGGCAGATTGGATTTCACAGACTGGGCTGTCTGACAGCTGCAGAGATGGGGGAGGTCCAGGACACCAAATGGTATTTATCAGCTGAGGCTGGGACAGGACCATGGTACCCACACACCTTATCGTCTGTCATATCATTTATATGTACTGCGCTACTTTAACCTAGGGCATGAAATCATGAATTGAGAATCTCTTTGTGTTTTCCCTATAGGAGATTAAATATACTCTTTGACAGTTAAACCTGATTCTTGGGATTTATTGTACTAAACATGTGGTTTGAAATAGTCACAACCAGTATTATTCACTTGTTTATTAGCACTTCTTAAATTTCAGTGACTAATGATTCTGTCTTCCAAATGGTAACAACCTGCTGCTTTAGGCAACAGGGGACATAGTTTCTTTAGTCTACATGAAGAAGGGCCTTCAAAGAGGAGATGAAAGTTTTGTTAACAGATAAGCTATTTTTGATTGTTATAAAGCAAACTGTCTTTCCTCTTGTGACTGCTGAGGAGAGTGACATGTTATTTATCATACACAAGATGTTCTAAAGCCTTTTATTTGGACAGCAGTAGGCAGCAAGCTGACAAAGGGATGACCATGCAGTGTAAAGTGACCACTATTCTCTCTACTGTTGCTCACACAGTTTTGAATATAACTGGGTTTTTTTGTTTGTTTGTTTGTTTGTTTTGTTTTAAAAAAAGGAATTGCTGATTAGAGATTCTCATGTCATTTTGTATTCACCAGAAAACATTGCTGTGCATTAACTGCCCATTTGGTTTGTAGATGTTGCCTTTGTATCACAGTATCAGACAGGAGCAAGCTGTTATAAGTGTTTACATTTTTTAATGAATTCTTTCTAAGCATCTCCTGCCCAGTATTTTGCTGTGTTCTGGATCATTGTCCTTTAGATTTAATAACTTCAGGTTTTTTTCAAAATGGCCTTTTCTGCTTCAGGCCAAACATCCTTAACATGGCATTTCCACTTGCCTTATTTTAATGTCTGGGTCTGCTACCATGGTTCTGTGATGTTTGCAAATACAGAGACAACTTAGTTCCTGTCTTCTGATCACTGCAGTGACACGGAATTCAAAGCGTGCAAACCCAAAAAACCTGAAAATGACACATTTTCAAGCAACCAAGAATGTTCCCTAGGTGAACAGCTGTTTCACATGCAAAGACATGACTCAGATCCAGCCGTTTTAGACAAAACCCTTTCCTTATACTGAGAACACATGTAACAATAGCCTGGGGGGCAGAATAATAGAACATTTGTTGTTCTGTGAAGGGGGGTGGGAAGGGAATCTAAAGATAAGGAAATTGAAAATTAAAATTATATTTGAAGTCTGTTGTGTTGGGGTTTTTTGCATGCCACATAGGATATAAAAACGTTTCTTTAAGATGTTTCAAGGCAAGTTGCTTATCAATATTGCACATACTGTCTGTGCAACAACTCATGTGTGACAAGAACGTGAATATTATTTAAGCTGATCAACTATAACCTGAAATATGTTAATAACTGCTGATTGAGATCTCTTCATTCCCCCTGCTAAATCCTGAGATTGTATTTGGAGGCATAAACCAGAAAATGGATAGGATATTTGAAATCAGGGATTACAACCCTGGAGAAAAACTCGGTGTGGGCACGTTTCATTGAAGTCTATTCACAGAAATTGTCTATACAAGACAGCTTTAAAGTGCCTGGGGCTTTATGTATGATAGACACTTCAAGGCATCATTATCCAATTGAAAAGATGGCAGTAGAGTAAACAGGGCTACAAGCCTCTGGACTGTTGCCCTCTGCTCAGTCCAGTAAGTCTCACATCATCCTTGGTTTATGCTTTGCAAAGGCTGCACCGGGTCCTGTGGAACTACCACCCAATGTCACAAAATCCAGAGTAAATAGCTCTCTGTAAAAGAACGTTATCAAGCCTTTCCAGTCCCAAACCCATTTGTCATCAGTGAGGCCAACTACTGAGCCAAGGTTTCAGTATCTAAGCCAAGACTATCTGGACTATTTAATGTCAAACCCACGAGTATCAGAATGATTTGAAAAACTGCACATCTGGGGCTTTTTACAGTACTGGATTTCATTAATACCTTATTTATTCAGAAATACATTTCAATTGCAATGTAAACTTTAAACAGAAGAAACAAGTGACTCAAGATGCTGAACTAAACTTTGTTACGTAGAACACGATCCATTCGTATGAGCTGCACATTTGCCTGATAAACCAGTTTCATTTGAACCTTACTGGCTTTTTTTTCCCCTTTCCCCCAGGAAGAAGGGAAGTCAAGTGCAGTTACTAAACTCTGTGGTGTGAAGTAGCAGCATGATGCACAGGAGCAAATGCCTGTGGTACTGAGCAGACTTCAGGAACTGGTTAAAAGCAGGAAGGGGAGCTGTTAATTGATACACAGCAGACAGGCTGTGAAGGCAACTGACACACGGTAGGCAAGATTTCTCATTAACTTCTGCCCTTCCACTGAGATTTGCCTAGAGGTAGTTTTGCATGATCACCATTCATGCAAAAATCCCATTTGCTGAAGTAATAGGGGAGATCATTGTCCTTCCCAGAGATTTCCAGTTAATCCACGTTGTGGTTGGTTGCGTGGTTTGGAAAAAGCAACAAAGCATTTCCTAGGTATTTTCTAATCCAAATTTAATGGACTTTTAGTGCCTTGAGAATCGGCAAGGGAAGTTGAGGAAATAAACCCATCGGTCCATTTTCAAAACTGGAATAACTGGAAAAATGAACAGACTAAAATAGACAAGCTTAATGATACAACATGATTATTAGCATAGGGATGTTAAAATATGCATAATACGATCATACTCTTTGGAGACAAGGATGTGCTACGCCTCGCCCTGTGTTCATTAAAGGCGGCAGGAATGTTGCTGCTGATTTCAGTGGGTGGGGACGGGCCCGCAGCGCGCAAAAGTTGTTTCATTACCGGTTACATTCTGCCTTGCCTTCTTGTGGTTGCTTCTCTCAAGCCGTAGAAAACCCCTTTTATAGGTAGTGCTTTCCATGTAACTATTCCAGACAGCTCAGCACCGAGACTCTTGAAACGAGGATGTCTCAAGGAATTCCTTGGCACGGCAGTAAGTTGCCCAGCTGCCAAGGACTCCTTCCCTGCTGTTTTGGGAGAGGCGCCTCGGGAAAGGCGCTGTGCGCTGAGCTTTTCCGGCGTGCCCAGGGCCGGCTGGCGCTGCCCGCGGCCCGGGGCTGCGGTGGCGGCTCCGCGGGGCTCCGCCAGTGCGAGCCGAGCCGGGGAGCGTCCGAGCGGGGGAAAGTGGAACCGCGCGTCCGTCCGCACTTCTGGGGAGTGGAATTGGCGTGTATCCGCGCGCCCGGAGATGCGCAGATGCGGGGGTCTCGGCACGGGGCGGGCAGAGGCGCCCCCCGCCCTGGCCGGCGGCAGCGGGGGCGCGGCCGTGCCGGGGAAGGGCAGCGCCCGCAGGGGCGGGCCGCGCCGCGCCATTGGCCGCAGCCGCGGCTCCAGAGCGAAAGCCCGGCCCGGGTTGGCGGCGGCGGCCCGAGGGCGAAGCCATCGCCTTGGTAACCCCGGCGGAGCGCAGCGCCGGGGCCGCTGGCGGCCGAGGGAGCGCTCCCCGCTGGCGCCGGCGCCGCCGCGCTGGCTGGGGCGGCGCGGACACGGCGGGGCCGCTGCCCGGGCAGGCAGGCAGGTGGGTGTGGGGAGCCGGCCGTGGCCGGGCCGCGCTCCGGGCGGGCCGGGCCGGGCCGGCGGCACCCGCTCGGTGTCGGTGCGGCCGCGGCGGGGCTCCCCCGGCCTCCGGCTCGCCGCTGGCGGTGCGTCCCGGCCCGGGCTGCGCGGGAGCCGGGCACCGCTCCGCTTGCGACACCGCGGTTGCTCAACGGCGCGGGCGGCTCCGCGCCCTGCCCGCGCGGGGGAAGGCTTCGGCGGGACGCGGCCGTTTGGCGGCGGAAAGGGGCCCAGGGCTGGGCTGGGCTGGGCTGGGCTCGGTGCGGCGGGCGGGAGGGCGGCTTTGTGCGCGAACGCGCCGGGAACGGCCCCGCAACAAGTGCCCGGCGCCCCCGGTGCGGTCCGGTTCGGTCCACTGCGGTGCGGTGAGAGCCCGCTGTCCGCTCCCGCTGTCCGCTCCCGCCGCTCGGGGCTCGGCGGCGCCCGGGACCGGCCGGACGGTGGCCGCTCCCCCCGAGCGCTCCCGGACGAGCTTTGCGCTCTGCCTGGTGGGTTGTTTTCTGGTGTTTTCTTCTTTTCCTCAGCTGAGAACTGCCGGTGATTGCCCTGTGAATTTTAAGTGGCGTTTCTATTACTCGATACTCCCGGTTGTTTTCAGCTGGGTTTTCTGAGCGTTGTTTTTCCTCGGAACCGCAGGAATTTGTATGGCCAGCAGTATTTGGGCAGTGTTTGCAGGCAGCTGCTGTGCGCTGTGCAGGGCGGCGCACAGAGCGATGGCTTTGGCACTGCTGTCGCCGTGTCACCCAGCACACAGCCAGACTTGCACAGACCGGGAGCCCCTTCTGTGGGACGGGGAATAAATCTTCAGTACTCCCAAAGAGTTCCTGAAAGAGAGACGGGAATCTTTTATGCCAGACTCGCCGGTTTGTGTAGCTCCAACACATGTGTGCTTGGACTCGTGCTGGACACTTTCCAAAATCCAGAAAGCTGAGATTTTATTGGGGTGTAGAGAGTTGTTTGTTTGTTTTGATGTTTGTTTTTTTTCCCCGAACTTCATGCACTTACAGTCTTTTCTTGTCACTAGATATGCTGACAAGTTTTGTTCATCTGGAATTGACAAGTGTAACCATAACTGTAAATATTAGGTACTAAGTCCCTACTGCCATTATTCTGCTGCTATTGAACTTCTTTCAGGCTTAGGAGGTTCCTAACGCTGTAAATCCCAGTAACGTATAATTTCTGTTTTCAGGACTGTAGTTCAGAGTTTGAAGTGAGATAAATGCATGAAGGATGTCAGAGACATTTGATTGGCCTGTGTTTCGCAGTATTAACTAGAGACTCCAACAGCTGTATGCCTTCAAAGATTAATTAAAGGTGGAATAAAACTTTACAGCATGCTTGCTTTTAGGAAAATTGCATCTAAAGGAATATCCAATGTCCATGTGCTTGGCAAAGGGTTGTGGGGTCTGATGGAGTGCATTGAGTTGGCTGGGGAATCAATCACCTGGAAACTTGGATGTGGAAGCTTCCGTTAAGGACTACTGGTGGTTTCTGGGCTTCAGGAGTGTCATGCCAGCAAGCTGTGCTTTTCAGGGGAGTAGGGATCCAGGAAAGGATTACTGAATGAAAATTCTTTGGTGAGTGGTTTACTGGCCTTTTTGGAAAGGACATCAGGGATATTGGTAATGTCGGGAATGTTTTGACGTGTATTGCCTTGGGAACATGCTTGAGTGGGGTTTTTAGCACTGACTGAATATTTGGGGGAGTCTAGTTTTTTGGCTCTCTGTGTGGCTTTTTTTCTTTAAACAAAAGAGACCCTCCTCCATATGTGGTCTTAAAATATTTTTGTTGTTCATCTGTTTAAGTGTCTATTTTTCTTGAGTAAAAATCACTTCCGTTCAACCAGGTTTCACTTCCTTGGAATATCTGATGTCATGAATTCACTGGTTCTCCAATTGTCTGTGGACTTTTGGCAGAACTCCAAATTCTAGTGTAGGAAAGCCTTCTTAAAAAAATAAAAAAATCTTTCTTTGACTTTTTGATGTAGTGAAGAGAGGGCATATCCCCTTCCACTGCTCCTTTTCCTTTAAAGTGTGCATGTATCTGTTATATGCTCTATTTAACCCCAAAATCCAGTAAAAATCCAAGCTGTTAGAATGCTGTATAGACGAGGAGGGTGCAGAGGAAGGAATGTTGTTATTTAGAAGTTGTGTGCAAATGCAGGCTGGTGTTTTGGCTGTTTAGCTAGAAAGCTGCTGTTGTGTTTCAGGGACCAGGGCAGTCAAGCAGTTTAAGTGCTTTTTCACAGACCTAAAGATACACATGGAAGTGTTGCCCTTGGCTCTTTAAAGGTTGCCATCAGTTAAGTTACCTGAAAACAAATGCAGGGCTTTAGAATGTGGTTCTGTGTTTATCCAAAGGCCATGAGGCTACTTTGATTTAGCTGGACTTTCTGGATTTGCCGCTCTTGGGAGCAGCAGACCACTAAGATAGGAAGTTTGCCCCTTTTTCCAACTGGCAGTTTCTCTGGAAGCAGTCCAGGACAGAAAAATCTGAAATAAGCATCATTCACACAGTTGCATAGAAAAGCTCACTTGTTTGTTTTGGTGGGGATTTTTTTGTTCCCTTTTTTAGTGAATGTGTGTTTTCCCCAAACCAATGCTCTTGGGCTGACACACACACACTGTTACACACTATATCTCATGAGGACTTGGGGTCATGGAGGCCAGAAATTCAGTACTATTGCCTCAGTGCATTAAACAATTTGTTCTGTGGCAGTGCTGCCTGTCCTTCCAGTCCCTCACGTGTGAAAGTTTGAATGTGTTTTAGTTGGATAATTAAATCAGATCTAGGGGCAAAGACCATCTCATGTTAGAAATTCAACTTTTTTTTTTTTTTTTTTTAACTTATTTTAATAGTAGCTAGTAAGCAAAGTTTTGCTTTGGGTTGGTAAGGTGTGTACTTGCAATCCCGAATTAACAACATTTGAAACTTCCGAAATAATCACAATTTGAGGAACCTTCAAGGTGAAGGTTACATGGATCTGGATAAATGCCTGAAGTACTTTGTAAGCAACATCAACCAATCTGTGTTAGTCTATCAAATTTACATGGGTAAATCTTTTTATCTCAGCTTTTGGTGGAAAGAAATTCAGGAATGCGGTTTCATTTGCATACATTAGGAGCTACAGAGGAGGCCCTGGTGTGCAAATCCTTGTGGAGATGTAGGTACTAACATAATCGAATTTACATGCTGGCTTCAGAAGATTAAAGAGACAAAGAGCAGCGCCGAGGGGTCAAAACCAGCTTCCTTTGAGAAGTGGGACTGGCGCGGTTCTACTTCCCCACTGATAATTGGTGGGTGTGCACAAATAATTCACATAATTTGTGAAGATTTTGGCTTCTTTTAGGCAGCCAGAGTTTAATTTTAGCCCGCTGCAGGGCACAGGCTTTCAGAAGCTGGTTGTACACAAGCAGAGGATGCAGGCTGTCCTCACCTGCCTTTGCTACTTCCCTGCTTGGGCTTTTAGCCAAACCTCTTCCAGCCCATTAAAAAAGGAGAAGGGCAGTTGTATCAATTTCTTGCCTTAGGTGGTCTTGACTTTAGATTGTGAATTATTTGAGCTCGGGGGTAATTTTCTGCCTTTGGAGCTATATCTATGTATATAGAAGTATGTTTAGTATTTACTTTTAAAAGAGCATAAGAATTAGGAGTACTATAACTTCCTCCTGACACAAAATATGTACATATGCTACTCAAAGCTTATTTTTGGTGTTTTTTTCAATCTTGTTAAATAA
This sequence comes from Sylvia atricapilla, assembly GCF_009819655.1. Taxonomy (NCBI): domain Eukaryota; kingdom Metazoa; phylum Chordata; class Aves; order Passeriformes; family Sylviidae; genus Sylvia; species Sylvia atricapilla. The sequence continues at coordinate 13,535,232 of NC_089149.1, forward strand.
ATGTGCATTTTCATAAGTAGTGTTGCATTAAGTTTTTGCTATGAAATTGAATTATAGAGAGTGCTTTTCTGCTTCTACAATATCTTGCTTTTATTTGCAAAAGCAGTTACTCTGATTTTATAGAATAGCTTTGTGAATTCATCATAATAGCAGCATCAAAATATCTTAAAGGAGCTACATCAAAGGTATTGATGTCTAGTTTTATGCTTGTGTAGCTCAGCTTTATTCCAGTGTAAAGCTGAACAGTTTTACTTCCCATGTTAGGTTGACAAAGAATCTTCTAATACTTCGCTTCACTACTGGCTATAAAAATATGAGTTTTGTTCCTGTTTTCCAGAAACTGTGATGATTGGGAGTAAAGTCTGTGTTGGGAGTTTAATTTTTGTGCTGGTATGTGATGTTATGTTTTGTATTTGCACGAATTTGCTTGTAAGGGGAGGAGCAGTGGCAGCACTGTTATTTCTAATTTCTTTTTACGAGACCCAAATAATTAGTGTGTTCTCATTGCTGTCTTTTTGGGTTCACTTTTAGGGGCTACTGGGTTGATCCTATATTTCTTTCCACAATGCTCTTCTGGGTTTTCCCCCCCATATTGTATGCAAAACAGAAAGCAGAGGCATGAATTTGGAACTAATGGCCAGTTTGAAGTGATGTGAAGCCCATTAGAGGCTGGCACTGGGTGCTCTCACTTTAGATCATTCCTATCCTCTCCTTGCCCCCAGGCAACATGTATCCACTGTATTTTAATAGAACTGTGTGAGAGAATTGAGAGATGAATTGGAGGATGTAAGTTTGGAGCTGGCATCAGCTGGCAGAATGTGGGCACGAGCTCGTGTGGCTGGCAGAGGTAGATAAAGAGTTTTGTGAGAGTCATGTGAGGCTCTGTGGTCAGAGCTGTCTGTTCGTAAGAATCTGTGAAAACATTGCTGTGCTTTTAGTTTTATGGTACAGTGTTGCTGTGGGGTGTTCGTTAATTCTTGGTGTTTCTGAAAGTCCTTTTTGTGCCCAGAAGGTATCAGGGCAATTAAATAATTTAAAAAGAAGCGTCAGAAGAGGCAGATGTTTCTGGAAGCTGTTACGTGGACTGTGCAGTAGCTGGTGGTCTGTATCACTAACCTGACCTGTGAGAGGCTCAGTCCTGCTGACAATGGTTCTGTGACAGATTTAATGTCAAGAGTGCTTCTGTGCAGCTACAGAGTAGCAGAAGCAGTTTAAAAATCAGGGTAGGTAGGTTTGGAGAACACTACAAAATCTCTAGAAAATAGAATAACTGGTAACATTTTTTACTGCTTGAGGTTCTTATGGGAGCTAACAGTTGAGCAATACCTTTTTTATCTTTGGTAAATATTGTGCTTGAGAGACACGTTTTGATATTGTTGCATCATATTATTTTTTAACAAGAAAAGATAAGTTGATTTTGAAGATAATTGAAGATCAAAGATAATTGATTTTGAAATGTGCTGTTATTTTCAGTTAACAGTTTGGTATTTATGAGTATAGAATGTTCATGGCAGAAGAATATGGAGTCTTTGTGTTTTAAAAAACTGATTACATTTGTGTCACTACAAATAACAGCCAAAAAACCTGCTTTTGAGTCCTGCAGAAGGATGGTTTTCAGTCAGTGGTGTGAGCAATGCTATTTCGTGCTCCAGAAGACTGCAGGCTGGTCTGTGGTTTGTGTGTACAAACCATTGGTGCAGACACAGCTACCGGGGACACCCAGGTAAACAAAGGCCAGTGTTGCCAGCAAAAACTCCAAAAAGCTAAGTACAGAGCTGACCTGGTAGAAACAAGCACATAAAAGGTTATTTGAAAATTGGACTGGGCACTGAATCCCCTTTCTGCTTGGCTTTATGTCTCAGATGCCTTTTCTGGTTTTGAAGAGTTCTTTGGTCCTTTTACCTGTACTTTTTTTCACTTCATCTATCTTTCAGTATTCCTAGATTTTGTTGTTGTTGTTGTTGTTGTTTTTTGTTTTGTTTTGTTCTTTTGTTTTTGTTTTTGCAGTGTGGCACTAAGCTTATTTCTCTTGAGTTAGTCCTTCTCCCCAGATCCCCCATTCCTTCCCTCCCAACCCCCAAAGAATTTAGGTGTGTTAACCATACGTGACAATGTTATTCACTCTTTGCTGGTGCTGGGACATTTTTTGTATTTGGGGGTTTTGTGGGTTTGGTGTTGTTTTTTCTTTTTTCCCAGTTCCCTTTTTGACTTAAATAGGTGTTGCTGAGGAAGGCAAGGCCTTTGGGATTTTCAAACCACCACACGTATTCTGTGTTGGGGTTTCAAAAATCACATGGGATTGGAGTATTTATATTTCTGACTTCAGTGCTGAGCATCTTTCTTTGTTTCTGATGCAGGGAAAGAATTTCTGAATTTACTATTTGGTTATCTGTATGCCCTGCTAAGGTTGCAGTTCAAGACAGAAGATGTTTAAGGAGGATGGTCCAAGTCCTAACCAGGGCTCCTCTAAGCAAAGAAGAATTTGTGCTTGATGTAAAGACAGCAGCCAAAGAGGGACAGTGCATGTGTGTGTGCTGTCCTTATGGGCAGTGGCAGCATCAGAATGTCAGCAGACACAGTAGAGTGTTAGTCCTGTTATAATTAATGCTGATGGACAAGACTGAATCCCCCAAAACAAGTCCAGACCTAGTAGGAAGTAAAATTTGAACTGTAGAATACTAAAATGATTTGGGTGGGATGGTTAAAGATCACCCAGTTGCACTCCCCTGCCATGGGCAGGGACACCTTCCACTGTCCCAGGTTACTCCCAGCCCCATCCAGCCTGGCCTTGGGCACTGCCAGGGATGGGGCAGCCACAGCTGGCTTTACAATTTTACAGTTGTGTAGCTTTATAACAACCTGGAAGGAGCTTACAGCTCAGCTTTTTCCCCGAGTAATAAGATGAGAGGAAACTGCCTCAGCTGCACCAGGGGAGGTTTAGGTTGGATGTTAGGAAAAGTTTCTTTGCCAAAAGCATTATGTAGCATTAAAATGGGCTGCCCAGGGAAGTGGTGCACTCAGCACACATCACCTGGATGTATTTATAAGATGTGGCACTCAGAGCATGGTTTAGTGCTGGGCTTGGCAGCACTGGGCCAAAGGTTAAACTTGCTGTTAAGGGTCTTTTCCAACCTAAATGATTCTATGATTTTATTCTGTTTTATGCCAGGTTTAAGTGAAATTGAGGAATTGTGGATTGAGCCACAATAGCAGAAGGTGAAGAGTGCCTGTGTTCTTCTGCTGGAGTGTTTTAAATTATTTACGTGTAGTAATGACTGAGGTGTGTGTGTCTGTAGAGGAGCTGTCTTGTTTTTCTTTTCATGGGAGGAATCTGTGATGAATGCTGACTGGAAAGTGAGTAGTAGTTTCTGAACCCTCTGGAGTGAAGAAAAACATTAGTCTGGCAGATTGTCAGCAGCAAATGGTACATTAATTTTTGGCACAAAACTTGCTAGCAAGAACAAAGACTTTCCTTTCTGTTGTTAATAATAAAAATGGGGAGGGACTGGTTATCTGTGCTCAGTGGCTAGTATTGTTCTGCTTCTTTTTAGTAACCATGTAAGACAGATGCAATGCTTTTGACAAAAATCCTTTTATATTTCATTGAAAATAAAAAAATACTTTATAATGCACTAATAATCTGTCTCCGATTACATATCTAACTTTAAATATTTTTATTATGTTTATAAACTTTTACAAGCTGTGTGCAAACAATTGCAAGATTCTCCATGTGTTTGAAGATAGAGATATCGCTCTTCAGATGTGTATAATACTGAGAGTCTTCATGCTAGACCAGTTTTACTTCCCCAGCACTTCAGAGGTTCTTTTTTACATCTGCTACTAGTGGTACTCATGTAGGGGGATAATGTTTTTTTAATAAAAATGTTTATTTACACTTGAATTAGGTGATCTCTAGCTATGTTGAAAATTTTGGTAAGCTCAGAATAACGACCTAATTGTTTTTATCTGAGTAATAGTAACAACAGCAACATTTTGTTTACTGAATTGTTGCTTTAAGTGTTAGAATACCATTTTTTTCTGTACTCAGTGTCATTCTGCACAAATTAGAGTCCAGTTAACATAAATACATAACAATTGTTTGTTTGCATTCTGCAGTCTGTTTTGATAACTGGGAGCTTCTGTTTCCTCTGGGTGCTGTAAATAAATCTGGTGCATGAGGACTGGCAGTGAGAGGGAAGAGCAGAAACATTCTGCATGAAAGGGAAGGCTCTTCAGCAGAGTTCTTCCATCAAAGCAAGTTTGGCAAGAATGTGAGGATGTAACGTAAAAAACTGGAAGAATGTTAAGATCACGATCAAGTCTTTTGCTCACAATTTCTTGTAAAGAGTAGTCAATGGAGATCTGCAGCAGCTCTGTATCTTTCAAATGAATGCAAATACTGGGTGTTGTCCTCATTTCTGTCACTGCAAATATGCTGTAGTATAACTCACTTTATAGTCAACTTGCTGGGCACCGTAAAATGACAGGAGTCCTTATTTGTTTCTACGTTTTGAAAATAAAGAACTTCTCTCTGTGTATTATTTCCTGTACTCCATTTGGTTTAACTTAAAAGGCTCCAACATTAATTTACTTGGGTGAGAAATGCTGTGAGTAAAGCACTGGCTGGGGATTTGTCATAATTAGATTCCATTTCCAAGTGTGTCACAGGCACTGTGTGAGTTCAGAGACACTGGCTTATCCTGGTGTGTTTTTATCTGTGCATTGAAGGTGAGGCAGTTTTCTTTCTTGAGTGTCTTGAGTTCATGTCCTTGAAGGAATATACTGGATGTGGTGCTTGGGGCAGGGCTGAGTGATGGGCTTGTCAGTGCTGGGGGAACAGTCGGACTCCATCCTCTTAGAGGCCCTTTCCAGCCTTAATGATTCTGAGTTTCTCTGCTGCTTTAGGATAAATGCAAACGCTTAATTGAAAAATACTTTGTAGCAGCTATGGTAGTTGAAATCGATGACAAATAAGTTTTATGTGCTTTATATTAGCTTGGAGAAAAGGTAAGTGTGTTTTTAAGTGGCCCCATTTAAAAAAAGATCCATTTAAGTGACCACATATAATTGTTCCACCTGATGCACAGGCTTGCTTTGATGACTGTCGGTGGAAATGTTTTTGTCAAAAGAAAATATCCTTTATTGCATTTTAAAAAATAAAGAAGAAATTATTTTTACAAAGTAGGTAGAGGCAGGCAGTAGTGCAGCAGCTAAAGTATTTTTAAAGCATCATATCATAAGATTAAAAAGTTAGTCTTTAGTGTATTCTTGTCCTGGGAATAGAAATTTGAATGATTAACCCCTTTCTATTTATAGCTGTTTTCTCTGAGTTATTTCTGTTCCAGTTAACTTGTAGGTAAATTTTATGGGAAGGCAGAGCAATTCTTGCCTTGGTCTACCTCTGCAGCTCATCATTTTAGTATCCTCAAGTTCCTTTCTTTTTAACATGAATTTCACAAACCACGGCCGAATTTTCAGATTTCTTTGTAATTTGATAACTTGCAACTTTCGTTGTGGGCAGCTACAGGATTTATAGAGGCCTTCAGCATTTGGTGGCTCCTTTTGTCTCTCCATCACTACTTAGCACGTTTAAAATCCTGGTATATCACTGCTTAGAGGTGAATTCCTGGGGTCATTGCCTCAGGAGGATGAGAGATGCAGGCTCTGTGCTGTGCTGATAAAGCTTGAAAGAACCAGACCGATATATACCAATTTCTGTGAAAATTTTCCACTCTCCTGATGCCCTAAGTTGCTTCTTCATGGTTGATTTAACTGGGACTTGTTGGCCAGGAAAGTAGCACGCTACTCCTTGGGTGGTTTTTAGCTCTGTTTGTTCAGTAATAAAGGGTTTCTACCACGTAATGACAATTTTCTTGAAAAAGAGGTAGTGGTTAGACCCTTAATACAAGAAGGGTTCCTCAGAAATGGCAGCATTCCTGAAACCTTTGGCTCAGGCATCTACATTTTGCTGATTAACAGACCAGTTAAGCTCAGAAAAGATTTATTGGGGTGTGGTGGCAAATGAAATGGTTTGTTGTTAAACTTTCTGTTGTTCTGTGATGTCATTTTTTGCTTGCAAAGTACTGGTGAGAAGTGAAATAGGATTTTAGAGGGGCTTTGCTTTCTTTGTCACTTATCTTGGGAGAAGTTTTGAAAGGAGTTTAGGGAAATATTTTTTGAGCTTTTTCTTGGAAAATCACTCTTCTGCTGTCAAGTATGGTGTTGAGAAATTTCTGTCTTGGTCAAGCAATCATTGTTTGTGTGAAAACTGAAAAATCTTTGCTTTCAGTTGCAAGGGTCACTTTTTTGGTGTCTGATTTTGTCATATTTTAATAATTGCTTTCTTAAATATAGATACTGCTGCTGCTGCAGCTCCTCTGTGCGCCCAGGTTTACATCCCTTGTGTCCCACTGCTCCTGCAGTTTGGAGCTGGCAACAGGCTGGCGTGCAGAATGCAATGAAGGTGTCAGAAGCTCTGGGCAAAGAAGGAGCTCGTGTTCATTTGTCAGGGAGAGGGTGAGGTTTGGATGCCTGTTGCCAGAAAGTGGTGTAAATACTGGTGTCATGACTGAGTGACAGCAGGAGGACAAATCCACAGGCTGTGATGTACCTGCTGCCTCTCCTCCATCCTTGCACACCTTGCATCTGGGACTGTCAGAGAGTGTCATCTCCTGGGGCTCCAGAAGATGACTCCAGAAGATGCTCAGGCTCTGCCTCTCACAACGGGGAAGGGGATTTCTCTCTGCAGGGCTCCTGACACCACAAAACACTTGTGCCTCTCTCAGGGATGAACCTGTGGAGCAGGTGAATGGACTGAAACCTTTCGTTACCAAAGAAAACGCTGTGTAGTCTGAATTATTGAGCTGAGGCTCACAGAAGGGTTTGGGCTGGTCAGTTTGTTCTTACAGCAGGTATTCTGCAATTTTAGGTGCTATGTCCAAAGGCAGTGTAAAATCTGTGAATACTATTCAAATCTGACTTTTGGATCCCAGTTCAGATTTAAACTGTTGGTTTGACAACTGCAGGATTGTCTTTTGTGTTTGGTTTTTTTTGTGGGGTGTTTTTGGTTTTGTTGGGTTTAGGGTTTTGTTTGTTTGTTTTTGAAACCAAGCATTCTCTTGCTTCTAGCCTGGGATTAAGCCAAATTTGGAGTTCTTAAATTATGTAGAAATATAAATTGTCATGCAGAAATTATGCTTCATATTTTAATTTTTTTTTTCTATGAGGCCTCACTACCTGAAAGAGGAGGGAGTGGGGGGAGCAAGAGCAGATTAAAAATACACACTTTTATTGTCTAAAAGAGCTTAATAGATTTGCTTTTGAGTGTTGGATATAGCTGGAGGTAAATTGCATTTATTAGATGCATGTATTTTTCCTTCTTCCGCACAGGACCTATTCTTAGTCATTACTTCTAGCTTCAGATTGTATTTACTGTATACATGTTGTTAGTGATGGAATGCTGTTATTTGGTAATATTTGGAATCAAACAGCAAGTTGAATTGCAGAATTATATCTGTAAAATACACTTAGGTATTTCTGTGTTGGTTCAGTGTCTTGCAGTCCACTCTTGGCAGTTTATTTTAATCATAAAGAACAAAGCCTTTCAAGTGATACCTCGAGCAGGGTGGGCAGTACTTCACAAAATGGCTCATAATAATTAATTGCTGAAAAATTGTTCAGTCTTGCTTTTTAACTCTGTGTTCTCATTTATATAAATTCAAATATGAGCACAACAAAAAGCAGAATTTGAGAACTAAGTAGAAGTAAATTTGCATAGTTTCACCGTATTAGGCTTTTCACAGAATGTAATTGGGAAGTGAGACATGGAGACATGAAAAGTAGTGAAGAAAATAGACTACACAGGTCACAACAAACAAATCACAAGTAGTGCTACTAGTACCATTTCAAGTAACTCAGTAATTGTGATGGGATCTTCACAGAAACAGGATGAAGACTCAATTTCTCTGTTTAAAGTGCAGGTAAATATTTATTCATGCAGTAATTTTTGGGTGGAACCAGTTGAGGTTTTTCAGTGTTTTTGTATCTGTGACACACTAGTGAGTAGAGAATGCATCAGCAGCTCAGGTGTTCCTGAATTGGAGGAAATGCTTCATCAGTCTTTGTGCACCTTGGGCCTGTCAGAGTTTAAGGCAATCAGAGAGAAATCATGAAAAAGGACATAGTAAACTTTATGATGGCTGAAAATGTCTCATTAAATAAATACAAGATTTCTTCATTAAAAGTGATGGTGTGGGGGTAATTTTGTTCGAGAGCAAGACATGTTCTGCACAGTATTAACTCTAGATTTAGGAGCTGTTGAAAAGACAGAAGTGTGGGATGTAATTGTGTTGTGATAGAAGACCAAAGAGACAGGTACAGGGATTGCTGTGCTGCTGGCAATTAATGCCCCTGCCCTTGTCCCTGAGACTTCTGTCCTCAAATACTGCTTTAGACATAATGAAAGTCTATGCAGGATCGCATATTCTGTTATTGCCTGCAGCCTGTTTTAGGATGTGGAAAGCTGAATTTGGGCTGCAGTGATGGCAGACAGGCTGGTTGGGGCTTCGTTCTCCTGCAGACATCTCTGTAGGAGTCACAAGGGATGGGTTGGGTTTGTTTGCACCTGCCTGAAGTGCTCAGTGGGGAGGCTGGCCCAGCTCCAGCCTTTGGGCTCACACCTCATGTGTAGGTGAGCATTTCTTGTACATGTAGGTGAGCATTTCTGGGAAGAGGAGCACTGCTCTGTGACCACGGCTTCCAGTTCTTCCCTGCTGTCAGCCAAAGGCCAAAGTGAACCAGAGTGAGGAAAGCTGCGAGACTGGTGTGGAGATGAAAGGCATCTGTGGGCCCTGGGAGGAGTTCCATCTTCAGATGGAGGGGTCTGTTCAGTCTGAGCCCTTCAGGTCTTTGGCCCCAGCCCTGGAGCTGCTGGGCCACTTGGGTGATCCCCTGTGCTGGATCTGAACTCCAGCTGGGTGATCCCCTGTGCCCTGGGCTGGATCCGAACTGGAAATGAGCTGGAAAATGCTGCTCACTTGACTCTGTGTTTGTGGAGCAGTATAAAGCAAATCTAAGCTCTTGTTTGTGAGTCATCTGCAGTCATAAAAGCACTGCTGTTTTGATAAAACCCTCACACTCAGCCTTGAACTTTGTGCTTTTTGAACCGTAGAGTACCAGACAGAGCACATCCTCCAGCCCGAGCCTCTCCTGGGTGTTTTCTTACTCTGCACTGGTCATTAGCAGTGACCAGCCCTGGCAGGCAGCCCTGGTGCTGAGGGCACTGCAGGCTGTCCCTCAGCACAGCCTTTGGCAGTGTCCATCCGAGCACACTGCCCTCAGGGCAGGGCATCACTGGCTGCCTGGCAGAGCCGAGAGGAGAAGTTGCTGTCTGGCAGCCTCTTTTTGTTAAGCTTCCTTACCTGTGATGTGTTCCCCTTCTGCTTTGCCCACAGGCCTTTCTTCTGAAGGTGACAGAGCAGGGGGAAACCAATTGAGATGTTCTGGGGGAATAAAAATGAATTATTTTTGTTTAAGTTTCTGTTTGTGGATCCTGAATAGTGCAGGTGATTTCTTCCCACCTGGAACTATCTGTTCCTTGGTGCTTTAATGAAAGGCCTTCATTTTCCAGTGCCGGGAAGTGCCAACAATCTTTTGCTCTGAGGTTTGATTTTATTGTAAGGGAAGTTTATTTGCCTGCCGAGCCCAAGCAGATGGGGTTCTAAGATACAGTTAGTAGGAGGGTTACTGGGTTATACTGGGTTACCCTCATCAGGGAGGATACATCACTGGGAAGCAGGGACACACCTCCCCTCCTCTCAGATAAATTCTAATGCCACTGACTGACACTCTGTTCAAGAATCACTATATTTAAAATGAAGACTTGGTGAAAACTTGTTTGATCTTTTTGATATTGTCTTGTACAGTTCTAAACTGAACGGGAACTCAACAGCATGTGTAACCAAGAAAAGGAATGATTCACTGTAGAGTGTATTAGTCTGTGCTTGTGTGAGTATAAACGTGTTTTAAGCGAGGCTCTTGGGGCTGGAGGGGATCTCACAGAGCTGAGGCAGTGCTCTGGGAAGAGTGAACAAGGCTTCCTCCCACTGGGATTCACTGCGGTGGGACACAGGCTCCTGCCCTCAGTCACCCACTGGATAAAGGTAATTATGTTATTGAGCTCTTCTTGGTTAACACACAACTGAGTCTAGCTTCAAATCGTGTTTTTACTGTTATCTGTTTAACTTAAAGGATAATACTGGAAAATGGTAAGTGGTCTCTGTTTTGCCCACCTTCAGGGATAAGAAAGAATATAAACTGACTTACAGTTCTGACCTAGATGTCTGTTTTGGACTTATTTGGTGTTCTGCAATTTCTATCTCTGCCTTTTTTTTTTTTTTTTTTTTTTTTTTTTTTTTTTTTTTTTTGTTGGGTTTTCTTGGTTTTTTTGTTGTTGTTTTTTTCTCTTTTTTTTGTGGCTGATCTTGTGCAATGGGAACTTGCAGCTCTATGCCTGTTTAGTTTTGGTTAAAAGATTTTGTATGAGATAGGTAGGTTTTGCATTTCAGAGAAGCCTGAGGCTTTTTAAGGGATACTAGTGGTTTCTGACCAAGCACTAGCACCTGGGAAAGTAGAACAGAAAGAAGGCGGCTGTCCTGTGTGTAACTGGGCTGTCCACGGTGAGTCAAGTATTTTGTCTCCTCATGTTACTGCAGAATTAAGTGCCACCTTTAAAAGGTGGACAAAACTGGTGTGTGCTGCTGGAGAGACTCTGGGCACTGCATTGTGAGGAGAGTGCTTGTCTGTCTGCATCTGCTGGCACACCAACACTGGGAAATGTATCAGAAATACTTCTTTCAGATCTAGGCTTTAACCTGCGTTTTCAGCCTGTGCACTCAGGTGTGCAGAGGGTAGAAGCTGGAAGTTGCTGTCATTTAGGCAGATGTGCATTGCTGAGAGCTTCTCTTTTGCTCACTCTTTTAGTTCCTGGATTTGAGTTTTGATTGCTTAATTACAGATTGCTTAATTACAATTCAATTGCAGTGAATGTTCTTGAAGGATTTTGTGCCTGTTATTGTTGCAACTTAAGACTGAGGAAGACTGAGTTGCTTTAGATGTTTCAGTATTCTTTTAAGTTGCAGATATTTGGTGTATTTACTGGTGCTTTATACTTTTTTTTTTTTTTTGTCTTTGACTTGGTAAAATGGTGAGTTTCTTCATTGCTACAGCAGCTAATTCAGTTTGATATTCACTTGTCCAATCTTCAGCACTACTGAGAGCATTAAATGCTCAACACAGCTTTGAGGTGACCAAGGCTGTGAACCGAAAGCTCTAAAATGCCCCAGCTTTGTTCTTCTCTGTGTATTGCTGTCCTAAATATCTGCTAGTGCTCTGCTGATGTCTGCCTCAGTACTTTCTTCCAGAGTAAGGGGTTTAATTACAGAGAAGATACCCAAGAAACTGCTATATTTTGTCATTCAAACCACTCAGAGTTCCTTATCCTGAGGTAAACCTGGAGCATCCTCTCCAATAAATGGGTTTTTTTGGGTACTCTGGAAGAATTGACAGAGCAGCAGCCTGCTCTGCTCTAGAAATTGTTATAGAGCAGAAGACAATAGGACCACAATTAGCCCAGTAACTTCTGTGTGGCATCTTCCAATGGACGATTTTTCTTCTTTTTTTTCTATTCTTTTATTTCTATTTTCTATTTCATTCTATTCTGTTCTAAATAGTGGCCTATTTCCTTGGCTTGTAGTTGCTTAGCTCGAACATTATGCTACACAGGAGTTTTAGGCAAAGGTTTCTTGTGGCTCTTTCCCCATTCTTTCCTTGTGATATGATTTTTTTTGGTCATACATATTCGTAAGTGTTTCTTTGGACATAGAGGAGTGTAGGTGGAGAACTGTAAAAACTTTTGCTGTATTGTCACAGGCATTTTGATTGCCATCACTTTTACGATTGCTGAATTGCCTCGTAAGATTGTTAGTGTTTTAGAAAAAATGAGTTACAATTTACATAAAATTAGTATCTATGTAATGCGGCTGTAATTAAAGGATTCAGGAAAATTATTATTTTGCCAAATGCAATTTCTCATGCAGAAGTTGCAAGCTGGAATGGAAAAGGATTTCTGTTGGGTCCCTGGTGTGTACTGTCAGAAGAATTCGTAGGGGTGTGGGTCGAAGGTGGTTTGGTGGCCTGTTTTTGGCTGAGTTCACACACAACAGCCCCAGAAGAGAGACACTGTTTCTAATGTCCAGCTGCCAGTTCTGTTTTTCCCAGGTTCCTCTCATCATCATTAGAGAGTCCAGTTTGTGCTCCTTGGAGTCTTTCTGATCTTTATGCAGTTCCCTAAGATGCTGCTGGCATGTTTCTTACGTAGCTGGAGTTCTCAGTGGTGGCTTGTGGTTGGGAAAAGGCCAAAAAGCAGAGTTTGTAGCCTGTCTGCTGGGTGTAACCAGCCTTTGGGAAATTCTCCCCTCGTGGTGTGGAGGTGGAAAGTGTCCTGGCTGCCCGTGGTGTGATCTGCAGCCCGCTGATACCACCTCTGTTAACCCTGCTCTGAAAAGCGGGGAAGGTTGGCTGGTCAGGAAGACAAGGCTGCACTTCCTCATCCTCTAATGAAGGCTTTGTTTCTCATGCTTGAGTACAGCAATGGGTGCTTGGTTTGTGTGCTTCAGTTGACCCCCACGGCTGGTTGTGGAGGACCAGCCTGTTGTCACTGTGATGTCTGAGCTGCAGAGATACCAAGAGGGGAAACGGGACAGGGAGCTGGCGTGAGCACAGGAGCTGTGACAGGAGCTAGCCACAATGCACTGGTTTGTTTAAGCTGTACAATTTATAGAGCCTGGGTAATTTCTGGGCACCCACCATCTGATTTGTCATCATGTGTCCAGTTAGCCATTGACCTCTAGAAGTTTGGGATATCCAACTTCTAGTCAAAGAGCATCCTGCTCCTGCCACGGGCTATGGTTCAGTCACACACTGTGCCCCTTGTTTGGGGGGCCACAGGTCATGCAGGATTTCTTCCTTGGATGGAAGTTCTGTTGTCATGCCTATTAGCTGTAGTAGGATGCATTTCACACCCCCCCCCAAGGTCCTCCCTGCTGGCCAGTAGCTTTTGGTTCAGATTTTTCTGATTCCACAAGAGCAGGAATATTGACGTGACTTTAAAACATGAATTCCAGGCTGGTAGTTCAGCCTTGGTTCTGTGACATTCACATTGTTGCTTTCTCCTTGCAATTTCCAAATCATGTAGTACTGAGTACTGTCTTCATTTTTCTCTAGGCTTTTTTTTGGGTTGGTTTCTTTTTTTTTTTTTTTTTTCTTTTGTGTGCTTCCTGCTGCAGGCTCCTAGACATCCATTTTGAGGAGTTTCAGGACTAGCTCATGCCTCTGTATATTAATCAAACAAGTCAATGTATGTGGATTGGCTTCTTGCACACCAGGTGAAAACCCATTTTGGGACAACACCCTTATGCACCAAAAGGTTGTGGATGGAGCAGTAACTTAACTTTTTTTAGGCTTAAGTACGTGAGGTAAGTATTTATCCCTCGAAGGCACTGGAGAGGTTTCAGAGGGCTCTTTCCATGTCCATTGGCAGAGAAATTCTGCTCTGAGTGGCACAGGGCAGTGCCAGCCCTGCCTTCCTCCTGGTCACTGTCCTGTGCTCAGTTCTCACGAGCACAGGGGGCTCTGCGTGGTGTGCTTTAGAAAACTAATTGTTGATGGGAAGTGCAGTGTGTTTACATGTCTTGTGCTTTGTGGCTTGGCCTACAAACCTAGAGATAGCATCAGTGCAAACTGATCGAAGTGCTCTGTGCTCAGTGGGGATTGGAGAGCTTCTGCTCTGCTTCTCTTTATGGAGAACTCCATTTGCAGGGTCGAGCTGAGAGGAGGAGGTCTTGGCTCCAGGGAGATGTTTTGCCCTGTACATCTGCAGAGTATTGGCTGGTCAGAGACCTTCTGAGGCTTTCACACCCTGAACTGTGAATAGGAATATGGGATCACTTGTGTCGTCAACTCGCCTTCTACATAGAACTACAGATGATATTACACTGTTAAAAAAACCCAAAACCACCCAATTCCCCCCAAAGCAGCAAAAAAACTCCACCAAAATCGGCAGCCCAGAGGATAAAGAGAAAATGTACTTAAGATAATGAAGATGACTCTGCTTCCCTTTTTATTGGCTTTAACTGTGGTGGGCATCTTGCTGGTTTGATTCAAATTGTGTACAAAACCTTGAATATATTTGTAGCAGCTAAGAATGCTTTTGAGTAATTAATGAACATTAGACTTATTAGAAAAAAATGGCATATTCAAATTATTACTTCCTTTCTTTCTTTTCTGGTAGCAGAGTGTTTGTGGATTTGACATTAATTAAATTGTTAGATTAATCACATTGTGTAATGAGAATGTAGTACTATAGTATTTGAAGGCAGTCAAAAGTAGTGTGATTATTTAGGTATTTCTGCACAGAAAGTTGGTGCAGCTTTTAAACCAAGTACAAATTCCTGATTTTCTCATTTGGTCAATTGCATTATGTTGTGTTTTGCTTTTTTTTAGATCACATTGAGGTCATCTCGTGGAATCTTTTGAAAAAACAAGAGTAATAGGAAGAAAATGTTTAATAAAAGTATCTTCGCTACACAGTCAAACTGAAACAGGAAAGGTTCATTGGAGTAAGTATCACAGGGCTGGGGCTTTTTGGGGTTGTTTTCTGTTATCTTTTGCTTGTAAAGTCAGCATGGTTGCTAGGCTTTTATTGTATTTAACTTTGCTATAGTTATATTAAAAATATCAATGGGTGACTGTACTCATTTCAGTTGATTAGCTGGTAATGGATTCATGGATTTTCACTGAGCCATCTTCCCTCTTGGAAGAAGTTGTGGCTTGTGAAATTGAGATGGGTTTTGGGTCTTCCTCTTGGCTGCTGTGTATGCTGGCTATGGTTTTGAGCAGGGAATTGTCTGGTGTAGATGTGATTACATATAAGCCTCTATTTGCTGGAAAAAGTTAAAGCACTGCTTGTATTTTCCATGGAATTTGAAAATATGCTTTTTTTTTTTGTCTGTAACTCTCCAGCCATGGCTCTTCTGAGTGACTTAAATGTTTTTGTTGTCACTATTAGAGTTCTGTCATTCATCAAACTTGCTTAGATTTTCAGTTTATGAATGTCAGATACATCTTTCTTTCACTGTTTGTAGTTCACTTCCAGCTTTTTGCATTCTGTGCTGACACGTGTGTCTCATTTCTGATAAAAGAGGCCTCTCCACCTGAGGCAGGGACCGTGGATTGCACTTTTTGCTACCAGATAAATAGATATTTATATCCTGATATAGTGTAGAAAAAACTGCCTGTGTGTGATGCATTTTAGTCATGCTATGTGATTGTGTGAAGGTAATTCTGCAGGAGTCACTGAATGTCTGGTTGGGAATGAAAAAGATCTGACCATTAGAACTGAAAGGGGTGAGAAGTCATTTTAGTTTAGAAGAAGTATATTTTGGCATGTTGCTTTATTGCCAAGAGGAAATGACTCCTCTTAGCTTCTTCTTTAAACACGGATGTAGAGGGTGTAATGATTTGGGTAGAAAAATGCCTGTGGAACATAATTAGGTAAGAAAAGCTTTTCATTCTTAATGTTTTAAACAAAGTGCTTCTAACTGGCAGAATAACATGTTTGGGTTGATTGATTTCCTGCCTTAAAAATTATAAAATTTTCAGTTCAGTGTAGATTTAAAGAAGTTAATGTGTGTTAGTTCCCTTTCTCTAAGTACTTGAAAGAAATGCTACAATTTTTAGTCAGCACATTTAAATTTGCATCACTTCCTGGTCTTGGCCAAATGTCAAGTGATTGGTAAATACTCATGTACAACATTCTTGTGGCACCTGATTCTGAATTCTGACCCCTGAAGCTTTCAGGAGCTGTGTTATGTGGAGTTATTTGTCTGTTACTGCCTTATTAAATTACACAATAAAAATACAGGCATCTGTTCTCAATGGCCCAGTACAAACCAACCAACCAAACTATTTGCTTGCTGCACACTTGGTTTGAAGACTTCATTCTTGACTCTAGTATTCAAGTTTCATAAACAGATAAAAAATAAAGTTGCCACTGAGCTCCCCAAACAAATAAAATAAAGAATGTCCACTGGAGACAGCTTTAGTCGTTTTAAATCGTTGTATTTAGGTTTATGCCACACAAAAAACTTGCTCAGGTGTTCCATAGTCAGCAAACTTGTGTTTCTTCCCTTCCCCTGATTCTTTTATTAAGAGACTCAGAGAATTCCATTGTAACAATTTAAAATTCATTCCATTGTAACAATTTAAAATTCATTCCATTGTAACAATTTAAAATTTATTCCATTTTTTCCCTTTTTGGAAAATGTTTTGCAACCTGTTTGGTTTTTTGTTTTTAATTGGACATTTGTGTGCACTTGTGTGTTTTTGGACCATTACAAGGTATTTCACAATTGGAATTTTTAAATTCAAGTACTAAGAGCATTAAAATAAACTCTGAGAAGCATCTCTATTCACAGTGAAGAAGCCAGGTGGAGTTCTTGTGAAGTCTTGGAAGCAGATGCAGAATCTCTCAGCAGGGGAAACATAACCCCAGGAGCAGTCAGGCTCTGCTGAAGGGATGCTGAAGGCTCCAAGAGTTGCTGCATTTCTGGGATGCTGTGGAGTCTCCATCCATGGAGACTTGCAGAATTATGTGTGCAGACTCCTAAGCAACATTCTTTAACTTCAGTGTTGGAGCTGACCTTGGGACCAGCTGCCTCCCAGAGGTCCCTTTCAGGCTAAATAGTCTGTAATTCCTACATAATCTTATATATTTTTGGTCCTTGTGATGAATGCCCAGAGCTACTTTTGGCTTTATTACCCTCAGCTTCATGGCAAAAGGTTTTTTTAGGATTGTGTTTTCTTCCAAATGGCATTGTATTTCAACTTGTCTTTGTAAATAAGTTTCATGAAAAGGTGTGTAAAATACAGGTAAATATTTGCATTAGAACTGTTGGATTTCTGTCAATGTTTGGTCAGTCCTTGACCAGTCCTGTCCGTGTAATAAATGTCCTCTGAATCTGTGTGATGGGGGCATTGGAGCTGGTGTGGGGAGAAAAATAACTGCAAAAATCCAGACCAGACTATGTAAGAAATAGACCCCATCAGCAAGAATGCCTGGCCTGATGAAGCATGTAAAATCTATATTTTTTTCTATTAAAGGCATATCCATGGCATGTCTGTATGAGACCTGAGCACAGCCTGCTTGTGTGTTTTGGTCTGTGTGCCCTCCTTGTCAGTGAAAGTTTCACTCCTCACTGAGATTCAACTGGTTTTAATTATTTCACTGCTTCACCACCCTCTGTAGATCCATACAGTCTGTCTGCTGGAGAATAATCCCCTTTCCTAGAGGTTTTGATCAAAACACCAGAAATAATTAGAAGGTGAATCTTTTAGTCCCTGTGCAAAGAGGTATCTACTTATAGGAAAACCTCAGTTTCTGTTTTTAACTTTTTTTATAGTAGAATGTAATCTAGATGTAACATCTTAATAGTCAGCTGCTGATGAGATTTGATGGTCTAGGTCCATTTGTACAATTCCAGAGGAGAGGAAATATTAACTATTTATATATTTAAATGTCTTATAAGTGGAATGTTTCCTTTGTGTTTACAGTGGAATAAAAAATTATTTCGAGTGGTAGAACAGGCAAGGAAATCCCTGAGAACAGAACTAATCCTGTTTTATTACTTCGTACTTTTGTTATCAGCTTGTTAAACAAGAATTGTGGCTGATTTTTAGCAATGGGAGGACAGGGCCCCTACAGTTCACTTAGTACAATAAATCAATAAAAACACAGATTATTAATGCGTCTTTTCAGGTTCATGACAGAGCCATTGCACAGCAGTTCTAATAACAGCTTGGGCTGTTAGAAAGCCATGCCTTTAGGCTGTAGTTTTGCCTGCAGTTTTTGCAATGATCTGAAGAGCTAAGTGGCCAGGCAGCCCTGAGGCTGCTGTCACTGTGCCACTCCTGTGGCTTCCCTGTGCTGGGGCAGCCTGATGGGAACTCCTGCCTCGCCTGGCTTCCAGGGACACCTTCACTGTGCTCCTTCTCCTCCTTCCCCACTCAGTCTGAGTGGCCAGGCCTCCTGCTTCCCTTGTGCCTCCTCCATTCACCTGTTCTCTGCAGCTTGGTTTTGTTTGTGTGTTTAAAATACCGGAGTGAGTGTGCCATCATTGCAGTGTTTAGTCTATTCCTGGGGCTCAATATATCCTAACATTTCATGCTGGCCTTCTGATGCCCTTTGGTTTCTGCCTTTTTTTTTTTTTTTCATAACTGCCCTGGAATACCTTCAATTAAAGATCTATCTCGAGTTTCATTTCCAGGTTGGGAAAAAGGCAACACTCCCTCTAGTTGATGAAGTATCAACAGTGCTGTGCAGGGTCCTGTAACAGGAGTTATCTGGGTTGTGAAATTGCCAGATCTTTTCCCAAATCTTCAGTGTTGCCCTTCTGTCCTGGAGCTGGCTGTACAAATGCATTGGGCCCATTCTGCCTGCTGCTATGGAAAAGTTTCCAAAATATCTAAGAGAGCTGTTTAGAAATGCTTCCAAATGTGATTCTACCAGATGTTTTCTCACAGCCCAGTTGATACAGAATACTGAATAACTGGCCTGGGCTTTTTTCCTTTGAGCTTTTCTCCTTTTTCTCTCCCTGACTCTGTTGGTCAAGGTGTCAAATGAACTGTTACTCATGTGACAGTGCTTTTCTAATCTCCTGTTTTCTTTCATTCCTTTATATTCCTTCTTTCTCAGCCATGCAGAACTGCATTCCAGCCATCTGAAAGGGACTGTTTCCTCATGGTGTTTCCAGCTTTAGTCTGATCCAGTGACTGGATGCTTCTAAAGGCAATTTCACACAGCAGTATGGGAATGTGAAAGTTTTTCTTCTCCCTGCAACTCACTTTACTTGCACAATTCAAAAGGATGGCCTGAAACTCTTTATTTGTATTTTAGTGTATCTATGCAGTGATTTCAAGGTAGAGCAGAGGATGGCTGTGAATTAGCTGTGAGAAGATGGTGTGGTATAGTTTTGTGTTCCAGAATTACATGAATTGTCATGCCTGTGAATTGTTGGAAGTCTTATCAGAAGCCTGGGATTTAAGTTTTATTCACTTGTTCAGTTCATCATGGATATTCTTCAGAGGGAGCAGCAGCTGTGTACTTGCCTGGGTATAAAGTAAAAGGAAATAAGATTTTCCCTCTATCCTCACTCTTCAAGCCAAGTTCTTCTGAATCTGGAATACCATTTTAGTGGTGGTATTCTCTATATGTATATTTGTTTTCCAGGAAAAAATTCTGAAGATAATCTCATTCACAGATAGTTCTTAAAACTATACTTCCATTGAATTGTAGAATAATTTTCATAAAAAGGGATGACTAGAGGTAATCTAACCTAACCATCTGTTCAAATGAAGTAACTTAAAATGAAATTAAATTTTAATTTGTAACCAGTTACCATGTCTGCATTTTTTTCATATCTCTGAGTCCTGTGTAAGTCAAGTGCAAATTCAGGTGCTCAGCATTTCTTGAAAACTGGGCCACTTCTGTTTAGAGGCATAAAATCTGAATAGAAACTGCATTCATTGTGGGTTTAAAATCCTGACTTCAGTTTTTAAAACTTGGTGCATAATGTGGTGGGTGCACCAGAGGAACAAAGCTACAGGAGATGAACAGACAAAATAATCAGATCTGGGATAAGAGACCCTAATGAAAGTATCTTTGGGGAAAATTAGCTGTATTTCATGAAGAGAATGAGAGAATCTAGACTTGGTGGCTGAGAGACCACTCTTGGTACCAGTGTGAGCAGTTCCTGAGGGAAGGAGGCCTTTGAAAAAGGCCTTTCGTGTTTTCTATACATAGATATTTTTAGAAAACTAAATGGTGATATTTTTATTCTGAATTCTGGAGGAACCCTGACTAAATGGACATCTAATTTTCCATTCCATAGGGCCAGCTCATGTGGCAGTTGAACTAAACTGCTGGGAAATATTTATAGTATCACATGATCTTTAAAAATAACTTTCCAGTCTACTTTGTAGATGTCTTGAATTCTTAAAATCTTTGCTGTTGTAGATAGATACCCATGACATTCGTGGAGTGTAAAGATCTTTGCTTTGCTGATTTAGGCATTTGTATTTATTGTCAAGTTGATTGTATTTTATTTTTAGATTTGGAAGAAGTTTTGATGGAAATTCACCTGTGCAGCTGTAGAAGGCCAGAACCCACTCAAGGTTGGGTTCACTCTTTAGGGCTAAATGAGAATTCCCATGGCATGGTTTGCAGTAGCACACAGATCATATTTGAGTTACCACTGCTTGGGGTTCTGGTTTAAAAGGGTCATTATTGGTGCTATCAGACCAGGGAGAGGAGAACAGAAAACACAGTTCTTAATAGCTCATGCACTGTTGGAACAGGTGGTGCTTGCTCCTGTCACATTAAACCTTTGACCCAAATCTCAGCTGCAATTCACTCTCTACAACTCCCTGAAAGGTGGCTGTGCTCAGATGGGGCTGGGCTCTTTCTCCAGGCAGCACTGACAAGAAGAGGACACAGCCTAGAGCTGTGCCAAGGGAAATTTAGGTTGGATGTCAGGAGAAAGTTTTTACAGAAAGAGTGATAAAGTGCTGGGCCATGGAGGACTGGAGCTGTTTTTTCCTGGGGTTCTCCACTGTGTGCCCCTGGAGGACTGGAGCTGTTTGTTCCCAGGGTGGGTTCTCCATCATGTGCCTGCTGCGGGATGGGAGGGGAAAAGCTGAACACTGCTCAGGCTGGGGGCTGCCCTCAGCCTGGGGGGACAGGATGGGAGCAGTGAGGAGATGGAACAGCAGTGAGGAGGTGGAATGGAATGGGAGCGGTGCAGGCATGGAACTGGACTGATGAGATGGAACTGATGAGGGGATGGGACTGGAGCAATGAGATGGAGCAGGGCTGATGAGGGGATGGGACTGGAGCAATGAGATGAAGCAGGGCTGATGAGGGGAGTGGAATGGGAACAGTGACATGGAACAGGAGTGATGAGGGAAGGGACTAATGAGGAGCTATAACAGGACTGATGAGGGCAGAGGGTGGGGCTGGTGCCCAAAGTGCCCCGTCACAGCCTGTGGCAGACCTGGGCAGCTCTTGGACACTGCCCTGGGCTGTGGAACAGCTCCCAGGAATTTGGTACAGCCTGAGGAGCAGAAGAGGATGTAGTTCTGCAGAGCTGTGAGCTGGCCCTGATAGAATGCATGGATTTGTCTATAATGTCTTCAGATGAAATCAGACTTTTTCAGTTTTTTAGAAACTTTTTTTCTAAAGGCCTTCTGAATTTCATAGGACCTAAATCTTCCTGCATATTCAGACTCCTTTTCCATTTTTCTATTAGGTTCTTTTCCCTTGCTTCTTCTCAAATATTTCATTTATAGCTTGCTCATCTTTTTATAGTACTAGATGTTTACGTGGTTAGACAAATGATTACAATGATAGTATTGTGTAAGTGCTTAGTGTTTCTCCTACTTAGACTACGTGATGTGTTGCTGGTGTTTCCTAGAAAATGATTGTGGTCAGATTGTCATCTTGTCTGTTCCGGACAGTAAGATACTGTTTAAACACTCTTCTTGTGTGTCTGGATGGGGTGGCCCTTTTCCCCACTGCAAGACTTCTGGGTGTTTTTAGCCCCTTGACTGCCACATGACAGAGCAAGCAGTAGATAAAGAGCTGTATTGATCACAGTGATGATTGTCTTGGATGTGGTGCTCAACAGTTGTAACAACTTATTACATAAAGCAAAAATCTGGATAAGCAGAGTGCCCTTAGTTTTTGCATATCCAAAACAAGTTGGCTTCTGATATTTGTCCTTTTTGTAAATATTCATCGGTTTAGTGAAAAAGGAAGAGTAAATCCAGATTTATATTTAACTCGAAGAGCTCTAGATATTTGTGTGCCCCTAAATTGCACCTGTGTTTAGAAGAGGTGGTGTAAAAGAAAATACTTCTTAAGCAAAATTACTTTTTAACATATAAATGATCCTCTACTCCAACATTTTGCCATGTGTTTGGGATGATGGCATACTGATTTCATTCTGAGAGGACTGACCACGTTTTTGGAGTAGGTGACATCATTTCAGATCTAAGATAGCTCATCTAAAGACTTTTCCAAAGAAAAGGTGCTTGGTGTCAGGAGAATAAATGCTGTGAGAGATAACAGGACATTAAAATTTTTCTCTGACACTGCATTATATGTGCATTTATAATTACCACCTTCTTTGCTGTTACTTTTTCTTGTGTTTTATTAGTATTCTTCTGGATTCTATTTCAAGATAAAACATTGAACATTGCATTGGATTTTATGTTTGTGTTCTTTTAACAACAGAAAAACAGATCTGAGGATGAGTGATAGGGGATTTGTGGTAAGTTCAGAAGTAAAGGATTTAATGACACAGTGCGTTTTCGTAATTGCTGCATTCTTCAAAAAGTTGATTTTTAGAAGAACTTATCTGATGCAGATAACTGTTGAGTGTTGATGACAATTCAAGTGGATTTGGTACCATTTAATGTCTGAGTCTTTTGCTGATATGATAAATTCTTTTCAAAGGAAAGTTCATTGCCTTGTTACTCCATGTCTCATTTTTTGCAGTGCTTGGGCAGCTCTTAATTTCAGGAAAACCTTACACACTCCCTCCCATGCTTATCCTTTGTGTCTCCTTGGCTGGCACTGTTTGATGGCAGCTATTTGCCCCTCCTGGGTTTAATTGTACGTGTGCAAGTGAACTACCCAGCACAGGTACAGCTGATTTCACCAGTGGTGGGAAACCTTTGCTGCTGGCTGGTCCTGGGCTCTCAACAATGTCCTGAAGGACTCACGATGGATTTGAGCTTGGCACAAGATAGTCTTACCTGCCTTCAAGAAAATGGGTGGATGGTTTAGCAAGAGAACACAGCCCCAGTGTGCAGCCACAGCTTCTGAAATCCTGCTGATCCTTTAGTCTAAAGGATGAGTCTGGAACTCCTGGGGTTGTTCTGAATGCCTGGGTTTTGTTAACTGGTACTGTGCAATGTTCTAGTGGTTCTGCTGGTGGCCAGTGCTGGCTGGAAGTGTTGCCTGCTTTTTTTTCCCCTCCAAACTAGTTTTGTACCTGCACTGCATAACCCAGGACATGTGATTTTAGTTCTATGTGTTCAGTTCTATTACAGGGAAAACAAGAGTGAGCTGGAATTTACTCAAAAATACATACAGCTGACTTTTGACTATGTCTGTCCTTAAACTGTTTTAGAAATCAATGGAGAAGCAGCCTGCTTCTGGTAGCCCTTTTTTTCCCTTAGTTTGTTTTTTCCTTTTTTCCTTTGCTAGTGGTCTTGTTGGTTAAATGATGAGATGTCCTTTTGTTGGGAGGTGAGGGGAAAGCTGTAAGGTCTGGCTTCTGGAATGAGGCTGTTAGCACCAGAGCAAATTCTATTGTCTGTCTGGAGATGGCAAGTCCATTAAAAACCACAACAGCAACACCCAGTTGAGAAGTCCTCTTTTAGGGCTTCTTCTTTGTGTACATTATATGAATAAACACCAAGATGAGTGATGAATTTCCTTCTTCTGCAGATGTTCTACTCATCTGTGTTCCATTTCATTCCATTAATATAAGCAGCTCTGGCAGAACTGCTAGTATATTAAATACAGATTGATTAGGAGGGCAGGTGTGTGGGCACACACAAATATATGAATTTGAAATTTGCGGGTAAAGCTTAGAGAAAATTTACACTTCACATGGGAAGGTTTGGATGCTGTTTGTCAGTACTACCTGTGCCTTAGAGAAGCATTTTGTATTGGGCTTTGCTCCTGTGAGATTCAAAGTCATTGATTAGACACTTGAGGAGCCAAGGTTAAGTGCTGGTTTAATGACTTCCTTCTTTTGTAAGTGAGGTTGTTGTTACTGTGACAGTGGGCAAGAGTAGCTATGAGGTTAATGGCCTGAAATAGCTTTTTATTATTATTGGGATTGTTGGTTTTTTCCTTTAGCTGGAAGTTGTTTAAAATGTCTCTGGTGCTGTTGCTCCCAATCCAGATGGCTTTTTGCCTTTGTTTCAGTTCCTAGATGTGATCTTGTTAGTCAGTCCCCAGTGCCACCACACATGTCCCAGTCAGGGCCGTGACTCATCGCCAGAGCTGCTGTGGGTTGGCAGTTTTGTGTTTCTCAGGATAAAAACTGGTTCTCTCTGGGCCCCTGTGATGTCAGCTCTGGGGCAGGAGCAGGGTGCTGGCTGCACAACACACTGACCTGCTTCCTTGAGGAAGGAAATATTAAGTAAGTGCCTAAAAGCAAGAATAGCTCCTCAGCCTGCTCAGATTGGCGAGATGGCTTCTCTTCCCTTTTTAATTGGAAATGCAAATGGATTTTTAAAAGATTCTGGTGTCTGTGCTGGAAGTTTGTAATTATAAACAAGTGTCTTACAAGAACTTTATGACTTTGTGTTGTGGGGTTTGGACCCCATGATATGAAGCATTTTTTGAGTCTTGTTTCTTTAAGCATTTTAAACTCTTGTGATGCACTAAAGTGGTTTCAACAACTGCAACTGTAAAAAACGTCTGAAAGAGGATGAAAATAGAAAAGCTATGCTGAATTAAAGCTGGAATGAACTATATACAAGATAACTACATAAAACAGATTTCCTTGCCACTGTGCCTGTCCTGGTAACACATTGTAATGGAAATACAATTTTACCCTTTATTTTACCCTCGTGATCACAGAAAATAAGTGCAAATGTCTGCATCCAAATATGAAAAATGTGTAGCACTATTATTTTTCACTGACTGCTAATTTCAGTTAGAACAGAATTGCAGCCAGCATTTTATGAGTACAAGTAACTGGATGGAGGAAAACAAATAGTATCCCATTAAAATAGTAGCTTGTGGAAAATATGCTGGTTGATCATGAGGAATTACACATTTTTTCTGGGTTGGTTTTTTGGGTAGATGTTGTGTTATTCAATAATGTAGTCTGGGTGTAATGATGGAGTAACATTTTATATCTTTCCTTCAGACAGCTTAGAGCTCCCACGCCGTGCTAAACTTCACACATCCAATGATGAATGGGTGGATTTGTAAACTGTGGTATTTCATATAAAACACCTTCATATCTGATTCACTATTTTTACCACACCACCACCTTTAATTATTTTTGCTTTAATTCAGTCTGCTCAGTGTAGTGGACTTTTTTGGAGGAAAATGTGGACATAATGGTGGTAAAAACTATTGCTTGATAGTGATCATAGTAGGAGCTCCCTAACGATTGCATCTATTGAGAAAAAAATATTTTTCCTTATGTACTTATGCTTTATGAAATTTAAAGGTGTTTTATTTGGCATTAAAAATATAGCAGTGAAAACTGCTATATTTCTATCTAGTACAAACAAAATATGAAGTGATCCATGCATTTGTGGGGTTACAAGATGTGTTGGCAGCTTGTGCTGGTCCTCACAGCTGTGCTAAGGCCAGATGGAAAGGTGTTGGAATGATTTGGGTCTTGTTCCTCCGTGTATTTACATGGCAGTTAGAGGTGGGATGGAGTGCATTGTCAAATACCTGAGGCAGCTTTGAACTGGCAACTTGATTTTTGTGTGCTGGCAGCATGTATTATCCATTGTGGGGAAGGGAAGGGCTAATGGAAATATTGGAAACCTGCAAGTGTAGCTGAACATTTTGACATTTTCTGTTACAAAGGGTGATTTCCCACAGCTCGGGCTGTCCAGCAAGAATTCAAAAGATGTTGGGATAACTTGTCCATTCAAGTGCTTCATGATAGTGTTTTCCAGTGCTCCCCATCCCTCTGGCTGCTGAAGTGCACTGTGTGGATGAGAAGGAAGGTAAATGATGCAGTGAGCCATGGCTGAAGGGAAAACTCAGCTTTAGAAAGTGGTGATCAAAAAAGACTTGGAAGGTCAGAAAAACTGGTGATGGCATTAGGAGTAAATAAAACTGTGCTGAAATGCAGAGGACAGGCAGTCAGGGAGGCAGAGGAGTGAGTTGGAGCAGATCACGGGCAGGGTTTCCTCCCTGCCCTGCAGTGGGTGGAGTTCAGTGATCGTTCTCTGTCATTGAGATAAGTGTCTTCAGAGGAAAATGGCACTTTCTGGTAAAGTTGAAGAAAATTTTCCTGCTATTAATACAGACTTTGAAGTTGTTCATTAATGCATTAATGAACAACTAACAGGAAATTTGCAAAAAGTAAAATAATGGAACTGATCATGAGTTTTCATGTGAAGTATTGCCGTTCTTCATCCAAGAAGTTTATTTTGGTTGCATTTCACAGGTGAAGTTTTAGACAGAACTTGAAATGAATTTCTAACTTTGTTTCACCTAACCTCTAATGACTTCTTTTTCTTATTACTTAGTTTTAATGATATAAACATCTCAACAAGAGTGCTTTGCCAGGCAAATGTTTTTATTATATTAAACAACATTAATGAGTAAAACTGAGCTTGTGTGTTTGCAATACTGACATTTGAGACTTCAGAGTTGTAAGCTGATCTGTACAAAGCAGGCTTATGTAAACCTTCCAAAGACTTTAAAATGTGTGTCTAATTATAGAAGGTTAAGTATACTGAATTTTGGTTTTTTTTTTTTCCCCTAAGGCCATGTGGTTATGATATTATTGAGATTCCATAATGCCTCCTGCCGTGACAGACAGCCTTGACATCTGGGCAGTGGATTCACAGATTGGTGCTGATGGCTCAATATCTGTGGACTTCCTGTTGCCCACTGGAATCTACATCAATCTGGACGTCCCTCGAGATGCCACCATATCTCAGATTAAACAGGTAACACCAAGTGGGCAGTTAATGGTGTTGGAATGAGGGCTGGTTCTGATTTGGATGTGCCCTCTGGCAAACCAAGTCACGAGTTCTGGCAGGCGTAGGAATGAGGTACTGAGGGCACGTGCCCAGCAGATTGACTGATAAAGAAGTGAAGTGTGTGTGGGGGAGGTCAGCACTGGGTTTGGGCACAGGGCAAGGTTTGGGAAGTGCCTTCTTGCTGAGAGTTACAGCAGAGATGATTCTAATAGTTCTGTGTTAATACTGTATTGCTGCTCTGAACCTTTTCCTAACACGTTGCCAATCCATTGTTTGCTGATCTGACATTTCTCTGATTAGATTTTTAGTGCAGGAGTCACAGATTGGGCTTCTGCTTCTGTTGACTGCCACCCAAGAGAATTGCTTTAAAAACTGTCTGCCACTTCTTAAAGGTTTTGTACAAATTGGAGCATCACTTAAAATGTGAGGGAATATTGGAAGGAAAGGAAGGGGAGAACGTAAGGAAGTGACCATAGATACTAAAAAATAATCTACTGACCTTTGATCAGACAACAGCCATGTGAGGACATTGGGAAAAGTTACTGAGGAATTAGGCAGTGAATTTGTTACAACACAGACTAACCTATTCCTGATATAGTAAGTGATTTCAAGTGATTGATAAAGAATTTAAAAACAAATGTGTAAGTGACAGCAATAAGGGATTTGAACTGAGCTGTCTGGTTTTCCTGCTGCTTGTGGCACATGGAAACTTGACATGCCATGAACATGTACTCTTGACATTTAGCTGTTTTCCAAAGGAATGCCGATGCTAGCTCCAGAGGTCTGTCCTGGAAATCACTCAAGAGAGAGACTGAAAGTGAAACAAAGTAAACACAGAATGATATATAGTGATAAAATTAACCAAGTTAGCAAACATGTTTCTTTTCTATTTTGGGGGAACATAAATGGAAATTAGTATTGCCTTCAGTGCCTTAAGATATGTCTCTGTTTTCTGCTTTTCTGTTGACTTTTGGGGGAGGGGTTTTGGGTTTTTTTTCATTTATTTCTTTGTTTTCATTGCAGCTGTTATGGAAGCAGGCACATTCCTA
Organism: Sylvia atricapilla; assembly: GCF_009819655.1. NCBI lineage: Eukaryota > Metazoa > Chordata > Aves > Passeriformes > Sylviidae > Sylvia > Sylvia atricapilla. The sequence continues at coordinate 13,563,155 of NC_089149.1, forward strand.
CCCACTCTTTCATCTCCTCATGGAGATTGACTCTTACATGTTCTCATGTGTGAATCAGACTGCTGTACATGAAGAATTAGAGGATGAAACACGGAGACTTTGTGATGTTAGACCCTTTCTTCCTGTCCTGAAACTAGTGACAAGGAACTGTGATCCAGGAGAGAAGTTGGATTCCAAAATAGGTGTCCTTATAGGCAAAGGTAATTCCATTTATTTTTTTTTTTTGAAGAGGTGAAACCTCGTTGTGTATGAGGGTCTTAATTGAGCAGGTAGGAGTGGACTTTTTTTAAAAATATATTCAAAAATCAGTGCTTCTCTTTGTCAAACAAATACTGATATACTTGGAAAGAATTTAAAAACTCAAGATGAAACACATGAAAGTTTTTTAAAGCTGCTTTCTGTATTGCATTTCAGCATTGTATTACTACATCAATCAGGAACAAATTTTATTTTGTAGATGAGGAAAAAAAATGTATTATTTTTATTATTAAGTGAGGAACAGCATTTTTAACTTGAGCAGTGTTAAAAATAACCTACCAACAAACTGGATACTCAGAAGGAACTAGAAATTGTTTTGCTTTTATTATATGTGCTGTCTGACTTGGTTAACAATGATCCTTATTTTTGCTCTCAATTGTGACACTGATTTTCATCAAACAATGAAAAGCTATTTTTAAAGATTTCATAGTAACTTATTCTTGATGTTATTTCAGAATTTTCAGCTTTTAAATCTACTCTGCTTGGTTATACAATCAAGATTGACAGGGTCATATGAGGTCATACCTCTTGTTTTAAAACAATGAGCCATTGTTAGGTCCCTTATAAAGACTGCAGGTTTTGTTTAGATTTCAGCAGTCCACTGTCTGCCTGTTTGTTAGAGCTGACAACAGGAACAGTTGATCAGTTTAACCATTCAGACAGGTCCTGACAGATTTGTAGAGATTCACATTCTGTGACTGAAAATGTGGTTTATCAGAGCTGTGTGAGACCCTGCCTTATGCAGCCCCTATTCAGTACCTTAGCAGGGAAAAAAATGTGTTCCTGTCTGAGCTTCTAAACTTAGTGCTTTGTTCTCAGAGGGCGCTGGGTGCTTTGTGTGATTTGGACAATGTCCTTCAAAGTTCATGAGTAAAGATAAAGACACTTGCAGGCCCTACAGTCCTGAAGTACCAAAAAGTCACAGCTTTCCATTGTATCATGGGAACATGGGATGGTTTGGGTTCAAAGGGACCTTTTAAGGGTCATCTCATTCCAGCTCCCTGCTGTGGGCAGGGACACATTCAACTGGACCAGGCTGCTCAGAGCCCTGTCCAATCTGACCTTGACCGTGTCCAGGATGGGGCAGCCACCACCTCTGTGGTAACTGGTGTCAGTGCCTCACCACCCTCCTTGTAAAAAATTTCTGCTTTGCATATAATCTAAACCTACCCTCTTTTCATTTGAAAACTCCTCAAAAAGAGCTTGCTTTTCTCCAGGCTCTCTCAACTCATCTCCATTCCAGAGATTCTCCAGCCCTCTCAGCCTCTTTGTAGCCTCCTCTGGAGTCTCTCCAGAAAGTCCCTGTCCCTCTTATGTTGGAGGCCCCAGAGCTGGGGCACTGCAGGTGGGGCCTCACCAGAGCAGAAGAGAGGACAGAATCCCTCCCCTGCCCTCAGTGCTTGTGATGCAGCCCAGGACACGTTTGGCATTCTGGGCTCTGAATGCTCGTGTCTAGGTCATGTCCAGCTCATCCAGCAGCAAATCCCTCTGGGCAGGGCTGCGCCCCATCTGCTCATCCCCCAGCCCGTGCTGATACTGGGGGCTGTGCCCCAGGTGCAGTTGGCCTCCTTGAACCTCAGTGGGATTCCCATGTGCCCATTTCCTGAGCTTGTCCGGGCTCCTCTGACTGGGCATCCCATCCTTTGTATGTGGGTGTCATCTGCAGCTCTGCTGAGGGTGCCCTCAATCCCTCTGTCTGTGTCATCAGTGAAGCTGTTTAATGACATTGGTCTCAGTCCACCCTCAGGGACACCACTTGTCACTCATGGCCACTGGGACACGGAGATGTTGAGTGTGACCCTCTGGATGTGACCATCCGACCAATTTCACACCCAGTGGACAGTCCACCATCAAATACATCTCTTCCCAATGTAGAGACAGGGATATTATGGGGCCCACATCCAAGCCCTGACAGAAATTCACGTAGGTGGCATCCACAGCCATCCCCTTGTCCACTGATGTCACTCAGTTGCAGAAGGCCACCAAGTTGGTCAGGCAGGGCTTGCCCTGTGTATTCATTCTTTACACGTTTTGTAAAAGGAATTTTGCTGGTCTTGGATTGGTAGAAATTTCAGTCATGTCATTTTGACTTAAGTAGAAGATTTTCTTTTTTGACTTTTAAACAAAATTAAAAAGGACGAAGTCATCTTTCTGAGTGATTACAAAAAACCCCATAGGTTGCAAGCACTTCTGCTCTTTGGTCTTTATGAGACATTTACTGTACTTTTAAAAATTTGCTCTTGTGAAGAGAGATTTCAAACTTTCCAAGCCACCTTGAACCCAGGTTAAGGTTGGATTTTCCATTTCATAGTGCCTAAGAGATACATTGGTTCATGGTGTTTAAAATAAACACTCGTGCCAGGTTGCATGAGGTTTGTGCTAGTAACTTTGGAAGTCCACTGATGTCCAGGACAATGTAGAGCCCAACTCAACTCTGAGCACCCATTTTGGATGGGATGTCTGAAGGAAACCTCCTGTGTCACCTTAACTTAAAGCTACTAATGGTTTAAATGGCACGGGCAGTATTTCTACAGCTCTGTATCCTTTTGCTTCCTTGAATTCTTTCAGGTCTCCATGAGTTCGATGCCTTACAAGATCCTGAAGTGAAAGACTTCCGAGCTAAAATGAGGAGAATCAGTGAGGAAAAGATTCAGTCACTTGTGGGTCTCTCCTGGATGGACTGGTTAAAGCACACTTACCCACCAGAGCAGGAGCCTGTTATCCCAGAGAGCTTCCAAGATAAGCTCTATAGTGGAAACCTCGTAGTGGCTGTTCATTTTGATAACTGCCAGGTAGGAATGGTTGTGCATCATGTTTCATGAACTATTCTTGATCCAGGTCTGAATTGGCATGGATTGCTTCAGGATATAAATGAAATAGAATATCTACATTACCGTGTTTGCTTTAAAATGCAAAGTCTTTCGCCAGGATCCTTGACTCTTCAAAGAAAGTGAGAATGTGAGCCCATGGTTGAGAATTGAGCTTCTGAAGTCTTAACTGCAGTTCAGCTTCTAAAGGCAAAATGTACAGCTTGTATCTTCTGTATTACTTCACTTTTGTTTAAATGTAAAATGTGACTCAAAGTTGTGAGCTTTTTTTTCGCCAACTGTTTCTGTATTGTTTCTGTATTGTTTCAGTTGCATTCAGTTTTAAGCTCAGCTCATCAGGGATTACTGAGAATTGGAAGGCACCATATTCAACACACTTGTGTCTGTGTGTGACTCACTGAACATCTTTGGGATTGATCTGCTAATTAGATCGAGAAATAATTTTTTTAAAAAAAGAATTAGTATTTCCTTTACTAGAAATGCACATAGAAAACTTATACACTGAGACTTAGAGTTAGCTTTTTGTTAAGGCTGACAAAACCATAGTTTATTTTTAAAATAAAACCCCCTTTAGTTTCTACCAGGAAAACCTGAAATGTTCTAGCAGGGGTTTTTATGATGTTGAAGTTGCTATAACTCTGCCTGAGTCCAGTATTCCCATTACCATTTTTTGCACTCTGTTCTTTTGCATGAATGCATGAATGTTCAGCACTGGAAACCTTAAAAGTCTTACAAGTGTGTAAATATACCAGGCTAGATTTGGTGTCCATTTTCACCCAGGTGCAAGAGGCTGATTTTCTAGTGATTCAGCTGATTTTAGTTACAAAGGTGAATTATTTCGAGCAGTATCCTTTTAAACTTTAAAGGTTTAAAATGATACACACATCTGGCCCTGGAAACACTAAATGTAGAGGTGAAAGCTAAGTTTGGTCAGCAGTAACCACAGCTGATGTTGGATGCATAGGTATTTTATGACAAAACCTTTTCTAGTCCTCTTCAGCTTAACACAGAACTTGTCGTTGTCCAGGAGTGAGATTATCTTCAGCCCTTGATTAACTACTGTATCTATATGCATATGCTGACAGGACAAAAGCAGTGCAAAAGTTCTTGCTGGTGCAGAATGTATTTGCCTGCCACGACAATAGCTTAGGCTGCTGACATTTCAAATGTTTCAAATGCTTCTGCTGCCAGCTCTGACCTTCTGGGCTATCAACAGTTCAAATCTGAGCTGTTTTTTAGAGCAGTAAAGTCAATTCCAGACTTTACTGCTTCCACTGAGCGCTGAAGTCACCCCAGGAGAATTCAAGAGGAAGGTGTGGGGACTGTTCTGTCAATTCTTGCAGCTGCAAGTTCGAGAGAAGGCAATGTTGAAGTGGTTTTTGTCTGGAAGGTGTGGGTGAGCTGTATGGTCTCATGGTTGTCTCTGGAGCAGGAGACACTGCTACCTGTCTCTGTGACATGTCTGTTCAGATCATCTGGGGAGCAAGGCAGCTGGCACAGAGCAGCAGCTTCCTGGGAAGAAAAAGTGTTATTCCCTGTCTACCACTAACAGTTATGGCAGGAGGAAAAAGCCTTCAAGCTGTGGCAGTTTTCCAAAAGGGGGGAAGCTGTTGTGAACCAGGCAGAAACTGAGAAAACACAGAATTCATTTAGTGTGACCAAGCAGAGTTTGCTCACTCCGTTGGGGCAGCTTGGCTCTTACCAGTCTATAGAAATAAAGCACAAGTCAAAAGCATCTGAGCAGAGGACACTTCACTTCATTTGTCAATAAGTGGGTTGGGGGTGCTCACATCTTTGGAATTGGGTGTGTAAATAAAAAATAATAAAACTTGGAAAAATGAAACAGCAAAACCCCAGGACCTCCTGAATCAGCCTTTGCAAATAAACCTGTATAAAGAATAGTGTGGTAGGTGAAGGAGATGAAAGATTTTACAGAAGATGTTGTACTTTAGGAGCTTGAAATTAATTTAAATTTCAATCTTCTTTTTAATTTACAAAAGAGGATCACTTCTTACCTTTATCTTTTGAGAACACATTAAAATTAGAGATAGTTTAGAAATAGGTTGATAGCCTCTAAGGCTTTTAATTAAGAACTTTCTTTAAAAATGCAGTCTTTCCAAATTGTGTTCAGAATGCTGCAGGTGTTGGCTGCTACTCCTCTTTTCTGCTGTCCTCCCAATGTGGTCATCACTTTCAACATAAATCACATTCACAGTTTCTTCTGCTTTCTTACTTGAAGCTTTTTCTTCTGAGTTCAGTGATACTTAAAAAGAGGATTACTTGCTAGTGGGCAGAAAGATGAAAAATTAACACATCTAGTGCTGCTAAATACTTGGAAATGCATCATGATTTATGATTCATTGAACATTCCAACTCCCTCACTCAGCATTCCAAAATACAACCTTCAATACATTGCTCTACAAGTCATTAAATCACTGCTGAATCAAATAAAGGCCTATGTTTTTAAAAGTACTTCTGATAATATGAAAGTTTGGGAATTAACCTCTTACAGTTTTTGGGGTGTGTATTATTTTGATTGCTCTAAACATACAGACTTTTACTGCTGCAGTAGTCTGGATTTAACAGTTATAATTTCTACCTGATTCATTATGTTTGCTGCAATTTTAGCCTTGTGTGTCTGCCTACGACAAGTTTGACCTTCAATATTCCTGTTTGTGTTTTGTTAGGATGTCTTTAGTTTCCAGGTGTCACCTAACATGAATCCCATCAAGCTGAATGAGCTGGCAATCCGAAAACGTTTGACTATCCATGGAAAAGAAGATGAGGAAGTTGATCCTGCTGATTATGTGCTGCAAGTTAGTGGAAGGCTGGAATATGTCTTTGGTGACCACCCATTAATTCAGTTCCAGGTACACAGAGTTTTTTGGAACTCGATGTAACAATTCTTTGCTGCCTTGGCCAAAGGTGCTTCCTCCCACCTCTCCCATCCATTACTGAACAGCAACATCTCCCTCCTGATGTCTGCAGTTGTAAAACACATGAGCACCGTTCCCTTTGTATCTCTGTGGTGAATCCTTTGTTTCTTTGGCTTAGGAGTTGCTGTAGAAATAGTCTGCTGGCTGCTAACAGCTGTTTTCCCTGGGCTTTCAGTATATCCGCAACTGTGTGATGAACAGGACCCTTCCCCAGCTGACCCTGGTGGAGTGCTGCACCATAAAGAAGATGTGTGAGCAGGAGATGATTGCCATAGAAGCTGCCATAAACCGAAAATCCTCTAACCTTCCTCTTCCTCTGCCACCAAAAAAAACAAGAACAACAACTGTGAGTTCACAGGGAGAATGTCAGATGGCCAAAGGGAGCAGTGACTCATGGGGTATAAATCCCAGCCCCTGGCCTTTGTTCTCTGGCTGCTGTGTTCCAGTGTGGGTCACCTGGGTCCACTCAGAGCCTCCTGTTGTTGGGGAGATTTACCTCAGAAGCAGGAATGTGGACAGGTCTTTGCTCTGTTACACACTCTGCAGTTACTCAGAATGAACAATAAATTTTGAAATGTCAGGATGCAGTACATGTTGTGTGTTCTCACCCCCAGCTCTCTTCCAGCTGAGTTTTTAGTTTGTCTCCTCTTGTAGCTAGGATAACCAATTTATCTTTGAAGATTTCAAATTTATGTTGTTAATTGCATTTTTTGGTTTGTATGTGATATTTTTGCTTAGAATTCTTAGCTTACAAAATATGTCTCAGTGTTACAGTGGTGAAGAATGAACTTGTGTCTTTTTCTCCTCTCAGAGTGTGTGGGATATTTCCAACCCTTTCAAGATTGTTCTGTTGAAGGGTAATAAGTTAAACACAGAAGAAAATGCCAAAGTAAGTAACTGTCTGGTATCAGAAGACATTCTGTTTATAATTTAAATGATTTTCAATGCTAAATAAACTCAAGATCATACAGATTTCAGCATTTTTATTTATTCCCAATTGCATTGGTAGCATTGGTCAAACTCTGGCTTTATTGCTGAACTATTCCTTTATTGCCTGAAGTTGGATATTGCATTGGAACATTGCAATCGTTGTGGCAGTATGACATAAGTGTTCATTGGTATCTGATTTTTTAAAACAGTTTCTCTAAAGTGCTGACAGTGGTGTGAAGTGAGCTCATTTAGAATAGAATGCCATAAACACCTGACACGAGTAAATTGAATATTAAATATTTTGAAGTGCAACAGGGTATTTTTGTACTCCCAAATATATTCTGTATGTCTGAACTTGGACTGTGTGCTTCTCTACAATCTGTCTTTTATTTTCTACACATGAGGAACACAAAGAAAGCAAGCTGGAGTATCATTTCCTGTAAAAATATACATGACTGGGCTACTGACTGCTGGGCAGACCACAAGTTGTTAACACGTGGGAATTTATTGCACAGCTACTTTAATGCCTTACAAAACACTTGGTCGTGAAGTAGAACGACATTAAACTCCTTTATTTGGTTTAGAAATCAGTAAATTGTGTAGCCACTCCTGTAGATAAGGAAGTTACCCAGCTAACCACTGATATTTGCTGTTCTCATGCTTTATTCAGGATACTTGATGCATTTTTTTTCATTGAAAACTGTTGTTACAACCTCTTTGTAAATTAGCAATCGTACATTTTGGTCAACACCAAAAAAAAGTTCTACATTACCAATAAATGAGCCATAGTTACATTTTAATACCTGAGACACTGTGGTTGTGGGAATGGATGGCTGCAAAACCACGTGTTTCCCTCTTCTTTGTCTAAACCATTATTTAGCTAGTTCCAATATCTTCTTAACTCTATTTGGTGGACTCTGAAGCTTTTAAAAGGAAGAATAAAAGAGCCAGTGGATTCTGGAAGGAACACAGCTATCAGGAGCTTCTAATGTAGTATTTTCATGCTTAGAAAAGTGACTTTTTGTTAATGTCAGTATGCTTTTGGGGGAAACACAATCAAAGTCTTATCTAAGCTTGAGAAGAAACAGGAAAAATGGACAGTTGTTTTGTATTGGCACCTGTGTGCACCATCTAAATGTTACTTAGTATTTTGGATGCTTTTTAGTCTTGAAAAATTAAAAGTCCTGTGGGTAACCTAGACTGAATGCAGTGACCCTGAAAACCTGTGCATGTTTCCCTGCCTTGGCTGTCTACAGCATTACAAAATTGTCACTATTGAGAATGTACTTGTTTTCCAGTCCTGATCCTGTGGCTGTTTAATTCACTGCCATTGTTCCTTTAGCCCTACTGTGCTGTGGATTAGCCAATATTCATCCATTTCTGCTGAAACCACCACCAAAGTTGACAAATGCAGTGTTTGTAGTGGGGAACAAAACGTTTGTCAGCTGGGTAGCACTGCCTCAGTGTGAGTTGAGTTGAGGACATGCACCTAGGGCACAAGTGACCTCACCCAGAGTCCAGCACCCCATTTTCCAAATACATGCCATTGGAAATTGCTTTTCTTTCATCTTGGTTTTTGGCCACCCCATCAGTACACACCATTTCATTAATAAAGGAGCATGTCAGAATGAAAAGAGAAAAAAAAAAAAAAAAAAAAAGGATCCAATCCCTTACATCAGTATGAGAAGTCATAGAATTAGAGAGGTGAACTATATTTTTTACCTAAAACCTCTATCAAATTTAATATCTTTCTCTTTCCCTTGCAGTGCTCAGCAATAATATGATAGTTTAAAGGGAATGTGGGGAAGGTTTATTCAGGAGCAGAGGGAACCAGACACATCAGATCACTTTTACACATTTAACATCTAACACTTCTTTTTGGTGTTGATGAAAGATTACATTTGTGAGTTTTTCTCTCTCTGTGTCTCTCACACTGTTATTTTGGAAGGCCACCTGAAAGAAGTTGGTACATTTCACTACAGTTTTCTGTGTATATATGTTATTGAACAGAGAAGTAGAAATGAAACAGAAAAATTAGGAAAGAACAGAAAAACGTCTTAGCATTGACCTGTAATGAGTTTAATTTCAGTGCCAGTAACTCCACCTTCTTTGTCTAGTTGTCCTTCTCTTTTCCTGATTCTTATTTTCATTGTTCATGCTGTCTGGGCTTGTTGGTTTCTGGGTACTAAAGACAAAACAAACCCTGGAAATCATGTACATTGTCTTTATTATTACAGGTGACTCCTGGTGTTAGAGTCAGCAGTGTTCCCTCTATACATTTTTAGAAACAGTTGAAATAAAAAGTGAGTTTGTTCTTTAGCTGAAAAAAATCCCAAACATTTCTCGTTTAGAAGAACAGATTGGTTCTACCTAGACATTTAAATTCGTATTCAGAAAATTAGTCTTAACTTCTTCATTCTGCTTAATTGTTCAGTGAAATTCATGTGTATGTTCTTTATTATTATTCTGTGCAAAATCCTGTTGGTTCTATGACAAGCTTAAAATCTCTCATTTCTTTATGGCAGGTTCATGTAAGGGCTGGTCTTTTCCATGGCACAGAGCTTCTTTGTAAAACAGTTGTAAGCACAGAAATATCTGGGAGAAGCGACCACATTTGGAATGAAGTGCTGGAGTTTGAAATCAATGTCTGTGATCTGCCAAGGATGGCAAGGCTCTGCTTTGCTGTTTATGCTGTCATGGATAAGATGAAAACTAAGAAGTCCACCAAGGCAATGAATCCTTCCAAATACCAAACCATTAGGAAAGCAGGAAAAGTGGTAATTATTTAATTTGGTTTTTTTCTTGAGTGACCTCCTAGTTATATCAAAAGCAGCATCCAGAAATCTTCCCTTGTCCTCACTTTAGTGCTCAAGAATGGAAAATCGAAAAAAAAAGTATTAAAAAGAGCATATGTATTAAGAATTGCCCGTCTTGGTGTGAAAACTTTTGATACTTCTCAGTGGTTAATTGCTTTTCTGAAAGGTATCACCCTTTGAGAAAAAAAAAAAAAAAAAAAAAAAAAAACCCCAAGCCACCCTCTCAATTTTATCCATATTGCAATGTTTTCTGTGTAGTAACATTTGCTGCATCTTCGTTTCCATGTAACAATTCTTTCCTTTGGCAGCATTATCCTGTAGCCTGGGTGAATACTATGGTGTTTGATTATAAAGGACACTTGAGGAATGGAGAACTGGTACTGCACAGCTGGTCATCATTTCCTGGTAAACCTCAGCTTTTCAGATTTGGACTTTAAGTGAAGGACAGTGTGGGATCCAGTAGCAGAATATTTACTGTATGCATGCTCAGTTCTCTCGTAATAATCTCTTTATTACTTTTAATTTTTATGTGGACAAACGTAACATTTTAATCTCTTTCCTGAAAGTATTGTTTAGCAGGAAAGAGTAAGAGCAAGAGCCTGCTTGGAAGTAGGCTTTTAAAAGTTGCATCTGTTACGGAAGGAAAACCACATCAAATAGATGCATGTTTATATCTGCTGTTACTTGCTTCCTGTGCCATGCACCCCAAATTGAATAGATCAGTTATAAAGTGATAATATTTGCATCAGCAAAAGCTGTGAATTAAGAGTTTTGTGTTGTTCCCTGGTATTGAGATCAATTAGTGGGAGTGTCTGGAGCCTCTGTGTCACCCTTGATCCCACCCTGAGGAGCCCTGGCTGGCCTGGAGCTCTGCTCTCCATCTCATCCAGAGGGTGTGTCCTGCTTTGCAGAAGCTGCCGCTCTCACTGGCATTTGTTTCAGTGTGGGGATAGCTCAGCTTCCCTGGGCTGTTATGTTTACTTAAGGAAATCAGTTTCTCGTGGGGTGATAATCCAGCACTTGAGAATGCAGGAGGTGGTTTCTGCTGGAAATAGAGAGCATTGCATTAAAAGTGCTGTGCAGCAAAATGGGCTCTGTCCATTTTATCGGGAGGGGTTTCTTACTGCTTGCCTGGCCTGTAATATTAACTTTCTGCCTGTGCTCTTCAAGATGAACTTGAAGAAATGTTGAATCCCATGGGAACCGTCCAGACCAACCCTTACACTGAAAATGCAACGGCTTTGCACATTAGATTTCAGGAATATTCAAAACACCCTATTAATTACCCTCCTTTTGATAAGGTAAGGGATGATCTGAAGAGCAGTCATGAATGATTATGTGGAAATAGCTGTTTCTTCTTTCATTTCAACACTGCCTTTTCCAGTGAATTCCCCTTTTCCTGCCTTTTAGTCCCCATACTGCAGTTTGTTAAGCTTGCACCGTGTGAGTGGCAGTGCTCGGCTTCAGGATCTATTTTGAAAATGTACCCTTTAAAAGTGGTCTGTACATGGCCTTCTGAAGGTCAGAAGCAAATCAGTTTCCCATATGAATGATCTTACGAAAAGCTAAATTTATCTGCTCTTCTGGAAACCTTCAAACTGTGCTTGCCTGTGATCTGTAAAGATCTCTTCTTTCTTGTGTGTTACTCACTCTTAAGGACACTGCCCTATGAGCTCAAGTCCTTTAAAGGATAAATGGACTCTTAATACTGTGTGCAAAGGGATTTCTGAGGTTCTGCTTTGGGCTAAATCCACTGAAGTGACCCTGCACTTTTCTACTGATGAAGATAAGAATTTCTCTAGAAAGGGAGTGTATATTTGGAATACATGTGGGTATTTCTGTAGTGTGAAGGATAGATGGAAAGCTGTTTAGAAACTACCAAAAAAAACGCAAGACCTGGAAACAAGTAATGAAAAAAAGTCTGAAAACAAACTGCTATTGATACATTATAGAAGTCAGGCTTATCTCATACACACATTAGTCTGAATTTTGGTTTGGGGAAAGCCAGTAAGAACCTAGAGAAATTGCCTTTTTCATTGGATTTTTTGTTGTCTGTTTGTTTGTTTTGTGGGTTTTTTTGGTTGTGTTCATGTTTCTTGGTTTTGGGGTTTTTTGGTGGTTTTTTTTTGAGCATGAACAAAAAGACTGAAATTACCAAGTTTTATCATCTTGGTCAAAGGCCGATTTGGGATTTAAGGTTCATAAAAAAGAAATTAAGTAACAAGATGAGATTTCTTTTGTTTCAGTTTGCATTGATAGTGTTTCCCCCTCCTTGTCAGCCCAGTACTTTTTCTTTTATTCAAACAGCATTGGAAATGCAGTAGGAGCTACGCCAGTACTGACCAATTGCTGCCTTATTTATGGCTGACCAGTTAATGCTTCATAGTGCACATATTTTATCCAGTCTTGGTATTGCTTTATTTGTAATGCTTTAAGTTTTTTGCTCATTACACTTACACGTATTTAATTTTTAAAGAAAAAAAAATTGATGTACATATTACAGACAGGCTAAGTAAAAGTGTGTTTCTTTAGTAATAACATATTTGTTCTGGCTCTGGTGTTACTTTTCTTTGTCCCTGCAATACCAAGTTCTCAGAAAGTTCAAAGCTTGGGCTGAATGCAGCCAATAGATTTTTCTGGGTGAGACAGAGTGTAGTGGCATTAGGGCAGGCTCCAATGGTCTTCACCCCTTGTGACTTTCAGCTCCATTCAACTCAGTCTCCTAAAGATTCTCTTGGTTAAGGTTCTGTTGAGTGAGGAGTGACATTACAGCTGCTGGAATTACATCAGCTGAGGATCTGTCTCTCACAATGCTCCAGCTGAGACTGGCTTGCTCTGTGGCTGCTTCTCATTTTCCCAGTGTTGCTACTTGTTTCTGCCAAGAAAACAATGAATGAGATGCCAGATTTTTGTTTCGAGAAACATAATGTGCAAAAATAGACAAATCTTTTCGCTCATATCATCGACCTGCTTTTGCACAGTGAGGAGCTGTTTGGGGCTGAGGGAGCAAAAGTGCCTGGACCAGGAATAAGAAACTTGTGTGAGACAGGAGCCATGTGTGGGGCTCGTCCATGGCCAGTGCTGCAGGCACATTGTGGGGCTTGGGGTTCACTCCAACAAGGCTGGACTTGCAAAGACTTTGAAAGTTTATTTGCAAACAGAGAAACTCTGCAAAGCACGAGGAGGCAAGAATCAAACACAGAATTAGGACACTGTGGTTTTGTTTATGCATGTTTTCACACACAGTATGTAAATAAGCTTTGTAGCCAAGTAGCAGATGTAATACATGATATTAGTGAGAGTTTCATACACAGAAAAGAAATAAAACAAGTTAGGATGCCTTTCGAAGGATTTTAGCTGCTGGGTATTTATGCTCTGGTTATTGCAGTCTTTTGTTGTTTCTTGTGTTGCCTGAGTATAGACAACACAAGTCTTGCTGAACCTGGGGGTGCTGTTGTATTCCTGGGTGGTGGGAAAGGCAGAGCTCTCAGGAAAAGGAGATGCTGGAGTTCCTTAGACTTTTTTCTTTATTGAGATTTTATTTTATGATTTGTTCCTCGAAGCAGCACCATCTGACAGCTGTAAACAGGCATGCCTGGCCAGTTCAGCATTGTAACACCTGGCTTGCTTGCAGTAATGTGCAGAATGCACATTGAAGAACTGCATTTACTTCTAGAGTTAATTATGGGTTATTGAGTGAACTTCAAAAAACAAGTCAAGTGTTCAAGAGGAAAAAAAGAAAAGGAGGGGAGATCCAAGATCTAGAGAAGTACCTGGGCACACTGATTGAGATCACAGGGGCAGTCTGGGAGTGTAGTGAGAGGACTGGCTTGTGGATTCTTAGTGAGATTGAGGGCTAGAGGCATGGACCCATGGGAATGGAAACAGTCCTCTTGGTTTGCTGTGGTGAAAAATAAGGAGAAGACGCAGAAACAGAAAGCAAGATGTCATCAGGAAGGGTGTTTACTTTAGCCCAGGAGTGATGAAAAAGGAAATGATTGAGGTCATTGTGAGCACTGCTGTTCCTGATCTCCCTAGTCCTGCAGATGAGAAAAGGGACACTACACCACTGGATATACAATTATACCCCTGGGTATACAAAACTGCCTAAAGATAGCAATGTTTCCTTATCTCCTTCATTTCTGTAATGCTGATTCTAGCAATGCAGTCAGATTTGGGGTTAAAGCTAATGTATTTCAAACCAATTTCTTGCAGATACTTGAAAAGGCAGCTGAGATTGCAAGAAACAGTGACAATGCTGCAATGGCGGTGAGCATAATCTAAAGACTATTTCAAAATTAATTTTCTGGGTTTTTTCAGTTTTATCTTCTGCATCAGTCTAGAAATAAATAAATCAACTACTCAAACAGCAATTCTACTGGCTCTGTTTTCTTATATAATTCACTTTGATGAACTGCTTTAAAATTCAGATATATATCTGGTTTTTTCCAATATATTTTGGACTTGCCTTTATTTTGTCAAAAAGTGTTACATACTTGGGATTTGGAAGACCGCTAAGATTTATGTTTGATCTGGAAAACAATTTAGGACTAGAAGACAAAAATAAGTGTCTGTCTACTTGGCAAGTCTGTTTTCTTTTGATTGTTGTGAAAGTATTTTTTTTTGTTTCTAATGAAAAGAAATATTTATTCGTGTATCTAAATTTGCTAATTTGAAAAATAGAAGAAGAAAGTATGTGCATCCTAAATGAGAGTGCTCCATGTTGGAGTTGGAAAACAGAAATATTGCCATCTAGTGTCCTTAACTCTGAAGTTGAGCTATTTTTTCAGAAAGCTCTGCACACTGGACTTGGAATCTGTTACTTACAGTGGCTCCAGTAAGGAATCTGGAAGAAAGGCACAGTGGTCATTTCCCAGTGTTTCATGAGTTTTTATCTGATGTTCTTTCTGCTTTGGGGTTGCTGGTATGTGGGCTACCGTACCAGAATCTTACTGAATTTATCACAGCCTTCTCCATCTCTCATTTCCTAGGGTCGAGGTGGTAAGAAGTTTTATGTTGTGCTAAAAGATATAATGGAAAGAGATCCTTTATCTCAGCTTTGTGAAAATGAGATGGATCTCATTTGGACTTTGCGATATGACTGTCGTGAAAATTTCCCACAATCGTTGCCAAAACTGCTGCTCTCTTTAAAGTGGAACAAACTTGAAGACGTTGCTCAGGTAAGAGAAAAGGCAATGATGGTGGGGAAAAAACACTTCAGTTCAATTATCAGTAAATAGGATTTCTTTCCCAAGTGTAGCCAGTTTGATAAGGTGTTGTGCAAGCTGGAGTTCAGTGTCTGACTTCTGCAGCCTGGACATGTAAGAAGGACTTATTCTCTCAAAAAAAACCCCATAAGCCAAAACCAAAATGCATTTCAGAGGTCCTCTGAACAATGAGAAAAGCACAGTGGATATTTATACAGACTAATGTTAAAACCTTGTGCTCAATTTTGATGTTTAAAGCAAGAATTTCACAGAGTGATCCAGTGAAGTCCCATGCTCCAGCACTGGCAGCCTGAGCTGGGCTGTGTCCAGCTGAGTTGGGAGCATCTCCACTAGTGGAGACCCCACAGCCTCTGGGCAACAAAGTGCATTACCACCCTCACAGCAAGAATGGGTTTTTTATAAGGCTATTCTGAAAAAAAAACCCCTGCAAATCAAGACCTGGAATAAAACTTCTTGTGAAGATTGTTAAGATGGTTTTTCTAAGATGTGTGCGACTCACCAGTGCTACCAAACACATAATTCTCATCCTGTCTCTTTGACCAAATAGAGTCTCTTTAAAGTACCTTTTAAGGACATGAGGCTGGTGCTGTGATACAAGGTGCATTTTCAGTAAAATTGTTTGATATGTTTGCTGTACAGGTGTTCAAGGTTATTTCACTACACTATAAAGAAGCTGGTGTAGCTGCCTTTTGCTGTTGTATTTACCCAAAAAGAATCCAACTCTTGGGACGCTTTTTGGGATGAAGTTGAACTTTTAATACGGCAGAAATTATATGAGCTCATAATAAGACCATCCCTGCTTGATAGACTGATTGTAAAAGTAATAAAATAACCGGTTTCTGAATTGGTATTGGAATGTTTTAGTCAGATTGTGAACAGAGAAGTTTGGGCCAAACTAAAAAGTCTGGCCAAAGTTAACCAAGCACAGCACTCCTTCCAAGGGATGGAGCCAGGCATTGTCCTGGTCTTCCTGACAGAACTCACATATAAATGGTGCTCAGCTTCTTGTAGCCCACGGCACTGAGACAATGCTAATGTCTTTCCCTGAGACTCATTTTAAAAATTTTCAACTACCTTTTTTGATTTTTTATAAACTTAGAGTGAAAAAGCATTTGCTGTGAAGGGTTATGGCTGATGGTATAAAATTTTATTGCACCTTGGTATTCTGGCCTTCACCTGTTACAAGGTGCATGTTCTTGGAAGAAAAGGCAGCCACTCCATAAAAACCCATCTTCTCTCTATCCATCATATGATTTTTTGTGATTATCCAGTCAGTCAGAATCTTAGTTTGCTCCAGCAGAGAGTTAATTTTCTGCTATATCCTTCCTACTGGCTAGGTGTATGTGTTCTCTGAACTTCTGAAAATAAATGAATTTCATCCCAGCTCCTTGTCTGTGCCATGAACACTGAACTATCAAAATGGAGCACATTCCTTGCTCACTTGTGTTCTTTCATGTGCAAGAATGCTGTTCCTTAGCAGTTCCATTACTTCCAAATTTATTGTTCATTACTGAAAGTTATCTGGAAATCAAAACTGTAGAAATACAATACAGACACTTGTTTACTTTTTAAAATATGTGAAGGAAAAGGCATTCCGAGTGCTGGGGCTTTGAAATCCAGCCCTTGGTGGCAGTTTTGAAAAGTTATTTTGAGTCTGGATATTAGCTGACAACTCAAAGTCCTTTACATTTGGAAACATTAAATAGTATATATTCATAAACCTTTGTATTTACACAGATGGTTGAAAATATGTTGTTGTCTTGTTACTGTGTACTTTCTGGAAGGAATATAGTATTTATGTTTGCTTATCTATGGACAATAGTGCAGTTTAAATCACAATATTGGTTTTGGCAGTATGGAGAGTCTCTTTGAAAAATGAGATCCTACCTTAAACATGCTGAATATTTCTGTAGTGCACAGGTAAGTCAGTACTCCTAATGATTTACCTTTTCAGGTAAGGCAAGACAGCCTCATGAATTTTAGGAATTCCAAAATTAGCAGGATCCATAGTTTACTTCCCATTAAAATTCAATATTTGCTGTACTAGCTGTGGTTGTCTGCCACAGTGTGCATACTGTCGTACCAAAAGTTGTTTTAATACATTTTTAGATGTATTTCAGTAAAAGTCTTGACACTTCACACAAGAAGTTTAAAAAGCCCCGAACACAATACAGCAAAACAACAAAACCCAAGGAAGCAATCAAACATCAGCTGTTCATAAGAAAAAGCAATCAAACACCAGCTGTTTGTAAGCAAAATGGATTTAAAAACTATATTCCTGTTTTTATTAATTCAGCTTAAAAATAGTCAGACTCTTTTAGAAGTGGACTCTCATATTTGGTTTTAGACTGTCTTTAATCTGTTAGTTCAATGGTCCATGAAGTTCTGTCCAGTGGATTCAAGCAGCTTTCCTGAATTATTTGCCATTATCTAC
Source organism: Sylvia atricapilla (assembly GCF_009819655.1). Lineage (NCBI taxonomy): Eukaryota > Metazoa > Chordata > Aves > Passeriformes > Sylviidae > Sylvia > Sylvia atricapilla. Next base: position 13,580,585 of record NC_089149.1, read on the forward strand.
CAAGCTCTCCGTGGATTTGCAGGATTTTAGTAGAATGGTTGCACAGAAGGAATTGCCCTTACTGCTGCCATAGCCACCTTGCTCAGCAGAGCAGCAGGGTGGCAGAACTTGTTAGGAGAATTCACAGGCAGTATTTCTTCACAAAGCAGAATTTAAAACAAACAAACAAAACAATTTTAAAGAATTTTTTAAATAGTCCACTTGCTTTCACTTGAAGTGACACCATCATTACTGAAAGTAGAGAGAGGACAACTGAAATAGGTGAAATAACTGGAATAAAGATACTGGCTTGTGCTTAATTGTATTGTCTCATATAATCTTGTTAGGGAAGAAATTGTGTTTATTTGTTTGTAGAAGAAAATATTGATACCCTAAGGCAAAATTTGAGTTCTCTCTGAAACGTTGCATTGTTCATTCTCATTGTAACCACCTGTGCAGTGATTTCAGCAAAGGGAGGAGCTCTGTATTTTCAGATCATCTTCCCAGTCAATGTACATGCTGTGGACCATGACTTTCACTGCCTGATATATGGGGCATGTGGGGCCAGTTGGGCCTATCTCTTCAGACTATTTCAGGTTCTCCATTTCAGTCATTCAGTATTAACAGAATGTCTGTATTTTTGCTGGTTCTGTGCCTGATTTACGGTAGATTGTGTAGAAATTCTGATGGTTTTGGAGTCTGTGACTGTCTGACAAACAGAGGTGCTGTTTGCATTTGCAGTGTGTGTATGAAATACATGATCAGGGTTAGTATTTCCTGCAGAATTTCAGTGCCAGTGTTCCTGCTATGGAAATAGTGGTGGCTGCAGCCCTGGACATCAGGACTGACATTGTTGACCCTTGCTGGGTCAGTAGATTTTGGAGTATATTTTTGAGTGCATTTTTCTGTGGGAGTGGGCCATCTATGTTTAAAACACCTTTAGTTTTACTTTACACCATTACAAATTGTGCATGTGTCCACACCTGTATTTGCCCATGGAAACAGTTGAGCTGATCCTTTCCACCACTTCTGGAGTTGCAGCACAGCCCTTGCTTTGTGCTGTGATTCATGCTCATTTCCTGCCTTCTGCATTTCACAAAAAGGATGACTCAATTCAGAACCTGCCCCCAAGGCGTATAAATGGCTATGAATGTTAGAAATGTTGTAAATGGTATATAAATGTTATGAACACACCTGTGAAGTGTGGGCTGGGAATGGGAACTCATGTTTGTCATATTGCAACTGGAAGCAGGAGCTGATGTGTGACAGAATAGAAACGAAGATTTTTCACTGCTGAAAAGTCATTATGAAATTAGGAGAAAAACAAGATCTTCTTAATTGTTCAGACTTCATAAGTTGCTCTTGAAATATGAAATAACCTGTGTTATCTGATTTGTAGGGAAGGGTGTTATTGTCATGACTTGTTCCTACAGAAACATCTTGTGCTGTTGATACACTGCATTTATACTAATATGCATTTATATTAATGTGCTTTAAAAGATTTTTTTGCATTTATAGTGCACTGTTTCAGTGATACAACTCTATACATATTGCTCTCAGCAGGTAGCTGTGAGCTTCATAACAATGTAATAAAGTCAGTTTCTTTTGTGAGACTTCTAAATGTTCTTTTTGGTAGTCCAAAGTTAGGCATCACTGTATTATGTAATTTTTTCCAGCACATTATTGTCATCACTCTAGAGATTCTTTATTTGTTTTAATATCTCACCTGACTCTTTCTCTTTTTTTTCAATTTAAGCTCATTACTATTCACAGTGAATGTGCAAAAAGGCTCCATCAGTTGAGGTGGACAAATATTTTTGATAAAGAAAGCTCTCTGTCAACAAAACCCTTTTTTTTTTTTAATGCATAGTAGAAAGTTTTCACTGTTACCAAAATGGTTATATATTTATCAGAGCACTTACAAAACATCTCATTTTTATTGAATGTCTGTTTTTAAACCATACATATCTGGTGTTACCTAATTTTTGTTTACTGTGCATTGTGTCTGCATGTGAAGAAGTGGGTTTTTCAAACTAAAAATAATCTAGATTGTTTTGAAGTGTGAGAAACTTATTCAGAAGTGGGTCTGTTTCTCTCCTTTCTACACCCTCACCATGGCAGCACTGTCTGCTGTTCATTTGAGTGCCTTTACGAGCAGTGAGCCCCACCTGTCCTTACCTGTCACCTTTTCTCTGGAGCAGCTCCAGGCCCTGCTGCAGATCTGGCCCAAGCTGCTGCCCAGGGAGGCTTTGGAGCTGCTGGATTTCAATTACCCCGACCAGTACGTCAGGGAATATGCCGTGGGCTGCTTGAGGCAGATGAGGTAGGTGAGGGTTTCTGGGGGGGCAGACTTCATTCTCTTTGCTCACAGGAGAAAAGAACCCCAAGAGGAAAGAGCTGAACACGCTGCCTGCCGGGAATAGGTGGCCAAATAAAGCAGTCTGATTTCTGGATAGGCTCACTGGCAGCTAAATAAAACCACCTTTTTCTGACACCTCATAGGAAACAATGATTCCTCTCCATGTTGCAAGGAGAACACCAGTGCACCTTTGTCCCAGAGAGGATTGGGTGTTCATCCCTTGAGAGCAAGAAACTCTGAGAAAATGTTTTAATAGCAAAGGGAGAAATATTCCTGGAGTCAAATACTGTAACACCTGGCACCCAGCCACCTCCACTCTGGCCTGGCCATCTAATGGGAACGTGAACTGCAGCATGTAATAAATAATGAGAGAATTACTGATTTGGTTTTGATTCACAGGAGCCTTTGCTCTCTGCAGTTCTTCCCTTATTGCATTTTGTTTGCTCTTCGCTGTAACCTAGGGCAGGACTTGTGTAACATTATCATTACTGCACATTTCCTGTCCTTGAATTCTGAATTCTCTGTGGTGAATAGTTTAGTGACTAATTTTTAATGGTCAAGGATGGACTCTTGGTGTAAAAAAAAAATAATAATTATTTTGACTTCTTTCAAATCCAAAGAATTTGGCTGCTGGGTTATCCTAAGAATGTATCTGGAATCATTTCCACCTGGAGGTTGCACTGAGTTGTGTGCTGTCCTTCTCTGTGTGATGGAAAAATTGGGGGATGCTTTTGGTATTGAACCAAATCCTGTCACTGTTGGGTTTGTCACAGCACCTGAATTTCTGGAGTATCACTGGTCTAGCTACTCCCTTACTGACTGCTTTTATGTACCTCATTCTAGTGATGAAGAGCTCTCTCAGTATCTTCTCCAACTTGTGCAAGTCCTGAAGTATGAGCCTTTTCTGGATTGTGCACTCTCCAGGTTTCTCCTGGAAAGAGCACTCGGCAACAGGAGAATAGGACAGATGTTGTTCTGGCACCTGAGGTAGGAGATTTTCCTTGCATCTTTCTGAAACTTGAGCCTAGTTGGGCTTTCAAATATGATTTCTTGAGGATTTTTCTAAATGAGCCATTATCATAGTGCCCCACAACTCTCCTTTGTTTCTTTGTCTTTGGTATTTATAGACCAGACCTCTCATTAAAAATAAATTAGAGTGGTCTGTAATCTACCCTTGAATGAAAGTATTCCAAACTGCATTCAGCTCTGACTACCTGATGAGTTAGGTTTGTAAATACCCATGTGTTTGTTTTGGCTGTGGGTGCAGTAAAAGCACAATATTTGCACCTCACAGCTGGGAAAAATTACTGTTGCAAGTCTAAGAGAAAGTAAAACTGTTCTGTGTGTTCTTGCTACTTTTGATGAGCAGTTTCATGAATGGCAGAAACCTTGCAGAATGCATTGGAATAGGTTGGATAGGTTGATTCTGTCTTTAGAACACAACTAATATTAATATTTCTAGCTAAAAAGAGCGAGTGTTACATGAAAATGTTTTGGAGGCTAGTTAGCTCTGATACAAAGTTCAGTGCTTTGTTTCAAAGTGTTCTCCTTCAGGCAAATTGGGCTTTTCCCTTACAAAGGCTGGAGAATATGTGGTTTAAAGTCAGCCCTTCAGTGACTTCTCAGGGCTGCTCTGAATAAAAGGAGGTGCTAAAGCAAGGATTCAGTCACCACCTCTTGGCATGGACACTGCTGCCCCAGAGCAGTCCTGGGCCTGGAAAAGAGGATCCTGCATCCAAACTCATCGTCCTCATCGTCTCCAGCACAGAGGGCTGCTGGTGGTTCCTAAGAAACCTGCCTTTTTGTCTCAGCTACATGACCACGAGGTGTTTTAATGTTTGATGTGACCTCGAGGTGTTTTGATGTTCGTTCTGGGGTTTTTGGAGGGCTGGAATGATGCAGTGGTGTCGATGCTGTGGTCTGATGAGCAGCTTTTCCCCTTGCAGGTCGGAGGTTCACATCCCCGCCGTGTCGGTGCAGTTTGGTTTGATACTGGAGGCTTACTGCAGGGGGAGCGTGGCTCACATGAAGGTGCTGGCTAAACAGGTGGGGGCTCCTTTCCTGCCATCCTGACCTCTCCAAGCTTGGAACTCCCATCCTTATTCCATTGCTCCTGGGAGGGGATATGGGCTGCCTTGACCAAGCTGGGCAGTGCAGAGGACAAGGAGGCATGAGTGACACAGGGAATTAAAAAGGCTGAGTGATGGAGCAGCCCTTTGGCACAGCGGGTAGCCAGGGCTACAGGCCCTCGAGGAGCTGGTTTTACAGTGCTCTGAGACCTTTGAGACACCTTCAGCACTGTCTGTGTGTTCTGGACACAACAGAGACTCTCTGTATTAACTAGAGAAGGGCTTCTGTGCGTTTCAAGTTTTTCTCTCTGTAAGGGTAGCCTGTTCTGAGTTCTACCTAGACTACTCCAGGACTACTTCCTGCAGCTTTGGCTTTTGTTAAAAGGTGTTGCAAATCACCCAAATGCTCATTTTAGTGTTAATATAGATCTGTCATTTACACACATACACAAAAGAGAGAACGAAGGGAAGATATATTTGCTTTTAAATGCCCTAATAAGCACGAGAGGTTTACTTTTGAAAGCACTAATAATTGTTTCAACAGATCGTTAAGAGACAATCACAAATCACGTTTGAAGTCTCTAATGTGGATTTAGTGAGTTAATTTAGATTGTGATCTGAAAAATATTTGAAAAATGGTCTCTCTTTGGAGTTGAAGCATTTACTGTATCAGGCCTCAGAGACTGACTCAGTGGATGAGTAACTGATGATGGTGTTTGTCTGCATTGAAGCTGCTTTGGGAGCACATGGAACAGGGATGTTCTCTTTCACTCTTCATTGCTGCAGCTCACAGGACGTGGAAAAGACCATCTCATCCATGTGTGCTCGTTAGCATTGTCAAAATCATGAAAAGAGTAGGTGGTGAAATGCTTTAAGCAATAGATGTAAGGTCAGTAAAGTTTTTGTGCACTTTACAGGAAGCAAATGTCAGCACAATCAAAGAAGGGGCAAAAAAATTCCCAACTGTGCAAACACGGAAGAAATTCAAAGTAGAAATACTTCAAAAAGTTCCTGTTTGTACAACACAGGTTCCATTTTGTTCCCTTGTCACTGATGTTTGTACAGCTCTTAGAATAGCGAAAAAGCAGAGCGCTTTTGGTTTTGACAGATGGCTGACCTGGCAGCTCTCCACTGCCCAGTTTTATAATCAAACTCCATACAATTTCCACAGCATCCTGCCTGGCAGGGTTCGGGCTGTGGGAGGGGTGAGTTTTGACTCAGCACCTTGTAAGTCAGGCTGAAGCTTCCTTGTATAGAAAAGAGCTTTCATAATTGTCACATTGCTGTTGTTTGCTAGAGAATCTGTGGATTGCTCAGCACCTCACTGGTGCAAACGCAGCTGATTGTTAGAAGAACTGTTTGGTCAAAAAGTTGCTTAGATGCAGAAGTTGTATTTGCTGTATGTGTTATCTAGGCTCGTCAAAGGGCTTTACTCTGTCAGTGTTACACATTTACATCACCAGTTTCCTTAGAGATTTTGGAACAGTAAAAAACTTTGCAAAACAGAAGAGGGAAAAGGAGTTAAAGCCACCTGTATTATTGCAAATAATTGCCTTGACTTTTTACACATTTCTAAGGTAAAAAATGTGGTTAGCTGAGATGCTATGATTTCAGACACTTTAGCCAATTAAAGCTTTTGTGTTCTGCCTGACTTCAGCAGGATTTTAATGACACACATTTAAGACTTTGCTCTGTGAAAATTGTCTGCAAGTGGTCACGTGGCCGTGCCTTGTTGGATGCAGCTTAATGAGAACAATGAATTATCTGCATCCACAGCTCATCTTGAGCAATGTCTCAGTTTGTTAGAGTGTGAAATCATCAGTATTTCTGTTACTTCAGTATGCCTAGGGGCACCTATTTTGTGTGCTTTGTTGAAATAGGAAACTAAAAATTGTACTTTGAAAAAGGAATTTGTGTTAATGTGTCATACATTCTTTTGGAAATGTTAAGTCATGCTTTTAAAAGTGACTCAAAGCTTAGGAGCTTTCATCTCATCAGTGTCTCTGTTAATTATGAAAATGATATTTCTGAAACAGGAGCGACCTAATTTCCATCCATTATTTCCGGTTTTAAAAAGTTGCAGAATTATTTAATACTTGATTTTGTAGCAAAATGGGATTTCGTGTTGTTACATCTCAAATCAGAGCAATAACTCTTCATGATAAAACATCTCTTCCAGGTGGAAGCACTCAATAAAATGAAGACTTTAAATAGTCTCATTAAGCTGAATGCCATGAAGCAAAGCAAAGCAAAAGGCAAAGATGCAATGCATACGTGCTTGAAACAAAATGCTTACAGAGAAGCACTTTCTGACCTCCAGTCTCCTCTGAATCCTTCTGTTATACTCTCAGAACTGCAGTAAGTAAAGAATGAGCACAATTTCAGCGTGGCTTTGCATGGAAACAGTAGAACAGGAACATCTTTGTGTCTGAACTTCTCTGGCTGCATTGTTCAGCATGTGCTGCCACAGGGAACTTCTCTTACAGTGACAGAAGCTCTGCTGGGCATCCACTGAGGTTAAGATATCAGTTGAATTAGAAGATTTTTGTGATCCACCATGAAACTTAATACTGTCTTAGTCAACGCATTACCATGGTGAAACATATTTAAATGTAAGCCTAAAAGTGAACTTGATTGCATTTCTAGCTTCTTTTTTAACAATTAGCATTAAAAAGCCACTAAAACTTTTCACAGTGCTTAAATATAAAGTCTAAAAATTGATGGGGAAGGATATAAAAAGCCCAGTTTTTTCTGAAAATAAGGGTGCCTGATTTAAGCAGTAGAGCTACATCCATCAGTCAGTATCAAATACACTCACATGTAACAGAAGTGTTCATGGCTTGGTGAGTGCTTGTGGCACAGCAGCAGAATGAAAGCTCAGAGAGCATTTAAGTGCTTCCAGACTGGAAATCTATGTGTTCTCTTTTGTTCTGAACATCTGAATGTTTAGATCTTTTCAAGTGAATTATTCCTATTTGACTAAACTTCTGTCATGTTTTCTTCTAGTGTTGAGAAGTGTAAATATATGGATTCTAAAATGAAGCCTCTCTGGATAGTGTACAACAACAAAATGTTTGGAGGAGATCTTGTAGGGATCATCTTTAAAAATGGTGATGGTAAGCAATGCTAGAAACTTTCAATTTTTCCTTTTCCTTCTTCACTGGCATGTTTGCACTTGAGCTGTATTATTCTATATTGCCATAATGTAAACACGGATTACTCTGACATCAGTAAACAAATTAAGCATCTTCTGACTGAGTGTCAAAGCACAGACACTGCCAGTCAGGATGATGTAAATATGGTTAATAGCACTTTAATCCTTAGGCTGGGTGGGTATTTTTAGATCCCCTTTTCTGAAGGCCTGGGGAGCCTGAGGAGGTTTGTGAGGAGCTGAATCAGGGGTGTCCCCTCTTGTTGCAGATCTGCGCCAGGACATGTTGACCCTGCAGATTCTGCGCCTGATGGACGTGCTGTGGAAGGAGGCTGGCCTGGATCTCCGGTGAGCATCTCCTGGGGCTGGTCTGTCTGAGTGGAGGCTCTGCCTTTAGAAATAAAGCTTTCCTGCTTTTAGCACCTTCCCCACTGTCCTCTCTCTACACCTCTGTCAGGGTTCCCAGAGGTTTCAGCTGCCATGGCCGAGGTGAGCAGGGCTGGGGGAAGCGTTGCCTCTTCTCCTTCCTGCTGTGAGCAGAGCTCTCATTGCTGCTCACACCAGCACTTACAGTCACTGGGAACATCTGCAGCTCTGAAGTCACCTTCTCTTGTTGGTAAAACACTGTTTGGATGCCAGAATGCATTTTTCTGACCAGAAATATCTCTGTATTTTCCAAAATCTCTCACAAAGCAGCTTTCTTACTTCTGTGAGCTTGATAAGGTAAATGTGACTTCTTTGAACAAATATTGGAATGTTCCTAAGAGCAGCAGTGTCAGTCATTGCTCAGTGTTATCACACAACCATCTAGTACATGGGAAACTTTTCCACCCAAATTTATGAACCAGTTTTAGATAATATACTTCACAAATTCTAGTTGCACTTTAGGAAAGTAGCAGTAAAGAAGGTGCTGGGTGTCACATTATTAGAAACCGTTTTTAGCCAAAATTAAATTTTGTATGCCTGTGCAAGAGCTGTAATCCTCTGTGTTTATATGATGTTTACAAGTCTAGAAGTACTTCTATTTAAATATTGCCTGAAATACTTCATTTAGATTCTTGTAGCTCTTTTCAAATTTTTTATGGTTCAAGGTAGTAGTGGGAACCACATAAGGCACGTAACATCAGCCCAGGTAAATAGAATTATCAACTTCTTACTTAGAATGCTTAAGGAAAGGTGGGAATATGAATTACAAATTATTTCTGGAAAGGTACATTTGTGATGAGATGGTTGAGTGGGCATGAAGTTGAATGCTGACATGAGGAAACCTTAGGTCATTTATGTCATTATAAATTGACTGTGAGGAGGCTGATCCAGTGTTTGGGGGCAAGGACAGCCTCTGGCAGCTGTGGAATCCCAGATGAGGCATTCCTCAGTAGCTGCCTTCCCAGGAGCTGTTTGTGGTTCCGGCGTGGGCCACACATTGTGCCTAGCAAACAGGAATAGTGATTAGAGTCATCAAATATGCTTTTCCTGACTAAGGCTTTTTTTTTTTTTTAATGCTATAAAGGAAAACTGAAAAGTAACTCTGATGTCCAAGATTTTTCTTAAAACTCTATGAGGAAAAAAAGTAGAAAGGGGAAGTTCCTAGTGAGAATTGAAGTTCTATATTTGGCCTCTTCAATTTGTTTGCTTAACTGGGAGCATCTTCCTTCCATTCATCCTGTCATAGTTACCATTATGAATAAAATCCTGGGACTGAGGCAGGGTTACAGTTCAGTGTCTGTCAAAGAGATGAATCAGTCACTTGCCAAGAGAAGGCTCTGGAATGACCTTTCTTGGGAACAGAATTGGACAACACAGCAGCCAGAACATGCAGAGCACAAGGGCATGGCCGTGAGGGTGAGGCTTTGGCATCTCTGTGCTCACAGCCTGTGTCTCTTTCAAGAATCTATGAGCCAGCAGTGGTGAGTGAGTTCTTTGCCATGTTCATGAGTCAGGACTCAGTGGTTACTTTTTGCTTGGGTGAGAGGCATGGTCTCAGCTGAAAAAGTAGTGTCAAAGGGCTGCTTTCCTGAAAATTACAGTGTCATCTGCCCACACCAATGAGTGCAGTCTTTGCTTCTTGCCCTGTCTCATCCTGAGTTTCCCTGATGTTATTTCCATTTGTGGATGCACAATGGATGTTGCACTTTTCAACTTTTTCCCGCTGCAGAGAGTCTAGTAACTCCATCCAAGTAAAAGCAGGGCTTCTCACTCGTGCCAGCACTGTCAGAGCAGCTTTTGCTGCTGCCTCTCCCCATCAGTTGTGATTTGCCAATCCAAGCAGATTGTCCAGACTATCCATGAGGCACGGATCAAATGGCAGCCAATGAACCACTGAGCTGGGGACAGGATCAGTTCCCTTCTCATTGCACTGCAGTTCCCACTCACTTCTTTAGCAGTGATTGAAAATGAAACCTTAGCTCAGTCTGTGTCTAAAGCAAGCAGGATATTCCCAGTGGGGTTTCTCAGCTCTAGAGAGGAACACCAAATATATCTTGATTTTGAGAGCTGAAGGAGATGAAATATTTGTTTGTTTAATTGCCAACTAATTTGTCTCGTGGGTGACAAACAGGTCAGGGTGTGTATCTGAGGGGGCACTTGTGTGCAGGAGGATGGCAGGGTGTGCTCCTGTAGGTCCTTTACCCTGGGCTTTCCCTGCGTGTGCACAGCTGAGCAAAGCCTGGGGTGTAGGATGGATCTGCTTCCCAGGACAGGACGATCACCCAGACAAACTCTGACACGTGCAGGAGTCTGCCTTGGGTCAGTTCACCTCAAACATTGCCCAAGTAGCAGAGAGAAATGAACAGAGCAAAAAGTATGTCTTTTAGTTAATCCCCACACCTCAGTTTCTAAGACAAACTTGTACCTGAGCAGGGAATAGATGGCCTGATACAAATACATGTCACAGCATCTGTCTTGCCAAGGATGCTGTGGAGTCTGTGGTGCTGCACCTCTCAGGAAAATCCTTGTGTCAGAAAGTGTTTGGGCTGCTTTACCTCTGTTACAGCATCAAAGTTGTGTTAGTGGAGAAACGAGTAAAGTAACAGCAACAGAAAATCATTCATTTGAGGAGTTTGATCTCTGTCAAGTTGCTTTTGCTGTGGTAGATTTTCATAAAAGTATTTAGTACTTGGTTACTTTTTGATCAGATACAGGACATTCTCCAAAGCACCTTTTTGTTTCAGTGCCTGTCTATAGTAGGTTTTCATTTTCATCTCCCTTACATATGTGAGATCTGAGGTTAATGACTGTGGATGAGTGAAATCAGACTTCACACACGTACTGGAAAGTGTACTTGTTACAGCTCTTAAATATGTCATCATTTTTAAAGTATTGGACCTGAAGTTACAGAGAACATGTTGATGAATCACCAGTATTTTGTGTGTGTTTGGAAGGGCACTGCTTTGGTGAATTAAACACTTGAAATAAAGAACAGTTTTAAATGAGTGAAGAGAATTTTCTGTCCTACCCAGGATTTCAGTATTGATCTGTCCATGGCTTTTGCTGGCTTCAAAAAGCTGGGAGCATATCCTGCTGACAGATGCTGAAGTCAGAAAGACCAGGATGAGATGGAAAGGGCCCAGAGGATTTGTCCCTAACTTGACTCCTGTCAAACTGTCTCTCTGACAAGGATGTTTTTTCCTGCAGTTGTAAGCACACAGCCCTCCAGGGGCTGGAGGCTTTCATCATTGCTTGCTTTTGAAGGGGAAGTTGTTGGCCGTGTGCCCGGCCCAGCCCGAGCAGGGTGGGTTGCAGGGCCATGGAAGGAGGCCAGCGTGCACTTTAACCTGGCCAGCTCTGGCTCCCAGTTGTGGTGTGGTGATAAGGATGGGCAGAGCTTCCCTGTGCCCAGGGGCAATCCCAGGCACCCTCCTGCTCCTAGAGAGCCTGCTCCAGGGAGAGGGCTGGCACTGGGCAGGGCTCAGCATAGAAACAGGAAGGATGTTCCAAGCCTGCACTTCTGCTGCTTGTTTTGAAGTTGAGTGCTCTTGAAATACCCTGTTGAATCTGGTTTTCAGTGCACTTTGTTGCCAGTAAGGAAGAATCCAGCCTATATACTTACAGCTTCTGATGTCTTAGGATTTTTTTTTTCTATATTTCAAATCCTGTACTACTTTTGTGTGTAGCTCTAAAGTCCATACAGAGTGTTAGCTGCTGTTTTCACATTTTGGTCATGTAGAACAATCCCTCTGGGCCTGGAACTCAAGGACACCTCACTACCTCAGGCCCTGAAAATACAAACAAAAAGTGAATTGGGGGGAGCAAACTGGGGCTAAATTACTTCATTACCTGAAGCTGTAATTGCAGCATTCACCCCTGAGATGTAAATGGACCAAACTCAGAATTGTCTGAAAAACCCGTGACCATGGTCCACCTTGGGTGTGACCTCTGGGAGGCTCTGACTGCCCAAGCTGTGTCTGCGGGAGGCCTTTAATAAACACCCACTTTATTCTCTTCATCTTGTCTGGCCCCTGTTCTAGAGTGCTACTCCAAGGCATCACTACTAGCACCACTTCTGTTGTGTTATCCCTTTGGTGGAGAAACTGCTCAGTTCCCTGGTAGCTGTAAGGCAAAAAAGTTGTGTTTAATTTTGTAAGGAATTTTCTTTAGTTTTCTTCCGTGGCTTGGGATAATAGGCTGTGTCAGTTAAGAGATGTCATTATGCTTTGTAGCAATCAAACTTAATATTCTTATGTTAAGCTTAATATCTTTTATTAAACTTTATATGTATTTGTGTATATATAAATATATAGTTATGTGTATATAAATGTATAGTTTTATACACAAATACTAATGACATCTTCACCAGCAGTATTTTTCTTTATATATATATATGTATGTCTGCAGGCACACACATCAGTTTTAATAAGTCCTGCAGTTGTTTTACACAGCTCTGTAAGTCAGTGAGTGCTGGTCTAAACCTTGTGTGCTGCAGTGTAGATTTTTGTTGGTATTCTTTCCCTTGCCCATGGACCATGGCCACATCTGAGATAATGTTCTTGGCCTGAGCTGGCTGACACAAGAGCAGACACCTCAACTTGTGATGCATTGCCTTTGAAAAGTTTGCTTTAAGTTTCCATTGCACATGCTGAGCTCCCATCTCAGGCTGTTGCTATTCTGTTTAGCTTTCTAAGCATCTGGAGAGAGGAGATGTATTGGAAAAAGCCACACGTACCCATTTATACCCATCTCTCCTTGATTTCCAGCTTTACCTGTGTCTCGCTGGAATGCAGTGACATGGTAGCAGGTATTTTCACTGGTCACAGTGTGTGAATGCACAGGTGTGCCCTGACATACCCTGCCAGTTAAGGGATGTATTCCTGTTTTCCATTGGGTTTCTATGCTTCAGTTTAATAAGAGCTGGAAAACATTATTTACATTAATGTTTAGAAGGATTTCTAGCGTTTTCCTTCGAAGTAGGAAGACGGTGGAAAAGGATAAGATCCTCTTGAACATTTCCTGCAATAATTAATGGGGAATGAAGTGGAGCAGGTCAGGCTCTGTCCGGGCAGGAACTCACCAATGCAGGCACAGGGCTCCCTCTGGGGCTCGCCTGGGGAACTTACAAGAAATCTGGATTTCAGTAAAAAGGAAAAATTAGGCCTTTAAAAAGTCTCTTCTTTTTTTTGCATCCATGTACATAATAGGAAAAATGAACGTTTTAAATGTATTGCTGGTCTTTTACCTTTACAAGCAATTCCTGTAAATCACCCTTTGAGAGTTTACTGTTCACACGAGTATTCAGCCATCTCCAAAAATTGAGTACACTAGAGAAGCATCTTGCTGTTTGAGGTTCTGACACGATTCTGTGTTTCCTTGCAGGATATTGCCCTATGGCTGTTTAGCAACTGGAGATCACTCTGGCCTCATTGAGGCTGTTTCTAGCTCAGAAACCATTGCTGACATTCAGTTAAACAGCAGCAACGTGGCTGCAGCCGCTGCCTTCAACAAGGACGCACTCCTGAACTGGCTGAAGGAATACAATTTGGGGTAATTGCTACAGTTTCTCTCTCAGCTATAGTATAAGCTACAAAATTCCTCTGATGCTCCACTTTCAGCCTTGAGGGAGGTGTGGTTTCTTGCTGAATGTTTTTCTAGCATGTCAAATTCTGCCGGAGATTCATGGGCCTGGTACCTGATTCATGGTACCCTTGGGCCTGGCATTTGCAGCGTTTTGGCTGTGTGCTGTTGAGTAAGTTGTGTTAAATTTGGCAGCACAAGCAAACCCAAGAAAACTACGTGCGTCTCAAGCTTTGTTGCCTTCATGTTGCTTTTTCTCCATAGCTACCTTTACAGTATTTTTTTCTCAAGTAATTCTGATTTTACAGCATCCTAATGAACTTCTGGTTTAAACAAGCAAAACTCCTTTCTGAGGACAATGACATGAATTCCAGCAGCGTGCACTAAACCAATTTTCTCTGTGGTTACAGAGAGGACTTGGATCGAGCCATTGAAGAATTTACTCTGTCTTGTGCTGGCTACTGTGTAGCTACATATGTGCTGGGAATCGGTGACAGACACAGTGACAATATCATGGTCAGGAAAAATGGGCAGGTAAAAATCCCTTCTGTGGGCAGAATGCCTTTGGTGTGCAAGAGTTCTCTTGAGTACTTGTAATTTCTCTAGTGCCTTGGTGAAAGGAAAGCCACACATGGTTAGAATTGATGTGTGTGGTTCACTGAGGACTGGAGAGAGTTTTCAAGGAAGAGGAATGTAAAAATGGGGGAAGGACAGAACAATGACTGGTCCATCAGCAATTCTGTATGGAGAGAGGCTGTTTACAGAACATCCAAGAGGCCTTTTAATGGCTCAGATTCATTGAATAAAAGTGGTTTTAGGGTGTCTTGCAAAAGACCACCTTTAAAAATCCATGAATTGCATTTTGGAGCAGTGTGGTTTCCCTGAGGTCAGTCTGTGCAGCTCAGCCCTGCAGAAATGCACAGTGTGAAACCCAGCACCAACACAGTGCTGTGCAGGATCTAGGGGAGCTCCTAAACGTGTGCTTTATTAATTGTTACCCTGTAATGTAACTTGGCTGATTTATTTGAAATTATTCTGCCTAGAAAACCAGCGAGTGTTATAAAATTGAGAGTTTTACAGACATTTACAGTACTCTTTTAAGCTTGTACCTCCTGGAAGAAAGCTGCAGTGCCCTTATCCTCAATTCCACCATGGGGAGCTGCCACAGGGTCCTTCGGATTAACTTGGCTTTGCTGCCTTTGCCTCTGTCCTTGTGTGGGGAGGCCTTGGATGTGAATGATGTGGGCTTGTGGGCTCATCCTTGGGCTCGTTTTTGTCTGATACTGCCACCAAGATGTTTCCTGGCAGCAACAGCTTAAACCTGGCAAATCTTTACTGCAGTAGTCACTCATGAGTGATGTTATTATTGACCTTAAATCTTGAAGTGTTTTAGAACCAAATACTCCCAAAGGGTTGAAACCACAGGATTTGGAGAGTCACATTAGGAGTTAACTGTTCTTCGTACCAGCATCCTGTAGAGGTATTAGAAAAGTGACACTGACACATTTTGCTGGAGAAATTATTTTTCACTTGTTTTTTGTTTGTTTTTTTTTTTTTTCTTTTAGCTCTTTCACATAGATTTTGGGCATATTCTGGGAAACTTTAAGTCCAAGTTTGGAATTAAAAGGGAACGGGTACCTTTCATACTCACCTATGATTTCATTCATGTTATTCAACAAGGAAAAACAGGGAACACTGAAAAATTTGGCCGGTGAGTGTTATTTTGATCTATTTGTAATCGAGATGATCATTTCCAGCATACCAGAACCTACCTGGGGTTGGTTTGCTCATTTGCACTTGTGTGGAGCTGTGCCAACATGCATTTACAGGACTGTCTGCTGCACTCCCTGAGCTGGAATGTCACAGATTACTTCAGAACCAGAAGCTGCAGCTCTGCAGTTGCTTTTGATCTCCCACAGCAGGAGGTGGTGGGTTCTGCTGGGCTCAGCTCTGGCTTCAACAGCTCTGGGCTCTGCTGTTCAAGCCAGATGCAGCACAGCCCTTAGCAACAGGCTCCCTTCTGCCCTTCCTGTCTATCAGGGCATGTTTATTGTGCTGCCCCTTGCTTGGATGCTTGGCCATGAGGAGCCACGTGCTCATGATCCACCAGCCCTGGCCGCTGGTTCAGTTTTGACCACGGGAGGAATTAGAAATGACAGCAGTTAGAGGGACTGCAATAGAGCTTTGACTTTTCCAAAAGCTCTATTTTCCTGTAGCCCATCCTCTAGGATCATCAAGGCATTTCACCTGACAAATTCTCAGAGAGGTGAGACCATGACCTCTGGCACTTCTGCTCTTTCTGAAGAAGAGCTGCTGGTTTGTACTGAGGGCTCACTGGGGACACACTGGACGTGTTTGTGAGAGTGCACTGGGGGCTGTGCAGGCATCTCCCCTCTCTGTGCCGTGTTCCACAGTGTGTGTTTGTCAGAGCAGGTCCCAGGTTGTGGTTGAACCCTCCCACGAGTGTGCCTGTCCCTTTGTGCCCCGTGTGACTGTCCCTTTGTGCCCCGTGTGCCGCAGGTTCCGGCAGTACTGTGAGGAAGCCTACCTGATCCTGCGCAAGCACGGCAACCTATTTATTACCCTCTTTGCACTGATGCTGACTGCAGGCCTGCCAGAGCTCACCTCTGTCAAGGACATCCAGTATCTCAAGGTACAGTAGAGCTACAGCTCAGCAGGACTCAGCGTTTTTCCAGGATGTGATTTTTTGATTCCAAGATGAATACGTTTCTGTTGTTTTCCATTTCTGTCAAGATTTCCACACAGTCCTTGAAGTTTTCTTTTTCAGCTCTGTAGAGCAAGGTCTGTAGTCAGGCCTGGTGCTCAAAGGATGAGTTCAGGATCCATGCATCCTAAATGGAGTCATTCCAGGGCTATTTTACATCCTGGCTCATGCACAAGCATGGACCTGGAAAGGTGAAGATTATTTTCTTCATCTCTTTCAGTTTTATCTTTAAACCAACTGGTGTATTGCTAAATGAGTAGTAAGTGAAAAAGTGTTAAAGGAGAACAAAAGAACACTGTGGCTTGTGTTGAAAGGTGAAGGAGGTTTTAACGGTGTTCTTTCAAATTCCTGACGGTCCTTGTCTCCCTGTCCCCTTAGGACTCCCTCGCCTTAGGGAAGAGTGAGGAAGAAGCACTAAAACAGTTCAAGCAAAAGTTTGATGAAGCTCTGCGGGAAAGTTGGACTACTAAAGTGAACTGGATGGCTCACACTGTCAGAAAAGATTACAGATCCTAGGAGATTGTGGCATTTGCACTAAGCTGAAGGTTACCTTGATAAGTGTTTGTAAAGGGTTTCTGTCGTAGGGACCAACAAAACTCCAGGAGGCACTGGGACAACGCTCTCAGGCACAGGTTGGTTCCTGGGGAGCCCCACACAGGGCCAGCAGTTGGACTCTGATCCTGATGGGTCCCTTCCAGCTCAGCACATTCTGTGATTCGAGGAACTGATCCAAAACAAGGAAGGAAACGACAACAAAAACACGTGGACTGAAATAATTCCTGAGTCTTTTGCACTCTGCTTCTGAATGCTTGATTCCAAGACTGACTCTACAGTTAGTGAACATCCTGGATAATCAATTCCTGCTGACTTTGCACGCTGAGAGCTACTAGGCATTTTAAAAACTTCTTTGGTACTTTATGGAGGTGTAAATATTTGTTTTTATACGTTACGGTAATGTGCTCTAACATATCCTTGGGAGGTTTGAAGACCTCTGATAGAACTGTTCTTTGTTCAAAGGTAGGACTTGAAGAGTAAATTTTTTTATATATATCCTAATCTGGCTAAAAAAATGAGCGTATTGTGTATATTTTTCATATGACCTCTGCCCTACTGGCACAGATGCATTAGTTCTACTGTAAATAGCAGCCATGGTTTCACTGTACTGCAGGGAGCTGCTTCATGTCTGTGCTGCTGCTGAAGGAAGAAGTAGAAGTAAGGAGGTGTGGAGGGTGGGGAGACCTCTGACAGATGTGATGCAGCATCCAGATGTTCAGGGTTGCACAATTTTGTTCCTGTGACTCAACACACAAAAGAAGCCCTTCAGAATGAGGAAGGTGGGGTCCAAACGTGCCTGAGAATCCCTCATTGGTTCCAGTCTCCCACTCAGCCTCTGGGGCTTTGCCTTCAGCTCCCAGAGAGGCACAATTTGGTCTGGTTCCAGCAAGAAGCTCCTTCCAGCCTTACACTGAAATTCCTATCTCAGATCAGTCCTTCCCTGCAAAATGTACTGACCTATGTAAGGGATGTTTTCATTACATATACTACATAAAGTGACTTTTAAAGCATGCATACCAAAAACCCCAACTGGTTGGAGAAGCAAGAGTTTATGGGAAAAGATCATTCCACAGAACACCAATGCAGTCACTGATCTTCTCTCTGTATTTATTAAAGGCTTGCAGTAATATTGCTTTACCAAGATATATATGTTGAAGATGGTTGCTGAAGAAACTGGATTTGTTTTAATTTATTTAGTGAGGTACCAGGCTTTTAGGTGCTTAAATGGAGAGCAAATTCCTTACGTGCAATAGGGAACTGCTGGTTAAAAGATGTAACAAACTGTTCCTGAACATCAGCAAGAGAGGTTTAACTACTGCTTGTTCTCCAAGGAACACTGGTAGCTCTTGATTCTAGTGGACATTTGAAAGAGAATTAAACATATATATTTACTTTTTGACTAAACACTTGTTCTGCATAGAAATGTTGGATGATGTAGGAATTTAATTAAAGTTGGTTTTACTTTGTTGAGAGTGTTTTATTTTTTGTTGGTTTGGGGTCTTCTTGTTTATTTTAGAGGTTAAAAACTTACCTGGAGTGAGGATGGAGTTCTGTGTAGGACATTGATTCTCTTGTCCTCACCCAATGGGCTTAACTGCCTGAAAAAACTTCTGCTCTGAGAACATTCTAAAAGTAACAAGTGGTATGTGGGTTGGTTTTGTTTGGTATAGGAATTTCTTTTATACACAACAGAGTAGCATTTAAAGTGTGCCATGTCATTTATTATTATTATTTCTATAGCAGATGGCAGGAAAACTGTGTTGCAGGTGACAGCTCTGAAAAAAGTAACTCATCCTCAGGTTAATTCACAGCATGTGAATTTGCATAAGGAACCATTCCTGGACACATTCTATTTTTCTGTGAGACAGAGCACTTGGACATCTCTAGTCTTGTTGAGGGAGAAATCAACTTTTCCAGAACTTGGAGGTGAAGTTGGCGAGTGCCCCTTGGCTGCCTGGGCTCTGACAGGAGTGAGCACAGTGTAATCTTCATTTCCTTTATTCCCTAGCTCAAAGGGCAGCAGGGTTCCATGTCCCAGCCCAGGCCTCCTGTGGGGCTGGCAGCAGGTGGCTCAGGGCTGTGCCTCGGGCTCCCCCTGCCCCACTGCAGGTGAGAGCTGTGAGCTCCAGCTGCAGGAACACCTTCCTTGCCCCCAGCACCACTGCACTGATAAAGAGGTCTGGTAGTGGTTCAGGGGATTTTGGATGCGACTTTGATGCAGGTTATAAAAGTACTCGAGATGGTGGGGAAAGGCCATTGCCTCTGTTCCTTGAGGAATATTTAGAGGTGATTAGGAAATGCTCCTTCTGCTCAGCGTTTGTGTTGTTTCATAGCCCTTCAATGACTGTGTTGTATTTGGTTGTCTTTACCTTCTCCATGTTTACTCTTGGCAATTAATTAACAAGAATGGGGTAAGAAAGTTAGAGCCAAGTTAAATGGTCTTGATTTGTGTTTGGCAGCAAAGACAGTGAAACATTTTCCTCCTGGGAATTGATCTTCAAATAGCTGAGAAGAGATCTCATCTCACAGGACTACTTCCCACCTGGCCTCTCAGGGCTGAACCTAGCAGGAGGCAGCATTTGCCAGGGCACCAAAGCTGATTTTGTGATACCTTCATGTTAAATTTTGAGCAGAGACCTGGTTTGCTGAATTGTATTAGTAAACAGATCACCACTTTCCTCAGTTTTCATCATACTTGCTATAGCCTGTGGCATACCGAAGTTCATTCAGAAGACAAACAAATAAATAAATGATCTGCTTTGTGAAAAGTCACAGGAGAGACAGTGTCCTCCACTGTTTGTCATCCAAGAGAAGACTGAATTTTGGCACATCAGTCCATTGATTCTTTCTGTACTTTCCCCCCGATATCCGGCTCTAATACTAAATAGGTACGTTAATTTGAGATGATTTGGAATATTTTATTTTAGACCAGTTTCTGGATTCAAAAGTCATCAAGTGGTTAGATTATAATAAGAGAATTTGAAGATTTTATCTTGAGCCTTCAGTTCACATGGTCTCACGTTAATTACCTTTCTTTGTGTATGTCCCCTGGAAAAATGACTTTTCCTTCTCAAGGTTCTCATTGTATCTGGCAGAGGGGAAAGCTGCCTGGGCCATTTAAAAACCACAGCTGAAATTGGGTATATGCAGTGTGTAAATGATCTTTATTTGTTCTGGCTTATTAGTGATTGCATGAATACTTGATGGGTTTGCTTTCTACCTTGAATCATTTTTTTTGTGGCAAATGCTGACAGCTGCTGCTTTTACAGTCTTGCTTGTCCTGTGTTGGATTTCCAAGGAAAGAGCTCCCATAGACTTGTCCCTCAGCTGTGAAGCTGCTTCCTTTCCCTCTCATGTTGTTTCGGGGGTTGTTGATTGTCAAGTCACTCCCATTCCAGCAAATGCCTTGGACAGATCCCATTCCTGTATTTAATATAAAGGAGTCCAATATTCCTCTTTAATCTCCCAGAGCTATTGAAATCAGATAATTAAATAGTAGAGGCTCTTAATAATTGATATGTCAGGCTATATCATAGCTTTATTCTGTTAGGATGGTTTCAAGCCTAAATCTTTTAAATGTGTAATCAGTATTTCTATTATTACTCTTTCACAATGTAGTATATTAGTGTAATTATGTGTCTGAGCCAGCTTTAAAATCTAAGCCTGAAATCCTTTGCTAACATACAATAATTTTTAAAACGATTTGTTGGACATGGCACGAGCAGAGCTGGGGGAGCAGAGCTGTTCTGGTGCACAAGGGTGACAGTGAGGGGACAGTGCCCTGGTGCTGTTGGGCCTCACTGTTTGCATGAGGCTCCGGGGATTTTGGAGACCAAAGGGTCTCGCTGTGGTGTGGCTGAGGAGAGAAAGGCCAGGCTAAGCTCCAGCTGTGGTTCTGTTGCCTGACCTGGCCGTGGTAGGAACAAACAGCCCCAGGCAGATCTCTGCAGCAGGCTTTGGTAGTCAGTGCCAGGGAGGTGCAGCAATTTACCAGCTGCTGAGAAATCAAGTACAACACTGTTGGTGCTGCCTCAGTGCGTAACAAAAATGTAGTTAGTGTCCCCAAAGGTGACCTCCTGGCTGCTGTAGGAGAGGTGCTCCTGCCAGGAGCGTTGGTGCTCCGTGCCCGTGTGTCCAGCTGTCCCTCCACAGAGGACAGCAGAGGGCTGCTCTCCCCGGGAGCTGGGTGTGCACACTGCTGCTGCCTGGGGCCTCTCCAGCCCCATAACACACAGGAGGAGCTGCTTGTGCCCTTCGGCATGCCACACAGGAAATTCTACCAGGCACATGCTGAGAGAACGTTCCTTGTTCTGTCCCCTCTGGAACGCTTGGATAAAGGCTCAATCATGACCTATTTGAACTGATTTCACTGTATGGGACTGTAGGATTTAAAATAATGCTGTTGGGATGAGCTAGCCCTTCATCCTCTCAGTCTGTCACCTTGCTCTTCCTCAGGTGATTGTCTGGAGAAGTCTCCTCTGCATTGCTTGATAAAGGGGAATGTGGCTGAATTTATATTTCTTAAAGTAGTGGTAAAATAAATTTTCTTGAGAAAGCTGTGAAGGGTCCCAGTTTAGGAGTAGCAGTCCCAGAGAAACATGAAAGGTGATTTCTGGTTTGCCAGGCCCTGGTTGGCTTTTAAAAATGAACAGAACTGACTATCAAGCACCATGGAAATGTGGGTTTGGAGGGATTAAGGCCCTTGTAGCACAAGAGCGTTCATAAGATCTAATTTTCGGCTTTAGAAGTCTGCATTTGAGCAGGAAGTCTGGGCACTTGCTGGCACTGTGCAGAACCAGTGGAGTCTGGGCAGAAGGGAGGAACCTGGCAGCAGTTCATTTCACTTTGTCAGCCCTGCCTAAGTCTTTCTCCTACATGAAATTCATAATGGGCTTTGCCCTGAGAGCTTTCAGCAGGCTCAGTCTGGTTTCTGAGCTGGTCTCTGTACCTCTTGCATGAGGAGCATTGAGTGTCTGACATTCCACAAAGGATGCTGAGCACTGTTGTTCAGGATACTCTGGAGCACAGCAATGTTGCATATGTGGCTCTGAATTCCTCCTCTTGAAACTGTTTTCTTGGGATGGTGGAAACAAAACATGAGACTAGACATCGTAGTTCAGTCCAACTATTCCCTAGGGATAGGGAAAAAAAAAAACTGGATTCCAGTCACCTTACCAAACATTCATTTGCACAATGGAACAGCTCCAAAAGAGAAGTGGGAAGGACAAGGGGTCTTTTTCCCTATGGACTTGTTACTTTTGAATTGAGGAAAAGGAGAGATTGATCAAAGGTCAAATGGAACCCTTAATATTAATGGCTGTGGGAGACTTAAGTCTGTTTAGTCTGTTCCCTACCGAAGAGCAAGGAATTAATCCTGCACATAGATTTGTGCCCATCGGCATGGGAGTAAAAGGTGCATGCTGCTAGACTGGGGATCCTCTGTTCCTGAGGCTGCTGCTACCCTTCACCTGTACTTGGGAATTCCACAGTGGTGAAATCTTCTGTGTGCCTGGACCTTAATGTCACCCAGCCCTGCCCCTGAGCCCTGGCCTCGTGTCTGCAGCTGTACTGCACTGTCTGAAGAGCTGCTTAAAAATACAGCTCGGGGGTTAAGAACTCGAAGAAGGCTTAAATACTCTTTGAGTTGTGCTTGTTGCTCTTTTCAAGGCAAGGTGCGGGATCACAAGTGTGATGCTTGAAAGGCTGTGAAAGTTTGGACCTTCTAGGAGGGAATCGGGAATGTGAGCTGCAATCCCTGTGGACAGGACAGCTTTTAGAAGCCCCTTTCCCCCATAAAGTTGCGTCTCTGAGGTAGTTAATTTAAAAATAAAACGTTTAATATTCCAGACCACAAACAACACTGAAGCAAACAAAGGCATTGCAGGTGGCTCTGCGTGTGGTAGTCAAGCTTGCTTTTGCAGCTCAATGGGAGAATTTTTGTTCCCTTGAGAGGAAGAGGAAAGCTCTGGAGAATATTTCTGAAACAATTCCCTGTCTTTAACAGCTATAAAACGTTCAGGTTACAGCTCTGTTTGCCGGGTTCGCGCTGGTTAATTGAGTGCATGTGCTGCGTACAGAGCGAAGCAGGGGCGGCTGCCCGGGCCCGAGAGATGCCGGCGCGGTGTGGCTGCGCTCGGCGGCCGGCCCCGCTCCTCCATCCCGCGGCGGGGCGCTCAGCGGGCCGGCGCCGCGCTGTCGTAGTGGTCCAGCAGGCTGTGGGCGATGAAGCCGCGCTGCGAGTGCAGGGTCCCGCAGGGCCGGCACAGCAGGATCTCACAGCTCGGACACATCCTCCCGGGGCGCTGCCGGCCGGAGAGCTGCCGCAGGGAACAGGCCTCCTCCTGCGGCCGCCGGCAGCCCCGCCGCGGCCAGAGCCTGCGCTGCTCCTCGGCCGGAGGGCGCCTTCCCTGCGGGCTGCGACACGGACAGCCGTCACACAGGGCTCGGGGACACCGGGGGGGACACGGGGGACGGGCTGGATGGGACACCGGGGACGGGCTGGATGGGGTTCGGAGAGGGACAGGCCGGGTGGGACACAGGGGACAGGCTGCGAGGGGCTCAGAGGACAAGCTGGATGGGACACAGAGGAGGGACAAGCTGCAACAGGCACACAGAGAGGTGACAAGCTCAGCCCCTGCATCCCGGGGTGGATGAGGGCAGCAATTAGTGAGTGATTCTTGAGCCCTTCCAGACGCTGTACCCGTGGGTACCGTGTGTGGCCGTCTGAAAAAAGCAGGGATGGACGGCAAAAAGGAGAGTCTGGCTCTGGTGCTGTGGTGGCAGTGACAAGGCATTAGTTTTAGAGCACAGAATTATTAAAGGATTTTCTTCATTTAAACAAAACCATAAAAGACTGGCATCAGCTAAAGGCTAGGAGCTTCAATACACAACTCCTCTATGCATGACTGACAGGAGCCTGCTGTGTGTTTCCATGCAGACGAACTCCACGGAGCTCTGTGTGTCTGGCCCAGTGCTCCCCGACATCAGCACAAAGGTCCTTGTCCCACCTCTGTGCACTCAGGCACACTGATGCTGCCCAGTAAAACCCTGTGTTGCACTGGCCTTGACCAGAGATGGCAGAGCTGAAAGGAAAGCTCTCCTGATCAAATTATGTTATACCCTGCTGTTTTCCCTACACAATCCCTTACAGAGCTCATGAGCACTGACTGTGGAGATGATCTGGTTTTGCTACACCCCTGTGAGAGTTCTGTATGCCCCGATGGCTGCAATGCATTTAAAACCACTGCCATGCAGTGTGTTGGTAGAAACAGATCCAGTACAGACTGAAGGCTGACTCTCTCTCCATTAATGTTGGAGTACCATGGGATGTTACTAGATTACTGTTCCATTTTTTTTCTAGTAGCTCAAACTGGGGAAAACTCATATTAATCACTTAAAAATGAGGCTCAATGTTCAGAAAACATGACTTCACTGTTTCAGTTGTATTTGTCTGCCTCCTGAATGCACTCTTCAGTGAAATTATGAACAATGGAGAACATTTGCAGCAGTAATTCACTTCTTGGTGTTTGACTATGTTTGTAGTCCAGTTCCTCAGTAGTGCAGCAAAAAAATCCCAAACCAAAGCCCTTGGTATTAGTTGTGCTGCAATTAGATCAGTCTGAGGGAAAAATCTGGCTCTAAGGTTCATTTCTTGCTAGTGTATTTTAGTCTTCTGTGGAGCCTGCAACCAGCAGCTGTGGCTATCAAGCCTAATGCAGTTAGCTGAGTAATTGTGGAGACTTGCATGTACTTCCTGCTAAGACAGTAATTTCATGATAATTACCAAAGACAGACTCCTTTTAGGAGATCTGTGGGGAAAACAGCTCTTGGATGAGAAAAGAACACTTTTTGGAAACCCCTCCTGATCTTAGCATACACTAAAGTTTACATCATGTTAAGGAAGAATAATACCAGGGAGAAAGACTTAAGAAGAGACTTTCAAATCCCGTAAGAATGATCGCAATAACTCAAAACTAATACATTCAAAAAGCAATAAGCTGAAAAAAATTTTTGTCTCCGCTTCCTTTGGCCAATAAAATGAATAGCTATTATTTGGGTTTTGTTTCCCTTTTTCTCCTTCTAACTGAAAAGAGTAAGTGTAAAGGCACTATTGCAGGAACACAAGCATTGGGTATGAATTTTAAGAAATTTAGTATCGTTAACTTTGTTGAACAGTGATTTTTCTGCTGCCCATGCATTGACATTTTCCACTGCACCCTGGAGTTACAGCTCTAGGGCAACAAAATCTGCAGCAAAGTTACTGCTGGAAACGGTGATGTTGTCCCAGTGGCAGTGCTGGTGTGTGCCTGGAGAAACAGAGACGCTTGCCCCTGCTAATCTCTTGCTGGAAGCATAGGGAAATGGATATAAGATTAACACAGAGACAAGCAAGGCTCAGAGAGTTAATTTCATCTCTAGTGCTGCCAATGACTTAACAGCTTTTAGCTCAAGTTGTTTAATTAGCCTCTGTTTCCTCGTTTGTGAAACATTTAATCCAACAGAGGTAACAAGGTATCTGTGGCTCTTCCAAAGCTGCTCTGGAAAGACTCGCAAAATTTCTTGTTTGAAAATGTATGCAAAGTATAATCTCGGATCTACTTACACTTTATTCTTGGGAGACCCAGAGAAGAGGCTCAGTTGAGAAAATCTCTTCTTGAACAGCCGCTCTCGCTTTTTCCGGCTGTGCTTCCCATCTCCTGCGCTTTCCTCTGCGAGTGCCTTCTTCCCTCTGTGCCAGCTCATTTTATCTGTCATAGCCACAGCACCTGCTTAGCTGCAAACAGCAGTCTGAGTCTGAAAACCTCTGCTTCGCTGGGTTGTACCTGGTGAAGTCTGGATCTGCTGCTCTACACACCCGAGAGGGCTTGGGTCACGCAGGAGTTCAGTGGAGATCACTGAGCAGCCACTTTCCATCAGATGAAGCTAATACCTGCTCTGGAAAATCCTGCAGGCACAAAGTGACTCTGGATAGTCCTGCTCAATTCCAGATATTATGGAAAGAAGGCTTGGACATTACATATAATGAGTATTTCCCTCTGCGTTCTCTCTTTCATGATTGAGGGGTTCCTCAAACCAGGAGCAGAGGCGGCTCCTTTGACACAAGTGAAGAGCCAGGAGCCAGGCAAACAGCTTTGTGCAGGGAACAGAAGCAGTGAAATAAATGTGAGACAGAAAAAATGCTGCTAGGCAAAAACCAGACCCCTGAAAATATGAAGAACCAACTGGGGATTTTAGTTAAGGCTTGGAAATTGTTTCCTTTTTCTTTTGATAAAGCAGTTGATTAGCCTGCGTTTCCGCCTTGCAATGCTTTGTCTCCAAGAATTATCCCTTTGGCCTCTCTGATCAAATTAGTCCCTGTGCTCCACATTTGATATTTGGTAATTGTATTAACTTTTGGTTGCTTGACTTGCAGGGTCATGTTCCCCCCTCCTCTCTCTGTTGTCTTGCTCCTGCCTGCTACAAATATTTTCTACAAATCTTCAAAACAAACCACACAAACTTTGTAGGCTTAAAAACAAAATGGGCAACCATTTTTAACTTTTCTTCTTTTACTCTTCTTCTCCTCCTCCCTCAGCGCCTCCCAGCAGAGGCTTTTAAGCAGAATTCCCTGAATCCAGTTCTTACCATAGAGACACATAGAGGAAGAAGGGACTGGGCCTCACTGTGCAAAGGCTTGACAGGACCACACCTGCAATGTTTTCAAAATTGTCCATTAATACACATTAACAAGAAACTGCAAATACCTTGAAGGAGTGCAGAGCATCACACCTTGCTACTCAGGCTTGGTAATGAGCCACCAGGGCTTTCACCAGGACACAGGAAAACTGGACCTGGATCTCTCACAGCAATGGCAGAAAAGACAATTTATGAAAGGAATTACAAAAGTTTCACTGACCTGTAAAAGGAAGCTATCACTGAAGCACTAATATGCTCTGAAGGAATGAAGAGAAGTTGAGTGAAAGAAGATTACACACCCCACAATTACAGACTTGAGGTTTAAATTTGTGACAGAACAATCTGCAAATTCAAGACCCATTTTAGGCATGCAGTGGTACTGAGGTGAAGCTCTGCAGAACAGACCAACTGTGGCTAATGAAGGCAGCAGCTGGGCAGGCAGGAAGGGATCTGCCTTGGTTCTGAGAAGTGAGCTGCAAAGGCTGAGACATTCAGTACCAAATCCACTTGTCTAAAAAGTCAAGAGAAGAAAATAAGCTGTTGAAAATAAACACGTAACACTTGGTGACAAAGGATTGAAGATGCTTAGAACAGATATTTTCTTAATCTTTTTAGATAATAGTTTTTGAAAAATTATACTTTGGACATCTAGAGTATTTGATTTCTCTTTTAAAGATTATTTTGTCTGCCTATGCTGAGTTTCCAGTGTTGTAAGTTCTGACAATGTAGGGGGAATTCATCCTATGCTTTGTTTAAATGCATTGCCAGATCAGAAGATCTGAAAATGCAGCATTTAGATAATTGATTTATTTGCCTTGCTTTTCTTTTTTGCTTAAATCTTGTGAAACTTAATTACCATTGCTTTCTATAAACCAATTAACTGCTCTCACCTTTCTTATTTAGCACTAATAGTGCTCTGTTTTGTGAGCCAAAGTAACCAATAGCAGTGTTACTGTGCCTGGCCCTGAGGTTTGCTCTATTATGTGGGCTGGCCATAAACCTATGGGCTACGTGATGACTCTTCTGAATGGGGATCCTACCTGCAGATCTGTGAGAAAATATTCAGGTTTCCCTCAGGTGAAGATCATGTAACACCAGTACATAACAGTTTCTAGTGCTTCTAATAATTTTCTAATTACAGGCAAGCTCTAGCACCTGCAAGACTCAAGATGCCAGAACTGATTTCCACTGATAGTGGTTGTTGGTGGCTTTCACCCTCAAACATCCTCAGCAGTGTATTGGTGACACTGAAACTGCCTTCATAGATAAAATTTTGCTTCTGGACAAAATACAAATTATGGGTGAGGTAAAAGACCAACCGTTTGCAAAGGAGACTGATTGTTTTCCATACCCAAGAGGGGCAGGCTGAAGATGCAGGAAGTTATCTTCCAAAAGTGGAGCATTTCCATAGCCATTCCTCCAACTGCACCAGCCCTGATCCAGCTGTTACTGTTATACCAAACAGAATAGGAGGGAAAACCCCGGTGGCAGTATAAACAGACAGGGCAAATGATGCCAGACAGGAAAGGACAGGAAAGGAGACAGGAAAGTACCTGAAAAGCAGCTGGGAGACAATTTCTCTGTGGCCCCTGAAGGTAGATTTTCTGATTCAGTTGTGTCACTTACATGAAATTTCAGCTGTTTGAACTAATTCTGGTCATATTATTTTTGCCACCACAGGGTGTCTCTGCATCTCTTCGAACGCCAAAGGCTTTGGTGGTGTTTAATACTAGTCTGCAAGCTCCGAGGAATGTAGGGCTAAGGGAAATGTCCCCAGGTTAGCTGTGGAATTTCCTCAGGATCATGAGCCTTCTTGGACTGGAATGGTGATACCTTCATTAGCTGGCAGGAAATTCTTTTTTAGGCAACTACAGTGCGATGGTGTTGTTTAATTTGGTTTTGAGAGTTCTCTGGTACCACTCTGGAGGAGGCTGTGGCCATATGATGTGGGGCACTGGTGTTCCTTCAGCTCATTCTGTGCTGTGCTTACAAGGTCTGAGGTGTTTTCCCTGCATTGAAACGCTTTTGCTAATTTCAGATTCCTAATTTTCCTGACTGCCATCTCACCTTTATGCTTGTGTGGGTATTTTGTGTTTTCCTTAAACCAGGATAAAGCTGGCACAGGGTCAGCACACACACTATCATTTGCTCTGGATAGTTTGTATAATAAAACATTTCAATATGTTGGGTTTGGAGTCTCCCAGGATTTTGGTGGGTTTTGTTTGTTTGGCTGGGGTTTTTTTGGGTTTTTTGTTTTGGTTTGGTTTGGTTTGGTTTTTTTGGTTGTTTTTTGGGTTTTTTTGGTGTTTTTTAGGGAGTGTTTTTTTGTTTTGTTGGTAGGTTTTTTGGTTGGGTTTTTTTTTTTTTTTTGCTTGTTTGTTTGGGTTTTGTTTTTGTTCTTGTTTTTTCCAGGGGGGTGGTGGTTTGGTGTTTTTGTTGTTGTTGGGGTTTCTTGAGTCTTGTGAGCTTTGGTCTAGCATCAGCACTTGTTCCACCCTGCATGTAGTTGTAGTAATGACTGGAAGTGAAACCACAGAAAGGCCAGAAAGGTCTGGTGGAAGGTCTTTCTGTCCCAGAAGCTCCTGGCCTCATATCCAGGCATGACTTGTCATTTTCTCAATATTCAGATGCAGCTCGGGTTGGAAGATGAAGGTGAGAATGTCCCTGGTAGCAGGTGGTGCCTGTGTTTGGTGTGACCTGAGTGTGGCTGCTGCTGTGGCTGTGTGCTTTAGGGATATCACATAAATAGTCATATATAATATATATTATGTAAGTGCACCTTTGTCTAGGATATCTGAAAAGTAAACTCTCCTCAGGAGGGAAGACTTATGGAAGAATTCCAGATGAACAGTGCTGAGTAATCTATGGGTGGATAAAGCTTGAAGGCAGTTGGGAATCTAGTGGTTGTTGTCAGGGCGTTCCAACTGGTTGAAACTCCACCTTTACCTAGAGAAAATACAGTTTGAAGTGTTTTCTACTTCCATCAGGAAAAGTTTCTCAGGGCCAGACTCTTACGAGTGTGATACATGGGCAAAAACACTAAGGCTGGAAGTGCTGCCCGAAGTGACATTTATTCATCCATGCAGATAATTGGCTCGAGCACAAGAGACAGAAACACCCTCCAGTGGCAGGAGATGTGAGGAGCCTCCAATGCAGTGAGCAAGCTCTCCGGCAGCAGAGGAGAAGGGACAGAGGTGCCTGTGACTGTCACTCTGAGCAGTTCCATAGCTCCCCAAGGAGCTGGATCCCTTCAGAGCTGACAGCCCATGGCTTACATCTGAATCAGGCTGTGATAATATCTGAGCCCGGATTTGGGCAATAGCTGAGTGTCCTCATGTCTGGGCTGTGGGTGTTGTCACATTCCCTGGCTACATTCTCCACGAAAACACTCAGCTGGTTGGTAAAAAGCTGAAAAATTGGGTTTGATGCCTGGTTCACCCCCAGTAACCTTGGGGCTTTGCCTGTTGCTTTGAGGAACAATTCAGCTTTTCTTAGATTTCCGCATCAGAAAACACAGATTTGATCTGATGACACTTGCACTTTATTTCCAACAGGCATCCCAAGATCTGAGGTCTAGACCTTGGCAAAGCTACTTGCCTTGTACCTGAATACCTGGTCTGAACGGCCAGCGCTGCCTGCCGAGGACACCCACTGCAGATTAGTGAACAGGTGACAGGTGGGGCATCTTTTACAGGTGACCAAGGTATCACTGGGACTGCTAAATGCCACTTCTCGGAAAGCCATGCAGACTGTCTTATCCACTCACTCTTTTCAGGGCATGTGAAGGCCGTGGTTGGAGTACAGCGAGGAGGAACACATGCTGTTTCAGATTTTTTGTTCTGCGTACAGGGATGGGGCACGCGAGGAAAGTGCTGATGGACACGGAGGGTGATGCCTGGAATGAGGCTGAGTGTGAGGTGATGTCTAAGCCAGAAGCAAGGGCTAAACCTCATTTGAGACACAACCTTTCCAGAAACAGCGCTTGATCTGGTAGTTTATCCGTCTGTGAGTTCTCATCCACAGGTCCTCACCCACGACAGCAGGGATTGAACGGCAGCACCTTCTGTCATTCGCTTCCCTTTTGATTTTTTTTCCTGTTAGGCGAGGGGAGGCCGGCAGAAGGTGTTTGAGAAGCGCAGGGCGGTGCTCGGCCCCGCCCGGCCGCGGAGGGCCCGCTCCGGGCAGCGCCGTCGGGGCCGGGAGGAGCCGGGGCCGCCTGCGCCCGTCCCTCGGGACCGCCGGCGGCAGCGCCGTGTGCGGGGGCACCTCCAGCCTCGCCCCTGCCTCCTACCCTGTGATGCGAGGCGCAGGCATGCTCAGTAGCCGGTGCCTACCCCTCCTCTCCCAACAACCGTGCCTACAACAGTAGGAGCCGGCTGGCAGCAGGCGCGGAGCCGAAAGCCATCTTTGCTGGAGAGGGAGGCAGCGCTCGCCCCTCGCCATGTGAGTGCGGGCCGGCAGCGCGCCGGGGGCCCGGGCAGCCTCCGCCGGCTCCTGCGACACAGGGTGCCCTGCTGCGGCCGGGATGGGTGGGCAGGGACCGGGGATGGGTGGGCAGGGACCGGGGATGGATGGCCGGGGGCCGGGGATGGATAGCCAGGATCGGGGATGGATGGCCGGGGACCGGGGATAGGTGGCCGGGGGATGGATGGCCGGGGATCGGGGATGGATAGCCAGGATCGGGGATGGGTGGACACGGTTCCAGGGCGGGCGGCTCCGCAGGTGCGGCGCTCGGAGCTGCGGCAGCACCGCCCGTGTGACCTGGGCACCTGAGCACGAATGGGCTCAGGCTGTGTTTATCCAGCAGCCCAGGGCGTTACTGACACGTTTCTAGTCGGATTCATGCTGAAAAGGGAAGGCTGGGCCAGGATCCTCAACAGGTTCGAGTCAGGGTTGTTCAATAGCATGAGTCACTCGGCGCTGCTGCTCCACAGCAAACGGGTCCTGCTTGTTTTCAGTGTCTCATGAAATGTTCTCTGGCAGACGGAGGCTGTCTGATCAGTCCAGCCTCACCTTCTCCAGTGCCAATGGCTTCCTGTCAGCAGTACTTGATAGTAATCTGTTGCTTTTTGTTCCCATCTCTCCAAATACCAATTCCAAGTTTTTACAATGGAGCATTAAGGGCAGCGTTAACGTACTGTGCTAGGCAGTGATGAAGCCTCCGAAGTCCATTCTGAAACCAGAAGTGTGCTGAGATAAATAGGAATTGATCAGACCCCTCTTCATTCACAAAAGGATTCAGGCAGCTGAATGCATCGTTTTACTATTGCCTCGATTCGTTGCTCATTCCTGGTGACCCTTAAGAGAGAGCCCAAGAGGATGTCTCAAACAAACAGGCATTTGTGCTGGTACTGGGTGATCTAGTAAGAACTGGAGCTTGCTTGATTCAGAGAACATGAGGAGTGCAGACTGTCTTGGAAATTTGTGATTAAATTACTTCCAAAATATTTCCAATAACCAACTGTTCTTCAGGAGACGTTTTCAAAATAGAGTCTACAATCACATATTCTGAAATGTTAGTTTTTGTCTTAGTGCTGTTTCCTACATAATATCTCAGACAAGAAGCTTTTGTTCATGCTGTCCAAAATATTTCCTAAGCAAGGAACTCCTTGGAAGTAAAAAAAACCAAACAACCAAACCAACTTTGTAATAGAAGATTCCTTTTGCAAACACTGAAGTCTGTCAGCTAAAGCCAGTTCATTGCAGGCTCCTGTTGCCTAGCTGTGTTTCTATTGAGCCAGATGATGACATCAAACACTCCTATTTGTATGTGAGCTGTTCTTCAGTGATTAATATATGAGTTTGCTGCTGCAGTTTTTTACAATCTGAGCTGTTCTGACTCTAAGCAATAATCAGATTAATATTTAACTTAACCTGTGTGTGTTTCAGTCTTGGTGCATGTAGGTTTTCATGAGAGCACTTGTAAATTAAGTGGAAAGGGTGATACAGATATAACTTGGTCATGCTTCTTCTGTAGGAGCTTTACATCAGACTTGACAGAAAATAGAGGAGGACAGGAAAGCCGTTTTTGTCTGATTTGGCCAAATGGACTTTCAGTTTGGTAATCGAAAGAAAACCAACACAAACAAGCAGCTTGTCAGTGGCAGTGTCAGTTGGCTTCTGTTTCACTGCCAGATATTGTAATGAAACCTTTCCTTTGAACATCTCCATCAATGTCATGTCCCAGGAACTGCTGAGTTACTGATGAACAGCAGAGGTGACTGTGGGTTAGCTACTGCCCTGCAGCAGCTCTATTGACTGGCTATCAGGGCTGCTGAGCACCAATCACTCTCTGGAGGTGCCTTCTCCTGCTGTTCCACCTGTGGGAGTGTTGGGCTCCTCCTGTGCCTCTCCAGGCCTGCAGTGGCACACTCCCAGTGCTGTGACTTCAAGATCCAGCCCCACCCAGCCCAGTGTGCTGTCCCCTGCAGCAGGGTTTGCTCAGGAAGGGTGCAGTGGGTGTGCCCAGGTATTCCCAGAATGCTTTCCCAGTTTCCAGCTAATGAAAAGGAGGATGCTTGAGGAGTCTGAACCTGGGGAGGGTTGTTTGTATTTCACGACTCCCAGTGGGTTTTGTTCTCTCAATAAGGTGTTCAGTTGCTCAATTTGTAGTGTCCTGCGGTGAGGAGCTCTGCAGTTGGACCATACAGAGTGTGGAAGCAGCTTCCTGTTGGAGCTGACAGGGAGCAGGTTCTGCCTGATTTCACTCTTGTATTGGAAACCAGAGAACAGTGTTCCTTATTCACCATGTTTTCTGTGCTCCATGGTTGTGTATCACCCCGGCAGACTTGCATGATCCACATCAGGTGGGACTTTATCCCAATGGCCTCTCACAGTGAGCACAACCCAGGGCAGGTGAGATCCATTCACTAACAGACAACTCCCACCTTTACACAGGCAGAGGAGAAGAAGCTGTAACATCAACAGGTTAAATGAAAGGAGGAGAACATAAAAAGGATTTAAAGCAAGAACAAAGAAAGTTTGACCTGCCAGTACAGCTGGGAAAATTGTTCTGGGTGTGAGGAGGAGCACACCAACTCATTTGGAGGAGATGTGAGAAGCAGTGAAGGACAAAATGGTGCTCAAAGTTGAGGTGATTCTGGGCTTAGTTCCTGGCTGGAAAACAGGCTAACAGCAGTAGGTGAAGTTATGGATTTGCTTCGTTTACAATGGTCACAAGTCAATGGGTAATTCTATACAGCGGCAGCTCAAGGCATTGTGTCATCTGTTGTTTACAGCCAGGTCAGTGACCAGACAGCAGGATGCCTCTGGTGACATTAATCCCATACCAATGGGCTCCATGCAGGGGGCAACTTTTGTGAGACAAGCAGCAAAGCAAAGCACCTGGCTCTCCCCAGGGCAAAATTGGATTTCATTCCTTGGGGAGCAATTTTTACTTTTTTTTCTAAAGAAAAATCTTGTGCCTGTTTTAAAGCAGCCAGGAGGGGACAGGTGGGATTAAAATAGTGCCAGCAGTAGCAATGAGTTTGTTCTCACTGAATATCTATTCAGTTTCTCTGAGAAGGATGTCATGACTATTGTCTCCTGTTGTTTGTAGAGCAGTACTTAGCCCTGCTTTTATGGGCATAATTTTATAAAACTTGTCAAAGTCTCCCTGCCCTTCTCTCATACTGATCAGAAGAGACAAACGATTCCATATAATCGTCTTCACAGTCTTGATCCACTGCTTTCAGGGAGTTCAGTGCCTCAAAAGTGCACACAGGCACTGCATGTCCTAGGGAAGCCCAACAAGCATGAAATGGAGGGATACACGCTCTGAGTGCTGCAGCTGTTCCATGCTCTAAGTGTCTGTGTTCCCTCAGAAATACATTTCACAAGAGCTCTGTAAATCCGCTGTGCAGGAAGATGTGAGTGAGTCCCCTGGAGCTCTGGGAGTCTTATACCTGGTGGGCAGCTGCCTCAGAGCCAGGCAGGCCAAGGTCAGGAGTGACATTTGCTGGCATTGTCCCTCCTGTTGCGGTCTGACAGAGGGACTGATGCCTCGAGACTGGTTCACACAGCTGTGGCTGTGGAGGGGTGGGCTGCTCTTCTCATTTAAGAGGTGTAATGGAGCTTTGCAGTGAAAATAACCAGGCTTGTTCTCAGAGCAGCAGGGCTGTGTTTATTGGAAAAGGATGTTGAGAAGTGGGAAGCACCCCATTTCCAGCACAGTTCTGCCCTGACTCGTGTGCTGGCTCCGAGGCTCACAGCTCTCAGTAAGAGCCCTGAGGTAAGGGTGTAGAATAGGAGCTGCTGCCTGGAGACATCACCAGAGGGATTCAGGTGTTTGATTCATTGTTTGCATCCCCGACTTTGCTCTCTTGTGGCTTCGTGCAGACACAGATCAACCTCATGTACTGCAATAGAAATAAATGCTTCCAGCTCACATGAAGTGTTATTCCTGATACATTCAACTTGCCATTTGAAGTAAGGGTGGCCCAAGTAGGTCATAAATCTTTTGGATATTTGGGTGATGAGTGTTTGAGAGTGTAGAGATCAAATTGTGTGGTGTCTCAGCCAAGGAAGTAATCTCAGAAAGGGAGCTACTGGGAATGATACGTGACAAGTACAGGCAAAGATTATGTATCCTAATAAACACTCTTCCAAACAGGCTGAAATGAAGCAGATGAACCCCAAACACACGTAGCTCAGTGGTCCCTTTCCTTGCGACTTAGCTCCCCTTTTTTTCTGCTGTGCATCAGCCACAGCTTGTTCCCCTTGGCTCCCAAGCATTTTTCACAGATAGTTCCAGCTGTGGAGTGACTCACAGGACACTGAGAGTGGCTGCAGCAGAAGATGAATTGGTCTGGCAGAGGAACATTTCTCCTTTTTAGGAGCTGTTTCCATAATTAATGTCTTCCTGGAGAATCAGTGATCAGGCTGTAGGGCACCAGTTAAAGCCATGTTGGTGTGCATGTGTGTACAGAATGTTCCTGGGTGGGGGATGAACAGGCAGGGCTGGGGGGAGCAGAAATGGACTCAGCCTTCTCCCTCTCCTTGACTGCCACTGGGCTTTCGACCAAATAGCCACATCCAAGGAAAACAGGTGGAAGGCAGGGAAAAGGAGAGAGCAACCAGTCCATCAAAGTATCAGTTCTGTGTGTTTGAGTCATTAATCACCAGACAATGGAATCAGAAATATTGAAAACCAACATGCTCCTCTGCCACCATTTGTGGGATGCAGAAGCCATGGAAGCTGCTCCCTGACAGCCTTAGCCAAGTGTTTACAGTTCCAGCAGGAGCAGCACAGACAGGGATAAGTTCAGATTGACCAAACTGTTTGTTTTAAGCAATTACAACTCAGAGACAGGACTATCCTCTCTCCTACGTCATTCAGCACTCTCTGCTGTCATTATTCATAGCCATTACCTGCAATTAACCGGCCTGGGTTTCTTAATGATGCAATTCCTTTTTTTCCTTGTGTCTGTCTGATTGAGCACTCTAAAGCCTTTTCCATTATTCACTGAAGAACCATCAAATTGATTGCAAGGTGGGTTTTTTTTTTTTAACTGCTCAGCTATGGCAACCTTATGTTTTTTCAGTGTAAATTAGTAAGTAACTCATTGAAATAGAGCTATGTGTACCTATGCAAGTGTTTTGTTGGTTGCAGTTCTATTGCTGCTTCTGTGCTGGGCGATATCTTCAGAATGGAAGTTTGTGAACAGATGAGCTGAATTACGTGATCCAGTTCTTGACCTTTTCAGACAGAAAATTTAATAGGAAAAATAAAAGTATTTATATTCAGAATAAATGAAAGAAAAAATTATTTATCAGTGTTTTAACTTACACCTGGACTCAGTGTCACTGCATCAAAAGAGAGCTCTTCTGGAAAGTAGAGATTCTCTGTGATCACCTTTTAAAAGATTAACCCCATAATGTTTCAGGAGTTGTGTTTGTTTTGTTTTTTAAATACATTCTCATCTATTGCAGTGTGCTTTCAGTGTAAACCAGTAGATGTGTTGCAGTGGTTTCCAATACGTGGTCACCGCATATTTGGAAGCACCAGAAGGCTGAAATTTTGGGCTTTTTGAGGAGTCTGTGCTGTGACTTTCAGTGGACGTTCCATTATTTTGAAACCTGTCCAAACCACAGAGAATAGCAACAGCTTTTGCAAATAGCTGGAGACAGAACCAGAACCTGCTGGGTGGTGGGAACACCCCAGAGGCTCTGATGGGTGCTGCCTCATCCAGTGATCTCCGTGGGCTGGAGCCTGAGCAGGCAGAAAAGTGTCCATAGAGTTTCCAAAACTCCTTCCGTGATCTGGAAAAGAGTTGAAGAGAAGAAACACACGGTTGATAAGTGTTGTTTGAACTTGTCTTAGTGCTCGAGACTGGATAGGTGCCGGTTTTCTTTTAAGATGTTTACACAAGATCCAGACAGGAATTTATATATTGGAATTTTAAATTTTTGTTTGGTAATTGAAATTTGAAGAGCTAGTAGTGTTAAAAATGCAGTTATTGTAGCAAAAGGGTTTTTCTTATTTCTATTCTGGAAAATGTGTTGTTACAAAATTTTCAAAAGACTTCTTTGCATTCTAGGAAATGAAGTTGCAAAATTTGGTTTGAGCTTCTTGAAGGACTGCAGTGCCAGTGTTCAGGAGAGATGTTTGAAAACTGTTTTGGGAGATAATAAAAGATCTGACTGACTGTGTCATGAGCAAGTCCATCGAATGGGCTCTGCTCTGAAACAGATGGTTGCACTAGAGGATGTCCAGAGGTTGCTTCCAACCTCAGTGCTCCTCTGATTCTGTTTGAAAAGGTCAGTCAAATTGAATATGGTTCAAGTTAATTAAACTAACATTTGGCTGTTTCCCAAACATTCAAGATCTCAATGTTTTCATCCATGATAACTTTGATTTTCAACCCATTGGCAGTGGATGCCACAGAAATACCTCTGATGGAATGGGAAAACATATGGTATTCAGGAAGGAAGTGAATGTAGGAGCTTGGAAAAATGCAGATCACTGGAATGCATTATTAAATTTGGCTTGAATGCAAAGGTTTGTGTTCTTCCCACAGAGAACCAAAACCCAGAATTCTCTGCAAGTGAGCTTTCTCATCTTCATCTTCAGTGCAGTCTTCTCCAGCTTGGTGTCAGCTCCCCAGCTCTCTACACCGTGTCTCACAAGACCTTGAGAGTCTGGAAAAAGCCATTGTGCTGTTCCCCTGTAAATGCTGCCTCAGTAGAGCAGAGTGATCAATTTAATTAAAACCATGTGTGCTTCTAGCAAGTGAGAGTGCTCAGATCCATACCAGAGGAGAGGAAACCTCCTCTCACATGCAGCACAGCAGCAAGGAGGGGTGTGCTGACAAGGCAGGAGGTGATGCCTTTGAGAGACACCCTGGAACAGGGGCCAGACAAGATTCAGAGAATAAAGTGGGTGTTTATTAAAGGCCTTGGGCTTTAATAGGGTGACAGACACACCTTGGGCGCTCAGAGCCTCCCAGAGGTCACACCCAAGGTGGACCATGGTCACGGGTTTTTTCAGACAATTCTGAGTTTGGTCCATTTACATCTCAGGGGTGAATGCTGCAATACAGCTTCAGGTAATGAGGTAATTTACCCCCAGTTTTGCTCCCCCCCAATTCACTTTTTAATACTTTCCAGGGCCTGAGGTAGTGAGGTGTCCTTGGATCCCAGGCCCATAGGGATTGTTGTGTCTGACCAAATGTGAGGCAGCTACTGACACTGTGTATGGAGTTCAGAGTCATACACTAATGCAGTCAGGATCAGAAAAATATAAAAGCTAAACTCTTAAGGCACCATCAGAAGCTGGATGGATCCCTAGCCCAGCACCTTCCCTGCCTCTCCAGATCTCCTTCCTCCTACTAGATTTTGTGTACTTCTGGAGGAGAGGGGAGCAGTGAGTTTCCCATGCAAACTGCATTTCTTGCTGGAATCAGTCTCTGAACCTTCAGAGCAGGTGATCCACCCAAAGCACTCAGCTCTGCTGAAGGCTGGAGCCTGTGTAAGAGCAAGTGTGCATCCATGAAGGAAAGGCTTTGGGAACTGGCTGCCTGGGCTTCTCAGCATCCCCCCTGCACACATAGGAACTCAGGGGTGCTGGCTCTGGGAGCTGAGGGTGCTGTAATGTACTTGTTGCTTTTCTAGACACTGAGGTCCAGATCATGTGATGTGTCAGCATTTTAGAAATACAAGGATCCTGACAAAGCTTTCCTAGAAACTATGAAAATCATTGATTATGCCTAAACCCACTTGTTATCTGCTTCAGGAGGTTAATGGTTAGAAATGCATTTGTTCATTTGAATTCACAGTCAAAAATAGCTCCTCTTTATCGTGCTAGTGACTGGCCCGTGCAGGGCCTTAATTACAGAGTGCTGCAGTAAGGCAAAGGGCACTGCAGCTGGAAGGCACAGCCCTGCTCTGCTGGCCTCCACCAGCTGGTGGCACAGACTAATGCATGGGTCAGTCTTTTCTGCATTGTTTTGGAATTTAAGGGGGATTCTAAGCCTGTACATTCCTTGTTGCTGTCAGTGATCCTGAACAACACTAAAAGAAGAGACAAAACTCTCTCATCCCCTCTCTCCCCTCACTCTTTTAGGCTGACTTTTGGGAAAGCTTTCTGAACTGCAGCTGGGTTTGCTGATAGCTCTGACAGAGAATGGTTCCCCCTTCTCTTTCCTTCACACGTCTCCAGCAGAATCTACTTCCAGTGTGTGCACAGAGACAACACCTGCACCCAGCACCTCTCATCTGTGGTGACAATCAGGTGGGGAAAGGGAAAGGAAAACAAAGAGCTTTAATCAACAGCAGCACAAACATCCCAAAGTGCTCTGAGTGACAGCCACAGCCCTTCCAGAAGAGTTTGGGTATTGGGCTGTTTCCTGCACCTCAGAAGGTGTCTGCGGTTTGATGGTGACTTCTGTCCCCCTGGCTCACCTGAGGATTTGAAGGCAGAATTCGCTGAGCTGGTGTCAGAGCTGTGGTGGGAGCCTTTCTGCTGATTGGCATCTGGGGACAGCTCACTTGGGGGTGGGTACTGCCAGGGTGACATCAGCAGATATCTTCCGGGAAGCAGCTGACAGCCTGGATATCCCAAGTGTTTAGCAGAGATCCCACCAGGCTATAAAAGTCTGCTTGTGAAATGTTTGACTTCTTCTTTCCAGCAGGGAGCTGTACAGTCATTCCCTGACAGCTGAGATGCTGTCTCCCCACACACATGTGAAGATCACACAATGACATTTTTCAGCAACTTTGTTTACTAGATGATACAAATACAAAATATTTCAAGTCACTTTACACCTTGATGCTTTTTTCTTTGCATTGAACATTTTAGGAGATGTGGGGAGGGAATGGAAAGGCAGAATATGCCCCACACCTCCTGACAGGCTGAGAGCAATCACATTTTTTCACATCAATCTCCATTGCTTCATGTACAAGAAGCGATGTGGTCTCTCGTATTTCATTTTTGTGAGCGATACGTGTCTTCAGCAGCAGCAATGTGGAAGCAAAGACCTTTCCATCAGCATGTTCATTGCCCTTGCAGTGACAATCAGTTTTATGCACTTGACTCTAGGGGAGAATGAGCAGATTTGATTAAGTTCTGTGCAGACCAAGATGTCTCTAGGAGCAGAACAATCTCCTAAGAGAAATCAGAGCTGACAGGTGCTTTTCTTGTTTAACCCTCACCTGGCCAAGCCAGTTCTGCACTATGTAAGTTGGTGCTTTTCTTGTTGCTGCCTCCCAGAGAGCTGTTTGCTCAAGAGCTCCTTCACCAGCAAGCCTTGGAACTAAAGCCTGCTCAGTGTTGATCTATATCTGCAGCCCTTCCTGTTCCATGAGCAGCCTGGATGGTGAAAATTGTCCTGCAGGAAGGAGGCACTTGGAGCAAAGCATAACAACTGGAGTCAAATAGTAGATATTTGGGCAGAAGGAAGAACAACCTCCAGTGTTGGTGTGTAAGGATCAAGAGAGGGCCTGCACCTTGCGGAAGGAAACCAGGAGCCCAGAGAGCAGAGTTCCTGTCTGGAACAGCCTCATTCCTGTGTGCTGGCAGTGGACAGGGGCACCAGGATTTCTCAGTAACTCAGTGTAGTCTGGAGGAATCTGCAGGTCTTGTGTCAAGTGAAGGACTCCAGAAATCATACACTTGGTAGCACTGAGTGGCTGCAAGTGCTGAAGTCCCTCAGGAGATGAAATGCTAGGCAGCAAAGGGAAAAGGGCTCCGGAAGGTCTTATCTGTGTAGGAAGTTAAATCCCAGATCCTCAGAGGCAGCATGGCTACTGCCTCTGGGTCAGGCTCAGCTCAGAGCCAAATCATTCTGTACAAGGTGCTCTCACTCTGAGGTGCTGCAGTAGCATTGCATAATGGGAAGGGAAACATTAAAAAAAGTACCCAAGAGGAGCTCAGAAGGTAACTCCCAATGAATTAAGCATCACTTACTTTGCTGAGTGAACGTGAAAATCCACAAATATTGCAAAATATTAAACATTTAACAAAACCTAAACAGTGACTAGCCAAATGTTCATTTAACTAAAACTCCACTCTTTTTTTTTTCTTTTTTTTTTTTTTTTCTTCTTTTTTGTGCTTGTGCTGGGTGCTTGTCTCTGGGTCTGTTCTAGTACTTGTCTACTTGCAGCAAAGGCAGCTGTTTCCTCAAGTGGAGCAGAGTATTTGTACTTCCCTGTTTGGGTACATGTAACCATTTGTAAAACCCTCCAGTGGGAGAGGATTTTTCTCAATAGCTTACATTTATTTTTGTTGCCTTTCTTTTGCTTAGAATCTGATTGGCAGGTTGCTGATGGGATTTTGCACATAAATGACGAAGGAGCAGCAGCAGAAACACATCCAACAGCTGTCAGTGGTGACAGGAGACAGGATTGCAGTAATTCCTTTGTGTTGGCAGATAACAAAGGGAATCCCTCTGCTCTGAGCAACCAATTTCCTTTAATTTGGTCAAAGTAGAATAATCTGCATTATCCTTCTTGGCTGTCTCCCGGGAGAATAGACCAGGCAAACTCTGCTCATTCTTTCACAACAGAACAGACTGGATGTGGGCTGGGGTCAGAAGAAATTAATTTAGAATATGTGAGGAATTGGGGTGAGGGCCTTGACTCTTTCTTACAGAACATTTGAATTTCTAAAAAGCCTTGGCATTCTCTGTTCTGCCAAGCTCCAACCTGGCAAATCCTTTTTTTTGAGAGCAGCACAGAAAACTGAGAATTGTCATGATGGACGAGGCTTCTTTTACTTTACCCTCACACCTCAAATAAGAGCACCATATGCGCCTCAGCATTTGCGTGAGGCACGTGAGAGATGCTGTGACCTCTCAGCAGGTCTGGCAGCACAAGTCTCTCTCAGAATTGGGACTTGACATTTTCAGCAAAGCTTTATCTCTCTCCAAACTTCTTTAATGAGCATCAAGGACTCCAGATATTCTTGCTATGTACATGCAGAGGTCGTGTAGAGCCATCCTTTCCAGTCAGAGCTTTGCAGCACAGGCTGTATGTGCATTGAGCATGCACAGTGGGGAGAAACAGGATTTCTGCTGAAGATGCAGCAACGAACAAATCTCCATATGCAGGAACTTTACCTAGGCAATACCTTTCCTTCTGCTGCTCCCCCATGGCTGTCCTTCAGGCCTGCAGCAGGGCTGAGTCAGGGATCACAGGCTTTTGGGATAGAAAATATTGCTGCTGCTTCCTTTTTACTGCAGCTCAGAGAGGCTGAGTGAGGAGGACACGTGGACAGACTGACTGGGATGTCCAACCTACTGTGACAGCAGACTTCACTCTACCTCTCTGGTGTACAGAGAATGAAATTACTGCTCTCTCTGGCCTTCTGTCTGCA
The DNA here is from genome assembly GCF_009819655.1 of Sylvia atricapilla. Classification (NCBI taxonomy): domain Eukaryota; kingdom Metazoa; phylum Chordata; class Aves; order Passeriformes; family Sylviidae; genus Sylvia; species Sylvia atricapilla. Next base: position 13,622,915 of record NC_089149.1, read on the forward strand.
AAGCAGAACAAAGGAAAGAAGGAAATAAGAAAAAAGGAAAAGACTCAAAGACTTGATATCTTAAATTATTAAACCATTGCCCAAGTAGTGGAGACTTGTTTGGAACTGAGAACTCCTTACAGGTACTGCCCTAACCAAAGCAGGGTTCTTCTTGAGACAGCCTCTACTTTTCCTTTTTGCCTTTACTTTATTTTACTTCACTTTACTTTTCTTGTGGTGTATTTTTGTATTTCTAAATATCGATGTATTTTTTTTTTTTTACATAGATTTTACATTATACATTTATCTGGTCGTGCCCAGATAAATGCTCAGAGTGCTCAGAGATCCAAAAGACAAGTTGACCTTACAAGGATTAGGAGAGAAGATATTAATACTCCACAAGAAGTGTGAGAGTTTAGGGTGAGAAGCTGTTCAGCACAGGAACAAACACCTCTTCTCAGGAGCAGGCAGAGATTTTTGTTTGTTTTGTTATTTTCAAATTGCTGCTGTTATAATGACAGTGTTTTGTGCAAAATGTGTATAAAGAAAGCTCACCTCAGAAGTGCAAGAGGTATTTACAACTGAGCATTATGATTTCAAGCATGTTCTGTCTGACAATTCAGTGTTCTGTTATGTCTTTAGAAGTAAAGCCTGAGAGGCTGGTATTTTTTCTACATGTGTGCATTAGATGGCTTGTTTTGGGATAGGCAATTGTTTTGTTTGTTGTTCAGAACATCTAAAATGGAGAAGTTCTTGGCAATTTAAGTGCTGGGATACAACATCTTGTTTTTGGGGCCTCATCTCCAGTCCACTGGGGGGCTCTTGTCCCCAGCTTGGGATCTGGCTTGAGGAGAAACATGTTTCTTGTCAAGAGAACTTTGCTTTACCCAGGGTGTGCTGCTCCTCCATGGAGAGGATTCATTTGTAGAAAGTTTAATGGCAACACACCAGGAACAATAATTTTAAGTTTGTGTCTACAGCATCAGGGAAATGAGAGTTTATTTCACAGAAGGTCAGTGGGTGGCCACTGGCGCACAGGAACTGGCCCTGTTCATAAAAGAAGAGAATCCTGGGCGGTGTAATACCATACTAGGGGAAGAGGATGCATCCTAGCATCTTTCTCTTTCATTCTCGTCCCCAGTCTGTAATACACATGTAAGTAAAGCAAATGGTTCTTGCAACTCTGGCAACCTCAGCACTGCACATATTTACACAACACAAACATTGACAAAGGAACCAAGGCAGAATGAAAATCTCCTTGGAAAACTAAGGCAAATGTAGAACCATATGAATATATTTTATGGGTTGTTTTCCTTCGAATAACAACTGACCTTTGAATATCTTGTTCTCCTGTAACTATTTTGCCTCACAAAACTTCTGTGGAGTCACTTTGCTCCAGCAGTGTGTACACAATGTGGTCTTAGATTTTTCATCAGAGGCCACATCTTGTGTCATCAGAATACACACTTGCCTGGCTTGGTTCTAATTTGAAATTTTATTCTTACAATGTTCATAGTAACAAAAAAAAAATAGGGAGGGAAAAAAAGCATCATGCTGTGACCTCTGAATGAAACAGGCCTGTGGACTGGGGAAAATATCTTCTGACTAGAAAAGATCTTGAAGAGAGAAATAACTTCCCTATGGAAGGATCAAAGCGTACGAAGGTAATGGATTATGACAAGGTGAAAAACACCTGGAGACAATAGTTCAAACATAAAAGAGGGGAATAGGAAGGAGTAGGGTTTTTTGTGAGAGAGAAAGGGTAGTTAGATGGCTCTAAGTACTTGAGATTACATGTTGTAGCTGAAGGGTTATTAGCGGGAATAGGGACTTTTTTTCCTGTTTGGTGCAGCCTCCACTTCTGTGGTGTCAAGGTAGCCTTGGAGGTGCAGTCCTAAATTCCTGCTCTGTTGCAGTGCCCTGTGCTGGTGGCTGCAGCCTGGTGCACCCTGCACCGCAAACCACATCCCATCACACCGACAACACACGGGTGGAATTGTCATAACTCCACTTAAAGTCACCTTAATAGCCTGAGCAGGTCCTGCTAGGGCTGAAAATACATGGAGCTTATCACAGGGAAAAAGACAGAACCCACCTGGTGCACTAGGAAATGTTCCTGGGTGAAGATGCTCTGTGAGGAACCCCTTAGCTGAGGTTATTGTTAACACAGATCCTCTGCCCTGCTGCAGGTGTCCGTGGCCCCGCTGGCTCCTGCAGTGCTCCTGTGCCACAGGCACACAGGAACAGAAGCCCCAGCTGAGCAGCAGAGACAGAGCCTCACAGATCTCCCTCTCAGAGCCTCCGCAGTGGGGGACAGCCGTGAAAGGCCTCCAGGTGCTGCCATCCAGTGACTCTGTCCAAGGTTCTGGTGGCCTTCTGTGGCTGCCCCTGACTTCTCCCGTTTAATCACATCCCCTCCCTGGGCCTCCTGAGCTTCACCTGCACTAAACACAGAGCTCTGGATCTGCTGAGACACACTCAGCCACAGAGCCATCTGCAGGTGCTGCTCGCCCCTCTGTTTTATTGCTCCAATTGTTTGAGCAGTTGCCTCCTCCCACAACAGCTGGTTGTTCCCTGTATTGACAGCCGTTTCTGAACAGCACCGACTGACTGCTTCTCAGCAACACCTGCTCGCCCTCTGCCTTGGGTCACTTTCTCATTTGCCTTTTCAGCCTTTAAGAGCCTGTCTCTCTTGTCTTTTTGTTCTCCAGAAGCTGATTTTGATAAAGGCAGCAGGTTGGGATAGTGACCATATGGAAGGGAAGTATTTACGTGGGTCACCTCTGTGTCAATGATCTGATGGAGAGCTGAACAACCCTGGGGTGCACTTCATCAGCACGTCCCATGGAGCGCCCTGTGGTGGCCATGTGCTGGGGGAGGGTTGGTGGTACAGATGGGTGGTACAGTTGGTGGTACAGAGAGAGGGAGATTAAGGCCCTGGAAAATCCTGGTGTCCCAGCCCTCGCTCCTCATTAGTGCTGCCTCTGCTTTGTGGGTGCTCCTCTGCTCATCTAAGAAGTGGCTAAACTGACATGGGATTTGTTGCTTCCAGCTCACAAGGCAACTTCAGAATGAAAAAAGAAATTAACTAAATACTAAAAAAAAAGAATTCTAAGCTTTTCTTTTGATTAGACAGTTTTACTTTAACTGGCAATTTTCCCTTGTTCAAAGCAAGAGCAACTGCAAGAGCAATCTCTAGTCTATCCCTATGATGAGAAGGAGTTACAAAAGGAAAAATCATACATAAAGATCTCAGTGGTGCATGGTCCGGAGGAATGGAGCAACATGAGTGCAAAATTCAGCTATTCATAGCAAAGCACCATTATTCTCTTCTCCTAAGATCTTGTTTAGTTTGGCAAAGTATAAACAAAATCCAAGAAGTTATGGGAAGTAGATGCAGCAAGACTTAGTTGGATAGGACAAATGGTTTTGATGAGAGATGCTATTGCTCGGGAAATGAGAAGATAAGAGGCCTTGAGCTGAATACTTGATATCAGGATTCTTGATAGTGGGATGCCCACAGAATTTCAAGTGAGTAATTGGGCAGGAGTAATTGGACAGATGCCACAGAGTGACTGAGGCAGTATGTCAAGAACTGTTACAGTATGAGGCCTCTCAGTATGAGGCCAGGCTGTTCCCACCTTTTCTAGAATGTTCTGTTGTAGTCCTTTCTGTGTCATGAGGAAATTGTGCACTTTGTTATGTCTCACACCACTTTGGGGTTTTTGGGCTTTTTTTTTTTTTTTGCTTTTTTATAACCACGCTCTATCTTAGTTCAACAGCTAAGTTTAGATACCCGTCCTAAAATTTCAGTTTTCAACCCTTATTTTACCGTGGTGCATTTGTAGAAAGCAGCAATGACAGTGGCAGCCTTGGCACACTCTGTTCTGCCAGGCCCAGAGCAACTGCTAGGAGGGAGTGCTACTCCCAAGGATGCAGGGATCCCTCCATCTCTTCCTGTTTCACAGAGCTCTGAGTGACTTTTGGGAATGACCACTTTGACTGCATGGCAGTGTGGAGGGCTGACAGCACACACCAGCTGCTGCAGGAGGGTTCTGCTCGGGGACAGTGAACAAAGTGGGACAATTGGCCACCTTGACTTCTTCTCTCTTCATAGTTGGGAAGAAAACATATGGGATTAGTAAGCAACAGAACTTCAGTTTTCATTTGAGAAAGGAAACAGGGTGATTCATCCTGAAGCCATCCGCTCCAAGGGAGGAAGATTTGAATTATTAACAGCATATCTAAACATGACGGGTGCTGACACCTTCATCTCTTATTTTTACTGCCATGGATTTTCTTCACATGCAGTGAGAGAATTTACACTACAGGAACTGTTAATGGTTTCATGCTTCCTACCCATTTTCAGCAGCCTAATTTATGGAAAGCCATTACTAGGTGAGTCACTGCTTTCACAGGATTAGTGTGGCTGAGATAGAGCTTTGGGTGTTCCTTTAATTTCCATATTTGTCTGAAAAGAACATCAGAGCCACATTAAAACTGTATCATTTGATACAACAGGAGAGTTCCAGAGTCTCTGCTCTACTTGATCATGTACAAACACTGAGATGCTCCCTGTCCCTATGAGCTAATGAGCCAAACAAACAAGAGGTACTTTATCTGCATTCGAGATACTCTGAGTCAGGGAATTGGATGGGAATGACATAATTCCAAAGATTACAAATGAAGCAATACTGGGCCTCTCACTGTAAATATCACTGTGAAGAACTAACTGCAGAAGCACATACCTCTGGTTGATCTTGTTGAGATTTAGACATTCACAAGTTGAAAAGTGTAACGTACAAGCCTGAGGATGAGGGTTCTCCCCTCATGATAAATGACCCGTGGGTTGAAATCCATTTGGGCTGTCTGTGTCATGAATGTAACAGCAGAAATGCGGCGTCGTGAAATACTCGAGCACCGAAAAAGGGGCAGATTTCACAGCCAAAACTCTTTATAATAAATAACTCAGGAATTTTGTTCAATTTAGACAACAAACTCAGGCCTAGTAACAGACAAAATCTAAAGGAAATCCAAGTTGATTTTTAAAGCTAATTTACTCATCTGTAATGCTCTGAACTTGTTGTAAAAAGGCACATGTTACTCATGCCCAATTACAAGCTCTTGAAGAAATTACAAAGCTCTTCATAACAATGCTTGAAGATTGGTTATTTTTCTTGGATAAATTCTGAGGCCGATCTTCAGCTGCTACAAAGAGAAGTGACTCTGAAGCCCCAACTTTTCTTTTATTCTAATTAAAGATCTCTTGTGTATAAGCTACCCACTTCTTTTTACCTTAGAGATTTAAAAATTCTTAAAGATTTTCAAAACTTTTAAAACTTTTTTATTGTACTTATTTAAAAAGAGCAATAGTGACTGATGGGCTTAAGGCTGGGAGACAATAAGTGATCAGTGGCTCGTTAATGCTGAGTTACAGAAAACATAAACCTTGATCCTGTTAATCAATTGGTGTCAGTGCACATTTTCATGTTTACCCCCAAGTGTATGATTTCAAAAGAGTTGTTAGTTCAAAATTAAACCCTTAAGAGTTAACCCATCCTCAAACTGATCACAAGAGCATGTACTTGCCTATATACTAACCAATTAAACCTTCTTTGGCTGCTGTTCTACTGTGTGAGGTCTGTGGTGGAATGGAAGTCCATTGGCGTTGACTTCTATAAGGACGATTCAAAGTACTTGGATTATTTAGAATTGAATTGTTCCATCGTGCTTTTCCAGTAGGATTTTTCTTAGTGGAAATGTGTTTGGACTCATATTCAGTGGCCATATGTCTGGATTTTCAGGCAAGCATTTTTAATTTTCTTCTGAACTGAAATCAGTACAAACATTTTGTGGTGGATGCTTTATTTGAACTTTTACGTTTTTCATGTTGTTGTTTCATTCAGGGCAGCTGAGTGACTGAATGCAGAGAAAAAGCAAAGCAACCTTCTTTGGAAGCTGAGGGATTGCCTGCTCATGTCTCGTACCACTTCTACATAAATCGAGCAGTGTCCTCCCCTGGAGAGCCCCTGACATGATGAGGTGTTAAAACTAACAAAAGCAACAGCAGAGGCTGAAAGAGCAGGCATGCAAGGCTTTTCAATAGTGCTGGCTTTGGCCAGCCTTCCAGGAGACACAGTTTGTGTGGTTGCCCTTTTACCATCTGTTAAAGCTGGTGAGTGGGAAAGACCTCCGAGATGCCACTCCTCAGGGCTGTGGGAGGTGAGTGGGCAGGTGGAGGTGAGCCCCCAGTCCCTGCTGAGGAGAAGGGAGCAGGAGCAGCCCAGGAGGCTGTCCCTGCTCTGGGCACCCTCACCACACTGTGCTGGAGCTCCCTGCAGGGGAAAGGCCCGCAGCTGGACGTGACAGGAACAGGCAGAAGTGCAAGTAGCAAGTCTTGCAGGATGGTGACAGAGGGAAGCTGAAGGTATTTCGGTGACTGGGGAGGGATGCAGCAATTTTGGATATGAAGCAGGCTTTATTGGTTTAGCTCCTCGTGGAACAGTTCATAATATAGCCTGCAAAGGTTGCTTTTTGTTGACAATTAAAGCATCGTAAAGCAGGGAATAATTGAGCGGTTCTGAATAGTGCTGATGTTTTAGACCAATGGGTGGGATACGGCTCAGTATCAATAACAACTCCTAGGGGACCCTACCCACAAAAAAAGACAGAAATGATACAAAGTGAAGAAGTATGATAATATACTGTGAGAGTTGGTTCTATATATAAATAAGCCACTGGATTAGAGCATTTGTCCTGCTTGATGCATTTAATTACCAAGCAACCTAACATACAAATGATAACCAAATGAAAATATTCTTTCCTTTTTGGGTGCTGCCTGTTGTCTGCAGTTGCAGCAGAGGACAGCTGAAGTGGTGAGATGGAGCTGTTCCCCACTGTTCAAAGCCCCTTGGACATTGCTTGATGCACTTTGGAGCTGTGACAGTAATATTTTACTGTAATTGCTTTCTTAAGGAGCTGACAGGATGCTGAAGTTGCTGTCACTTCTTCTGTATGAGGTTAAACCAAAGATGTGGGATTCAGACCTACTCACTGACAGAATGCTCTGAATTTACATGATTAGAAAGTTCTTCAGATTAAAAGCAATTCATCAAGGCATTTCTCAGCAGGAAAATATCTGTGTCAGATTAGCCCCTTTTCCTCCACCATGGCAGGACAGTAATCTTACTGAATTCAAGCAAATTCTCTGAACTACTGCACGAACCATCAGGTGGGGAGTACATAATGTCTGCAATTAATCCCAGGTGTAAAACTCTGCAATGTTCAAGGCTGAGTTGAAGTTCTTTCAAAACAAACCAAACCAACCAGAAAAAAAAAAAAACCACAAAAACCACAAAAGAAACAAAATACACAAACCCCAAAACAGCAACAAAAAGCCCCAGTACAAAGTGGTACCACACATTTCTGAAAAAGTATTTCTCAGAAAACCAGGCCTTCAAACCTATTGAATCCATGAAATGTTAGTCAAATCTTAATAAAAAAAGTTTATCAAAAGGTGTTAGAAGGTTCTTTATGGTTCTGGTGCTGCTCAGGAAGGCTGTATATGGAAGTGAGCTACAGGTTCTCTGGAAACTGCATTAAAAGGTGGTTATGGGATGTCAAAATATCAATACCCACTTCCAAACTGCTCTTTAATGCTGGTTTGAAGCTCCTGGGAGAATTGCTATTAATCCACAGAGGCACAGGGTGCATTATGTCTGATGGCTGCAGGGATGCATGGGAATGCAACGAAATTGTCACAACTAGTAAAGAACTTGCATGTGTTCTTAAAAAGCTGTGGTACTGCGCAATCACTTGGATGCTCTAATACTGCGAGGTCCTGATTCATCAGGAAACTGCCAGGAGGGAATTTGGTACAATTCCCAGTTCTATCTTCTATCAGAGAAGGTTACAGCAGAATGCAAGAGAGGAGTAAGAAACTGGACTCCATTGATAAAAAAAAAAAAGTTTTCAATCAAATTTTTCCATCAGGTTTGCTCCCCTGTGTGAGCACAGGGTAAAACAAAACTTTCTTTAACCCTGCTTGGCTGGATGATGTGGTGAGGCTGTGGCACTGAGTGATGTCGTTTCACCCCTAAAGGATATGAGAATCTGTTTGTGTTTAGTGACTAAATAAACAATATATGAGCCAAATAAAACCCTTAAAATCAGCAACAGTCCAGGTGAGACAGTTAACAAAACTGGGTTTTTTTCTGCAAGTTACAGATTACATTTAATTTACTTGAATAACCTGGATGTAGCAGTGTGGAGAGATTAGCATAATCACCAAACATATATTTCATCTGAATTTAATTTAGCAGTTATTGATAAAAATCAAATTAATTCTGCTAGAAATTGATTTATTTTTTTTTCAAATGAACTGCAGCTTGCAACGTAGACTAAGTCCAAAATGACATTAAATCCTGATTTATTGTGTTGTGTAGATAGATTATTTCACAGTTAATTTTTAAGCCTCTGCAAGTTTTTGAATTACAGCTGGGACTAGTGTGTTGATGTTCAAGTTTTTAAAATTGAAATTTAGACTTCATTTGGCCATTTACATTGATAACCAGTAATCCTGGATCATTATGGTTTTGTTTGCTAGACTGGAGAATAATCTAATGCCTGACATATCCCTGAGCTCTGATGGTTACTGGGTTTGGGATACACATGCATTCATGCTTACATATTTGTGGCATTACTTCAGGATCTCAAACAGCACAACAAACTCTTGTGCCAGTAACTTCTCTGATTTTGAAGTGAATCAATACTTCACAGTGTACTATTTAACTTCTCAATTCAGAATTGCCTATGAGAAGTCAGATAATCTAGTTCAGTTTCTTAAAAATAATTTGAAAGTAATGTCTGAGAGCTTCTATTCAGTGGATTATTTACAAGCTGTTGGTTGTTTTTATTTAAAATCTCATGGAAAAAATGGGAATGCGGTCTGTTCATTTAGATGGGACTAGTTCTGTATTTTTCCTCCATCTGAATGCTGGAATCTGACTTCAAAATCTATTTTCCCAGTAACACTGTAGTTTGTCTTTCTGATAATACTTGCCTCTCTTAAATAATTTAAATACTCACAGGCAGAAGGTCACAGCCTGCAAACTTCAATATTATTAAATTATTTTTAACAAGTTAGTTTTAATTAAGTCTCAGGAATGGAATCAATCCAGTTAGAAAGAGAGGAGGCACAGACCAGGTTAAAATGTACTTTGCCAGTGATTCCATAGACACTTCTACAGAAAAGCTGTAGTTTCTACCAGGGTACACCTTTATCCAGAGAAGATTATAGCAAGGAAATTTGCTTCTATTATTTCTTTACTGAATTCCTCTATGGATATTCAGCCACTCCAGGGTTTCATGGATGAAATACAGAACTTGATTTTAAAGTTTTCATGCAGGCACCAAGATTTCCTTGTATTCACAAGTGATAATTCTTTCTTTTCTGGATGCTGTGGTCTCTCAGCGGGTTCATGATTGCAGGGCCTGTGCTGCCGATGCATTTTGGGCACCCTCAGTGGGGACCCTAGCCCTAAGCACTGCAGAGCATCCTTGCAAGGGTTAATGTCTCTGGGGCCCCAGGAGCTTGGAGGGGTTAAAAGTGCTCAATGAGCCTCAAGATGCCCAATACAAATTCTGCTGGGGAAAGGACAGGCCAGGTGGGGCAGACAAACATGGGTCAGGTGTGAAGTACCACTCAGTCATCCCTGGGGATAAGAGGAGTGCTCATGATGACCTCTTGAGTCCTTTCTCATGTAAATTTTCTTTTCCATTGTTGTCTTAGGGGGGTAAGAAAAAAAACCCGAAATTAAAACCTCATTCAGAAGGCAATTTTCTGGCAGAAACGTTCCCAGTGATGTCAAAGTCAGTTGCTTACATTGGGAACTAAGTGACCTTGCATGTTAGTTCCCAAATTTTTTACTGTCAGTCCAAAGCCTGATGATTTCCTATTACCATCTATATAGAATCTGGTTTAATTAAGTTTAAGGTGCCTTATTGGTGTGAAATGCTTCATGCCATGTCAGCTGTGCATCTAGCATGGAGGAGTCTCTTCCCAGGCCAGCACCATCTGTCTGTGAGGGTTCAGGGTGTGGCTGACCACTGTAGCCTTTGAAAGCAGGTCTCATTTGTTAAGGTTTTGCTGCATTCAGTGGCCGTGCTGGCTGAGCACTGACAGGTGACTGATCTCCAGCTGCACTGAGGGTATCAGCCACTGGAGAGTGACTCATGCTCTGCAAACCTCCTGTTGCTTAGGAGCTGTTTGGATGTGAGAGTTGGGAAAGTCAGGGTGAGGGAAAGGGCTGGGAGGCAGAGTGCTCCTGACTGCCTTAGGATTTCAGCCTTTATATTTTTCAAATCCTGTACTGCTTTAGTGTATAACTCTGAACTACATACAGAGGGTTAGCTGCTGTTTTCACACTTTGGTCACACAACAATTCTGGGTCTGGAACACAGGACACCTCACAGCCTCAGGCCCTGAAAGTACAAACAAAAAGTGAGTTGGGGGAAGCAAACTGGGGCTAAATGGCTTAATTACCTGTAATGAAGCTGTAATTGGAGCACTCACCCCTGAGATGTAAATGGACCAAACTCAGAATTGTCTGAAAAACCCGTGACCATGGTCCACCTTGGGTGTAACCTCTGGGAGGCTCTGACTGCCCAAGGTGTGTCTGTGGAAGGCCTTTAATAAACACCCACTTTATTCTCTCCATCTTGTCTGGCCCCTGTTCCAGGGAGCCACTCCAGGGGATCACAAGGAACTTGGGTATTATTTAACCATCTCACCAGGGAAAAGTTTATGTGTTCCTCATGGATATGAGATCCATGAATTTCCATGTTCTGCCACTCTCTATTGTCTGTGGTTTCTAGGAAAGTTAGTCATGTGTGTGGGCCCTCATTGTGTGCATTTATTTATTTATCACCACTTTTCCTTTTAAAGCATCTCTTGGTTACCTAGGGAACTGCTCCAGCCCTGCACATTCCTCCCTCTGCTTGGCTGTCATCAGGTGATGCCCTGGGGTGGCTCCCTGGAACAGGGGCCAGACAAGATTCAGAGAATAAAGTGGGTGTTTATTAAAGGCCTTGGGCTTTAATAGGGTGACAGAGACACCTTGGGCACTCAGAGCCTCCCAGAGGTCACACCCAAGGTGGACCATGGTCACGGGTTTTTCAGACAATTCTGAGTTTGGTCCATTTACATCTCAGGCGTGAATGCTGCAATTACAGCTTCATTACAGGTAATGAAGTCATTTACCCCCAGTTTGCTCCCCCAATTCACTTTTTTAATACTTTCCAGGGCCTGAGGCTGTGAGGTGTCCTTGTGTTCCAGACCCAGAATTGTTGTGTGTGACCAAAATGCAAAGACAGTAACTAACACTGTATGTGGAGTTTAGAGTTATGCACTAATGCAGTACAGGGTTTGGAAAATATAAAGGCTGAAATCCTAAGGCACCACATCCCCAGGGCTCCCAGTACTGCTGAGAGAACTGGGAATGTGGAGCCCACCACAGCACTGACCCAGAGTGATGGCTGCACTGCACAAGGACACAAAGGCCAAAAAGGAATAGTAATAAAAAAGTAATCACTCTATGAGTGCATTGAATCTTGCTGTAGGTAGGCTGAATTTGTTGTGGATAGGTGGATGTAATTCCCAATATTTGGCTGGGATGGCAGTAGAAAGTTATGTATTTTTATGGAAATAAAATGCATTAATAACATTTACTTTAATGTATTATATGTAGCAGAATGACAGTAGCAGGAGTTAATACTTTGCCCTTCAAGGGATGTAACAGATGGTAAACTTAAAGAGCTTGAAGAGTAGCTTTGAGGGCAGGAAATGCTAACTATGGGAATGCTTCAGTCATCTGAATTCTGCTTTATTTACATAAGCAGGAGTTTATGGTTGGTTGTAAATATGTTGTTTTGTCCCAAGGATGATTGTCACCAGTTCCTTGTCACTTGCATAACACGTGGGCAATTCAGATTTTTGTTAAGTCTTTTAAAGCAGAAATTTAAACTCAAATGTTCCTTCTCAATCTCAAGGACTTTTTATTTCCAAAGGAGGACATGAGAAATAAGTGGTTACTTTTGAAGTATTGTAAAGTAATTAACTTCCGAGTTTCAGATGAATGGAAAGCAAAGTAGAAATACTCCTTCAGCAGGAAGGAAGGAGACTTTCCATTTACCCAGAGAACACCAAGGGCTGCTTACAATGGCAACTCACTGGAGATTTTCAGGCATGAAAATGTTTAGGCTTTTTCACAAATAGCAAAAGGCAGTGTCTTAAACATAACAAACTGAAAGATACAACCAGAGATTAAACTGGTCTTTAATAAATTAGTAGATGTTTATGGATTTATTGGGGGAAGAAAAGCAAAAATTGAAGTTCAATTGTGGACTGTAGCATTTTGCAAATGTACAGGTGTTCACAGCATTTGACCCACAGAGTACAGCTGTGAGCTTCAGAAATCACACCAGAGTTCTGGAAATGTTGCTTAAACATAGGTGTCTGTGAATAGCAAATATCATCATTAAAAAATCAGGGTTTGAGGGAAAGGTAGGTGGTAAAATAATGGGGAGCTTACCCTAAGGAGGAACCACAGGCTCTAAGGGATCCCATGAGGAGAGGTGGCTGTAATGTTATGGACAAATCTTAATTTACACATTTTAATTTTCAAATTGTTCAGAATTTTCTATTATGAGGTATTTAATGAATTTACATTAGTTTACCAAGTGACTTATTTGGCCAATAATCTAGAAACAAAAGTCTTTTTGAAAGGTCTTAAAGGTCTGGGTTTGTTTTGTTCAAATATTCTGTGGTTTGGAGGGATTTTTTTAATTCAATGAGAACTTGAAATGAGAAGTTTCCCTTTATTGCTTTAATGTATTTTGGTTAAATGGACTCAAGTTCTAAGAATTGATGGATATTAAAACTGGGAAGAAGGGGACACTGTGTGAATGGTAGCACTGTGGGAAGGTGGAGCTCCTGTGATAGGACACTTGTAAATGACAGCTGTGCCTCAGGGAGGCTCTTCAGGAACTGCACGTGACACTTGGGAGAAATAAGGGTGGAATGCCGCCGACCGCCCAGTTCCCTGGCCGGAATGGTCTGGGTGCCGCCCTTCCCAAGTGAGTCGCTCACGGGGAGGTGGCCTCAACTCAGGCGGCACAGGCACTCCTGTAGAGTGATCAGCTCTTTTTGTGAGATCGCCGCAGCGATCAAGCCTATCAGCTCTATCCAGGCTACAGCTGCTGATGCAGCTGTCTTCTAGGCAGGGGTGACCCAGGTGGCGCGGGAGAAATCACAGGAGCCGGGGGTCTTCTCCAGGAGCCTTCTTTATTCCTCGACGACTCTCCGAAGAAGGACCCAAAGGTCCGGAGAGCCCGGCTTTTATTCATAACTTAGGGGGTGGGGTTTGCCAAACCGACCAATAAGGATGCGGATTGAAAAGTTAACCAATAGAGAGAGAATCCAAAACGGACCAATCAGGGTACAGAGTTGAGGGAAAAACACAACAACCAATCAGGGTAAGGTAACCGACATATCAGGAAGTAAACTTCAAACTGTACAGGGTCATACAACTTGGATAGAGAAACTCAAGGGTTAGGCTCCCTCCATGGGAGTGCCTGGAGCGTTGCTCCCTCCGCATAGTCCTTAGGAGCCTCCACAACTCCCCCTTCTTTATTTAATATAAAACCTTTTTTGAAAACTTTTCTAAACATTTTAACCCAACTGCAAAAGTGACCAAAACATCAAAAAACACCCAAAACCCACATAATCCATTAAGGAAGGATGCAATCCATCCTTTCAGTCCCCAGTTCTTAAAAATATTGTCCGACCATTCGTGGGCTTTTCCCTCTTAAGTTCCTTCACAGTGTCTTGGATCACTCTGATCTTTGCCTGGATGCTTTCTCCGTGAGAAGAAAGGGTTGAAACAACACAGTCCCTCAAATTCTTCACAGCCGTGTCCATGGGCTAGCAGCAGAAAATCGATCGCTGCTCGGTTCTGGAGGGCTGGCCTTCCGAATTGTCTCTTCATCCTCAAGGAGGTCACTGAGCACTGCAGATGTCAAGTTTGCTTGCTTACCCATCCAGCACTCCAGGTGTGACAGCTCACCCATGCTTTCGCTGCAGCTACCCATGCAGAAATATTGACATGAGCACCTGCTTTTGTCGTGACCAATCAGTAATTTGGCTGTCGCAATCCTCTGGAAGGTTTTTAAATCTCTCTTTCCCCGACCTGATTCTTGTTTCTTATTTTGCCAATCATGTAGTAGCGTAACGTTTGGGGCCAAAATGGTGAGGCTTACCTAGAGTGCATGGTCCTCCTTGAGACGAGCAGGATTCCTGCCCATACCCTATCCCACAGATCATGAATATTCCTTTCGGCAACATTCTGGGATACCGAGTGGACCGGGAAGTATGTTAGCAGTGTAATTACACCAATTTTTTCTTTGATAAATCTTGTTATTTGGGGACACATCTTTCCGGAAAATCGAATTTTTAGACTGTTCTCTTATTACCCAGTCCTTTCTGTTTTGTCTGTAATAAAAATTTATACAATACATGGCTGGGGAAGCCCCAAGAGGTCCAATTCTGGGGCTCTTCTGATGCATGCGGTAATATTCCCGTCCATTCATCCAGGTGTCCACCGGATTTGGTGTTTTCCCCGTAAAGGGATATCATGTGGCTGCAGGGGAACCCCCACAAGACAAGTTGACAAGGGGTTATGAGCATTGCCATGGACAAGCACAGGCTTTGTTGTTGAAGGGACCTTGGCAAGGGTGACCCAGACATTCTCCTGCGGCTGCTTTGATAATCCAGGTTTGACCCATCTTAGCCATGAAGAGCGTCTGAATCACTGAGAACATCCATGCCGCGGACCAGTCGGTGGCTCATCTTGGCTCTAGGACATTTCATAAACATAAAACCGAGGTTAGCATCCATCCTTTTTAAAATAATTTAACATCTTCAAACTTATATAATTTGGGGACAAAGGGGGTACAAAAGAGAGGGACAAGGGATTGGGATCAAGAACAAGGGAGCCGAAGTGTCCTGGAGAAAACAGGTTTTTGGGGTACGACCTTCCGAGCCTCTCTGAGGCCTAACCCAGTCTCTGGTATCCAGGTCAGCTATCAGCATCAATCCTGGCACTGTCTTTCACAGAAATTGTCTGTGGATCTGGTGAATGGTCGGTGTGCAGTCTTTGGTGTCTGTGGCCTCCTTTTCTTCTTTTCCAAGCCGCTGTTTCTGTGGCTCCGGCGTCCTGTGGGTGGCTCAATGACACTCGCGTTATCATCAGTACTTTCTTTTTCAAGGGGTCCCAAGTATGGTTTTATGTTTTTTGCTGGAGCATCTTGGGCCTGAAGGGGTCGATACACATGCATACCCTCTCCCCCATGTAATCAGCTGATGAGGTCCAGAGATTTGATGGGACTCCGGGATCCTTGATCAACACAGGCGGTTTCTCATCGAGCTTTGCTCGGGCCGAATTTGAGAAATGCCTTATCACAGGGGGATTGGGCTCTGTACTAGAACAATTTAAAAATTAATTACATATAGAGCCTTACAGCGTCTCTCAATGGGAGATAATGTCTCTGTTCCTCCCTGCTGTTGGTGAAGGACCCTTTTAATGGTTTGATGAGTCCTTTCAACAAACTGATTGACCTGTCGGAGAATATGGTATGCCTGTATCGTGTTGAATTCCCCATTCTTGAAAAAATATTTTCAATTGTTTTGACACGTAGGCAGGCCCGTTGTCGGTCTTAATTTTTTGTGGCACTCCCAGCGTAGCAAATGCCAGCAAAAAGGTCTTTTCACAAAGGTAACGTTTTCTCCTGCATGGGCTGATGCAAAAACCGCCCCTGAAAAGGTGTCTACAGAGACATGTACATATTTAGTCGTCCAAAGGACGGGATATGAGTCACATCAGTCTGCCACAATTCATTACTGTTCAGCCCTCTAGGATTAACTCCTCTTTCAAGGAAAGGTAGCTGGTAGGACTGACCATTGCGGACACGACCCCACGATGGCTTTGGCTTGCTCTCGCGGACAGATGAAACATTTTTACTAGAGCATGTACTTTTGGTGATAAAATTGGTGCGAAAGCTTTGCCTGCTGGAAAATGTCTGGTAAATTGGGGTCTGTGCTACCATAGCTAAGGCATCTGCTCTTCTCTTACCTTCCACGATGGCTCCGGGGAGGTCAGTGTGTGATCTAACATGCATTGATATGGAATGGTTGCTTTCTGTGGGAGACAAGAAAAATCAATTGGAAAGCAAGGAATATAAGGTTTTGTTAGACACCTCCTTCAAGAAAGCATGCTCTGCTCTCATAACTACTCCTGCTACGTAGGCCGAATCAGTAACCAAATTAAGAGGGTTGATTTTGAACTTTTCAAAAGCTCTGACAACGGCTTGCAAGTTCTGCAATTTGTGGGATCCTTCCACCACCCTGACATCAGACTCCCACTGCTGAGTCCTCGGATCTTTCCAAGTCATAACTGACTTATGGGAAGATCCTGAGCCGTCAGTAAAGACTGTCACAGCTTGGAAGGGGGAACTTTACTTGGACAAATTTTGGGACCAGATTAAATTCGTCTTAAACAATTTATGTCCCGGATAATGAATGAAATGCTACCAGATAGTGTATCGAGAGAGAACTGGAGGCTATCATTTCTTTGGAGCAGAAACTCCAGCTCCTCAGCATTTGCCAATGGGACATATATGCATGTGAATCACACCCTGCAAGAGAGCATAATGCGCGATATACCTTTGCGGATAACCGCAGCTATGGCTTCCTGGGGAGTAGTCACCGTTTTCTGAGGTTGGGAATGGAGAAAGATCCATTCCAGAATCAATAAAGGGTCCTTCAATTCAGGATCCCATTGAAAAAGCAGTCCGTAAAAATGTGGGGTATTACCTAAACAGCCAAGGAAAAGGGCAGACTCGGCTCATACCTGTGTGCTTGCCGAGCAGACAGGGCTTCTTGCACTCTGGTGACTGCATCTGTGCCTCCGGCGTCATGAGTCTAGGTGAATTGAGTGCGCTGTCTCCTCTAAGTAGATTGAATAGCGGGGCCAATTCCTCGGAGGAGATTCCCAGGAGAGGTCTTACCAGTTGATGGATCCACAAGTTGCTGCACTTCGTTGAGGGTCCTGGGGTTGGTATTGATGACAAACTTGTTGTGGTGTCACTGTCCTTTCCCGCACTCGGAGAACCCAAGTAGTTCCATGGGGCTGGTGAGCTGGATCTTTTCCGGTTGGATTTCGAAGCCTGCTTCCTCGATAGCTTTCCTAGTGGCTCTAAGAACAACGGTCTAAGTCTGCTTGGTCTTTAGCACACAATAGGACATCATCCATGTAATGCAGGATAACACTGTCAGGAAATTTTTCTCTTATTGGTGATAATATTGAAGCACATACCACTGGATATTGATGGGCTATTTTCATCCCTTGAGGGAGAACTAGCCAATGATAGCGCTTTAGGGGTTGCCTGCCGGTTTAAGGATGGAACAGAAAACGCAAATCGGGGAGCATCCGCTGGATGAAGGGGAATGTTAAAAAACAGTCTTTAATATCAATGACTGCAAGTGGCCAATTTCTGGGCAACATCATGGGGGAAGGCATTCCTGGCTGCAAGGGCCCAAGTCCTCAATCACTTCATTCACCTTTAAGGTCTGTAACAACCTCCATTTGTCCCTCCCAGGTTTTTTGATTACAAAGACGGGGGTGTTCCAAGGACTATTTGAGGGAACAATGTGCCCTTTGGACAGCTGTTCCTCAACTAAGGTCTCCAATGCGCGCAATTCTCCTCTGATAAGGGCCACTGATCAACCCAAACTGGATGATCTTGCTTCCAGTTGAGTTGGGGATATTCAAGGCGCGCTCTTCAGTGGCCCCCACTAAAAATCCCTGGAGTTGATGGTCAGAGTAGCCCCCCATTGGGACAGGACATCTCTTCCCCACAAGTAATCGGGCCCTGACGACAAAGGTCTTACTGTAGCCCACTTTTCCCTCGGGCCACTAATTACAACATTCCTTTTTGCTCGCCACGATGTTGCGACCCCTCCAATACCCGAAATAACATCGCTACTGGCTCCAGTTCCCAATTGATGGCCATTCAGATTTCGTGATAAGAGTCACTCGGCACCAGGGTCCATCATTCCAATCTTTGATTCTGTCTCCTTGGGAGAAAGAGTGCATTAATCACGGGTTTCCTTGCCCCCATCAACTGAACCATAGGACCGTCGGGTTCTGTGGCAGAGTGTCTGGTACTCTTTAGACAATAGAATCGCCTGAGCGAGGGGTACTCCTGCTGGCAAGAAACTAAGGGTAATCTAAACATATAAAGAAACAAAATTTCTCCCTTCCGGGATTGAAAGTCCGCACCTCTGGAATTACTGCCAACGCAGCTGCTTACGTATAGGATTGCCTATGATTAAATGTCAGTGGTGTCTCAGAGGTGCTTTGTTACCTGTTGCAATTCTATAAACACAGTCTGAATCAAATTGAACAGATACGTCGCTTACCAGCTCGCGCGGGTTCCCACGGTATCTCTGGTGTAAACCGATTGATCTTCATCGGTGCAGAAACTTCGAGCTGGTACTTTCTTTTCCCACCTGGAAAGTGGTCCTTGTTGTCCTCTTTTAGCAGCTGAGAGTGCGATCCCGGGATGCCGGCTGGAAATTTTTTTGTCGTCGCGCGGCGCCGATCCGCGCTCGCCTGGCGTTTCCCGGCTTCACCCCCTTATGTGAATATGCCGGGGTCCGGAGCCACCTCTTTCTCAGGACAGTTCGCTCGATAAAGTGTCCAAATTGTCCACAATTGAAACACCTTTGATTATCTTTAGCGGTTATAACCGCAAAGGCTCCTGACATACCCTGTGCAATGCCTTGTGCTACTGCCTGTGCAACAGTGTTCTCAGTAGAATTATGTTTTATACACGCCTCTATCATTTGGTCAATAGTTGGTTCCGGATCCAAAGGTAAGGATCGAAGGACGGGCTTAGTGGCTGAATTGGCATTCATTAAGGCCATCTTTATTAACATCTCTTTTCTGGCATCAGCACTTTCAAGTTGTTTTTCTAAGGCTGCCTTTAATCTGTCTACAAATTTTGTAAACGATTCGTCTACTCCTTGTTTAATACTCGTGAAACTTTGCTCAGGCACCTTTTCATCAGGCCACAAAGGAGAGACGCCTTTGCTGCACTGGCAATTTCTCTTAAAGCAGACTCTGGAATGTCAAATTGTTCAGTCGGTTTTAAATAATTTCCTTCCCCAGCAATTTGCTCCAGTATTAAATTTGGTTTATCAAGGTCATTTTGATATGCTGCCACCAATGTACCAATTGTTTTTTCCACATTCTTTCCCAAAATAAATATTCCGCTGGGGTTACTAGACATCCATTATATTTCTGATATCATGCGGTAGCAAGGTATGTGCAGCAAAAGTGGCTTCCAGTAGGTGCCTAAAATAATGAGAGCCTCGACCATGCTCCTTAGCAGCCTTATGAAGTTCCTTTAACTCACTGAAAGGCATAGCTTGCCACGTCACCTTTCGGGCTTGTCTTTTGCCCTGTCTAACCATTATCGGAAATGCTGTTATTCTGTTTGCTATATCCCAGTCTTTGTCCTTTATTGCCTCCTCCCTAGCTTTTACCCAATGGTCCTCATACTCAATGTCCGATAATGAAGAGTCACTGCTATCATCCTCCGAGGAGGATAAAGAGGGCTTGTTGCCTCGACGACCTGGTCTCTTGTCTGTACTCGCAGGGGATACCTTGCTACGAATAACATCCGAAACCAAGATGGCTTCCTTCCGGTCACTCCCACCCTCCCTTCCGGGTTTTTCGCCGTGGAGGCGTGGGGGTGTGTTGTTGCTCAAGAGGTGGGTTAGGGTGTGGTCCTGGAGGTAGACGTGGCCTGTGAGGTAGGCGGGGCAATAGACGTGGCAGGAGGCGGGTACCTTTCAGGGTGTGGTCATAGGCGAGGTGTTGTAAGGGGGGTGTACTTAGGGGTGGAGTCAACAGGCAATGACGTCACAGCTGAGTGGGCATTTTGCGAATTAAGGGCGGGAAAACTTGGGAGTGAAGGAGGTAAAATGGCGGAACGGGCCACCTCGCTGACGCCATCTTGAATTTTAACAGAACTCGATAATTGCAAACTGAAACGTGTGGAGGGGGTAAAACTGGGTAGATGGGCATAGGAAGGAGGTTGCAGGAAGGCCCAGGTCAGTGTGCCAGCACTGTCCTGAGAAGGGTAGAGAGGGGGTTGGGGAGAGCCCGAGAGACGGTGGCTACCCGGTGCAGTGCTGCAGGACGCGCCCGCACACCCACCCTCAGATCGGGAAGAGGAGTTAGGGACATGGGATGAGGGAAGAGGGGTAGGGGTTTTAACTGGGGTCCCCGAACATTCCCGAACATTCTCCCAAACCACTCCCCTCAGTTGCCTTTATTATTAACTTAAATAACGGAAAAAACTTCGCTACAGAAATATCCCCTTCCAATTGAAGAACAGTTAACTTGGTTCCCACTGTATCCCAAAACTGATCAGACTTAACCGAAGCCAACTTAACATTAGGAAAAGATTGAAAAATCCATCGAACAAAACCCTTCAAAAGCCCCTTCCGAAACTTAAAATTCGCCCAACAAGGGTATTTTAACTTGGATATAAACTCCCGCTCCGATGGGGTGAGCGATGGACGGCTCAGCTTACTCCCCATCCTGTCTCACTCCCTCCCCTACGGTATAAGTAAAAACAGAAAGAAAAAAACCCAACAAACTCACTATTCTTCTTCGCCGGATGGCGTGGGTCAACAGAAAACCGAAGGGGGGTGGCCGCCTGGTCCGATCGGCTGCTGTCCGATGTCTTCAGCAGGTCCCGATCGATGCCTCCTCAGTGCCTACTGCTACAACGCAGAAGGGTCCCTCGGAGGAACTGAGCAACCCAAGGCCGTTTCTTCCTCCCACAGGTGGGAACGGCTCACCAGGGGAACCCAAAAGGAGCCCCACGTTGGGCGCCAGTTGCCGCCGACCGCCCAGTTCCCTGGCCGGAATGGTCTGGGTGCCGCGACCTTCCCAAGTGAGTCGCTCACGGGGAGGTGGCCTCAACTCAGGCGGCACAGGCACTCCTGTAGAGTGATCAGCTCTTTTTGTGAGATCGCCGCAGCGATCAAGCCTGTCAGCTCTATCCAGGCTACAGCTGCTGATGCAGCTGTCTTCTAGGCAGGGGTGACCCAGGTGGCGCGGGAGAAAATCACAGGAGCCGGGGTCTTCTCCAGGAGCCTTCTTTATTCCTCGACGACTCTCCGAGAAGGACCCAAAGGTCCGGAGAGCCCGGCTTTTATTCATAACTTAGGGGGTGGGGTTTGCCAAACGACCATAAGGATGCGGATTGAAAAGTTAACCAATAGGAGAGAGAATCCAAAACGGACCAATCAGGGTACAGAGTTGGGGAGAAAAACACAACAACCAATCAGGGGTAAGGTAACCGACATATCAGGAAGTAAACTTCAAACTGTACAGGGTCATACAACTTGGATAGAGAAACTCAAGGGTTAGGCTCCCTCCATGGGAGTGCCTGGAGCGTTGCTCCCTCCGCATAATCCTTAGGAGCCTCCACAGTGGAAGTTGGGGTCGCTGTACAGGTCCCTTTGTGTTCTCTGCCACTTGCACAGACTGCTATTCCAGCAATGGATAGGTGGGATAGAACATCCACTGCAGTGCTCTGGCCAAGGGGTTAGAGAAGATTCAAACCTAACAAGTGTCCTGACAATTAAGCTTTTATATTAGCAGAGATGGGAATTACCCTATGAAGTTTAGCTGTGATGAAACTGCCACTGAAGAGCAGTGGCAGATACATAGCCTACAAAACCCCTTCACTGCTGACAGAAATGGGAAACTTTCTTTCAGCTGTTTTGTTGTTTCTGGGACTTTTAAAAACAAACAGACAAAATATCAAGTGTTGATTTACTTCTAAAATGCATCAGCAATGCTGGGCAGTGATGTATAGGAAATGGAAAGCCCAAGCCTCCTAGGTTTTAATTTGAGTCTCTAAAATGACAGGCAGAGAAGCCATCCTTCACTCTTAAGTAAATACTACTTAAAAGCAAGGGAAGCTTATCACTCTCACCGCTCCTTTCAGAGCCTTCCTTGCTTCTCAGCGTCAGGTTAACTTTTATCTGCACACAGACAGCAGCACATGAGTCAGTGAGTGGGGCACGGCTGAGTCAGCCCTGCCCTGCTCCTTCCCTCCCACTCCCTGGCCAGCTGCTGCCTTTCTTCCCAGGGGAAAGCCCACGGGACTGGAAGCCCACGCACAAAGGTGGAAGCAGGGGATGTTCTCACTGCTCTGCAGAGGAGCACAGGTGATGTCCAGCCATGAGGGAACACCTGCTCAGAAATAGGAACTTTGCTTGGAGCTGGCCATTTCCACTGAGCTGTGTCCTTGGGATTGCTCTGGAGCTTCTCCTTCCAGGTCTGCGATCTGGAATGTCTGGCAGCCCAGGGGGTTTGACATCACTGGGCTTCCTCAGATCTACTCTAGCTTTAGGGTCCTGAATTTTTGAAACCTTTCTCCAGCAACATGTTTGCTATTTATGTCTTTGCCCTATAGTTTGTTATCAAGGCAGATTGCAGTTCCTAACTTCCAGTAAGAAATGGCAGCGATGATAGTGACTCATTTATTGTTTATTCTTGCTTGTTTCAGCTGTATCTTGCCAAGGAACTGAGTAAAGCTTTGTTCTGTTAGGCTTCCTCTCTCTCACAGCCTGCTGTACTTTGGTGATTTATGCTTTAATCCAGCCATATGTGTTTGCAATCAGTTTTTTCTTTCCCTAATTTCACATCAGTAACTTAGGCAAGAAAAAAAAAAAAGGCTCTGCGTTATCCAGGATTTGGCTTCTCTGTTTAATGTCTTCTTTGCTGGGGTTTTGTCATTGTAGCTGAGGGTGTGTGTGTGTGTGTGTGTGTGTGTGTGTGTGTGTGTGTGTGTGTGTGACTTTTTATGCCCAGGAAAAGCACTTTCCTATCTATAAACTAAAATTCCTTTAAGAAAGTTTTCTAGAGAGAAAAGTGCACTTCTCCCTGTGACAGTCTTTGTGTTGTTTTTCCAGGTGGGTGCAGGACAGGGCTGAAGTAAACGAAGGTACTGAAGTACCAAAGGTTGCACCTTGCAAAGCCGAGAGCTCTCAGGGATTTAAGGACCACTTCAGCTCCGATGAGCCACATTAACGTGACTGATGGTGCTACTGGAGCAGAAGGAACTTGTATAAAAGAAAATTCCGGGTTTTTTTTTGTAATAGCGTGTTCATTTGCATACACTAGTTTTCATCTATACTGAACTGGCTTCAGATAGTAACCATTTGAGAGATAATTAGATCCCAGACCCTATCTTTGTGCCATTTATTTGCTTTAGCCCACATCATAACCCAGACAGCTGAAGGTTAACAAAACGAAAGCATAAAAAAAAAATTAAAGGCGGAAAAAAAGAAGTTTTTGATCTTTCAGCTAGTGAAGACAAATTATTACAGGAGCCTGAAACCTGCCAATTCTGAAATCTTGTAAGAATTGATAGAAAGTGCAATCAATACTATTCGAACTAGAGATAACACTTCCTTCTGAAACTGACTTTAGTGCAGTGTTTGGTATTTTTCTGTGTAGACATTGCACTGAAGATAGATTTCAGTTATCACTATTATGAACATATAATGATTTTCCATATGCTTTACTAAACTGAAGATAGATTTCAGTTATCAATTATTAGGAACATATAAATGATTTTCCATATGCTTTACTAAACTAATTTCTATCTGAAAGCAGCCTGATGGTAAATTCAGCAAATCATGAATTTAAACAAGCAAAATGTAGAAAACAATAATTACATTTGTTTCTTTTTACAATATAATGTTAATATCTGTATAAATATTAAGAGAAAGTTTTTATAATTGCTTACACCCATATTTGCTTTTATTCTCTAATGAAAATAAATCTCATTTAGTATAAAGATTACAATTAATTTTGTATCAGCAAATGAGAATTAACCCTTTTCTTAGAAAAAAACACATACCATGGGACTGAAATTGGCTGAAGTCACAGGTCAGCCTGTGCCAATTACCTCAAAAGGAGATTTACTTTAGAGGTGATTTGGGTTTTTTTCAGTGCTCTGCATGTAAGTATATAAATTTGTAGATGTGACGATGAGACTGTTTGAGTGTGATCTAAAGGGATGGCTTAAAGTTCCCCATCAGTAACCTGCATTAATTCTGTACTGCTGGACAAAGTGGATAGAGATTGAGATCTCCCTTATTATTGTATCCAGCAGTGAAGTGTCCAGAAATGGAAATGTTTCTAAATTAATACAACATCATAGATGTTAAAAACAAAGATGTGATGAATAAAAAATATTTCTCTGTTCTTGGTAGGAAAGGAAACTCAAGAACCTCACAGTCATAACACAGATAGTAAATAGTGTTTATGAAAAAATTTTCAAGATGCAGATATGTAAATCCAGGGGCTTAAAAGGATGAAAAAATGCTCTTAAAAATATCCCATGTAGATCAAAATTTCCTCTAACCCTTAAGTGAGTAGGCAACATTCATTTGGCTTGAATGGAAGATACTGGAGAAGATAAATCAGTTGGTCATTACTAACTAACAAATGTTGATCACACTAAAGATGATGTCTTAGGGTTCCTCTCCTTTTCCTCTGTGTGCATGTTTAGCACACCAGATGGTTAATGCAGTCATAGTAAACTAGTGGGAATGTTTAATTAAATGTGTTTCCCAGGACATTAAATGCAGAGTATTATACTTTGGCTGGTGATCAGAGTAAATATTTGGTAATAAGGAGAGTCCTTGTAGAAAATTGTTGGTAATACATGAAAAGCACATTTGAGAAAAGAGCTGCGTTCAAAGCAGAGCTTTCTTCACAAAATGAAGACATCTCAAATGCTAATTCCTTTTATTGTGGGGTTTTGTTCTACCACCGAGTCACGATGACTCAGTCCACAGGTAGTCCAAGTAGCACGAGGAATAATTGAAACGTGATAGTCCTGGAATGGAATGATCTAAGTTTGTCCGTAGCCATTTCCTCGTCATAGTCACATCTCTACTGAATACCGAAGGGCTCAGAGAGAATAAAGCCCAATGAAGAGCAGCATCTCTGTTCAAGCAGTGATGCTTCCCTTGCCAGTGAGAAGCCTGTTTGCTCTTGTGTGGGAGCTAATTCTGCTCCCTCTGTGAGTCTCAGAGGGCTGAAAAACATCTTTCTGTAGTCTGAAATTCCCACCAGCTGTAGTATGCAAGTGTCCACTAACCCAGCAGTGATACTCCTCTGGCCATCGAGCCATGCCTCTCCTCAGCCAAACCAGTTTTATGGTATAATGACTTTCTCATCTCCCATTGAGCAGCTTTTTTTTTGTTCCCCTGCAGAAGTGAGATTAATAGAATGAAAACAAGGATAAACCTAGCCTATTAAAGTAGGCTGGTTAACAACTGGAGGGGGAAAGATGAGCTAGAAATCTGAAATAGGTACAATTAGTGGGCAAGCTGAATTGAAAAGCAAATTACCCTTTTTGAGCATCTCAGAAGTGGGAGGTCGTGATCTCTAGCCAGGGTTGTCTTTTGGAGAGTCCTCTCACCCTGCAGGCAGAGAACATCATCACCTACTTGTAAGAAGAATGAGAACCTGAAGAACACTTAATTTTATGGAGGTGCTAGAATTTTTCTCTGCAACCTCTCCTGATAGAATTAGTGTGTGGTTTCAGAGAGTAACAGGACCTGCCATTTGACACTATCCTACTTTCACCATGGGAAAACCAAAAAAATTTGGTAAAAGGTGCTGGGATGAATAATTAATGTCTCTTTCCTGGACACAAAGAGAACATGACTGTCCACCCACCAACTGTGGTATGCCCATGCTGTTGGTAGTTTGTAAGGTAAGGACTTGGGTCTGGAAGGTCCAGAATCTTAAGGGACTGCAAATATCAATTTCTTTGAGAGATGACACGAGAATAGACAAGTACAAAATGTTAGTCTGCTCTGTTTATCAGACTGGATTTTCTTAGGGTTGTGTCAAACCTCACATAGCCACACTGATTGGTAGAAAATCTTTTTTAGCTAGTCCTGGCTAAACTGGCCTCGTGCAGAAATAAAATCCCATGTGGTAGCATCTGACTTAACACAAAGCTGCAAATTGCTCCAGAACGCAGGAAACTCGAGGTATTGTCAGTAAAAGTCCCTCTCTGCAACTATCAGTGGAAAAATTGGTTTAGCTGTTTCCTGCATAGGAATAAACAAGCAAGTCCAAAACTAGCAGCAAACCCCCAGGGCTGTAGAGCTCCTTTATTTCCTTAGAGATTCTCGTGGCCTCAGTGCTTCCAGAGCATCCAATTCACAGAGGAATGTCCTCTGCACGAGGGATGGTGTGAGATGGGTTTGTTTTCTGCAGCTACTCCTTGGGCCACAATCTTCACTGACAAGCATGAGCCAACAAAGTAATGTATACATTTGCATTTGTCGCTAATTTTAAGAATTGTTTTAGACTTAAAATCCCAAGAATACCAAAGCTATGGAAGTGTTCTGATTTGTTTTACAGTTCAACAAAGGTGTGTTTGTGTGTATTTTTCAAATGCCTTTGAAACCACAGACTGTCAACTCTACTTCCACAGCAAAGTCCCGGTGGGCAGGTGCCTTTTGAAGGGGTCCATATGGGAAAAGTGTCTTAAACACACCTAAGTTACAACAGTAAATATGTACTTCACCAAGATGATACCTGAACAGTAAAAAACTAACCAAACCAAAATGAAAAGGGAAGAGAAGCAGTGCATTTTTGTTTTATTTGAGCAACAGGGAAAGGGTTTGAGGAAAGAGGACTCGACTGGGCTCCTCAAAATTGTCTGCTTCCTTTCATTTCTGGTGGGGATCATTAATCAGATCTGCTGCATTGATGCACATTCACTGCCCCTCCTCTGAGCTTTGCCTGCTGACACCCCCTAAAGCTGTCTGATGTGATTCTCACTTCCCATGTGCTATCTGCTTTAGCTGTGGTTTCTTCACTGTTTAAGTCTGAGGGGCAGAAAATAACTCCTGCTGTTAGAACTAGGTTGTGAGATTTGATTTGAGTCAGAATTGGAGAAGAGCAGAAGGAGGACAGTGAAGAAGGCTGGGCTGCTCTGCCACAGGCTTTCTGTGCCACGGAGAATTCCCTTCATGTCCCTGTACCTGTTTCCAGCCATGTGCAGGGATAACAGCTTCTCCTTAGCTTAATGCACTGTTGTTAGGATAAAGACTTTGAAGGGATTAGGTCCTGTAGCTGGAGGCTTTAAAAAGCACTTTGATGGATAAAAGAAGATGCTGAAAGCAGCCTTGAAGGTCTTCGTGTAAACTGTACCAAGGCACAGTGGTGGCTGGCATCCTCCTGGTGTGGCATGGTGCATCTCCCTTCCCTAGCCTGACTAAGTGAAAAAATTCTGCTGTGTAGCTCACATATAATGAACAAAAATGAAAGTGTGTGTGTGTGTGTGTCAGATGGTTTCCCAAAATATTAGATACACAATCATCCTTAATGCTTTTTCAGCCAGTGCTGAAATGCAAAACAGTAACACTGGCTATCTCCAATTCTCTTTTAATTAAGAGCTGCAGCTGCCTTTAACTGTCAGATCTAAATAGCAAGTTGCTTCCAAAACATCTCAGCGAGATGACAAATCTCTTAGTCATGAATTTGACCTACCAGTTTCAGGCCCAACTGGAAGAACTGAGGATGTCTGAGTCAGCTGAGACCATTTTGCTGAATCACTCAGAAAGTCCCTGAACGTTTCTTCCAAGAGCCTGCACTGCTTTCAGTCTGTTGGGTGGCTCGTGTGCTGACAGATCCAGATCTGGCTTGTGCTCTGATGTCACAGAGTGGTTGCCATTTAACAGTATTTGCTAGGGATCCATACCCTTCTCCACCAAAAATAACAGAATTTTGGTCCTCTTTCAAAATTAATCTGACTTGTTCTTGGGAATGGCAGTTCTCAGCACCAGTGGTGATTATTTTTCCTTTTCCTAAACAAGTCTGATGGCAAGGGGCCTAGTGATGGAGCTTTTACACGGATTTTACATTCTTTTGTAGCCCCCCAAAATCACGCCAGATCATGAGATGAGAAATTACACTTGAAAGTTGTGATGCTTCACGTATTTCAAAAGGAAGCTTCTACAACATAGTGCTAATATTTTTGCATAAATTTCTTTGAATAATGCTTCTGAGAAATTATAAGCTGATATGACATGGTACAGGAGCAATAATAGAAGAATTATGTAAATGCAGGAAGAATTATGTAAATGTAGGCTGGACTTTAATTCTAGAATTTTTGCTCTATGATATGGCAGAGAATCTGTGCTTTCAAGTGATGCAGGCCTTAGGTTCCCTCCTTTACCAGAAAACTTGGATTGGATTTTAGGTAATTAATTGAGATGGGTATGTTAATTAGGAGCTTGCTGTGCCTCATCATAAAGATTGTCATCTCTTGTGCTGGATGGTCAGGACAACTGTAGAAACACCCGTTCTTCCCATCATTTCCTCCTTTGTGCAGGGAGCAGAGAAGCCCCAGCAAATGCAATTGAAACCAAATTAGATGGCAGCAAGAATGCTGGAAGAGAACAACCTTGAAAGTGTTTAGGCATTTAGGCATACATCTACTGTATGTCAAGGCATTTTAAGGACAGTTTGGGAGGTGCAGGAAAGGATGAGAATTACTAGGCACAAAAGGTACATGGCAGAGCTCCAAGCTTTGGGGTTATCTTGTAGTTCTGACCAAAAACATCACTGAATTTATAAGCTCTGCTTACAGCAAAACATGTGGCAGGGGAAAACTCTTCTCACATACTCCTCTTCTGTAGGCTCTGGCGTTCCAACAGTGCATAACTCAAGAAAGGAGCTCTCTTGATGTTTGTAGTAGTGACACAGTGTTTCCACAGAAAAAAATCTGCTCGTGTTGATTGGGAAAATGCCTGTTTACTTCCTTAACTGCAAAGAAGTTTTATGATTTCAATTTTAGCTCTGTTGTTGTACCAGGATCTCCCTTTGAGGCTGTTGATGCTCCAGGGAGATCTTGTTTTGTGTTGTGTGTGATGTACATTATAGTCAGATTTTGATCCTTTGTGACAACTCAAAATAAATCCTGTTGGGATGTTGGCCTGTGGCCATCGATGGAGTGATTCCCTTGCAGGTGTCAGCAGCATCTGTTTTTTATGTTTTTGGTAGTGGCTGTGAGTCCTCAAAGCATGAGCAAGTAGTGCACGGCTCTTTCAGCTCGAGCTTGCTAATGACATTCTCACCCCCAGTTCAAAAGTGAAGTGTAAGCTGCAGCAGGTCTGCAACAGCTGCTCCATCTCTGGAGCTTCTGAGGGTCAGTGCTGTCCCTATCCACAGCGATCCCAGCCCTCAGGCAATACTGGCAGACTGCATTTTGCAGCATAAGGTACCTTTGGGGAGTTAACTTTAGTGCCCCCAGGCGTTTTGACAGTGTATTAATGAGGCCATAATTCCAGCAGCATTAATCAGACCCTAGGATGTAGAAAGGAATGATTCACAGAGAAACACTGTGTTCTCTCAGTCTGTCACTGTGGGGTGGCATTGGTAATGCATGAGTGGGATTTGTGATATTTTTCAGTTCACATGCTCAGGGATTTCCTCTGCCGCTTCAGGGAGGGTTTATTTCCCTGTGGGAAGGAAATAAAAGGGACAGGGGTCCCTTGAAGGGAGAGGTGAGGTGTCACAGGTCAGAGCGTGGCTGTGAAGGATGGACTGGCTGAGGTTCAGGGTCCCTGTTCAGGCTCGTGGGGTGATTTGCCTGCACAAACTCATTCTCTGAGACAGATTAGAGCTGTTGTTGGATTTTCAGGATACTTGCTTTGTCCTTTGTTATAGAGCAAACTGGAGAAAGCCAGTGTTGAAGCTGAAGAGCTTCTCTGCAGAAGATGAGTGTTCTGTTCACAGCAGTGCTGCAAATATTCCTCCAGGGGCTGTGGATATGCTGAAGCTGCTCTGGTGGGGCATTTGTGACCAGGACTGGGGAGGGTTGGCATAGCTGGATGCCAGAGACGACTGACCCCATACTCTGTGCAATTCTCACCCCCACTTCCTCCTCTGCTTCTTTTTCCTCCCCTTCTG
Source organism: Sylvia atricapilla (assembly GCF_009819655.1). Lineage (NCBI taxonomy): Eukaryota > Metazoa > Chordata > Aves > Passeriformes > Sylviidae > Sylvia > Sylvia atricapilla. The sequence continues at coordinate 13,653,049 of NC_089149.1, forward strand.
TTTGAGATGGATGTTTCACCTTCTGTTTCTAGCTGTTTCCTTCTGTTTGTCTTTGCTTGATGAAGTCCAAGCATGAGGAGCAGGGCAGTGTTTTACTCTGCACTGAGAGGGAAGACAGGGTCACAGCCCATCTCTTACTGATTTATCACAAAATACACAGAGCAGAGTGTGTTCTCCAGGGACATGAGCTCTGCCCTGCTGCAAGCCAGGCCTGTGATCAGTTGGCCATTGGCCTAACTTAGGGTAGATAATCTGAATTGTTTGCAATTTAAAAAGCAGCAAGGGAGGTGGAAGTGTTTGATAAAGTCCCATCAAAAATAGTGTAAAACTTATTGTGGTCTGAGAAGGAATGGAACAGTAGAGTAATCCAGGAATGGAAAGCATGGTTTACAACAATGGAAGAGTTCTTCGAAAAAGAAGGTGGTACTTTGAAACTTCAATGGTTCTTTGAAGTGATAAGCACTTTTACTAGTTCCAGAAAAGGGGCAGTGAACAAGTAAAGATGGTTTGGTCACTCAGGTTCTCTCTTTTTGCTCTAGGTCTGTTCCAGCTTCTGCCCAGGGTCCCAGCAGTGCTGCAGGGGCTGCAGGGCCCCCTCCCGCCACCAATGTGTCCAGCAACAAGCGGCTGCAGCAGACACAGGCCCAGGTGGATGAGGTAAGTGGCCCCAAGCCATCTGCTTGGCTTCCTCCCTGGTGCAGCTCCTGCTCATCTGGAGGCAGTGGGTCTAGGAAATGAGATTTATCAAAGCAGGCAGACAGTGCAAGAAAGATCCTGAATGTAAACAGCCCTGTACCAGGAACAGTTCTGCAGATCAAATGTGGGCATTGGTGCCAGCTCAGGAATTCCTCCCAGCCAGTCTGGTTAGGAGGAAATGTCATCGTGGAAGTAGCTCTTGTAGTGTGTTCCTGCACTCCTAAAGGTTAGATGCTAATTTCACAGACTGTTACACAGAGACAGACCATCAGCTTCTCATAGATAGATTAGAATTGAGCACTGAGGGTGGTGTTCATCAGCAAGAGCTCTATTGATTAATCATCACAATTTATTCCCAAAGAAAGGCACCCACACATGATGTCATAACAGCATCTTTAACAAAACCCCACTCCTTTTCTGCCTTGGAGCACCATGTGCCTGTTCCAGCTTGGATCCTTACATTCTTGTCTTGGCTGTAATGCCAGTGTCCATCCAGCTGCTCTGGGAGTGGGAATGGTGAGCACACCACTGCTCATGGGTGCAGTCCCTGAGGGTACAGGAGGACAGTAGCAGCTGTAGCACCCTTACACACCTGGGTATTAAGGAAAGAATATTGTTAAACCCCTCCAAGGACTGAAGTAACTCATTGCTTACTGTCTACGGTGAAGTGCACAGAGCTTGTGTGATTCTTAAGTGCCAATTCGATAAAACACATTAGAAAATATGTACTTACATATATAACGGCCTCTATTTTCAACAGCTTTGGGCATGCTTTAAAGATAGTAGAGAAGACCTCAAAATATCCAACTCAAATGCATTTCTTTAGATGAGTTAAATGCATCTGTCAAAATCGGCATTGGCTTTTTGAGAAGCTTTTCTTCGTTGAAAATCTGGAACAGTGACTTTCTGGTCTCCCCTTTGCTGATGCTCAGAAGTGTTCACAACATCTTCTGGCTGTAGAATGTCTAGATTAGGTTCTCTCTTTTATCTTTATTTCCTTTTCCAGTGCAGAAAGGAATGTTACATTTTAGCTTTTGTCTTTGGTCAGAATACTAAAATAAACTTCTTTCCTGAACATGTTACATCGTGGTGGTCTTGTAATTGTTTATGTGAAGGACAGCAAAAGTAACTGTCTCTAAAAGATGATAAAAATTGCCTTTTATTATCTTAAAATGAGTGACGCCTGTCAGATACATAGGCCTCTTCAAGCAGATCACTAGAGATGGCATCAGTGAGGATAGTGAACCCCTGCTTTGTGTTTTAGGTACTCTGTATTCTGACTTTTCACTCAGACCTATGAAAATCTCGCTTTTCCTGGAGATGATGACATAATTTTGGCAGTTACTCTTGCCCAGTAGGAGGGGACAGTAAGTAGTTCTTGGATTTGAGGATTTTGTGGGTGAAATTCAGGATTCGTGGGGGTTTTCCTTCCATTTGAGAGAGAGGATGCAGTTGATACAGAATCACAGAGTGAACGAGGTTGGAAAAGATATTTTGAGATCATCGAGTCCAATCTATGACCTAACACCTCCTCATCAAAACAAACCATGGCACTGAGTGCCACTTCCAGGCTTTTTTTAAACACCTCCAGGGACAATGACTCCACCCCTTCCATGGGCAGATGATTCCAAAACCAAAATGAAATATTTTGCTCAATCCAAATTTTCTTACTTGCCTTTCCAAACCAAAACCTTCCTCCTTGCTCAAGCACTCTTTCAGTGAGGAATTTTTCATGAGTTTGGAGTTGATGGCACATGGTCAGCAGGTCCTTTTTAACAGAGAAATCCCAATATAAGAATAGCCAAGGGAGGCAAACTGGCACTTCCAGCACATGAGGTCGCTGGGGTGATGCTGGGTTTGTAACATCAAGGGATCCAGTGTGGTGATGCCATGATGACTTTTTTTTTTTTTTTTTTTTTTTGTATACCTTTTATGTATTCTTAATACCCTTAACATGCATATTTGTAATTTTTTAAACTTAAAACCTTAACATAGTCTGGTATTTCACTAGGCCAGAAGACCAAACATCTTAAAAGCCTTACAGCTGGGGACTGGAAATCTTTATGCTGTCTTGGGATACCAAGGCCTCCTCTAAAACATCTTCTGTGAACTAAAACTCGGCCCATCTGGTGGGAAATAATTTAGAATGGAGAGATGCCATGACATTCATTTCAGCCACTCATGGAGGCATCTCTGTTAGGCATGCAAATTTGCAGGGTCTATAAATTTATAGATGTGATCTACTGCGTGTGAGCTTTTCTGCATATTCCACCTTCACGAACTGTTCTGGGGCTGGTGCCCTGGAACAGGGGCCAGACAAGATTCAGAGAATAAAGTGTGTGTTTATTAAAGGCCTTCCACAGACACACCTTGGGCACTCAGAGCCTCCCAGAGGTCACACCCAAGGTGGACAATGGTCACGGGTTTTTCAGACAATTCTGAGTTTGGTCCGTTTACATCTCAGGGGTGAATGCTGCAATTACAGCTTCAGGTAATGAAGTCATTTAGCCCCAGTTTACTCCCCGCAATTCACTTTTGATACTTTTCAGGGCCTGAGACAGGGAGGTGTCTTTGAGTCCCAGGCCCAGAGGAATTGTTCTGTCTGAATAAAACAGAACAGCAGCTGACAGGCTGTGGAGCTTTAGAGTTATCCTAAAGCAGTACAGGATCTGAAAAATATAAAAGCTAAAATCCTAAGGCATCTGTACTATAAAAACCACTTATGAAATATCGAAGTAAAACCGCTTTTATCTTTTACCCGTGTCTGACTCTGACAGATCCTTGTTTCGCCCCTTTTCCCGATTTCCCGGCTCTTTCCTTTCCCGGCCGGGCGGGAGCTCACCCGCAGGTGGCAGCAGAGCCCCGGCAGCGCAGGAACCTTGGGTCCGCACGGAATCACCGATGTTTTCACTGCTACACCAATGCCCGGAGAGTATTTCAGCTATTCCTCTACTGCATTTCCCCACCTGGCTCCTCTAGACATCGCAGGGCTTATTTTCTAAGGCCTAGGCAAACATTTCTCTATTTGACAAAAATGAAATCTCACCTGGACGAGTGTTCACTGCAACCAGGTTAGATTCAGTAAGTAGTTCTGGGGAAACAAACAAACGAAACAAAAACAATACAAAAGACCACAACCAACCAACAACAACATTCAACAACAAATCCTAAAGAAATGAAGAGAATGGGTAAGAAATAGTATTTTGTTTCAGCATTTTTAAATAGTTTAACATTTTCACTGCAAGTCATTGTACCAAGATAAAAGTCAACTAAATACTAGCTGAGAAATCAATAGTTTTAAAAATCATTATTATTTTATATGAAGTTAAGCTCTTAGAAGGTTTTGGCTTGGAAAGGCAAGTAAGAAAATTTGGATTGACCAAAATATTTCATTTTGGTTTAGGTTTGGTAGACAAGTGAAACAAATCCTTTGACACCTCCTGCCAGTCCTGTTAAAGATTCTTTCACTACTAATTTCATCTCACTGTATTTGAATAATGTATCCTTTAAATAATTCTGGATTTTTGCAGGTAATAGTTAAATTTCATTGAATATGTATAACATGGAGTTCCTGATTATAGAGTATGAGAATTAACAGGCCATCAGCCTCATTCACTGCTAGAAAAATTGGACACAACTTTACTGAGATTGTGACACTGTCTGACATTTGCATTCTGGTGAATTCCTACAGGATTTCCATTTAGTTATTCGCTTGCTAGAAGAGGATTTCATCTTACCCAATGTATAAAATACATGCATGAACAGCCCTTGCCTATTGTATACTGGGTGTGAAATAAGGTGGCATGAGCTCTCTGCTACTCTTTGGACTGAATTTGCTCGGGTAAAATATTCTCCAGTTTCAAGCAGGACTTCAAATCATGAATGAGAAATCATTTTGCCCAAAAGATCTGCAGAATGAGAAAAATTTTTGGCAAGGAAATGCATACAGTTCCCTCTATAGTGGCCTTTGTCTGGCCAGTTTCTCTGCCTCAGGTAAGGAAGGTAATAAATGTACAAGGAAAATAATGGCTTGTTCTTAGTGATGTCAATCAAATTGTTGTATAGAGATCTTCACCAGGTTTTTTGTATCTGTATAAAAGTAGCTCAAAACTTTAATGAACCTAACTGTGGTGTTGCACGATGTCTCTTTATTTTCTACCTGAAAAGGCATCCAGCAGTGGAGCTCACTCAGCGTGGTTCTAGAGGCTGGGATTTTGAGGCACTGCCACACACCACAGTGGCAAAAGGCTGGGTTTAGGATGAGGTGTGACAGATGGGTGTCCCTCAGCTTTCCTGTGGGACGAGTCTCAGGTGGGTCTGTGCCCTCACAGGTGGTGGACATCATGAGAATGAACGTGGACAAGGTGCTGGAACGGGACCAGAAGCTGTCAGAGCTCGACAATCGCGCAGACGCATTGCAAGCAGGCGCCTCACAGTTTGAGACCAGTGCAGCCAAACTGAAGAGGAAATACTGGTGGAAAAATTGCAAGGTAAGGAATATAAATTCTTGTCGGGACTCACATCATGGCAGGAATTGCTTTCACTTGCATTTAGTGGGACTTTGCCTGCAGAATGGCACCTCTGAGTCATCTCTTCTCATCAAGGTGAGAAAGGTGCTTTGACCTTGGGGCTCCAGAATCAAGCAACTTTGATCTTTCCCAGTACCTGTAATTTCTGCAGTATATAAAATGTACATACAACTTTTGATGCTTCCCCAGTGCCTTCAAATAGAGATGGGAAGGAGCTCCATGTCAATCCTCTGTGTGAACCATAAAACCTGATCAGGTGCAGTGAATTCAAGCCGTGGGAGAAAACAAGCTCTTTCCTTGTGGGGATCATTGATTTGATTTTTCTTCAGGATGGTAAACCATAAAAAATACCCAAAACTGGATTCCACAAACTTTCGTGAGAAGGGAGTAAATTGCAGTCTCTTATAAAGAGGCCTGGTTAGGCTAGAGCAGGACTTTCATCAACCAGCTGCCTTCTCTGCTGTCTTCAAAGTCTAACGCTTTCCCAAGAGCAGAGGGAACCTCACTTTCCTTTGCTTTTTCAGACCTTTCCATTATTTGTGGATTTTGGACCCAGAAACTTCATCTCCTCTTACTCTTCTAAGACTCATGTCTTTGCTTCTTCCTACTCATGCATCACCACCATGAACATTGTGACAAGGGTTCAGCTTCATTTCCATTTCTCAATACCAGCTTTCCTGCTGAATATTTATGTCCACCCAAACAAAACCAGCTGTTCCCAAGGGAGAATCCCACATGTATCCCTTACTAGCCTCTTGTCTGCTTTGTCTCTTCAATCCACAACACTGTGAAATGTAAAGACAAAATATTCTGGGTAAATGGGAAAACACTCCAGAAATGAAAGGATGTTGGTTAGAAATTCAACTGAGCAGGTCCTCTGGGCCTCTTTTAGCTGTTGCCCAACTGATATTCCTAGAAGTGCAGGAAGCAGGGCTTTTGGGAACTACAGGCACAGATTTTGAGTTAGGTTCACCCATGTGACTGCAGTCACCACAGATCTTCAAACTGATCCTTATTCTTCTTTCCTCATTGTCCCTTTCTGCTTTCTCCTGACAAACAATCTCCTCTGGCTCCCAAACTCTGGGAAGAGAGGGAAGAAATTTTAAAAAAATCTCCTGGAAGGCAATGGCTGTCTCTGTCCTCATGTTAGGAGGAATGAAGGCCTTGATTTGACATGCCCATGGTTGTCGTCTTTCAGTCTTTCTGCTCACTGGTGTAATAATAGGCTGCAGCATCTCTGGAGGGCTCTTCAGCTTTCAGTGAGTCTCAGGTGGGGCCTCTGAGGCAGCTCAGAGCTGCTGTGGGCTGTGCACAGCTGCATCTGTGAGCACGCTCCTGCTCTGCAGTGGGGTATTCCCAGGAGAACGTGCTGGAAACCGTGCTGGAAACTGTTCTGCCATGGGCTTCCTATCACACAGCACCAGCACACAGAACAGCACAAACAGCTGCTGGGCCTGAGACATCTCCAGCTGCCTCTTCACTGACTCCAGGAACATGGGAAAAGGGATCAGGTGACTCTGGTATAACATGGGACATGGCCACATGTGAACCCAGCCACTGGAGTTTTTACTTTGGCAATTGAGTTTTTACTTTGGCAATTGAGTTTTTCTTTACTGCTGGCAATGGTTGAGGTTGGTCACTGCAGCTTTAGCTGACGGGCAAGAACTGGCCAGCTTTGACAAGAGGCTATGTCTGTTGTTGATTTTAAAATCAGCGTTACATTGGGGCCTTAACAAGTCTGTTGCAGTGAGTGTTTACAAGAGCTCAATGTATGAGGAATGAGTCACTAAGTAAAGGCGAAAAAATGGAGGGGTTAATGTAGTTCATGTGAAAACCTGACTTTCTCTTTTTCTTTCTTATAACTTTCTTTTTATAGATGATGATCATCCTTGGTGTAGTATGCGCAGTCATTCTCATTATAATAATAAGTGAGTAATTCATTTTCTCTTTTATTTATGATCTCAATAGCTTGTGACTTAAGAATGGCTGATACAGTAAAAAAACAAAGCAATGAAAAAACAGATATTAAATATTTAAACGGATTAATTTGTGAAATTTCCCTTCTAGTGTTATGCTTTTATAGTGAGAATTACTGCAAACTCCCTGGACACATATTGGCAGAATTTGTTGACATTTAATATTTTTTACATTAGCATGTTACATAATTTTCCCTAGGATTAAAAGCTCTCCCTTTTTATGTTTTAGATAAATTTTTATGCAGTCTCAGAGATATTCCTTTCATTAGGATAAGTGCCACAGTCCTGGTGTTTTCTACTAAGAACAGTAGTTCTTGAAATACCTCATGCCTATAAAAAGCAGGTGAAGGCACCCAGGCAAACAGGCATCTGATGTATTTTTTAAAAGCATGTAGGTGCCTGGTTTCTACCATATCAGCTAGAATTTGAAATGTCAGTGTTTCTGAAGATCCTTTTGCACCTCAAATTGCCCAAATGTTGTTAAAATACAGCCCAAAGTCTCACTGATTTCTTTTTTCAAAAGATCATCTCATTCCAGCCAGTTGTTGTAGGGAAGTTAGCTATGAATGAACAATAGCAGTCGTGCTGGTTGGGACTCAGGGGCCTTGTAATGACAGGAACTGAACATTTCATTTATGTAACCCTGTGTTAGCAACAGCTGTTAGGTGACATAACTGTAATATGGCATTAACTCCTGAAAGGGAGATTTCTTCAGATACACAATGCAGGTAGTAACCCAGAAGAGATTCACCAGGAGGCCAGACTGTGGACGTGAGTTAATTCCCTGCTCTCCAGTTACATGCCTGGTATTCAGCATGTTTCCATTTTCCTCTGCTGCTCCTGTAAAGAAGGCTTACAGGATCACCTGTAAACATGACTAAATGGAAAGAGATACATGTGACAGTTTATTAGCCTTATGAATGCTGGCACCAGAGTGACCCAGAATAATTCCAGGGTTTCGTAACACTGATACAGCAAGAGTGGGAAATGGTTAGATATTAATTAACTATATTAACTGGGTACTCAAGAGGAAGACCAGCCCTTGTTCTGCAGTCTAGTGCAGCAACCAGACAAAAGAAGATGTGTAGCCACTGAAATAATTGCTGGGTATATATTCCTCATTGAGCATTATGTGAGTCTTAACAAGAAAGTAAAAGGTGGGCAAGATAGCTCATAACTCCTCCACAGAAGTTTAGCCTGAAACATATATAAGTAACATTGTTTCATTCCTGGTTTAAAATGTTGAATACCTGTCCTGGTAAGTTAAAAAAAAAAATAAAAATTGCAGATTTGACCCGGGTTAGGTTGAGTTTAGGGTATTTAATAACAAACTTGAGTAACATTGTTCAACCCATGCCATGGCTGACCATAATGAGATCTAGCACCAAGTCAGTGAGATTTGAGTGCACCTGTTGTTCAAATTAGTTTTTCCAGTCTATTTGATTCTTCTGTGATAAGTGCCTAAAGGTTGCAGCTTCAGGAAGGAACTTGTGTATTTAACTCAATGCTGTATTTATTTACAGTAGCTTCAAGTACATGTTTAAATTCTATAGACATCAAGCATCCAAGTGCTGTTAGACAAGACCTGCATGACCTTTCCAGTCTGGGACTGGAGTGGGTACAAGCTCATCCCCTGCACCAGCGCTGGCTGTAGATGCAGACAAACTGAGCCATTCCTCACAGCAACAAGCTGCCATGGGTGCTGGAACGGCCCAGGCTGCCTGCTGGAGGGAGCAATACAACACTGCAGGTGTTGCTGGGGCTGGAGACAGCAGCTGACATCCCTGTCAGCCCTTGCCCTTTCTACCTTTTGAGTCACAGCCTCCCCTGCTTTCCACTCCAGTTTTCCCTTCAAAGACACAGGAGGAGCATCCCCAAGTCTGCTAGAAAGGAACACTGCGTGCCTGACACGTCGTGCTCCTTCAGCTAAGGTGTGCTAAAGATGTTTGCAACCCTCTGATACCAGATGCTTCTGTAAGATAAAGCACAACAGTAACTCTAGAATAACTTTTGGGTTTTGTCTTTTTTTAATCTTTCTTTCCTTCTGCTTCATTTCCCAGTTTATTTCTCCACTTGAAAAAGCAAAGAAGGAAGACTTGGCACAACTTTGTTCATATCAACCAACAATATCAGTGTTCCTTTGTTGAACTCCGCTTTTTAAATTCCCGGTGTCTTGGGATTTTTGCTTGTAATAACCCATAAGCATTCAGTGTGGTGTATTTTGGAATTCTGTTGTTTCCACAAGAAACTGTACCAGCTAAATACTGCCAAGTAGTTCCATACACTGTCTAATCACTGTGTCTTAAAATGTGTACGCACTGACCTTCAGAAACTGTAGTATATGAAAAGCATCCTAAAACATCTCAGAATCAGAGAATGCAGCTGTGGGGAAGCTCCTGTTTAAAGGGACACTGTCAGGTAGATTGGACCCAAATCCGAGGTTGTGGCAAACATTAGGACCAAAATTCTCAATCTGAGCTCCTAAAGTTGGATGGCAAAATCCATTGTCAGCTATATCTGCTACTCCCATTGAAGAGAGTGATACCTATAAGTATTCATGTAAGATATCATATTTCAATTTAGCCAACAAAACACAGACTCTTTTGAGATTAGGTGTAGAATCCAAGTCTGAAACTATTGTCTGCAGAAGATAAAGAAGACTGATTTATCATCTTTTAGGGATTTAATTTTTTTCCATATGGAAAGCACCTCATGGTGTTCTGAACAAACAAGATGGCCTCAATATGAAAGCCAGAAAGTAAAAAACAAACCTATATTACAGCCAAAAAGCATTAGCTAGCACAGTCCTGAAAAAGCCAAGTGAAATGCAGAAGTGGTAATACATCACAAATGACCCAGGTGCAGTCTCTAGGTGAAAACTTGAGGCACCATTTGTCAGGTTTCATGGGACATCTCTCAAATGCCCATCCCCAATAATTAGGCCCTGACTTAAAGCCTGTGAGCAGCGTTGGTAATGTCTGTGGCTGCCCAGCTCTGTTGGAGGAAGCTGCCCCTGCAGCCGTTTTCAGAAATGGTCCTCACTGCCAGGATCACTCAAAGATCAGGGAGAAGGTAAGGGGGAACAGTGGGGAGAGGCTGAGAAAGGGAAAGGTGCCTAGCAAAGCTTTCCTGGGGAAGAGGAAGGAACAGAAACACTGTTCGAAGAGGTGGTGTTAATAGGCTTTAGAAATATTTATTTTAATTTGTGCATGTGGCTAGTTCATAAGCTATAGTGTCATATTTGTAAAGTGCTCAGATGAGATACGTATTATACTCAATTAATTGAAACTAACATTTGATGTAATTAAAAGAAATTATATATTGTGTCTTGAGAGAAAGTTCTTGTATGCTCTTGTGAATTTCTTGTTTCTTCCTTTTTAAAACAGTGAATAGTTTAATCATCCTTAACTAAACTCAAAATGAATTAATCAAATTTTGAGCCAGGAAACTCAGAAAAGGGTCTTTATAGCATAACGCCTTCAGAATTTCTAAAAAGAATTCTTAGAACTGAAAAAATAATAATTTGATGGGTTGGGATTTTTTTTGTCTGCAATTTAATTAGGGAATGGAAACAGTGATAATAGTAGTGTAAATATTCCCACTGTGGAGTATCTCTCTTGGCATAGTTTTAGATTAAAAAAAATGGAGAGCCTGACCAGTTTGTTGCTGTGAATCTGTATGTAAATCGTGCTGAAGTAGAATTTTGAAGAGAGAATAAGTAATGATCAGTTGAAAAGTTCCAGTTGCATTTTCCCCTAAATATTTATCACTTAATAATCACGTGTACCTCTTCATACCATTGAGTCATAAGTGGCCCCAGTCTTAATGAAGCTGAATATTCAAAGTTACTAATGTGATACTGGTATTCCCTGGTATGCCCTGATCACTCCTTCAGCTTGGTGAGAACCCAAACAATTCTGAAATCCTCATGGACTGCACAAAACTTGTAGCAGTGATGAAAGGCCTGACTCTGTGAGGTGGCACAGCTGAGGGCTGTGTATAAATGAGCTTTCACTGGTAGAGGAATGAGCCATCCAACTTCAGGAGCCTTTTTAAACTGCTAAGATAACTGGATAGCTGTTGAGAAGAAATCATCTGCTAGGAGTGACACCCTGCCACCCACACCCGTGTTGAGCTTGGTGTCCTCACAGGGCTTCTCTACTGAACACACTCACGAGATGAAGATAGCTTTTGCTGGAGGTGGTGCAATCAGGAAGGTGAAATGCTGATACTGAGCCTTAATGCAGATGTTCCTTTTCCTCTGGGAGGCTGAACAGATACTCAGCTGATAGGACTGCAAACACACACTAAAGTGTTTGAATCCTCTAGCTACAAACACACAAAGCTCCCAAATGAAACTGCAGTGGAAGTGCTACAAGGATGTGAAGCTCACATCCTCCCAGCTGATGTAGTTCAAGCAATTCATGTAATAATCAAAGTGGGACTTTTAGGTGAGAGTGGAGAATAGAAATTTCTCTTTGTGGAATGTGGACCCATTCTCTCCCAAAACTGTAACTAATGGGGATGACTGCTAAATATAAGTGAGAATTTGCAAGGAAGAGTTAAGAAACCTGCCTTCTAATGGGTTTTAGAATGTTTGTGAAGAGACTATTTCCTCCTGTGTGGTAATGAAATATGGTAAATTAATGTGTTTAATGTCTCAAAGTTGTTTGCCCACGGTGTGCTCATGAATGCTCAATGTTTGCTGCTACTTGTGCTGTGGTGATTGGTTGTAATTGGTGAGAAAAGCCATGTAACCTTTCTAATTCAGCCCAGGAAGCATGAACAAGTGTGTCTTTCCCAAATCTCAGCTGCTCTTGCAGAGGATTAAACCTTCAGCAAGGAGAAGGACTGTTCAGGGTCACAGACTGTGCAACAGCATCACATATGTGCAGGCTGCTGCAGAGCACAATTTATGTAAACACAGTTGGAGATCTTATTTGTGTTGGAGCCAGGATTGATTGCTTTCCACTCGCTGCTTCTACATCTGAAATGTCCATGAAGGTGTAACTGCCTGCCTGTAAATTTGCCGTGAAAAATTAAGTCATTCTTGTTCAGTCACCACCAATGAAAATTTCAGCTTCTGCTCTGGACCACTTCCTACTGCCTTGGCTCTTCCTTTGAGCTGGTAAAGCATCACATTTAGTGATGCCCTGGCAAACCCTCAGGGGACTCCAAGGCCATTGCTTTCTGACTGCTACCCGGGGGACCAAACTGAATTCTCTTCTGGCTGGAAGCAATGCTTTTGATAGCTTTATCCAGAAATGGACATGGTTTGAGACCTGCATATTCCATCCTTTCAAGAAGCTCCTCCTTTGCTTTCTGGAGCACAGCTGTACATCCCAGAGGCTGTAGAGCAGGAGATGCCCTTCACACCAGCACAGCTGAAAGGAAGGGGTTATAGCTGGTCAGCTGCTTGGCTTCTCAATGATCATGTCAGTGATCCTACATCAGCTTCTGAGCTTGAAGAAATGTTGCTTGCACCACTGTCAACAGGCTACTGAGGTCCTGTTTGGGTGTTACGCCTTCTCAAATTTAGCTTATTTGTAGTAACACAGATGTGGCTTTAAACCCAAAACCAGTGTTGCACAGAACTTGGCAGGAAAACTTAGTGTGCAAGCCCTAATGAGGTACTTGACCTGATTTTCACTTGACAGCATTACATAACAGCACAGTCAATCCAACAGAGTCAAACCTAGTCCAATACTATTAGAAGGAGGATGAGAGAATCTAATAAAGACTCTGAATGTAACCTAAGGTCTGTAAGACAAGGGGTGATTTGGAAACGTAGTCAGTTGAGTTTCTAAAGGTGGCCCTTTTATTCAGGTGGAACCTGAACGATGTTAGCCCAGTGAACAGTTCAGGCAAGTAAGATATTTGGGCTTTTCTTTTTGTATAGTGATATATAAACACTCAGTGGTGGAAGAGCAGGGCATTATTGACTGTGCAAGGAATGAATTAGAACAACCTCAATCTGCTCTGCTTTTGTCTGAGTAGCAAGACCTTTTAAAATTCTACTGTTTCTGTCACTGCTCCTCTGACAGGGCTTCACCTAACTTTAATTTTATGAGCAGCTGGATTACTTCTTGTCTGAATGCAATGGATCTTAGCTCTTAAGAGCAAGTCCTTGACTTGACATTGGCATTTAACCTAGGGAGCACTTGGGTATGATCCAGGATTTAGATCTCAGCCCTGCTTCTCCTGCTCATTAAACAGGGAAGAGAGCTGAACCAGCAGCCATATAAGGCACTGGGCTCCCTCCCAATGTACACAGTGAGTACTAGGGAAAGGCCTCAAAGTCTCTTTGATCTGGATTTGCATCCTGACCTGAACTTTAGACCTGTAACAGATCATAACCTTTGGGCCCTCTATCTCGTCAGAAGACTGAGATGCTCTTCCAGCCAGTTCTTCCTCAACTGATTTAAGTCCCTTTTGCTAGACAAGATACATTTGAGCCAGAGAAAACACAAGCACCCTCAAATTAGCTTCTTTAAAAGCAAAATTAAAAGGCTGAAGAAAGTAGTTTGGAAAAATGAATTGTAGCTAGAGAAATTATTGGCTGAAGGTTTCTCAAACGGTAATGTTCTCATCAGGAGGAATCCTAGACTGGGATGTATGAAACAACCAAACCAGAACCTCACACCTGTTGTTCTTTCTCCATCTGGTCTACTTCATAAACACTTCAGGAAAGGATTTTGTTTTCCTCTTCAGCTAATTTCCCTTCCTCAGTTGATTAATCTATGTCTCAATTGATGTGCTCAGTAGTTTTTCTTTTCCATTGAGAACCGTAAGACTCTCTGCCTTTAAACACATGCATAAAAAGAGATCTGAGCCACCCAAGGAGTTTACCTTCCTTCCTGGTGCACTGACATTTAAAAGCTACATCTTAGAATAAAGCAGAAAAACTGTGGCAGTCTGGTTACATGCAGTTTTGGTGGAGTAAACACTTGATTATTCAACAATGAGTCACTCCTGCAGTAACCTCATTCTGTCATGAGTGTATCACATCTGCTAACTCTCCAAAGCAAAAACCAGAACCTGAACCGCTTCAAAACATGAATTCAGCCTCGTGGTTTGCACATAACACTCTATTCAACCAAAGAAGCCATGTGCTATAAGTTTAAAAGGGCAAAGTAGTTGTTCTCAAAGAGAAAATATCATAGAGAACAACAAAGACAATTATGGAAAAAACCTTCTCCATTCTTTAGCTCTTCTCACAGTGTCTAGCTTATCCATTATTCTTCTAGTCTCTCTGTTCTCTTAGAAACCCATTGTGGTTGTGGAGTGCAGTGTATTTGGAACACAGACTATTGGGGCTGTTCTGCCCTCTGGGTTGACTCCCTGCTTTGTGCCACACTGTCACTGTTGCCCTCAACCAGACCTTAGGTGGGCCTTGGCTGAAGCAGAACCTCCTCCCCACAACATCCAGCTCTCCTCAAACCTCCACTCTGTGGTCGACACCAGCTGAGGCAGAACATGGCTCCTGGGTCTTCATTTGGTTCAAAATTATGCTATACAAAACAAGGCTAAACAATAGCATTTTTACTACACTACCTTAAATTGTAACATTGGAACTCTAATTAAATTTATTTAACAGTTCTTGGAACAGTAATTTCATTAATTTTGCTGGAAAGAGAGGAAACAGTAAATAAGGATATTGTGATAATCACAATATCATAAATTGGGAAATGGTCCAAGTGAAATATTGCTAACATTCAGTAAACTTCTTTTTATAAGTGGCTCTACCAAAAAGCACCCTTTTTATATTAAAATTAAGCAGTGCTTGTCTATTAAATTCAAATACTTAAAATGAACTATGACAGATGGCGGAGTTTTTTCTGGCCAGTGCAGGAGATAGGTGCAGAAAGGATGGTGCAGCATTCTTTGCAGAGAGCACCATTTGGGGCATTCTAGACCTAGACATGGGGCTGTGGCAGCTGCAGCAGTGGTCAAGGACCACAGTCAAATCTGGATTTCAGAGTGCCTGGAGCAGTAAAGATCCAACCTGAATGTCCACTTTGTCCTAGAGCAGTTTGGGCTCACTAATGGAATCTTTTTGACACAGCATGATTATTTTGGTTACTCTTGATCCTGTGCTTGTCCACCTGTAAATGGTCTAAGGTGAGGATAAAAAATCCCTTTGTTGAATCCATTACATTCCTATCATATATATGTGAACACATGGTGGTAGTCCAAGCTTTTTGTGAGGAAAAGTTTAAAAGAATCAAATCTGTTTCTCCCCCTGATACATTGCAGGTTTCTTTAAACTAAAACTAAATAATGGCAGCTACAATTTTTTTTTGTAAGACCAAGGATTGAGATAGTGCATATAGTGGACCTAAAAATTCATAGATGCACAATGCATAATTTTTTAAAGAAATTTAGCTATTAATCTTTATAGTATTGATCTGAAAGTTTGCTAAAATTCCTTTATTAATGAAAGTAATCTTGGCTGAACCAAAAATTCAGTGATCAGTGTGACTACCATGCCACTAGCAAGCTACTGAATAATGCAAGTTCAGCCTTTCATGAAACCCAAAGGGAAAAAATATTCTGATTAAAAGTAGAAATTTATTATAAAGACTATGGGTATAAAGTTCAACCGTTACTTATTTACATATTATTTAAGCAATTAGCAGCTATAAAAATAGTCAAATAATTAGTTTCCAAAGCTTAACTATAGATGAAAGAATATTTTTTCTCATTAGAAAAGCTAACTTCAATCTGTGTTCCATCTACTTTTCCCCAGATGCTAAAATGCTAATATTGCTATGACACATTCACAGGTCTGCACAATAAAATGTTACAGATAGCCCACTACTTGTCATGAAAAACATCATTATATCTGTAAATGAAACATCCTCCCTCCCCCAACCACACATGTGGTAAAAAATTACTCACATTAGGTTTATCAGCATCACTGAAAGATTAGAAATTAGTACCTCCTACTCAAGAGCGGGACTTAAAAACATGATTTGTCTGTTGCAAAAATACATTCTGAGGGGGAAGCACCAACTGTGTAGAGGTTAAAGTTTTATTTGACAACTCCATTTTTCCTTCCCCTTTCCAAAGGAAGTGCTTATATATGCAGACAGGCATTTGCCATTGGGTAAGATGTTCTCCTTCCAACTATGAAAGAGATGAAACAGCAACTATCTACTGTCAGCAACCTTTAGTTTGTTTTGCAGCATAAAAAGTTCTCTAAGTGGCAATATATGAACTCTTATTATGAACTTGTTATGCTCATTACAGGAAATGAGTTCATAGCCAGCTAATTATTATTTTCCTTAATGACTTATTCTTGAGTCTTAACACAGAAGAGCAGCCTCTGGAGGTGTTTGTGTAATCAGTTCAGCACTGTAGTATCTCACACTCACCGCCCTGGAGTGAGTGAGGAGCAAGGCATGCCCTGGTCTGGAAGGAACTTCAATATGTGCCTAAGCATACAGGGAATTTCTGTTTTCTGTTTACCACAATAAAAAAACCCTCATTTGTCCATGCTAAATCCTGGTCTAGCGTGGAATCTGTGCCATGTTCTAATTCAGAAGAGGAAAAACCTTTCCTTGGAGTGATAAAAAATCAGGGCGAAAAGGACCACTGGGGCTGCCTGCTCCGATGTCCTGCTCGAAGCAGGGCTGCCTTTGAGCTTGGAACAAGTTGCCCAGGTTTTGTCTTGATGAGGTTTGAAAATCTCCAAGGCCCATGGCTTCACAACAAATTCCGTAATTGGGTGTGTTCAATGCCCTACCAAGGCTGATAAAAGTGCAGGACTTTGTAAGTGCATGT
This sequence comes from Sylvia atricapilla, assembly GCF_009819655.1. Classification (NCBI taxonomy): domain Eukaryota; kingdom Metazoa; phylum Chordata; class Aves; order Passeriformes; family Sylviidae; genus Sylvia; species Sylvia atricapilla. Next base: position 13,670,036 of record NC_089149.1, read on the forward strand.
GGTTTATAGTTTTGCCTTTTTGTTCTGTTGTGCATTCATCTGATTAGAGTCAAATTCAGATCTAGTGGAATTAAGTGCAACCCTGCTTTTTTTCAAAGAACTTCTACTGACATCAAGAAATTTTCTTTTCTTTTTGTTGCCATTGGTCTGAGGCAGATGTGATCATTCTGAGGACATCAGTGCATCCTCTCCCCTCTCTCTCTGTGTGTGTGTGTATGTGTGTGTGTGAAGCCTGCTTCTCTGACACTGAAACTGGAAGAGGCATAGAGTCAGATCCAGGACATCTGCTGAGGTCTTGCTCAGTATTGTCTGAGGTCAGTGATAAAATCTTGAGTGGATATTAAGTTACTAGACTGCCACCAAAGAAAAAAGAGGATTTACTGAGATTACTCTTTCTCTTCACAAGTATCCTTGGAATTACCACACCTGTTTCGAATGCTGATGGAATGGCAGTGCAAAATAAAAACCTTTCTTCTACCTCTTTCCTTGTAACTCTTCAAGCTTTACTTCCTGTAATGGGAATAATCAGAAATAAGTTTTCAGTTGCCCTTTTAAAAGCCCAAACTCCAAACCAAATCTCTAACTGCATTCTTTTAAAGGCCATGCAGTGCTGTTAAGCTCTGTAGTAACACATTCAGAAAGGACCTGAAAGTCTGTGCTGAGAACAGCATCTCTCACCTCATAGACTCAGCTGTACTGAGCAAGGAGCTGGGATTAGTGCCTCTACAGAAAACAATCCATTTGCACCGTATTGGAATGATCTGGAGAGGAAAGATAATGTTGTGGAGACCAGGACATTTCTTAAAGTGCTTTACCTGGAGGTCAGTGGAATTTAATTTATAAATGATAAAATGCATGTATTTTGATGCTGAAATTGTGACAACTTACAAAGTTTGATATTACTGTACTTTTCTGTGAACAGTGATTTTTTTGAAGTGGTGAACATATTTTCCAAGAATATCGTAGACATTTGTAACATGTATGTTTGTGCCAATAAATCTTGTTTTAAGAAGTTCGAGTTTGTATCATTTTGTTCCCAATACACAGGAGTTTAAGGATAGCTAAGCAGCTTCAGCTTTCATTCCCTCTCTGTGTTAAGGAATAGAGACTTCTAGAAATGAAGATTTTTTAATTCACATGGAGTTCTTACATGTTCAGCATAATAGAAAAGAAAAAAGGAGTTCTGTTGTATAAACAGTAATGAACACTGCACAAAAATATACAAACATTAACAAATAGTTAACAGGAGCAGATGAGAAAATGTATTTAGTGCATTTGACCATATTTTTAATTTTCTTAATGATAACGTGGGTTTTCTTTTTAATAGGACATGGTGAACTCGTGGAACTCAATGCAATGAAATACTGATAGTTCACCAATTTGGTGTACATTGGATGGATTTTTAGATGAAGGAAGAAAGATTTTCAGCTAGGGGAATACAGACTCTCTCGCAGGATCCTCTCCTGTCTTAGCTTGAAGCAGCTGGTGCTGGCCACTTGTGTGATGGATTAATGGGGCATGGTAACTGTTGCCATGGTTATTCCTAATGAGCAATTAAGCCCTTTGAAGGGACAAGGGTTGGAAGCTGCTTTTCTCCCCTTCCTAGCACCTACAGCTAAATTTTAAATTGCGTAAGCATCACAGTAACTCCCAGGTAGCTCCACACCTTCAATGCATTGGGGGCATTATTCAACAACTTCTCTAATTTTATAAAAGGCACATTATTGTCTCTCTCCTTATCCCAAACCCAGGTAATGTCAAGATGCCTTTTTAAAAGAAGGCTCTTTATTAGCAAAACTATGGATTTGTCCTTGGTAACTCAGTGCACCTGGCAATCAATTGAGGACACTTGTGAGTCTAAAAGGAGACAAAGCAATCACTGATTTCATGTGAATTTGCTATGTGAAATAGCAAATAAGGATGAAGTGAGAAAGTGAATTATGTTGACTGGTCCATGTGAACATGATATTAAAGAACACAGGAAACTGATCAAAGCCAAAGTGAGGCTTATTAAGGGAGCACAATAGGCTGATGCTCCACTAGCTCTCTTACAGCAAGGTTGTGTAATTAGCTCAGTTTTATTGAAAAAATCCCAATTTCTGACTTTTGAGCTTACATAGAATTCTAGCAAATTATAAAACCAAATGAAAATTAAGTTATGTTTAAAATAATGGAGATATTTTGATGGATATGGAAGAATCCGCAAGAATATGTGAAAAATCTATCTTTCATTCTGGTCAGATAGATTTGCATAAATCACAGCAGTTCAGGGAGCAGAAAGAAGAACTGCTTCCTAGGGATTATTAAATTATGTGGGGTGATGAGCTCTTGGGACATGCACATGCTTTGGTAAGTCAATACCAGACGGTTCAAAGACAAAACAATCCTTGAAGTCACTGCCTGTACACTTTGCTTGATAAGCTGAAGTACCTGAAGGTTAGTGAATGAATAACTGTTTGTAAGTGTTCCTGACAGTTTTAAAACTTTAAAGAAACATCTAGTATGACTAAAGATGGTCAAAACTGCAATCTGAGATAAAAAAAGCCAAGGCTTTTTTTTTTTTTTTTACTTTCACAAGAGTTTCAAATCTAGGGGAACAAAACCTTGTAACACCTCCTGTGGTTGGGCAGCTACCATCAAAATCTCTTGCCATGCCATGGTAACTGTAAACAGTACATTTTACTAGGCGAATTTCCTGGCACTGAGTTATTATACTTTTAAGGCAGTTTTTAGAATGATTCTGCAGAAGTAACACCCATGTCTTCTTCCTTGTAATCTGGATGGTGTAATTAGAATTTAACAGCTATTGGCTGACTGCTTTACAAAGGCAAGTAAAGCCTGGTGTTTCTGCATCCTATTGGCCATAACACAGATTTACTCTGTAGAATGTAGTCAGTGGGTTTGATAATTTGACTTCTAGTACTTACCTAGTGACTGGCAGGTTGTTCTTCTTGCTAGAAAATGTACAACATCAAGGTATTTACAGGTTCCCTGGCTCAGCCTCGAAAACACCTGCTCCACAGTGCAGTGATAGCAGGAGCTGGAAAGGCTCCCCAGTACCATCCAGTGCACACTCCTGTGACATAATCTGTAGCAATCCTATAGACTGCACTGAAAGAGCTGCCTAGATCAGGGGTGTTGCCAAGCACCACACAGCCCTGCACCAAACCAGGTTTGGTTAAACTTCCTTTCTGATGAACAGTACAGAAAAGAGAAAGCCAAAAATTCTCACTAGTCTGAGACAAGGAGGAATTCCTTTTCTCAGATCAGACTGTCCAGTGAGTCAGTTCAGTTTTGAATAGGATGCAGAAAGGAATCATCTGAAACTGTCATGCCCCAAGGAACACTGGGGTTAGTAGTGATTGAGGATCTGGGAACATAAACCAGTAATTACAATGCACAAATTGCCCTGGCAAAGAATACGGTAATCTCCTTTTAATGTCTCACTCTGAAGACACCTACAACTTTCAGTGACAAAGTTCAATCATTTTATCACCAGGAACTGTCTAGATTAATTCTGCCATCCTTTACCTGCTTATCAGTTGTCATTTCATAACCACACACACTCTTGGCCTGCTTCAGTCCTCTAGAAAATTCCATCTGAGCTCCCTTTCTGAGCTGGCTCAAAACCTCTTCTTATTGTTCTCCTTACTATCTGGGTACAACTATAGTTCTCAGTCTTTTGTTTAGTGTTTTTCTTCAGTTTGACTGCCCATGTCCTCCTTAGGCATCCTGGCAGTCCATCCATACACACTTGCCAGTTCCATCTCTTCTGACTGTTGCAGTTTTCAATTCTCTGCTCTGAGTAAAGGTTTGCCAAATGCTGTACCTGGTGGCACAAATGTTTTGGTGTCTGTATTGAAGCAACCTGAAATATCTTACTACCATACCAGAATTTCTCACAATTGCCTTTACCCTCCCACCCCCATGCAGTCATCCTAATCATCCTGTTACACCTGCTGCATTTTTAAATCTCATTTTCTTTCTTCTGTAGTTTAGGACCAACAAAATCATCGTTGTTGAATCAATAGTAAACAATATCCTCAACGATGAATTTGATCCAAATCCTCCTGCCTCTATCACCAAAGCAAATACTATTAATACATCCAGTGCCCAGCCAGATGGCAGCCAGGTGACCTGATACACTGCCTAAATGAAACCTAACAGTTTCATTTCAGTCTTTTGTTTTACTCAAAAGTCTCACAGTTTGCGTGACTTCCTCAGAGGTTTTTTAAACCAAAAGAAAAACTTGCCTACTGCACTCACCAGCTGAGGCATTTCTTGACTACTCAGGCATCCCTGTTCTCTTTGAATGCCTGTTGAAAATACTATTATTTCAGGATGCCTATGGTTGGCAGCTAGATGGAAAACACTATAGTCTTTGTTAAGGAGAAAAAGCATCTTTGGGTAGCTGTAAGCACAAGTATCCTCAAGGCCTGTCCTTAACAGAGACAAAGAGCCAGCCCACATCTTCTGCAGCTGAGCCTAGAATTTGAAACTGGATGGAGGGAGAAAGCCAAGCTTGGCTGTGTAAGTGTGGTGCTGTGCCCATTATGGGCTTCTCTTGCCAATATGTAGATTTATCAGCTCTCATGTAGGATATTAAAGCGTCTTCTGATGCCATTAAGACAAGGTATCCCTGTGTCTGGACTTGATTAAATATGGCCTTTGGGTAGATCATTAATACACAGTTAAGTGCAGTCTGAACACTTCTTCAGCCTTGAACAACACATTGTGATGTGAGCCTGGGAAAGAGAGGAAGCAAAAGACAGATAATTAAAAAAGACCTCTTCAGTATATAACCTGTCTGCTCCTATTTTGCCCAGGCATGAGGTATGAGTCAAAATTCAATGCACTCTAACTAGCAGCTTCTATTCCTGATTGTTTTCTCTTTGCAGCCCACAGCACAATCTCTGGGAGGTTCTGTACAGATTTGCAGAACCATCTCTGCACCTTTAAATACTCTGACAAGGTTGGGCACATCAGTATATATCTGCAATGCCAGAAAGCAGGTTCTCTTTTAAACTTTCTTTTCCCATAGATAAGTAAATACTTAAAAAGAAATGTCTTGATTTTAAAACTGCCTTAATGGAGGGAAAACCCCCAAAGAGCATAAAGCCCCATGTTTTTTGGTTTCAGTTGTCCAGCAGTGCAGCCACCTGCCTGCTTCAACTCCCTGAAGTGACTCTGCTGGTGTCAGGAGACACCCAGAGAGCAGAGCCACGGCCACCTACCTCATGGTGCCCAGCCTGGGAATGTCAGACGGGCAGTCGCTGCAGGCAGCACTGCACTGTGACAGCAGGGGCACTGTCAGTCACAGCTCACTTCTCTAGTGGATTTATTTCACTAATGGTACCAACATAGGCTAAGAGAGTCAGGCTCAATCTCAAATGCAAAATAAATTTGATCACAACATGTCTGTATGGGATTAAACTGCATTGTCCACCCCTTGGGTTAGCCATTCTGCTGTAACTGGCATTCATTTTAATCATTTTTCAGAACTCTTTTTCGTCTCTTACACATTAGTTTCTTTAGCTGAGGCTTCAAATTTCTCAAGTGTTTTCAAAAAATAACTGCATTTTTCTTTGTTGGTCACTGTCTCGTTATTCCTCTCTGCTTCATCCCACCTGTTGTCTGTTTCATGGTACTGAACAAAATATTATTCTCTCTCTTTTCTACAATAGCTATTACTTCTCCAGTAAGTTCATCAGCTCTTAAATTCCCCACTCTCTTTGTGGAAAAAAGGTGATCAGATGATTTGTGTCTAGCCACAGAAGTTGTACACTTTGCCTAAGCCATCTTTGCATTATCCTGATGCTTCCAGGGCTGCTTCCTACACATTGACATTCTCTGTTTCAGCATTGCTCAGGTTGGCTGATCATGTTGTCTTGCTTGTCATTAATAGAATCTTGCAAGTCTTGTTTAAAAACAAGTGTAAGATATAAATAAACTTTGGTCTTCAAATGAAAGGCTGTAAGTTTATGTGTTTTAGGCCTGTTCTATCCTCTTGCAAGGATCAGAAAACTCTGCATCAACGCAGAGAAGTACCTGCTGATTTCCTCATGGAACATCTCCAAAGCCACAAGCATGTTGAAAGTGAAGCATGTTGCCTGCAGCTGTACAAAGGCTCCCTGTGTCATGTGCTGCATGGGAATGACCTCACCAGCTGAATGGAGCTACTGAACCAGTTACAAATGCAGTCTGACAGTCACAGAACAAACATGACTCATTTAAGCACACTCTCTACCTTCCTTTTTAATAACTGGTTTCTCCAAAGTCAGTAAAGTAGAACTGAAGGGAGAACAAAGAGTTCTCCAGTGTGCTCTGCACAGTGTTCTCACACACCCCTTGCTATGCTGCAGGAGCACGTTTGGAATAAGAGCTCCACAACAATTCCATCTTCTCTGGTGGTGTCCCAGCTCTCACACTGTCATCACTTCCTGCAACAGATATGGACATGCCAATACTAACAACAGCAATACCATTACTAAGGAATTAATGATGCTGGATTTAAAACCAGAAAGCTTTAAAAATGCTAAATGTTGATGTGCTGCAGAGACCATCATCCATGATTATAGTAATGATGGTGTTGAGATGAGAACAGGGTTCTGAAAATAAAGAGATTTGTGTCTAGTTTAGCCATCAAAGCTTGGTTGTGTAACTTCACATATAAGACTGTTCAATTTACACACTCAGTTTTCTTAACAACGAGCTAGGAAATTAATTCCTGGTATGCTTTTGCTTTTCCACCTTGCAATAAATCAATTATCACTTTGATAAAACTTTTTGACAAAGTAGACAAAAGAAATTACAATATACCAGGGTGAACTTTGAAAATTAGAGATTTATTTGTAAAATATTTTCAGTATTATAAAATCTTAACTCCAGCAAAGCCACTGACAACAAAGAAAAAAAAATCTTGGTATTATAAGGGAAACTGAGGCTTTGTTTCAGACAAAGCTATTAAAGTATGCAAATAGTAATGCAATTTTTAAATGTGGACTACACAAGCCCTCATACTAGGTCTTCTCCTATTGTTTCAATTTGATTGTAGTGGACTGATACTACAGGATTGCTGTGGCATCCCAAACTGGAAACAGTGGAATGCATTTACTGCAGTAGCAGTGGCTGTGCTTGAAGTGCTGTGTGGGCTCAGTGCAATTTTCAAGTATATATTTTCAAGACTGTTTTGTTAATGCTCTCCCTACACAGTTCATTGTACTGTAATCCAACGTGTGTCTGGGAAAAACTTCGTTCAAATACATTTGGCTTCTGTAGCTGACATTTGACAATAATTGCAAGATTCTCCATCTCACGGTTTGAGGTTTGGTGTAAGGGCCTCATGATGTGGGAAGTGTCACGCCTCTGGTCTTGGGCACTGATTTGTATTTCTGAGGGGCTTGAGTCCAAGTTCTAATCATCAAGTTTATAGTGAGATAATAGCTTACAGATAGGGACATAATGTGCTTTAATTGCATTTTAGAACTTGAGGAGAGGTTTTCTCAGTAGTAAGTCAGCTTACGATAAGAAAAGTTGATGAATTGGTTATTAGGTTCCAGGGAAGTCTAAATTCTGTCATTTTAAAAATATTCCCTTTTTTTGGTTTGTTTTCTGAAGCACCTTGAGGAGAAGGATAGCATTCTCTCTGACTGCTTTCTTCAGCATTAAATGAAAGCAGCAAAAGCTACCAGCATTGTTACCAATAACAGCTAACAGGTAATGCACAGTAGGAGAGCAGGGCTGCGGAAACAAAATGAGAATTGTAAATTACCCATATCAATAAAAGGAATGCAAGGTGGATTATGGATATGTTTCTTAGACCTACTAGAAAGAAAGACAATGCTCACTTAGTACTCTATCCAGGCCTAAACAAACCATAACCCCTACAGCATTTTTAAAAATGCTTATGGAAGGCATATCTCACAGCTCAGCTTTTTGGCAAGGTAAGATTTCTTTCATCTTTCTGTTTTGTTCTAGTGACTCTGTTTTTCTCAAATATTGTTTGTTTCCTTTCCTGTAGCACGGCCTTTCCTCTAAGGAACAACAATTGGCTAATATAATTTAGGATTACTAATTCCTGTTTTCTTTTTATGTCCTTTAACCATTCTCCTTTAAGAAATGTAAGGGTTTGCTTTTTTTTTTTTTTTTTTTTCCTATTCACTGGCTTGAACTTCTTGTTTAGTTTTTTTTTCACTGTGAAATTACACAACAGAATCATTGAATTCCAGAGTTCTTCTACTGCTAACGAAGTATGACATGCTACAAGTGGATAGAATATGTCTCATTATGGTAATGAGTACTGTATTTTAGTGGGTTTCTGTGTAAAAAAGGCTCATGTGATGGTTTTGACTTTGTCTGCTTGTTTGCTTTTCTCCATTCACATGGTAATTTTAAATTTATTGGCTACTGACAGATAGGAAGAAATCCCAAGGATATTCCTGCCACATAATTTTCAAGAAATTTTACACCTAGGAAATGAGGTAGTTGAGGATTTTTTCCCCAGAGCTGCACTTAGTAAAGGACTGTAGTTAAGCTCATACCAATTAAATACCAGATAATCTACAAAGATGCCAAAGATTTCTGCCCCTTTTAGTTTAGTTACTCTCTTGAGAAAATTGCCAAAGCTGTTCATATCAAAGGGATTTATCCAAACACACTTTATATAAATCCTTCACCCCCTGGTTCTATATTTCAATGACAGTGTGCAAAGTGAGCTGACCTTTCTCTTTTAAATGATTAGAATTAAACCCAAAGAATTTCTGATTGCTTATCAGAAACTTCTATATATTTATAACATAAGTAAAACTTTGTTTACTGAAATCTCTTGAATTGACTCAGTACAGAGGATTTCTGCAATGCCTGATTATTAAAATCTCTGCTTGATTTTCAGTAGTGCAGCCAGGTACATCAGGTTTTCTTCCTGAAGCAAACTCAGCCAGCCCCTCAACACCCTCTCCTGAAAACAAAAGCCAAGCTTCCGCTGACTTCAGTAGCAGCAACGAGCAGTTCAAAACAGCTCAAGTGTGAACTCAAGCCGGAAAATTAATTGACACAGAGGAGTAATGGGAAACTCAATCTGAAAATGAAGTGTTTTTAATTAAGAGACACTCCAGAATTATACAGAAAGACACTCTTTCCCATTTAAAATTTGGCTCTTCCTTCCTCAACATGTACAAATCACCGGTCTATAATTAGTACAGTTAGTGGAAGGAATGGCTGAGTGTCTGGCTGAAGTTAGGCCTGTCACTGTGACAGGGAGGGCAGTTGGTGCCCTGGAACAGATTTTAGCTAGTTTGCCACTTAGCATCCAATTTCTTACCAATGTTTCTGTTATGATCTGCTACTGTTATCATACTTGTTACAAATGAAAACAAAGTCAGGAAGAAAGGGTGCCTCAATTCCCAGCAGCTGAGAGCAGCAGCTTGACTCCATTGCACAGTGATTGTCACTTTACCTGTGAACGAGTCCATCTCCAATCCTATGCCATGACCTAATCCAACATTTTATGTAATGACTATTTAATAAAAATTGCATAAATGTTCACTGGTGTGGAAGCCAGTGCGCAGATGTTGTCTCTCTACCCTTATTTTGTTTTTAAAGGAAGGTATGTCTCTTACTCTGTTTCTGTGAGAGATTGGTAACACTTTACTTTGCAGCAGTGAGCCCAAAAGCACATCATAAATGCGATGGAAGGCAGTAAACTGACTCTGGTCAGCAAATGCAGAGTTAAAATCAATACAAAGAGCGTGCATTAGGAACCAGTGGGGAGGCAAGGGTTGGAACACACTGTGGTGCAGATCCAGCACCATGCCATAGGCCTGGATGCTCAGGTGTCTCTTGAGGAATTTGAGGGTCTCAAGAACACCTGCCAAATCTGGACACATTTAATGCAGAAAGGAGTGCACCTCAGGTATCAAAAGTCGTAGAAATCATTTCTGCAGTCTCATTGCCCTTAAAAGAGCTTTTCAATGCCCTGTCCATGCCATTCCTGGACTTGGGAATGTACTTTCTCACCAAGGAATCAGATGGAGCAGCTCACAGACAGGAAACAATCTCTGGGAGCTCTTAGAGAGATTAACAGGGGCCAAGAAAATAACAGAGTGGGAAAAGAGCAGTCAAGACCACACAGCCATGAGTACTTGGTGCACTGGTGCCAACAACCGCTTCACGAAAGTGAAATGTTCGATCAGCTCAGAAACCCTGTGAAAGCTGTCTTTGGCATAAATGTCTGCATGGTTTTGAATGGAGAAGCCCAGCCTGATGTGATCTCTTTCAGGGCAGAAGAGGATGTGTAAACCCAACACAGTAGGCAGGAATGAAAATGAACTTTCCTGCTTGGTATCTCTTATTCACTCGCTTATGCTAATCTAATGACATGCAGATTTCATTTCAAGTGTCTAACTCTGCAATTGGATGTTCCTCTTGGTCTTAGATCCTCGCTCCAGCTTAAAATACGGTCTTTGATCCTGTTTTGGTTTGGCTTTTGTGCTCCCACAGCTGTGATGCAATCCAACCAAAAACTTCATTCATGGCATATTTTCAGTCAAATTGGTTTCCTAACCTGACTAACAGCACAGTTGCATAATCACTGTTTTTTAACTCAGTGGAGGTGGTAGGACTGTTCCTTTTGGTGGATGTGTAAGGACTTTGATCACCTTAGGCAGACTGTGAAATCACAAACTATCACTCTTGAGAGTTATGCAGGAAGCTTTAAGCCCCTTTTCAGCACTGTGAATTCAATTTGAAGCTATCTTCATTCGGCCTTCTGTGAGGCTGACTGCAGAAAATGAGCTGCTAATACACACTAAACAGCAGGATCTCAGACCCAGACTGCTCTGAGCTGTTTGCTTCTAAAATCATGCTCATGGGCTTGGGGATAAGCACATGGAGGTACACCGGAGAGTTACACCCCTTCCATTTGTATCCTAAGAGAACAATTCTGGGCTCCTTCATGTGTAACTTTTCAAGATATTTGGAACATAAAATTATACAGCATTTGCCAACAGAAACTAAATTTAATAAGAATATTTAGAAAACAGTAAGAAGAGGGACAGAACGGAAAACTACATTCCCCAGAAGATATAAGTGAAGGTTTTCTGTCTGGTGACAAGCAGACACTTGTGCAAAGGACTTTTGAACTGCAGCACATTTCAGGAACTTGCTGCTTGAGCTGAAGTTCTTTATTGTGTTTTTACATTCCTTTGCATTTTGATCAAAGCATTTACAGAACAGTATGATATTGCTGTCTATTTGTTACAGTTTGTTCCTACACTCTCCAATGCTTTTAGAAAAACCTGTTCATATATTTACTGGAAATGAGGAAAAGTGGGTTTTTTCCTTTCCTCCTCCTTTGTCTGTACAGAGAGTAAGAGTGACGACTTTTGCTCATTAGCAAAAAAAAGCCTTTCCGGATCTTTGCAAGAATCAATGACTGTCAGCGTCACTGTAAATGGTGAGTAATTAGACCTAGGAAATGAAGAATTAGACGTGGGCTCCAGCTGTAAAATATTGATTTTTTTTTAATAATATACAGTGCTGTGGAGTATCTTGGAACAGGTGACTTTTACAAGTGGATAGAGAAGCACAGTTATTCAAAAAGAGGAGCCTTATTTCCATAGCAAATCCAAGCAAGCAGTCCTCAGGTAGTTTTTCAGGTGGTCTCATATTGAAAGACTTGATTCTTTTCCCCTTTAAAAATGTATGTATTGTCAATACGTTGCTGGTTCTCAGAACTGACTGAATTGCTTCAGTTAAGCAAAAATCCTACTTTTTATGTATGCTGGGAAAAGGCTCGGCATTTGCGTGTGTGGCTAAAAATCTACTTACAAAACCGTGAGAAGCAGCGGGATTCCATGTAAAAAGCCCACAAAGAGCAGCATTTTCCCGGCCAGGCCGCACGAGGGAGCCGGGCAGCGCTCGGAGCCGTGCCCCGGCCGGCCAGGGCTGAGCCGCCCCGGGCCAGCGCCGGGGTGGGACCCGGAGTGTGAGGCACACAGAGAAAGGGCTCGCTGAACACAGGGACGGCTTGTTCTCGCCGTGCTCCACGCGTGAACACACACACACAAAATAAACGAAGCTGGGAAAAAAAATCCACGACCATTTTAATGCTTTTCTTACAAGCTCTGTGTTCTTTAGAACCATTTGTGTGTGCATATATGTTATTTTATCCTGCTGCTATAAAAAACTCTTACGTTATAGCTACTTACTAGGCAAAGCGACCTTAAGAACAAACATGCTGAGCCCGCAAAATTTTGCAAGAACTTTATTTTGCTTTGCTCCTTAGTAGATGAGCCATTGAGTCAATAGCAATATTCACTCCTTTAGAAGCCCCGTGCCTGCACTCCTGTTATTTCAAATCGGAGATATCTGGAATCATTTGTATCTACACATATTGTTTGTCTTGTGACAATTTTCTGGAAGCTGCAGAATTTGGACTGAACTTGTTCAGGGTACATAATCACAATCTGAGTAACACTGCTTACCCTAGTTTTTGGTACATTAAATATAAAGCTGCAACTACTAAAAGGTGGTATAAGTAGACCTTAAAAATTATTCCCAACAGCTTGAACGAAACAATTGATTAGTATCATTTTAAAATAAGCAGGACTCAAGTAATGCCTCTGGTAGTTACCAGGGTGGGAAAGGTACCAGCTATTTGTGGTGGTGGTGGTGGTTACTCTTCTGCCAGGACTAGCATGCCCAGCTGCAGTGAGGAAACTGTGTCCTGGGAACTCATTGAGCTCTAACACAGTGCCACGGTTTGCCATCCTTCTCACATTTGTCATCTGATAGGGTGAGGGACACTGTGGATCTCAAAGTTTTACTTTGGTTGAAAGGCCTTACTTTGAGTCCCTGGTAAAAGACCACAGCCCTTAGCACACAGCCAGGGACGGATATTTTTGGCACATAACATGAAAAACGGTATCTCGTGGAAAACAAGAATATTATTCTACACCCCTTTAACCCTAAAGCAGAGAAGTTACAAAGACAATGAAATTCTGGATGCGAAGGCCTACGAATGAGTTGACCAAACTACACGAAGACTACCTAATTAGGATTAATCATAAAATTAGGCTCCTCAGAGGAGCACAAACTAAGAATGGTATCCTGGTAAGCTGACTTGTGCATTGCAACAAATCCAGTTGCAGAATCTGGTGCTAATGCTTCCGCTGCCCACCCCCTCTCCTCTCCAGCACTTAAATACTCCATAGTCCTTTACTCACAGGCTGTTTCTGTAACAGTCAGAGCATAAATATCTGTGCACCTAATGGACTTATCCTTAACACCGCAGCGAGGGAGGGAAGCGGCATTAACCTCATTTTGCAGATAAACAGTGGAAGCCCTGATGGCTCCGTCCTGTGTTATACCCTATGGAGCAACTGCCTGTATGCAGCGAGTGTAAAATGCTGTTAGCCTGAATGCGGCTTTGGCACGTTCTCTGTTCCTTCTTTGCAAAGCCGTGTGCCATAGTGGAGACAGAGGAAGCTCAGAATACAGACGAAGTACCATTAATTTCTCAGCTACTGATTGCTCTGCTTAGCCTTGGAAGATGTGGGGACTGGACCAGAGCCGAGTGTTTAGCAATGGGTTATTGGGTTATCTCGCTGAACTGTAGCAACTACGAGCTCAGGTTCTCTCACCTGGGTAGAGTGGAGGGTGCAGCAGCCGGAGCGAAAACCTGTGTGAATGATGCACAAGAACTTATTTAGTTCTTTGTTACTGTATAATGGAAATGCCAACGATCTCTGAATGTTTTGCTTGAACACAAGGAGGAAATTTTTTTTTTTTTTTAATAAATACGAAAAGCTTATTTAAATAGCTGGAATGGAAAGCAATCATATATTAGCATGCTACCGTATGCGGAACTACTGCTCCCGAGAACAGTACATACGTTTGAGAGCTCAGAAATTCTTCGTTTAATCACTGTTGTAGCAATTCAGACTGATGTTGGAGGCCGGTGCGGGAGAAAGACGCAGCCCTACGCTCTCCTGCGCTGCACCTCGCTTTGAGACCTGGCACCTCCTGAACAATACGCGGGGGCAGTTTCGAAACTTCAGGGAATGCACCCAGCGCGGGCGGCAGCACCAGGAAACGGGATACGGGCGCTGCCGCCTTATGTAAGCGAACCGAGCGCCGGCAGGGTGAGCTCCGAGGCCTGCGGTGCCGCCTGCGCAGGCCCAGGCGCTGTCCCCCGGCCCCGCCGCCCCGGGGACGGGCCGCGCTGCGTGAGGGCCCCGGCCCGGCCCGGCCGCCAACCGCCTCCCCGCGCGCGCGCACGACACGTCACGCTCGGCTGCGAGCGGGCGGGGGCGGAGCCGCTCTCCTCGGGGCGTCACGTGACCCCTGCCCCCCCTCCATCCTCCTCGGCCCTGCGGTCTCGTAGCGGCGGTGGAGGCGGGCGGGGGGCGCCGGCGGAGGCGAACGGAGCTGCCGCGGCTCTGCCGGGAGGCGGCGCGGGGGCCGGCGGTGAGTGCGCGCCGGTGGCGGCGACGCGGGGGAGGGGAGGGGCGGGCCGGCGGCGGGGCAGGCTCGGGAGGCGGCCGCGGCGGTCGGTGGAAACATGGTGCCACACGTGAGGCTTATGTAAAGTGAGCGGCGGCCCGCGCGGCCAATGGCAGCGGCGCGCGCCCCGCCCCCGCCCGCGCGCCCCGCTGGCGTCACGCGTTCGCGGCCAATGGGAACGCGGGTGGGGCGGGCGCGCGGCGGCCGGTCACGTTTCTGCCCGTATGAAGCCCGAGCCGGGACGCAGCGGGCCGGTGGGACGCGCCGCGCGCGGTGAGTGGGGGCCCGGCGGGCGCGCTCTCCGCGGCCAGAAGGGGCCGAGGGGCCCGTGGGGAGCGGCGGGAGGGGGCGGCGAGCGGCGGCCGCGGGGGGCACGGGGGCTCTCCCTCCTTCCCCGCTCGCCGGGCCGAGGTTACGTAACCCTCGCGCAGGGGCTCTCCCGTCGCCGGGACGATGGGCGCGCGGGTCGCTCCCGTTCCGCGGGGTCCGTCCCGCTGCCGCCCTCTGACCGCCGGGGTGGGGGCGCGCGGGGCTCCGTCCGAACGGCCGCGGTGACACGCCCCCCCCGCTCCCCATGGAACCGCAGCGAGGGAAGCGGCGGCCGGCCGGCTGTGAGTCGCTCCCCGGGGCGGGGTGCGGGACCGAGGGCGGCACGGCCCCCGCCCGCCCACCTCGGACCGACAGAGCGGCCGGCAGTGGGGGCACCCACACCCCCACCCCCAGCGGGGGCTGGACGGGAGCTGGGCTCTCCGAGGGGCGGCCGCGTGGGGCCGAGCTGGCCTCAGAGCGGAGGCGGCGGACGGCGGGCAGCGGTGGCGGCGGGGCAGGACCCGGTCCCCCGGCGGGGCTCCGCTCTGCAGTCCTTGCTGGCCGCGGGCAGCGAGGGGCAGCGCCGGGGTGCGGAGCGGGGGAAGCGGCGGAGAGCACGCGTGTCCCGGGGCGCTGAGCGCCTCCGCCGGCCCCACGCGCGCGGGGACCGAGCTGGATCCCGCCGGCCGGGCGGGATGCTCCACGGGAGGAACTGTGTGGCACCGAGTAACAGAATCTCAGTGCCGCCGAGATGCGTGAGCTACAGGTAGAATAGGCAACAAGTCTTGTCCGTTTGTTTTTTTGTGTTGCCTGTAGTTGTAAGGACACTCTGTTCCTTGAGACGGTGTGGTTGTGCTGCTGTTCACATTAGGTGCATACTATTACATGCATGATTACAAAACGCTTTATGTAAGTACAGTTTCATGCAAATAGATGAGCAACATGGTAACAGTCGAGCTGACGCTTTGCATTTGACTTTTCATAATAGGGTGGAGTAAGGTGGAGTAAGGGATAGCATTGCTCTGTGTACCATAGGAGCTTAAAAAGGCCTCCCAGGAGGTCGGTGTGAGGTGCTTGGAAATTACAGTGCTTCTCAATTCTATTCTAGTGAAAAAGTAACCTGGCTGAGATAGTGCACCGATTCCGGTCAAAGAAACAGAATCGTGAAGTATGGAAAAGACCTCTGAGATCCTTTAGTCCAACTGTTTCATCTGTATGTCCAATCTAAATCTACCCTCTTGTGGTTTCCAACCATTGCCTCTCATCCTGTCACTACATGCCCTGATAAGAAGTCTTTCTCTATCTTCCTTGTAAGCTCACATCTTTCTTTTCCGAATGTAAGACTCTGAGATTTATTGTCTTGGACATCTGAGATTGAATAGCTGTCACGACTAAAGGGAAAGAAGTGAAAATTCTCAAATGATTCTAGTGGTAAGAGTATCCGTCAAGACAAAAGTAGAGTAAAAACCTGATTAGTATGGGGAGAAACCCTTCCAAGTTGCCAGTATTGTTTGGGCCACAGTTTGATTGGTGTTAGGGAGAGTGCCCACATTGTTACACTGTAGCATCAAGTTCCTTCTTGCTTGTGCTTGTACTTGTTTAAGTGTTTCTGTTTTGCCTTTGCCTCTGAAACTTGCATTATTTCTGCAAAGGGAGGAAGTTTCACTGGAGGACTGCACCATGTCCTTGCTCCATGCAAAGATATTAGTCTTGTGGTGGCGAATGATACTGTCCTGAGGTGTGGAGTCCTGGTTCTGGACTGTGGAGGTTGATTACTTCACTAGTAACGTAAAGAGGTGACCTTTGGCCTAGAGTAAAAAAAAAAAAGTAATACCCTTCAGGGTTTGGTGAGGTTTGGGCCATTCCAAGTGTGCATTTCAGGGTCGAAGGAAGATATTTTAGTTGGGTGTCATAAATGTCAAACACTGCAGTGAAAGAGCATGGTGTGTCCTGTGAAGAAGTGGTTTAGCTTGAGGTAGTTCTGAAGGCAAAGGCATAAAAAGCAGGTTTTTGGCTTTTGTGGACTTCTTAGATTTGGCAGATTTTTTGGTTTCATTTGTAATTCAAAGACTGTGTGGTTTTGCTGGATTTTTTTTGTTTGTTTTTTAATTTGTCCATTGGTGGGACTTGTTATAGACTTCCTGTTTTTGTTTCAGCAAGCAAATTGTGTCAGTGAAAATCTAAGTAATCTTCATTTTTACCACTTACTGTTACTCATTTTGGATTTCCACAGAGAGGCATTAAAGAGGCAGCATATTCTTGGCATAACACCTTCTCCGCTTTTTCTTCCTCCAGTCATAAGATTAAAGTACGTAACAACACGGTTCACTTGATAAACTTACTTGAGCCTCTCCTTGAACAATACACTCTTACAGTGTAAGAGAGTAAGTAAATAAGCTTTTTTAGTAAAGTAAGATGTTGATGCAGTTTAATCTCAAAGTATGAGAATGGAGTGAAGTGGGGAAAGTGATTGTCAGTAGAATTCTGGATGTTTCTTCTTCTTCAGAGGTTTATTATGACCAGGAAATGTTTAGCTTAGATACAGACTGATAACACTTTTCTTTTTCCTGGGTTCTTGCCACACCCTTATTTCTCTAACATCTTTACAGTATTAGAATATGCTTTACTGCAGAAGATCTTTTTTTCAGCCCTCAAAGAATAAGGAAATGAGCAAGTTACCACGGGATGAGGTATATTTGTTGTGGTTTAAAAGCAAGAAGATTATTAGTAGCCAGTAGAACAAGTAAATTATCACTAGTCTAGATCAACTGTAGTGTTTTCCATAGGGTTGCTATGGCTGGTCTATGTTCAAAGGAACGTCATGTTCTTAGCAAGACCTTGTGTAATAGCTGGCATGAGTGTCCTGTAGACACTCTATTATACTCATAACATTACCACATCATAATTACTAGATAATCAGGTGTTTCTGAAAAGGATTTTTTGTCTCCAATTTTGATTGCATGGCCTAGAATTCCTCTGTAAGGGTGGTGGATTATAGAGATTTTTTAACTGGATTGCCTTACTTCATTCATGCTTTCCACATTCAGTTATATCCCTGTAGTGCAAGTTTTAAACTGCTTAAATATTCATTACGTTAACTTAGCTTGTCAAGCACTGAACAGCAAAGGAGTCAATAAATACCCGTATTATTCTTTTTAATATTGTTGTATTACTCAAAATTTACTTGTTTTGGTTTTGGATGAGGCTGGATGCAGAAAGTGTTGGTCTTGAAAGTCCTGCTGCTGCTGCTTTGTGTCCTGTGTAAAAAGCGTCCCTCCACTTTCCTGCTTTAAGTGCTACTTTAAACTTAAACCCCTGCTGGGAGGTCAGACTGGAACATTGTTGGCTGTTGTTGGTTAGCAAAGAAGGCTTTTTTTCAATAGAACCGACTTTTTACAAGTAGAACCAAAGCTACATTGCTTTAACTTGTAGAACTCTGCCTTCTGACACTTAGAGCTTGGTTTGTGAGGGGATGAGGGTGTTTCTTATCAGACTACTCTCCGTGAAGTATGTTTAAAGGACATGGAAAAAGAGAAGGTCGGAGTCAACCCCACACTTCGATAGCCAGGGTGATAGTTTTACTATCTGTTGTTGCTGGGGTTTCATGCAGCCCCAGGCTGCTTTTGTGAAGTAGTGTGGCAGAGAAGACCCGAATGGAGAGGGGCGGGATGATGTGTGTAAAGCGAGTGCAGATCTCTGCAGGGACTCCTGGAGGCCCTTGTGTCGGCTGCCGGAGCCCGCAGCCACTGGTGTGTAGTAGGCAGGCAGCGAGCACATGGGGCTCCGCATGCCGGGCTGTCCGTGCCGCCATCTGACGCTCCGCTAAGTGCCTTAGCACATCCCCGGGCACGCCTGTGCAGCCGGCTCGTACTCCGTCTGCCCGCGGTGCCGGGGCACGGCAGGCTCCTGTGCCTCGGCTCCGTGTTGCCACGGTTACCTCCGTGTGTGGATGGGGTGTTTGTCTGAATGCCGGCACTGGGCTCGCACCACTACAGGATCCTCTCTCTTGGTCCTCTGTCGCTCTGGAGGAGTTACCAAGGGACAGCAGCAGTGTGCTGAGTTTGGTGTGAGTTGCTCGGGTGGTGCTTCTGAAGCGCGTGTTTTTCCTGCTTATCCACGTATGAAAGGGAGGTAATGAGAGTTGGTGTGCGTGAAAGCTTTTGTAGAGTCAAGAAGTTTTTGTGCAGATATTCTCAGCTACTGGTGAACTGGTGCTGAAGTAGCGGGTGGTAGCCCTAGAGGAGCCTTCTGATTTCTCTGATGTTTTTGGTAGTCTGATTTAGACAGCTTTGCTTGTAGAACACAATCAGAAGTGAGGCTAAGTTTACCTTCCTCAACAAACATAACCATGGAATATGGTTTTCATTTTTCCTTCGTTTTCTCCCAATAGGAAGGAAAATTTAATTGAGGATGTTGAGTGGATAGTGACTCAACATGCTATTAACATGAGTAGACTGAAATACAGAGAAAGCATTTCTTGGGGCAGGAGGATGAGGAGGTTCTGCAGATGGTGTGAACAGGCTGCAGAAGTTCGTTCCAACAGTACCCGTGTTGATCCTCACAGGATTTCATGCTGGGAAAGAAACCTTATCTGTATGCCAAAATGTGTGGGAAAGACTTGAGTTTTGCTTCCACCTGTTTTTGAGCATACCCCATGGTAATTCTTAACACTTGTTTTTTCTTATAGGTAGAATAGTTAGAGATGGGCAGAGATTTCCTTGTATAGATGGCTTTTTTAAAAGTAGAACTGACTTTTTAAAAGTAGAACCAAAGCTACATTGCCTTTCTAACATCCTATTCTGAAAGAAAAGCAATTCACTGTTAAGTAACACCTGTAATTTATTGTAATTGAAGCTTAGGGAGACAAGATGAAGTGGTGAGGATGTCTAGTACTTGTCCTTTTTCTTGGTGTCATTTCCTATCCTCCTTATTCCTTGCAGCTTTTGTATCTTAGTACAGTTTTTGTGCTTGACCTTATTACATGTACTTTTATGTTTCTGCTTAGTTTCTTTAATTGTACAAAGATCTTCAGTGTATAGAGCACTTACTTGATTTCAATTACATCTCTGCCATGGTTCTCCTGTGACTTGAGCTCTTATTTCAGTACTAACACTTCCAAGTCCTAGGACAAGTACATGGTGTTTGTTAGGTTGCTGCACTTTCTGGAGTGGATTCTTGATGCGATGGGGACAAGAAATTATTTGGCACAGCGCCTTCCAGGAGGGGACTTTGATTCTGACTGAAATGCTGAACAGGGTGTGAATCACAGCAATGTCTGAAGAGCAGCATTAGCCTGGAACTACAGTAAATGTGGTGAAAGAATGTCCTTTCTCTTGAAGGAGAAGAGTAGTACATATGTGAATATACTGCTTAATGGGGATGTCAACAAACACTTAAGTTGAAATATGGTATTGAGATACTTTTAAATCTAGTTTCACTTATAATAAAAAAGGTGAAATAGATGACTGCATGGTGGGACATGATAATTTTTCCCTCCATTCTGAGACAACACTTGGCAACCTCACATGCATAATTTTTGTCATTTTTTTCAAAGGGGGCAAGAGTTGACATACAAACACTAGAGTTCTGACTATTGATGTTGTGCTTAATTGCCTCTCCAGTTCCTCTTGGGAAGACAATAGCATTTCCTGGTTACAGAGAAAAGAAGGTGGTTTTTTTGGGGGGTGTTTTGGGGGGTGTTTTGGGGGGTGTTTTGGGGGGTGTTTTGGGGGGTGTTTTGGGGTTTTTTGGGGTTTTTGTGGGGGGTTTTTTTTGTTTGTTTGTTTGTTTTTGTTTTTGTTTTTTTGTGTTTTTTGTTTTTTTGTTTTTTTGTTTTTTTTTTCATTTACACTGCATACAAGTAATTTTACATACCTTTAAGAAGGCACCTTTTTTAAGACTGGAAGCTGGAATGAAGGATGTCTAGAAATTAGCATGGGGATGTAAAGGAGATGGTGTTTGATGTCTTTACAAGATGTCTCAGCATAGGCTACTTTTTTTGATAGCAAATACCCAACCTCTTGGCAATTGAACTTGACTCTGGGCCAAGTCTCTTATTCAAGGTGAAAGAATAAATTTGAGAGGCAGTTTCTATTTGTTCCTGGGGGCGATCAGTTCAGATTCACTATGGGGTCTTGAGCACAGGTGCTAGGTTTAACAGCACTAGGAATACTTACCTGAAATGGTAAAATAAGCTTCATTTCTGGTCTGGCAGAAATGAGAGTTTGGGAGGGTTTCTTATGTTTGTAAAGGGAACAGAATTCAGTGGGGAGGCAGTCTGTGCATTGCTCAAGGAACCAATTTGGAAGTTAGGTTATAATGATAAATACTTTTATCAGTATTGTGAAATGGACTTGATTTACCTTCTATAATAAATTTTTATCTTGCTTATAAAACTTATTATCCTTTTTTTTTAATAGGAATATATTGATGACGCTTTGAGATTTGGAAAGATCATGATTACTACATTCATTGAGGTGAGTGTTTTATGCTGTACCCAAGAAAGTGATTTGTGGTATCACTTCTCTCCTAATGCCTCTGAACTTGGGAGGGTGGGAGGAGTGTCTGTGATTTTGGTATTCCTCTTTTGTGTACTTCTTTGAAATGTAGAGTCAGAATGTCAAAAAATAGAGGTCTTCAGGGCTTTACCTTTCTGAAGACCTGTTGCACAAATCATGAAGTACATGGAAATGCTGTGGGATCTCTAAACCTTTATGAAACTGGAATTTTGTGTAGTGTCAGTATCAAGTGCTGCATCTGCATTGTTTGCTGTGTAGATATTTGGTAATAGCTTCCATTTTTTTCATAGCTCTTGCAGGTGTTAAGTAGCTTTCAATCACGAGGAAAATTTTGGTGTCCAGAGAACCAAGTACCTATTGTTACTTAGACAATCAGGATTATAGCTCAGGAAGAAAAAGGAAAATATTGTGCTCCTAAACTTGAATTAAAAAAGCAGATCATAGCTTCCATCTGTATTTTTTGGTCTATTGTGCTCTGCTTTGAAATAGATTGTTATTGGAGCAAAAAAAAAAAAAAAAAAAAAAGCAAACATGATTCCAGGAGAATGGTGGAGGAATGTAATCTGTGACATTAAGAAAATTTATAATGTGCTTTCATTAAATGTGATCTGATGATGCCACAATATTGGCCCTAGACAGGAAAGCTGATCGGGGTAGTACTGTAATATTGCAATACAGGTGGAATCATAACTGAGATTTTGAGGATTAACACTACAATGTCTGTTTAGTCTAAATGATTGATTAAAAACCCAAACAAACCTGTTTCTCTATGGCTGGAAGATGTGATCTGAATAGGTTCTAAAAGCTGACTCTTTTCAATGCTGCAGGTGTGACTTCAGTTCTCTGCAGAAAGTGAACCTGGTTCAGCTCGGTTTGCCTCCTGTGTCACAGGTGTGTTCCTGCAGCAGTGTTTTCACTCCTTTATAGTATTTGAAGTCTTCTGTGCTTAGCATAGATATACATCAGTATGGAAGGAAATGACACAAGTTCTGCCTTCTTTGTAAACTGAGCAAATTAGACTTCTTTTTGTGGGAAACACCTTACTGGAGATGCCATCTGTAGACAAATCCTTTCAGTGTTTTGCGACTTGGGCATACTCAATCACACATTTCCTTTGGAAAAAAATAGAAAACAAGTTGAATTGGCTGCCTCTAATTCTGTTCAGACCGTTCACATATAAGTCATTCAAACCAGGCATTTAATTTCAGATAAAAATCCTTTTGGTGTAGATTTGTCTTGCTTTCCATTAAATTGTAGAAAGCCTTATCATGGGAATTTTGAATAGTTTATAAGGACTATTCTTTCTTAATGTTTTAATGTCTGCTTAAATGTGTTAAATACATGGAACCAATATGATACACAATTAAAATGGTACATGCTGCTACTGTGAATATATCTTCAAACTTAGACTTTTGAAAACTTTTTACTTTTTTTTAATTGAAAATTTTACCGGGAGTTGAGTTAGTGTCAAGAAATTGCAAGAGCTGTCTTTAAACAAGGATTTAACTGGTGCTGAAAGACATTCCTCATTTTCAATGTTCAGGCTAAAAACTGTGAAATCTGCAAGTAGTTCTGGCTACAGCAAATTCTAACGCTTTTTGTGGTCAGAGATAAGGCCTATAATTTGAATCCTGTATTATCAGTTTATGATAAAAACAGAAGCAAAACATTTAAAGAACCAGTGCAAGAAGCAGATTTATATAACAATCTGAGTATTTTAGAACTTGTGTTGGCTTCACGATGTCACGCAGGATGGAACGTTGTGAATAAATTCTTCCTTTGGTCTGGCCAACACAAATGTACTTTTAACAGTTGGTAGACGTGCAGCATGTTAAATTAAGGCATGTTAGCATGGGCTGTCTTCCAGAGTGGTTAGCTTGGGATTTGAACACTGTTCCAAACATTTCTTCTGCATATTCAGACGAAGCACTTAGAATGATGTCATTGTCTGCCACACAAATGTTGGTCTTCTGAACTTCTCATTTTTATTCTACCATTTCTTTGTGCCACATGGTAGTAGTGTGCACCAACAGACCTCATTTCCTAGATTTGCCAGAAGAACTTTCAGGTTTTCTGTTTTTTATCTAAATTCCCAATGTCTCTCTTGAGAAACTTTTTATTAGGAAGGATAATGATGTTAATGGACTTTGTTAGTACAGACTTCTGACCATAAAGAATCACTTTTTTACTGTGAGAATGAGTGAGCACTGGAGCATTGCCCAGAGAGACTATGGAATATCCATTTTTGGAGATACCCAAAAGTCATCTGTTGGTGGTCCTGAGCAGCCTGCTCTTAGGTGACACTGCCTGAACAGGGAGTTGGACAAGGTACCTCCAGAAGTCTCTTGATCTCAATCATAATGGGAATTGAAATTTTCTAACTGCCTGCTGAAATCTTTAATGCTCTTACCAATCCTACTGTGATAGAGAGTCATAAAATGATATTGCAACCCAACTTGATGAGCACTTGGAGCTCCTGCTGACCACGTCAGGCATTTGGCTCTGTGCCCTGCTGAGGAGGCCAGCCTTGTGCTGTTTCAGCCCATGCAGACTGTACACAGTGTGATACCACTCTGATTGTGAATCCTAAGGGTTATTTTATCTGGTGCAGAACATGCTAGTACTTTAAAACTCTTTAAGACCTTGTTTCAGAGCAGAAGTGTTTAAAATGCAATTTTGTGTCTTCTTCCTCTGCTGTCTGACAGTTTCATGTTTAACCAACATTTATTTGCATAGGAGTGACATAGCTGTGAGCATCTCTCTGGTATCTGTTTGAAGAGGACACTGTTGGGGGGCCCAGGTATTTCTTTTATATTTTATAGTTATAGAGGTGTCCGGACTCTGTAATGGTCAAAGATTTCCAGTAGAAGAGGATGAGACAAGAATTAAATGCATGTGGGAGACTCTGGACCTAGGCACCTCATGCTTTTGATGCTAGCTGTGAGGGAGCTTGATAAACACTTTTGCCACCTTTTCATAGAAAACACAGGTAAGAAACACACGTAATTATTATGATTCATGCTAGTAGAAAGATGCTTCCCCTCCTGCTCCTCTAGAGCTTATGCAGAAAATTCATTGTTCTGTGTTTGTGTTATCTTTAAACTGGGATTTCAGCAATATATTATGTACTCCTTCAAAACAATATTTTGGGTACAAACTGGGAGTTACCTTATTTGAAGTTAAAACATTTTTTAGCCTAAAGCCATACTTATTCTTAAATTCAGGTTTGAATTTCTTCAATGAGGAACCAGTCTGGTTGGGAGCATCCTCACTGTGGATGCCAGGGCCCTGATCTAATGCTGACTTCTTCCTGTATAGGTGCTGCTATAGATTCATGGTGGCTTCTGGAGCAAGGCTGTGTCTTGAGCAGTTCTTTTTAAAGTGGCAGCTGAAAGCAGTGGCTAATGAAGATGACCCTTATAAGGCTATTAGGAACTCTTTCTTAAATAAGAGTCTTGTGTTCAGGATTTTCTTGAGCTGAAAGGCAAATCCTTATAAAAAGTTGTGAAATAAATACTGTGAAATTCAGATTTTTTGCAATCATTTGTGGTATACTAGATGTTGATAATTTTGTTGACATTGACATCTCATTGCTTGCTTAGAGAAAGAGCAAAACTTGTTCATGATTACTTGTAGTGAGTTAAGTAGTCTAGTAAAAAAATTCCCTTTTTATTTTGAAGCAAAAAGATCTCGCAAGGAATTATTGAGCACCTTTGCTACTGTTTTCTGTGATCTGAGAATATTGCCATCTTTTTCTTTCCCCCCTTCCTAGAAAAGTCCTAGTGAAGGTATTCTTTTAATTGTTCTTGCCAGGAAAACATGGAGCTCTCATTGTTGGTGAAGTTGCACAGTTGAACAACTCACTTCTTGGATTATTGTTTGTTTTCCAACATTTTCTCTTCTAATGTTTTTCGACTCGCAAGCATTTAATTATTGTCTAATTGCACAGAGAGAATGCATTCATTGTAGATGTTAATTTTCAGTCATATCTAGTATTGCATGATTTGACTAAACCCTTGCTAGTTATTTGTCATCTAAATAAGAAACCTTTTAAAATCTTGCAAAGCAGAAATCCAGAAGACATTTGGAAGCCCTTCTTGTTGACAAGATCTTCTAAAATTTAATCCTGACCATTAGGAATGTCTCCCATAGGTTCTAGTAGAGTTAAGAGTACCTGAATATTCACATGTCCATAGGCATAAAATGTAATGTGGCTCTTTGTTGGGAATATTGGTAAGTTGATTGTAGTTGTAAATTTTAACTAAAATTATGAGATGTTTGCCTCCTACTCAGTTTTTGAATTGGATAATTTTGACTCTGGATTGTTAGTTTCCCATCCTCCATACCAGTACTAAATATAGTTTTTGCGTGAAAAGAAATTTGGAAAAATCTGTTCACTGAATATAGCCGGATCTCAGCTGAAACAAGATTTTGGGGTTTAAAGTTATGGTTTCAGTAAAAAAATCTGCCTGCTGGTGTTCTGCAATCCTCCTTAAGGGTGTTTTTCAAAAAAAGCTCAGTTACTTCTTTCAGCATTTGTCCATACGTATTTTGGTGTGGTTTTTTGATGATATTAAAGTTCAGGCTGTTTCCTTTGTCTTACTGCAGGGTAAAGGAGCAACTGTAGGTAATGAATAACCAGAAGACATTTGCTGCATATCTAACCTGGCAAATCAATGCCAACATTTGTCCCTAGTGCTCAGTGGAATTGTGGTGTCTTTCACACACTGCATCAGGATCTTAGAGAGCTCTAGTCTTTGCCAGAGGGAATAGAAGGAGAAGTTTTTGTGAACCAGTTGCCTTAAAAATCAAGCTTAACTGGTGCTATAAAAACTTTTTTTATAGAGTCAAAATAGACAACATCCCTTAAAAGTTTAGAAGATGGAGCAGGAAATAAAGAAAAACCTGGGTTCTGTCAAGATCAAACCTAAAGAGCTCTTTGTGTTTTCATGTTCAAATGCTTACTGAACTTGGTATGGGATGCAATTACCTTCCTCAAACTGGTAACAAGAGAAAACTCAGACTGGGAAAACATGCAAGCTTTTGCCTTCCAGTGTTGTTTGGTTAGTGATTGGGAATTTATTCAAGCACACGAGTGGGATGAATATGTGCAATTTATTATGTCATTTTCCCTGAGATGAGTTTCAAAGATAATTAATCTCTTTGTGCTGTCTGACCGCCTGTGCTCCTCAAGTGTTTGCACAGTGCTGGTGTCTGCATGCAGATGTTCCACTTAAAGGTCTTTCTCTGCTGAGAGTGAAGTCTAGCCAGCTGCATCACTTCTTTTCTAAATTGCAGAGCATGGTGGAGGGTTATTGCCAGCCTGAGCTTTTTTTCACAGTTACTCCAATCTCTTCTAAGAGAATGTCTCCAAAGTTAGGGCATGCATTAACATCACATTATAAATTTAAAAAAAGCACCAAGATTCCCCCAAAGTTGTAAAGTCTTGTTTTAGAAATGCTTCTCTTTTTCTTCAGAGGCTCTTGTAATTTATCATAATATTTTTCTTGTTCCTTCCTCTTTACTCTT
This sequence comes from Sylvia atricapilla, assembly GCF_009819655.1. Taxonomy (NCBI): domain Eukaryota; kingdom Metazoa; phylum Chordata; class Aves; order Passeriformes; family Sylviidae; genus Sylvia; species Sylvia atricapilla. Next base: position 13,696,894 of record NC_089149.1, read on the forward strand.
CCTGTATTCCTTACTCTGGTATGTGCCTCTGGCACTGAGGCTTTTGACATTCTGCAACTGAAGAAATTTTGTGCAAGACTGACTTCCAGTGACGTTAATCTTCCAGTCTTGCCTAAGAAAACCATTCCAGCTCAAGCTGAGCCAGTTCTTTTTGAAACATACCTTTAAAGATGACAAACTCACGTTTTCTCCATTGCTCAAATACTTTTTTTTCCCCCTGGTGTGATTGTTCCTGGGATCCAAATTTATAGTCACTATAATGTAGTTATTAGGTGTGGACAAAGCTGTAGGAGTTCTGGCGTGTTGTTAGTTAAAACCAGAAGTAACAGGACTGAATCACTTCTTGACACAATTTCTGCCAGGTATCTGGAGGAAAAAAAATTACATAGTATCTCCTAAGAGTCAGTAACTGTTTCTTTTCTGTTGGTGACTCCCTTAATTTGTACTCGTTGCCTAAAATAAAAATGTTTTTCAAAACACTAAAAGCTTGACTGTCATTGGACCAATCAACTCTTGTTCCTGGAGTTATGGGAAATTCCTCAAGAGTTACTGGGTAGCATACAGATTTATTTATTTGGTTTTTTATTTATTTAGGGAACAATTCTCTCCCACAATCCTCACTCTTTCCTTTCCGAAGGAAACACTGCTGAAGTTTCCTACAAATAGCTGGCAGAAGTTAGTCTGAGTGTCAGGGAAAGAAGGGAGGAGACAAGACAATAGATTATATTTGGAGGTGGAAAAAATTACTCACCAGTGGTTTAACAACTCAAGAGTTTCAAACCCTAAGACTCTACATGCTACCTATTGCACATTTTTATTACCGCTGAAACTTCCGAAGATTCCGAAGAAAAGACTTTGGGAAAATAATTTTCCAAGGGAAGATTGAGTCAAAAGAACATTTGTGAACATTTCTCATGGCTGGAAATACTACAGCACGTGTAATCCTCTCTGGCATCAAAATTCAGGAGAAGAGGTTTCTCCTGCCTAAGGACTAAAACACAAAATATTTACATTAGAGTAGGAAAGCTGTGGCACAATCATTGCTCTTCCTATAAATAGCACAATTTTACTAACACTGCATTACTGTGATATTTGGTTAATTACCTACAGAGAATTTAGGGCTATGCTGAGGATCCGTCTTTGGTAGTTCATGCTTATAAACCTATGAGTAGTGACTTACATAGTTTTCTTTATAGGAGTAAATATAGCAGCCCAAAGTTGTTACTTTTTATTTTGCAAGAACTCTTCTCCTGTCTCTAAAGAAAACATAATTTCCTAACAGATAGTGGTGTTTTGATTATGGCAGTATTTTTTCTCATGTATCTAAAGCTCCTTCTAAGTAGCATTTTGTCAGGAAAACAGGAAGAAACTCCAACCTTACAGAATATAGGATGGGAAATTTTAGATCTTGCCTTACGTTTGTACACCTCAGAGCTCCTTTAAGGTGATGCTCTGGGTGTCTTTTTTCTTAAAGCTTCATTTGACTCATGATGGGGTTAATCCCCTTTACTCACAGAACTCTCCATGGAGCTTTACAAACTCGATGTCCTCTGAGAAATAATAGAATAACTGCCACGTGGGAAATGGCTTTTGGGAGTGGCTGCAGTGATTTAAGGGCAGTGGTGGGAAGAGCATCCCCTGGGTGCCAAGGGCTGGACACACTGACTGAGCCCTCCTGAGCTGTGCAGTGCCAGGAGGTTTGTCCCTGCAGGTATTCCCTGTGCCATGCTTTGTGCTGCCTCTCCAGCATGGTTTTGGTCCCTGTCCCAGCAGCCTGCCCCTTCTGTCACACACATTAAATCAGGCACGACCTGGCTGACCTGGTTAATCATTGGCCACCAGAGAATGTGACATAATCCTACAGTTTCATCTCAGAGTAAATAAGTTTTATCGCGTGCTCCGGTTATGTAATTTTCAAGACAGAAGTGCATACGTTAGTCCAGAAAATACCAGTCTGAGCTCCTGGAGGGTAATTCAGTGGCTGGATGATAGAGTTCAGTACAGCAGTGGATCAGGAGGGGTGGTTTAGCTGCATTGGAGTACCTGAAGTGAATACCTGCAGGAGGAAAAAGTATATGTACTCTACTGAAAGGCACTTTTCCATTATCACCTGTAATAAAGTACCAGGGAATAAACTTGTGAGGAAAAAAGATTGTCCCATTGCTGATACCTTAAGGGGATGTCCTTAAACTAGACTTTAAAATAAAAGCAGATATCTTGCATATTATTTTGACCAAATGAGGAGACAAGCCGTGTTTTCTGGAAAATGCAAAATAAATGTAAAATGTCTGGAAAAACATCATTTTAGGAGGGTAAGAAAATAGCTTCCATGTGGTGTTGCTTTGGGGGGAGTTGAATCATGGTGTGTTTTAAATTACTATTGTGAATGTTTTTCAGTACAGTCTTTCTTAAAAACATAAATATTTATTTATTTGTGGTAAAGACTATAGTGCTGTAGTTAATATTACCAAAACTTGGTTATGAATTTTTTTTATTGACTGTTATCCCAGTCAGAGGTTTATTAGTTAATAATTGTAATCTTGAATATTTAAAAGGAATAAAGAGGAAGGAACACACATTGTTCCATTGTCTTGAAAATAACAGAGAATCTTGGTTCATAGTTTTACACAATTGTTGTCTCTGAGTTGCTGAAATGAATGAGGATGTGAGTCAGATTACTTTTTCTTTTTTTTTTAATTAATAAAGTTGAACTGCTCTCCTGTACTTCTCTTTTGATGGTGCTTCAGTATTGGTCTGTTCTTGATTCACCTCTGTATACAGGCTGATTTTTGAACCTGTTGTATTAGAATTTGGTTTAAAAGCAGGGACATGTGTGGGGTGGTTTTGTTTTTGCTTTTTTTTGCTTTAGCCTTACTTTTCCAAGCAGTTTTTATCATACTCCACCCCCATTAGTGGTAATCAGTAGATAAAATTATTCTCAAGCTTCTTCATGCTTTAGAATTTTTAGTGGTGGTGATTAGGTGTGTTGGTGTGTTTTGTTTCCCTGTTCCTGCTACCTACATGGCTTTTGTACCAAGAAAGAAATTAAGAGTACAGTAGTGTTCTCTTCCAACTGATCCTAAAAAAAGACCCCAAAAAGAACCAAACCCAGTATAAAACAGAAAACCAAACCATATAAGCAATGCTCTAATGTCTGAATAGGAGTTTTTTTCCTTTATCAATGTAAACTGAAAGGTTATCCCAAATCTCGTCAGCAATGCTGACAAGTATTAAGTAGGAAAATAGAATACAAAGGCATATGTGAACTTTTCAGGAGTTTTCCCATGTTTATTTAGCTTGCTTTCTTATGCCTAGGTTTTTACTAAAAAATAAATACCTTTTTTGTGATCAAACATTGTAAGATTTTCAATTTAACTGAAGCATTTCACCATACAAATGCTGACTATATTAACCGTGCATGTAATTTTTTACTTTCTTCAGTCAGTGCAAATTCCAGTTTGTCAGCAAGGCAAACAAGAAAATAATTTTTTTTTTCTTCCTTCCCTTCTTCCTCAGATTTGTGCATCTGTACTTCCAAACAGAGTTTGTACAGAGGGAAAATTCTGAATATGGATTGATTTGCTCTTGGTCTTGGCAGTGTTTCTGATGAGCGTCCCACGGACTGTGTCAAGTTCTGGGGGTTCTCCTCTAACACTGAGGAGCAGAACCCTGAGCAGCAGCCTGGGGTTGCTGGAAACATTTCTCCATCATTCTCCTTAAAAGAGCAGCTCAAAATGAGTGATTATTCTGGACTTCCAAGTGACCATAGCCAGATGATTGCTGAAGATTCAGAAATTCAAGCAAAGCCTGAACACTCTCATGAAGTTCTTCAGGAAGATATTGAAATGAGCAGTGGCTCCAGTGGAAACGATTCCAGTGGCAATGACTCCAGTGGGAATGACACAAATGAAAACTATTCAAGTGGGCATGATTCACATGGTCATGAATCTGATGAAAATGGCAAGGATTCAGCAATGCTCATGGAATCTTCAGACTGTCATAAAAGGTATTGGCCATTATTAAATACATTTCACCCTTTTTTGCCTCTCAAGACTTTTTTCATTTGAATCAATATTTCTGAATAATAACTAAATTATAAAACCACTTCAACATGGAGCTGAGTGTGCTGCTTAAGTTGTACTCTCGTGTGGTGTAAATTGTGTAATATGTTTCGTAAAGAAAAGGTCTCTGGTGTTTGCATGGCCAGCATCATTTGCATCTGTCTTATCACTGTGTGTTTAATTTGCCTTATTTATTTTCTTTTAAACCAACTTGTGTAATTGTATATCAAAACCTGTCGGTTGATTCTTATGTGTGAGGATGCAACCATGGTATTTCAATCTTTTCAGTAATAGTTTACTGGACAGAGCAAATCTATATTAAGAACCACCTCCCTAGTAGTTCTGTGAGGACCAGGGTGTTGGGACTCAGTGATCCTTTGGGTCCTTTCCAACTCAAGCTATTCTGTGCTGCTTAGATAAATGTTTACATCTTTAGTGCCCATTTGTTGTACCAAGCAGAGGCTTTTAAAATTTGGGATTGGGGTTTTGTGTTTTGGGTTTTTTTAAGGTAGCCAGTCATTAATAGGAAAATAGAAAGCTACAGTGAACTAAAAGTTGTTGGGTTTTCAAGTATTAATCAATTTCTCTTTTTCTTATTGTAGTTCAAGCTCAAATGCATTTAGTCTGATGATTGCAAACTCTGAACACAATCAGTCCAGCAGTGGATGCAGGTAAATTAATGGGCATGTGTTTTTCAGTAATTTGCATGTGTGCTAAATGCTGAAAACTAAATAATGTTGTATTTTGGGGGGTTTGTTTTATTTTGCCTCAGCCTGGAGGACTGCACAAGGAATCCTGTCTTTGATTTCTTCCTGTCCATAATCAGTAGCGCGTCATATTAACCACTTGATTAAATTAGAGCTTTTTGGTGCTGTTCCATGCGAGTTGTGTGGTAACCTCTAAAGTCATGTTACTTTGTTTTGATTTGATAGCCTAACTCTGTAATTCTTTTTTTTTTTTTTTTTTGTGGGTCCCTTTGAATACTGTTTCAGTTACAGTGGGATTTTGTAGCTTTTAATTTTTTTTTTTTCCTCCTCGGACTTTAGTCTGAACCTGGTGGTGTGTTAACATCAGAACTCACCACTGAGCTGGGTTATTCCTGGTGTCCAGGAGCTGTATCACCTTCCTCTCCTGTGTTCCATTTGCTGGGATTCAAGCCCTCAGGGTGTAAGGATAAAGGATACACAAACACCAGCTGCAGGAATGAATCCCTCTGTATGAACTCTGCTTCTGTCCCTGACAGCCTTGAAGAGCCTGGTGACTTGAAGGCTCACATTTAGACACCTCAGTGTGCCCTGCTGCACTTGTTTTTTTAAGTCAGCTTTTTTAAAGTCAGCTTTGAAGTCAGATCAGGAGATCAAAGCCTGGTCCTTAGCAGATCAAGGATACCTATCTAGAGTATGCTGATGTTAAGACCCATATCTAAGACCTGCCTACCTGAATGTGTTTCTACCTGATACAATTCCTAGAAAAGTGGCAATTTCAAATTCCTCCTATGCACCATTTGGTGCTTGCTAGACATATTTTCTCTTTCTGCCTTGCAGACATCTGGAGATTTTGTTCCATGCTGTATTTTCCACTGGAAATTGTGATCTAGAGTTTGTGTTACTTAGTATGAAAGAATGAACCAAAGGGATTTCTTAATCTTTGTTTCCTATTGATTCTGTTTTCTTTGCCGCAAGATGTTGGAGGGGGTTACTTACTACAGGTTTTTTTTCTTTTGGTGTTTCAATTTTTTAAGTGTTATTAATAGCTCTCTGCTCAGAAATAATTAGAATCCAGTTAATAGAGTGTTCTCCCCAGCCACTGGGCACAGTGCTAGAGGGTTACAGAGCAGAATCTGATCATTGTTTGGGAATGGGAGACTGAAGATATCTAGAGAATGATCTTCAAAGAGAAGACTAAAGTAGTCCGATAAACTACTTATCTTTATAGGCTTAATCTTTGATTCAGACTACTGGGGTTTGCATTTAGTATCAGTGCCAACCAACAACTCTAATTTAGTATCTGTAGGTACCTTACCAATTTGCTGTCCACAAAAAGCAAAATGAAAAGCTCATATCTTTATAGAGCTTGGTTAATCTGTCCTCTGCAAGTCACACTTTCCCTGTGGCTACCTGCTGTGCCTGATGCTCCTGCTCTCTGGAAAAAACATTTTAGAGTTGTGTAACTTATTTTCCAAGAATGTCCACCTTCCGTATTTGCTGCTGCCATAGGATAATTTGGAAAGGGTTTGTAGTTTTTTTTTTCAGAGTAGTCTGACCACTCTTGTGAAGCAGTCTGTACTCTGAGAGTACAAACCAGCAGTATGCTCAGTTATTTCATAATCTTTCCTCTCTCTTTTTCCATACTGCTGGCGTGAAGGGTTCCTCTATGAACCTCTGTTAACAAAGCCCTGTTTGATTGCAGCAGTCTAAACTGTCAAGCCACGTTGTACACATGATTTTAATACACAGCATGAACATAATGTTTCCCAAGGGTGTACTACAGTCTTTTGTTTGATCCCTTGCCATTATTCCTTGGTACAAAATGACCAGTGAGTAAATGAATGCTGCGTTTCTCACAGTGCATTGTAATGGAAGCAAGAACAATGTGTATTCTCTTGTACAGCTTTGTCACTTTGCAAGCATTTTTGGTAAAATACACCCAGCACCTGTCAGATGATTTATCTACCTTTTCAAGCTCTTAAAACTTCCCAGAAGAAAAGTTCACAAATCCTCTTGGAAATTACTTGGCAGCTGAAGCCACTTTTCTGACTGCTTTGTCCGGGCTGTGCAGTTGCCAGGACTGTTGTTTCTGCAGCAGTGCCAGGGTAACTTTGTACATAATATCAGCCATGAGAATCAGGTGGTAAGAGAAGACCTTCCTTTGGTAAGGAGTTTTTCTTCAGGAACATTTAAGAACAGCTCTGTCATCCTCTTGATCATTGTGAATGATCAGCTTTTAAAATCTCCAGTGCAAAAGACAAGGTGTTGTATCATTTTAACTCCTTCCTACCCATCTGCCATCCATCTTTGCTACCCTCTCTCTCACTTCCCTCACCTCCTTTCCTCTTCCTTTGTGATTGTGTCAGCACCTCTCAGGAATGGGGAGAGATATCAGGAACTGTAAAGGAAGGTGGTAACTTTCTGATACTGGTGCTGATAATCTCTGCAGTTTGTCTTTCTCTAATGAGACAGCTCTTCTGAGCATGCACCTGAAACTTGTGAATGCAGCTTCTGTCTCCAGCCTCCTCTGGTTCTTTTCCTTACAAATTTAGTCAGAGTTTCCTTATTTGATGTAGTGCCAGGCTTAGCTGGCAGACATTATTCAAAGGATTTCTCCATTTGTTTTGTTAACTTGATGCTCTCCCACTGCCATTCCCTTTTCAGGGACCTTTCTTAAGAGACCTTGCTTGAACAGGAGGTGGAGACTTGAATGGACTTCCTGCTTCTCTCCTTTAAAGTCCATGAACATTTCTGAGTTTGATTTTGAAAGGAACTAAGGAAAATACCACTAAAAAGGGAGGAGAGGGACTGTGGAAAAGAAAAAAAAAAAGAAATTCTGTGGTGCTTGGGCATACATACTGTTGCAAATACAGAGTATATTTTACAATCACACTCCAGATGGTGGTAAATCTTTCATTTTAAATGGTCACATAAGAATTTCTGTAAGTTCTGGAAGCTGATACTGAGTACTGGCAAAGTTAATGAGGCTAGTGGTACAAATTGATGTGGATGACAAGTGCCACAGTACGTCTGAGCTTCTCTGAGGATGATGTGTCACTTCAAGCATTCAGGTGATGTTGTGTTTTTTGTTTTTCATCTTACAGCAGTGAGCAGTCCACTAAAGCCAAAACACAAAAGGAATTGCTGAAAACACTGCAGGAGCTGAAAGCTCACCTTCCTTCTGAGAAGAGAGTCAAAGGCAAATCCAGTGTCCTAACAACATTGAAATATGCCCTTAAAAGCATTAAACAAGTTAAAGGTAATAAAGTGTAATACTGCCTAGATCATGCCAACCTGGCTAAAGTGAAACTTTCAAAATAGGAATTTAAATAATCATAGCTCTATGCAGAGAACTGTATTATGGCTGAAAACCTTTCTAACCAGATATTTTCATGTTCTTCCTGTTCGTTGGCTTTGTTAAGGTTTCTTCCTTTGGGAGTTGAAGCAGCTGTCTAGAGATATGATATTTTACTGCTGTTTGGTTGAGCTAGAAAATTGCTTTGAAAACAATTTACAATTTCTGTTTGAACTGTCAGACTAAAATACGTCACCATTCATATATGGGTAGATTAAGATATATACATTTGTTTGAGTTACTGATGAGGAAGCTCTGCCAGGGAAAACGATGTATTTGGAATAGTGCCTAGATTTCCCAACTGCCAACCTCCCAACTTCTGCATTTATGCCAAAAAATATTTTTGCCATTTACTGCTTCTGAGCAGAGTGTTTATTGATAATCCTGATTATAAACTGTTTGTTATTCTCATGTAGCCAATGAGGAATATTACCAGTTGTTGATGATTAATGAATCCCAACCTGCTGGTCTCAATGTATCATCTTACACAGTGGAAGAAGTGGAGACTATAACCTCAGAATACATCATGAAAAATGCGGTGAGTACAGTGCCCTGACTCTCAGAGTGTATTGAAAACAGTTCCTGAAACTGAAATTCTCAGGCATGCCTTCTTCTTACCAGGGAAGAGTTGGTAGCTAGGTCAGAAAGCTGAAGAGACTGCCTTTTGCCTTCCAGGGGATGTTAAGAAACTCTGAGCCTTTTCCGACTTGGCAGACTTGTTTCTGTTGGTTAGGTGAGAAATAAGTAGGCTTGAACTCCCTGATCCTCTGAATTGTACCTTGTGCCTGGAGATGGTGGCCTGACACATCTCTATGTCTGTGTGATACAAAGCACTGAGAGACATCATTAGTTTTCATTTCAGTGCACTTGCAGAAGTTGGAGAGCTAACTTTTTCCTAATTTTATTCAAGGCACATGGTGAATCACTTCATCTTATTCTTATAACCAGAGATTATTTGATGTTTCACTAGTTCTTTGTGTCAGTGTGACTGAACAGGGACAGAAGTATTGGAATCACTGTGTCCTTTCCTGTGGGATTTGTCTGGTCTTTGCAACTGGGGCATGCTGTCTATGGGGTCCAGTGATGCTGTGTTCTCATAGAGATAAGAACAGCTAGGACCATCACTGTAGTTCTAGCAGTAAAATGATAACCTGAATGATTTTTGAAATTGTATCTATTTCTATATTGCTAGTATTTTAGGAATAAGTTATGGCATCTTCAAATAATAATGGCATCTAAGTGTATTAGACTACCTTCTACTATTTTTTTGAACTGCAACTTCTATTTGAATATGTGAAGTCTGAATTCTCTAAAACAGGAGCATGGTGGGGGATGTTCCATAGCTTGATGTAGGTGGGTTTTGTTGAATCTGTGAGTAGTAAAGGCTGCCCACAAGGTGAAATAAATAGGAAGTGTAGAGTACAACTGGGAAATTCAGCCAAATATCATAAACATTGTTCAATTAATGTGAATATCTGTTTGTGAAAGCAGTGTTCTGCTGACAGCTCTTCAGTTCCTGTGCCGTGTTTGTGAATGGAGCACTAAAGGTTGTGACGCAGGGAGCTCCTCTGTGGCAGGAAGAGAAACAATACAAGTGTGTGGGACTTCTGCCCACCTGTGTACTCATTGTTTTTTACCAAGTGGTTTAGAGCCCTTTTTTCACTCTTTGTAGATGGACCAACTAACACAAACAGCCTTTCATAACCACCAGCATTTCATAAATGTAAATCATGTCTGTAACAAGCACAGGAGAAATGTGAAGTTATATATCTGGAAGGTCATTAATTCTTAATTTGTAAATTCATTCTGCATCATAGAAATGTAGACAATGATATTTAGGGCTTGTAACCCAGTAAATAGAAATGTATTATTCTTACTTCATAATTGAAAAATATTCTTTCTGTGTCTACTTGATGGGCAGATTCATAGTGTTGAACAACATCTCTAATAAAATTAAATTTCCTTAATTCTCGTTTTGAACTTACTGATGTTTTTCTTAGAAATAAATGTTGCACTGAGGAATGTTTCAAACTGTCGAAATAATCTGAGACTTTTGTTTTTAGGATATGTTTGCTGTAGCTGTTTCTTTGATAACTGGGAAAATTTTGTACATCTCTGATCAAGCTGCTTCTATTCTCCGCTGCAAGAGGGGTTATTTTAAAAATGCCAAATTTGTGGAGTTCTTGGCACCTCAGGATGTCAGTGTGTTCTATACTTCTACCACCCCATACAGATTACCATCATGGAACATCTGCAATAGAGCTGGTGAGTGCTCTCTGCAGCAGATATTTCTCTGACCTTCTTTCAGTCATGCAAATGCAAATACTTGCACTGATTTTGAATATCCTTCCATCCTTCCTCATCCCTTTTTGAGGATGTATCACAGGGGCATTAATAGAATACCTCTGAACAGCACTAGGTGAACAAATCTATTCTATAAATCAGCAAGACTTGTCTGTTGGTTAAAAGTCTTCTCAATGTCATTATTTATCAGTTCTCATTCCCCTTGCAGCCAGATGATGAATGAAAACACAGTAGGAATTCATGCTGAATGGTGAATTTACTTTCCACTTGTACTAGCAATCAAATGAAAACAATTTTTCTTCACATTTTCTCTTCCTTAAGTATAAAGGGGACAATACTCTGTCTCCTGCCTTTTGAAATGGTTGTCATTTGAATACTGGACAGCTTGATTATGGTGTAGAAAAAGGTATTTCAGCTGTCATCACTGTGCACTCACCAAGTGTAATCACAGCTCTCTTCTTCTAGCTTTAGAAAAATTGTATTGGGCATAATTAATGGTGAAAGATATCTCAGGGCACTTCATATTTGTTTGTGGTAGGATTGTTTTATTCATCTACCTACAGCTGTTAGTAATTGAGAAATATTGCCAACTGTTTAAACTAGACACTTGGAATTCAAGGTCTGCTCTAAATGTTTGAAATTCCAGTCCATTGCATACTAAATCTGTGAAGTAAAGCCAGGGTGTGAACCATATTTTACCTGAAAAAACAATTAGCAGTAAACACGTGCTAAGCATCAAGCAAGTCCTAAAGGAACCGTGTGAAGTCTCTAGTACAACCTCTGGCTCAAAACGGGGTCAGTGGTAAATGATTTATAATCCTGATTACTCAGTTCTGCGGGAGGTTTTCTTGGGTTTGCTTTCTTGAAACATTTTCTGTAGATTTAGTAGCTTTATTATGTTTGCATGTAGCTTCAAATTTTAAAAATTCTGCACACTCTCGCATGTATCAGCTGCCGAACAATATAATATCCAAAATATTGTGCACTGGAGGCCTTTGAAAAGCCAGAGCTTCCTTGAAAATCTGTGTGTGGCTGCTCTGGAAAAGGAGGGAATTAAGCTTAAAAAATGAGAAGAAGTCTTCAGGAACAGGAGAAAGAGGAGTGCTAGGAAGTGTATGTGGTGTTCAAGCTGTGCTTGTGCCTTTCTAGAAAAAGGCTCAAATTTTGGGGTCTTAGGTAATGAAACATTTTTGGTCACTGGTATAAAGTATAAAGTGAAAGAGTTGATAAGAGTAAGCAACTCAAACTGGACAGCTGTTTACATATGTTTAGGAAAAAGACGTGATAAAAATAGGGAGCTGTGATTCACAGGCCAGCCTCAGAATGTGTATAATGTTCAGATTTACTTGATTATGATGTACATTGTTCAACCAATGCATATGGAGACTTCAGGGAACATAAACTTAAAAAAATTTCAACATTTATTATCTAAGAAAAAATTCTTGTACTAAATTTCATCATCTTCTAGTAATTTGTAACTTGTTATGAAATGTGCTTAATATTTCCAGAGTCTTCCACCCAGGATTGCATGGAAGAGAAATCTTTTTTCTGTCGCATCAGGTAAGACAATATTGTAAAGCTTAGTGTTGTGTTATGAAACCAAGCATTACATAAGTATCTGACTTTTATAAGAACCATATGGTATGGACATTTCAGGCTTTTTTATAATGTGGTTGTAAAGCAAAACATATGCACATCCTTGAGTTGATTAACTGTAGCAGCTACAGAGAACTGATTTGGGGAAGTTCCATCTTGGAAGTTAATCCCTGTGAATATTGACCTTTGTGCCATGAAGGAAGATGGTACAGCATCCCCTCCTGCTCTGCAAAGCCTTTGGTTCATGTAAACAGAGCTGTTCAGCACCTGCTTCAGAGTCTCCTTCATTCTAGAAAAGCAGTGTCTCAAATTTATCTCAGGTATCCCCTAGGAACATACCCAAGGGGAACTTGACTTGTCTCTTTTCCAGTTAATAGAGAACACAATTCTTTGGATTGCTTTTTCTTCCTTCTTTTCCTGCCCCACATCCCTCCTTTTTCAGGTTTTGTGGTTGTTTGGTTGATTGTTTTATTTTGTGGCGTTGTTGTTGTTGTTTTTGCTTTTTGCGGGGTTTTTCTTTATTTGTTTGGGTTTTTTGGTTGGGTTTTTTTTTCGTTTTGGAAAAGATGGCAACTTACTTCATGTTCTTTCTTGTGCAGTTTGATTTCTTGATGCGTACTGCCTCTCTGGCAGCATTTCTGAACAAAAAATAGTGGATCCAATTATCTAATTACTTCTGGAGTAAATAAATAGTTATTATTGAGGTCTGAATAAATTTGAAATGAATTGGAGGTAATGCAGTGCCTCAGAGTGTTGCATTGGATGTACTGTAGAAGTGCTGCTGGTGTTACTGGATACTTTTTGTCCAGCTAACTCTGATTTCAAAAGCTTTACTTTTATTAAGCCCCACTGTTACAAAGTTATTACAACTGATTCTTCTTTGGTCACTGTGTAAATGGTTATTGTTTTCATTACTATGTTTGCATTTTGGTATTAAGCAAACACCTGATATTAAATATTGAGTCTTCACTCCTTCTAAATTGGAATAAATATTGATTAAAAGATGATCTTTGTGTCAACTGAGGGGATATAATAGCTTTCATTAAAAAGCCCTGTAAATTCTTACCTCTGAAGGACAACAAAGTAACTTAATCTATTGTGTGAGCTGGGTTTTCTGTCAGACTGCCATGTAAGGTTGTTGTGGATATTTGTTTCAGGCAGTAGAGAATCTTTACTGAAGTTGGTATGCAAAGAATACCATCAGAATTAGATTCTCTTCCACAAAAAAAAAAAAAAAAAAAAATCAAGCAAAGATCTTGGGTGCTATTTTAGTAGCTAGCATGCAGGTCTTGTGTCATGAGGGAAATACAATGGATAAATTAAAATTTTATTTAGTGTAAGATGAATCTGTTGAAATAATTAATTCTCTTTAATTATTAGTGCGGGAAAGGAGCGTGAAAATGAGATCTGCTATCACCCATTCCGGATGACTCCTTACCTTATCAAAGTGCAAGATCCAGAAATAGCAGAAGACCAGCTTTGCTGTGTACTGCTTGCAGAAAAAGTCCATTCTGGTTATGAAGGTAAGCTCTGAGTGCACAAAGACTAGTTTGATTTCCTAAAAGTAAGAACTGTTCAAGTTTTATTAAAGTAAAACACAATTGTTTCTATTATCTGTTCTTGCTGCTTTCCTATATGGTCTTGGCCAGAATTTTGGACTGGCAGCTTTAAGTATTAGATATGCAAACCCCCCAGTTGCTAATATGCTTTTATTTTTCTCTCAGCGCCCAGAATTCCTCCTGACAAAAGGATTTTTACAACTACACACACACCGACCTGTTTGTTCCAGGATGTAGATGAAAGGTAACTTAAAAAATTATTTTTCAATGTACTGATGAGCAAGCTGTGTAAGATTTTTGCAGGATTTAAGGTGTCTGTGTGGGGTTTGAAAATTATTCAACTACTGAGGAGTGTTCAACATAAGAAAAGTACATCTCCTCATTTTCACCAAGCATGAGAACACATTACACTGGTATTGAAGTGCTTGCTAACAACTTGTTCTTCCACTTTCCTTCCCTCTTGGGACATTCTGGACATAAATTCAGTCAATAAGCCCATGTTCAAAAGAATTCCTGTGCTGCCAGTTATTACCTGTATGAGACATTTAGGTGTGGGTTTTTTGGTTTCTTAAGTTTGATTTAGCAAATCTGCTGCTGTTGCTCTCTGCTGGCCCAGGTACAACTAGAGGTACAGCTTTTTAATACATTAGGCCTTTTGAAAAAAAAAATTACATAAAAATGGTTCAAATTACAGTGGCTGAAGACTTCACATTGCTTTGACAGTCATGAAAGCTGCTAGAGTAAGTATTTACATTCTAAATTAGAAACCAAAATGCCACCTGTGGTCTTAATGTGTATACAAAGACACAGGAACTGAGGTCTAAACCAAGTTTTCATAGAATCATTTAGCTTGCAAAAGTCCTCTCAGATCATCAAGTCCACCACTAAGCCCTGTCCCTAAAAGACTCATCTGCAAATTTTGAAATTTTGAAACCTCTGTGGATGATGACTGCACCCCTTCTATGGGCAACAGCCTGTTCCTTGACAACCCTTTCCATGAAGAAATGTTTCCTAGCAGCCAGTGCAAACCTGCCCTGGGGTAACTAGGGCCATTTCTCTTGTCCTGTCACTTATCCCCTGGGAGAATCAACCCTCTCACCCAATTTGCTGTTGTCTGCAAACTGCTGGAGGGTGCTCTCCATCCTCTTGGCCAGATCATGGATAAAGACATTACACATAGCTGGACCCAATCCTGAGCCCTGGGGACAGGACTTGATAAGAGAATTCACTTATTCCTGAGTTGAAAACACTACCTTTCCCCTTCCTTTTCCACTTCCTTTGGTATTTTTTTTTGGTCATGGTTTCTAATAATTGGGCTGTAGATGGCACTTCATTTTTTTCTTTCTCCTTAGCAAAAGCTGAGTTAGCTACAATGGTAACATCTCACTGCTGAGATTCTCCCATTTGTTTTCAGGCATTCTAAGAATGCTAAATGTTCTTTGTAGGTTGAGATGGGGGGATGTCTTCAGACAGAGTAGGAGTATAATGGACAATTTTGAGATTCTGTGGTATTTTTTGGGTGGAAATATTTTTTCTGAAGAAGTATTTCATTCTTGGCAAAATCCTTAAATGCAGCAGAAGAGAGAGGAGGAAAAGAGGAAAGAGAGATTGGGGAAAGGAGGTTCTTGAGATGCTTGACTAAAATGGAGTCAAAGTAAAAAGAGCACTGTTTGACTTCTGAGACAGTTCTGTCTGTAGAGAGGCAGTCTTTGTGGCTGAGTTCCTGTAGGATACTGTAATGCTGACAAACTGTTCTTCCATGTTGTGATTTATACAGTTCCTCTAAACAGCTCAAGTTGATAAAAGAACTACTTAATCCACTGTAGTTCTGTCTTCTTCATGGATTTTTCTCTCTCCTTCATTTTCACACATGCTTCAAGCCAGTTGTGGAGTGTGTTTATCTTTATAAAGAGACAAAGCTTCTGTTCCTCTGTGTATCCACAGCTCAGTGATCTCCAGTAGTCATTTAACAGAAATGGCAAAATTACTGAGTGGAGCAAGTCCAGTGAATCCTTCCCCATAGATTCTGTGGAAGCTTCTTTCCTGTTAGCCTGATGTTAGCACTTGTTCCCAAATGCCATTTTCTAACTCTTCCAGTGAGGGTTGATTGCATCTTACTCTGAAATTAGGACTTTGCGTCATTTATTTCTGTTCTTGTGATTGTGTAGTTGATTTTGCTTTTAATGATTTAGCTCCTGAGAGCATTAGCAGCCCGAGAAATGTTTTCCAAGACATGCAGTTTATTACTCTTAAGCTTTCCAGGGTTTGGTGGAATACACAAAGCAAGAAATTGTTAAAGAAAGCAGTCTTAATATTTAAAAATGTGCATCTGAGCACCTGCTGTTGACTAAGCATTGTTCATAACATAACCCTGAAACTGTTGCTTGACTTGCATAAAATAAAGTTAATTTCTGTAATCAGTACATGTTCACGGGTTGGAAAAATGCATATTGGTCTGAACTCTGCAGGTGGATCTCTGCACAGAGTATGTTAAGTAAAAATAAGTATTGAAATTAAATGCATGATTCCTTTATGTGTTTGTCTTAATATATTTGATACTTCATGCGTATAATAGGTGTAAGTAGTTCACAGTGGAGTGATCTTTCTGCATTAATTTAAAGCAGTTTTATATGTAGCTTACAATAATATAATAATAATATGTATTACATATAATAATACATATATTCTATATTCTATATAATATATTTTTTATATATAATATATATATAATATAAAGAGACATCTTATTCATTTTTTTGACACTTTAAATGTCATTCTGTCTAACACAAACTAACCTTGGCATCATCTCCTCATCAGCTATTCTTATGCCACACGTGTATTTGAATTCATAAAATTAATTTATTAACTTAACCTCTGAATTTTTATGAGCTACTCATTATGAGGAAGCATAATGATGCCAAGACATCATTCTCAAATACGGCATTATATGAGCACAGAAAAGCTGATTGGAAGGGACTGCTGGAAGTCTTGGTTCCATCCTTTTGCTTGTCATGAACCCTTGCCCAGTCCTGGCTAAGGTCAGCTGTGGCCTTGTCTCAATCATATAATGCCTGAAAACCTTCACAGACAGAGATCACACAATCTGTATGGGAAACCTCCTGTGTTGCACTGCTCTGTTAAAAACCTTTTCCTATCATCCAGCATCAGCTTTCCAGACTCCAGTCTGGGACCGCTGCCTGTGGTTTTATTGTCTGGCACCATCAAAACTCCATTTTTGTAACTCCTCTTTCCAGCAGTGTGGAAAGCTCCTGGGTCATCTTTTAGTTTCCTTTTCATCAGAGCCAGCAAGGCCAGCTCATGTTCTAGATCTCTGACTTCCATAAAGCAGGTGGCAGAGAACAGGAACAGTGCTGAACAAAACCTTCTTATGGTGTTATTTGATGAAGTCCTGGCTGAAGTTGTTTGGCGTTGACTGAGATTTTAAAGTCCTCTAGCAGCACAACTTTTCTCTTGTGCTTTGAACTTGGCAGCACTTCTAAATGTCAGTGTGTCAAAGTGATCTGATTTGGTATGAGTTCCATGCTAGTTTCTGCTCTTTTGCTTTAGTTCATCCACAAGCTTTTAAGACTAATTATTAAAATAATTGCTTTGATAATAAGGCATTAGTTGCTGTCCTCTTTCCCCCCTCAGCCTCTTTGCTGGAAGGGGATGTTTGATGTTTTGGGGAACTGATGTCATTCCAGTGGGTTGTTGGAAGTGCAATGTTGAAGGCATTTGCTGCAGAATGCTTTTGTGTTCCTACACAATACAGATCCCCTGGCTGGTGCAGTGGGGCTGAGTCCTTCATTAAAGCTGTTCAGATACTCAGATAGCTCCCTGCCCCTGGGCCTTGGGCACTGAGTGGGGCCAGGGGAAGATGTACAGCATTTTGAGCTGACAAGATGTCTTGTTGGCATCTGGCAACTTAAACATCACTGAGCAGTGTTGACTTAGTACAGTTTTTTTTTCCAAAACACGTTTTCAGTAGTTAACCTTCAGGGTAAGGTGCAAAGTAGTATTTGTGAACTTTCTCTCTTTATCGATAATGCAAATGCTTGACGTGATCAATAAACACTATTTTGTCACATAGATCAGTTTTTCACATCACTGTAAGTGGGCGTGGATAACGTGCAGGAATTCAGTACCATTGCTTGTAATTCTCTAGTTAATAAGCTTGCTCCCATGCAGCTCTCTGAGTTGAACTCTTCACCTGCCTGTGAGAAAGTTGTCTTGAGTGCTGGTCAGCTCCCCTGGTGCTAGTTCAGCTGTGGTAATCCTGTGATCCTTAGCCATGGCTCCCAGCCAAGGGATTGCAGTACTATTTACCTTCATGAGAGTTTTATAAGATTAAACTTTATTAATGCTCTTTTAAAATTAGGGTAAGTATTTATCCTCTAAAGTTAGGCAGAAAGAAAAGACAGAACTGCTGTAGCAGATTCCTTGATTTGGTCTAACCGCCACCCCACAAACAAACAAAGCCCCCCTTGCCTTAAGTGTATGGCACTGCATTTTCACCAAATGTAAACTTAAAATTATTAGTTCTCTTCACAGGAAAAGCAGCAAAGAAGGCTTAAAATGAAAACATTTTGAACATGAAATATACATTTATTCTACTTGATTTTTATAATGTTTTCTTTGTCTTTCTTCTCCAGAGCAGTACCTCTGTTGGGATACCTACCTCAGGATTTAATAGGAACACCAGTCTTGGTGCATCTTCACCCAAATGACAGACCCTTAATGCTAGCAATTCACAAAAAAAGTATGTAATCCCTTACTGTGACAGAAATGTAATTTTTTTTTTCCAGAACTTAATAAGGAGGACTACAAAGACCTCAACAAGTAGTAGGAGAAACACAAATGTGACTTTGATTTTTTTCCACAAAACTGAATCTTGTACTGCACAACTTGATTCTTAATGTGAATCCATGAAAATGAGAAATCAGTCAGTTTTGTACTTTCTATGAAGCATACATAACTATTGTAAACAAATTGAGTGTAAATAAATATTCATACATTAAGAAAATTTTCTTGAGAACAGTGTGATAGAAGTTGTCATATCTTACATGATAGTCTTTCTTATTTCATAGAGAAAAAAATAAAAGCTATTCTGGCAGAGTTTGTAAGGCTGCTTCTTCAGCCTTCTTTAGCTTGTTGTATTCTAAAGGTAATTTTCTTGACCATAGTCCAGTGAATTACGAAGATCTGCTTATTCTGGTAGCTGAGTATTTCTAAATGTATCAATGTACCCAGTATTTGTTGTGGCATCTTCCAGAAGTGGCATCTTCCTCCATGAAGAGGAAGTACATTGAATGTCCATTCCCTCCATGAATGTACAGTACATTGTAAAATCTGAATCATTACATAGAACTGTGCAAACATTAATCAGAAATTTCTGTTTGAATCCTTCATTGCAGTTCTTCAGTATGGAGGGCAGCCTTTTGACTATTCACCAATCAGGTTTTGCACTAGGAATGGAGATTATATCACCATGGACACCAGCTGGTCCAGTTTCATCAACCCTTGGAGTCGAAAAGTTTCCTTTATTATTGGAAGACACAAAGTTAGGACGTAAGTCAATACATTTTTGTTTTCTCTTCCCTCAGATTTACATTGAGATCCTTAAGATGAGGGAACAGAATAAGCCTTAGATTCTGTGTTGGATACATAGGTGGTAAATTGAAACTGTGGTCTCTCTGTGGTTGAAACACTTGCATTTGCAGTGAGCTGGTGTATGTTTGGTTTGTGCAGGGGTCCCTTAAATGAAGATGTCTTTGCTGCTCCCAACTACACAGAGGACAGAATCCTTCACCCCAGTGTTCAGGAGATCACTGAGCAGATCTATCGGCTCTTACTGCAGGTACAGCAAGTGCTTTGCTCTTACCCTGTTCATCTCCTGCTGAGGAAAGGCTGTTTGTCTTGGTGGGATGTTTTCTTCAGCTTCTTCTACCATACTGGAATTTTGGCCAGAATCCTGGGAATTCCTTGCACTCATAATTACCAGACAGGACTTTACTGAAGTATGTTAAAGCTCCAGTTGATATCTTAAGAATTTCATCTTATTATGGAGTCCTTCAGGCAAACAAAACCAAAACCACCAAGCAACAACAACAAAAAAAAAACCAGAGTAAAATAAAATCTCTTTACCTGATATGGAATTATTGGTGTCCCCAGGGAAGGATTCTATGTATGCATTACATTTTTTTTAATGTTCTTTTAACAGCCTGTACACAACAGTGGATCCAGTGGCTATGGAAGTCTGGGTAGCAATGGTTCACATGAGCACTTGATGAGTGTGGCATCCTCCAGTGACAGCACAGGAAATAATAATGAGGACGCTCAAAAGGATAAACCAGTAGGTTTTGAATTTTTCTCGTTCAAGTATGTAACACAAACTAGTTAAAATGGGGGTTTTGAACTTTTAGAATAACATTTTCAAATTAGAAATAGGAGAAAGTATAAAGAAAATGGTTTAATGCTATCTTTCATTTTTTGCTTAATATAGAAAACCCTTTTGTCTGAGGGAATAAACATTTCTGGTGTAGATGAAGCCTGAGGGTACTGAAGCACAGTGACAGATGTGAAAGTCAGTGTTATAAAGAATTTAAACCTGGACAGTGTGTTTACTTAATCTAATGTCTGTTACATGGTATATGCTGTGTTTCTTGGAAAAACAGCCAGATATGTGAAAGCGGTTTCTTTTGGGAGGGGAAAGTCAGTAATTACTGTTTTCTCAAATGAAAGTAAGAAGATTAAATGCAGTAATACCTGCATAACCAAGGGATAGCTTGACTGTGATCACTTTTATTGTTGCAAAATTGCAGCATTTATATAGAATGAAATAAACTGAATGGAATACAACCATTTTCTAGTTTGTGCTTAGAACTTTACTATGTGTTTAATTCTGAAAGGCAAAATTTTTCCTTGACAAAGTTGTATTGCTTGTAGGCTAATTCTCCCAAATCTGCTTCTGTGATCACATTTTGCAGACTCCTGCTTTTGCCAAGGTGGTCACTTTCCTGGCTTTCAGTTCTTAAACACTGGTGGAGTAAGCAGATGAAGTCTCAGGATTCCTTACTTAACAGGGAAATAGATGCCTGGAATTCCTTCACTATTTCCACAGACAGTGAAGGCTGTTACAGTCCAATTCTATAACATCTTGTCAGTGCTAGGTTAGACATCTAGTTTTTTTACCAAGTGATAGGTTTGGATTTTTTCTGAAGTCATCTTTGTAATATATGTTTTCTATTTTCCTGTCCAAGTTATTCAAACAGACTAAACGAAGTACAGAGTAATTGGTTACAAGAAACATACTTGCAAGTTCTTCTCTTTCCAATTCCAAATTTTTGTAGTTGCACAATTAAACTGTATATATACGTATTTCTCCTGTGATCACACTAATTTCAAGATAGAGATTAGCTGATGTTTAGATTTAGTCTACTGAGAAATCACTATACATAATGGTTTATTTCAAAATTTTGAAGTATTTGTTCTTCCCAAACTGCTTTCAGGAGGTTTGTCAATATGCCCGTAAGGTCAAGAATAAAGGACAGCGTATTTTCACTGACAGTAAAGCAAAACTGGACTATAAGAAAGAGGCTTTTGCAGGTAAGACATCAGCAGTTGCTAGTCTCTTGTGCTGGTGCCTCGGGTAATATGGCAGCAGGTCTTTTTCCTAGCTGAATTCCAATCAATGCATAAAGACAGCATTTTATCAGTTGCAATTATATTGTCTTGTGTCTCTCTGCTGTGCCTGGGAAAATACTGTTTGGCTGTATTGAATCAATAGTGGTGTAACACAATTATGGCACAGCCCAAACCTGTTGTCTTGAAATAATTTAAGTGGGCACTGGAGTTGTCCTCACCATGAGTGTGTTTCAATCCTAATGATACATATTCTCTTGCAGCCATAGTGCCTGTTCCCTTTGGATCCATATGCAATCTAATTAAACTTTATAATTCCAAGAACCCAGGAGCACAGGAAAATATTTACACAATATTCATTTATTAGTGCATTACAGTGGTTAATTTGTGACCTGCTAAATATGTAGAAATGAAAAACCTTTACTACTGTTGCTTTTAGGGGAGTTTGTAAGAATTTAATGTCTTAATTGCATAATAGCAGTATCTCTTTCCACAGAAAAACAGAATCCTGCTGCTGGTCAGGTGAAAGGTGTAGGGGGGAAGGATACTGCTGGAACAGCTGCTCCAAAAAATGTGCCTACTGAAGAGCTGGCTTGGAAAGAGCAACCTGTGTATTCCTATCAGCAGATCAGCTGTTTGGACAGTGTCATCAGGTGAGCATCCAGTGAGTAAAATACTCTTGACCTCTGGACACAGGACTAGCATGTCTAATATTGCTAAATCGTTGTATTTTAGGTACTTGGAGAGTTGTAATGTGCCTGGTACAGCAAAAAGAAAATGTGAACCTTCAACAAGTGTTGCATCACTGAGTTCTGGAGTTCATGAGCAAAAAGCAGCTGATGATTCAATCCAGCCATTGGGAGGTAACTCCAGTTATATATAACTCCATATATCACAGCTTTTTCATGGCTGAGTTTTGCTGGCAGGATGCTACTTCTTTGCAGAATAATGACAAGTATGTCTTAGATATGACCTCATAGATGCCTCCTCAGTGTTTGACGTTGGTGTTTTAACTTTTATCATTAATATCTTCCTTACCATTAAAATACTGAGTAGTTGATTGTAGATTGTAGATCCAACAAACTAGTTTGTACTGTGCAGAATACAGTATGAGGTTCAAGACTCAAATTGTTATCAAATGTAGGAAGTTTATTTCGCAGTTAGGACTTGTAAGGACAATCAGCTGAAGAAACTAGCAGCTAATTAATTGCAACAAAAATATGCATGTTACATTTCTGCTTAAAAAAAAGGAACAAGAGAAGGTAAAAGGCAGCATTGGACTGTTCTGTCTTTTGTAAGATGTTAGAATCCAATGTTCATCCATGAAAACAAAAAGCTGGGGATTACTGAGGCAAGCTGTCTAAAAAGTCTGCTTGCAGATAGAAACATTCAGTTAATTTTTTAGGCCTTAGAAGTAGCATTTGACATAGTCCCCTGTCTGGATGAGGAGCTAAATGCAGAATATAACTGGTTAGTATGAGGTCTTTGAGATTGGTAAAGAGCTGCATGCAAATGAGAGATTTGCTCATTCTGCCTTGTCATTATATGAGACTGAAGGGAGAGTGTCCAGTGGACTTTCTCAAAAATTGGCTGTGGGAATGATCTTGGCTATTTGATGAGCTTCAAAAAGGAGTTCGAATGCAGCTTTTAGAGTCAAATTAGAAGGTATCAGTAGACCAGGAACAAAGAGCCCTGCAGAAGGGAATGAAATGCTGTAATTTGGAGTCTCTGTGGCCCTGGTTGGCAGGAGATGATGTGGGTCACCAGCTCTTTGTTGCACTGATGTCTGAGACAGATGAAGGTGCCAGTCAGGAAAAAGGCAAACTTTAGGTCTTAGATATGTGTTACGGAAGTATTCCTTTGAGAGGAGGAATGTTTTAATGCTGTTTTGTGAGGCACTGCTCTGACCTCTGCTGGATTACTGTGTAGCTTTCAGGAATTTTAAATAGCTGGATGCTCAAAACAAAGCTCTTAGAGTAACCAGCTAATGGAAGAAACCAGTGTACAACACTGGGAGCTGGGGGCAACTTATTCTTGGGCTGGAAGAGGCTAGACAATTTCTTCCAAAATTGTGCCATGAAAGAAGAGTGAAGACCAGAGAAAGAGGAAAATATCCTTCACTGACAACGTTTGGTTTGGCTGTATATGGGCTTAAAGGATTGCATTTGTTGCTCCACAGTCATTCTAGTCCTGGAATGTATAAAGTAAAAAGTTCACTTTTTTCGTCTTGTCAAGCACAGTTTGACCTTTACTGTTTTGCACCCCTAGCAGCTTGTAACTTGAATTTGCTCTTGTTTATATTCAGTGAGCTGCAACTTTATTTCTTTTAACAGATCCTGCTGTGTTGAAAGCATCTGGTAAATCAAGTGGTCCCCCAGTGGTTGGTGCTCACTTGACATCTTTGGCTTTACCTGGCAAGCCTGAAAGTGTTGTGTCTCTCACCAGTCAGTGCAGTTACAGTAGCACCATTGTTCACGTTGGAGACAAAAAAACACAACCTGAATTAGGTAGGACTTTTGCTAATATTTTTTCTTCAAGATGGCAAATGCTAGCAAGTTCAAATTTCAGACATGTGAAGAGCTGATGTCTGCTCATGACTTACATTTTCTTACAGCCAAGATGGTCTTGGGAAATGGAATAAATAGGGATGGAATGTGTAATCTTAAACTCGCAGCAAAATTATTACAGAACTGTAACACCTTCAAAATGCATGTACTAGGCTTTCTTTGCTTCATCTTGAGTATTTTACCTTCTGTTCCTGTAGAAATGATAGAAGATGGTCCAAGTGGTGCGGAAATCATAGATGGCCAGCTTCTTGCCCCTCCATCCAGCTCTGCACACATAAATCAAGAGAAGGAGCCATTTAAAAAACTAGGACTTACAAAGGAGGTCCTTGCAGTGCATACGCAAAAGGAGGAGCAGAGCTTCTTGAATAAGTTCAAAGAAATCAAGAGATTTAATATTTTTCAATCACACTGCAATTACTATTTACAAGACAAACCAAAAGGACGGCCTGCTGAACGTGGTATGGCACTAGTTTTCACAATAAAACTTGTATTTTTATAGAAAGTAAATCCTGTTGGGAGGGCATTTCCATTTTTAGTTGTTTCATGGGGCCAATGTGAACAGTGACAGTTGCATGCTATTTTCAAAACGCACAGAAAATTCTTCTGACAAATCTTGCTAGCAGATTTAAAGTGGAATATTGCTTTTAGTGTCATAATGGACAGTTTAGTAACTAATATTTTGATTTTTGTCTGTTCTCTATACTATTACTGTCATGCATCTGCTTTCAGGGACAAAGAATTCTGCTTTAGGGTGTTTGCTTTACTGTATCTGTGCTTGTTTTCCCTTGCTTTTCTTTTCCTTCTGTCTTGCCATCTGTCTTTTGTTCAGATTTTTGGTTTTGTTTTGTTTTCAGCTCCTTTGTTTTCCAGTTTTCCCCATTCCACTGTTGTGTGATCAGTGAGACAATCTGATAATTGTCTGGTTGCCTTTAAGGTAATAATGTGATCAACAGGATGGAAATGACAGAGACTAGCAGTAATAGTGAGATTGTTTTGTTTATTAGGCCTAGGAGCTCTGGATGGCATTTTCAGAAGTGTTTGATATGATCTGTCTTTGCTCTCATTTCAGTCTTGCCTTGACTTGGAACAGAAGTCAGACATTGCTAAGCATTTTTTTTCAGATTTTTATCTTTATCTTTTTAATTTAGATAGTTACGCAGGTCGTGTATAGCTATATTTTTATGACCTTTCTTACAACCTTTCCTTTTGCAGGTGGCCGCGGACAAAGAAATGCTGCTTCTGGAACGGATCAGCCTTGGAAGAAAAGTGGAAAGAACAGGAAATCCAAGCGCATTAAACCGCAGGAGTCTTCAGACAGCACAACTTCTGGAGCTAAATTCCCCCACAGGTTCCCCCTCCAAGGTTTAAATGCCACAGCCTGGTCACCATCAGAGACTTCCCAAGCCAGCTACTCAGCGGTGTCCTTCCCCACTGTCATGCCTGCGTATTCCCTTCCCGTCTTTCCAGCAGCAGGGACAGTGCCGCCGGCTCCTGAAACTTCACTCTCTGGTTTTAATCACTTGCCAGACTCTGGGAACACTTGCCCCGTGCAGCCATCCCAGTTCTCTGCACCCTTCATGACCCCCGTAGTGGCTCTTGTGCTCCCCAACTACGTGTACCCAGAGATGAACAATAACTTACCTCAGCCGCTCTACCCCAGCCAGCCCAGCTTCCCTGCCCATCCCGCCTTCTCCTCACAGACGGTGTTCCCACCACAGCCCCCCTTTGGCACCCCCAGCCCCTTCCCACAGCAGGCGTTTTTCCCAGCACAGCCATTCCAGTACAACCCCCCAGCAGAGACTGAGAAGGCTCCTGTGGCAGAGCCACGCAACGACCCCTCCCGTTCCTGCACTCCACAGTCGCTGGGTCCTCAGGACCAGGCTTCTCCTCCTCTGTTCCAGTCGAGGTGCAGCTCTCCTCTAAATCTCCTACAGCTGGAAGAAACCACAAAAGCCGCCGAGAGTGGAGCTCCTGTGGGTTTACACGGAGCTCTGGCTGAGGAAGGAGCCATAGGCAAGATCAGGACATCGGATAACGGCAGCGGCAAGGAATCCTTACCTGTAAGTCTGGGTCACATCCCCCTTCTCCTGGCTTTGCTGGATCATTTTCACTCCTTTCACTTCCAGGACCTGTCTGTTAACAGTAGACAGGAGTTATGTAATGCCAGGAGCTGGACTCAGAATGTAGTTGGTAAACTCAAACTTCAGCACACTGAATAAAACATGAAGTCCAAACATAAGAATAGTCTCAACCTTTGAAAATTAAATCTACCTCATCATTCTTCTAAAGTTATACTAGGAAACATGGAAATATATCCTGAAAGAGTTTTGTTCTATTTTACTGAAGAAAAGAAGAATATGGATAAGCCCATTGAAAACCACTGAAATAAACTGTAAAATAATGTGGGCACTTTATTTTTAGCCAAAACTTTTGTTCCTAGTGAATATGTGTGCATGGAAAAACAATCTGTCAGTGGTCTGAAAGAAGCTGATTTAAATTAAAATCACATCTGTGTTTATAAACAACCTCAGTAAATGAAGAATTCATCATTTCTTGCAGACTGTAACTTTATTTTTGTTTTGTTTGTTGCACTAAAATTGTGCTGAACTATGTGGTAACTTCAGGTTGTTTTTTTTTTTTTTATTTTCTGGCTCTATTCAATTTGATAAATCATTCTAACAAGTAACTTGAAGTGGAGTAATATGTCTGTAAAGCTTTCCATGGTAGAAATATGCAAACTATTATTTGTGCTTTCTAAAGGCGCCATAGACTATTGTTATAAATGCTGATGGGATGGAGCTGCATCCTATATCTTTTTTGGCTGCCTCCTTCCATTATTCAGGAATATGTTCAGGGTAAAGTCAATCTTTCCATTACTACATGTTTTGCTAAGTTCTGTGAACGTTAGTTTCTAATATTTAATTATCAAACTGATTTGCAGTCAAGTTTTGATCAGGTTAAAAATTAGTGTGGTTAATGCTCCTTCCCTTAAAAATATACAAATAAGGGATCTAGCCTGGGAACCACCTGGGAACATTTTCTTACTATTCTCAATGCTACTCTTCCTTCTCATCTCCAGGAGATGAGGCAGTGAGGGGTGTCAATGCAAATCCTTTGAGGTGGATTATAGTAGGAGCAATTGCTAGTGTGTTGTGAGTGGCTTGGGGACTTAAAAGGGAACAAGAAACATGTTTCTTACTTTCTTTTGGAACTATGTTATTAATTTTTTGAAGAGAAATTCAATTGGTCTTACTGAAGGAGCCCCTGCCTGCCTGTCAGTCCACTTCATTATTCCTTGGCATATGTTCTTGGTGACTGTCTTTGAATAATTATGTAAACATTAGAGTATGAAGTGAAATGGATTTATTACTGATTATTTACGTGATTAGTAATAAATGCACTCATAGATAAAGCCTGTCTCATATGCCCTTCTCATACCAGTTCATCCCATCCTCTTTGTTTGTCTCCTCTAGTTTTGAATGTAGGAACCTTTTTAGTCTAAGAGGGATGTTGAGCTAATTTTGTAAGATGGTCTTGGGTTAAAGTTCATGTTGATGTGTAAGTACAGAGGAGTGCTGACAACTTTGTAGGCTTTTATTGAAATGGACACTGCAAAACTATGAACTGTTTATTACCTTGAAGCATAATTTCTGAGAATTTATTAATTCTAAAGTAACAAAGCTATTTGATAATAAACAGCTTTGATTTTTGATGTTAGGCTTTTTAATTTTATTTTTTCTCCTTATCCCTAGGCTGAATCTCCAATGGATGCTCAAAACAGCGATGAACTCTCCATGTCCAGTGTCTTGCTTGACATTTTACTGCAGGAGGATGCATGTTCAGGCACTGGCTCAGCCTCTTCAGGGAGTGGTGTGTCTGCAGCTGCTGAGTCCCTGGGCTCTGGGTCCAATGGCTGTGGCATGTCAGGGAGCAGAACAGGTAACTCAGGCAGCCAGAGCCCTCCTGGCATTGCAGAAGAGTTGGAGGTATTGCAAACACCATGAAGACCAAGTGAAAAGCTTTGCTTTGTCTTTACTCCTTGTTGCATAGTTTACTCTTGATTTCTTTCTTATTACATTACACAGATTTTTTTTATTGTGCTTGATTTACAGAATAGAACCTTTCCTAAGTGTGTGTAAAACAGGCATTAAGATATTATGTGGGTATAAAGGAATAATAAAAAGACCATACTCCTTCATGTTCATTTAAAGCTTTTAAATTAAAGTCAGCTAATCATTCTGTTGAAATTTAATGGAGACTCTACTTAAGAATTTGAGTTTTTAAAAGATTAATGCAGTTACTCAAGGGTGGAAGTTCCCTCTGTTTAAAAAGAAGTAGTAGAATAGGGGTTGTATTTATACATTCAGTTCTCTTTAATCTTCTCTACACTCAAAACCATTCAGATAATCCATGTATTGGACAATTTATAATGAAATGTTTAATCTCTGTTTACAGGTAGCAGTGAAACTAGTCACACCAGCAAATACTTTGGGAGCATTGATTCCTCAGAGAATCACCATAAAACCAAAATGAAGACAGAAATGGAAGAAAGTGAGCACTTCATCAAATATGTGCTTCAGGACCCCATCTGGCTGCTGATGGCTAACACAGATGACACAGTGATGATGACTTACCAGATCCCCTCACGGTAATTCCAGTGGCACAGCCCTTCACACATTCTGTATTTAGAGGAAGGAGAATGTACAGGAGGAAAGATGTATAGGAATCTCTATCTCAGCACAAATAAACTGGTTTAATATTTAGCTTAGTGTCAAGAAAAATTCTTGCTTCCTTTATATGTTTTGTATACTACACAAGAACTTCTCAAGAAAGAAAGATGGTTTAATTAGGCTTGGCTGTATTTTTAGGTCAATGTCCTGAGCTGAAATGAGCTGTGGTTTTTTGGAAGCTGTTCCATAGTTAGTGATTTGTAACTACTTGCCCAGAAATCCCTGGTCAATGTGCTTAGACCTAGGCATGGTCTGACCTTGGTCTGGAAGATCTCCTGTTGGCCTTGAGATGCCACATCCAGTGGAATGCTGCTCTGGGACTTATGGATATTCTTTCTGAGTTGTTAACTTCTGTATGTTCATTCTTCATAAATTAGGACCAGGAAGTAGAAGGTAAAAGTCATACAGATTCTAATAAAATCAGCTTTTTTTAAAAAGTAAAAAATTCACTGTTTCAGAAGCAAAGAGCCAATGTAGGCAAAGAAGGGGTGACAAGTCTGTGGATATTTTTTTTTCAACCTACTTGTTTATAATTCTTGGGAGCAGTAAATGGTGTTTCAGGAAAAATAGGAAGTTTCAGTAAAGACAAGCCTTTGAAAGATTTAAAAACACAGAAGCACGGGTATGATGGGGAAAGAATACATTATAAGAACTTCAGGTTTTTATTCTTCGTTTTAAAAATACTTTGACATTTCTCAGTTTTTGTAGTCTGAAGTGTTGATAGCCATAGGTGGGAATCCCAGTGTCCTATGAAAGCAGCAAAGCCTGCCAAAGAACAGGATATTTTGGTAAGAAGAGTGAAGCTCATTGTTAGAGTGTGATGCCCAAGAAGTGAGGTGTAAATCCAACCTGTTCTCTAGGTACCCTGTAAGGAATAGGAACTATTTTGGGTTTCTTGGAACTTGCTTTCTATTGTTATCTTTTATAGAGGGATCCAGCCCATAAATGTTGCTGTGGGATGGGGTTTTGTAAGTTCCTGGATGGAGGTAGTGCCTTTGGAGGGAGAGAGAATTTTGGCTGCTGAAATAGAGCTGTTTTCTAAAGTTTAGTTCATTGTTGGTGACCTTCTTAAACACATCTTACTACTCCTGCCCTGTCTCCTGTGCACTGAGTGTCTGCTTTGGGTTGTCCTCCCACTGAAGGGGAGCTGGGAACTGCAGCAGCAGCAAAGGGAACTGCAGTTTCACTGGTGCTGTTTTGAGTGGCGCTAAGAAAACTGCTCTCACTGTTGGGATTTGAAAAGACAGTAAGCCAGCAGAGATGTCTGCAAATGCAGAGAGCAGCTGGAGTAATCACATTTCATTTTCTTCCCAGAGAAGATTTCTGAGCATAACGTCCTAGAACAAAAATAGTCTTTAAAAATGTTAGTATTTGACTGTGCAACCTCACATAGGCATGAAGCCCAGAAACTGCTGAGGCTCAATTTCTAAATACATTTTATTTTAGGGATTTGGAAACAGTTTTAAAAGAAGATAAGCAGAAATTAAAGCAAATGCAGAAACTGCAGCCAAAATTCACAGAAGAACAAAAAAGAGAGCTTATTGAAGTTCATCCATGGATCCAGCAAGGTGGACTGCCAAAAACTGTTGCTAATTCTGTAAGTTTAATGAGTTAATTACTTTTGCATGTATAAGAGTGCTTAAATTATTAGCTGCCTATGTTAGACTCTTCCTTTCCTGTTGCTGTGAAAGCTTGGTCAATTATGCATAGGAAAAAAATTCAAACTTTCATGCAGTGGTTTCTGGCTTGATTCAATTTAGCATAAATCTTCTTTCCAATGGAGGAAATTAAAATACTCATGAATACAGTATAAGAAATTTCCTTCCTCTTTCTGAATTTCCATCTCTCTGTTTGAAATGCTTTAGCAACACAGCAGAAGCTTAACTACATAAAAATCTCTACTTCATGTGCAGAAATGGATGCCCATTGTTTTCAGAGTACAAAATGAATGGCAATATACTGATCCTTTTCTCTATCAAACTTCTCACTCAGGATCATGATTCCTCTAAGTAGTTTTATGGCCTGAAAGGGAAAAAAAAGGAAAAAAACCCAACAAAACAAAGCATCCATGCAATATTTTGTTGTTGTTATCGGATGTATTTTACTTATTCATACACAAATACCTGATTGCATTTTCTTTCCCCTAAGCTTTCTGTCATTGGTGGCCTTTGCACAAAAGCTGTCAAACACAGAGGCTCTGTTTGCACATGAATGTTTCAAAGTCAGTGTGAAGGAATTGCAGTGGAATCCTAATAGTGGTGTTGATGTTACTGCAGAACTGATCCTACAGGCACACAGCTTGTGATCTGTGGCACAACTGCCTCTAGTAGAGTTCTCAAGTCTTTCATTGATTTACTGCACTTTATAAAATCATGGTGTGTGGAAAAGATGTGGAGTAAAATATAGCTGGTATTTGCAGCACAGGTGGAAAAGTTCTCTTGGAATCAAGGATTCCATGCAGGTGGACTGGTGCTTGGAAAGCTTTATATTTCATTTTACTTATGAGTGCTCCAATTCTTTTCCTCTTTTCAGGAATGTATTTTTTGTGAGGACAATATACAGACCAATTTTTATACATCATATGATGAAGAAATCCATGAAATGGACCTTAATGAAATGATTGAAGATAGTGGAGAAAGCAACTTGGTTTCCCTGAATCAAGTCAGTGAAGAACAAACATAGCCTTTGAGCCTGTTGTTTTGAAAACTGCTTCAAAACGACAGTGAAGGATCCATAAAGGTTTTAATCTTTTATCCAGCAGGATGAATCCAGTTCATAAAAGAAAAGGTGGTTTTCTTGCTCTAGAAGAGTCATTTGTGAATGAATCTCTTTTTAAATGGTGGCAATCTCTTCCCAGTAAGGACATTGTTGAAGATGGTATAGCTTTTCTTTAAAAGACTCATTTTGCACTTACATGCCTCAAATATTTCTTTATAAACTATAGAAACTTTCATTGATGCCTACTGTTTTTTGTAGAGTGGGTTAAGAAGTGCTGAAAATCTCCTCACGTACATATGGTTCTTCAAATCTCCTTTTGGTGATGGTTCAGCATTATAAATTGTTGAGCAATTTTGCTTAGTGGCTCTTTAGCATTGTTCTTAATATTTGAAGTGGTCCAGCATAGTAGAAGAAATAACCTTCAAGGAAATCAATTCACACTTGCCCTTATCATACCAATTGATCCCCTCCTTTTTGTTTGTCTCCTCTAGTTTTGAATGTAGGAACTTTTTTTAGTCGAAGAGGGATGTTGAGCTAATTTTGTAAGATGGTCTTGGGTTAAAGCTCATGTCGATGTGTAAGTACAGAGGAGTGCTGACAACTTTGTAGGCTTTTATTGAAATGGACACTGCAAAACTATGAACTGTTTATTACCTTGAAGCATAATTTCTGAGAATTTATACTCAAGAAATCCTTATGCTAAAAGATTTTAAAAACTTCAGTCCACAGAGGACGACTGGCCCTGCTCCAGTGGCTGTTAGAGCTTGGGGAAACCTTAACCTTTATTTCTGACTTGTTCCGTCAGGAGGTTGGCCAGCAGTTTTCCCAATGGGGCTAAACAAACATCAAATTTGTATGTGGCAAGGGAGGATTAGATGTGTCTTGTCATTTGAAGATAGTTCTTATAAAAAAACGAAGTGATTCTGAGAATAGTGCTGACTCACTCTATTTGATTTACATAATCTCCAATTAAGCGTGGCTGGAATCCTTTGCTGTCGAAGATTTCATTTTAATGCCTCTGAGACTGTACTGACTTGAATATGTGTGCTTTATGTTCTTGTGCTGTTTATGTCTGTTGGATGTGGGAAGAGAACACGAGAGAACAACTTTTAATATGTTGGTTAGTTAAAGGACATTTAGTTGCTGCATTGCTAGATGTCAGCTGTAAGTCTTGGGGTGAAAAATGACGAGAGTTAATTCAATTAACTTTGATATGTTTGTCTTAAAATATTTTTCATGGGAAGCATTTCCTTTTTTATTAGGATGTTTCTATTCACCGAAAATTAAGGTTATTCTCATTCTATACAAATATTTCTCTTTGTATGCAGAGAGGATGTGAAGTTAGATCTGACACCAAAAACATACAAAAGTGACTGGTATTCGCTTAGCAGAAGAAATAATTTGTTTCAAGTAATTAGTTACTAATTGGAAAATTTGCACTGGAGACAGGTTCTGCTGGTAGCAAAGTGCATCAGCTTGTGAAACAAGCAGAATCACCATTTTAAAAACTAAATATCTTAAATATAGTGTGAAGCACTACCCAGCAAGATCTGATGCCTGTCTTTAACAGTTGAGCAAGGTCAAACTTAAATACTTGTAAATACAAAGTGAATGAGAAATTTTCCAGTGTTGGTGTTCACGTCTGATGTATTAAATGTTTTAATCATAAATGGAACAGTGCAGCTATAGCAACATATGAAATATATTTCGTTTTTACATGGAGACACAAAATGGACCAGGGTTTGGGAAGAATAAAAGCTTTATATAAAAGGAGTGCATCATAATTATACAAATAATTTTCAAAGACTTCTCAACCACTTTGAACTTTGCTTTAGCATGCTTACTCCCCCCCATGTCTTTTTTAATTTGTCCTCATTTCTTTTATTATTTTTTTTCAATGACCATCTTGTAACCATAACTTAGTGGAAGGAAGAGAAAAGTATATTTAGAGCATTTTGTGGATGTGCTTACTTATGGACTTAATCTTGCATCCTTAAAGTGTTTGCATTTACAGGGTGGTATTAAAATATTTTCCTGTAACTTTAAATCTACATGCCTCCATTTATAGATAAGATTCTGAAGCTGTAATTTTTCCAAACTGTTGTAAGATGATTTATTTGTGATGACACTTTGTCAACATGTCAACAATGTTTTCTGTACACTGTGCAATATATTTTGTTTTTGCCACTTGTGACTAATTTTTATGACTTTGCTTTTTAGAAAACTGGTAAATAAAACAGATATATTTTTAGTTGCCTTTTTGTTCCTTGAGGCTTCTACTCCAAGTAAGAATTCAGAATATGTGCTTTACTGATGGTATGTGATCTGGTATTTCAAACTCTGGCTTCCTGTCCTGGAGTTAAATTGCTGCCAGCTTTTCTGACCTCTAGGTTGAGTGGTCACATGGAAGATTCAGTCTTTATATTGAGGAGTCGTTCTTAAATCATGTGGAAGTTTCCTGGAAGAGCACATGCAGCCGGGCTCTGTGTTCAGATCTGCCAGAAGACACCTTAGTTGTGCTTTCTGCTTTGTTCAGTGTCAGCTGCAGCCCCTGAGCTTTTACAAGGGTGGCTTAGGGACAGAGAATTCCAGTTATGCCCCTTGGATTTGCTCTGTCCGGTGATTTTCAGCCATCTGTGGAGGTGTGAGGTGGTGTCTTTGAAGACTGCTAAAACTTTCAAGCTGGAGTGCTTCTGTGTTGGTGTTTAATTCTCTGGTGAGTGGAGCAGTGCTGGAGCTCAGGGCTTGGACTCCTGCTCAGAAGGGACTCAAATTACCACACCTTCATTAACTCTTTTTTTCCACGGCTGTGTTTTGAGATGTTTGTGGCATTTTTTTAATAGAGCAAGTTAGTACAAGCCCTGCTTTGGTCATAAAAGAACCCAGATCCTTTGGAAAGCTGCACAACCCAGGTGTTTGGTAGCACAGAACAGCACAGCACACAGTGAATTGCATTCACACCGTGGGCAGAATGGTGGTGGGGTGCACTTAATTGCCAAGAGCTGCATTTTAAAACTTGCTTGTTGAACACTCATCCAAGGCCCCTCTGAATTAAGCCTAAATTTGTGGGCAGCTCTGTCTGTGTGGAAACACTTCTGTGCTGGCAGCACCTCAGGTGAGTGTGCAGAGGAGAGACGTGTGGATGGAGCTTTGACAGAACTCCAAACCTGAGTGTCACCCACCTGAAGGGGGTCCCTGTGCCGCTGCAGAGCTGCTGGCACTTGGATGCAAGTTCTGACAACAGGAACCTTGGGAGCACTGAGGTGCTGCTGCTGGGATAAACTACCAGGTAATGTTTCACATGAATTTCTGCTTTGGGTAATTTTTTTTTTTTCAGTTGTAAATGTAGTAAAAGGACGAGTTAAACGTGGCTTCAGGTATCTGTGTAGTCCTCCTTGGTGAGGTGTCTCCTGTCGGCAGCCAGAGGCACGGGCTGGCACTGCAGCGGAGCTGTTGGGAGCAGCCTTTGTCCGAGTTTTCCCCACCTCAGCAGCCCCTAGATGTCACTGGTGTCCTGGGATTGTCCTTGGCAGTATTTCCACCCCTGTTTGTCTTTATTGGGCTTCTTATATGTTGGGGCTGTTGAGTTTACCGTGACATTATTTGATGTGAAGTGAAAACTCTGTGGCTTGAATTTTACATAAGATGATGACAAAATTGATACTGAAAAGCTGGTGGCCCAACGACAGTGGATGCAAACGTAAGCTCTGCCTGGAAAAAGGAAACAGACTGCTGAAAGCATCAGGGTTTAGTCCACTTAACAGCTGTCATGAATTTAGAGGTGAAAAGAGCTGCTGTCCTTACTGAGAATTAAGATCCTTGATGGTTATTTTGTCTCAAAGAAGGGTGGAAAGAACCCAGGGCATTGATAAGCCTCTGACCCAAGAAAGAACCTGGTGAAATGAGTTGCATGTTTCTGGCTAAGTAATAAACAGATGGCTTGAAGGAGGATAAGACTTGTACGTGTAACTTCCAGAAACTCTACTGTTTAATTGATCACAAGTGCTTAGAAGCTTAAGAAACGTATTCAGTATATTGGACAAGGTAATGAACAGCTCAGGAACTCCATTTTCCCAGGCTGTGGAAGAGAACCTTATTGTCAGGGGTGGCACACAAAATGTGTAACAGCTTTGTCTCTGCTTCACTGACACAACAAATACCAACCAAACAAAACACTAGCCCCAAACTTCTCCAGGCTTTCCAAGTGGAGAAGTAACGTAAGACTGGGTAGAAACCGAGGCAACTGAACTCTTAATCATGGGTGTTTCTCTCAGTGTCTGCTGATAAAACATGAGCTCCTCCAGGCTGCTGTGTGCAGTAGCAGTGTGTGTGTGGTGAGGTCTCATTCCAGGATTCCTGTGGCTGCAGACAGAGAAGCTGCTGTGGCAGCACACGAAGTGTTTAACCTCAGTGGATAATCCAGAATAGGAGAGCACTTGGCACTCCTTCCAGAGAAGAGGTTTTTTAGCTGAAGGACTCGTTAGAGGCCCTGTGTCCCGAGGCAGGTGCCGGGGCATCGCTGGGGGATGTCCCAGGTGGGGACAGTGCTGTCTGTGCAGTGCAGGAGGGGAGATGGGCTCCTGCTGCAGCGCAGTGAGAGGTTTGCTGGGGCAGCCACTACACCCTCAGCCCTAGAGGGATGGACTGCTTTGCACTTCATTGGTTTCCATTCGTTTTGGAGACAAATACAAATTTCCTGGTATTCCAGGAGTTGTCAAGGTGTACAACTCACTCCTCAGTCTGTAGTAAGACAGGATATAGTGAATTTATTGCTCTCTTTAAATTGTTATAGTGGTCTAAAGTAAACTACTTGTGTTGCTGTTGCACTGCCTGCTTCAAAAATTCCATTTCTGTCCAAGACCTTACTGGCCATGCTTTTCCTTTTTAAAAAACCTGACTATTGCTTGTCTAATGTAAGGTCTACTGCTTTCCCTTTTGTTATCACCAGCTGACTCCCTTGGAAATCTGTGGCTTTTTTGCACAGGCTGCTGGATAAAGTCAGCAAATGTACTTCTCTGACTGGCTGTAATCTTTAATTTGCTGAGCTGTAGGAAGCAGAAGAAGGGTTGGGTGGGTGGCCTGTGCATCCCCTGCTCTGGTTTGGAGGAGCCCTGAGGCTGCAGCAGCTCTGGTTTTGGCACCTGGCAGGATGGGCTCGATTCTTTCAGCTCCCAGGTGAGTGCTGTGAGTGGTACACAGGATTTACACCCATGATTTAATCTGGGCCATCTGTCCATCCTGTCTGCTGTCAGTTTTGTTCCTCCTGACGGCCTCTCCCCAGCGTTTAAGTGTTTGCAGTTTTGTTGGGAGCGTATAAAGACCGAGGTTGACACATAAATTAGGCTCAGGACTGTCTTTGTTCTTGTGTTAATAAACTTCTCTCACCTCCTTTAACCTTCAGTCTCAGTTTTGAATACTGGCAGATCTGTCCTCACATATTTTGGAAAACTATTCTTTCATGGTTCAGTTGTGTTTCTAAATTTGGTAAAAAACAGGGGTTCTGATGAAAATGGTTAATTAAATTGCAGAGTAACAACTTTGTGCTGAGCAGTACCTGCAATGCAGAGGGACTGTTTCTTCTAGAGTCCTAAAACGCGTGGTTTGTTTCTGCAGCAACACAGGATTCTAGGAAATAAAACGGTGTTATTTTTCTCTTGCAGTGCGAGAACACATGTAATTTACTATACCAATCAGAGTATTTCAGTATCAAATGGTATGGAAGTGAACCATTTTGTATTTTCCATTGTTCAGTGTGATAGCTATCTAATAGTGTCGTTTCTCTTCCTGTTGAGCCTAAATGAGGTTTCAATTTACTTTTTTTTTTTTTTTTTTTTTTAAATCTCTAGGAAATAATGGAGCTAAAAAAAAAATAAAAATAAAACCACCAAAAAAAGCATCCATGTGTGCCTCAGGGCATGGAAAGCCCAGGGAGGCTCCGCTCACAGCCCGCGGCCACAGCAGCACCTTCTGTATGGCCTTTGGTGCCCTGGAGGAGCATATGGCGTGACACAATGCGGCGGGCAGGGACAATGGCAGCGATGTGGCCAGCGCCACTTACTGCCAGCGTCTATTCGCAGTTGTCTTCACAAGGCTCCTCCTTTTCTGTGAATGGGGCGGGCT
Source organism: Sylvia atricapilla (assembly GCF_009819655.1). Lineage (NCBI taxonomy): Eukaryota > Metazoa > Chordata > Aves > Passeriformes > Sylviidae > Sylvia > Sylvia atricapilla. Next base: position 13,734,252 of record NC_089149.1, read on the forward strand.
GAGCCGCAGCTGCCGGGCCGGGGCCGGGAGAACCTTCTGTTCCCGGGTCATTGCTGGGAGAGGATGGCTGCCTCTTCTTCCTCCTCCTCCTCCTCCTCACTCCTTCTTGCCTTGAAGTTTTTTAGCCTCCTTCCCCTCTAGAGACAAATCCAAGTATAAATATATTTATTTTAGAATTGTGCTGGGTTTTTTTTTTAACTGCCAAAGCCACGTGGCGATGCTGAAGGATTCCCACCTCGTGTAAAGAACTAGGAAATTCTTCCATTGTCTTTCGCTTCCATTGTCTTTTAGTATACAGAAATATGGTTACTAAACTCTTTTCAATAAAGCCTTCTAAAGCTTTAGATGTAGTCAGGCAGTGAATTTCATGTTATTTCAGTAATAATTACTTTGTGTTACATGAGCAGTGAATTTTAAAGGTGTTCAGCTCTAAAGGCCCGATTAGAATGACGTTTCATTAGTCCTGCAGCCCCCTGAAACACCTGCTCTGTATGTGCTGTAGCACCCTGAGGTGATGCTGAAGTCCAACAGCTGGGATAAAGGTCTCTGTGTCTCAGTCTGAGGAAACCATTGACAGTGTCACATCGATTTCAGGGCAGAATGACACGGATTGAAGCAGACTGCAAACCGGACACGGCTGTCCAGGTTTCACTTAGTGACAGGATTACTTTGGTGAAGTGATGTGTGAGTGCCTTTACACCTCGTTGAGGTGTTCATAGGCCTGGGAAGGTCATGGTGTTGCCTTTCACTCATTACACTGACAGGGTAGCTTTGCAGCTAGAGTCTTTTGGGCTGTGTTTGACAGGATCAAAGGGCCCAAAGGCTGGAGAGGCTGTGGAGCAGTGCCCACAGTGCCCTCTGAGGGGACAAACTGCAGCCTTGCAGGAGAACTTGGGTGTCTTGGGCACATCAATGAACCTTGCATGGCTGTAAATCTGTAAATCTGGGGGAAGTGCAGCACTGAGCCCTGATCTGCTTTGAGAAGGGTCTAGAAATGGAGGTGGCATTTGTCACCTCCATAATTCAGTCCAACTCACTTGTTATTCGAGCACTTCCAAAGAAAACTTGTGAAACTTTCAGATGTAAAATTTGGCTTTCAGTGGAGAGGAGAGGAATCTCTACTCCTTGTTCTGCAGGGCTGCTCCCAGGAGTGTGGATGCAAGAGCCTCCCCAGATTCTGCAGATTTTATCAACACACACAGTGGTGACTTGAAGCTGGTTCCCAAAACTTACATGAGTAAATTGCTGCAATTAAATGTATCCCCAGCCTTCCAAGCATTGCTTTGGTACTGCTAAGGCTGTCAGATAAAGCTGGGGTTGAGCTGTGACACCTGGGCTATATATAGAAGGTGACAGCTTGCTGCTCTTGGGAACATTTGGGCTGTTGCACTCTGGTTTGGGACTTCATAAAAGAATTGGAGGAAGAGGATAATAACAGCTCCAAAGGCCACTGCCTCTTTGAAACTGCTTAACACTACTTTTTTAAAAATAGTTTTATCAACAGCAAAACACAATTTTTCTCTCTTTCGATGAGATACAAGGGTTTCTTGTCAGACAATTTGAGAAAGAAATAAAGATGAATCACTCTTGAGGCTTGAGGACGTCGGGACCTTTAGGACCAGTTTAATTGAATGGAGGTGAGGAGTTGTTAAAATAGAAGCAGAAAAGAGACGCGGGGCTAAATCTTTGTGTGTCTATACTCTGTGACCCAAAACAAACAAGAAAGCTGTCAAAACAAGGAAGGCTGGAATTGCCCGGTGTCTAGACAAAAAAAATAGAAAAAAAATTTTTGAGGAGGATAGAGAAAAGTGATCTTTAGAGCTTTTAGCAAAAGAAGCTCCAGCTACAGCACCCAACCCCCCGAGGGCTGTGTTCGTCTGGGCTGTGTGCTAAGCTGCATTGTCAGATTGATACAGATCTGAACTCTAAGGTAGCATGAATCAAATCAAATTTGTGTGTCCAGGCACTTTAGATTTTGGGTTCTTTGAAAACCAAACCCCAGATAAGTAACTGGGCTGCTTGAATCCCTTTCACCTTTATTCAGAAAAATGTCTAAAATATCATTGTCTAAACAGTTCCTCAGTATCAAATATTCTCTAAAAACAAAACCAGTAAGTACAAAACATGTATAAAATGATGCTTTTGTTCCAGGGGAAGTGGAGCCCTTCCTCTTTGGGAGGTGTGTGTGATGTGGTGCTGCTCTGATGCCATGGTTACAGGCACTGCAGAAAACAAACCCCGAGCACCACCTGGGCTCTCCCTCTTCTCCAGTCCCCATTTCCCTGCTCATTACTGAGACTCTAACAGGAGATGCAGGAAGGTTGAAGGCTCATGTGGTTCAGCATCAAAAATGACCAGAGGTCAAAATCTTTTCATTTGAGCCAGAAAGCCAAATCTCCCCATTACACTGTAAGATTCTGCTACATTTCTGGGGGGAGGCAGTGTGAGCAGCAGTTTTGGTTAGGTTTCTCACCAAGAAATGAAGGCAAGGTGAAGACAGCACACTCAGTGGAGGCTCTCACAAACTGACAGGCTTTTCCAGAAGTGGTGGGACAAACTGGGATCCACAGCTAAATCCCTTCCTGCTTGGGCAGCTGCTGCTGTGCTCTCATGGCCAGGAGCTGTGTGTCACTCCCTGTGCTCAGGGACTGTAGATGCTGCACTGGACAAGTGACAGAAGGACTGCCACACCAAAGAGTCCACCTGTTGGTGTCAACGGGATCTAGAAGTATATGGCATGGATATACCTGAGAATTCCCGTGGTGTTGCCAGCACTGCAGGAACCCCTTTTCCCAGGGCAGGCAGCAGGAATGCAAGCATTCTGTTTGGGAGGGGAAGAACAAAAAACCCACAACCAAAGTAAAGAATACTCGAATACACGTGACTTTTTTCATTCCTCATCTACTTATTTTGCATGACACAGATTATGTTCGTTTGCATATTTCATTTTCCACCTGGCCCATGTCGTTTGCCTCTAATAATTTAAATGCGTGTATGTGGCTGAGTCAGAGGGGTCATTGCCAGGCTGACCAAGGAGAACCCTGCCCTGAAGGGTTGGGTGGCACTTAAATCTGTTTGGGTGACCAAAGGGAACAGTGGAGTTTATGAATCTGTCATTCACCCATCAACACTTGCTCTTCATGTAAGACCTTAGTGATTCATCCACTACTCAAGACTCATAATATTTGAGTCATAGGAGACTTGAGAATGTAAAATTTGAGGAGGATTGTTCAGCTGAATTGGCCAGTTGCCCAGTAAACCTCTGCCTTGAGAGTCTTGTGGCCAGTTCTCCATTAATGTAATGCTTGAGTTAAACACACTGCCTGAATACAGAATGGAGAGGGGAGTGTCTGCCAGTAGACTCCATGTTGGGAAACTGGAAATATTTTACTTGTTTTGAATGTACTTCCTTAGATTTCATATATTATACAAATTAAAGTGCAAGAAAACATTGGCTTGATTCAACAGCAGTGGCTGGCAGCAAGAGCTTTGATTTTAGGGAAATTGGACAGTTCTGAGAGGTCAGCAGATGCTCTGGCCTTACAGATTCATTCTCCTCCATAGCCTAAATAGGAGTCCTTCCCTTCTTCCTTTGCCCTTGCCTCTCTGTGCTATGAAATGATTTCCAACAGCTGTAAATTTGTGTGTGGCTGTATAAACCCACAAAAGACATAGGAGAATTCTGGTAATTTGGTAAATCGGTGGTAAATTCTGGTTTTATCACCCCAAGAAACTCTGAGGTATCACTGCTGCCTTCTTTGTATAGCTCTTGATAGAACTAAACAAGAGCAAACTGTTCTTGGCTGTCGTAACAGCTTGCACATTAGCATGGTGTTTTTGTTGCATCTTTTAAAAAACGCAAATAAATCCCAAGGTGTTAAAGCAAGCAGGTACATATTGCTGTGTGTCCTCCCTGGAAATGCAGCCAATTCTTCTAGCAAAAAGCTGACAGGTTAGAATTTGGTTGGTGTTTTTTTGGTTGCTTTTCTTTTTAAAGGGGTTTGGGGAGTAGACTGTAATTTCAGCAATAGAGGAGTGGTGCTGGAAGGAACAGGGTTGGGAGCTGACTCCTGAGTCAGCATAGAGCAGCATTAGAGACTTGGGGTCTGCATTGTGCTTTGCTTTGCCACTGGGGTTTTGTAGCCAAGGAGCACAGCTCTGGCTCGGTGCTGCCTGAAAGGATGTGAATCATTTTCCTGCTTCCTGCAGCAGCTCAAAGTGCAGGGTGGCCGCTGCTCCTTATCCCCCATGGGCACTGTGTGGCACCAGTGCAGCTGGGTGTTGTGGTTTGAAAACAAGCCAAGTGAGAGGCTCCAAGTCAGAAATAAAATTTAATGAGAAGAAAAGGAAAAAAATAAAATAAAATAAATGCAAAAATACAAAAAGAAAAAAAAAAAAAAAAAAAAAAACAAACACTGACAGAGTCAGAATACAACCTGAGCAGGGTGATGGAAGCAGTCCAGGTGAGGTGGTCTTCCTGAAGCAGTGATCCCATAGAAAGGTCTGGTAGCTCCAGTTCTCTGAGAATCCAGTGGATGAGGGCTGCTTCTACTGTCCCAAATCCCAGCTTATATCCAGGTGAGAATGCTTGGCTCTTCCCCATGGGCGGAGCATCTCCCAATGGGATGATGAGTCATACAGGAGCTCCTTGATGGCCCATTACAGAGAGATAGCTCCAGAGGGAGTTATCTGTGAGTCATGCACAAGGCATTGATGGGCCATTAAGTGAAGATGGTGATAGAATACATCCTAAACTACAGCCCAGGACACTGGGGGTGCCAGGCTCACTGATGCCTTAGGATTTAGCATTTATATTTTTCAAATCCTGTACTGCTTTAGTGTATAACTCTAAACTCAACAGTCTGTCAGCTGCTGTTCTGTTTTATTCAGACAGAACAATTCCTCTAGGCCTGAAACTAAAGGACACCTCCCTGTCTCAGGCCCCAAGAGATGTCAACAAAAGTGAGTTGGGGGGAGCAAACTGGGGCTAAATGACTTCATTACCTGAAGCTGTAATTGCAGCATTCACCCCTGAGATGTAAATGGACCAAACTCAGAATTGTCTGAAAAACCCGTGACCATGGTCCACCTTGGGTGTGACCTCTGAGAGGCTCTGACTGCCCAAGGTGTGTCTGTAGAAGGCCTTTAATAAACACCCACTTTATTCTCTCTATCTTGTCTGGCCCCTGTTCCAGGGAGCCACCCCAGGGCATCCCCACCATGTGTGATGTGGGACTGCTTGTGTCCTTTGGGTCTTAAAACCTTCTCTTTGAGGCCAAGTGCATTCAGGAGCCTTCCAACTTCTGTCACTTTATTTAAAGCTTGCTGGGAAACAAAGGACATCCTGGGCACTCTGCAGAGGTACCCTAAGGCTCCTGAGGAGTCTTGGGCTTCCCTGAGTGCACGTGTTGGCTTAGTAAGAAATGCGGGGTTGGTTGAGGGATTAATGAGTGGGAGGCTTGCAGCTGCTTGGGGAGCAGCAGCTCCTCAGTAGAGATTTGCTCCAGAGTCCCAGATTTGGGTAAGAACCTGCGTGCTCCCTCTGCCTGGATGGGGGGATTCAATTACACTCCTTTTCTGACCTGCTAATCTGCTCCTGTGAACAAGAGAGAGAATCTGGACCAGGATTATGTGTGTAAAGTAGTCTTGGGCTCCTGGTACTGTGCAGGCACCTGTTGACAATCTGTTGAACAGGAAAGGAATCTGAGCATGTTGTTTTGAGAAGTGGAAGTGTAGGTATTTTCAACGTTGGGGTCAGCCATGAGCAATGAGCATCCAAGGCTGGTTGTAAACATCAAGGGACATTTGCAGGCCCAAAGGAGGCAAATTTGCTCAGTTTGTGTGATTCAGTTCTTGGTGAGGTGAGACCCAGTTGGTGTGGGTGCTGTGACCAACCTCTCCCCACTGGTGGAAGAGTTTGGTGGGGCTGATCTGTCTCTTCTGGGCTTCCCCCCTTTTTCAATATGGGGAACATTAATTACAAAATCTGTTGCATGGTGACAGTGGAAGGGGTTTCATAGTGACTTTGCTCAGCACAGGCTGGTTCTGGTGAACTGATTTTAGGATAGGAAGATTGGAGGTCTGGAGTTTTATTTGGGTGCGTGTCAGCCATGGATGGTGCAAAGCCTAAAGCACCACCCACAGGGGCCATGAGGAGCTGAAACCCATTCAGGGACGACTGGGTGGGCACACGGGCTCTGGGGGATGCTCAGGGATGTCCCTTCCCTCTCAGTGGACACAGGCACACCATTTTAAGGATGCTTTAAGCTGTGCCTCTCTGGTGATGACTTTAAATGAGGCTGCTCTGTTTTGTAGTTAAAAGGTGCAGGATCTTTGCAGAGTTCAGCTGAGGGTGAGTGAATCTGTGCAGTTCCTGAAGTGGCCTGCGAATGCATGTTTGAAGATGCCTTGGCTCTGAGCTGCCTCAGATACAAAGAAAACTACTCTCCTTGCTTTCTACTAATATTTTAGCCAGAGACCAATGCAAAAACTATAAACCACAAATTGAGTTAATTTTACACTTAAGAGATCAGAGGCCAGAAGGGATCAGTTAATATAATTACTTGTATGTTGTTGTTTTACTAAGTAGTTTTTGTTTGTAACCAAAGCAACTTGTATTTGCTTCTGGAAATATATTCTGTCTCCCTCGACGTTAAAAGAAAGGAAACTCATTACTTCTTCCAGTGTCTCATTTCAAACATTTTCCTTCTCATTTCAGACAATCTGGACCTACTATCTAGGTCTTGGCACTTAAGGCTCTACTTTATTGGATTAAAGGACTTGTTGAACCACTTCCTCAGCTGGTAAGTGAACTATAGAACATATGTATAATGCAACACAGGCAGTATAACTAATCAAATCACCCTCAGTAATCATCTTGTTTAACTAAATTAACTTAAGGCATCATGCTCTGAGGTGTATTTTCACATTTGAATGTTTTCTGAACGAGCCTGGATTTTTTTTTAAGCTCCTTAAAATGCAGCACACTGAATCTGACTTGCTGAAAACTCTAATGAAATGCTAATGTTGTGTAGGGAGCTAAAATCCCATGCAAGGAGACAGACTGTTTATCCCCTTTGCTTTTCTTTTAGCCTAGCTCATGCAGAAGCCTGAGAGGCCCGAGGTGGACAATTTAGAGACACTATCCATTTAGGTAACTGTGGACTTGGGAATTTGCTAGAGGATGCAACTTGGAACCATGCATCTCATTAAAAAAAAAAATAAATCTCTTAGGAGGCAGAGAAACGGTAGTCTTCCAGTTAAGGCTGCTGGATTAGTGTGTGAATCCCTGCTTTTTCCATGTGCTGCCTGCATGACGTTGGGACCATTTTGCTCTTCTGTGGAACAAGCAAGATGCTGGTCCCATCCACGCTGACTCGTGTGGATCAGGTTCAAGCAAGGAGCTCTGGGACACACCTGACAGGAGATGTGCTGCTTGGCCCTGCTGTTTTCATCTCCAGAGAAAAGAGCGAGTGGCTTGGACAAAGGTTTGGGTGTGTTGCAGCAGCTGAACAGGGGATCTGTAAAACTCGTGTGTCTGCAGGGGGAGGAGCAGTCAGGACTGGGGCTGGGAGTGTGTGTGCAGAGCTGTGCTGGGGCACAGCCCCAAAACCTGCAATCCTCAAACTGGGCTCCAGCAGCTGGAGCTGTCAAAAGTGGACAGCCCCTTGGGGCTGAGGGGTTGTTATCTGTGAAGAGTTTACCATAATGTGGCAAGGCTCTGGGTGTCAGGATTAACCAATACTCACTCCAGCACTTCTCATAAATCATCTTTTTTTGTGACGTTTCGGTACTTTTCTGCTAACAGCAGCATCTTGGATGGTAAGAAATTAAAGCTGTGTTACAGGCAGGAACCAACTGCCTGCTCAGCAGAGAGTTCCTGCCTGATGTCTGCACCCCTAGACCTGCTGCTGAGGCCTGGGCTGGTTGTAGTCTTCTAGCCTTTTCATTGGAATAGAGACTGAAACATCTATTTGGAGAGGGAGACTGCAGAGAGCTGCAGGATACTTGCTAGTGGGAGATGAAAGAAGCTCTGAGTTGATTGGTGTGATTTAAAAGCTTGATCTTGCCTCCTGGCCAGAGGCTCTGCTAAAAGACCTCTGGTACATGCTGCCAAGAGGTTTGAACTCCCAGTCCTCCCACCTGACCTAGTCTAACAAGGAGCATTTTTCCCCTCTAACAGGTGTGAGCAACTGACATGCAAAGAGACGGGAAAATGAGCTCTTCTATTATTCTCCACTTGCATATCAAACGAGAGGAGTCCTGTTAGATCAGATGGTCTGTTTGTATTACTTTGGAATGGAAAAGAATAAAGGCAGTTTCTATAAAGAACAACTTGAAAAGCTTCCCCGGTTTTTCATCAGAGCTGTTGGAAACCTTCCTTCCCTAATACACTGCCCCTTCCCCAGTCCCACCCCCAAAATGCTCACCTCTTCCTGCCTTTGTCAGGCAAGTGTCAGATTTGACACCTGTGCATTAAGGTACAGAAATGCAAATGGACAAATCCAGCAACGCCTAATCAGAGGATGTAAACTTTCTGTGAACCTAATTTGTGGATTAAAAAGAAAAAAAGGCCACATTGCTAACACATTTCTAAACTGCTTTTGACACTACTGAAAAATTCCTCATAGTACTGCTCTGACCTGGCTTTTCTTTTCAGCCTGTACAGCACTGTGCTCAGGGGAAAGGGCTGTAATCCCTCTGCTCTTCCCAACCACTCCAGCCCTGGGAAAGCAGCTGTCCAGGTGGCCTCACAGCCCTGCTGCTGTTTTCCCTGCAGCAGAGGGAAGGGGATGTGCCCAGGTGTCCACCCCAGTAAGGTTCCCCTGGCTGTGGGAAGGGCAGCAGCACAAGCAGGAATGGGAAAGCAACAGGAACTGAAAAGAGAAGCTTTGGCTTCCCTTCTCCAAGGCCAGCAGAGGGAAAGTTGAGCACCATATCTGCAGTGCTGCTGAGCAGGGCTGACTTTGCTTTGAGCTGCCCCCAAGCCCTGCTGAACCAAAGCTGGCACTTCTGTGTTGATTCTGGGCTGTTTCTGTCAGCAGTGTCAGTATTTGCACTTGCTTTCACAGGAGCCTTACAGAGAGCCCTAACACAAGCATCCTTCGTCTCACATAGATGAAGCCAAGCTGAGCTGCCTCTGGTGTTCCTGCAGCAGTGGAGAGGCTGCCAGCATCAGCCCTGGGTGCCACTGCAGAAGGCACTGAGCTCAGGCAGGGTCTGAGCGCTGCTGTTAGCTACAGGCTGGGCTGTAGCTGCTGCTGTCACGTTCAAGAACTGGGCTGAGGCTGCAGCTCCCTCTGAAGGGCCTTTTCCAGCCATCAGACGTGAGGGGTCCTGGTTGAGGGGCTGTGTGTGAACTGTCCTTGGGGGTACAGGGAGCTCTGTGCTAAGAGAGAGATGTATCAAACAGGACATGAGACCCAAGGGAAACTGATATAAATAAACCTGGACTTGGGTGGTACAGCCTCAGTCCAAGAGGTCATCAGCTGTGTGGGGTGTTTTAGTGCAAGGGTCTCAGGCTTCACTTCCACTTCAAACCCCAACCTCCCTCCCTAAAGCAGAAAGATCACTACAGAGGCTCTCACCTGCCCTTGCTCAGCTGGTTTTTGCCTTTCTCCTCCAACACATTCAAAGGGAATGTAGCACAACGGGATGAGAAGCACCAAACATTCTGATTGACACCTTTGAACAAGAACACCCACCTCAGGTAAAAAAAATTACAAAGGAAAGGCCTTGCCAGTGCTTCAGTTTCTACTTTTATTATTCCATGGGATTATTAACAAAGGTACATCTCTAGACCCTTGGTCGTTGGGTTGCTTCCTTTCTTGCTTGTTCTATGTTTGGGAACTTCCACGTATTTAGACACTTGACAATCCCTTTTTTCCTCTTTAAAACGACAGCTCTCTAAAGGTATTGTACCACACCATAACTAACCTGGCATCTCCCCAAAGCAGGAACCAGGAGAGGTCAAACCTCAAGGATAAGAATGCTGAAGGTCCCCCTCCAAGCCCCCCAAAACATTAAAGAACACCTTCCAAACCCATTGCACACTCTGTTCAACGGAGTCTTTTTCTGCTTCCCACCAGCAAAAAAAAAGAACCCAAAGAGCAAACCACTCCCCTGTGAAGTTATGCCCCAGGACAGGATTTGCCTAGCACTTCTGAAGTTAGAGCTGTGCATGTGTGAGCAAGGGCATCAGATGGCAGATCAAGTAGAGTAGGTTTGAGACTGGCATCCAGACCAACCAGCCCCAAACTCCGTGGCCTAAAACCAACTTCAGCCACCATGACCTCGCTCATGCAATAAACTTAAGTGTCAAGTAGAATTAAACAAAAGAAGTATTTGAATTTCAATAGTTAAGTTAACAACGCTTAGTACAAGGATTAAGTCTCAATTAGCAGCATTGTTTCCATGATATACACATACTGGTGTTAAGAGCCAAGAAGAGGGAGCTATATTTTTAATGTTCTTAAACGGGTTGGAAAATATATGCCACATTGTGAATTCAGGGATTTTTTTATTAAAGATTAAAAATAAAAAGCAGTTGACACCCTAATATACATAAAGTCACAATAAACTCAAATGTGCTAAAAGCAAAATGTGCATAAAGACACTCATTTCTAAAAGGCACCCTGCCACCAACATCTTTTAAAATGCTTGTCTAAGTCCACCAGGTTTCTAGTTTTCTCTCCCTTCCCTAAAGGTGAGGCTTTAGGCTGCTACCAGGAACAGATGCCCCCACTGACACCTTTGAGGGGTCTGTGCTATCACTAGAATGCTTAAAACCGTGCATGCAGACTCAGCTCCAGCTTCTTCTGGAATTAACTACTGCGATTTAAAATGCACAAGGGCTTTTTCTTAAAAGGTAGCAGTGTTTGGGTCGCTAAGGGCCACGAAGAAAGAGATAGGATTATAAAATAACTGCTGCGTCTCCACCAGAAAGCTTGGCTACTACAAACCAACTCCCTCCTCCTCCCCCCCATCCTCTCGTAAAAACAACCCCTAGAGTTACAAAATGCCGCACACGCACACGCACAGGGATGAAATGTTAACGATTAGGCTGTCAGGGCGTGACAGCGTCAGAGTGCCCGAGTCCGCAGTCCCACGCTGCCAGGCGCACACACTCACACAGACACTCACTCAGCCTGTGCGGGGCACCCTGCCCTCCCCGGAGGAGTCTCTGCGCTCACTGCTCTCCGCGGTTACCAGGGTCTCCACATGGATTGGGGCGAGCCGGCCGAGGGCAGGCCCTGCGTCTGGGACGCGTCCAGTCCGTCCGTGGAGGTCTGGCCCGGCCCGGCCTCGGCCGACTCGGAACAGGTCTCTTGGCCGGCGGAGGGCGAGAGCGCCGGGCCGGGCAGGGCCGGGCAGAGCCGGGCTCCGGCCCGCAGCGCCAGCGCCTCGCCGGCAGGCCACGAGCCGAGCGCCGGCTCCCCCGAAACGTCCGTGATCGAGTCCGGGCAGCCGCCCTCGCTGAGGGGCATGGACTCCAGCAGGTGGTTGAGCAGCTCGGCGGCCGTGGTGGCGTCAATGCCGGGGCAGCTGGAGACGAAGGTGTGCACCTCGTGCATGCACTGGATGTACCCGGCGGCGAAGCGCTCGCTGGCCTCGAGGAGCCGCCGCCCGCCCCCTGCGCCGCCGGGGACAGAGAGGGCCGCGGGTGAGGCGCGGGCCGGGCCGGGCGCCCCCCGCCGCCCCCCGGGCCGGCACTCACCGCGGCCGCGGCGCTCCAGCACGGCCCGCACCCGCCGCACCGTCCGCTCCAGCACCTCCGCGTTCTCCAGCTTCGCCTGAAACTGACCCGGGGCACCGCGGCCGTCAGCGCGGCCCCGGGCCCCGCGGGCCCCCGCCCCGCCTCGCCGCCGCCTCACCTCGCTGTCGGCCAGCAGCAGCCGCAGCTCCCGCAGGCTCTCATTGATGCGCGCCCGGCGCTTCTTCTCCACCAGCGGCTTCTTCGCCTGCGGGGACAACAGCGCCGTCAGCCCGCCCTGGCCGCGGCCCCGCCCCGCCCGCCGCGGCCCCCGCCGCTCACCCTCCTGTCGGCGCGGGGCTCCGCGCAGCCCGCGCCCCGCGGCGGGCTGTCCCTGCCCGGCGCCATGGCCGCGCCGCTGCCCCGCTCCCTCCGCTGCGTGCCGCTCCCGCCCCGCGCCGCCCTTTTATACCCCGCGATTTGCATGTCAATGAGCCCATTGGCCGCGCCGCGCGGGCAGCGCCGAGCGTTGGCCGAACGGGCCAATGGCGGCCGCGCGCTTTGTCTGCGGCGGGGCGGGGCGGGGCGGGGCGGGGCCGGGCCGGCCGCGGCTCCCCCTGTGAGCCCCGAGCCCCCGCGCCCGGTCCGGCCTCAGAGCCTCGGGGTGCCCGTGTGTGCGGCTGGGGTGTTCGCGGGAAGGAGGGCACAGTGGGCCGGCCAGCTCCCGGCAGGGAAAGCCGGGCGTCAGCACCGACCCGGGCGTGAAGGAGTCAGTGTGAGCCGTGACCGGGAAGCCGTGGGGCTAAGCAGGCACAGCTGGCCACGGAGCCGGTCTTGTCCTGCCCCGATCCCGGCGGATGGCGCGGGCTGTGGGTGCCAGCCTGGAGGACGCGCTGGTCGTGGCCGTGCCCGCGGGGCCGTGCGCGACCCACGGCGATGCAGCGCATCCCCAGCCCGGGGGCTGCTGGGCCCGCAGCCGCCCGCCTCCCTGGCTGCAGGAGCCGGGCAGCTTTGTGCGGGTAACTTGATGCTGATGACAGTTGGCAGCTGCAGTTCCCCAGCAGACTGAGGCAAATAAAAGCATTAGGGCTCGTCCCCGAGGAGAGCGACAGGTGTTCGCTCCCGCTCCTTTGTTTCCCTGCTTTTATTCTCCTCGCGAATGCGTGTCATATTTTTACCGCCCGAGGAAACGGGAGACGCGTCCCCCGCTTAACTCGGCGGAGCCGCACGCTCGCCTCCCCGTACGTGTCCGGCATAGCTCCTCTCCTGCTCCAGTTTCCTCCCGGTTCGCCTCACCGCGGAAAGCCCTTTGGTTTTGGTGGTGCTGAGGTTTTCCTTGCGGGGAGCTCTGGCGTGAGCTAGAGCCGCTCAGAGCTGCGGGACGGCCGGCTCCATCAGTTTTTATGGATCCGCAGCTGGAAGGGTGCCTGGCGAGGCCCGTGTGGCCCAGCGGGCGCCGGGAAAGGCCGGGCTGCCTCGCTCCTTGGCAGTCCCGCTGTTGCTTAACCCCGCTTTTCATCCTCGAAGTTCGTGAAAACCTCCGTGCCTGCCGTGTGCTGATCCACGTGTGACAGGAGAGAAAGCCGGGATGAAGAAGTTCAGCACCGCCGTCCCAAAGCCAGCACGGAGCACATCAGGGTAAAGCCGGGACGTGGGATATCCTAGCTGGAGACCTAAGCTCAGGCCACTCTTCGTTTTGTATCGCAATGGACAGGAGGTGTCATTTTCAGAAAGGTGCTTCTGGTGTGTTTTTTCCTTTTATGTTAAAGCATCAGTGCTCGGGTTTTGTCAGAGTCTGTTCAGGTGGTGACGAGTTTCCCTGCACCAGGCAGGAGCAGAGCGGGATGTACTGGGGGCTGGATGTCTAAATCTGTCCTTCAGCTTCTGAGGCACCGAATTCTCTGTGTAACACAATGTGGAAAGCAGCCCATTCTTTCCAATGATATAATTAATGCTGGCTAAGCAGAAATGCTGTGTGGACCAGGCCAGGCACAGAACATTTTTTGTATTTAAGCAAGTAGAGACACCTGTGACCATTCTGGGCCTGGCTGATGCACACTTAGCCCACCTAAGTGGCAGGGGAAAACCATGACTGTATGTGTACAAACTGCAGCAAAGTAATGGGTGTCACAATTTTGAAGAAACCATCTTCATTCTGAACCAAAACTAGGCACCTAAGATCATCAGAGGTGTAAAAAAGCCACACAAATGCACACACACATTTGGGAAATGTGCAGTAGCACACAACGTGTGTAATCGTTGGTAAAAGGTGAACTCCAAGCATATGTGAGCTTGTTTTCTCTTCAGAGAAAGCTCAGCTTTTCCTAGAATGGAGGCAGGGGGAAGTGGGTGAGCCTGGTTGCTGGCTGGGGTAAAACCAAACCACACAGATATTCATGTATTCATTGCTGAAACAGTGTGGTTTACGGTGGTGTGAATCGTGTGCAGTCCCCAAACCTGCCAGGCCTCTTTCCTGCTGGTGTGTGTACCAGTTGTGTTTCAGAGCTAATTTGGGTTTGAAGTGCTGCATTGTTAATGTAGGGAAATGAGAAGTGAAGGAGTTCCTGAATTCGCCCCAGTCAAGGTTCAGATGTGTCAGGACTTGGGTGATGAAACTCTGGTGCCTGCTGAACAGCAGTGATCTCCCACAAGCTTCTATGTGAGTTTTTGAGCAGTGGGGAGCTGGAGGCACAAGGTAAGCACTTCTGGATGCACGAGGAGACTTCAGCAGTAAATCTTGGCTAAGAACAGCCAGAGAGAGCTGGCCATGGTTATAACATCCTGTTTCTGTTCTGACTGGGCAGGTGCTGATAGTAAAGCATTGTACACATTGCTGGCTCTTGTTCTGCAGCATGTCTTTTTGTATTTTCTTTGAAAAGCTGCAGGTCAAATGAGTTGACAAATGCTGGAGCTGTTTGTGCTGGGCATTAAAAATGTATGTGCCATAAATATCAGGGCATCACTAGAGCTGCCATTCTGGAGGAGGAAGTCACTGTAGGCTATCTCCTCTAGCCCACAGGGACAATGTGACATTTTAGTGCTACTTTAAACAAGTTCCATCGCATCAGATGAAGCGAATCATGGTAACCTCATGGATTTTAATGGAAATGTCAACTGCAATCTAGTAAAAGAAAACATTCCTTAGATACCTTATCCAATACCTCAGTGCTTGTCCATGTGTGGTGGTTTCCTGAAGATTTCACTAACCCCATGGACTTACCTGTATTTTATCCACGTTAAGCCCATCCTGCTCCCTGCTCAGGGAGAGGTGTACAGGCACTGCTTCCTCCTGCATGAAGGGTGGGAGTTTAACCTCTGCTAGAGCAGGGGGCTCTGTCCTGCCGGATACAGGCTCCTGCACAAGTTATAAATTGCAGTTTGGCCAAGGAACAGCATTGTTTTAGCAGAGATAATGGCATGTGGGTCTTGCTGCATGTGTTCTCCTGCAAGCCTGTGTGTAGAGCAGTACAACACAGCCTATAAAACAGGCTTTGATTCCTTTTAGATGATGCATGAGCACTAATGCAGCGGTGGTGACAGTGGCAAAGGCAACTGTGGGAGGCTATCCTGCAACCTCAGCTATGTGCTATGTGTTTTGGAGGTCCAGGTAAGTGGCGAATCCTCATTTCTGACATGTCACACCCTCACGTGCTTCTGTTTGAGTTGGCAGGTGCATTTGGAAGGTCTCTGGCTCCCAGAAGAACGTTCACAGAGACATAATGAAACTCAAAACATTTTTGAGTACTCTACAGGCAAGTCTGCTGCCATCCATGCTCATCCAGGAGGTGACCCAGGCTCTGCGTGGATAATACAATCAGGCCACAGGATAAAGACATGATGAGCATGCACAAGGTCCATTGGAAATGCTTGAGTGGTTTCTTTCATAAATGGTATAACATCTGTTGTCGCTGGAGGCACAAGTTCCTGTCAAAGAGACACGTCATCCTTATAAATATTAATGGTGCATATAAATGGTGGTGGGTGTGAGCTGTGGATGTGAGGTTAATGGGTGAGCTGCTCCTCAGGCATCAGTAAGCTGCCATCAGACTTATTTCTACACTAACAAATACAAACTGTTTAGGTGGCAGAGCAAGCAAAAAGCTTTCTCCCCCCTCCTCCTCTCCCTGGGGTCCCTTCACAAATGAAATGTGTACTGTAATTAGTCTCTTGCCTTGTCACTGATGAAAATTAGTCCTGCTTGCAGAGGTGAGGAGAAGAGGAGTGAGGCTGGAGCTGGAAGAGCTGAGGATGTAGGTGATAAATGAAGCAAATGAGGAAGGCTGTTGGGAGAAGTCTGCAGCATCCCCATCAGCTTGATCCTAGCTGCCTTCAGTGCCATCGATTTCTCCGCTGTTAATAGCTGATGTTTAAGAGGAAAATAGGATTGAAATCACCACTGAGCTGTTCTTGGACTCCAGTCTGTTTGTTACTGCAAATTGTGTTTGCTGCCTTGAGCACTGAGTTCCTGCTGCCCTTTTCAAAAACCATAAGGCTTTTCCTATCCTTATTTATTTATCAGCAGACTTGGCAGCAGTGCTAGTGTTCATCAGCTGGGGCACAGAGGAACAGTTCATGCCAGCCAAAACACTAATGAGTAGCATTCAAAAGGGTCTTATGTCCATTCAGAGAAGAGCCCCAAGACTGCCTTTGCTGCCTGTGGAGGGTGGGGGTCCTCTTGGCCTCAGTAGATGGGCCCAGCCTTCTGTCACAGGTACTTTGACTTTCTGCCCTTTCAGAGGTGGTGATTTTCAAATGGAAAAAATGGTGAGAGGCTGTGCTGAGTAAGCTGAGAAGAGATCAGAGCCTCTCCCTTAAGGTGAGGGATGGATGGCTGCTGTGCACTGGGGCACTGCCCCAGCAAAACCCTCTGTGCCACATTTCTTACCTTGTCAGCTTGTTGGGCTCCCACAAAGAGAAGCCTAAACTCATAAAGCTTTCCAAACAGCTTCAGCTCCTGCCATTTAGCTGTGTTCTGTCATCAGTGACTGTGGCAGAATCCTGTGCCTTTGAGGTTACAGACAGCATCATTTGGGCATGTTATGTTTGTGGAAGGTATTTCAGGGAGGTGAGAATAACTGTCTGAAGCAACTACAGAGGGTTTTTTTCAGTCGGACAAAAAAAACAGAGTCTGCCTGTAGTGCTTCAGGGAGCAGTTCTATCATGTTTCCAGGGAAGCCTCTTGTATTCGATTTCTCTAATATTTTTGGGTAATTAAAAGTTATCTTTATCATGGGGCTGTCTTCATTGTAGGCTTTATGCTATGTTTGTAACAGGGCTGCATGTATCACTAGTCCTCCTCTGCAAGATATTTCTATTAGTTCCTAAACGCCTTACAGGCATCCTCATTAAAATACATTTGCAACAGAGAAGGCCCTGAAGCCCTTAAACACAATCCTGACTAGGGCTGAAAGCTTTTAAAGTGTGTACCCTTTAAGAGAGTATTTCCTCTGACATGCAGTGCGTGCCCAGGGTAACTCCCAGCCTGAACCTCTGGCTGTGACACTCCATGTTTGTTGACAGGACACAGGTTTTATTTTTATCACATTAACGTGTACATAATCAGGCTCTGAACTTTGCTCCTGTGTGTTTTGTGAAATGCTCTGGAAAATGCCCCCTTTCACTGACCCTCAGAGGTTTGCATTCACGTTACAAATTGCATATCTGTAGGTAAGGAAAAGTCCTGTTCCCTAGAGGAAGTCTGAGATCCTTTTTAGCAATGACAGAATGTATTTCATGGTCAGCTTTGAGAAACACTGGTCTTTTTCTAAGTCAAAATATTTTAAAAGCAGAGACCAACTGAGAGTCTTGGCGCCCCATTTTGTGTTTTGCACAAATACTGGGTTTGATCCAGCTGCAGGGGATGCCTCAGATTGGACAGACGTGTTTTCTGGAGGGATCCATGAACAACCTGGGGCATGGCCACAGCACACAGATATTTGTGGATCTTGTCCTAACTGTGCCATACTCCAGCTCTAAGCTGATGTTTCTTCAAGGGGGTGACACTCTGTAACCCAGGGTCCTTTAAATGGTGTGGGAAAAGGAACCTGAGGGCTTGGTCCGCGGTGGACTGTGGTTTTTAACCACTCTAGAGTGGATTTTAGCCTTGCTGCCCAGCACAGCTCATCTGTTTGGCATAGTGCTCACTTAATTTATGCCCATGGCTGAGTCCCCTAAGCCTCTGCAAGAGCTCTTTGCATCCATTTTGGTGAGGAGCCATGGTTAAAGGGGTGCTGGAAGGCAGTGATAGGTGGTTGTGTGAAGGAAGCTGTGCAGGCAGCTTTGAACAAGCAGGTGAGTGCTGCCATTCCCTCCTCTCCAGATGCATTTGTCCTTTCTGGAGGAGCTTAGCACAGTTTAAGAGGAGAACAACACTTTTGAATACTTGGACTAAGAAATTGCTCTGGCACTTGAGCCCAAAGAAACATGCACTCTACAAGGTCTCACCATGCAGGATTACAGCTGGCAGAGGAGAACACAATTCCTCTGCTTGGATCATCATTTTTCTTCATGCCTTTTTTCAGTGGCACTCAGGTGTTTGCAGAAAAATGCCAAATGTCTTCCCACTGTTTTCCATGTGCTGGCTTTTGGTCACATGGGGCTGCTCAGTACTTCCACTCAGCTCTCGTGGGGTTGTGATGGAAAAGGCCTTCTGAGGGCTGGTGTGAAGGTGCCGTGACACCAAAATCTGTAAGAAATGAGGGCTGCTCCCATGGTTCTGCCCGTGTCAGCAGGCACAGGGCACTGCATTCAGCTCCCCTGGCTAGTCACAAATCACAGAAGCAAAAAATGCTCAGTAAAGAACAGTGGAAACATGGAAAGTCAGGATCACCAGGTAGGCTCCTATTTATGTTATGCAGTGTGACTCAAAAGAGAAAAAATACTAGTTCATATTAAACCACATTAATTTTTAATTAAGAATTAAAAGTTCTTTATTTTGGTGGTGGTTTTTTTTTTGTTGTTTGTTGTTTTGTTTTTTTTTTTTTTTTTTCCCCAAAGTCTGGAGAAAGGGCAGTACTATCCCTGCAGCACACCTGGTTTAATGGGGCATGATGGGAAGGGATTCATTTACTCCATGAATTCAGGATCCAGTTTAACTGGACTCTGAAATGGCTAGTTTGGGGGGTGAAGCCATTTTATTGGCTTCTGGGGATTACTTGATGTTCTATAAACTCCAGTAAAAATTTCTTAGCACAGCCATAGCTTCTGTGTCCTTGCAATTAATAGAAAAGCAAACACCAAGTTTGCTCACATGCACAAGCAGGGGGTTCTGAGCAGAGTGGTAGGATTAGATCCACTCAAGCCTGGTGCACATTGCTGGAACAAATCAAAATCCCAGTGATACACAGCCTAAAATTGTCATTAGAGGGCAGGTCTGAAAAAACAATATACAGGCTGAAAATGTGGGCAACTCTCCCTGGGCTGTTCTTTGCTTCCTTTTCAGAGAAGTGCTGTGTGGTCTGCGAGCTGGGGTGCCTTGTCCCCAGAGCTGCTGGAGCTCGGCAAGCCCATCTGTGCCCTTGGCTGGGCGCTGGGCAGCTGGAGCTCTGGGGTTGGGACCAGTGGCTTCCTCCGTGTCACACAAGGCACGTGCTGGAGGACATGCACAAGGTGGCCCTTGCTCCTCCAGGGGGTCTATAAAATGCCCCTGGCCCATACGGGTACACAGTAGAAGTTTTGTTAGGAAAATTCTGTCGGACCAGAAAGGGAAATCACTGGAGCTTGCCCTCAGAGACACCTCCAGCTCCTGCCCTCCTGGCCATCTCCTCTGGCACCTCCCTCAGCTTTGCTCTTCAAGGCTTTTTGGACAGACTTCACGATCAGGGAAGAAATCAAGTTGTTGGTGCCCACCTCCGTGCTGACGTCTGGGACCAAGCCATCCCCTCCAAGCCATGGGCTCCGGCAGCTGGCCAGCACCAAACCCACAGCTGCCGGTCTGGAGCAGGGCTCACTTCCCTCTCTAACACCTGTCATTAGGGACAAGCCCGGGAGAAACAGGCCTGATTCCTGAAGAGCCCATCTGGAGGAGCAGGAAGGACGGAGCAGGTGGTTTCAAGTACAAGCTCTGAGGCAGGTTTAAGGCGGGTGGAGTCAGCCCCCGGGCCTGACCCTAATGTCAGTGTAAACAGATCCTCTGGGCGCCCATTATGGAAAGCAAGGGCAACACGGCAAGCCCCTACGTGCCAGTGTTGAAATGCAGCCAGCCCGGACGGGCAGGGAGCGCTGGGCTGCCTCCCTCAGCTCTCCGGGAGCCGCCCGACCGGCCTGTCCCTGGGCACAGCACAGCCCGGGGCTGCAGTGCAGGGCTGGCCTGTCCCTGGGCACAGAGGGGACCCGGGGCTGCAGTGCAGGGCTGGCCTGTCCCTGGGCACAGAGGGGACCCGGGGCTGCAGTGCAGGGCTGGCCTGTCCCTGGGCACAGCACAGCCCGGGGCTGCAGTGCAGGGCTGGCCTGTCCCTGGGCACAGAGGGGACCCGGGGCTGCAGTGCAGGGCTGGCGTGTCCCTGGGCACAGAGGGGACCCGGGGCTGCAGTGCAGGGCTGGCCTGTCCCTGGGCACAGAGGGGACCCGGGGCTGCAGTGCAGGGCTGGCCTGTCCCTGGGCACAGCACAGCCCGGGGCTGCAGTGCAGGGCTGGCCTGTCCCTGGGCACAGAGGGGACCCGGGGCTGCAGTGCAGGGCTGGCCTGTCCCTGGGCACAGAGGGGACCCGGGGCTGCAGTGCAGGGCTGGCCTGTCCCTGGGCACAGAGGGGACCCGGGGCTGCAGTGCAGGGCCGGCCTGTCCCTGGGCACAGAGGGGACCCGGGGCTGCAGTGCAGGGCTGGCCTGTCCCTGGGCACAGCACAGCCCGGGGCTGCAGTGCAGGGCTGGCCTGTCCCTGGGCACAGCACAGCCCGGGGCTGCAGTGCAGGGCTGGCCTGTCCCTGGGCACAGCACAGCCCGGGGCTGCAGTGCAGGGCTGGCCTGTCCCTGGGCACAGCACAGCCCGGGGCTGCAGTGCAGGGCTGGCCTGTCCCTGGGCACAGCACAGCCCGGGGCTGCAGTGCAGGGCTGGCCTGTCCCTGGGCACAGAGGGGACCCGGGGCTGCAGTGCAGGGCTGGCCTGTCCCTGGGCACAGAGGGGACGTGGGGCTGCAGTGCAGGGCTGGCCTGTCCCTGGGCACAGAGGGGACCCGGGTGCTCCTGGTGGGACACATCTAGAGGTCACAGCATCTTCTGGGAGAGTCCCCACACACACCCCACATGCTGCTCCTCGTGGGGCAGGGAGAGTGGGCCTCTGCTGCTGTCTCAGGCTGGGTTCTCTGCCTGAGATTTACCTGGTTGAGAGTCTTTTGCCCTCTGAGGGCCCTGAGCCACAGGCGAGAATGAAATGGAGTGTTCAAGGTCTCTTTTTTCTTGGTTTCTCGCGTTGTTTATTGTTTGTTATCTTACAATGTTCTCTGTGCCCGGCCGAGGTGTTCTGCTGCTGGGACACAGGACGATTCCCCTCGATGGGAGGTCACTGCCTTCTTATACAGATAATTAATTCGGTGTCTATTATTTACAGTGATGTGCCGATACCTGACACCTGTACGAACAGGGTCATCTCTGCTCTGACCCAAACCCCTTAAACTCCTTTGTGCCACCGTCACAGCAGGAGATGGAGGCCAGGGGAGAAGAAGAAGAAGCCAGGGCACCACCCTAAATCCCCCATCTTGTTCCCCATTCACCTCCATACTAAGAACCCTAAAACTACAAAATTTTCCACCTGATGATACACTACACTACTGTCTATCACAACTTTATGGTTTGTAATTCTCTCAATGTCAGAAGCTTTTTTCCACAGGCTGAAGTCAAGGCTGTGTCTCCCTGGGCTCTGTGCCAGGCAACCCCCCAGGACTGGCTCCACACCCCCCTGGCCGGGTCTCAAGCCCTCCTGCTCAGGTCCCTGTCCTCTCTGCCGAGGTCTGTGACCTTCCAGGCCGTCCAGAGGAATGCCCTGGACTCCAGCAGTCCCAGTGTGGCTCTGCCAGAGGAGAGCCCTTCTGAGTGTGTGGGATGAATGTCTGCCCCACTGCCTGCCCTCCTGGCCCTCCGGTGAGGAGAAATCAGCCCAGGAGGGCAGGGGATGACACATGGTAGTGGTAGATGACTTCTGAAGGCATCTCTGCCTTGTAGCATCCTGCAGCATCCTGAATGCCTTTGAGTTCTCACCTTTCCTCCTCCCATCTCTTCCAAACAGCCCTGCACACTCTGGAGCTGGGTCAGACAGATGCATAGAGTTTCTGGTCCTGCCCTTTTGCTGTTTTTCCTCAATCATCTGACACTCACATCTTCCTCAGTGTTCTCTATACTGCCAAAAGCATGTGGTGCTTTTTGGGGAAATTGTCTGGTGATAAAATGTAGTTCCAAGTGCAGGCAGAATAAACTGTCATCAGTTTCTCTTGACTCTCATGTGAGTTGTGTTTAGCAGGTCCTGCAAGTGCTGGAGCGTGTGGTTTCCTTCAGCATCTCCCCACAGCTATGCTGACCCAGTCATCTCTCCTAGAATGCTTCCTGTTTTCTAGGATTTTCTCTTCTAGGTAAAGTTCCTATATTATGATGACTATTTTGGTTTTATGTACTCATATATTGCTTTTTATAGAAAAGAGTTACAAGGAGAAAGAGTTGAAGTTGAAGTTCCTTCCTCTGAGAAGGAACGTAAATGCCAACCATCTAAATATAGTGTCTGAGAGCTAAGTCTCTTGAAAAGGAGATCTAGGAAGCCCATATTCTTAGCAAGAAACCATCTTGCTTTTTTGTCAATTGTGAGGAGACCTTGTGAGGATGTGAATGAAACCCTCCTAATCCCTGGAGCGGATTTAAGGCTTCAGCCAGGTGCTCATCCATCCTGGATCTAGACCCATCTTGTGAGGGCGGGCATGCTCAGGGCTCGTGGGCAGCACTGCTTCCACCAGGACTGGGGCTGCCCTTGCTGTTAGGGTCTCTTGGCAAGCCCTTGAAGCTTGGCATCAAGTAGGAGAGTTGCTTTCAATTTTTCCTTTCAGGCCAGACAAACCCACCTCTTGGGATTGTGAAAATGAAGAGGGAAAGGGAGTGTGGACTGTGGGTTAGGGGTTAAGAGAGGGGAACTCTGGTTTCGTGTCCTGGCTACAAGGCTGCTTTTATTCTGTTTGTGTTGGGTCCCAGGAAAAGGTTTTATGATGTTTGAGTTCAGGCTCGTGTGGGGAGGGCAATTGAATGATTTACTCGAGTGTGATGTGCCTCTTTGTTGTGTCAATAATGTTATTTGCACAGAATTCATCTGAAGGAGGAAGCGATCTTGAAAGCTTCCAAATCAGATTCCTGCTCCTTCTCCAGGCAGAGGCACTACCCGAGGCTCCCAAGGCAGGATGAGCCCCATGGTGGTGTGAGAGTCCCTGGGGAGGGCAGGACAAATTTCAGTCAGTATTTGTAGCTGATGGCCACTGCTGTGCCAGCCTGAGCAGGGCTGGCACCCTGGACACACGGGTTTTACACTGAGCAGCTCACTACTGCCCACTATTGTGAGTTATTAAAGGGTCTGCTTTCACCCTGAACTGCTCAGTAGCTTACTGCAACACCTCTTTCATGGTCCTGCTGGATAGAATTTATCCACATCAGGCTGCCCAGCACCGGCTGCTTCACAGCCCCTGAAATGCTGAGTGCTGGAGTCCTGGTCTGTGCAATGACAACTGCAGCAATGTCCAATTCTGGAACCCCAGGGTGAGAAGGGTGGTGAGGGGAGGAGGAAGGGGTCCATAGGGAACTGCCAAAGTGATCAGGACCTGGGGAAAGGGGGCTTGTTTAGCCTGGTCAGGAGGAGGCTGAGGGGAGTCTGGCAGCATCCCACACTGCACTGGAAGTGCAGTTACAGAGTTGTTTGGGTCAGGCTCTTCCTTCCTATCAGTGACAGCTCACAAACCAAGGGGGTCACACATTGCAGCTTGTGAGGTTCAGATCAGGTGTTGGGAAACCCTCTCTGCCACAGGGCTGGTGCAGAACTGAGATGGGCTGCCTGGAGAGGTCAGGGAAACTCTCTCCTGTGAGGCTTTTGAGGCTCAGTCAGATAAAGCTACAAGACACCCTGACCTGCTGTTGGCAATGGCCATGCTTCAAGGAGTTTGGACCAGAGACCTCCACAGGTCCCTTACAAAAGGCTTTTCAGTCACTCTGTTCATTCTGGTAAGACTGCCAGCACGCTGTCAGAGTTTTCAAGAATTTCTGGATCAAAGTACCTGGTGATTTCTGTTTGACACAGAAACCCAGATCTAGATGGAGGCTGTCTACTCCAGTTTCCCAGGGCAGTACGATCTCTATGTGAAGATTACTGGTCCAGGAAGGGCAGTAGTTGTGGAAAGGAGTCAATTTTGCCCCCTGACCAGGAGGTAGGGGTGAGGGGAGGGAGCTATTCTAGCGGGCCAAGGTGGCTGGAATTTTGTGTGAACCCACTCAGGATTTTGGAATAGAAGCAAGGCAAGTTTTCTGGGCAGCAGCAGCACAGGTGCTGTGTGTGCAGAAGACCCTGGGGCAGTAACAACATTGTCCTTAGCATTTGTGCCACACAAGTAGCCAGTGAAAGAGAGGAGGGGTGACATGAAACTCTCTTTAATATTTTTGGTGATGTACTGTGAGCCTCCAAGAGAAAGTCTTCTGCACTTTCCCCCTAGGGAGCTTCTCTGGGAGTGGTGAAGCTTGATTCCCTGTGGCTTTGTGTTGTCTGGTTGGATCTTCTCTCCTTTGTACCCATCCTTTGTGGCTCTGCATCACAGCAAAAAGAAAACCCCCTTGCAGGACCTCTCACTTCAGCCCAGATGCTCATGTTGACAGAATTTATATGAACTTCATTTCCTCATAGCTTTTTCTTCCTTGTTCCTTTGTTAAATTTATCTGGAGAAGTTGAACATTACTGGGAGAGGATTGGCTGAGGCTTGTGGCAGGATTTTTTCCTCAGGAAAGAGGAGGGGAAGAGAGTAAAAAAGGGCGTCCAGGAAACCCAGCAGTTAGTTTATCCATGTCTTGTCATCTGCAGATCTTGAATTTAATAATCACAAATATGTCATCATTGCTGAAGTCAATAATTAAGTTCAGCATTTTACTGTCAGCATAATTGTATGAACCATCTTCGTGTCTTGGTGAGTCTTGAAATGCAGTCTCTTTTATAGGCTCTCTGCCAAATTATTTAATTTTAATGCTGTTGGCATCAGGTTTTTTAAATGCACTTCAAACACAGTAAATACAGTGCGTTCCCAGGGCCTGCCTTGTTTCTGTACATGAATGAGATCAGCTGAACCAGCCAAGCATGAAGATGTTGTGCAGCTGAGCCCTTCTGCAGGGCTGCACTCAGTGGCACTGAGCCACCTCCATGTCCCCTGGCTCTGCAGACAGCTCATGATGCTCCAGATTTTCCAGGAAGACCTGTAAAAATTCCACATTTCTTTCTTAAAATCCAGAGGTTGCCTCAAGAGGTTTGTACTCCAGTGAAATGCATCTCTCCAGGCTGAGTGTTTTCACAGCGTGGCCTGCTCTTAGGGCAGTGAGGAAGACAGTCCTGCTGGCCCTGCAGGCTGTGGTGGTGGGTGTCCTGGGCGGCAGCCAGAGGGGCACCCCCAGCACAGCCCTCCTGGCCCTCGGCTGCCTGCGAGCTGTTGTGGGACATGATTTGTCTGGACAGACTGAGGGCTCCCTGTGCCGGCAGGAGCTGGAGCTCAGCGGGAGGCTCTTCTGGCAAAGGCTCTTCAGTGCTAATTAGCCCTTGCTTGGCCTCCAGCCCTTGCTTGTTTGTTTGCGTGTTTGTTTTTCTTGCACTGACTCATCTTACTCCTAAGATACAGCAAACATGTCATGAGCTGCCTGTTTCAGGCATTATCCATGTTGTTGTTGATATAACCATCCCATAAAGAAAAGAGAGATAATTCTCACCTTCCCCATTAATGCCTGTCCGCTTTCCCAGTGCTTCAGGAACTGGCGAGCTGGTCGTACAGCTCCCTCTGCTTCCCGCTTTACCTCAGACAAGCATCCCGGGCTGTGGAGCATGCACAGGAGCTGAGGTGCCATGAGAAAACCCCCCTGTCTGTATTCCAGCCCTGTGTGCTGTGTGCTGGCACTGTGAACAGTAGGGATGTACTGCTTCTTCTGCCTGCTGGACCTCAGACATGCGAGGAGCAGTGCTGGGAAGAGCTGAGCGACCTGAGTGTGGTGTTTCCTGGGGGAGTGCTGCTCCAGACCTGTGCTGGCAGCGGCGTGCAGAGGAGTGGGCAGTGCCAGCCCCTGCTGGCTGGTGCTGTGGGCTCTCCTTGCTGTGGCACTGCAGCACAATGGCCTCTTTCGTGTGACAGGCCCAGGAGGAGTTGCACTGCTGGCCCACAAGCTCTCAGAAACCGCGTCTGTTGTTGCAGGAGATGGCAAGAGGAAAAGAAAAGCAGAGGTGACCTGCACCTCCCAGAGCTAGGGCAACACCCCTGGATCCTGAACTACTCATGAGCCATGTTTTTTTTACTGGCCATGTCCTGCGTCTTGTGGGAACTCCCTGGAGATCACACCAAGCAAGTGAACTTCCAGAAATGTGATGTGAATTCACTGCTACCCTTATCATCTGGCTGAGTGGCCTTCTGCTTGCAAGTGGACCGTGATACTTGTGAAACCATATCCTCTGCCAGGGCTTCTGTACAGCTTGATTGCTTTGTTAGACCAGTGAAATGGGATGGCCCATCTTCTGTCTCACAGCAGCCGTCTCTTTTGTTGGGTGACTTGTCAGCTGCTGTCTGTCCATCCTGTCATTCCTTCCCCTCTGGAGAGCCATTGCATTCTTGTGGCAGTCACACCTCTGCATATGTGATGCCACTGATAAATTCCAGTCTGGCTCAAGCAGGAGGCATGGTCCTTAGACAGCCCTTTTGAAGGCCTTCCATGATCTCTCCCTGCCAGCTGGCTCAGGGATATGTTCTGCATTAACATCCCTTGATCTGTCTGCTGGTTCTGACACCGTTGACCGCGATGTCCTTGTGGAATGCTCTGAGCAGATGGTGCATCTGGCTGGGGCTGCTTCAGGTTGATTCAGATCATATCTGGGGGAGAGCTGCTCACTCGCTCATTCCATTCCTTTCAGCAGCTTTCTGTGTCCTGTGGCTCTCCGTGGGGACCCTCCCATTTTAGTGCCTATTGATCTGTTTTGGCTGAGCTGCTTGAGTGTACACTTGCTCCTGGCTGCCTTCAGGCACCCCTGCACTCCCTGCTGCCTTGCCCAGCCTTCACTCCAGCAAAGCAGGGACAGATTCGCAGCTCTTTTGAGGGTATGCCAGTGCAGGTAGTGTTGGTCTTGGTGGATCAGTGCCCCAAGAGACCCAGGCAATGCACAGTCTGTCATAGGAAGGGCAGGGTCTGAGTGTCTTCCCTGTGTTCATTGCTTCAAATGTGCACACCTGCCCAGTAGTGTCTCAGCTGCCATCTCACCACAGTGCCAAATCTGAGCTGGTGACTGAGTTGTTGTGCGAGGGCCTGCCTCTGCTGTTGAAAAACCTCCAGGGATCCCTGCCCCTAACATCACTGCCTGAGAGGGTCATACCAGCAGACCCAAATTGTACAGCCAGGCTGCGTGATTGTTCACTGATCCCCTGGTTGTTGGTGTAGTGTGGGGGAGTTTGAGGCTCTCCATCCTATTTGGGTGCTGTTCTCTGCTACGCCGTACACTGCAGTGGTGTAGCATTACCAGGACTGACAGAACAAAGCACACACGTGTGACAGCTGTGGCCAAAGAAAACGGTGTGTTTTATTAATACAGCACACACAGGTTACTTGGGCTTGAGGAGGCCTGTTATGTATGGGACTTTGGTTCTTCAGTTTGCAGACACTGTCATATAAATACTTGTGCAGACTGGAAGAGTTAGGTGGAGAAATGGCATGGCTTCCCCTGAAGTCACACAGCAGACAGCTGGCAGGTGTAGGAACCACCCAGCCCTTCTGGTGCCCTACCCACCAAAGTACACTGCTCCTGTACTTTTCGTTCCATGTTATTCCTTTGTGTAAATCCCCTTCCCTTGTTCTTTCTTCCTTCCAGCCTCTGGGGCGAGGTGGAGAGGGGATGGGTATGGAGAGTCTGGGTTGCAGAGTTCCATCTGGAAGGCAAAGCTGCCCAATTCCCCTCACTTGCAACCAACCCCATTCAAGGTTTCCAACAGCCAAGCCAGCTGTTAACAGGAATAAACTTGGCTGGGTTTTAATAAATTTTTACCATTTCCAGATCTGGGCTAAAAATGCATCTTCTCCCCAGAGGTGACAAACGCTGCCAGTTGTCCCATCTTGTGTCTGTCTGCACCACCCAAACCTGTGACTCAGCAGTGACCCCAGGATGGAACTGCACAGAGTTATTCACTGTGGGCTGCACATTGCACCTGAACTTCACCATGGGCAAGGCTCTCCTGGCCTGTCTGCTGTTACACTCCCCACCTGGAATTCACCACACAAGTAGTAGCAGCACAGCAAAAGGCAATAAAAGGTGAGCTGATTTCTTGTCTTCAAAGTGGGTGCATTTGGTGCTTTTCTGTGCTCAGGTCAGAGCTCTGCTACCAACATCAGGGTTCCAACAGCAGGGAGCCCCACACCATTATAGATGCCTGATGGTTTCACCTTTCATGGAAATCCTGTTTTTTCTTTCAGTTCCTCACAGTTTTTCTTGGTGAAATATGTCTCCTGACACCGGACTGATGGTACACACTGAAATCAGCAGATCTTCTTGGTATCTTTGTACATGAGTTCTGGCTTGAAATCAGCTGTTGTCCCATGGAAGTCTGGGCAGTGTCTGTCACCTCCCAGGGGGATGTTTTTTGGCAATTTTACCTGGCTCTCCACTGAGCCTAGTTCACTAAATTTAGCAGGGCTTTGTGTAGATTAAGTGCTGTGTGCTGTACCTTGGCAGAATCCATCTGTTCAGAGCAAACCTGGGCTGTTTCCCTATTGCTTATTTTCTTTGAGTCTAACTGTGCTACCGGTCCCTTGATCATCTGGAACCAGGGAAAGATCTGGTTCTTGGCAAGACTGCTTCTCATACCTGATGCAGGGTGCAAAGGAGGATAGGGAGAAAGTGATAATTTCTCTGTTCTTGAGTTACCGTGTGTCTCATTTCTCCAGACCAGACACTGGAATAACATCTGTATGCAACCCCTCCACCACCCACAGCAGCTTCTGCTCTGTACAGGCACCAGCCGGGGCTCTGTGTGCCCACACTGCCCCAGAACACCTCACCTGGGCTGGTTTTTGGCTTTGCTCAGCCTGTTAGAGGCCTCCACTGCTCTTGTAATCAGTATTTGTTTCTAAGTTGTGGCTTTGTTTCCTAGAGCTCTTTCAAGTGGGATTTCAGAGTTTCACTAGGCTTTTGCAATAACACACCCACTTGGAGGAAAGAAGGAAGAGATGCAGCTTTCAGAGAAGAAAATACCTGTGGGCTTCAGTGTTTTAGTAGCTCCATCCTAGAGAACCTGTTTCAAATGCCTGTGCCTGTTCTTTCCAGAGCCCAGCAATGACATGGAGTGCATACCCTGGCAGCCAAGAATTTGGGGTTCTCCTCTATCAGTATATTTACCTTCCAGGAGGTCTGGGCTGCGGGGGGCATGCAGCAGCTGTTGAATTGTGGTGTTGTACAAACACAGGGCAGGTGCTGGCTGGCATCCTCTTGTTCCTGTGTCAAGTGTAACTGCAGGAGCTGCCCTGTTTCCACCAGCTGGGACAGCCCTCCGAGTGTTCCTGTGGGTATTGTGTTCCCATAAATATAGATTGTCACAGCGCCCTGGAATGCTCTCCCCAGCAGTGGTGGCTGTGGGGAGCCCCTGGCTGCCCTCTGGTTTCAGAAACCAGCAGGGAGGTGTTGCACACCCTGCCCACACTGAGGCTTCCAGCAGGCCAGCCATGGGGAGCTGGGCTGGAGGGTTTGCAGACTGGTTCACCTCTCCAATCCCAGTTTGGAAAGGGCTGCCTCTGCTGAGAACTTCAACAGGTATTTCTGATTTCTGAGGTTGGAACGTGGAGTCACTCAGAGCAGGCTGTTCCCAAGTGGAGCACAACCTGTACAGGGAAGTCTTTGTTCATGGCAGTTCATTCCTGTACCGGTTTTCCCACAGGTGTGATGTACATGTATTGTTTTTGGCCCCTCAGAGCAGGTCTGGTGGTCATCCATGCCAAAGTTACATGTGAAATGAGGTATTTCCAAGAGACCAACATGGAGTTTCTCCTCCCCTGGCCTCCCTGTGCTATGTTTTCTGCAGAGGCCTTTGCCTCCTTCTCTGCAACTGTCTGTTCCTCTGACATAGATTTGCTACCACCCAGTAGGGTGGGTTTCACCCACAGGCTCTGTTAGTAGGCAGCTGGGCAACTGTGGCTCTGGTAAAGGCGTTGGTTGTGCAGATTTGGAACCAGATCAGAATCCAAAATTCGCCTCAACTGGGGAAGGGGTGGGGTGCCAAAACTCTGAAAACATCTTTTCTCCCTATGAATAGCTCACTGCACTGTGAGCTGAGAAAAGCTGGCAATCCCTGGGCAGACAAGGTGAGATGTGCTCATGTCTGGGGTCAGGTTTGCCATATAGCACAGCGGGAGCACGAGGTGTGGCAAAATTCCTGGAGAAAATGTTCTCCAGTAATCCAGATGGGAGTTCTCGTGTGCTTCAGGCATCAAAGCAGCCCCCCTTTTGCAGGTGGGAGCCTGGGCTGGTCCCTGTGCCATGGCCAGACTCCACACGCCTCTGGTTTTGTTACTCATGCCTTAATCTTTTCATTCCCTCGGGGAAACTCATAAAAGTAATTATAAAACCTTTGGCAAGGTGATGGGAGGAGAGGGGAAGCGTGGGGGAGATCCGTGCCCTGGCTGCTCTGCCTCAGGCTGAGCTGGCCCCTTCCCAGGGCACCCATGCAGGGACTCAGCCATCCTCTTCCCCTCAGCTGATCCAAAACCTCCCCTGTAGAGAATGGGACCATGGAAACCCCACCCAGTCCCCATCACCTCCAGTGTCCTCACCCGTGGGCTGCTGAGGTGGAGGGGCACTGCTGCAGAGACCAGCAAGGGACCCTGGGGACAGGACCTTCTGGAGAGCATCTCCTGCTCTGTGAGGCTGCACCATCCCTTGGAAAATGGGATTAGGGCAAATATTTTTTAGTATCCCCCAGACAAGAGCCCTGAGCTGCGGGGTATTTGATCTCTGGGCGGGATTGGTCTCTGCCCGCCACAGCCACGGGCGGCTAAGCCAGGGCGCTTAGCATCAGGAAATCCCTCACAGCACAGCAGCCTTTGAAGGCAAATGTGACCCTTTGATTGGCAGCCCTAAATCTGAATGGACTTAAAATAGAACCTCAGCATCAGCTCTCTAAAATTCAGCTCTCCAAAATTCAGCTCTCCTCAAGCTTCATTTTTTTAGCCCTGTTTATTCTGATTTCAACGTACAGGCATTATAATTAGGCAATTTGCAAATGGGAACCATAAAAAAAAAAAAAAAAAAAAAAAAAAAAAAAAAAAAAGGGCAGCAAAATAAGGCTTTGCTATGGAGTGACAGCTCTGTGCTTACCCTGTTAACTCTTCCCCTGGGCCATCAGAGATGGGATGCTGTGTTGGATATGCTCCTACTCTCATCTAAAGGGATTCTTATGCTCTGGTTTTGTAACAGGTATTTCAAGCAACGGTGCAAACAGGGGAAATTCCTGTCTCTGACTTGGCTGTTGGACACCAAACACTCCTGCACAGGGGTATCCCACAGCTGAGAGGGCCTCCAGGCCACTTACATCAGTCTCAGTGATGGTGGTGAAGCCTCATGCTAAGAGCTCTCTTCTGCTTTTCTGCCTCCATTTCCAGCTGCCTACAGGAGTTTTGATTACTTACCAAGCCAAAGAACAGTGAAGTCCACATATCCTTCACCACAGAGCTGGGAGTTTATCATCAGTAATTAAACTGTGCTTTGTGCCTACTTTGCAGAGCACCTCAGATCAGACACCTCACACTGCCAACAGCTGCACAGCGCAGGACATTGATGACAAAGATTTGTTTCTTTGTTTGATTTTAATTATTCTGCCTCACTCAAAAATCTCTTCCAGTTATACCAGTTTGAAAGCACTGGGTAAACAAAGCTGATATGTTGATGCCACCAGTGGATTTTGCTGTGGTGGGGAGTTTTACCAGTATAGCTGCACCAGCAAGACTGGTTAAGGGCAGGTGGCAGGAGCTGGATGTATATCAATTGATTGGCAGCCAATACACTGCATCTCCTGCTCAGTCACTGGTGGCTCAGGAATGTGATGAGTGAGGGTGTTTGCTCCCTAAGCCAGTATCCAGTGTGCAGTGAGCAGGGCATGGGGATCCCTGCTGGTACCTGGAAGCAGGAGTGTGTGGTGGGCTTCCCATCACTGGCAGCAGAGTTTGCCAGGGGAGTGTGTGTGTGTGTTTGTGGGCCTGTGCCCACATTCCCTTACTCCATTACACCTGGAGGTTGGGGTTTTTCCTCAGGGCACCCCAAAGTGAGGTAATTCAGCACTCAAAGCCTGAGCTCTGTGTAAAGGCCAAGTCCTCAAGCAGGCAGGGAGCCTCAGATGGGGCTGTGCCCTGGGCTCTTGCTGTGCCCCGAGGGTCTGAAAGGGCTGGTTGGAGGAAAAACTTTTGCCTAACCATTTCTTCCACCATGACTTGCATTCAAACACTTTGTAGTCATCTGCTGGGGAGCTGCCAGTCCCAGACTGCTGCTCTTTGGGTCTGGGTCATGCACAGACACGCAGGGGAAGGAATTCCTGCCCTCACCTCCTTATCTCCCCAGGAGGAATGCAGCGGAGCCTTCATTCAGTGTGCACACACTGAGCTGTCTCTAGGAATAACCTTCTGAAATTACCTTTATGGAGCTGGGGAGAGGGGCATGCTGAAGAGGAGCTGATGGTTTTGAGGGAGCTGGAGAAAGAAGGGAGCATGGAAATAATTAGCATTTCTGAATTCTTCTTCCTGAAAATGGTGGTTCTCTCGCTCTCACATCTCTGAAATGTCCCTTCAGAAAAGGAGGCCCCTTCTCCACAGTGCACATGCTGTATGATCTTGGAAACCATTTTGTCCTGCCTGTGAGTGCAGTAACTCTTTGGAAGCCCAAGATGAAGTTTCCCTGTCTCTCCTCTGTGCCAGGCTCCCAGTCTCTGCTCTGTCCATGGGACACACCAGGAGCTGAGCTGTGATTTCTTCACAATACTTGGGAATCAGCTCACAAAAACTGCCACAGTAGGACTCTGTTGGCAGTGTGTACAAGCCAATTTGCTGCTTGCCTTATGCACTTCACTTCCCTGTCTGTGGCTATTTGTCTCTTCTCGGCTGTTGCAGATTTCACTGCTTCTTTGGGCTGGTTCTTCTGCCCTGGTGGTGTTGACTTTATTGTGGAAAAATGTAGGGAGGCCCTCAAAGAAGCAATTATTTTGTGTACTGGCTTTAGGCTCCTCATGTTTTGCTGCTTCCTTATCTTTCTGTTCCCCAAGAAGTCTTACAGATATTTCTCTATGTGTATATTTAAATGCATGCACACCCATATATATGTATATATATTTATGTATTTACCCATGCATACATATGCATATATACATATGGTGGGCCAAAGAAACCATTGTTGAATTACTGCAGTGTCTCTGAAAATGAGTGTGTATTCCTTTCACGTATTTATTGAGACGGGTTTTCACATATATTTGAAGGAGTTTTACCAGATGGCAGCAGTGTAGCAGCGGTGAGCAGAGTCCCCAGGTCAGCCCAGCATCACACAGCACTAGAGGTGTCTGGAACTCAATTCAGCCATGGATATTTCGTGCCTCTGAGGCAGCCAGACTCCACTCCTCCTCAGCCTTTTACCTCCCTGAGAAGAGGTGACAAGGTTGAAAAGAGTATTGTTGAAGCTATGAAGGACCTCTGGGACAAGGACATCTTGCCTTTGAGGAGGTGGTTATTGTCCACTTTGCTGTGGTTTCTGACCTTTGGCTGGGAATGGCAGAGACATTGATGCTGGAGTGAGCCTCCTCTTGTTCTAGAACACACAGCTGGTGTCCCTGCTGTCCTGGTGGTTCATTTTACTCTCAGCATTTCTTCTTTGGCTGATGACAGCACCAAAAGCAGCATTTCCCATGTAAATGGAGAAATTTGTCCTCTCAAGCTGGCAGCAGCGAAGGGCAACCCCTGTTGGCTCCTGTGCCCTGGGTGTTCTGCTGCTGGCTGCCTGGAGCTGGCCGTGCCCTCTGCTCCCTGGCCAGAGCCACGGCTGTGGAGGTGGCCATGGCACCCGGGCAGCTGATGGCAGGTGGCCACTACCCAAAACCATCCCAGGAGTGTTTGCCCTGCAAGGAGGGGTGTGCCCTGGGTAGGCAGAGCCCTCCTGCTCAGACTTGCCTCCGCAGGAACACTGTGGGCTGGCTGTGCACCCGCGGCTGGAGCGCTGCCCACCTTGGGGTCAGGGCAGGAGAGCTGTCTGCACTCTGGGCGAGGCCTCTCTGATGTGCATGCCAGGAGCTGGATACAGACACAGACAGCTGGATGAAAGGTGAAAGGTGTATAAAATCCCCCCCGAGGGGCTGGGATTGAAGCCATGAAACCAAAAGCTTATGGAAACACTTTAGGCTCCATCTGGAGTAGCCATATTTCCCTCCAGAACCAGTGGGAGTGGAGAGATCATAGGCTCTGACTCTCCTGGTGTTTCATTTTGGAGCAGCCATGTGGTTTTGAAGCAAATTTCTTCATTGTCCTCACTCTCTGCACACTCCATGGGTTGGTGGTACAGATTTTGTATACAAACTGGGTTCATTTTGGTGGAAACCAGATCAGAAGGTCTTGCCTTAGAACCAGATGTTCTCCAGCTGTAGAAGAGAATGTGGTGGATGAAAGCAGCAGTTGTTCCTCTGGGCAGCTGGCAATGACATGGATGTCTAAGGGCTCGGTCCTGGAGATTCAGCCTAGCTGGAAGTGCCATCCTTGAGTAGCACACGTGGGTGTAGGAGCCTCAAAACCATGTGCTTCAGCCAACTGGTCTCTATCACACACAACTGTTTGCTCATGTAGGCACTGCCCTTGGGCTGATGTGACCTTGAGCCCTTGGTGAGTAGTGGCCTCAAGTGGGTGTTGAAGTTTAGCTCTCCAGGGACCACAGGTCACCTCGCTTGTGTCCCACAGCTCCAGCTGCAGCCTGGCCTGTGCTGAAGTGTTTGCAGGCTTTGCTCTGCCAGGGTGAGGGTCGAGTATCCCCACTTTGTGGTTGGGTCAGCATGGGCCATCAGGAGAACATTGGCTGCTATTTTACACAGTAGGTGTTTGAGAGAATGGCCAGAATGGTTTTGTTCCTCCACTTCTTGCTGAGCCCTCCATCAGAACAGATGCTGGATATTCCCTGGGGTCCCTGTGATCTGGAAAGTGACGGCAGCCATCCTGGGACACCCTGGGAAGGCCCCAGCTACCTTCTGCAGCTGTGAAGGCACCTCTGCTGCAGAAGATCAGGGTGTGGGCACTGGGCTGGGAGCTGGAGGTGTTTTGCTGGCAGGGGCAGAGAGGCAGCACCTCGCTGGCTGCTGTGCCCTGGTTGTGCTGCAGTGGGCTGAGCAACCCGACCAGGAGATGCACTGGGCCACGGAATACTGCCAGGAGCACTTCCAAGCTCCCCACCTCCAGCCTCTGTCCCTCAGCTGTCACTGACCTGGGCAGGGCAGCAGAAGTGCCCGGTGAGTGCCTCAGAGCAGTGCCAGATTCCCTGCAGCTGTTGGAGGAACAGCTGGAACAGAGAGCGGCTCTTGTCAGGCTCAGTGCCAAAGTTTCCCGCTCCTCCTTGTCAAGCTGGGGTATCATCTCAACCCACACGCTTCCTGCATGAATCACTGGGGCCTGGAGTGGCCAGGAAGCACCTCCAGCAGGAAGGGGCAGAGCCTGCTGCTCCGATAGGGACATCCCCTCCCAGCCGCTTGATAAGGGGCCAGGATGGGAAAAAACCTCTCATGAAAGCAACAGAGGGTCACTCCTAAAAACTGGGGCATCTCCCAGCCACAAACTAATCTTCCCAAGCACAGCTTAGTGCTTTCATGTTAACTTTGTGTTTGCTGTTGGAGGATAAGCAATGCCTGGTCTGGGGGTACATGTCCCTCATCAGTGAGTTCAGACAGGGCTGGTGCTGTGCTGAGTTTGAGCTGGGCAGTTTGGGCCAGGTGGGGAGATCTGGGTTGGCAGAACCGTTGCCAACACAAGGGCAGAATGGCAGGAGAGCACTTGAGTGTGCCGTGCCTGGTGGGGAATGTGCCTTGGAGAAGGTTGGGAGCAGTGGGGAGGCTGGGCCAGGCACTGCCTGCCCTGGGGAAAGGCTCCAGTGGCAGCAAAGGTGTGTCTGCACAGAGGGACAGGGAAGAGGCCAACACTGGAGTTGGGAAGACTGGAGAAGTGACTCATATGACAGTCGGTTGAAGAGGTGCTTTTCAGTCCTGCCTCATCTCTTTAATCTGTGTAATCCCTGGCATCTTGGTGGTGCTTTTCATCTAGAGATCTCTCTTTTCATCTAGAGATCTCTGAGATGAACACACCTCCAAGCGGGAGGCTGGAAAAATTTAGGTGCAGAGCAGGTGGAGGTGAGACCTGGGACTAAAACAAGAGCAGCTGCCCCACTCTGTGCTGCTGAAACTGCATCTGCTCTGGAGAGCCACGGGGCCACTGCCTCCAAGCCCAAGGCTGTGGGTGAGCTCAGTGTGCTGGTGGGCTCAGGGCTCTCCTCTGGTGTCTTGGCTCTGGGGGGGGAAAGTGCACCCTGCTCATGGATTTTTATCTAGGACCAAGCCCTGGACTCCTGCAGAGGTTTTCTAACAGGTGTGCTCCCGAGGGCAGTGCCAAAGCATGGGAGATGCCAGGAGCCACCACTCTCCTTTTGCCGAGAGTATTTTCATAGAACGTCTCTGGTTTGGAGAACCTGTCAGTGCAGGTATTGCTTTCGTTCTGTTCAGTGGTCAGACTGCTCTTCTATCACACCTATCAAATAACATCTCAGCACTTCTGAGGAGTGCATGAGGTGTTGTGATTGCTATCCCATGTGGATTGCTTGTTCTCACAGTCTCTCCAGTGGGAAGAGTACATATTTTAAAGTGCTTTGTGCTGTAATACCCACGTAGGCTAAGGAGGCTAGGGCAGGGGACAGAGAGATTTGAGGTTCCGTGGTGGCTCCTGAGGGGTTTCTTCCCGCAGTCCAGAGGGACCCAGGAAAGTCCCAGCTCCCACACAGGGATACTCTGCCCTTGTTTTTGGAGCTGCTGCCAAGGAGCTCAGCCGTGGCTCCCCTGCCTCACTTCACCATCCTGCCTAACATTTGCTCTTCTCAACTGCGTGGAAGAGAAACAGCTTGAGCAGTGGGAGATGGTGCAAACATGGGAAGGTGCTCCTGGGGCTGCCAATTAGCCACTTTCAGGATATGTCTGTTGGAGTGAGAAATTGTCCTACAGCAGACTCCTGCTGCTGTGACAGAGAAGGAGGAGGAGGCTGGGGAGGGAAAGAGGCAGAGAGGAGGAGGCTTGGAAGAATTCCTAGTGAAGGAAGGGCCAACTTGGCAGTGGTTTCTCTTACCCCAGGAAGTCATTCCCTGCTGAGCAACTTGCCAATAGCCACTAAAGCTTCTGTGCTGCCATTTCCCCATGCCTCCTTGGGAAGGGACCCTGGAGAGGAGGCATCATTGCTGTTTCTCCTCGATGGCATTTTGCAGAGCAGAATGGACAGTTCTTCAGCCCTGAAGAAGAGCCCTTTGAGCTGTTTCCAGAGGAGCCAATCTCTTTGTGGCAGCAGATGTGGGATTGATTGAGGAAGTCCATTTGCTTGGTGGTGTTAGTCATGGAAAACTTGATTGAAATGTTATCTAATACACTTTTTAATTCCAAATATGTGGTAGGATTTTTGCAATTTATGCTACTTAATGCAGGAGCCATAGAAGAGTCTCAGAGCGAAGTGTTCAAGGCTCTGGTAGGTCCGTGGTGATGCCTCAAGACATGTTCTCACCAGGACTTTGACTTAGAGAGGAAATATCTCAGCAGTGCAGAACAGATCCAGGGGCTGGCTTCAGCTTCTGCTGCATTACTCATGTGAAAGCTCTGAAAAATGTGACAGACTTTGGGTTAGGTCCTCAAGACAACATTGCTTCTCATGAGATAAAATGTGAGCATGTCCCTCTGATGCACTCTGGAAGCTGTGGGATAATGACATATCTAAAGGGAAAGTGAAGTCTTTGGAGTTCTGCTGATGGTGGGTTTGTTTTCACTTTCTTTCCAAGAGGATCCCTTCTGCCTGCCAGTGATGTGCAAGCACTCCCAGCCATGGCAGCATGGTTCAAAGCAGTTTGAAAACATCTCAATTGCCTTTGCAAGGCTGCTTGCTTGAGAGTGCAGAGGCTCAGGAGCCCCTCCAGGCCCCCTGGAGAGGTCACACTGGCAGCACAGAGTCTCTTTTTTGCCAAAGTGAGCACTCAGCAAAGAGGTCAAGTGAAGATAGAGCTCATATTCCCTTTTTCTGTGCTGTGCTCAGCCCACTCAGGGCAGTGATTGCAGGGACTCAGCACCACTCCTAAATCCCTAAAGCATTTTGGCCTTTGTCACTGAGGGTGGCTGTGGTACCCTTAGGCTGGGAGGAGGAATAAGGGAAAGGGCAGGGCTGCTCAGAGGCCCCAGGGGTTGTGTGTGTCCAGGAGAAGACAGCATGGCAAGGGCCCAGGTTTTCTTACATACTGATAAAGCTCTGGACTTTCCAAGCGGGAAAGGGTTTGGTCCTGTTTTCTGAGAAATAAGTGACAGTTTTCCCCTTGGTTTCCATGAGAGCAGGTCTGGGAGTGAAGTTTATATGAAAGGGACTCTTGTGTGTGTGAGTGTTTTGTCCACCTGGGCTTATGTTGCTATAAAGATCAGTAATTGCTTTGTATGGAAGGCATGTGAGGGTCCTGAGGCTCGGGTCCAGCCTTTTCCACATCCCTGTGTACACAGCAACTGCTCTCTGCTTTTGAATTCTCCATTCACAAAGGCCCAGGACAGCACTTTGGCAGGGGACAAAGCCCAGCTCTGCTGCTGTCCCAGCCCTGCATGTGCTGGGGAGATGTGATGCCTCCAGCAAACAGGTCTGTCTGGCCGTGCCGGAGCTCAGGAATCTGGTCTGGGTGCTTGTGTTGGCTGTTGTCAGCCTGCACGTGGAGAGTCTGTGCCTCCAAACCCTGTCTGGGCCTTGGGAACACAGTCACACTGGGAATGGGTGTGCAGCCTGGTCTGGGGACCCATCCCTGGGCTGTGCTGTGGCACCTCGGGCACTCCAGAGACACTGGTGCCACCAGTGCCTGCTGCAGGTGTGGGAGCAGCATCAGTCTGGGCTCTGCTGCTGTGTCCAGAGCCTGTGTGAGGGCAGCTCCCATCAGCAGCTGCCAGGGACTGTGCTCTCCACTCTGCCCTGCTGGGGGTCATCAGTGGAGAGGTGCTTACATTGAAGAGCAAAGTGTTATTGCTCTTGTGCAGTCCTGGCTTTGGTGAAACCAGATGGATTTGAAGTAAATATGGAGTTCCTTTGTCAAACGTAATTAGAAGCTGAAATTCGTGCATTTGAATTGCTTTGAGTAATCGTCTGCCTTTCTGAAGAAACATCTTGGGGTTTTTTTACTGAAAACTATGACTTGCAGTGGATTCCTGCAGTACAGGTTGAATAAAGGACAAGGAGATCGTATAAAAAGTCACCCTTGGTTTGAAATGAAGGCAGTGAAAAAGGAGTGTCTTGTACTAAAACTGTTACTGCAGGTTGTTGGCCAAGTATTGCAGTCTCACTTTCCTATTTTTAAAACTCTCTCACCAGCTGTGACCCTTCCCTCCACACCCACAGCAGAAAAAAAAAGCCCTTACTGATTAGAAACAGGAAATAATAAAACTCACTAACCACAAAGTATTTTCAAAGACACAAAATAAACAAGCAGAGATAGTGGGAAATAGATATTTCCCACTGATCTCCTTTCAGCACAGTAACCATAGCTAATAATTATAGTCACTGAGGATTTACAGCTTTTAGAGGGAATGTGTGTTTTGAAGATGATGCTGTCAAACTGTAGTGAAATATTTTCATCACAGTCTCTCCCAGCATAGCAATAAGGTGGCCACGAGTGCCACGAGAAGCATTGCTGACACCATCTAGAAGCAAAAGAGCCCTTCAGGCCCGGTCTGGGGTAGGGAGCTGCTCTCCGTGCTGCTCACACTGGTGTGCAGTGCAGGTTCCTCTGCTGGGTGCAGCCGGGGGGCTCTCGGGGGATGGGCTTTTAGCTAAACTCAGCAGTATCTGTGACACTGAACTGGGAAGATCTTTAATGTCTTTTCCTTTCTGCCAGGATTTCACGGTGTCCTTTGCCCAGTTGGTTTCTCTAGCCCTGAGTGTTCTGTGTGCTTCGCTGCCGTGGTTTATTTGGGGTGGCCCCACCTCCCGCCGTCCTCCGGACCTTCGCAGTGCGATGACCATGATGATGATGATGACGATGACGACGAGGTGTATTTTTCACATTGGCCATCACTCCAAAGGGCCCCAGCAGTAAAGGGGGAAATTTCCCCTTTATTTTCGGGCAGAGGATGGAAACTGAGATTGAGGTTTGTGCAATTCTCGACCTGTGCAATTCTGTGTCCTTATGTGACATCTGACCTGCCCTGCCTCTTTGCAACCAGGTACAGGCCAGTTGTTCCTCCTACCACCCTCATGCCACTGCTCCTGATGGCTCTTCCAGGGGGTTGGATCTTTTTACAGAAAAAGATGCTAAACCCGGAGGTGCTGGTTTTCACTCCTTCAGCACCTCATCAAATAGATCTCGCTGCATAATGAGCCCCTCCGCTGCGGGGCCATTCATTAGTATGCGCCGTGTTTGTTTAAGAGCTCCCCGCTCTTTTATTTCTGCTGCGAGCAACTTTTAACTGCCTTTGAGATGAAACACGGGCACCAAATGTTGCCGGCAAGCCAGCAGATTTGTCCCAGTCTCCTCGGTCCAATTCGCAGGGAATTTTACCTTCTGCCCTCTGGATGATTTTTGTGATTCAGTTAGAATACAAGCTAAAGCATCGATCCAGGCTGGTAAACCCAACTCCCTGTTTCCTTCCTAACTTTTAAAGTGTCCCTGTGATCCAGGCAATGCTGTCCGCGTGTGTGCTGAACGCTGCTTTCCTACAAAGTATCAGGATCAAACCCCAAAGCAGCTCTTTCAACTGCATCGAGGGAAAACTGTGAAAGAAGCAAACCAACGAAGATGCTCAAACACTCTTTATTCAGAGCACATGGGACAAGGCTGGGAGAAATGTCAGTCGTTATCTTCAAAAGGTTTATTTCGAACTTTTAGTTATGAAACAAACAAAAAATCCCTAAATATAACTATATGTAACATATATATATATATGTATATACACACACATGCCTTCACAAGCTTAAGAGCAATGTCAGGATGTCTGCGTGGCTGGGGACAACCAGCGTGGGCAACCCAGAGAGCATTTCTGAACAGCCTAAAAAGGCCAGACCAACTATCTCCCATTTCCTCTCTTGTTTTTTTTGTTGTTTTTTTTTTTTTTTTTTTCACTCCTAATCATTGCAGCATTTTTACAGGACTCAACTCTGGAATCTCCTACACTGCAAAGGGATAATAATAAAAAATACAAAGCAGAAGAGACCAGCCGCTTACCCTTTTATCCAACAAAGGGATCTCAGTGGCTTATGTGAGATCTGAAAGGTAAACTTGATGGCAGAGAGGGTCGTTGCTTGTTGTCTTGCGTTTTTTTTTATTAATAGAAAGTTAATTATTTTAAATGTAAGACAAGAAAACTATACAATTATTATACACTAAAGGGGGATTCTATACAATAATTTAGATGTATTAAATAAATTTAAAAAAATAATAGCAGCCTTCTACAATGCAGGCTACACATAGGTTTACTTCGGCTTGAAGTACCCAGGTCTTTAGTACACCTACAGGAACAGATCTGCTCCACAAGTGTTTTAAAGAAACATATCTATAAGATACATAAGTAAGAGTGTCTAAGGTTAGGACAAAAATTGAAAGCACACTTTACCACGGTCTCCACATATCTAATGACCCCACTCTGGGGTTGTTATGGGAAAAATTTGGCTGCAGAACCTGTTTGGGAGGTGCAGCGTCCGCCTGGTTAAAAACCGACAGCGAGAGCAGCTGGCAGGAATTTTTGGAAGCTTGCTTGTTGTCGGCAGGGCAGAGGCGCTCCTGTGACGGGTTCGTGCCTCGGGTGCTGCCCTTGGCACTCAGGGGACTTTTCTGCATCAGGAGAGGCTGCTGAGGGGGGCTCAGAGACCTCAGGGCTGCTCTGCAGGTGTCCTCCCCAGACCTGGGCAGGGATTTGAGCAGGTGGTTCAGGAGGCGAGCTCCGAGGGTCTTGTCCATCCACTCGCAGGTGAGCAGCAGGTTGTGCACCTCGTGCATGCACTGGATGTAGCCGGTGCTGTACCTCTGCTGGGCCTCCTGCCCCACCTTGGAGTCTGCTGCGGGGACAGGACACAGAGGGGACGAGTGAGCGGGTGGCAGTGGCCGAGCTGCTCGCTGCTGAGACCTTCCCGAGGTGTTTGTTCGCTGAGCCTTGTGCCCCGCTGCCCGCCGCCGAGGCCAAACTGCGCCCGAAGAGCAGGAATGGGCTCGGGAAGGAACAAACACCTTCCGTGGATTCAGCAGCGGCCGGCTCCATCTCCCCATCTAGTGGAGAATCCGACTAGATTCTCCTCGGGCGGCCTGGAAGATGCTTGTGCCGGGCTGCCAGCGGATCAGACCCGCTGGTGTCGGGAAAGGGACCGGGCACAGGGCAGGGGGCTGGAAACACCCTGAGGGAGCAGGCACTCACCCATCATCTTGCTGCTCTGGATGTTCTGGAGGTGCTTCACTGTCATTTCCAGGATGTCTGCCTTTTCCAGCTTAGACTGCTGATGGGGGAAGAGTGCAGCAGTCAGAGGCAAAGAAGGGTTTGCACCATGCCCAGTTTCTCTAAACATGAGGCATTTCTCTTCCTCACCCCCTCCCTCCAGCCCAATTTCCCACGAGCAAAAGGACAAAAAGCAGTATAAAATGAGCACTTACATCCAGGTGAAATGCACCCACAACAGTCTCCTTCAGCTGGTCTAAGCAGTTATTAATCCTTTCCCTTCGCTTCCGCTCAATGAGGGGTTTCCTTAACTGGCAGAGAAAAGGAGCAGGAAAAATTGCAGTTGATGTTTTCATTTCCTCTCCCTGCTGCAGGTCAGCAAGGCCAGAGAGCCCATCCCCTGTGTGAAGCCAGAGCAGTGCCCAGCAGGGATGGAGTGTGTGCCAGCTCCAGCCATGGCCTGTCCCCGAGGTGGCATCACCTCTCCCTTCTCCCACTTCCAATCATCTCAAACAGAGAAACTCATGTCACCCCATCAAAACAGAGAGAAGACATAGAAAGGAAGCAGAAAAACACCCGCACGAGTTCAATTCGGAGAAAACATCTTTCTAACAGGAGAAAAAGCGTTGTCCCTTTTCTGTGTGCTGGAAGCAGTGGCCTGCTAACCCCTCATTGCCACGGCCGCTGCAGGGGACACTCACCTTCCTCTCCTCCTTGGTGCTGGTCGCCTTGTGCGTGCCCGTGCTGGCCGCGGCCGTCATCCTGCTCCGGGCGGCCGGCCCGCTCCGGCGGGATGGACGGGCCGGGAGGGATGGGTGGGATGGGATGGATGGAATGGGACGGGATGGATCGGATGGGATGGATGGGATGGATGGGATGGGACGGGATGGGAAGGACGGGATGGGAAGGGAAGGAGGCACTGGGGCAGTGGCT
This sequence comes from Sylvia atricapilla, assembly GCF_009819655.1. Classification (NCBI taxonomy): domain Eukaryota; kingdom Metazoa; phylum Chordata; class Aves; order Passeriformes; family Sylviidae; genus Sylvia; species Sylvia atricapilla. The sequence continues at coordinate 13,777,740 of NC_089149.1, forward strand.
CTCTCCCCTTCCAGATAAGCTCTTTGCTGCTCCGCTGCTCCTCGGCTGTATTTATAACCCCGAATTAGCATCTGAAAGGCAACTTTCCTTGGCGGGACTTCTTTTCCCACACGAGGGGTCGAGCCCGGAGGTTTGTGGCCATCAATCAAAGCTGACAGGTCACTGCTTCTTTTCAATGACCACGCCGGCCCCCCCAAACGGCGACAGATGTCCGGCCTCCGACGCTGGGCTTTGGAGGGATCTTTTGTTCGGGAAGAAGGGAAGGAAAATGGGCGCGCTCGGAGCAGCTTGCACGGCTCCTCGTTCAATTTGCACAGATTCCCAGGGAGGCACACAATAGCCGGGAAGCGGTTGAATTACACCTGGGAAAATGCCTTCTACTCATCTTTTTCTCCTTCATCTCCTTGAAGCGATGCCTATTTTTACCTGCTAACCTGACCCCAGCAGTTTCACATCATTGTAACAGCCTCTTAATTTAATAATAGAGTGCTTCAGCCTGGAGTTCCTGCTCCCAGGGATTATTATTACAAGGAAATGATGATCGATTAAAAACTGTTGACAGCAGACACCCGAAGGAAGGTTGTTTCCATCGCAGGAATCCTCTAGGGAAAACATGGGAACTTTATTTACCTCCTGGGAACCTGAATTATCTGTTGCACCTAGGTGGATGTAGGAAATATATAACTCCTCTAGTTTTTGGCTGCTCTGCAGAATTTAGTATTAAATTTACAGGGCATTGAAGATGCAAACAAACCCAGAGATGAGTTAGTCCTGTGGGAGCTTTACTTTGATTTTTCCCCCCCATGCTGCAAGGCTTGGGCGGCTTTGTGAGGAAGGGGGTTTTTCTGTTTGCTCCTCTGGAATGCCGGTGCAGGAGGAGAGGGGCCTTTTGAGGAGGCTTGGTGTGGGGTGAGAACGCACTTTTATACTTCCTCACTTCTGCCTGGCTTGGGGGAGAGTACAAAGACGTTTTTCATGACTTTGCATTTGCTTTCTGAAGCTGCTTTGCTAATGAGCAGGATTTGGCAGTGTCCTGTCGAGTTCCACAGGTGAAGCCCTTTGGATTGGTGTTGAATGTGTCACCTTATTGAAGTGGAGAGGAAGGAGCTGCAGCGGTTCAGAAGCACTGCAAGCTCCCACAATACACTGGTGGGATTTCCCAGCTCCTGGGAAAAAGAAATAATTTTATTCAAATAAATAAAAAACAATGGCAGCCTTCTACAATGCAGGCCACACATAGGTTTACTTCAGCTTGAAGTGCCCAGGCCTTTAGTGCACCTACAGGAACAGATCTGCTCCACAAGTGTTTCAGAGAAACATATCTGTAAGATAGATCGTGCCATGGCTGCAGAGCTGTCTCCAGCTCTGGGTGGGGACATACCCCAGTGACAGCAGCGAGGACATCACGTTGTTCCTTGCCCAAGCACCGTGTGGGTGTGAGTGTGTTTGCTGGTGTGTCGATGCAAACGTACCTGCAGTATGTCTGCACGCCCTGCTGCCTGGGCTCATCACCAAAGCATGTCCCCAGCCACGGGATCTGGCAGGCAGAGGCTGTTTGTCAGGCACATGGAGAGCTGGGGTGCACTTACTTGGTTTTATAAGTGCCCTACTTGGCAATGGCCTGGGACCAGCTGGGGTGGTTGTTGTGCTGGAAGAGGAGGGTTGGGAGGGGAAGGTAAATCACTTACCCTTTGTGCCAGGTAAAGGGGTGGCATTCTTATCTCTGATGTGCTGCCTTCAGAGACAGCAAAAGGATATCCCACCACCCCATACATGAGCCAGCCTGGGCTGCTCACCAGTGAAGACTCCTTTGGTTTTCCAAGCTTTTTCCAGTCCAAGGAAGTGGATTGTTGCTGATATTTATGAAAGGTGTAGCTGAGGCATCTGAATTGTCACAGGATCCCAGCAGCTCGGCCTGGAGGAGGTGGTGGCTGGGCTGGGGCACAGGGTAGCAGGGGGAAGCCAAGGTCACCTCAGCTCCTGGCCCAGCTGAGCATGGCAGGGGTGTCAGCAAGGTCAGAACCACCTAAAAGCTCGGAGAGCTCTGAGAGCTGTGTCCGTGCCTGCTGGCACTGCTGCAGGGTGCCCCTCGTGTTGGTGGCCCCGAGGCTGGCCAGCCCCCGGTGCCACAAGCAAAGATGTGTCAGGTGTGTGTGATGGCAGCACCTCCTTCCTCACCCTCTCTCCGTGCCTCGGCCCCCACTGGCGGCGGCTGCCTCAGCCCCCCTTCTGCCCCTCTGTCCTGCCGGCTGCCCCGAGCTCCGGGGCTGGCCCACGAGGGGAGGTGGTGGCCGGGGGACACCGGCGGGGAGGGTGGCCCCGGTGGCCAGCCCACGGCGGGCATCTGAGCCCCTGCCTTGGCTTGCCCACGGGCATCTGCTGCGGGTGAGCTCATTTCAAGGTTCATTTGTAAGACAGCGCCGCAGTGAAAAAGAAGAGCGGCTTTCGCTGTAAACAGTTATTTTCCACCCCTCAGTCACGGCAGAAGCCTTTCTTTGGGAGGCGGGTGCGGGCGGGAGAGCGGCGCTGCCTTTGGGCGAGGCTGACATCTGCGCTGGGGATTGTAGGGACCCGACAGCCCCATGCAAATGAGCATCACAGGAGCTTTCTGCGAATTCCCGCTCTCCTTTTGCCTTGCCACTGCCAGGTTGCACTGAAAAGGGGATTCTCCTTTGTAAACAATGCCTCTTTTTTTTTTCCCTGGGCTTTTCCCAAAAAAAAAAAAAAAAAAAAAAAGGGAGAGCGAGGGGGGTGAGTACTGCTTAGAGTTTTCTTTTTCTGCTATTTGTCTACGTTTCACACCCTGGAGAAAGAAAACAACTTTTAACATCTGTTCCTGCAGTTCTGAAGAGGGAAAGAAAGGCTCTTGAAAAGCGGGGGAGCGTGGCAGATGTTGGCAGGGTCCCTCCGGAGCAGATGTCTTGCTCGGAAGAAGCCTTTGGGCGGGGAGCGGCGGCCGGGGCTGCTCCGGCCTCGGGACACGCGACCGCCGAGCGGACGGGGGACGTGGGAAAGCGCCGCCCAACAAAGGGCCTTTTTCCAACAAACCTGAGAGCCGTGAACAATCTAATCACCGGAGAGAAATGGTCAGCAGCCCCCGGGCCCGCCAGGGAGGGCTCCGGGCCAGCCGCTGGCCGCGGCACCGGCAGTCTGAGCGGGCTGCGGGCGGGAGTGTCCCGTCCTTGTCCCCTGCCTGCTCCCTGGGGACGTGCCTGGGCAGGGGCCGGCCTGGTGCCCTTCCCGGCTGTGCCACCAGCAGCACGGGGCACGGAGGGCCATTCCTGCCGGCCACGACTGTCCCCGCGCCAGGGACACTGAGCTAGAGGAGGGACTGTGGGACGAGCAGGGGTATCTTCGATTAGGCTTGGATAAAAGAGCTTCTTGCCAAGATCGTAATAATAATAAAAAGCCTCCAATCCTATTGATTGTTGAAATAGCTTGGTGAAATTGACTTTGGTAGGGAAAAAAAAGTTTCTTTTAATGAAAGCAAAAATGTTGAGAGAACCTTGAACTCCTCTTCTTTCTGGCTGATAAAATAATTTAAAATAAGGTTTTGCCATGAAAGCTGCTAATATTTCTGCTTAGGGACTTCATAAGCAACAAGTGAGAAGCCAGAGAAAAATAAGCTGAGCTAAGAGAATTCCCATAAGATAGTAATTCATTCCAATTTGATGTTAAAGCTGAAAAGCTCTGTGATTGGTCCTCTAATTCCTGCAATTTCAGCCTGCTTCATCTCTGTCCCAGTCCATTTCTCTGGGTTCTGGGCAGGGCAGAGCTGCTCCTGCCAGCCAGGCTGCCGTGCACCAGGACAACTCTTCCACTTCCCCGCTCGGGGCGGGAGGGGAAAGGCAAGTGAGTCGAGCTCTGATGCTTCTTTGGAGGCCATGCACGGGGGCAAGGAGCCCCAACCCCTGCTGGGGGTGTCAGCGGTGTTTCTCCTGACAGCAGAGCCCCTCCTGCACGGCAGGTGGGAAGCAGGAGGCATCTCAGCTGGACTGAGGAGTTCCACGCTGCAATTGAAGGATGCTGCACATCATCAGAGAGCTGTACACCCGCCCAGGCTGGTCCCTCCTGCCTCCTGGAGCTTGGGGTGATGCTGTGGCCATGAGCTCAGAACCTGACATGACTAACAAGGGGGCTTGTGCATTACTGAGGCAGTCCCAAGTCCAACCTCAGCCCTGGCTGGTTAATGAATGGCCTGGTTAAGGCAGTTCAGCCTTTTGCAGAGATGGATTTGTTGTGAGAGAGTGGGAGGAGAGCTGGGCAGGTGTTCCTGAGCACTTCTCAATCTGCAGTGTGGGTTACAGGAGGATTACTTGATTCCACTTGTTTTCCAGGCTGGAGATCACCTAGGCTGGATTTGTCCTCAGTTATTAGGAGACTGCTTGCAGCTGCTCTGGGCCACGTCTGCGGGTCGGGTGTGGGGCTGTGGGTGCCCGGCCCCAGCAGTGCCAGGGAGGCTGTCAGAGGGAAGGAAAGAGTCCTGCTCCAGGGCTCCTGCCAGTCCATCGCTCCCAGGCGTCTGTGGGTTTGCTGGAGCTGGTTTTAGGACACCAGCACTGCTTTCACCAGTGATGTGGGCTCTGGGAAGAGAGGAGCAGTGGGCAGGGCAAGGTGGGGACAGTGTCTGCGGCAAGCACAGGCAGTGGGGTGGCCCTGATGTGCAACCACAGGGCACCCTCTGCTCTCTCCCTGAGGAGGGGCTCCAGGCCCACCTTGCCATGAACAAACACTGTCAAAGGAGAGGCTGTTTTACAGGGCCTTACCCACCCTGAATAAAGAGGGTTTTTCCAGCTTCTTCAGAAGACTGGTTCTAGCTCAAGGTTGAAGTTTCAAAATGAGGAGTAAAACTCTCCTTCAAAACATTTAAATCTGGATGTTTCTCAATAGCTACAACCCCCAAGCAGCCTGTGCTGAAGCCCTGCTTCACCGGGGCTGTTTAGCTGCTGCAATAGCCCAGCAGGGCAGGAATGCGAGGAGCAGCAGGACGTGCCGGCGCGGTGACTGGACGCGCCGGGTGCGGAGGGTGCAGGCGGTGCCTGGGCAGCCTGGCTCCCAGCACACTCTCCTCTCCTCTCCTCCCCAGCAGTCCCTGCGAGCTTACTCCCTGCTGCATGGCCCGGGGGGACCGGGGCTGTGTCTGCACACTGCCCTCCGTGCACGGGCTGGGAGCTGCCGTGTCCCATGTCAGCCCCGTGGGCAGCCCTTTGCAGGGGGAACACGCGTCCTGCAGCCCGCCCAGGACAGGACAGCGCTGGGAATGAGCTGGTCAGAACAGCAAAGGATGATTCACCTGCTCTTGGGACGTGGCTGTGTTGAGGGGAATGAGCAGAGCCCCACTGAGCAGACACCACCCATGGTGGTGCCATCAGAGCACCAGAGTGAGGGAAGCCGTGGCTGTGCTGGGGAAGGCTGCTCCAGACACCTTTGTGTTGGAGTCCTTGGGGATGGAGTGACACTGTGTGTACCATGTCACTGTTTTTGGCAGAGGGCTGGGGAGGCCATGGCGTTTGTGGCCGGATGAGCTTTGCGTGGCAAGTGGGGAAGAGGCTCAGGGCATCTGGCAGATGAGTCTGGTGCCTGTGGTGAGTGGCGGCCTGTCAAAGCCTGTGAATTCACCATGGTGTGGGCAGGGGAGAAGTGCAGTTGGGAGTTCACCTGCTCCTTCTGCTACAGGTGGAGAGAGAGAGAGAGAGGTCATATATGACACTGGACAGTGCCACATAGTGTATTTTCACCACAGAGAAAGTCCAGCTCCGAAAGTAGCTCTGAACATCTGGAAATTCTGATGACATCTCTAAATCCACCTCCTTTGCTGAGTGGACCAAGCCTCTGGCCCCAGCTCAGCCTCCTGGGTACCAGCTGGCTCTACCATCTTTGGGAGTGAACTCTTGGGATAGGAAATAAATACAAGGCTGGTACCAGCTGAGTAATTCTCAGCTTTTCTTTCACACACCCCCATCCAGCCTTCGTGTTAAGGATCAGCTGATGCTCTTGCCATTGCTCAAGCTGTCTCCTGCCTGGCAGGTTAGCAGTGCTCCAGGCCCCACAGGAAATCTTATCTGCTGCTTCTCAGCCAGAATGCTTGAAACACAGCTCCTGGGCCAAAAGCACCTTATAGGAAGCAGAAAATCTGATAAGGTGTGTGGGTGGTGGCAGGCTGTAAGGGCTAACCCTATGCCTGTGCTGAGGAGGTGGTACAAGGGAGGAGAGCAGAGGGGACTTGGAGGGACAATTTGAGGAGAATACTTGAACTTTATTTATGCAGCATGCCTTCATTTATTTCATTCAAGAGGGGAGTGCTGGATGTTCTCACACTCTGTGTGAGTTATTTCGTTCAGGAGAGCAGTGCTGGGTGTTCTCACACTCTGTGTGTGTGTGAGGTGCTACCAGATGTCACCTGGTAACAAGCCTGATCTGTAATGGAGCAAGTGCTTGGTTTTTTCAGTAAGCTTCACTTTCCCAGCAGCATGGATGCCTGACTCCCCACGCATTAGAACCCTGGGCTCAGGACCCTGTACCCCAGCCCTGCACATCCCACATTGCAGCCCCTGCACTTCCCACACTGCCTGGCTCTTCTGAGCTTCTTGGTTCTTGAGGCAGCGGAGTGATGTAGGTTAAGGTTCATCTTTATGAGAAAAAGATCTCCTCTGTGAGTAAATGTGGCTTTTGTGCCAGCCTGGCCACATGCCAACATCTGTGTTCTGCAGTCTGTGTGTGTACATGTGGTGTCACCACATCCTGAGCCCTGACACAGGACACCCTGTCAGCATGAACATGGCACAGCCAGGCCAGCCATGGCCCTGCTCTGCAGGAAGAGTGGCCCCAGTCTTGTCCTGGGCCCTGTGTGCTTGGGCTGCCCACGGGGGCACTGATCTTACAGCAGCATTCCCCACCTGCTGCCCGTTTCTGTTGCTGCAGGGCTGGGATTGCAGCACCCGAGGAAGTGGGGAAACACTCACTTGGCTGTTTGGCACTTTGTGGTTCTGTCTTGGCACAGCCTGGCTGCTGCCGTGACAGTGGAAAACAGGAGGGTTTAGGAGGGAAAGGCATGAGCTGCAGAGTCTCTGGTCTGTGTGAGCAAAGTCCATCCTGGACTGTGTATGAAATCTCATTATGTTCTCGAAGATTTGGTTTTTAATCTGTATTTTTGTAACTAAGTTTAACCAATTAAAGCAGAAGGTTTTATATATGATTTTGTTTTTGTTTATGAATACTGTCTGCTTTAAACCAACTCTCCTCCTCAATTTCCTTACTTTTTTCCCTGTCTTCAGGTATATCTAGGAAACTGTCCTTTATTACAGGGATGAGCATTTCTTATTCCTGTGAAGGAACCAAAAGGTGTCGGAAGTCCTGTTAGCTCTTGGGGCACAGTCCCTTTGGGGTAGGAAAACCACGGCTCTGACAAGATGAGGAGCAACCAGAAGCTGTGAGAGGGTGGATGATGCTCCATGGGCTGGTTTGGGAAGAAGAAAAGCAGTTTCCACTTGTTTTGGCTTCTCCATAATGAGAAATATGTAAAATAATGTAAAATATGTAAAATATGTAAAATAATAACAAAGCCCTCACTGCCACAACCCTTTTTCTTGCCTATTTTTAACATTAGGAGCTGTGCCCTGGGTTTGCTCTGTCAAAAAGCAAGAGGCCATGACACATGAGTTCCCCAAGGAGTTTTCCAGAAGAATACCTGTGATCAGGGGGTGTCTTGTGTTTCTAAGATGATGTTTCATCCCCTCTCCCCGTTCCAGGTGTGTCTGTACACCCATGTGCAGTCAGGGATGCCCTCTCACACCTGCACACAGACAATCTTCAGAAGATACAATTTTGTAGCCTTTTTCCAAAGCAGTGCCTGACTCTGAAGGTTGGGACAGGAGAGTTCTGGAGTCCTCTCCTCATTGGGAGCCAGGGGTGCCATCAGGAGAAGGAGGAGAGGTGCAGAAAAGCTTTAGAGGGTGTCAGGAAAGGTTGTGTATGCATTTGCTGGTGTTGTCAAGCGATGTAGCAAGGGCTCCTGTGCTAGCTGAGCCTGAATCCAGCTGAAGAGCAGGACTAAGCCCGTGCCCATCACTGCTTTCTGCTGTGAGAGGTAATTACTTCGTTTCTGCAAAGCCCTTTGGAGGGGTAAAGGAGTAAACAAGGGCACAGCAGCTTTATCCAGAGGCTGTGAGCTTCGGAGTTTAACAGAGTTAACATATTTAACTTAAATATGAACTGAGTTAGTCACCTTGTAATTTCTTTAAAATGTAAAAGAACAGGGAAAGTATCTAAAAAAATAACCCAACAGTCATTTTCAGCAGTGTTCACAGCCTTGTGTCTTTCTGCATGATTTGGGATACTAAGTGTATTTGCTTCCAGTTCTATTGAATTAACAGCTGTATTTGACTGGGTCTTTTTGTGTATGGTGTATTGGGATTTTTGGGGGGGTGGGTTTTTTGTCTGTTTGTTTTGTTTGTTTGTTTGTTTTAGCTCAGGAAATGCATTCTACAGAAGTGCTGGGTGACTTCTTGGGGTGACTTCACTTCGGGTGACTACTGTTACTTCCTTTCATGTTTACCATGCTGATGGAAACCTGGTTTTGGCTTTAGTAGTAGATTCTCCCTGGAATGAATGCTGTGCTCTACAGCTAACTTCCAATTGTTGCACAGTAATAAAATGCTTATTAAGATGACTGGCTCTCCAGGAAAGGAATTTGCAATGGATTTTTTTTCTATGATTTTTCAGGTAATTGTTTTTTCTTTGACCATCTTTACATGCTAAGCCTTAGTTCTTGCAGTTTGCTATAATGTTTTTAAAAAGTGTTCTAATTCTGAAATGGAACCTTGAATTAAAGATAAATAATGGAATCTCCACGAGGAAAAACACTCCTAACTGATATGAAAGACAATTACATTTAACTGTGTTTTCCACCGTAAATAGGATTTTAGGGGTGTGACTCTGCTCATTATGTATTAATTGAATTAACTGAAAGATAAAAAAATACTCACCCACAGATGTTTCCTTGAGAAAAGCTTTAGGAGTCTGCAGTGAATGTCTCCAGGTGGTAACGGGTGAAATGCACTTTCAGGAACAGTCACTTGTGAAACCTGGTGACTAAATTCAGCCACTGCAGCTTGGTTCAAAGTCCATGAAAAGGCTCAGGATTCTTCTTCTGCTGAACTTTAAACAGAAAAAATTCTGCATAACTGCACTTGTCCCTACTTCTGATATTTCCTCCCCGAAGCCTTTTCTCTGAAGCACCTTGTCAGGAGCTCTGCTCCGTCAGTCACACCAGTCCATGCCCAGTTAAAACATTAACTGGGTGTTGCTTCTGTTCTCCCCTCCTTGTGTGTTTTGCCAGACAGCTGGCAAGACGACCCAGAGTATTCTTTGAGATGACTGTTTTTTGGATTTTGGTGGGTTTTGGGCTGATCTGTGTCAGGTGCCCATGGAGGTGGCAGAGCTGCTATGGCATTCCAGGAGGGAATGGCTGCCCTGCCTGAGGTGAGGGCTGAAGGGGGAAAAGAGGGGAGCAAAACAGAGCTGCTCGAAGGAGGATTAATTTCACAGGCTGACATATTGTTTTTCCCCAGTTTTGCTGTTTTTCAGCGTGGGATGGTGACGGGAGGAGGTAGAGCTGAGCTGTAGGGGCTCCCTGGGCCTCCCACCAGCAGCAGAAAGCCCCAGGATCCCATTCAGCTCTGTCCTTCCTAAGCAAAGCACCTGCATGCTTTCCTTTCTAAATACCTTTTTTCCCTCCAGTGAAATAACTTGG